>NW_022681435.1:10007500-11257500 GCF_009764315.1 Trachypithecus francoisi
CTCCGCCTCCCGGGTTTACGCCATTCTCCTGCCTCAGCCTCCCGAGTAGCTGGGACTACAGGCGCCAGCCACCTCGCCCGGCTAGCTTTTTGTATTTTTTAGTAGAGACGGGGTTTCACCATGTTAGCCAGGATGGTCTCGAACTCCTGACCTCGTGATCCGCCCGTCTCGGCCTCCCAAAGTGCTGGGATTACAGGCTTGAGCCACCGCGCCCGGCGGAATGTGGATCTTTAAAAGCAGAATTCCCAAACTGAAGAGCTCTGCGAAAGCTTCCTGCAGGAGATATTATTTGAACTGAATTTTGAAAGACAAGCTTGTATGCCAGCAACCCCATGTATATGAATAGAGGATATGAAGGAATGTAAATAATTTGCTAAGGCTCTAAAGAAAAGAAGGGAGAAATCAAGACGTTAAAAGGCTTACACTCCTTCCTCAATAGTTTGTAATTTATCTTTTTGGATAAGAGGATGTTATAAAGGATTTTAAACTGAGGTATAAAATAATTAGAATTGGAATGTTTACCTGAACTTCAGCATAGGCAATAGGTTGGCATGGATCAGAACTGTAGGTAGGAAAATTAATTGTTTAGGAGAGACATGAGACATGATGGAGTTGAGAATATGGATGGGAGGAACACAAAAGTGATAGAAATAACAGGACTTTTGATCATTTAGTTAAAAGAACTGGGGAGGGAAACACCCAGGTTTCGGAGAGATGTCCAGTACTACACAGGTAACATCTATGGCTTGAGACAGGTTAGAGATTTTGAAGAAATAAGTTAAAAGTTGAAACATGAACCTATGAATATAGTGGAGGTCATACAAGATCATATTACAGTGAAAAGAAGAGGGCTTAGAATGGCAGGAAAGGAATCAGGATACCAGGCAAAAGAGTCAGGAAATAAGGGAAGGGTGCTCTGGACATCCTGGGAAGGTCAAAGAGGAAAGGACTAAATGTCGCCAACAGACAAAATCAAATAAGACCTGGGATGTATCTTTTGGCCAAGGCAATTAGAAGATGATTAGTATCCCCTTCAGGAGCAATTTCAGAGAATGTTTGGGTGGATGTCTAACTGCGGTGGAGTCAAAAGTCAGTTAACGGTGAAAAAAGGGCAACAGCCTATGGGTACCCTTTTTATAAAGAAACTGTGAATGGAGAAATGAAAAAGCCAGGTGGTAGCTACAAGGTATAAAAGGTAAAGAAAGCACATTTGTTTTTAGTATGTGAGATACTGAGCATATTTACATGCTAAGACTTTGCAAAACGGTGAAGAAATTAAGGATGTAGGAACGAAGGCTACGCATGCACTTATGTCCTGGGAAGGAGGAAGGAGGAGGTCTACTTCCTTCCTTAAAACAGAGGGTTAGGATAAGCTAAATCTAGTCAAGGGGACAGCTGGCCACTCCTCCATGGTGGGAGTAGAGTGGAAACCCGTGTGGTATTGATGTTTCAGATTAAGACCTCCCCTTCACCACCATTTGCCTTGAGACCCTTGTACTTGAGAAATAGTCCCTGTGTACTTTTTATCCCAATCATGTTCAGTCCAAGACGTGTTAGGGCTGAGATTTTTGAAAGATTTTCCAGAGTAAGAACCCTCTGAAAAGTAGGGGTTTAATATAAACCTGAAGTGGCAAAGATTACTTTTCAAAATTGTTCTGTAAGGTTCTAAACTTGAGTGTCCATGCCTATCTCTGATTCCTGTTTAGGCTGCCCAGTTCCTCTCTGGAAGCAGAACAGCACAGACTTTGGGATCTAGGATAACGGTTTGAACCAAAACTTGGTTCTTTGAACCTTTACATAGACACTGAGGAGCACTGTTTTCATGAAAAATAGGGTTGAGAGTAGCATTCTTGTGCGTTCACTTTCAGCAAGATATTGCGAGGAATGCTTGCCACCAGATGGTATCACTGCAGTTTAAGAAAACAAAAACCTGGGATGTTAAATAGCAGAACTTTTATAATACTTTGTAATAAGCAGGAAAGCAGCCATCAGTCTTTTGAAAAATGCTGACGTTCTTGTTATCTCATACAAGTGTACATATATATACACACTTTAAGTTCTAGGGTACATGTGTACAGCATGCAGGTTTGTTACATAGGTATACATGTGCCATGTTGGTTTGCTGCACCCATCAACTCGTCATTTACAACAAGTGTACTTTAAGAAAGTAATTAATTACACATTTGCATTTTTTTTTTCTTTTGTAAAAGGCTACTGTTCCCTGCTATGCTGACCTTTTCTGTGATAAGAGGCTGTCAGTAGTGGAATACCTAGCAAACGTTTTTGAAAAAAATACAATGAATGCCTTTCAGGTAAATGTGCATCTTTTCCATGAATGAGAAATGAACTGCTTTTTGAAAGAGTCTGGGGTCATCATTTTGAGAACCCCTCCTGGGGTATTTTTCCATAATTGTATGATTTTGTTGTTAAAAAATGTTAAAATTCTCTTATAAGAAAACTTTAAAAACTTGGAAACGTAGGTTTCTAACCTTCATAAAAATCTTCCAAAAAGAATAGTTTCGGTGGGCTTCAAATTGTTGAAATATAAAAATTAAATTATTATTTTTTTTTTGAGACGGAGTCTTGCTCTGTCACCCAGGCTGGAGTGCAGTGGCGGGATCTCGGCTCACTGCAAGCTCCGCCTCCGGGTTCACGCCATTCTCCTGCCTCAGCCTCCCCAGTAGCTGGGACTACAGGCACCCGCCACCACGCCCGGCTAATTTTTTGTATTTTTAGTAGAGACAGGGTTTCCGTGTTAGCCAGGATGGTCTCGATTTCCTGACCTCATGATCCGCCTGCCTTGGCCTCCCAAAGTGCTGGGATTACAGGCGTGAGCCACCACGCCCGGCCAAAACTGAAATTATTTTTAAAAACTGGTTTCAAGAGGATAGATTTTTACTAATTAGATTCCAATCAAATATCTTTGAGTGATTAGTATATGTACTGAAAATCAAATGTCAAGGTTTAGTAAGTACAACCAATGCTGTCTTTATTCCATTTAAATCAGTCAATTTCCTGAGACCTTTTCCCCCATCACTGCTGTCAATCCAAATTTAAATTTGTTTATATGTTTTATAGCATTTAGAATACATTAGTATTGAGCACATTATTACGTATAAATTCATAGCGATCCATTGGGGATGCGTGTCAAAACTTGTGTTGATGGGTGTCACGCCAAAACAGCTTGGAAACTGCTGACTTTAGCAACTTTAACCTCTGATTTTGCCTTTAGTTAATTTTCAAAGTTAAGTCCTCACTTTGAGAGTGCTCTTGCACACACACACCCGAAACACGGATACTGAACATACTAACCCAGAAAAACAAGCCAATCTCCTGTTGAGCAAAGCCTTCCACAACCACCCTCCAAGGACCAGTCACTGGCCCTCTCTCCGGTGCCCGCAGACATCCACACAGGCCCAGAGAATTAGGGATTGCACAGGCCAGCGCAATTGAACGGTTCTGAGTCATCTGCCGGAAGCCTTGCCCTCAATCAAGGCGGACGTGAAGCATCCACAAAGGAGGAATAGTCGAAGCAGCGGCGGCGGCAGCGGAGGCAGCAGCGGCAGCAGCAGCAGGAGGTGGGGGCCTCTCCCAGGTACCGGGCGGGGCAGGCATGCAGGTGCCCAGGTTCCCGCGGCGGCCACCTCTTCCCTGGAGCGCAGGAGAGACGGGGGAGAGAGGAAGGCCAAAGCAGGACTCAGAGCGAGGCAAAGGCGGGCAGGAACTAGGGGAATGACGGTGGGAGGCGGCTGGGAAAGAGAGTCGCGGGGCTGTGGGGGTCGCCCTGGCACCAGCCGGGGTCCCGAGCCCCACCGAGAGACTGGGCCGGCCCCAGAGCTGGAGCGCGCACACCCTCCCTGACTCGGAAGCTGCCCCTGGAGAGGGAGCGTCTGTTTCTCGGCCTGCGATTTGCTGCCTGGTGGGAGCGGCGAGGGACGCGAGCAGTGGGTTTGGAAGCGCCGGAAGCTCCGGCGCGAGCCGGGGTAGAGCGACTGGGAGGAGCCGCGGCTGCGAAGGAGGCTCGGGGAGCGCTGGCTGCCGGGCCTGGACTTTCCGGGGCGCCTGGGGTAGATCGAGGGGGCGCCGAGTCCCTGCTCCCCTGGCACCCATGCCTGCCCCTGTGCTTACAGCATATTGGTTGCACCTTCTCCTTCCCTCCTTGTCCCCTCCCTCCGTTCTTTCCATCCCTGCCTTCATTTTTCTGTATCTCTCATATTCCTTTCTTCATTGGTTGCTTCCTCTCAAACGGGATTTGGGGGGGTGGGTGCTTCTTCACCTACGCCCCTCTCTGTCGCAGCCACCCACCGGCGTTACTTTAACCAATTCCTCACTTTCCAGACACTTTCAGTCCTCTGGCTGCTGCTCCACTCCTGAGACCTCCGCATTCCAAACGGCCTCACCCAGGGCTGCTCTCCGGGCCCCTCCGGCTTCCCTGCCTCCGACTCAGCGTAGACGGCGCCCTCTTCCCTGGGTCCCCTTGGAGGGGCAGACTCGTCTTCCCAGTTCTGCCAGCACATCCTGATGGCTGGGTCGAAGTCTCCCTTTCGCGCGCTGGCTCTCTCTCCGTTGCCCTCCTCTGTCTCTTCCTTTTACTACTTCCATATGTTGGAAATGGCCCAGAAATAGGTGGATTTCTTCTCTTGTGCCTCCACTAGATATTCTGCGTAGTTTCATCCATTTTCATGGTACCTCTCGGAATCGGGATGCTGGTGGCCTCAGGTCTCTGGCTCTAGACCGTCTACTCATCCCCAGTCCCTAATTGTGTTTACAAACATCCTTGGCTGTCTTTGTTACAGGTTTACCTGGTATGGTGTGTTCCACACATCTCAAATGGAACAAGTCATATTCTCCATTCCAGCCTGACTCCTCATATAAAATTCCAATGGTTCATGACCCACCCTAAGTATGAATTTATAACAGCTAGGCACCTCGGGACCTGACCCTCCTGCTTGGTATCCCTGTGTGAGCTGTCACTCTGCCTGGCAATTCCAGCCCCCACTTCTCTATTTCAGAGAATCCCCAGCAGTCCCTGGCCCATGGACCACCGTGGCCTACCTGCCAGCTCCCCAAGGTCTTTTTAGACCAAATACCGAGCCGGATCGTCTTTCCAAAGCGCCAATGCACTCATATAAGACGTTTGTTTCGAAACCATGCATGACTTTCCAGACCATAATCTGAAGTTCAAACTCCTAAATGTGGCATAAGGATCCATCCTGTCTTACTACCACGTGGCTCACAGGAAACCATGGAAACCCACTCCAGGGACACCGCACAAACCATGCCCTTTGTCTTCCTGCCACATTCTTGGCACCTGCTAATTCCTCAGCCTATTATTTGCATCCCCCATTTCACCACCCATGGAATGCCTGCCCAGCTTTTATTTTTTATTTTTTTGATATGTGGTTTTAATAAGTTTTATTACCTATGGAATAAATACAAAAGAACATTTAAAATGTGTATTAAATTATAAAGAACAGGAGTACAACCCATCACCCAGTTTAATAACTGGAATATTGTCATCGATGGAGGCCCTGCCTGTTTCCCTACTGATGACACCCTCCTCCCTCATCACATCCGCTTCCCTCTCCTCTGTATCCCCACCTTCCTGAGTTTCATGGTAATAACGACGTTGCTTTTCTTGACAGTTTCACTACGTACACATGCATCAAGAACGATTTAGTTTAGCCTGGTTTTGAACTTTATGTGTATGGAATAATACTGCATTACTCTGTGGCTTGCTCCTTTAATACATTATTTGTGGGAGTTGTCCACGTCAAAAACTAGAAGAACTTATAGCTGTGGTTCTTTTAGTTTTTATTGGTCTGTATTCCATTATACTAATATACTACAATCCATTTATCCATTCTGTTTTTGATGGACATTTGGGTTGTTTCTTTTTTATTATTATTATACTTTAAGTTCTAGGGTACGAGCGCACAATGTGCGGGTTTGATACATAGGTATACATGAGCCATGTTGGTTTACTGCACCCATCAACTCGTCATTTACATTAGGTATTTCTCCTAATGCTATTCCTCCCCCACACCTCCCCCCCCACCCCACAGGCACTGGTGTGTGATGTCCCTGCCCTGTGTCCAAGTGTTCTCATTGTTCATTTCCCACCTATGAGTGCTATTTGCTTTTCTGTCTTTGTGATAATTTGCTGAGGATGATGGTTTCCAGCTTCATCCATGTCCCTGCAAAGGACACGAACTCATCGCTTTTTTATGGCTGCATAGTTTTCCATGGTGTATATGTGCCACATTTTCTTAATCCAGTCTATCATTGATGGACATTTGGGTTGGTTCCAAGTCTTTGCTATTGTGAATAGTGCCGCAATAAATATACATGTGCATATGTCTTTATAGTAGCATGATTTATAATCCTTTGGGTATATCCCCAGTAATGGGATGGCTGGATCAAATGGTATTTCTAGTTCTAGATCCCTGAGGAATCGCCACACTGTCTTCCACAATGGTTGAACTAATTTACACTCCCACCAACAGTGTAAAAGCATTCCTATTTTTCCACATCTTCAGCATCTGTTGTTTCCTGACTTTTTTATGATCATCATTCTAATTGGCGTGAGATGGTATCTTATTGTGGTTTTGATTTGCATTTCTCTGATGACCAGTAATGATGAGCATTTTTTTTCATGTGTCTGTTGGCTGCATAAATGTCTTCTTTTGAGAAGTGTCTGTTCATATCCTTTGCCCACTTTTTGATGGGGTTGTTTTTTTCTTGTAAATTTGTTTGAGTTCTTTGTAGATTCTGGATGTTAGCCCTTTGTCAGATGGGTAGATTGTAAAACTTTTCTCCCATTCTGTAGGTTGCCTGTTCACTCTGATGGTAGTTTCTTTTGCTTTGCAGAAGCTGTTTAGTTTAATTAAATCCCATTTGTCTATTTTGGCTTTTTTTTGGCCATTGCTTTTGGTGTTTTAGTCATGAAGTCCTTACCCATTCCTATGTCCTGAATGGTATTGCCTAGGTTTTCTTCTAGGGTTTTTATGGTTTTAGGTCTAACATTTAAATCTTCAATCCATCTTGAATTAATTTTTCTAAAAGATGTAAGGAAGAGATCCAGTTTCAGCTTTCTACATATGCCAATTTTCCCAGCACCATTTATTAAATAGGGAATCCTTTCCCCATTTCTTGTTTTTTCTCAGGTTTGCCAAAGATCAGATGGTTGTAGATGTGTAGTGTTATTTCTGAGGCCTCTGTTCTGTTCCATTGGTCTATATCTCTGTTTTGGTACCAGTACCATGCTGTTTTGGTGATGGTAGCCTTGTAGTATAGTTTGAAGTCAGGTAGTGTGATGCCTCCAACTTTGTTCTTTTGGCTTTGGATTGTCTTGGCAATGTGAGCTCTTTTTTGGTTCCATATGAACTTTAAAGTAGTTTTTTCTAATTCTGTGAAGAAAGTCATTGGTAGCTTGATGGGGATGACATTGAATCTATAAATTAGCTTGGCCTGCCCAGCTTTTAAAACCAGCTTCAGCCAGCTTCTCTGGAAGGTCTTTCCAGGATTCTATAAAGGTGGTTTTCTTTTTTTTTTTTTCTTTTCTGAGGACTTCCTTAGTACTTTGAAAATTATCCTGTTCCAGAGCACCTGACTGACTTGAAACTATGCATTTCTATATGTGTGTCTTCTTTAGGGTGTAAGCTTCTGGTAAGGGATTATGGCATTTATTTTTCATTGTCTCCTCCCAAAACAGGTAATGAACATTTTACATAAATGCTCTTTGAGTAAACTCACTTTTGGATGTTGTATGGGGAGGGGGAGTGGAGGAGGGAGTTCATAGGTATTTGGGGCTCCCAGGAGGAGAACAATATCATGTACTTGGAAACGTAAGGCTTGCTTTTGAGGCTGACTCTCACTTTTTCTGTAAGTCCCGCAGACAGTATTTAATTGCCTCTGTCCTTGTTTGTTCGCCTGTAAAGGAAAAACTAGTTTAATGCCAATTTATTTGGTTGGCTGGAAATAAAAACTTTTGATTCCTTTTTTTATATCATAATCTAATTGTGGCATTGACATCTAAAGTATTATTTTGTATTAAAATTAATTGCTTTTTAGATATATTGGGTAAAATCCATTTTGTTTAAACTTCCAATCCTTCTAAAAGCTATAATGTCCAAATGAGATTTGAGAGGAAGACGGGAGGAAGAGTCATTCTGTTACCTGGTTTTCTGCCCTGCCTGACTTCTGACCTGAGCAAAGGCCAAGGGGGTACACTTGTATGTGAGTGCAAGCGTGTGTACTGTGGCTGCAGGGTAGATATTGATGGGAAATACCACATACTGACCAGCACCTGAGTGTTGAAAAGGAATGGAAGTGGGGACATGAGATGAAGGAAGAGGAAAGATGGAAGAAATCAGAAGTAGCAGTTTGCAACTAAGAGCAGTTAAAATGTAAAGATGAGATTGATGCAATAGTTCAGTTCATTCAGAACTACTGAAACGATTGATTCAGTAGTTCAGACAGGATGATGAAACATACCTACACACACACAGCTCAACCTAAGTTCATGCTTGCTTCACCCTGAGTCCAAAGCTCTTATGCTAAGGTCGGATCAAATCCAGATTTATTTGTGTCTCTGTCTTACCCAGTTTACCTAATTCTCTCCATCTTTAAGTTTCTTTGGTGCCACCTTCTGGTGGGCCCAGTTCTATGAAGTTTGACTTCCTTCCTGCCTCCCAGTCTCTGAAATGTCCTCAAGTGAAAAATGAGGTCATGAGGGACCCCGGGACTTGCCTGCACAGACTCCTCTGCCTTCCAACATCTGCAGGGCCTAGTATAAGCTCTGGCGAGGCCTTATGATGTGAGGATAGTGAGGAACCGGAACATTTTGTTCCATGATAAACAACCTATTAAGTATAGAGTACTATGGTGCAAATTATGCCATGATTGTGTTTTCTTGGTTCACATTTATTTTACTTAGTTTTTTGAACCCTAACCATAACCCTAACCCTACTTGTTTTTTTCTGAACCGCACTAACATTTATTTTAAACTTTAAAGAATTTGCACTGCTTTAGACTGTTGTTCTATATTTAGAGTGTTGCCTTTACACTTTTAAAAAAATATAAGCTCACTTTTGTGTTTAAGTAAGAGACACCCTTCTGTTTAAAAATATCTTAGGAGTAAGCAAAATATCTTAGGAGGAAGCAAAACATCCAACAGTGAAGATACTTTGATTAATACAGTTGTTCCCCACTTCCCTCTCTCAGCCACTCAATTCCCCTTTCCTCTTGTGCCCTAAGAGACCCAGAAGACCCGTCCAAGACCCCCAGTAAAGGGATACAGTTTCAAAGCTGCTGCACCAGGCACTTTGTAGGCCACTGGGAAACTGGATGAGGCTCCTTCTGTTTATAGAAATGAACACATGCACTATGATTTATATCTCTAGATACAGTTTCCAGGACTTTTTGTTTTGCTCATTTGCTGATTTTCAAAACTGGAGCATATTTTTCTTGTTTTGACTTTACATTTTTTCAGTTAAAAATTATACATGTTTATGAAAAAAATGATAATAGAAAAAAATATCCTGTAGGATCATGAGACTGTGGATAATGATTTGTCCTTTTATTTTCCCAAATGTTCTCAATTGTAAGAGCAAAAGGGCTCAGGGAAATTGAGATGAGTTGGTGAACTGTAGTATTTTGTGAAATAATAGCCCAAGTTTTTATAAGGTTTGATAGAAATGAACAATAACGTAGGACTTATAATAATGTGCTAAAATTGGCGACAGAGTGAGACTCCGTCTCACAAAAAATGTACTAAAATTATAATAATTAATAGCTGTAATAGCTTTTTAGCACTTCAAGCAAGGTGCCCCCCTCCGTTAGGCTTCCCCTTCCACAGAACTGGTTGATAGGGATGATATCTTTCTTGATAATTACATTTCAAAGGGATGGCTTCCAGGTCTTTGAGAAAGACTGTCCTGGGATGTAAACAAAGACCTGTTCTGGGATGTAAAACTAGCAAGAAGCATTTAAAAAAGATTTACATCTCAAAGGGGCTGATAAAGAATTTACAATGACAAGTTCTCTAAATAAAATGCTTTAAGAAAAAGGAAGAAAGGGCCTAGAGGCAGGAGGAAGCCTGTTTAGTTTGTTTACTTAGTCAAGTTTGGGTTGTCTAAAGTTTATTCAAGCTGAGGGGAATGTTAAGACTCTCTTAGCCAGGAGGAATCAAAAATCAATGCACCTAATTAAAAGTGCTCACCCGATGACCAGATGAGGGCTTCATATTTTATATCCACACCTATGGGCTTTCTTTGCAACTCCATAACCCAGTTTCAGCAGCTCTTGGGGAAAATGGGACATCTTTTTGGAGTCACCTTGAAAAGTAATGTATTTTTGTCTTTCCGGTAGCCCCATATTTTAGGTCAGCCTATTTCAAACAAACTCTCCACATTTGGTGAAATGAATCTAGCTATTTTCGCAGGACGTGATGACAGAAATAGTTTTTATTGATAAAGAATTACATTTATAAGTTTTAGAACATTCTTTATAGATTATGTTGTAGACATTAAACTGAAAGATAATTAGCAGCAATGGGGGGATTGTGTGTGATGATTAAGAATTCAGGCTCTGGAATCAAACTGTGGATTCCAGGTGTTTATGACTACTTGAGGGTTCTGGAATGAGTTACTAAACCTCACTCAGTCTTCTCATCTCTAAAGTGGGGCAATAATTGTACTGACCTCTTGCGTTGTTGGGTGATAATGGAAAGTGCTGAAAACAGTGCCTGGCACCAAGATTTTTGTTGTTGTTGTTTGTTTTGTTTTGTTTTCTGAGATGGAGTCTCACTCTGTTGCCCAGGCTGGAGTGCAGTGGCACGATCTTGGCTCTCTGCAGCCTCCACCTCCTGGGGCTCAAGCGATTCTCTGGCATCAGCCTTCCGAGTAGCTGGGATTACAGTTGCCCACCACCGTGCCTGGATAATTTTTGAATTTTCAATAGAGATGTGGTTTCACCTTGTTGGCAAGGCTGGTCTCAAACTGCTGACCTCAAGTGATCTGCCCACCTCAGGCTTACAAAGCGCCGGGATTACAGGTGTGAACCACCACACCCGTCTGCACCAAGACCTTTTGGCTGCTGCTACACCAAGGGAGCAAGTAAGCAGGTCTTGGAGAGTGTCTGTGCCCCTGTTGCTGAGAGGGGTACCAGTCATGGGCCCTGAGATTGGCTATTTTATGAATAAACTAGTGTTTTTGTTTCCTATTGATGTGGTAACCCTTTACCACACATTTAGTGGCTGAAAACAACACGCATTTATTATCTTACAGGTCTGGAAGTCCTAAGTCCAAAATGGTACAGCAGAGCAATATTATTTTCCGGAATCTCTAGGAGAAAATCTGTTTCCTTGCTTTTTCTGGCTTCTCAAGGAGGTCACATTCCTTCATCAGTGGCCCCTACCCCTCTGACCTCTGCTTCCGTCCTCATGTCTCCATCTCAGACTCTGACCCTCCTGCGTCTCTTATAAGGACCCTCATGATTCCACTGAGTCCACTGGAATAACTCAGGATAATCTCACGTCTCAAAATACTTAATTGAGTAGCATTTGCAAAGTCCTTATTGCCAAGGAAGATCATGTTGTCACGTTTTGGGAATTAGGAGTGGGAGTCTTTTGGGGGGTGGTTATTCCACCTACCACCTCAGTGTCTACTGACTCGGGGACGAATGACTGTGTGGCCACAGGAGGGCTTGGCTGATGTGCTTTTCTGTGCTGTGCCTTTGATGCAGACCTTCCCTGATGGATGACCTCTGTGAAGCAAATGGCACTTTTGCCATCAGCTTATTTAAAATATTAGGGGAAGAGGACAACTCAAGAAACGTATTCTTCTCTCCCATGAGCATCTCCTCTGCCCTGGCCATGGTCTTCATGGGGGCAAAGGGAAGCACCGCAACCCAGATGTCCCAGGTATGTGTGCTTGTCGCAAAGGAAGGAGAATGGCATGTTTCCCTGGGCTTCCATTGAATTGTCTTTCTGTACTTTTGCTCCAGCTGATGAAAGCCTGTGGAGCTGGAGGTGGAAGGGGGAGCAGCACGGCAGTGGAGAAGAGCAGAAAGAGGTAGAAAGGTGAAATATGTTGGACGGATCACCTCCTCCGATGTTTATGAGAGAAATCAAGCCATAGAGTTATTTTCTCTAGATCAGATTATCAGTACAGTCTGGCAAATTCACACCTTTGATAAGTAAGATAAACTATCATTCTGTCCCGCAAGAAGGCAAAATATTCCAACCTTGTTACATTTGAAACTTTTGCTAACATTATATTTTAAATAGACATGCAGCTGCCTAGATTAACTTTTTGTTAAGTGGGTTATTTTTAGTGCACGATTCTGCATCCTGGGAAAGGAATGTAATACAAGCGTAGACTTATATCTTCTGGAGTGATTTAGAGGAATATATAATCTGTTTGATTCAAACTGGTGATGTATATATAACCTAATCTACAAACGAGGTGGGAGATAATACTTTAGGAACAGTTCTCTGACTATTGGTGAAAATATCCGAGATAATTGCCAAATGGATGTCACTTTACCACCAATATCAGGGGTGTATAGACAATCTCCTAAAATGCACCTAGGAACCCCAGTTGACATCCTTCTGTGATTGCTTCTTTCAACTGATTGGAGGAGTGAGGCTTTGGACTGCAGGTGATTGAGAGATATAGAAACAACCTTAATTCTCACTCTGACTTGATGTTTAACTTATAATATGGTCTGGAGAACTTCTGTAAAATTGCAGATGAAACATTTTTAGTCTTATTGCTGCTTTTGTTTGTATTACCTGAGTCGTAATTCATCCCAGTTACTTTTTTCTGATCTGCCTTCCCCCTGAATTATTGCACAGTGCCTTGCTGGGATGAATAAATTTGCTAGACTAGTGGTTCTCACTGGGGGGTGGGAGGTAGGGGTGGGTGGGTGAATTTTTCCTTCCTGGGGACCCTTGCCAAGACCTGGAGTTTTAGATCCCGTAACTGAGAGGTGCTACTGACATCTAGTGGATAGAAGCCAGAAGTGCTGCAAAAATCCTAGAACGCTTATATGAGACCAGGAAGTGTCCTGGCCCCAAGTGTCAGTGCTACATTGCCCACGTTGAGAAACCCTGTGCTAGAGAATTAGGCCAAACCTTTTTAAAGTAGGATCCTGTGTGATCTGTTTAGTACAGAGGTTTGTTTGGAGGAAGCTCTTTGGGAGAGTATAATGGCAGTGTTAAAAGTCAGTGTTGGTTTCTGTTTCCAGGCACTTTGTTTATACAAGGATGGAAATATTCACCAAGGTTTCCAGTCACTTCTCAGTGAAGTTAACAGAACTGGCACTCAGTACTTGCTTAGAACTGCCAACAGGCTCTTTGGAGAAAAGACCTGTGATTTCCTTCCAGTAAGTAGTATTCATATATTGATGAAAAAGAAATTGAAAATAAGTTAGACTACAGAAGAGTAGAGAATAAAGTATAACTGTACTGACTTAAAATGTGCTTGGAATTACACTTCTGAAATTACAGTTTTAGATTTTATGATTGCTTCTGAATTACATCCTTTGTAAATTGTTTCTGATACACCCATCCCTGTTATCAATCCCAATATGTCAATTCTCCTGCACGCAGCCCTGCTTCTCCCCCTTAATTCCCCATGCCCGAGTGACTACATCATTCGACGTGCTGTACAGAGCTCCTCCCCAGTCCCATGTGTGGTCATTGGGCTGCCTCCTGCTGAGATAGCCTCTCAAATTCTCTTACATTTGCCCCCGTCTTCTGAATTGCATCTACAACCGACACAATTGTCTTTCTAAAATGAAAATCTGTTCATAAAACTGAGGTTTGAAATTTAAGTAGTTCCCATTTACTTAGGCATATAATTCCAAGGTTCCCTAGTCCAGCCTGGCATAGTACAATCAGTGAGGTTCAAAAATTATGCCACGTAATATGCAGGGTGATGTTGTCTGGAAATGAGTGAACCGATCACAGCAAACTGGGCCATCCTATTGGCTGGAGGTTCTGAGAGGGCTCCTCTAAGGTTCAAGCACATCCCTTTTCTGGTAGCTGCTGGGTGCTGTTCCCGGAATTTGCCTCCCCTGGGTTTATCTACCTCAGAAAGTGACTCTGGATCCAGGAATTTCCTGGTTGAATCCATTTCATTTTTGAACTTTAGCCTGATCTTCTCCTGTTATAATATTGGGGACACAGGGAATCCACCTCTACTTTTCTTGGTGGCTTGTCTCTTCCTTCCCTCTATATCCCCTTTATTTGGCCGAAATTAAAGTATTTGAGAACATGGAATGGACAGAGGCTGGGAGCCAGTTTCCAGGCCCGTTATATCTGAAGCCAGGTTTTTGTGAGGTGAGTTATCTGGGTTTTAATGTATTGGGTACAGGCCTTTTCTGATTGGACCCCAACTTACATTTCAAGGCTCTTTCCCTGCCACTGTTTCCCTTAATCCCCTTCCTGATACACACAAACACACATACATGTGTACACACACACACACAAACATGCATGCAATCCACACACATGCAGGTGAACAAGCACACACATATGCACCCATGCACACAGATGTTCACATGCACGCACATGTATGAACCCAGTTGCACATACACACTATGATCCAGGCCTATCACCCTCCATTCCCATGGGGCCTTCCTTGCTCTGTATTCTTCCAACCAACCGTATGACCCAGATCTAAAATGCTATTTCCTTCTTTGCAGTTCAACACGATTTCTTAGCAATCTAGTTCCCTTATAAAGCCTCTCATTTACCCCAAACCACAATACTGTAGTTTGTGCTGGTGATGCAAAATGAGTAACAGTGTGTTAGACTGCCTAGTGAGGGAAGCAATATTAAAGTCAGTGCAGTGTTTGACAGGATGCTTCTGGGCTGTTATGTGGATAGTGGCAGCTCATGATGTCCTGTCAGTGTCTGGGTGTCTGGGTGTCTCAGCTGCCTCTTCGCAGGCTGTGGACCTCCTCAAACCAAGCACTTTGCCCAGTACCAGGGAAGAATAGGTTTTCGTTAATTGCACGCATGTACCATAAAGTACAGTGTGACCTGTCCAAGCACTTATGGCAGAAACGCAGTAAGAGAAAGCAAAATGCTTTTGCGTTTGTGGGAGCCTTTACCACATGAGACCAAACTCAGTGTTTTGTGTTTGCAGGACTTTAAAGAATCCTGTCAGAAGTTCTATCAGGCAGAGCTGGAGGAGTTGTCCTTTGCTGAAGACACGGAAGAGTGCAGGAAACATATAAATGACTGGGTGGCAGAAAAGACTGAAGGTGAGACAGTTTCATTTCTGTGGATTTGGAATGACTACGCAGCGAGGCTGAGATTGGCTGGGATGGGACCTCCACGGTGTTGCCACTGTGACCTGCTTACCACAAGCCTGTTTGTGTGTATTGCTGAGTTTGCAGGCCAACAATGCAATTGTGTCGTTTCTTATCAGATCATGAAGTACTAATGTCTAACACTAATGTTGAATCTCAGACCTCCTCCCCTGTGGACCATGCTGGAAAATCCCTGGAAAATAGTTCCTCCTTGGAATCCTGTTAATCTTCTATCTGAGAGGCCCTTGCATGCTCGGAGATGGAATGGCATTCAGTTAAGTTGCAGCTTAGAGAGGGCTCTCATGTTATCTCCTCCCCGTGGTCATGGGGACAACTTAGTAGTTTGATCTGCAGCCTTCTCCTTCCTTTTTAACTTGGCCGTGGTTACATTTGCTCTCAGAGTGCGGCCTTTTCTGAATTTGCTCCCTATTCTGGACGTGCAGCAACATGGAGCCTGCAGTGTTCCCTGCCCAGACCACACTCCGTCCCACCAGAAATATTTCTGCCAGTTCTTTACTTCAGTAGGGAAAAAGGGGGAGGCATCCTTTAAAGCATCCTAAATACCTAGCAAGTAATTTAGATACTTGTAAACAGTGGAGGAATTAAGTCAGTTGTTTCAGGGGCCAACCTAGCCTTCATTATTGCATCCATTCGACGTCTATGTCACAACCACTGTGTGTCTAACAGAAGTAATGCCCGTGGTTCTACTGAAAGCCAATCAAATAATTACCATGGGAAGGAAGAGCCTTTCGTGTTTTCATATGTCATCTGCCCAGTGGTCTCTCTAGTTGTTCCATCAGTACTGTCACCTGAGGAATCTAGAAGCTTCTCCACACCTTCCCCCCACTGCTCTATACCTGTCACTTCTCTTCCAGGGCTGCTTATACCCTTCCTTCCCTTAGGCAGACCCCCAGAATATTAGAGCTGGAGGGGATATTGGAGATGACCTTGTTACCCTCTCATTGGACAGCTCAACTTGGGCCTCTCTATTCCATCCCCCTAATTCCTTTGCCCCATTCACCCCTTTCAGAGAGGCTGCCTTCTCCCATTGCCAGGTCTGTGTTCTCTCATCCTTTGGAAGCCTTTCCTTGTCTGATGAGGTTAGAATATATGTATAGAGCAATGATCCTCAACTAGGGGTGGCTTTGCCCTCCAGGTGCCATTGGATAATGGCTGAAGACAGTCTTGGTTGTCAAAATCGGAAGAAATGCTGCTGGCTAAACATCCTACAATGCCCAAGATAGCCCCCATAACAAAGAATTATTTGGCTTAAGATGACAATAGTGGTGAGGCTCGGATATGATAGTGCCAAGGTTGACTACCCCGTAGTCAGAATCAAGACTCTGAGGTGATGTTCTCAACTCAGCCACTTGTCACCTGTGTGCACTCGGCAAAAAGTCTGGCTAATGCTCTGATCCTGAATTTCTACATCTGTAAATTGAGGGCAAAATGATAGTTGCCCTTCCTACTTCAAGGCTTTTTTCTTAAGCACAAACGATGCACTGTGTATGCCACACTGCTAAACACCATTGCCCAATTCATCGGGTGGCCAGAAAGACAGAACTCCAGGCTGTCTCTCAAGCCTCTGCGTTAGGCGTCAAAGGGATTTTTGTGAAATAATGCTTGTTTCCCACAAATTGCAATAAACTCTCATATTCTTTATAGGTAAGATTTCAGAGGTACTGGATGCTGGAGCAGTCGATCCCCTGACAAAGCTGGTTCTTGTGAATGCCATCTATTTCAAGGGAAAGTGGAATGAGCAATTTGACAGAAAGTACACAAGGGGAATGCTCTTTAAAACCAATGAGGTAGGGAAAGAGTTTTCAGATACACTGCTACTTTCTTAAAGTAATATTACAGGAAATACTCTTTTAGAAAGATGAATAATGTATTTGACATGATCTTGATTTTAATCTATTTCTGAATTATATTATTTTATTTTCTTTGAGACAGGGTCTCTTTCTGTCACCCAGGCTGGAATGCAGTGGTGCAATCTCAGCTCACTGCAGCCTCGACCTCCCAGGCGCAAATGATCACCCAACCTTAGCTTCCCAAGTAGCTGGGACTACAGGTGCACCACCAGGCCTGGCTAATTTTTGTATTTTTTGTAGAGACAAGGTTTTGTCATATTGCCCAGGTTGGTCTCAAACTCCTGGCCTCAAGTGATACACCCGCCTTATCCTCCCAAAGTTCTGGGATTACAGGCATAAGCCACTGTGCCTGGCTTTTTTTCTGAATGAATTTAATGCCTCCTGTATGTCTTTAATGGCGGAAGGAGGAGAGAAACAAAACTAATTTTGGTACTGATGGTTTTGTTTTTCCATCTTTGATCAAATCTATCTTCCATCTCTGGTCATATGATTTGGATTGGAGGAGAATTTCCTCTAAGCCTTGGAATTGTGTTTGCATGATGCTATTACTGTCTATAGCTAGTTAGATACCTTTTTGCAATATCAGTGGCAACTATGCCTATTTATTCCCTTAAAAATCAAAGTTATACAATTCTGAACACAAGAAAAAATGTTAGCAGATGTAAAGCCCTAACTTTATATTCCCTTTTGAATATGAAAATGACTGGTATCCATAGTTGTTAGCTTGGGATTTGACATCCATCAACCTGATAATTTCATATTGCACAAAGATATGAAAGTTAAAAATGTATTTGATGCAGGCTTTAAAAACAGCAGACCTTACACATCTCTTCAAGGTCCCCTTCCCAAGAAAACCAAGGCCATAAAACCAGTTCTACAACTGGGCAACTTTAATTCTGAGTTTGTACTGTACATCTTTTCTAACCAGATCCTTCAGCCCAAGGGCCTGAATATTTATCTTAATTTCAATAAATAATTTTTAGTTGGAAGCTTCCATGAGAAAGCTTCTCTATGAATATTCTCAAAAAAGCAAACACAACTTCTTCCAAGAATAATGTAGATTTTTATGTCCTTCTCCATTTACCAAACTGTTTTTTTTTTTCTCACCCGGTAATAGTTGATTTGCTGGAACAATAGTTTGTTCTATTCATACTAAGATGTACTAATGAAGATTTTATATCTATCAGCATAAATGTGCAGAAACAGAAATTATACACACCTAGAGTTTCTGTGAGTTAGATGTATCCTATTTTTAGTAAATTATGCCAATTTTTCAGTGATCTAATTTTAATTTCATGTTTCTATTAGGAAAAAAAGACAGTGCAGATGATGTTTAAGGAAGCTAAATTTAAAATGGGATATGTGGACGAGGTGCACACCCAGGTCCTGGAGCTGCCGTATGTGGAAGAGGAGCTGAGCATGGTCATTCTGCTTCCCGATGATGACACGGACCTCGCTGTGGTAAGCTCCAGGCAATGAGTCTTTGAGTGTCTGTGGAGTCCAGCTGAGCTCATTTCTTTATGTCCATCTACCAGTTGGCATTTGAGGAGTTTCCAATTGGGGATATTACATGTAGTGCTGGGTGAACATCATTGCGTGTCTTTTGGTGAATATGTTCATGCTTTTCTGTTGAGTGTATACATATATGAGTAGACAAGTTTTGATGAACCTAAGAAGAGAGAGTTCTAAATATATTGTTAATTGGAATATTATTCTTTTTTTTATTATTATACTTTAAGTTCTAGGGTACATGTGCACAATGAGCAGGTTTGTTACATATGTATACATGTGCCATGGTGGTGTGCTGCACCCATCAATTCATCAGCACCCATCAACTCGTCATTTACATCAGGTGTAACTCCCAATGCCATCCCTCCCCCCTCCCCCCTCCCCATAATAGGTCCTGGTGTGTGATGTTCCCCTTCCCATGTCCAAGTGATCTCACTGTTCAATTCCCACCTATGAGTGAGAACATGCGGTTTTTGGTTTTGTGTTCTTGCGAAAGTTTGCTGAGAGTGACGGTTTCCAGCTGCACCCATGTCCCTACAAAGGACACGAACTCATCCTTTTTTATGGCTGCATAGTATTCCATGGTGTATATGTGCCACATTTTCTTAATCCAGTCTGTCACAGATGGACATTTGGGTTGATTCCAAGTCTTTGCTATTGTGAATACTGCTGCAATAAACATACATGTGCATGTGTCTTTATAGCAGCATGATTTATAATCCTTTGGGTATATACCCAGTAATGCGATGGCTGGGTCATATGGTATTTCTATTTCTAGATCCTTAAGGAATCACCATACTGTTTTCCACAATGGTTGAACTAGTTTACAATCCCACCAACAGTGTAAAAGTGTTCCTATTTCTCCACATCCTCTCCAGCACCTGTTGTTTCCTGACTTTTTAATGATTGCCATTCTAACTGGTGTGAGATGGTATCTCATTGTGGTTTTGATTTGCATTTCTCTGATGGCCAGTGATGACGAGCATTTTTTCATGTGTCTGTTGGCTGTATGAATGTCTTCTTTTGAGAAATGTCTGTTCATATCCTTTGCCCACTTTTTGATGGGGTTGTTTGTTTTTTTCTTGTAAATTTGTTTGAGTTCTTTGTAGGTTCTGGATATAAGCCCTTTGTCAGATGAGTAGATTGCAAAAATTTTCTCCCATTCTGTAGGTTGCCTGTTCACTCTGATGATGGTTTCTTTTGCTATGCAGAAGCTCTTTAGTTTAATTAGATCCCATTTGCCAATTTTGGCTTTTGTTGTCGTTGCTTTTGGTGTTTTAGTCATGAAGTCCTTACCCATGCCTATGTCCTGAATCGTATTACCTAGGTTTTCTTCTAGGGTTTTATGGTATTAGGTCTAACATTTAAGTCTCTAATCCATCTTGAATTAATTTTCATATAAAGAGTAAGGAAAGGATCCAGTTTCAGCTTTCTGCTCATGGCTAGCCAATTTTCACAGCACCATTTATTAAATAGGGAATCCTTTCCCCGTTTCCTGTTTTTGTCAGGTTTGTCAAAGATCAGATGGCTGTAGATGTGTGGTATTATTTCTGAGGGCTCTGTTCTGCTCCATTGGTCTATATCTCTGTTTTGGTACCAGTACCATGCTGTTTTGGTTACTGTAGCCTTGTAGTATAGTTTGAAGTCAGGTAGTGTGATGCCTCCAGCTTTGTTCTTTTGACTTAGGATTGTCTTGGCAATGCGGGCTTTTCTTTGGCTCCATATGAACTTTAAAGCAGTTTTTTTTCCAATTCTGTGAAGAAAGTCATTGGTAGCTTGGTGGGGATGGCATTGAATCTATAAATGACCTTGGGCAGTGTGGCCATTTTCACAATATTGATTCTTCCTATCCATGAGCATGGAATGTTCTTCCGTTTGTTTGTGTCCTCTTTTATTTCACTGAGCAGTGGTTTGTAGTGCTCCTTGAAGAGGTCCTTTACATCCCTTGTAAGTTGGATTCCTAGGTATTTGATTCTCTTTGAAGCAATTGTGAATGGAAGTTCATTCATGATTTGGCTCTCTGTTTGTCTGTTACTGGTGTATAAGAATGCTTGTGATTTTTGCACATTAATTTTGTCTCCTGATACTTTGCTGAAGTTGCTTATCAGCTTAAGGAGATTTTGGGCTGAGATGATGGGGTTTTCTAAATATACCATCATGTCATCTGCAAACAGGGACAATTTGACTTCTTCTTTCCCTAACTGGATACCCTTGATTTCTTTCTCTTGCCTGATTGCCCTAGCCAGAACTTCCAACACTATGTTGAATAGGAGTGGAGACAGAGGGCATCCCTGTCTTGTGCCAGATTTCAAAGGGAATGCTTCCAGTTTTTGCCCATTCAGTATGATATTGGCTGTGGGTTTGTCATAAATAGCTCCTATTATTTTGAGATACGTTCCATCAATACCAAATTTATTGAGAGTTTTTAGTATGAAGGGCTGTTGAATTTTGTCAAAGGCCTTTTCTGCATCTATTGAGATAATCATGTGGTTTTTGCCTTTGGTTCTGTTTATGTCATGGATTACATTTATTGATTCGCGTATGTTAACCAGCCTTGCATCCCAGGGATGAAGCCCACTTGATCATGGTGGATAAGCTTTTTGATGTGCTGCTGGATTCAGTTTGCCAGTATTTTATTGAGGATTTTTGCATCGATGTTAGGGATATTGGTCTAAAATGCTCTTGTTTTGTTGTGTGTCTGCCAGGTTTTGATATCAGGATGATGTTGGCCTCATAAAATGAGTTAGGGAGGATTCCCTCTTTTTCTATTGATTGGAATGGTACCAACTCCTCCTTGTACTTCTGGTACAATTTGGCTGTGAATCCGTCTGGTCAATTGGAATATTATTCTTTATTCTGCATGGAAGATCTACTTGAAAGCCCAATGACTATTGCACAAAAGTCCTGGAAGAGGGTAGAGATCAATCTGGGCAGTGATTCTCAAACATTAATGCACATATATGATTCTAGTGATCTTGGTAAAGTGCAGGTTTTGATTCAATGGAGTGTGGCCTGAGGTCTTGCATTTGGAACAAGATTCCAAGTGATACATATGCTTGGGACCACACTATGAATAGCCAAAGTCTAAAGTACAAGTGGGAAATTTACCTTATACAAGAGGAGAGAAAAGTCTTACTGTGACAGAAAAGGAGCAGAGTCCAGGAAGGGAAAAGGTAAACTTGCAAGGTAAGAGGTGCAAGACTAATAGTGCACTGGTAAACCAGCTCTGGGAGGTGGGAGTAGCCTTCATTTACAAAGTTTGCTGATTCTCATGACATCGTAAATACTCCCACCATGGCTGACTTTAGGCTATGAAGGGTTTAACAATCTATAGGAACCAGCTCTGGCACACAAGTTCTCAGGATGTTGAGGGTGGGCTGCTTGATTTCCCTGGCTTCCCTTTGGAATCAGAAAGTTACTGCCCTAAGTCAGGGATGACATCTGTTGGGGCCACTTATGAGAAAATTAGGAGAGTCTAGAAATAGAGTCAAAATCAAAACAATGCTCATTGGAGAAGAGCACCCACCTGGGCTCCAGTTGGTAAAGGGAAGGGGAGATGCGAGTGGAAGGCCCTTCTCCCTTTTTTCTTTCTACCTGATTGATAAATAGAAAGAGTGATGGATCTTGAAGAATTTGAAGCTAGCTCCAGGACAGGCAGAGGACAAACAAGGATACCAGATGAAGTCTTGTTGAATTCCACATTTCTCGTCTCGTGCTCCCTTCTCATGCCTCCCTTCATCTTCACATGAAACCCAATTCCCTCTCCTTTGCTCTGTAAGAGTTGCCCTCTGATTTAACCCTGAATAGTCCCCTGATTAGACTCAGAAGCAGAGTTCTGAGCCGTGCTCTTTGTCTTTTGTCAAACAATCTCTCCCACTCACAGTAATATGTACTGTGTGAAGATTAATGTAATGAATTGGTTAGAATTTTCTAAACTGTTAAAAAATGTTTTTAACATTTGAAAGTAGTTAGGTACAAATTGTTTTTATTAAACATTTCTGCCTGTCTCAGGTGTTTACTAGCTCTTTTACACTTGTCTCCATAAAACTCGGAAAAGATGAAGATTTGGGAGAAAATCTTGGTGTTTATAAAAGAAAATATCTGTAGATTTTCTTGGACCAAAACTTACCATCTAGTTGCATGTCATTAGTGGAGGGGTGTGTGGGTATCAGGCTATTGTCATCTAAATTTTAAGGTTTGGCTCTTTCTTATCCTAGGTGGAAAAAGCACTTACATATGAGAAATTCAAAGCCTGGACAAATTCAGAAAAGTTGACAAAAAGTAAGGTTCAAGTTTTCCTTCCTAGATTAAAGCTGGAGGAGAGTTATGACTTGGAGCCTTTCCTTCGAAGGTTAGGAATGATCGATGCTTTTGATGAAGCCAAGGCAGACTTTTCTGGAATGTCAACTAAGAAGAATGTGCCTGTGTCCAGGGTTGCCCACAAGTGCTTTGTGGAGGTCAATGAGGAAGGCGCAGAGGCTGCCGCAGCCACCGCTGTGGTCAGGAATTCCCGGTGTAGCAGAATGGAGCCGAGATTCTGTGCAGACCGCCCCTTCCTTTTCTTCATCAGGCACCACAAAACCAGCTGCATCTTTTTCTGCGGCAGGTTCTCTTCTCCGTAAAGAGGAGCAATTGCTGTACATGCCCTCCTTTCCTTCTGCCTACCTTGCCTTAATTAACATTCCGTGTGACCCAGTTGGTGCAGTGGCTTGAATGCCAAAATAAAGCGTGTGCACTGAATAGCGTGTGAATGTCTTTGCTGAGGTTCCAGAGCCACTGAGAATAACTGAAGCCACAGATGCGTGAAATTTGGGCCTGGGAAGGCTCTGCTGGTTTCGGAGTGTTTGGGGTGCCTCCCATGGCCTCTGCCTTCACTTAAGTCTGTGCCCATTGTTTCAGGGGATCTTAAGGAGCATCTCAGGGCTTCAGGAGCCAGCTCTCTATGTGCTCTTCTATCCGCCCAGCTCTGCCCACCACCACTGCCTTGCTGAACAGGGACCAGTGCCCAGGCAACACTGCACACAAAGCCAAGGGCAAACCCTACAGAGTAAAGCTGCAGCCACCCTGTGTCTCACATGCAGCTGAAATAGTGGTCTGCTTCTGTCACTGTCGCATGGACAGCTCTGCATGCCCCCTGTCTCACACAGTCTGTAATGAAAACAGCTCCTTCTTATCTTTCCATAAACCTCAGATACAAGTTCAGACACGAAGCAATACACTTCAGGACTGAGCTAGGAGGCAAATATCTGAAACTTGCTATGCCGTCCTTTCTATTCCTTTTCCCTCTGAAATACACAAAATATCAAAGGAACTTACACAGCACGCCACTGAGTCCTCGAACTAATCATGTATGCTCAAACACGGCTCAAGCACACCCCTTAAGAAAGAACCTCCATACATTACTTTTTTATTTTAAAAATAAAATCGTATTGTGGCAGCAATTTGGAAACTACAGCAAAGTCTGCAAAAGAATTTAAGTCACCCACAATTCCAACACGCAGCAATCACTGCTGTTAATAGTGATATACATCTTTCCTATTATATGTATGCAAATAGAAACTTATAAGCATTTTATTACAAGTTAATCATATCCTTCAGTAGCTTATTTCTTCCATTACTTATGAAAAACCTCCCTTAAGATCTTTCCAGGTCATCAGTTTGATGTGCATAGTATTCCACTGTGTGGCTGGATTTCTATAATTGAATCTAATTTTAGACAGTTTGAGTAATTAAAATTTTTTCTATTAATAAATAATAGATTATTAATAATAAATATATATGATACTGTTTTGGATATACTAAATATCTGCTCACATCCTTAATATATTTTTTAAAATTCCTAAGAATAGTATTGTCGAGATAAAAGTTGAGCACATTTTGAGACTTCTTCCAAATTGGTCCCTAGAAAGTTCCACTGGTTTATACACTCACTTATGTCACCATTTATACCACCACTAACTGCCGCCTGCTTTATTATTTCTTTAATGAGTTGGACTAAACAGTGGTTACTCCTGACTCTGTTTTTGACTGACAGTTAGTTACATGAACCATTCATATTACAGCTCTTACTTAAATTTGACCAAGCTAGGATATATTCTGTGAGGCCACATTCATTTCAGGGATCTTGTTTTCCAAAGCAGGTTTGGCCAAAAATGAATCCACAGGACTGAAAGGTATACATCTGTGAGTTTTGTTCTTATTTCCACCTCTAATTTGAAGAAAACTTTATACTTTTATTGCAATACAATTGACACAGAATACATTTCACGTATTTAACCTATACAATAAGTTCTGACACGTTTTCCATGAAACAAACCATGCCTATATTCAAGATAATGAACCTATCTCTCATACTCCCAAATTCCTTCTTGCATCTTTGTAATTTCTCACTCTTTCTTCTCCCTCTCCCCGTCCCATCCCAACCACTGATCTGCTCAGACAACTACTGGTCTTCTTTCTGTCACTATAGAATAATTTGCATTTTTGAAGAAATTTACATGCATGGAACCATGCATCATCTATGCTTTGTAGTATGACTCCTATCATTACAATTATTTTGAGATTCATTTATGTTACTGTATATATCAATAGTTTATTCCTTTTATTGGTAAGTAACATTTCTTTCTATAGATATACCATGATTTGTTGATTAACACATTTACCTGTTGATGAACATTTAGGTTGTTACCGAGATTTTCACTATTGAAAATATAGTTTTTATGAACATTTATGTATATACATCTTTGTAGGGACATATGTCTTCATTTCTTTTGTATATAGATGCATAGAAGTAGAATGGCTGGGTCATGTGGAAGGTGTAAGTTTAACTTCTTAAGGATCTGCCAAATTGCCTTCCAAAGTGGTTGTATCATTTAACATTCCCAGTAGAGCCTGGGAGAGTTCTGGTTGTTCTGCCTCCTCACCAACACTTGGTACTACCAGTGTTGTTACTTTCAGTGTGTGCCGGTTTTAGGTTGCATTTCCCTAATGCCCGATTATGTTCAGCATTTTAAAAAACGTGCTTATATGCCATCCATTTATGTTATTTGATGAAATGTCTTTTTAAGTGTCTCATCAATATTTTATTGCTTCCTGCTTTATTTTTTATTTATGTATTTTTTGAGACAGAGTATCTCTCCGTTGCCTCAGCCCCCCGAGTAGCTGTGACTACAGGCGTGTGCCACCACACCCAGCTAATTTTTGTATTTTTAGTAAAGACAGGGTTTCCCCATGTTGGCCAGGCTGGTTTTGAACTTCAGACCTCAGGTGATCTGCCCACCTTGGCCTTCCAAAGTGCTGGGATTACAGGCATGAGCCACCGCACCCAGCCTTTTGTTTTCTTATTGTATTTTGAGAAATCTCATGATATGACTACCAAATCTTTTATCATATATGGGATTTGCAAACATTTTTCTCCCAGCTCATGGCTTCAATTTTCATTTTTATAACAGTGCCTTTAAAAAGCCGAAGTTCTTGATTTTGATGAAGTCCATTTGATCATTTTGTTTCTTTGTTTATGCTTAATGCTTTTGTTGTCATATTGAAGGAATGCTTTGCCTAACCCAAGGTCACAAGTATCTCCTATGTTTCTTCTAGAAGTGTTATAGGATTTGATTTTCCTTTTTGGCCTATGATCAGTTTTGAGTTCATGTTTTGCATATGATGAAAAAGCTATCCATTTTCCACTGAATTGCCTTTGCATCTTTGTCAAAAATCAGCTGATCATGGATGTGTGGTTCTATTTCTGGATTCTATTGGATTCCATTGATCTGCCTGTCTATCTTGATGTCAATTCCACATTGTCTGAATTACTGTAGCTTAATAATAAAATTTGAAAACACTTAAGTGACATGTTTTCCAACTTTATTTTTCAACGTTGTTTTATCTGCTTTCAGTCCTCGATCTTTCCCTGTGAATTTTATAATTTGCTTGTTGACTTGTACAAAGCCTACTGCAATTTTGATTAGGATTGTGTGATTTCTAAACATCAGTTTGGAGAGAATAGACATGTTAGCAATATTGAGTCTTCCAACCCATGAGCAAGGCAAGTTTCTCATTTCTTTTAGGTTTTTATTAGTTAATCTCAGCATACTTTTGTAGTTTTTGGTATACACGTCTGGCACAAATTTTGTCAGATTTATCCTTAAGTATTTCCTATTTTGTGCTATTATAAGTTGTGTTGCTTTTTAATTTCAATTTCTGATTAATTATTGCTAGTATATGGAAATATAATACAGGTTTTGTTTTTTTGTATCTCAGCCTTGTATCTTGCAAACTTGCTAAAATCACTTAGTTCTAGTGGCTGTGTTTCTAGTTCCATGTCTGCTAATAAAGACAAATTTTCTTTCTTTCCCATTTGGATAGCTTTTTTTTTCCTTGCCTTATTGCACTGACTTGATTAGAAGTAGTGAAAACAGACATCCTTGTCTGGTTCCTGATCTTAGGCGAAAGCACGAAGGCTCCCATCTTTAAATGTGATATTAGCTGTAGGCTTTTCATAGGTGTCCTTTAACAGGTGAAGAAGGTTTCTTTTATTCCTAGTTTGTTGTGTTTATATCAGGAATAGATGTTGGATTCTGTCAAATGCTTTTTTATATCTTTTAGATGATCATATGGTTTTGTTAATATTGGGATTAGTTTTTGAATGTTGAAACAATCTTGTGTTACTGGGATAAACTCCACTTGGTCATGATGTATTTCCTGTTTTGTCTAGTATTGGATGCAATTTGTTAAAATAGTTTTAGAATGGCTCATCTCCATTCATGAGAGACATTGGTCTGTATTCTTCCTATTTTGTAATGTCTTTGTCTCATTTTGGTTTTAGATAATTCTGGTCTCAAAGAATGAGTTGAGAAACATACCTACCTTTGCAATTTTCTGGAACAGATGTTGTACAATTGGTATTATTTCTTCCTTTAATGTTTGGTGAAGCCATCCGAGACTGGAGTGGCCTTATACTACAACTGTAATTGCATTAATAGGTAGTGAAAAATTCAAATTACATATTTCTTTTTGAGTTAGCTTTGGTAGCTTGTGTCTTTCAAGGAATTTGTTCATTTCCTAGTCATCAAATTTAGTGGTGTAAAGTTGTTTATAACAGCCTCTTATTTTTCTTTTAATAACTATAAAATCTGTAGTGATACCATCGCTCTCATTTCTGAGATTAGTAGCTTGTGCCTTTTTTTTCTTTTCTGATCAGTATGACTAGATGTTGATAAATTTTATTGCTCTTTCTCAAAACCAGCTTATAGTTTCATTGATTTTCACTATTGTTTTTCTTTCCACAACATTGATTTCTGCTATGATCTTTATTATTTCTTTTTTCTCATTACTTTTCATTTATTTTTTTCAGTTTTTGGTGTAACCAGCCATGATCCCTAGTGTACTGAACAAAAGAGGACGGGAATAAAAGACAAAGACAAAAGAGTATATTTGCAAGAAGGGATCGGGGGCACTTTGCCTCTAGTGGATAAGGGCCCTGAGCTTTTGCAGTCTTCCATATTTATTAGGTAAAAGAGATAGCAAGAAAAGGAGGGGTGATTGTTGGGTAATTGTTGGTCTGCCGTTTGGTTCACAGCAGGCTTGCAAGACTGCATTATTTGAACAATAGGCGCTAGATTTCCCAGTAGATAACTTCAAGGAGCCAGGTGCCAGGGAGTGATGGCCCTCAGCAAATCTTTTGGTGGCACATGCAGTGTGAGTTTACCCACATCCTGCATTCATGATAAACAGTTTGCTGTTTAATCTTATAGCTTCCAGTGGAATGCTGAGTTGGTCATGATCCCTTTGCCAGCTCTCTACATTTTGGGTATTTTTAAAGATTTTTTTTAAGGTGAAGCTGAAGTAATTGATTTGAAGCTTTTCTTGGTTTTTAATATAGGTGTTTACCACCATAAAAATTTCTCTAAGTATTGATTTAGTGGCATCAATAAATTTTAATATTCTTTGCATTTTTATTCAGTTCAAAATACATTCTAATTTTCCTTTTGATTTCTTTTTTGACTCATGAATTATTTGAAAGTGTGTAATTTTTAGTTTCCAGTTTTGATGATTTCCAAAGATCTTTATGTTATTGACTTCCAATTGAATCTCACCATAGTCAGATAACATATTTTTAATGACTTGCATTCTTTTAAAATATTGAGATTTATTTTATGCCCCTAAATATGAACTATCTCAGGAAATGTTCCATGATCACTTGAAAAGAATGTATATTCTGCTGTTTTGGGGTGTAATGTTCTGTAAATATGAATTCCGTGAAGTTGATTGCTAGTGTTGTTCAGGTCTTCTACATAATTACTGATGTTGTGTCTACCTGTTCTAGCAATTGTTGAGAGATGAGTGTTGACATGTCCAACTATAATTGTTGAGAGGTCCAGCTCTAGGTCAAAATTCCAAGTGTGATCCCATAGGCCTGACCATAGGCAGCTACCAGGCAGCCTTCATGGAGGAGATGGGGGAAAGCTGCCCTTCCCACAGATTTGGTGCACAGCCAGGGCATTACAGTGTCTGGTGGGAGCTGCAGTCAAGGACTCAGGCCCTGGAGCCAGGCCATACTTTTATGCATCTCCACATTCCGAGCTCAGACAGCTCCACTCAGAGCTCTCCTTATAAGGGGAGCAGAGACCTTCTGTTCAGAAGCCTCTGAAGAGACTTTCTTACCAGGATCCTTGAAGACACTTTCTTGCACTCAAGCTCAGCACTCAGTACTTTCCCACTTCTAGTCCTTCCCTCCCCATCCCATCCCTCCTGTCCCTCCCCTCTCTCTTTCTCTCTCTCTCTCTCTCTCTCTCTCAATTTGACAAAGGAGCTGAGTGGTCCATTAAGCACAATGCCTTTTTGGAAAAACAAAAAGCCTGAAAGTCCCTCAGGGCATTCCTAGAGGTGCTGGTGGTTCATTTGCAAGAGTCTGAGGGTACCAAAGGGCACTTGCCAACCATGCCACCGGGTCTCTGGGAGGTGCCAGTGAACCCCACAGGGCACCCTTAGAGTGTGCTAATGCATTGTTTACAGAAGCTTTTCATTTCCAAGGGGGATCATTGGTCCTCAGCTAGGTACTGCTTGTGGTCCAACAGATCTGGCAGGTTTGGTACACTGTGACAAGACCCATGCCATTGAAAAACACATCTGGACGCCCCTCACAGAGGCTATAGTAGCCCCGCAAGTCACCCTCCTGGCCCTCTGGGTCTACAATGAGGAGTTGGGGGAGGCAGAGGATGAAACTGTTCACTGGACTCAGATTTCAGGGATTTTTATGCCACTACTGTTAGTTATCAAGCCCAAGTAAACCTCCTCAGGCCAGCTCAGTCACTCCCAGATATAATCCAGCGATTTTAACAAATCCCTAAGGCATGGAAAAAGTGGCTGCTTCCGAGAAAACAATGATTGCAGAAGCAGTGAGGCAAAGATGACTATCAGGCGCCCTCTCCTGGACTATCTAGGCAATGGCATTTCCAAAGAGCTCTCTGAGCCTGATTATTCAATTAGAGGAGGAGATTGAAGCGTTCCCCACCAAGATACCAGACCATAGGGGGCCCAGCAGGCAGCTGACAAGGGTTTGCATGGTGATAGCCCCTATGACTGATTCAAGCGTTATGCTTGTTGTCGTCCCTCCCAGTGACTCGAGATGAGCTGAAGAGCCTCACCATCCTCTCCCCAGATGGCTAGACTTTTACAGATTATCCAGACTAGGGGTTAGACCAAGGTCCCTCTGTCCCCAAGGATGACTAGAAGTCCTAGCCAATGTCAGAGTTCAGTGAAAAGGTGGGGAAAAATGTCCTTCTTGGCCATTTTGAACATCTGTGCACTGGTGCCTCTGATCCCCACAATCCCTGGCACCAGGATGAGGGGAAAACAGATAATGTTCTCTGGCTTAGGGTCTGAGACCACCACCACCGGCTCTGGCTCTGGGAAGGGACCTTTGGGCCCCTAGAAGCCTTTATGTTACGGCTCCCACGACTGCATGTGTTCTTGGTATAGATGTGTTGTCTATATGTGCCCCCACTGGCCTTCACTCTCAATCCCTGATGGAAATTGCTGCACTTAGGGTCACCTTAGTGGGACATGGGAAAGGCTGTGAATGTACCCAACTACTGTCACCCAGGACATTGTATCCCCACCTGCTTTAGGGAGGAAGAAAAACTGCTGTCATTGTGTCACCAAAACATCAGTAATTCCATCTAGTTCCTTCTGTTCACTGCACAGAAAGCCAATCAATGAGACAATGAGTATTGCAAAGATGAATGAAGGCTTTAATTGGGTGCTGCAGCTGAGGAGATGGGAGATCAGTCTCAAATCCATCTCCCTGACCAACTAAAATTAGAGGTTTGTATAGCAGGGAAGAAATGTAACCATGTGTGGGGAAACAGGAATTAGGGAGAGGTGAGGAAGAGGAATTGGTCAACAGGAAGCAGGTGGTTGCTTAGGCCATCATCATGGGTGACGAGTCGGGTTTCTCATTGTCCAGATGTGTAGACCTGGTGGGTTTCAACTGCCTGATACTATCTGGAAGGACTGATAGTTGGCTTCCTGAGAAAGGAACTCAGATAACTGTAATTTTCTTGAATTTTAAAACTGTGAGGGTTAATTTATATGCTTTTTCAAAAGAAACCAAAAATATTAGTTCTCTGGGACAATTGGGCTGGTTTCAATTGCTAAGCTTGAGGCAAAGTTCCTGAGAAACTGTTCCTCCATACAGTAGCTCTATCTGACCCGTGCACATGGCCTCAGGTACCTTGTGACCCTCTGTCTATTGTAGGCTCAAGGCTGTGGTGCCATTCTTTGCATTGGCAGTACTTGACATTTTGATTCTTACACAGGCTACTGGAGGGAACTTGGTATGAGACGGTTAATATCATCAGTGCCTTTTTCAGCATCCTGCCGCATGGAGAAGTCCAGGATCAACTTGCCTTTATGTGGAATGGGTTGCAATGCACCTTTAATGTCCTTCCACAAAGCGACCTAAATTCCCCATGTAGCTGCCATCAATGAATAGGTTATGCTCTGGGGAGAGTTGCATGCCTGCAGGAAGCACTAGCCTTGCACTCTATTGATGACATCCTCCTGGTGAACCCAAACAAAGACATTGCCAAATAAGGACAGGGTGCTTGAGGACAGATGACTCTCAAGCAGCAACCCAACTGCACCATTAACACACAGGGACCCCAAGTGAAGTTCCTGGTTGTAATCTGGGCAAGTGGCACCACATCTCATTTAGAGGAGATGACTGCCAAGCTTCTGACTGTCTCTGCCCCAGCAAATAAAAAGGATGCCCAGTGATTTGTGGGCTTATTCATCTACTGTTACTGTCACATTCCCCTTGTGGGGATTTTGATGGGACCCAACTAAGAGGTTACTAGAAAAGGCTGCTATATTTGAATGGTACCCATTCAACAGGCTACTACAGCTATCCAAGCACCCTTCCCCTGGACCCCATGGGTCCACATTTGCCATTCAAATTACAGATCTCAACAACATTTCAGTTCCTTTACTGTTGCTCAGAGTAGAAAAATACTTCAGACACTTGTTGGGGTTTTCAACTTACAAGATCCTGGAGTCAGCTGAAAGGCACATACGCTTTGAGAAACAATTATTGTCCTGTTATTGGGCCTATGTAGATATGCATGAATACATGACCCATGGCTATGATATAGTTTTATGATCCCAAATTCCAATCATGTTATGAGTGAGCAGAGGCCTCAAATCTCCAGGTGGGGGTGGCTTAGGAGTATTCTCTAGTGAATGAAAATGTTCTATACAGAAGCAGGTAAAACCCAGCCCAGCTGGGGCCTTCAACTCCACGGCAAGGACTCAGGAGTGTCGCCCCCCTCCCAGGCATGTCGTCCAATGAGCCACTGCCTTCACTTGCCCAGTGGGAGCTCAGATACAAGGACCTTCCGGGCCACACATAAGCCTGGTTCATTGATGGTGTCTCTTGATTAACATTTACTAGGCTAGAATAAGGTGCAGCTGTCATCCAGCCTGAGCTATATCTATCCCTTGGCAAGCTCAGCATAAATGTGCAAAGCTTTATAAAGTATGATTGGCTACCCAGGCTCCCTCAACAAAGGAGCCCTGCTATATTTTCACTGACTCATGGGCTGTAGTTAATGGTCTGAACATTTGATTGGGCTACTGGCAAAACTTGTACTGACATATGAAACACATCCCTCTCTTGGGACGAGACATTTGGATAAAATTCAATTCTACTCCTAATAAGCTCTTTGTTATCCTTGTGGTTGCTCACCAGAGAGCTGCCTATGCTGACAAAGGCAATGAGCCAACCAAGGCAATGAGCAGACCATGCCTGTCAGCTAAACAGGGAGAATGATCTGTCATCTGCCCCAGAGATAACAGATATTCAACTCATTGACTCCTGGATCCATGAGAGGAAGGGCCCTGGGAATCAAGATGCCATCCTTGCCTGGATCTATATGCATGAACTATTATCTTCAAAAGATGCCAACACAGCATGAAAGAGATAATCCACCTGCCAGACCCTGACCAAGGCTAAACATTCTGCTCAGGGACAGATCCTTCAGGTAAAAAAGGCCAGGATGTTCTTTGCAGGTTGATCACACTAGTCCCCTCATCTCATCCAGAGCGTTCAGGTGGATCCTAAATGTAGTTGATGAGTTCTCTGTATTTGGACTAGTCATCCCCATGTGTTTTACTGACTCAGGCAACACTCTTTATTCCCTCCAAAACCATATTTGTTTCTTTCTCTGGCTTCCTGAATACACTGTATCTAATAATGGCCCAAATGATACATTTGCAGCCCAAACTATACATGGGTCAAATCATGGGGCATGATGGGTTCTCCATCCTCTTTAACATCTACAAGCCACAGCAGCGATTGCATATTTTAACAGGAAAAGATCAGGTTGAAGTGGCTAATGGAAATGGACAATATAATCCCAGCCTGGCTACATGTCTCAGGTGAGCAATTTGGGGTCTCACTGTGGCAATTCTCTAAGTGTACTTCTCATTTGTGCTGTATGATTGATTGGGCTGTCTGTCTCTTTCCCTCAGTTGCCCACCCCTCTTTTAAAATTATTGACAAATCAGTTTCCATGGTGGATCATGAAAGTTTCCTCCATCCTTTTTGAGCCCTTCCTGAAGACCCAAATCAGTGGGAGATCAGGAAGGCTACTAAACAGCACAGACTGGGTGGCATGAACTTGCTTCTCCATTTACTCCCCGGGTGCAGTGCCTGAATTTTTGCCTACAAGGGCTTCAGAGATAATAACCATCAATTCAATGTCTCAACATTTTCCCTAAGGTGGCCCTGCTGCTTTGCTCTGTGTAGCCCCATTGGACACATGCCAAATATCGAGTAGAAACTTTTATGGAACCACAAGAGAAACCAAGTCAGAATATTTAGGTTCATCATTCTAGGGAGTGAATTAAGGGCACTATTCTTGCTCATGGCATGGGACAGACTGCCCATGTCACAGTCAATGAGGAGTCTCCCCAACTGATAAGACATGAGCACCTTTGGTCCTACAAACTCAGTATGGGGCAAGAAGTGGTGGGGATGTAACCTCTCTCCTCTCTCTCATGGGTAGTCTGTGTGACTCTGGCCTTACCAAATTCATTGGTAGGCCTGACTCTGGCAGCTGCCATCATGCTGAACTTGACTAGTAGTTGGATATGCCACTCATTGCTTGACCCCCTAGGTAAACCTTTGGCTGCCACGCCACTGAATAGCACGAGTGGACATTTCTCCAACTATGGAGCTTTCTGGCATTTCAGGTGCCCTAACACACCTGGACCCAATGTGTTACCTGATATGCAAACCCTGGTACTGTAGGAATGAAATGACTTCCTAGTTGTCAACTCAATGCTGTTCCACATGGGAGCAACTGAGAAGCGGAGCTGCGAGTACATGTCCAAGGAACAGAGAAATCATTCACAATGACACGTTTTCTAAAGTCAGTGCTCTGATAAAATGGCCATGTGGTTAGGTCATCTGGATTCCATAAGGACTGGGGTAAGAGGAAGATCAGGTGCCTAGAGGCAAGAAGAGACGTATTTAAAGTATAGTCAAACTGAGGGAAAGCTAAGGCTGCCTTAGTACGTAGGTATATTCTCTGGCCAAGTGTTATGGCTTGAATGTTTTTGTTTCAAATTCGTATGTTGAAACTCTAAACCCCAATTTGATGTTATTCAGAGATGGGGCCCTTGGGAGGTAATTTGAATTATATGAGGTCTTGAGAATAGGATCCACCATGATGAGATTAATGCCCTTAAAAGAAGAGAGACTAACACACCGAGGAAATGCCATGTGAGGACACAGAGATGGCAGCTGTCCACATCCCAGTTAGAGGGTCCTCTCCAGACCCCAGACATGCTGGACCTCTGATTGCCAACTGCCAACCTCAAAAATGCAAACCAAATTTCTCTTATTTAAGCCACTGAGTCTGTGGTATTGTATTATGGCAGTAAGAGACGATGGAAGTAGAGTAGGGTAATTGACTAGGAGTCTGGAAATAACTCTATATCTTGATTTGGTGGTAGTTACATGGATTAAAATTATTAGCTATTATTTTGAAAGTCACTAGGCATATACTTATGACTAGCATACTTTGTATAAGTTCTAATTCAATGAAAAAATAAAGTAAAATAAAAACATTTGGGGTACAGCTAAAATGGAACTTAATGGGAAATTTGTAGATTTTGATGCCTATGTTAGAAAAAAACAAGGCTAAAAGAACCTATGCATCCAACTTAATTAGAAATGTGTAAGTAGAATAAACCCAAATGACTCAGAGGAAAGAAAATACAAAAAATAAAAGAAGATACTTATGAAACAGCAGATAAATGATATAATAGAGAGGATCTACAAAATGAAAATCTGATTCTTTGAAAAAGTAAAATAACCTCCAGAAAGATTAACTGCAATGAAGAAAAATACAAAATTGTACAGATAAAAAAGAGTAAAAATGAAAACGGAGACATAATTACAGATGCAGCTGAGATTACAATATAATAAAATAATACTATAAACAACTTTATGTCAATATATTTGAAAACCTAAGAGAAACAGAAAAGTCTTCAAGATGTATAATTTACAAAACCAAACTTGTAAGGAAAAAAACAACCTGAATGAGCCTATAAACATTTAAAAAATTAAATAAAAAATTTAATGTTCTCTCATAAAGAAAACACCAGTTTCGGATGATTTTACAGGTAAATTTCAGCAAACGAAAAGAAAGCGATGATCTACATTTACAAGAAGAATACCTTGCCATTATTTTTAAAAGAAAAGCATACTCTTCAACTGATTTTATAAAGCTAATATAACTTTGATACCTGTATTAGTCCATTCTCTCACTGCTGCTAGAAATACCTGAGACTGGTAATTTATAAAGAAAAGAGGCTTAATTGACTCATGGTTCTACAGGTTGTACAGGATTCTGCTTCTGGGGAGGCTTCCAGAAACTTAAAATCATGGTGAAAGGTAAAGAGGAAGCAGGCACGTCTTACATGGTTGGAGCAGCAGGAAGAAAGGGAGGAGGTGCTATACTCTTTTATACAATTAGATCTTGTGGTAGGTTACTCACTATCATGAGAACAGCACCAAGAGGGAAATTGGCCCCCGTGATCCAGTCACCTCCCACCAGGCCCCACCTCCAGCACTGGGGATTACAAGTTGACATGAGATTTGGGCGGGAACACAGACCCTATCCGTATCAATACCAAAACCAGAGATAAACAGTACAAGAGCACAACATCAAAAGCCAATCTAAAGTGATGGATAATAGACATGTTCTTAATTAATATTTTATTACTTAATTTTTAATTAATTGTGACAAATCAAACCCAACGTTATTATAAGAATATTATATGAAAAGTATTTTGTATCATGAAATGTAAGGTTGGTGCAACATTTAAAAATAAATTTTTAAGTTTAACCAAGTTGGCAGGTTAAATAAAATGAAGGAATTGCTCAATCACTTCAAGAGGTGTAGAACAAAACATTCATTAAGCTTTAACACGTATTCAGGAGAAAAATTCTTAATAAACAAAATAGAGAGGGGATTTCCAGTACTTTTTTGTTTTGAACACAGAGTATCACTCTGTCACCCAGGCTGGAGTGCAATGGTGCAATCTTGGCTCACTGCAACTTCCACCTCCCAGGTTCAAGCGATTCTCCTGCCTCAACCTCTTGAGTAGCTGGGATAACAGGCCCCTGTCACCATGTCAGCTAAGTTTTTAAAAAATTTTTACTAGAGATAGGGTTGTGCTATGTTGGCCAGGCTGGTCTTGAACTCCTGAGCTCAGGTGATCTGCCCGCCTTGGCCTCCCAAAGTGCTAGGATTACAGGTGTGAGCCACCATGCCTGGTCCAGTACCCTTATTCAGTAGTAAACCCTAGGTTTTGGCCAGAACAGTATACAAAAGCATAATTATTTGAATAAGAAAACAAAACATATTCCTAGCTTATATGATTATATGACTGCATCACAAATAACAGAGAATTATTAAATTCTCTATTATTCAAATATATTCAAATTATTCAAATATTATTTAAAGTATAAATTATTCAAATATAATTCAAAAACAATTTTACCACAGCAGATGAAAATCACTATAGGTTATACACTAGAGCCTAAACGCTAGTCAGATGCTGGGGTTCAAACTCCAGTCTTGCACTTGCTAGAGATTGTAGAGGGCTGAATTAATGAACTCTCTCAGTGCTTCAGTCTCCTAATCTGAGAAGTGGTTATGATAACAGGACCTAGCTCATAGAGTTGTTGAGAGGATCTAATCAGTATATAAAGAGATTAGCTCAGGACCTGGTACGGTAGAACACAGCATACTATTAGTAACTATCATTATTATACAAGAGCAAGTTGCATTTTTATGCGTCTACATAGCAATAGTTAGAGAATGTCATTAAATTTGCACTAACCCCAAACCGTAAGATTCTTAGGAATAATAATTAACAAAAAATAAGCAAGATTGTTATGTTGAAAATTGTCAGATGCTATGGAATATCATTAAAGATGACCAAAATAAATGAAGCTATTTCTTGTCATTCATAGAAAGGCCTTGAGTTGAAAAGTTGTCAGTTCTCCCCCACTTGTCTTATTGATGCGATGCAATTCTAGTCCAAATCCTAGCAATGTTTTCTGTGGAATTTGAAACATGTATTTAAAATTTTATATAAATAAGCAAAGGGCCAAAATAACCAAGACACTTCTAAAGAAAAAGATCAAGTTGAGAAGATTTGCTTTAGCAGACATTAAAACTTATTATAAAACTCTAGTGATGTAGCGTGGTGTGTACACAGGGATAGACAAACAGATCAATGGCACAGAATAGAGAGCTGAGCTCAGAAGCGTAATTCTCTTCTTTGTGGAAATGCGAGATGATAAAGAACTGGCATTAGAGATCCGCAGGGAAATGATAGTGTGCTAGGAAAACTGATTGTCCTTATGTAAAAGATGAAAACAAAAGCATTGCTGACAATTAACCCATTTATGCCAGAAGCTGCAATTTTTTGTGTGTGTGAAAAATTAGACCTTGATGAAGACCTTGAGCAGTTGTATATCAATAATGCCCACAAGCTTAGCAGTCCAATAATGGGACACTAGGCATAAATGGGCTAATAACTTAAATGTTAAAAAAATTAAAGTTCTACCAGAAAATATGGCAAAATAATTTATAATCTTAGTGAAGTGAAGGATTTTTGTCATATATTTGTGACAAAACAATAAGAGGAAACACTTGAAAAAATCGACATTATCCTAGCACTTTGGGAGGCCGAGACGGGCGGATTACGAGGTCAGGAGATCGAGACCATCCTGGCTAACACGGTGAAACCCCGTCTCTACTAAAAAATGCAAAAAAAATAGCCGGGCGAGGTGGCGGCGCCTGTAGTCCCAGCTACTCAGGAGGCTGAGGCAGGAGAATGGCGTAAACCCGGGAGACGGAGCTTGCAGTGAGCTGAGATCCGGCCACTGCACTCCAGCCTGGGTGACAGAGTGAGACTCCGTCTCAACAAAAAAAAAAAAAAAAAAAATCAACATTAAAATACATGTATTTAAATTACTTTAAAAATATATCATAAAAATTATAAAAATACATACAAAAACTAAGAGATGAGAGTTTAACACATTTAACCATAAAAAAGATAATTATCTTAAATATAAAGTATTTCCGTGAAAGAATCTGTAAGAAAAAGGCAAACAACCACATTAAAAAATAGACAAAGATCTGAACAGCTACTTCTCAAGAGAAAATAATAAAAGGCCAATGATCAATATCACTAATAAGAAAAACTAAAATAGAAGTTAGAGAATAGACTCACATTTAAAAAGTCTGTTGATACCAAATCTTGGCAAAGATCAATAACAGTCCTTGCACGTGGCTGGTGGGAACAGGCATTGGTCAAACTACTTAGGAAAATGATCTCGCATAACTTAGAAAAGCTAAGATATTCTACTCCCAGTTAGAAACTCTAAAGAAGCTCTTGCATATATGTTCAGAAGACATGCAAAATCATGTTCATAGCAAGAAAAATAAATATAAACAATAAACAATGAATCATTCAAAGGAACAAATGATATTGCACCATACAGTAGAATCAGAGTCATCATCTTGCTCAGTTCTGGTGCGCTGTTCCCATAGTCAGCACTATTCATATAGAACACAATGTTACTAATACTGTTGGGAGGTTGTACAGCTTTGGATGGAATACCACACATTATGGAAAATTAATTAATAACAGCTACCAACATAAAACATCATGCAGAGCAAAAATAGCAGGTGTCAATTCCTTTTGTATAAAATCTAGGAATAGGTAAACTGATCATTATGTTTTTTAAGGTGCATATATATGGCAAAGGCATAATAAAGTAATTATTAACACAAAATACAAGATAGTATTAAATCTGGGGGAAGAAAAGAATGTGATCCATCAGATCAATAGGAACTCCAAAGTCATTTATGATCTTCTGTTTATTAAGCTGGGTAGTGGATATTAGATGTTTATTCAACTTACTATTCATATATATATATATATACACACACACATTGTTTTATGAGTATGATGTATTTCACAATAAAAATAAATTTAACAAACGAATGAACAAATCATGGTATAAGATGATGTGACAAGAACTAAAATCAGCTAAGGGAGATGAATCTAAGTTAGGTAAATTTTATAATCAAACTAAGTGTAATTTCCCTATTAAAAGACAAAAATCTTTTAGATTGGCAATGAACGACTTTCAGTTAGCATATCTCAAAGTGACAAGAAATATAAATGTGAAATGATAGGCAAAGATGTATCAGGTAAATTTAAACAAAAGGACATCAGGTATCAAGCTATTAATATAAAAAAGTAGACTTTAATGAAATAAACAAAAAAGCAGAAATTCTGTCATTTGGTATAGAAAAGGATATGATTCATAGTGAAGATAAAATTCAAACTTTAATGTGCCTCTTTCAATGTTGGACAGATGAGCATAAAAAGTAGAAAATTAATAAAAAGCTGAATATTCCACTGTGCTTAAGACCCACAATAAGACCTATTTTTGTATATCTTCACGCTTCTGCAATTAAGACCTTGATGTAATTATCAGTGTCCCTACAAGTGTGTATTTCATCATTGGTGCCTATATTGTTGTCACTGCAAGTTATTTTTGGTGCTGTATTTTTTGAGAGAGCTGCCATTAATTTTGAAACAATATATTGTTATTTGAAGTTGAAAATTTATTGTGAATGCTGAAAATTATTGAAATGGAATGGTGATGCAATAGTTGATATTAGGGAAGCAAATACATTTGGATGAGTGAGTGAAATTTCCTATTTTCTTGCAAAGCAATGGCCATGTTTTATGGGGCGTAAGAAAGGCAGACACCTTCCTTGCAGGTGGAAGCTGGGCTTTTGTATTAACTATCACATACCACAGGAAATAATGCAAACACCAAAACTTGCAGAAATGGTTTCAGCAGCTGGGAAGAAAATCTGAATCAATAGTATTATGTGTGGTGACATTTAAAAGTATTTCATAATGCCCATGTCCTAAAGTTCCTGATGGCACAATAAGCAATATTGGGATGAAAAATGAGCATTTATGACTTTAACACCCATAACTATTTAAAAGTGTCAGACTGAATATATTTTGAAATTATCTTACAAATATTTAATTTTACATATGATCAAGACTAATATATAATAAATACATCTAAACATATCTAAAATAACTCTTTACATATTTTAAAATAACAATTCAAGTGAAAGAAAATGTGGATCATAAGTCAATTGTCAGAGCTTTTATTTCCTTAGTGATATGTGAAATAATAATACATTTTAGAGCTGAGGTCATATTAGCATTTATGAAACAACGTACAATTTATTTATTTATTTCCTTCCCATCTTACTGTCTAGAAAGTATACACATCAAATACTGGGCCCTCTGAATTGGTCTTTTACAGCTCAACTTTTCTGTTTTCCATTCTTAAATCCTGAGAGATTTTCTGAACTTTTTCTCTTAGCTCTTCTGGTTTCTTTTTTCAACAATGTTCTAAACTTCACAAACCAACTATCTTGCCTTTTGGTTATTCCTTTTTAATATCTGTGTGTGTGTGTGTGTGTGTGTGTGTAATGACTTCTTGAGTTAGCTAAAAATGCTAATCAAAATTTTAATATTCCTATCTGAAATGTTTCTTTCAGAGTCAGCTCTTCTGAGTGTCAGTCTTGGTTCTTGCACTGCAAACTAATGATGTTCTCCACAGCTCCTTGTAAATGTTGATTGCCCATTCATATCTAGTAATGATAATTTTGATTATTGAGGTAGGTAGCTGATTTATGTAATCTCTACTGCTGAATACATGGGACATATGTCTCACGAAGTGTGACTAATTGGGCAGCCTGCTTTTTATGGACAAATATGCCGACCTGCATTTTGCGCAGGCAAAGAAGCCCAGTGGGGTGGCCCCCTTCTAGCTACTTCCACTCCCCTTCCTCTGCCTTCACTACCTTGAATTTCAGAATTAGATGAGTTCTACTATTGGGCTCTATCAGCCATGTTAAAGTCTCCTTTTCTCTCAGGGCAGATTTTAAGAATTACTTTACAAAAGAAGTCCACAATTTTTTTTCTTTAGGGAGTAATTCTGGGTTGCCGATTACTCTGCCAACAGGAAGATGGGAACCATGGATCCATTGGGTTCTGCCTCTTTCTTCCCTTCCTCCAGTCAGTGTCCGCTGGCTCATGAACTGGTCTGAGAATTCTGATTGCCCCCAGTGCCTGGTATTCTTCTTTATGTATACTGAGCAAGTTCCTCCACCCTGATTTATCCTTCAATATTCTGCCATATATATTATTACTTCCAGAAATCAACCCAAACTTTCCAGCTACCATGGAATACCCTCCTATCTCTCCAAATTTCTTTGGTATGTTTCCTTTTCCCATTCTTACAGTCATTACAATAGGATATTTAGAGGTAAAGGAGGCAAGCCTATGTTCTTGCAAGCATATGTTCTTTATCTACTCTCACATGCCAATAGATTGCTATTTATGGATTGTCTACTTTTGTCATTTCCTATTGTGGTAGTGAAGGTTATAATAATGAGCAAAAGAGATGCAAAACAATGTAATTATTAACTGTCCTAACTAATTGTTAAGCAAGGAAGTAAAGAATGCCATGAAAAGGTAACCTGGGAGACGTATTTAGATTGGCAGTGAGGGAAACCCTCTTTGAGAAAGTACCGTTTAAGATCTAAATTTTGAGTAAGGCTATGTTAATGGGGAAAGGTGTTTCGGAAAGAAGGAAGGGCATGTGCAAATTCCTGATGGTGAAAGATGACACTTATTGAAGGAGAACAGAAACAGTGTCTATGTGGAAGTAGAGTTATGAACCAGAAGGGGAATGGTAGCAAAAGAAACTAACGAGGCCGGTAGATTTGGGACATCAACATTGTTAAGTTAAGCCAGGAAAAAGACTTATATTTAATTATTCATGCTATTGGCACCTTAAAGAGTTTTGAGGTCAGGAGGGAAACACGTAAATTTGCAGTGTCTAAAGGTAATTTGGACTACTATATGGAGAATAAAATAAAAGGAGGCAAAAATAGAAACAAGAAGCCCAGTGAGGATATCATTTTAATAGTTCTTGGCAAGAGATGAGTGATATTAATTGAAAGTAGTGGAGGAGTGTATGTAGAAAAGGAACTTGTTAGAGACATATTTCAGGGAGGAATTATACGTTCTCGTGTGTATAGAATGTACCAGGATAGGTATGGGAATGGTGAGGGCAGATAAATTATACAAGGATTCGGGATAAGCAAAGGACTGAAAAGAGGTGCCTTTCTTGCTGAAGGCTTTGGGTGAGATGGGGACCAAGGGTTCCATTTTGAACCTGTTGCAATTGAGGTTGCTGCAATGTATACATTTAAATTTCACAAAGGTAGCCTCGTAGCTGGGTATGAAACTTGGGAGAGAATTCCAGATGGATGAAAGGGCCCTAGGAATGGCTAGGAATGCTGAAGACCTCAGAAGAGAGAGGGTGGGCTGAGCAGCCTATCAACAATCCTTCCTCATGCCAACTCGCTCAGTCTTTTCATGACAGACTCCTTTCACTGCGGTAATCCTGTTTCATAAATAATATATCTTGTTTTCTGTTGCATATTCCAAACAGTTTCCACACATTATCTCTGGATTCTGCGGGACATCATTTTCAGATTATCTTTTTTCTGAGTATTTTGCATGCTGCTTCTTTTTGTTTGATCGAAGATTGTTTATCTCTTTAGGCTCCATGCTGTTTTGAAAATTTCTACTTATTCTTGAAAAAATGTGAGACCTGTATATCTGGAAGGCAGACTGAGCTACCTAGATTCAAATCCTTTAGCCAGTTTCTCAAAGGCTAGCGATCTGAATATCTCATCTATTGAGTCATCCTCAGGCCCTCTCCTGTTAAGCACATTTAAAAAAAAATAATAAATCTTACCTTTTGGGCCTTTTTATTTTTTCTCCTATCTATAATGTTTAATTCTGTAGGCTCCAGGTTTTAGGATGCACCATGCTTTCGCCAGCCCTCCATTCTTTTTGCCCATTATTCTTTCAGAACATACCATATTCTAGAAGCATAATGGGCAAAAAGTTTTTGTCCCTGTGGCTGTTGTCATGTGTCAGACAGACCTAACTTCAGAGGGCATCGGCCTGCCCAGTTGTGGAGGTGGACAAATACCAGGCTCCAGCATTTGGTGAACTTCAACCTCAGCCCTGACAAGGGCTGTCTCAGTAACCGGGCAAGGGTGGATTTGTAGATCGACTTCAGAAACTGGCCCCACAGAGGTAGGGAAGGCAGTTGCTAACAATTCCAAGTCACTAACTAGTTATATGACCTTGAGCAAGTTACTTAAAGTCCTTTGGGCTCAAATTCTCTTTTGAAACATAAAAGGGTTTGCCTAGATGATCCCTAAGAGACTTCCAGCTTGACGTTCTCTAACAAATCTGCAGCACAAGACTATTTTGGGTCATATGCTTTCCTTTCTGCATTGAGATTTTTCATTACTTTGTAAGCTTTTCTTATTTCAAAGATGACTTTCGCTGTTAAAAATCTAACTTCACTCTGGTGTGCTTGTTATGTCGATACCTTTTTCATTTCAGTTAAGGGCTTTGATGATAGTTTCCAGTGAGAGCATGGCAAAATAAAATCATGTTTTCTGTTCTAACATTTGTTTCATCTTCATCTGTTGTCAGCGGAAATACCGCTATTTGTCATTTCAACATTTTCCAGCGACACCTCTTTCCTCATTTGGGGCCTTTGAAGTTTCTCTCATTAGAATGAAGGCCTTTGCCAGCAGTTCTCCAGGGCTGCTGCTTATGTCAGAGAAAGGGGTTTAGGCAAGCCTACTGAAGTGTTAAGCAATGTCTCTAGGCAATCTCCTTCTCCTCCTAATAAAAAGAGTGACATTCAATTAGAGAACCAAGACTTGGAGGAAAAGCCTGCCGCAGGGCTCAGTGGCTCCGGTTGCTTCAGTGCTACTGTATGTTAGAAAGCTTATTTATACCAGACAGACTCTAGACACCTTTTCCCCTGGAAAGAGTCCATGACCTGACAATTCCTTCCCAGAAAGAGGGCTGGGAGTCTGCGCCTGAGGGCTGAGGGGAGAGCTGACCCGGTATCCCTTTCTGAGAAACACACTGGTGACTGAATTGTGCAGTCAAGTCCTTCATCCAGGAAAGGCTTTGCTCATCCAATGGTTCACAATGGTTTTCAGCAGGTACAGAAAGAAAACTTACCAGCTATCTCTACTGAGACCATTTTTCCCAGATCCCAAATTAGGGCACAACGCAAGTGTGTTTTGGGAGACAACAGGTTTAAAATTAGGTTGATTCCATAAAACCCAGGACCTACCTATGATATAATTCTTCAGTGCAGGGTAGATTGCCATGAGGTTTTTGTTTTGTTTTGTTTGTTTTGTTTAGATAGAGAGAAAAATCAACATGGGAGGAAGAGATAAACTTTTTTATTCTAAGGGAAGCCAGTGATTAAAAAGGGGTTTATGGGAAAGTCACAGAGATTCAATATTTGAATAGGGAGGCAGTTTAGGAATATTCTAAATGCCTCCCTTATTTTATGGAATCAAAACCCGGAGAGTTCATATAGCTTGCTCAGCACTAAGCACAGATCCTTAAACACGATGACAGTTAATGTTTTCAGATTTCATAAGGAGCATCCATCTTGTTGGTGGAAGTCCTGAATTATGGGTATGGAAGACAAATGGGGGCCATGAGATCACTGTTGAAGAGCTGCTGAAGTTTCAAATCCCTCACTTTCCATGGTATGTTCTAAACCTTGCTCTAAGCCCTAAGATTTGCATCATTAGAAGTAGTAACAGAGAGCTGTTTTTGCATTTCTTTCTAGATTTGTAGATCTTCATCTGCCAACGTATGAAAAGAGAAATCGTGGCATCATCCTTGATTTCCACCTCTCTGGTGCCCCTATAGCCAATAAAAAAACCTGTCTGTTCACAGCTCCACACATATTTTCCCTCTTCCCAATGCCTAATTAGCTCTACTGCTTTAGTCTGAAGACTAGACTGTCCCTTCCTGACCCTGTTCTTTTAATTGATATTAGGGTCATAATTTTACAAAGTAAATACAGTTATACCACACTGCATTTTTCGGTGAAGTGAGGACACTTGAGCAGAAGCTTCCTGTTCCCCTGCTCGCTCTTCTCTTGACTTGGTTACTAATAGACCTCCAGGAATCCTTCAGCTAGAGTCAGGATTAGGCCAAGGATGATTTCTTTCTACATGAATTCTAGTGTGATTTTAAAAGTGCTTTAAAAATACTCAGGTACTTGGACACAGGAAGGGGAACATCACACACCGGGGCCTGTTGTGGGGTGGGGGCAGCGGGGAGGGATAGCATTAGGAGATATACCTAATGTAAATGACGAGTTAATGGGTGCAGCACACCAACAGGGCACATGTATACATATGTAACAAACCTGCACGTTGTGCACATGCACCCTAGAACTTAAAGTATATATATAAAAAATACTCAGTTACAAAAATACTGATTCTAAAACAAGCTTTTCCTATGAGGGCAGGGATCAGGTATAACTTTTATTGTACCCCATCAAAGAAGAGAGAAACTATGTGGATAGAGATCCATAGGTCCATCCGATTGACTTGATGATGATGATGAAGTTAACAAAAACAAGCACAATTTTTCAGTATGTTCTACAATGCTAGGCACTGTATTAATAGTGCCTGTACATGAACTAGCTGAATCTTCACAAAGCCCCAATGTGTTAAGATCTCCCCCCCATTTTATATATGGGGAAAAAACTGATTATTGAGAGATTTGACATAATGGACCCCAAATCAAACACCTAATAAGAAGCAAAGAAGGATTTGAACTCACTGGATTGAACTTCCCTATGGATACCCTGATCATTAGAGACAGCGGCAGCCTCTGCAGAGTACTGAACCACAGTGCACACCACCAGCCTCCTACCTTCTTTCCAAAAAGGATAAGTAAAATGATCATGATTGTCCATATGGAATTTATTTGACTCTTGTTTTGACTGGAGACAAAAATGTTATTATAGAAATACTAGTTATAATAACCATTTTAAAACGCCACCCTATTTAGAGCTACATTACATACCATGCTGGTCACAATCACAATTGTCCCAGGCTTGAATTTCTTTCAGAAGTTCAAAAACAGACTAAAAACATTTCCAATATGATACCACTGGGTGTCGCTATTAGGCTGTATGAATTGAATGAGTGACGCTTTCCTTCTCACATATTCTAGACAAATGACAACTTTTTTATTTTAAAGAAATACTTTCAGGCTAACCTGGAATGGATCTATCAGAATTCAGCTAACATTCTTGGTTTTTAATTTTATTTTTCCACAATGTAACAGTGATCAACTTTAGGTTTATTTCAGAAGACACATTCCTGAACAAATACATCTTCGGTAATTAAAAATCAAAAGCCTCAGTTATTGCATGCAAGTCTCTTGGTGCTTTGAATGGAAACAAAAGAACCATAAGGAAACCCTTAAAAGTGTTATCAAGAGCAAATCAATGCAAAGTGAATTGGAATGCTTAGAATTGATTTCTTACAACTAGTAATTTGATTAATATTACTCATGTAGTTTTATTCTGCAGAAGATTTTGTAAACAGGTAGATCTATTAAAGTGGGTAGAAAAAATAGATCTTGAACAATTATGAGCTACAGACATTGTGTTAAGTGATTTCCATGTATAAAGTCTAATCATCATTATCACCATTTTAATTCCTTACCTTTGTTTACTGTTTTGCAGATAACTTTTAATGACTTATGAGACAGAGGGCAAATATTAAAAATACTCAGGGAAACCACTAGAAACAAAGGAAATACAGGGAAAACATCTATGAGTTACACTTCCTATTTTTTCCGGTTTTATGAAAGCGTTCCAACATTTATTAGACACACCTTGATATTGAAGTGCATATTTTCCTGGTTATTGCTAAGATCATCAGAATACTTCAGGGCTTTAGGAAAAATATTAAAAACAAACAAAGTCAAAGAGAAAATGAATGTCTCTCATTTTTTTTTAGTTCTAAGGATTCTAACCTCCACTTATGAGCAAACACCAGCTGGGCGAAGATCAAGGGCGGCCCAGATGCATGAGAGCCAACTACATCATGACTGTCACAATCTTTATGCTGGTACAGATTTCATCCTCAGGTCTGGAGCTGTATAGAAAACTGCCTACTGGAAATTGTCTTTCAGATGTCTGCAGGCATTTCACACTTAACATATTTCAAAATAAAGACATTTTCCATCCCTGCATCTGCTGCACCCCATACAGCCTTCATCTGATTTACCACCTGTGATTCCAGTCTCTCTGAACAGCACCATCATCCAGTTAGTTCTCCAAGCCAGAAACCCGGCAGTCATCTTAGACTTTCCCTTACTCTCGCCTCCTGCATCCCGTCACTTCTGTCTTCCTTGCCTACTTGTCCTGTGTGTACTGCTACATCTCATAATCTGTCTTCATTTCTCTGTACCTAGGGCCAGTGCTCTAGTTCAAGTCTTCATCATTTCTCTCTGGGAAAAAGACTATTATTTCTTAACTCTTGCTCCCACTTCTCCTCTACTCCATCCTCCAGATTATTGCCAGAACCAATCACAGAAATCTAATTGAACCATACACCTGTTCACAACTTTCCAATAGCTAACCATTAGCTATAGGCTAAACCACTCTCTTTCACATTATATAAGAAAAACCTTTAGTATCTACCCCATGTTTAATACTACACTACACTGTTAAGATTTATGCCACAGCAACACTGACCTACCCAGTAAATGGTCAATACATTTTGGTTGAATTAATAAAGATAAGTGACAGTGTGATTTGATGGCCCATGAACTCCCATATCAACCTCACCAATTGTCACCTCACCATTAAAACTATCTCCTTCCAGTCCTGAAAGTTTCATTGGGTTCAAAATTGAAAAAAAAGAAAACATGAAAAGCTTTGGGAGTATTCAGCTTTCCTAGTAACTGTGTACAACAGTTAGCCAACTAAGGAGCTTCACTGTGCCGAGATGGATTCTGTGTTTAGAATCTGGGGCGTGGCCAGAGGATGCTGCAGGTACTCTTGACTTGCTTCACAAGGTGGCTTGGGGCCTTTGCTGGGAAGAACTCTGCTTTTGTAATTCTGACAGCTGGATAACCTTGGGTAAGTTACTCTAGTTTCTTCCAAGCAAAGTTAAAATAGCAACATTAACCTACCCCCCACAGGCATGTTAATAAGTGCATTCTTCCCCAAAGTGCAATGTACGGATTTTCATTAGTCATAGGGCTACAATAATAGTTAATTGTCCCTAGTTCTCCTTGTTATTTACTGTTCACTCAACCAAAATATGTTACTGAAGGGACTGAGGGGAGAAAGTTGCAAAATATGCTGATGTTCCAAATAAGTTGCCAAGATAATAAAAAACAATGTAATCAGACTGCAAGAAGACCTTCTGATTTCCATCCCAACTAATCATTAGAGATTCTATTGCAAACTAATTTTCTTATCTCTTATCTCTCAGTCAGCTCCTCTGCCAAGGACTTAAGGACTCAATTTATCATCTCCCTTAACAGGTGCCTTAGCTGCCAATGTGCTTGGGCCCTGGACCTGCCCAAATGATTTAAAGCAAAATTGATTGTGACTCGCAATATTTATGCTTTGGATCTTAAATACAAATGCCTAAATACTGAAGTAATAGACAATGCAACTCTGACACTACATACTATATACACAACTTTCGTTCTCCTGATTTCTGCTTTTACATGCCATATAGTGTCCTCATAATCAACCAAATGTGTGATACCACAAAAGATCCTCTCTTTCCCCCTCATTATACCAGGATATGAGAATAAAAAGGCAGGACAAAAGGAACTTTCAGAAAGATGTATCTCTAGACACCAAAAATCAAAGCAACTGACCAAGGCATATATTTCAGTTGACCCATCTCAATCTTTCCAATATACTCATTAGTCAATTGACAGGCCAACCACACTGATTGGTTCTATATATTAAAGAAAGATAAACAAATCTCAATACAGGTGAATCATCATGGCATCAGAAGTATTAGAAAGTACAGGAAGTTGGCCATTAAGGAGATTTGTACCTTGTTGACCTTTTAAAAGTTATAACTAACTAAACATAGTGTGTATCTAGTCCAGTTTTGGACTTCACTGGATACATGCCTCCCAAGCATCTAGTCTGGAACCTTCCTTTTAAGCCCAGTAATAATTCCCTAACAAGATGGTTCTCTCTCTTGACGTTTTATTACTCAGATTTACAGCCACCTCAACTATATTTTTCCTTTTTTCCTCTGTTGTAAATTAATTGAAAATCATCCTATCTGGATTTATTAATGTTTGAACCTTTAGATATTAGATATAATAAAAGCAGTGATTTTGCCAACGAGAAAAGTGAGACTTGAGTTTGTCCAACATGCATAGTTAATGGCACAGAGAAACAAGTATGAAAGTCATTCAGGGAAAAGGAATCAGATTTGAAGGGGCAAGTTTAACTTTACTTGAAGATAATCTTCATTTCAATTTTGATTCCAAATAAAATGTGGCCTATTTCGTTTACGTGTTGGACCATATAGACTGACAATTTTGTAGGTTTAATATATTGCAGTATGTTGTTACTTATATTCCGCAAAGCCGTAATCACAAATAGCATTATTATTTCATATTAGTTGAGCATTTTTAAAGAAAGCATAGCAGATCTAGCTTATTAATTTATCACCTGTTCATTCAATCCATAGTAGACATCTTAGACTTATCTTTCTTCCTACTTCACATTTAACCAGTCACAAATGGTTAATTTTAACTTCTTGATATTTCTGAAATACTTTCGCCTTCTCTGTAATTTTTTTTTTTTTTAGATCAAGGGGTGCCAATGTTGTTGGTCATTGCTGTATTGTAAATATTTAAGGCTTTGCAGGTCAGTCTCTGTTGTGACTCCTTGGCTCTGTCATTATCCCACTAAAACAGCCACAGATAATATAGAAATGAATGTGTCTGTGTTATAGTGAAACTTTATGGGCAGTGAAAGTTTGCAGACTCCTTCTCCCTTAGATCATTTTACTAGTATATTTCATCTAGATTGTTGCAGTAGTCAATATTGATTATTATAGCAATCAATAATCCTATTCTAAATCTGCAATACAACCCTTAATAATGCTAATATGATCATAGTATGGTCTGCTTAGAATCCTTAACAGCTGCTGTTGACCACCAGCAAAAGTTCAAATTCTGTTGTAGGTTGTATAAAGCCATTGAAATGTGGTTTCTATAAAGCCCTCCAGTTTACTCTGTATATACAGGATGACATTTTAAAATTTTACCTAAACTAAACTGTGCTGAGTTCCAAAAATCTGGTATAAATGTCTCTTGCAGGTGTTGGAACCTGTCATTTATTTTGTCTGGTTGTCCTCTCCCATCAAAACCTTCTCTTACTTTCCTAAATTTTATGTATCCTTTAGTTCTTGTCGTAGATATCACCTTCTCCAGGAAGACTTCTTTGACCCAGGAATGGAATAAATGTATTTCCGATGTACAACCATATTTTTAAAAAATCAGAATCATTGTCACATTGCACTAAAATATCACCTTCTACCCAAGAGTATAAATTCTCAGGGCAGAGAACTGTTTTATTTATCACTGTATTCCTGACTCACTACTGTAGTACACTATTGGGAGGTAAATGTTTCTTAAGTGGTCCATGTACATGTTAACACTTTGGTGGAGAGTTGTACAAACATGATCTAATGAGAATGATGGGGATGATAACCGGTGCATATGACTTCAAAATCTGTGAACAACTTTACCAGGGGATAGCTCAGATAATTTAATCTTTACACCTATCTTGATAAGTAGATCTTTTAGGAAACCATCTGTATTTTACAACTGAAAACAGAAAACAGGAACTCAATGAAACTAAAATGTTTGTCTGATATTAGAGGCATCCATACATTTAGATTTTTTTTTTTTTTTTTTGTAGAGAAATGGTCTTTTTCCGTTAATTGTTTGGCAGTGAGAAGAAAGCTACTCTTAGTCTTGAATCTGACAAAAACCTCACAAGAATGTGACTTACTATTATACAGGGTGGCTCTGTCTTTATTCCTCCATGGCATCTGTGTCTATTTTATATTTTGCCCAAGAATGTTAACACAGGCTACTGTCTATTTTCAACAATATGAAAGTAGTTATCCCAAATCTGCCACAGTTTGACTCCCCTCAAGGCCTGGCTCAGTGTGCATGAAGACAATTCTGGCATACTCATTGCCTTTGCCAGGAACTGTGGAGTGGGGAGAGGACAGCTCCCAGCAGCCCCTGGGCTCCCTTCTAGTGAATAATTCATTAGGATTGCTCAGGAATATCCTTTTTCCACTGATTACTTGCTTTTATCCACCCATTTATCTTCATTAAAGATTTTGTTTCCTTTCAAATACTTGTTTCCAATTTTCCTATTTAAAGCTGTTTTTCCCTGGTTGTGAGGTTTTAGATACACCCTTTTTGTACTCATACCAATGTTAACCACAAATTCCCAGTGCAATGAAACTTTAAAACCTAAAATTGTTCTCACTATTGAGGTATAACCAAACGTCCCAATGGTCAGTCTTGACATCATTAGTGAAGGGTATAAACTAATGGAAATTAGCCCTCTGGTCAACTATTTAAATTAATCCAACTAAAATTAGGTACTAAACACTTCACTAGAGACATCTTTTACGTGAAGATAATGATTAGTCTTCCCTTGCCAAGGACACATTTCAGTTTACATAGCTGAACTTCTAAACAAATTAAGAGTGATTTGGTAAGTAAATGTTTGAGTGCTTACATTCTAAAATTATTTAAAAAATACATATTCACTAGCCAGTGTAAATTGTATTTTCCTTCCCTCTGCTTATATCTTAATGATGTTGAGGGAATATTGAATATTGTTTTGTTGTGTGTGCTTTATTTCATTTTATCATGCTCATGGTTATTATGGCTCTGGTGCCATAATCTTTTTATCATGTGCTGAGTTTCTAACCTTACAATTTTACTAATGATGACTATGATTAGTGGGAAAATTACCACCTGGTAATATTTGAGTTAATTTCTCCTAACCTTTTTCTGAAGGTGGGTACCATGTTGCCAGTATCCAAACTACCATGAGTTTTGAAAAAATCATTGTAAGTTAATTAAGTTGCTTGACTAATTTCCTTAATAGCCTAGGGTATTTGTCATTCAGATCTATTGCTTGATATAGGTCCATGTTTCCCAAGCATTTTCTCACGTATTCTTTCTAAATAGCAATTTTTACAAAGTCTTCATCAGTTCTTAATTGTTTAAATTTATCTTCTTTCATTATACCTGCTAACAACTAATTTTAAAATGAGTTCATTTTTCCTGCTATTTTAGAGTTGTCATTATATCTTATCTCCTTTGTTTATAACAGGATTTAAGTTATTCCAGTATATTTTACATTTGGTTTTAAGAATAGCTAAAATAGCCTTTGCTTGTGCTTAGTATGATCCATAACTAAAATTGGGCATTTCAAGAATAAAAGTTTTTTTTCTTTTTAAAAAGTGTTATACAGTAACTTTTCATTTACAGCATGTAAATAAAGAATGCTTTAAACAAGTTTGGCTGCTGAAGTTTGTAGCTCACTCAGCTCTCATTCTAAACATATCTTACTACCAGTCAAACCAACATGGTTTATCTGGTATCCTCACTAGAAATCTCCCTTGCCACTGACCTCCAACCCCCAAAAATCAGGTATTAAGCAATGACATTTTAATTACTTGGAAGTTACTTATATATTACCTAGGCCCTAGGGGCTCAGTACAGATCTGGTTGGTAGAGGTCTTATTGCTTATTGCACCAAAAGCCAATCACTAAGACAGTAAGTATTGCCAGGGAAAAGGGCTTTGATTGGTTGCTGCGACCTAGAAGGTGGAAGATCAGCCTTAAATCCATCTACCTGACCAACGAAAATCAGGGTTTTATATAGTAGGGAAGAAATGTAACTATGTGTAGGAAAAGGAATTAGGAAAGGATAAAGAAGAGGAGCTGGTCAACAGGAAACACATGGTCTGTTACACAGTCATGGTGGGTGAAGGGTCTGGCTTCTCATTGTTCACAGATCTGGTGAGTTTCAGCTCCTTGATACTATCTGGGAGGCCTGATGGTTGTTTTCCTGAGAAAGGAACTTAGGTAAGACAGATGGAAATATAGCTTTCTCAAGTTTTAAGAATGGGATGGTTAATTTTTATATTTATTAAAAAAAAAACCATAAACATTAGTTCTGATGGACAATTGGGCCCGTTTCACTGAAGCAATGTTTATCTTGATGAAAAGTGTTTGTATCTTTGTATTTTAAGCTTTTTTCATGTCACTTTTGTCTCTGTTAATTTTAATGTTTGCATACAAATGAATTTTAATATAAAAAATTTAAGATATTTTAAATCGTTATGTATCTGTAGAAGTATGCGTTTACTTTCTCTTTTAATTCTGTGCGCTGTAGAAGGCAGGGTCTGAATACATGAGTCTGCTTTTGATGTTAGCGGAAAAGCAGGGAAGCGATGAACACCTGAGTCTAATTTTCACGTCTGAATTAATGTCGCCCTAAGAGCCCAGGTGTACCCAGTAAGGGGCCTCTGAGCAGGGTTGTAACACTGTCATCATCCACGCCAAAAACGACATTACAGACGGCTCACTAGGATATGATCATTAAGCCACGGGGATCCTGACGCCGTGTCCATTTTTAACTCTCATCCCCTATGAGTAAGGAGTTTGGGCCACTCTCCCTCCTTTCAGTCTTCCAATTTCAAGCCTAAGCTGACCGCCCTGCATGGCTGGACAAAATATCCTCCCTCTTGGGATCCCAAATTCACCCCCTTTTAGGCTTCAAGTCAAAGGCAGACCCCCCGGTGCCCCCGCCTGCAGACAGCTGCCCCGGTCTCCGCCTGCTTTTTCGGTGGTTCCGCTCACGCCCGCCTCTGCCCGCGGTGCCCACCCTGGCTTCCCACCGCGCGGTCAGTCAGGCTCTGCTTCCATCTGGAGGAGCAGATTCCGCTTCCCTCGCAGCTCCTCGCAGAATTGACAGTTTCGTTAAAACCAAACAAAAAACGCCCACAATAAAAACAAAACAAACCAGTTACTATCTCCTTTCAGGGACAGCCCCAGACGTCCCAGCCAGGCCTAGCGCGTCTCCCAGGGGCCAGAGCCGCTCCCTCAGGCAGCACGGGGGGCACTGGCGTGTCCCACCCTAGCCAGGCCTGCCACCCCTCATTTCCTTCTCGTTCTCCCAACACATGCACTCAACAGCTCTCCTAGGCCCAACCTTTTTTTTTTTTTTTTGACAGAGTCACCCAGGCTGGAGTGCAATGGCGCTATCTCGGCTCACTGCAACCTCCATCTCCCGGATTCAAGTCTCCTGCCCCACTCAGCCTCCCAAGTAGGTAAGATTACAGGCCTGCACCACCACACCCAGCTATTTTTTTTTTTTTTTTTGTATTTTTAGTGGAGACAGGGGGGTCTCACCATGTTGGCCAGACTGGTTTTGAACTCCTGACCTCAAGTGCCCAACTTTTGATGTGACTTAAACATGCCTCCCTTCCCTCCCCCTTTTCACGTCACCACAGTCACCCCTCAGTGCCAGCTGCTTGGGGAGGCATCGTCCCAAGGACACTTGTCACCGAGTCACAGAGTCCTGCCAGCACGTGGGACCCGAGATCCGTTCATCTGAACCGAGGATGGCTTTTGCGCCCACCCCTGCATGTCACCCAGGTCACTTGCCATTCTGTCACTTCTGTGCAGCAGCTGGAGAAACGGGGTCCAGGGTGATAGCCAGTTCTCCTCCTAGGTTTCCTTGTGAAACCCATTTTCTTTCCTCACTTTCTTGTGTCTGTGCCCAGCCCTCCCAAGTTTTTGTTTTCTTCCTGTTTTCAGTGCCCTGCAGTTCCTCTGACGGTCCAGGATGTGTGATTGCCTCTGACGGGGGGGTACTGCCCGGCTGTCATGTCCTCCTTTCTCAGTGCGCTCCCAAAATGTGGAACCAGAAGTTCTGCATGATACTTTACAACTGTTTATGTCACAGCAGAGGGATTTATCTGGGGACCCAAGAGAACCTTGGTGTGGAGGAGATGCTTTCTCTGCCCTATCCTAGGGCATGTGGATTTTGCTATTATTCTGATCAAGGTCACCTGTTCCTGGGGCTTGGTGCTTTGGGTCTCACTTCTTCTCATCCAGAATCAGAGCAATTCATGGTGGGACCAGTCCTTCCCTGACAGTGAGGAAAGACTGTGTGGCCTATGAAATTTTGAATACCTATCTGACAGTAAATAGCAAGGCTGGAGTGGCATACAGGCAAGCATCTTTGAGTGCTATTAGCATCTTAGAGTGGTTTCCTAAGATGTATTATTTCCATAGGTACCACAGGGCAGAAAGTGGGTTAGGTACTCTTTTATGCACTGTGCACACACAAAATGTTAATGCTGTTCTAAAACAGGGAAGTGTGATCGGTGACAAAGAACAAAGTAGTACAAGATGCAGAGGTTAATGCTGGAGAGAACCAAAGTAGAATGAAATAGAAAGCAATAGAAAGCGAACTCTACACAGAAAATAGATCTGCTCTGGATGTTAGAAGAAAAACTTGAATTAGTCCTAAAACCTATTGCTTTAGAAAAATATATATAAAAAAAAAAGAAAAAAAAAGAAAAATATATAAGACTACTATGAGAATGTGTGGCAGTCTATCAGGGACTACTGGGAAGGAGGGTCTTTGGATTGTTCAGCACCTCTGAGCCTTCCCCCACCCACAAACTTACAGCCTCAGGTCGCTGGAAAATCCCAGCTGTGTCTGCGATCAATGATGGTAACTGGAACTGACCTCTTGAACTTAATAACTCCCACTCTCTTTCTTGCACTCTGTGATTTTCCATGATCATATTGAAGGGTTAGCTCTGGACACAATCTGTGGCTCATGGTCAGATTCCCCCTAGCGCAGTCACCCTGGCAGCTTGGGTGTGCCTCAAGGAATGGCTGTGAAGGACACTGACCTTCTGGAATGGTTTGGCATTGGAAGCTCTGCCTATGTGGGCATGTAGTGACAATATTTGAGCATCATACTGAGGAAGAAAGGCCACTCTTTCTCTCCAGCATCTAGAGAAACCATTTCCAGTCCAGAAATTATAGTGAGTTCTTCAGTTGCTCTAATACCTGAAAAAACTGCTAGCAACATGTGCTTCAATGAGCACAGGATCCCCGGGGAACTGAGCACGCTTTTTCATTTTCCCTCCTTGGACGGATACCAGCCAAACTGATGCTTTGGATTTGAGAAAATGTAGAGAAAGTCCCCATTTCCTAGTGAAGAAAGGCATTCTCACAAAGAGGGAATTGAGGAAAAATTTAATCTGATTGGTAAAAAAGTTTGACACTTTGTGGTACTCGTGTAAGACAGGTGAACCCAAAATTGGGGCTTACCCTGGCAGGGTTCTTGGCTTCACCCAGGAAAGAATTCAAGGGCTAGCCTAATCTTCTTTTGAATGGTACCGCTTCTTGCAGGGCAGGGCTAACATAGTCAGTGCACCCAGAGTTGGCAATGTATGAGCTCTTGGCAACTGTGTTTATACTCATTTATACCCTCTTATAATTACATGCAAATTAAGGAATGGGTTAATGCAAATTGAGGGATGAGTTATGTAGAACTTTCTGGGAAAGCGGGCAGTGACTCCTGGGCCATTGCCATGGAAAGGGGTGGTAACTTTTGGGGCGTTGTCATGGCATTTGTAAACTCTTATGGTGCTGGTGGGAGTATCTTACAAGCTAATGAGCTGTGAGGACAGCTAGGGATGGCTTTAACACCATCTGCTGGTTCCTGCCAGTTTCTTCACATCATCCTGGGTGGACCAGATCGTGTTTTGATCAGCAGGGTTGTGACTAGAAAACAAGTCCTGCCAGTCTCCTACCTTGGTATCACTTCAAGACATATCAATGGCAAAATAATGAAAATAATGTTGCTCCTGATGTTTTCTTTCTTGTGTGGTGCTTACCAAAGAAACCAAGTTATGTGATGAAGTAACCCCATGAGGTTTTGTGATGTTTTGTGTAAAAAAATTCATTTATCTTTACACTGAATCTGCTTTGCTAAAAATCTTTATTAATCTAGACTTTACAATGAAATTGGACCAATGAGTTCTCTTTTACTCACTAATAACAGAAAACAGCAACTGGCAAAAAGGAAAATTGATAGTTTCAATGATTGCTGTTGACTTTGTCAGAGTTTGGTGCTTCTCCATTTTTTCGCTCTGCCTTACATTGAGTGGTTTTATTCTCAGATATTATCTGGTGGCCCCTAACAGTTCTGGGCTCATGTATTTACAGGTTAGAGTCTACAGATTTGAGAACATGCTTCTTTTCCAATAGTCTCAGAAAAAGCCTTATGCAGCCAATTATTTGTGACTGAATCACACACCAATCCCTAAACCTATCCACATAGACGGGTGAATCCTCTGTCCTGATAGGTGGGACATGGGTCAGGTGCCCACCGTAACACTGAAGACTGGAAATGGCATAGGTGTAATTTCCAGTGAAAAATTTAGAGTATTGCAGGAGAAAAAAGAGAAATGGATGCTGGGAGCTGCCCACCTCCCCAAGTGAAAATTTAAAAAACCTCATAAACATTCAATACAAAATAATAAAATTCTCCCAAATATAAAGTATAACATGATTTAAGATAATTTTTGCCACCTGTGAATAGGAGGGAAGTCTATTTTATAATGGAACTTGGGAAAGATTTTTATCATCTACCTCCGTGTTAATGATGTCACTTAGTAGGCTTTGAAATTTCATGGTCTTTAGCTTATTTCAATTTCAAAGTATTTTAATGAATTCCAGTGTAAAACAAAGCATAACCATTAACATATATTCTATCCAACACAACACAAATTTACAAAGCTGACTATGACTGACAGGAACACAGTGTGATGTTTTCGATTTAGTCAGATAGACTGGTTTTAAGGTTCTGCTTCACCCATTTACTCACTGAATGACCTTAGGCAGGTGACATAAACTCTCTGAACTTTAGTATTTTTACGTGTAAAGGAGAGATATCCATACCTTTCTTGGAGGGTGCACTGAAGGCATTACATATGTGGAGAAGCATGGTGCCAATATTGGAATATCCCTTCTCTTCTCTTTTTCCCTGTCATTTATTCATTTTCTTTCCAGTGCCACCATCTTGTTTTCCTTGATTTCCCAGATCTGCATTGATCTACCTTCCCTGATGAGCAGACCAGCTGACTAGAGGGTGTGTAAATCAGAAAGGTCCATTATTCTGCAACTAATGCGTGACTCCTTCCCCAGATCTGCTGCTGATGGCGGAAAGTGACAGTCCCGCTCGTAATACCCATTCCTCCAATCTAAGGCATTTTCTGCTTGGAGTACAGAAAAGGTTAAAACTGGAATATTAACCCCAGTGCCAGTCAAACATGTGACTAGTGAAAAGCAACATGAACTCCCTTTACAGCTTATGAGTCCATTTAAGTCTCTAAAATAATACACTCTGAGTAGGTTTTGTGATTTGTCCTAGAACCACTTAACATTAGTGTCAAAAAGGATTTGAAAGACAGTGAGGTCTAAGCATCTCTTATTATAGATGAAGAAACTGATTCCTAGAAAGGTTGAGGAGATTTGGCTCACAGGGAGACCTGTTAGGGTTCCTGATGAGATCAGATCTTGATGGCAATGTAAGTGTTTATTCCATGATCTTGGGGACATCAACTCTCTGGAAGCCCCTGTTCCCCGTTTCTGGTCTCTCCTTGGTCTGAGTGATAATTGCTCTAAGAAGGATGACATTTAGCCGTATAGCCTCCTCTGGAGTTGAGTTCATTTTTGTGAGCTGGGGGCCACTAGCAGGTTCTCCTCCTTCCTCTCTTCTCTGCACTCCCCTCCCTCACTCCCACCCCTGGGCTCAGGTATCAGGCAGTTTGACAGAGAATCTAGATGAAAAGAATTATTTGACAATTATTCTGACAATGTCCCAAGGCTTAATGGTGCCATGCAAACTGTTCTCCCTCCTTTTCCCTGAATACTCTGGCTTATCTGTTGTTAACAAGTAATGAATAATTACACCCATCTGATGCTGTCATTGTAAGATTTAAAATGAGATAAACATGGAAGCACATTGAAAGTTATAAAATAATTTGATAATATCAAATATGTGTTGATGTGTGAACAGAAGGCTGATTCCTTCCAAAATACTTGGGAGAATTCCATTATATGGCAGCAATCTGTGTAATACTGGCTATGAAGACTTAAAAACCACCCTCTTTTGAATCTAAAATTACATCACCCTCTCCACCTCTTATTATTGTCCTCCACTTCTGAGGGAAGAAACAGGGGAGAGTAGAAAATTGATTTGCACCCATCACTCTGCTCTTTAGATTGGATAAATCGGACAGAGGTATCATGAAAAGTAGAAACACCTAAGAAATAGAATTCAGTGTCCCTAGCCCTCCTCTGACAATTTTAATAATTCCTTCCTCTTTCCTGATTAGATAGGAACCTATCTTTTTGATCCTGTATCACTGCAGCACATGGGTGTCAGAGAGAAGATCCAAGAAAAATAATTTTACAAATATACCACGCTAAAAAAAATCACCAAAACTAACTGTAGCAGGGGAGAGTAAGAATGTGAAATTAAAACCCAGTAGCTGGGGTGTCAGCCTGGAGGCCAGCAGCCGGCTTTGATGGTCCCAGTCCTGTTTGCTCTGCCCCAGGCTGGGAGCGAGGAAGGCTTTTGAAAACTTCTTTTCACACTCAGCGTATCTGTCTGCCCGAGGGCCTTGTGTCCTGGGGAGGCAGCCCTGACAGGCCCTTCTTATCCTCCTCGCTAATGGACAGGATGAACTTGCTGCCTCAGGAGGAGCGCTGTTGCAGAGTCTTGTACCCCCTGTGAGGCAGCTTTGATGGGAGCTTTTTTTTTTCTCTTTGACTGTTCATTTGAAATTGAGATGCATTCATGAGCAGGCATCTTTCATGTGCAGGTGAGTGGTAGGAGCAGATGGACCCCACAGAAATAAAGATTTATTTATTTTTTATGTGACTGTCCTTAGCAATTAAATGTGAAGAAAAGAAACCCCAGAGAAAGGGCCTGTGCAGAGAACGAGACTGTGCTCTCTCTCTCTCGTACCCCTCACACAAGCTAGAGGAAAGCTGAGCACCAAGGATAGCTGGGCTGCTCATTTCTGTTCTATCCTGTCGAGGAAATGCTAGATAGACCTGGAGGGCTTTGTCTGGACTGCAGAGAGGAGAGTAGACCTAGGGAATGGTGGCAGGAAGCTAACTTACTCTGTGACCTTGAATAAAACCCTGGCTCCCTCTAGATCTGATGTCAGTTTGAGTTTGATTAGGCAATTGCTAAAGGTCCTCCCAGCAATGATATTTTCAATTTAATTGAATCTCAATGTTCTCTTCATCATCATCATCACCATTGTCATGTGCTGGGCATGGTGCTGCCACCTTGACATATGTGATCCCATTTTATCCTCACTTTGGCCTTAGTCTATATTACTACTATAATTTCACAAATTAGAACATTAAATCCCAGAGAAGTTACATGACCTGCTTTAGGTGACTTAGCTATGAAGAAGTAGAGCCAGAAAATAAAGCCATGATCACTTCAATTCCAAAATCTATGGTACCTACCTAGAGGGAAGTAATTTCTCTGCAATTTAAACAAATGTATTTTTTTTTAAATTCATGCATTAATTTATGACAGTCCTTCAGTCGAATCAACATAACATCAAATGCAGGTCATTATATCTTTGAACCAGGAACAGTTGGCTTTTTAAACAATGCCTCTTAGCTTTCCTGTAAAAGGAAAATGATAATACCATGATTTGATTAGAAGAATTAAATTAGATGAAGAAAATAAGTGTGTGGAAAGTAGATAACACATGGCTAGTGTCAAGTCTATAGTTCTTTTCTTTCTTCTTGATTAAACAAAGGTAAGACCTCAAGAAAGGAGCCATCACTTCGATATTGCTGTGCTGAGCAATTTCAATTGGTTTTTTAATAATCTTTTATTAGGATTTGTGAATGAAAAGACTTAAAGCTTGTAACAAGTTCAGTCTGAAATCAAATATGGCCTAGACAAGGCTCTCAAATCGATAGCAAAGAATCTTCTGAGGGATTGTATTTATTCACTGAAAGCCCTAAGGATGCAGCTAGAATGTGTGGGAGGAAGCCAGAGATGTCAGCTTGTTAAAACAAACAACTTTCTAATTTTAAGACTTTCAAGGATGAGTAAATGGCCTTAGAAGACAGTGAGTCTATCACCCTAAGTCTTCAGATGACACAGGGAAGAAGAGGGTTGTTTGATGAGTGGGGTTACACCTGGAGGGCTTTAACAACCCTCTCTTGTTAATGCTTCAGAGATTCTATGATTCTGCTAAGATGTAACAGATACCACGAAGGCCCCAAATACTTCAGGATGCGGTTTTTATTTATTCATTCATTTAGTTTTTGTTGTTGTTGAGTGCTTCTCTACCAGGCCCTGGTCTAAGCACTAGAAATGTAAAATGAGCAAGAAATATTCCTTCCTCCTAATGATCTAATTGTCTAACAAGAAAGAGGCATATGTGAAATAGAAAACACAGTAAAATACGGCTGGTTTTAGATCAAAGACTGTGTGTGGTATAATGGGATGCACAAAGCAGAGGTCATCAGTGCTCTTCATTTTATATTTAGTACTTGTTTTTGTTATTTTCATCTAATCTCTTAATTTTGAACATTCTGACTCAGCCGCTAACTTTTTTTTCTGAACCAGCTCTGCAAATCTGTTTTGCACATTGCAGTCAAGAAAAGGAGACATCCCTCAACACCACCCAAATGGAAATTGTCCTTCTTGCTCTGGTAGGTCTAGCCTGACTATATGAATTTGAGATTTAGCCATGTAGATAGTGGTTGGAGTAATGAGAGGAGGGTGAGCTTATCCTGGGAGAGGAGGTAGATGAAGAAACCAAACAGTAGTAAACTGTAATAGAAGCACTGCTCCATGGATACTCTTGAGTTTCGGTTCCATGCACAGCATGAAAGCACATAGTGGCTGTGAAATGACACAGCTTTGGAGATACAAACCACAAATGTAATGCATTTTTTGATAAAGGTTTGGCATGAGCTACCATCGCATAACCTGAGAATGTTGTTATGACCTTCTTCCAATATGATCAGAGAGAAGAGCTCTCACAGAAAAGCTCAGTTCTTCTACTTCCTTAATTTTTGGGAAATACTTTCTCCCCCCTTTTATATTTTGAAAATATCAAGAGAGGGAAAATCTCATTCTTGTCTGTCTAGCCTCCATTACTCATGGGGTAAAATCAAAGCCAGTCATCCCTAGCTTATTGGCCAAGGTTTAGAAAAAAATTCACTTTTCGATCTTTCCTCTTCTAGATACAGTTAGTAATCGTTCTATTCTCTGTGTTTTCATGACTCTGTTTATTTCTGTGTTTTGGCTTTTACCATGTTATATTGAAATATATTTTTGCATTATTTTTGCCTTTCTCATTTGATTATAATCTCCTAGAGGGCTATAATGTTAATTTTGAAATCTTTATAATCTATTATAGTGCCCAAAAATAGATGTTCAATAGATATTTAATAAAGAACCAGATAAATTTATTTATTGATTTTAGTGTCTTAAGTATCTTTATTTTATTTTTTTAAGGAAGAAATGTCTAATTATATACATAGAAACCATGTAAAATATCAATTTTTTTTTCTGTGAGCCAAATCAAGTTCTCTATTTTGTTTTATTTTATTACTTATTTCCATAGGTTTTTGGAGAAGAGGTGGTGTTTGGTTACATGAGTAATTTCTTCAGTGGTAATTTGTGAGATTTTGGTGCAGTCATCACTCGAGCAGGATACATTGTAACCCAATTTGTAGCCTTTTATCCCTTACTCCCATCTCACCCTTTCCCTGGAGTCCCCAAAGTCCATTTTATCATTCTTATGTCTTTGCATCTTTATGGATTAGCACCTGTGTATGTGTGAGAATATACGATGTTTGGGTTTCCATTCCTGAGTTACTTCACTTAGAATGATAGTCTCCAGTTCCATCCAGGTTGCTGCAAATGCCATTATTTTGAAGAACAAGATAAATTTGGATATAACTGTAAAGTAGGCAAAATTCTCTCTATACTTTCAAAATATGTGTTTCCTGTCATAGAAAGCACCAAATAATGGACTTGCTATGCTGTTGTGGAAATAACATCCCTCTAAGAATCAAGATACTTTAACTTGTTGCCATCTCTGTCAGTTACTTGTTGAGAAGCTTTAGAAAGTCAGTTAAGGTGGAAAAAACAGAAATAAAACAAAAGCAAACATACAAAACTTGCCTTGGTTTCCTTATCCGTAAAGTGAGAGTGTGAAAGGAGATAATCTTTGAAGTTCCTACCAACTCAAAAATTCTGTAACTCTTAAAAGTGGCCCATGGCCTCATAATAATGTTAAGTTGGTGCTATTAAATGTTATTCTAGAGTAACAGGTATAATTACAGATATGAAGCCGCAGGAACTAGGTTTGTGTTCTAAATCTGCAACCAAATGGTCGTGTGACATTGGATAAATCACTTAATATCTAAGCTTCAGGCTTGGTGCAGTGGCTCACGCCTGTAATCCCAGTACTCTGGGAGACTGAGGCAGGTGGATCACCTGAGGTCAGGAGTTCAAGACCAGTCTGGTCAAAATGATGAAACCCCATCTGTAATAAAAATACAAAAATTAGCCGGGTGTGGGGGCTTGCACCTGTAGTCTCAGCTACTTGAGAGGCTGAGGCAGCAGAATCACTTGAACCTGGGAGACAGAGGTTGCAGTGACCCGAGATCACACCACTGCACTCCAGCAGCTTGGGTGACAGAGCGAGACTCTGTCTAAAAAAAAAAAAAATCTAAGCTTCAGTAATCTTAAAAATGAGAATTAAATGATAATTTATCATAGCATGCAACTTCATTCAAAACACATTTCATTTCAAAACACATTTCAAATTGGTTATTAACCGTGCACCTCATACTTGGTTATTCATCATGCCACGGCAGCTAAGACCAAGTCACTTTCATGTTCTATCGTGGCAGCCCTATTGCAATATTGTCCTACTGCAATAGCCTCCTGACCAGCTTCCCTGTCTCCAGAGTGAAAAGTTAAAAACTTAAATCACATGATTCTCCTGCTTCCAACCCTCCAGTGGCTCCCATTTTAAACTTAGAATCATATCCCAATTCTTTGCATGGTCTGTAAGAACTGTGTGGTCTGAGCTGCCTACTTCTTCAATGTCCCGTCTGATCATTTCCATCCCTCTGCTCCAGGGCCCACTGACCTGCTGATCTCCCAAGAAATGAGCTTATTCTGTATTGTTCCTTTCTGCTTGGTTTTTCCCTCAGAACTTGCCAGGGCTGGGCTTTTCATCATTTTTGTCTCTGACCATATATCAGAGAGATAGTCCCTGTCTACACACACCTCTCTTTACCTCCAAGAACTTTGTATTGCTTTATGCTAAGATTTGCAGACATTTAGTGACTTGTCCAAAGTTATTCAAACTTTAGAAATTAGAATCCAGAGGTCCCATGTTTTTTTAAAAAGTCACATGCAGACAGATTGCCATTGTATCTTTGTAATATAAGAAGTACCCACTTCTTCCGTGTTTACTGAGGGAAAACTTTCTGTAACTGAGTCTGTGATCATCATTAGATATGGCGGGTGGAACTTCGGACTTCAAACTATTTTTCATATCTTGCAAAACATGGGGCTATTCTTGAGTTCCAATTGTTGCACTTAAGCATAAGAGGAATATGACAATCAGGACTGTGTTTTTTTCCAAAAGGCATTAAGACAAAATAAAACATTAATTTATTAGTCCCCAGATTTTTTCAGCAAGCACAATTTTGTGTTAGAATGTTTCAGAGATGAAGGGAAGGGGGAAAAAACTGACAAATGCATTTCACTAGTTGTAATTGATGTGTGCATAGGTAAATGGATATGAATTAACGGCTTTTAAATGGTTATGGCAGATGTTTTAAATGGGCCACACTGGACATACATCAATATCCAGTCTTCCAATCTTTTTTGTAGCAGTTTGAATTAAAAGAGGGTAAAAGTACTTGTAAGTTAATGAGTGACTAGCAGGTAAGCAACGAGCAAATTCTAGTGATTTTGATAGGTTATCTGTCTCAATTTCACCTGTGCAGTTGACAGGTCCCACACAGTATGTAAATTGACTTCCAAAATATTTTTTGTGTTTGCTATTATGAAAGTAATTGGTATACAATTCCCTTGTTTGACAAAGACAAGTAACGGAAAAAGAGTAAAATAAAAATCTCCACCAGAGGTCAGCAGTGTACACTGAGACCATGAACAGGACTGGGTATGGCTTGCTAAGGAGCTTACACTTTATTCTCTAAGCAATGAGGAGAAGTTAAAACTGAGTATTGACCGAGTTATGTTTGACTTGCCAAATAATCACTTTAGAAGCCGTGCGGAGAATGGGTAAGAACAGGAAGAGCAGTTGCAATATTTTAGATGAGAAATAACAGGGGATTCAACTAAGACAGTCACATGCAGCAGAAATGGGACTGGCTGGAGGGATGCTGGCTAGATTAAATTCAAAGAAACTCACTGAAAGTATATATATGGAGCATGTGTCTCATAATTCTGGCTCGAATGACTCAGCATAGGGTGGTACTACTACGTTTGGGAACACTAAGAATGGAGGAGGTTTTAAGGTGGGTAGGTATAATGAGTTGAGTTTTAAACATGTTGAATGTCAGGGGTTATGTTATAGATTGATAAGTCCAGTAATGATCAGAAATCCATGGATGCCTGCAAAAGAGAAGAAGTTTTGTGGCATAATAAGCAATTTAGTTAGGAAGTCAGTCTGTGGCTTCAGAGCAAGGAAGAGGAGAGGTCATGGGTAGACTCCAGCTTTTAAAAGGAAGGTAAAGGATGGTAAACTAATGGAGTAAAAGAGAAAGCGCCAATATGAAGGGAGATAATCAGTGCAAAAAATCATTTATTTAGCCATTTTTATGTGCGGTCACTCTGTGGGGAAGTGAGTACATGAAGATGAAGAAGACATGGTTTCTCTCTTAAGGAGCTTATAGTATAGCGGTGGAGAAGTGATTTCAAAGACTTGGAGATCAACAACATGTCATACCACAGAAGGGAAACGTAGGAAATGGGCTGAAAAGTATGTTTGATTTGGCCATTGTCTAGTCAGCTCAGAATTCTATAACAAAATACTACAGATGGGGTGGCTTAGAAATAGACATTTATTTCTCACAGTTCTTGAAGCTGAAAGTCTGAGATTAGGATGCCAGCATAGTTGGGTTCCGGTGGGAGCTTTCTTCCAAGTTGCAGAATGCTGGCTCCTTCCTGTATCCTCACACAGTGAAAAGAGCACTAGCTAGTCCTCTGGCCTCTTCTTCTTCTTCTTCTTCTTCTTTTTTTTTTTTTTTTGAGATGGAATCTCACTCTGTTGCCAGGTTGGAGTGCAGTGTGGTGTGATCTCAGCTTACCGCAATCTCCGCCTCCTGGGTTCAAGTGATCTTCCTTCTTCAGCCTTCTGAGTTGCTAGGATTACAGGAGCTCACCACTACACCCAACTAATTTTTGTATTTTTAGTAGAGACGGGGTTTCCCCATGTTGGCCAGGCTGACCTGGAACTCCTGACCTCAGGTGATCCACCCACCTCAGCCTCCCAAAGTGCTGGGACTACAAGCGTGAGCTACTGAATCCAGCTGAGCCTCTTCTTATAAGAACACTAATCCCATTCATGAGGGTTCCACTTTCATAAACGAATCACCTCCCAAATGCCCCATGTCCTAAAATCATCACTTAGGATTAAGGTTTTAACATATGAAATGTTTTGTTTTAACAAAAACATTTTGTCCATTGCAGCCAGTAAGTGGTTGGTCATTTCTCTGTAGGAAAGCAGGTTGGTATGATGTGAAAGCAGCAGGCAGAGAGGTAAGTGTTAGTTTATATTATCTTTACCAAGGAATTTAGCTATGAAAGAAAGACAGATAGTGGGATGATCAATAAAGAGCACAGGAGACGTAATTAAGACTGATTATTTTTAAGATAAAAAGAAATTTAGCCAGCTTGAATTTCAGGGAAAATATGAAATAAAGAAGATGAAGAGGCAGGATGGAGAGAAAAATATGACAGAGAAAGTCTTGGAAAGGAATGACATTGTATTAGTCTGTTCTCATGCTGCTAATAAAGACATACCTGAAACTGGGTAATTTATAAAGGAAAGAGCTTTAGTGAATTCATAGTTCCACATGGCTGGGGAGACCTCGCAGTCATGGTGGAAGGCAAAGAGAAGCAAAGCCATGTCTTACGTGACGGCAGGCAAAACAGTGTGTGCAGGGGAGCTGCCCTTCATAAAACTACCAGATCTCTTGGGTCTTACTTACTATCATGAGAACAGCATAGGAAAAACCTGCCCCCATGATTCAATTACCTCCCATCGGGTCCCTCCCATGACATGATGGGATGACGGGAGCTACACTTCAAGATGAGATTTGGGTGGAGACACAGCCATAAGACATAAGAGATTAAAGCATAAACCTAGGGCAAAACAAGAAGCAACTCTGCCTGAGAACATAGGGCTTGAGCATTTATGTTGGGTCTGTGGTGTAGATATTCTGTTTGGTTGGAGGCCAGTTGATTTACAGGGAATTGTGAAGGCCTGTAGGAGATATGAGGGTTTGAAATAGCCAATGTGGGGAGGGGAAAACGACCTGATCAAAGACAAGAAAAGGCTTGTGGAGAAGTTTTGAGGGCCTACCTGAACTTGGAGATAACTACATTGAAATGCCATCAAGCTTGCTCTGGGAAGGTTTTTCTCCTAACCTTGCCTAAGTAAATTCACAAAAAAGTTAATAGGAAAACTGCTAGATAATCAGTGTTGGCAAGGTGTGTGTGGCAGGACAGGGTGTAGAGGGAGCTGCAGCTATTGGCAAGAAAACTGTTGACATGATAAACCGTGAGATCTGGGCTGGTTATGGAAGTATGCAGGGAGATCATTTGCCATGGTCTGGCATTGATGCGTGTCTTCTGAGCAAAGGATGTTGAGGGCTTTGCTCAAGGTTGTTTGCATATTAGATAACCTTGGGAAGTTGCAGACCATGTTTCCCTCCAGAGAGATTCAGATCTTTCTCTTCCTGGAATCATTCCAGAGTGATAATGTCTCCTTTCCGTCACTAGAGCATTCTAGATAATCAAGATAGCTGTTTCTCCCTGGAGGGGAGAACTAGCAGGTTGGCCAGTGGCCCATAGATAAGATCCAGGTCTCTTATTTTGGAGTCCTCAGCTGTGACCCAGATCCATGTGTGTGCAGCACTGACCTCACCCCTGTGGTACTTGCAAAGCTAGTTAGGGGAACTCATGTGAACAAGAAACCCAGGCCTTCTGTGCTGTGAGCAGTAAACTGTTGAAATTCATTTGGAATCATTACATCTTTTCTGCTTGAACTTATGAAAGTGTGGGCACCAACCTACCAGCTACAGCAGTTTGTTTCTACTGCTTAAGGACTGCTTGACTGCTTGACACAGTGAAGTCAGATGAGAGGAGGTCAATTATGGAGTGGTTGTGAAATGAAAAGAAAGGAGACTTTGATGGATGTGAAGAGCAATGTGTGAGTGCAAGACAAGATATAATAAGTGCCTACAGCTTACTCCCAACAAAAAGGCAACATGCCATGGGAAGGGTTTGTGAAGGGGGTTCTATTTCAAGCCATTCTTTGATGATTGGAATGATGTGGTGCTCCATGACTAAGAATGATGGGAGTTTCTTCAATGTGGGTGAATAAATAGCAGATGCAGAAGTGGAAAGCTGGAAGGTAAGAGACCAGGCTTGAGTGGAATAGCTCAGGGCACATGGAGAGGGCAGAGTTGCCCAGTTTAACGGTATGAGGCCCAGTGAAATGATGCTAGAAATGGCTTCAATGAGGCCAGCATCCAAGTAGCAGACAAGCTTGACAGCAAAGTGCACAGATCAAAGGCTAAAATGATTAACTTCAGAATATTAATTTTTTTTTTGACATAGAGTTTCACTCTTGTTTCCCAGGCTGGAGCGCAATGGTACAGTCTCGGCTCACTGCAACCTCCACCTCCTGGGTTCAAGCGATTCTCCTGCCTCAGCCTCCCAAGTAATTGGGATTACAATCATGTGCCACCATGCCAAGGCAATGTTTTGTATTTAGTAGAGACAGAGCTTCACCATGTTGGTCAGGCTGGTCTTGACCTCCTGACCTCAGGTGATCCACTCACCTTGGCCTCTCAAAGTGCTGGAATTATAGGCGTGAGCCATCACGCCCAGCCAGAATATTGTTCAGTTGAACAAAAACTAGGGATCTGTAAAAGGGAAGTAAGAGAATACAGCACTTATTTTTGTGATGTTTCTTGTTGTATTAGAAGTGCTTTTGAGACTCACTGCCTGCCTTCATTTCTGGAGTCCACACACCCAATTTAGAAAGTTATAAGTATTTATTGTAAAGGCTGATCTTTAAAGCAGAATGCTGCATTTGAATTGTACCCCTCTAGAAAAATAAACCCCAGGGAAAAGTAAGAGCTACTTAGGAGTTGGGATCATTGTAGTGACAGAGACACAGCTAGCGGATACAAGTTTACACAGAAGCCTTGAAGCCAGGGAACTTTGAATGATTTAAAGAATTGCTTTCATAAGGGAAAAAGTTTCCTGTCCCATTTTTTTGCTTTAGTATCTGCTCCGCGTATTTTTTTTTCTTTTCCTTTACTAATTTATTTATTTAGCAAGAATAATGTCATTACTTTTAAATTTTGGTGTTTTATCTACTTTTCCTAATCAAAAACGTCAAGTAGATAGATGGCTTGTGTGATTTTATATTGCTTATATGAATGTCAAGTAAATATACTAGAAATATTTTAATTTTAACTAGGATTCATGCTTTCCTGAGAGATGCTTTTAAAAATATTTTTGGGTTTATTATACTTTCTCTCGTATGATTTTTTTTCTTCATTTTCTTCATCCTCTGGAAATGTCATTAGCGCAGCAAACTAAAAATGCAAATAAAGATGTCTAGGGAAGCAGACTGCCCTCGCTTTTCCAACTCTGGATAAATTATACAACAAGGTTACTCTCCCAATTAGATAACGTCTTGGGATATAACCAGTCACTTCTAAATACAAGCACATTTGAATTTTAAAATGTTAGTTTTCTAACAGGTAATGCTTTTAGAATTTCTGTCTGGGCTAAGTACAAAGTGTAGCAGGCCAATCTCAGTGTAGAAAATGGTATTACATAATTCAGGCCAAGAGGCTTTTGCAATGGTAAGTACAAATTCAGCAAACATGCATACGTACATGCACACATATACACAAATCTGTATGACTTGTTTTAAATCTTTTTCTTTGACCATTTTATTGTTGAGTCATTGCTTGAATGTTTTTCCTTCGGTGTTCCTCTATTAGTTTTTGACTAGTAATAACTCTATTATTATTCACATTTTTGAAGGATGAGGGGAATTATAGGGAGACTATTAAGAGTTTGTGTCATTTTTAGGTTGGATGAAGATGTTATATTTCTGGGACAGGAAATCTCTAAATATTTTAACATCTGATTTTTCTTGAAGGATATCCTTTTTCTGGGCATTCAAATAAATAAACAGGAGTTTTTGAAAATTCAACAACTAATACCTAAATATAATAACAAATATATTTTAGCGTATATATTTAATGCATATTTAACCAAAACACACATTATACACAAGGCCCTTAACTTTTCCATTCAAAAACTTTTCTCCGGCTGCTTTTGTAACTCTAATCAAGATACTAAAATACTTTATATACTTTCAAAACTACTTTTATTTTAAAGTCATTTCTGGAAATATTTACATTTTTCAGCAATATAAATCATAGTCTTCATTTAGCCTGACACTGCTGGCTCAGGAATATGGAATACAGTATTAGTTTCTGTAAGACTGAATTGACTTCACTATGAAATAAGGCTTTCTTGGTATCAGTCCTTCAGAAATATATTGGTTACAGCTGAAATGTATGGCTATGCTTACGCTAAAACATACAGACATTCTAAAAGTGTATATTGGTTTCGGTAACAATGTATTCTTTCCGATGGATTCATGTGGCTTTCAGCAAGAATGTATTGATTTCATTAAAATGTGCTCCTTGAGATAAACAAAAATTCAGTTAAAATGCATTGGTTTCTGTTAAAGTTCATTGAAGTGAAGAACGTTACACTATTATTGGGTAGCCTCAGGGTTTGGTAAGTATTGAATAGAGAAGTATACATAAGTAATAATAAAGGCTGGGGAAAACAAAGATATTATGAAGTGTATAAAGATGTAAAAATATTCAACACGCATTATGAGACTAAATTTTCCCAGAGGCACTAAGAGTTGCCTCAGATACTTTTTACAAAGTCACTTCAACCTCAGTGTATTTGAATTCATAGGAAGTCCAAGTACCTTCCTGGACAGGGAAACTCTTCCTCTGTTTGAATTATTCCTCAGGAGGGCATTGGGTTCATGAGGATGCACTTCAGATCATGTGTCTGCAAATTCTACACGAAATATGTATGCATTAACTCTTTGAAGCACCATACTCTGTGTGTGTGTGTGTGCGCGCGCGCGTGTGCGTGGGTGTGTGTGTATATATGCACAGGACTTAAAATAGTCACATATAGTAGGCCACACTCTGGGAAAACCCAGTTTATTTTGTTCAACTCACATATGCATTTTTATGCTTGTGGAGAAAAGAAAGACCTAGAGAAGGTAGAGGAAGGATAAGTACGGTTACCCACATTTTCATTTCTAAGTAATCAAGATCAGAACTTAAGACTCCTTTGGTAAATTTATATTTAAATGCTATTAATTATAATACCACCTAGCTTTTATTCAAGCAGAAGGTAGATATGTGCATTTCACTTGGGGAAATATTTTTCTCATTATTATTGTTTTATATAATCTAAGCAATCCAAGATCAGAGTAGAAAATATAAAAACATAACCAAATATAAGATTTATTTTTAATTACATCAAATCCTATTATTGATACATAATCTCCCTGTTAATATATTTTGGCACCTGTTTTTAATAGACATTTTAATGCTCCATAAATACCATTCTATCTTTATATATTTAGACAATTAGAAATTATACTGCATGACCTTTGTTCTAAACTGCCTTTTTAGTGTATACAGGAAACTGTGTAAAATGTAAGGTCACACCTACATGCCTTATAAAGCTGACACTCATGTATGCATCATGCAGATTAGGAAGCATAAAGTTGACAGTGTCCAGAAACCCCTGTGCACCCTTTCCAATCCAAATTCCTCCCTTCTCTTCAAAGTTAACCATAATCTTGACTTCCATGCTAGTCATTTCCTTGCTTGTCTTCATACTTTTTCTTCCTACATTTACTGCCCAAACACGATTGAAATTTGATTTAGTTTTGAAATGTATTTAAATGGAAGCATAAAGCAAATATTATTTTGGGCTGGCTTGTTTTATCCAATATCATGTTCCTGAGATCAATGTACATTGGTGCAAAATAGCTGTAATGTGTTAATTACGATGAAGCATTCCACTGAATGATATGCCAGCGTTTGTTTATCTACAGTACTGATGGATATTTGGGCTGCTTTTGCTTTGGGCTCTTATGAACAAGGATGCTGTGAACCCATGTCCCAGAAACATGCGTGCATTCATTTCTTTGTGGTATATCTAGGTGTGGAGTTGAAGGGTCATGAGGTTTATGTATCTTAGTCAGTAATGCCAGCGAACTTTCTAAAGTAGTGGTACTAATTTACACTCTCAACATCAGTACATTGCTCATCATTTCTGCTTGCTTATCTAAATCCTTGGCAACACTTGGTATTTTCGTTCTGTCTAATTTTAGTTACTGGGAGAGTATAAAATAATGTTTCCTATGATTTTAGTTAACATTTATCTGGTGATTAACACTGTTTAACAGCCTTCCTTCCTTTTTTCTTTTCTTTCTTTATTTTGGGTTGCCAGTCTTTTAATTGTTTTTTTTAATTGTTTTATAGAAACCTTTTATATATTCGATATACCAATAATGGGTAAACTCTGGACCATGGGCCAAATCTGACCTGCAGTATTTTGGTGAATGCAATGCTATTGAAACTCAGCCACACTTACTTTCATGCTGCTATCATGCTGCAATGACAGAGTTTAGTAGCTGAGACAGAAGCCATACAGCTTGCAAAGTCTGAATTATCTACTATCTGGCCCTTTACAGAAAAGGTCTGCTGACCCCTGGCACCCACTAATCCTTTGCTGGTCATACATTTAGCAAACATCTTTTATCTTTGTATGGCTTGCCTTTTCACTTCCTTGATGCTATTTATTTGATAAGCATGATTTCTTAATTTTAATGTGCTCATCATGATTGCTTTATGCATTTCAATTATAAAATAAACTGACCTTATCCTAAATTCATGAGAATATTCTCTGGCATTATTTTCTAAGAAAACATTTTGATTTGCTTTTTACATATAGTTCCATAATCTAATTGGAGTTTTTATGAATAGTGTGATATAGGGGTTTAGCTTCATTATTTTTTTTCTGATGCATACCAAAATGTCCCAGAACTATTAATAAAGACAATTATCCCATGCCTGTGCAATGCCACCTATTAAAAAATTAAATGTTTATACATGCATCGTATATTTTTACATTCTATCTTCCTCCACGGGCATATTCTCCATCCTTATGCTAATATTGCAATATCTTAATTACTGTAGTTTTATTATAAGATGTAATAACCTACGTGAAACCTTGACATCTTGTCCTTTTCAAGGGTGTCTTGAATATTCTTGGCCCTTTGAATATTCATATAAATTGTATAATCCACTTGTTAAATTCACTCACTAATTGGGATTGTGGTTAGAATTCCTTGAACTTATAGATCAGTTTGTAGAGAACTGACGTATTACAATCGACATATTACGTATTGAGTTTTTAATGCATGGGCTTGATAAATATCTTTATTCAAATATTCTTTCATTTATCTTAGCAACATTTCATAGGTTCCTACATAAAGGCCTTGCTTTTTTTTTTTTAGGTTTATTCCTTGATATTTAGTATTTTTAATACTTTTGAAAGTGGTTCTAAAATTTCATTTTGTTTCTTGCTGGTATATACAACTGCAATTCATTTCAATATGTTGATCTTTAATCAAACAACTTTGATGCTTTGATGAAAAAATTTGTTGATTCTAATAATTTATCTGTGGATTACCTTGGATTTCTTTTTCCTTTTTTCTTTTTTCTTTTTTTGTTTTGAGACGGAGTCTCAGTCTGTCTCCAGGGCTGAAGTGCAGTGGCGCGATCTTGGCTCTCTGCAACCGCTGCCTCCCAGGTTCAAGCGATTCTCCTGCCTCAGCCTCCCGAGTAGCTGGGATTACAGATATCTGCCACTATACCCAGCTAATTTTTTGTGTTTTTAGTAGAAACGGGGTTTGGGGAAACCCAGGCCTGTTGACCAGGCTGGTCTTGAACTCGTGACCTCGTGATTTGCCCATCTCGGCCTCCCAAAGTACTGGGATTATAGGCATGAGCCACTGCGCTGGGTCTACCTTGGATTTCTTATGCAATAGTTATATCTTCCATAAATAACAGAAGTGTTATCACTTTCTTTGAAAAGCTTTAAACTTTTGTTTTATGTATAGCTATTGATGCAGTTTTATTTTGCCCTACTTGGTTACTGATTAGGTTGTTGCAAAAGTAATTGTGATTTTTTTGGGGGGAAAAAGGCAAAAACTGCAATTAGTTTTGTACCAACCTAACAGAATCTCCAGTACTTATTGAACCTGAGTGATGTATACAGGCAATCTTTTTGTTTTTTTGCACCCAGTAACAGAGAAAAAGTTTTCAATATTTTTTAAGGATACCTTTGATTAGGTTTGGGTACTTCCCTTCTGTTGTTAGTAGAGATCATTTTTTAAAACCATCAATAATATTGGATTTTATTATTTTTCCAAGATTGTATAGCTTTATAGTATGTAGGGTGTTTATGGTCTGCACACACACATAAAGGCTTTCAATGAAAAATTTCATTTCTTTATTAATGACAGGATTATTCATATTCACAATTTTGTGTGTTTTGATATTGTTTTTTTGGAGGAATTTGTCAATTTTATCTAACGGAACTTATTGGCATAGAATTCTTAATAAAATCATTGAATGTTTTAATCTCTTTATTATAGTAATGAAAAATTTATCAAAATAATGAACAATTTATTTATTGAGAGCAACTTTGTCTCAGTCTATATTCTGAAACAGAATCTCCAAGACAGTCTGGTAGTATGTTGTGTTAATGGGTTTTCATCTTAGCTGCACACTGGAAATGGCCAATTCTAAGGCCCCATCCAAGATGGGTGTATTTAGAATGCTATGGGTAAGTCTCAGGTGTAGATATTTTTTAAAGGCTCTTCAGGTGATTCTGATATCCAATCAAGGTTGAGAAGTATTTCACTGGTACTTCTGGAATACTGAATTCAGTTTCTACTTATCAGGACTGAGAGCAAAATTATTTTACTTCCGTGAGCATATAACTTCATTTATAAAGTAAAATGAGGGTTCAAGCATAACAACCCCAAAGGCTTTCATGGATGAGGAAAGATGGTAAATATGTTCTGGGGAGCAGCCAAGTGTAAGATAATAGACAGGACATTTTCTGGGATAAACTGGAGGGCTTGTCACACCAGAAGCATTTCAATCCTCCTCGTCCTTCATCTTCTAACATTGTAATGAGCAAACAAAACATCTCTGAGATGACTTTGGCTCTTCAGTTCTGGAGTAGATGAACATCTAGGTCCCTTCTAGCTTCTATACACTCCATAAAATTATGCCCCTCACTCTAGGGTACTAGTGTGTGATTATGGGATGACATTTAATTCTTTCTTACGTACTTATAGAAGTGGTCAGAGTTTGCAAGACAAGCAGAATCTAGATAAAGTACCTAATAGATTTGCAAAACTTTAATTGTTTCCACATTTTTTTCATTTAATTTGGTGATTTCTAAGAAACAGGATGGAAATTATAGACTGTCAGGTACTTGGGTTCGCATTATCTTCTTACTAGAAAATACAAGTATGGGCTTTGTCAAAGAGAAATTGCACCGGATACTTGTGAAAAATGGCAAGGAAGACTTATTCAGGACTACTGCAATAAAGAAGAGAGATGGAACTCAACTGCCCTGAAACAAAAGGCAGGAGAGTTTGTAATCCCTGAGGAGAGCTAGTGAAAAGGCACTGCAGGATAGTAAGGCAGAGGCTGGTCAGTGTGATTAGGCCATCTGTGTTTGCTGATTGTCACTGATTAAAGTCAGGTTCTGACCTTTCCACAGAGACTGGGAGATAGGGGCACCATCTTTATGATCACGTTTCAAAGGGATGGCTCCTACATCAGATTTATTTCTCAAAGGGGCAGAGAAAGGACTTACAATGCGTGTTTTCTAAAGCAAATGTTCTAGGAAAAAAAAGAGGTCAGGGACCTGTAGTCAGGAACAAACCTGTCTAAAGTTTAGCCAAGCTGAGGGGAATGTTAAGGCCATGTAGGTCAGCTTTTTAAAACTAAGAAATAAAGAAGATAGAAATTGATTTTTCTCCTCTGGGGATCTGTAAGCAAAGCTCTATTAACATTATTCTGCCTGTGTGTGTTGTGTGTGTGTGGGTGTGTGGGTGTGTGTGTGAGTGTGTGTGCACACATATGTACATGTGCATGTGAGTGTGTTTAAGAAAACTGAAAGCTCAGTCCTGCAGGTTCATTGGGAAGGTGACACGAGGCCGAGTTGATTTCTGTGGATTTGGGGTCATCGTATTACAAGCCTGCTTCAGGTAAATACATCAGTTTTTTCCTGTTTCATATCTAGAGTTCTTTGAAAGGTTGTCTCCTTTTGCTTATACATTCTTTTACTCCGGAAAACTACTTCAGATATGGAGCCTTTTTGGATGTTATTAATGCAGTATATGGGTCAAAAGCAGACTTGTTTTATGTTAGCTCAATGGAGACCTAAAAATGGATTTTTATGAAAATTGTCACAAAGGTCATGCCATTTACTTTCTCCCAAAATGGCTTTCTTTACATATGAAGGTTCTAAATGAAAGGGTTTGATCTTGGAAACATTGCAAATTAGATTTGCCTACATTAAATTCTAATATTTTCTGCTCAGTGTTGTTGGTCTGTTATTTCCATATCGTGTTTAAGGTTTTTCAGACATACAAAAACTGAAATAGTTATCACCAGCTGACCTACAGTACAAGAAATGCGAATGGAAGGCCTCCAAGCAGGAGGAAAGCAACACTAAATGGAATCTGGACTTACATGAAGACACGGGAAGGTAACCACATAGGTAATTATATAGGACATTTTTCTTTTTCTTTTTTTTTTTTTTTTGAGATAGAGTCTCACTCCTTCATCCAGGTTGGAGTGCAGTGGTGCCATCTTGGCTCAATGCAACCTCTACCCCTCTGGTTCAAGCAATTCTTGTGCCTCAGCCTCTCACGTAGCTGGGATTGCAGGTACATGCCACCATACCTGGCTAATTTTTTGTACTTTTAGTAGAGATAGGTTTCATTATGTTGGCCAGTCTGGTCTCGAACTCCTGTCCTCAAGTGATGTGCCCTCCTAGGCCTCCCAACGTGCTGGGATTACAGGTGTCAGCCACTGTATTCGGCTAAGGACATTTTTCTTATGCCTTTTGCCATGCAATGCAGTCTAGGTGTTAGCACAATAGCAATAGGAGTGCTCCAGGTATTTCCCTCAGACTTCCACAGCCTCAAAGGCCTGCTCTGCTTATGCAGACAAGCTCCAGTAGAAGAGTTTATCAGAGGCAAGGTTACCAGAAACCCCGAATTAATGTTTCTAGTAAAGGAGCATCAGTGATAACCAGAAAGGGAGGGCACGGGAAGCCTAATGGGAGTTCAAGCTGTGTTTTTGATAACCACCTACACTTGCTGCTGCTTATACAGTGAACTATTGACTCAGATGAATGTTTCCACGAAAGGCCATTCTTCTCGTAAAATTTCATCAGAATTTAAACCCTTCTGATGCTGACCCACTTGCATTTCTCTGCTTAGTCCCAGACTCTTATTTGACAGTTAATTACAGTAAGCCTGAACTGTTGAACTCCCTCGCAGACCACTTCAAACTTTCCAACAAAATAAATTTAGCTTCAGTTCATCTGAATTAAAAGGTTGAAGCTTTCATCAAGAATCTGGACTCTGCCGCCTGCTTTGGGAAATGAAGCATGCGCTGAGACATTATTTTTCTCTCTCAAATACCCAATTGCTGCAATAGTAAAAAAAAAAAAAAAAAAAGCAGAAAACATTCAAGTGAAAAGAAAATCATGCACTAATTACTGGATGTGCTGTTCTGAAGTTCTAATTTCAAGAAAACTGCACAGCCAGTATTTCTAACGGGAAATGAACCAACTTTGAGACCAGCCAGGTTTTTGCATCTTTAATTTGTACTGGGCGCTTTTGATATTGCAGGCCTAGAGAGATAAAAAAGCAACAGAGACAATAGGCAGGTGCTGCAGTCCTTTTCAGGTGCTGAGCTCTCCCTGGTATCCTAATTACAGACTCTTTACATGAAGAATTCTTTTTGAAGCTAATCATAGTGCTGAAGGTAATGAGAGTGAAGGTATGCAGAGGATGCTAATGAAAAAGTTGAGAAATCTCTTTCGAGGATGTCTTAATTAAGAGGTCTGTCTTTCAAGGGAAAGAGAACAAACATTTATTATTGAGGACCTACTATGCACCAGGGTTTGTGCTTAGTGTTTTTCATTTGAGACCTGTATTCATTCAGTCCTGCACTGACTGTGAACATACAAATGAAGTTACCTTGCTATATATGCCTTTTCTATCTCATGTGCCTATGGGGACGCAGGTTCACTTTCAAGGTTTCTTCTATTATCTATGAGAATTCTTAGGCGCTGTTTCCCAGGCTCTCATGATCCTGTTCTCATAGCTGCTCACTCTGGTTCCACTGGTGAGGAAAGCGTCCACCCCTCTGTTGCGCACTGTTTCATTTATTGAAAGTGACACTGCAGCGGAACTGGTGGATCCCAAAAGTTCTGAGATAACTCTTCTAGTTTACACATTTTTAGCACCCTTTCCCCCAGATTTCTTGTGCCAAATTTCCTTCCCTGTTGTCCTGCAGAAAAACTTCAAATTTGTCTTACGTCTCTGTCTCTTCTCATCCATTACTGTGGAATCTGGGATCTACCATCATGAAACAATTCAAATTTATTTCCCATGGTATTCTTCAGCTCTTCTCTCTCTGGAGTAAATCCTTGCCTATAATAAATACTTAACTGTACATGCCACATTTATTCAAATTTCAAGTTTGACCTAGTTAAGAACACTGCTAGAGAAATACCATCTCACAAAATTCTTGCAATAATACTGCAAGGAGGTGACTAGCCTTATCTCCTTTGACAGGTGAGGAGCCAATTAAGTGATTTCCCCAAAGTCAACATCTTGTAGTGTTGAGATTTGAACTATAGCATTGATATAGTTTTAACACTGAATGTTTTGGAATAAATATAGGCCTTGAGATAAGAAAATAACATAATGCATATAGCCTCCCTCACTAATAAAATAAGCTTTAAGGAAATACTTTGTTATGGAGTGGCCAATGGTCAATGTTTTCAACTCACTAAATGGTTAACCCTCAGCATCCAATTATTCACTCGACACCTCTCTTTTCTGTGTCATCATTAATGTTTATAAGGTTGAGTATTTACAGTTTGTAGAGCACAGTTTTAGTCCTGGTGGGGAAGAACCAAAAATTCATACAAGTGGGAAAAGGGTAAAGAGAAAACACAGGAAACAAAATAATATAGGCTGATATGGTTTGACTGTGTCCCCACCCAGATCTCATCTTGAATTGATAATCCCCACATGTTGAGAGAGACCCGGTGGGAGGTGATTGAATCATGGGGGCGGTTACCCTCATGCTGTTCTCACAATAGTGAGTTCTCATGAGATCTGACGGTTTTATAAGGGGCTTTCCCCACTTTACTTGGCACTTCTCCTTCCTGCCGTCTTGTGAAATAGGGTGTGTTTGCTTCCCCTTCCACCATTATTGTCAATTTCCTGAGACCTCTCCATCCCTGTGGAACTGTGAGTCAATTAAACCTCTTTCCTTTATAAATTACACAGTCTCAGGCAGTTCTTTATAGCAGTGTGAGAAGGGACTAATACATAAGCCCATGATCAAATGTTGAAGCTCAGTGTAATAAAAGAGTTAGCTTTTCCAGAGGAGGGCATCCTTCCTCTCCTCTCTGCAATGGGAGTTCTAAACATTTAAAATTTCCCCACCATGTATATAAAGCATTAAAGTGCCATAGTAATGAGTTGGGAGTTTGGAAGACACTTTGGGATCAAAAAACTTTGTTTGGCATTTAATTGTTGGAGTAGGGTGGGACCAGATGAGCAAGTATATGGGGTTGTTGGGAGAAAAGGTGCTACTTAAAGCCACTCTCTGAAAGTCGTTTGCTTTGATGTCACCATTTTAAATACATTATCCGTTTTCAAAGAATTCATGCCATGTGTAATGCCTACGATTGGAATGTATATGGTCTAGTTTTCAAGCTGTAATATTGAGAGAGGCATAGTTGAAGCCAAAATTAAGACTTTACTCACAACATGTAAGAGACTTCAATCTTTAAAAATCTTTGCATGTACCTTTCATATATTTTTTTGTAAAGGGAAGATGATATAAATGTATGGAAGATGCCGAACACCAACCATTGCTTGTTCAATCATAGGTGGCTATAGGGAGAGGCCTGTGAACCCTCATACACTTACAGTATTCAGCCCCCACACAGGTCAAGCAGCTCTTTTCCAACAAGAGCACTCTTTTTTTTTTTTTTTTTTTTGAGACGGAGTCTCGCTCTGTCACCCAGGCTAGAGTGCAGTGGTGCAATCTCAGCTCACCGCAAGCTCCGCCTGCCAGGTTTACACTATTCTCCTGCCTCAGCCTCCTGAGTAGCTGGGACTACAGGCTCCCGCCACCACGCCCGGCTAATTTTATTTTATTTTTTTGTATTTTTAGTAGAGACGGGGGTTTCACCATAGCCAGGATGGTCTCGATCTCCTGACCTCGTGATCCAGCCGCCTCAGCCTCCCAAAGTGCTGGAATTACAGGCGTGAGCCACTGAGCCCGGCCCAAGAGCACTCTTATTAGCATGATGCTGTTTTGTCCTCAGAGTCCCAAGTGGCCATACCCCTTGTTACGTATTCCCGTTCCAATTTATTATCCTTAGTGTTGTATACACACAAGCATGTGATAGTGTGAGCTGTTAATGACGTTTTTAATGTCAGGATTCATCCTGTTATCTCTAAGTCAAATGACTTGGACTTTGTTTTCCTTTTGTCCAGTTGAACTCAGTTTCCCTAGTTTTAATTTCTTAGAGTATACAGTGTGCAGTAAGTGTTAAAGAGTGCCAGTAAAATCTTCTTGCTGTAAAATTTCACCAATTGGCATCAGCCAAATGACTAGAACTTTATTTTAGAGAGTTATTCTTTTGTTTCAGGAATGGTGATGGAGAATTTCCCTCTTAACATTCGGATCACACTAAAGATAAGAAACAATCAGTTCTTTTTTTTTTTTTTTTTTTTTTGAGATGTAGTCTCATTCTCTTGCCCAGGATGGAGTATGGTGATGCAATCTCAGCTCACTGCAAACTCCACCTCCCGGGTTCAAGCAATTCTCCTGCCTCAGCCTCCTTAGTAGCTGGAATCACAGGCACGTGCCACCATGCCTGGGTAATTTTTGTATTTTTAGTAGAGACAGTGTTTCACCATGTTGGCCAGGGTGGTCTTGAATTCTTGACCTTAGGTGATCCACCCACCTTGGCCTCCCAAAAGTGCTGGGATCACAGGTGTGAGCTACCATGCCCAACCATAAGCAATCAGTTCTTAAATACAAAAAGTTAATGGAGGAAGTAGAAGTGAAAATAATTATTTTTATTTTATTTTATTATTTTAATTTAAATTTTTAAAAATAATTTCAACTTTTATTTTAGATTTTAGGTGTACATGTGCAGAGTCATTACATGAGTGTATTGTGTGATGCTGAGATTTGGAGTACAATTGATTTTATGCCCAGGGACTGAGCATAGTACCCAGTAGATTGTTTTTCAGCCCTCTCTTCCCCATCTAGTAGTTCAGTGACTATTGCTACTATCTTTATGTCTATGAGTACCCAATGTTTAGCTCCCACTTATAAGTAAGAACATGTGGTATTTGGTTTTCTGTTCCTCTGTTAATTTGCTTAGGATTATGGCCTCCAGCTGCATCCAAGTTACTGCAAAAGATATGGTCTCATTCTTTTTTATGGATGTGTAGTATTCCATGATATATACACACCACATTTTCTTTATCCAATCCACCACTGATGGGCACCTAGGTTGATTCCATGTCTTTGCTATTGTGAATAGTGCTGCAATGAACATACAGGTGCATGTTTGTCTTTATGGCAGAAAATTTATTTTCTTTTAAACATATACCCAATAATGGGATTTCTGGTTTGAATAATAGTTCTAACTCCTGTGAGAAATCTCTCAACTGCTTTCCACAATGGCTAAACTAATTTATATTTCCATCAATGGTGTATAAGCCTTCCTTTTTCCCTTTTTCTCTGCAGTCTCACCAGTATCTATTGTTTTTTGACTTTTTAATTCATTTACATTCAAGGTTATTATTTATATGTGAGGGCATATTCCTTTCACTTTATTAATTGATTTCTGGTTCTATACTTATTTTTGGTTTCTTTCTCTCTTATTGTTTGTCATTGTTGTTTGGTGTATTTTTTTTTTTATCATGGTAATATTTGTGTTTTATCTCTTCTTTGTTTGTGTGTTTGCTCCAGCAGTGGTTTATATATATATATTTTTAATGATGGTACATATTATTCTTTTGCTTCCAGTCATAGGACTAAAGAATTTTTGTAGTGCCAATTTTGTGGCGATGAATTCCTTCAGCTTGTTTGTTTGGCAAAGATGTCAGTTCTCCTTCATGTGTGAAGAATATGAAACCAAACTAAATGTTCAGCAATGGATGGATGAAGAAAATGTGGTGTGTATACACACACACACACACACACATATATATACACACACACAATGGAATAGTATTCAGACATAAGAAAAATAAAATCATGTCATCTGCAGCAACATGGATGGAACTAGAAGTCATTATGTTAAGTATTAAGTTTAAGAAGCCAGGCATAGAAAGAAAATGACTCACGTTCTCACTCACATGTGGGAGCTAAAAAAGTTGTAGAGATGTTTCACCTCCTTGGTTAGATGTATTCCTAGGTTTTTCTTTTTTTCTTTTCTTTGCAGCTCTTTTAATGCTATTGCATTCTTGATTTATTCTCAGCTTGAATGTTATTGGTGTATAGAAATACTACTGATTTTTGTTCATTGATTTTGTATCCTGAAACTTTACTGAAGTTTAGATCCAGGAGACTTTTGGCAGAGTCTTTGGGGTTTTCTAGGTATAGAATAATATCGTCTTTGAATAGAAATAATTTGGCTTCCTTTTTTTTTTTTTTTCTATTTGAATGCCTTTTATTTCTTTCTCTTGCCTGATTGCTTTGGCTAAGTCTTCCTCCTTTTTATTTTGTATTTCAGATTCCAAAGGGTGACAAAAGTACCCATTGCTTATTTAGAAGAAATTTTAGTCCAATTTTGTCATTTCACTATATACCAAAACTGTGTTCTTTAAATCCATAAAGGTTGGTGACTTCCTCACAGTCATACAATATGTTCACATACATCTAGGGATAATATTTTGGTCTTTCCCTATGGTATCATTCTGCAAGTGTTATAAAGAAAAGGAAGAAAGGAAAAGGGGCAGGTAGGGAGAGAAAGAGGGAGGGAAAAGGTCTCATTATATAATCAGACAATGCATATTTGATTTACCTTTAGAATCTGAATTCTAATATTTTATATATTATTTTACACTTTATGTAGTGACAACTGCTTCATTATCAAACTTGATTAAACAGCCTCACTCTGGCCCCTCCCCACAATGGTAGTCAGCATCATGGAAGATAGATCTGAACTGCTTGGGAGAAATAGATATTTCTTTCTTTTTCTTCTCTCTGTGATTATTTTGTTAGAATAATCAGAGAATGTGTGAGAATTTGTCCTTGTCATAGAATCTGTGCTCTTAGACATTTTGTTCCCAGAGGATTCTGTCAAGATATTCATTGAAGAAAGCAGAATTATTGCAGTTTCAAAACTCTTTGACAAATGTTTTTCCCTATATTCTAATGCCTAAATCTCGGTATTAAAAATAGTCATGTTTAAGGACTGAAGTCATCACCCTTTGTAAAACCAGTGTCTCCACTTTGAATGAGTGTGATTGTCTCTGATAAATGTCAATTCCATTTCTTTTTGGTGAACCCCTGTGGCTGCTTATCTTTCATAAGAATAGCTGAAAATAACTAGAATTTTAAAACAGCATTAAACCTAAATGAAACAGTGAAAAATAAATTCCTGGAAAAGAAATCAGGAAATTGACTTGTTTGAAGTCAAATATTTTCAAGAGAAAGATTACCTTTAAATAAAGAAGTGTGCTCAAAGCCAAGAGTTGTGGCTGGGACCTCTAATCTCAGCAATTTGGGAAGCTGAGGTGGGGGGTTTGCTTGATGCCAGGAATTTGAGATGAGCCCAGACAACATAGCCAAATCTTGTCTGTACAAATATGCATATACATATGTGTGTGTGTGTGTGTGTGTGTGTGTGTGTGTATGTATATATATATGTCAGGGATGGTGGTGCACACCTGTAGTCCCAGATATTTAGGAGGCTGAAGTAGGAGGATGGCTTGAGCCCAGGAATTTGAGGCTGCAGTGAGCTATGATTGCAAGGCACCACTGCTAGTTCCTTCAAGAAATAAAAAAATCAACCAGAAGGGATCAGTGTCAAATACAGAGAATTTCTTATTTTTTCTTTTATGTACAAATTTGTGTAAGAAGTGAATTTATATAAAATAGAACAAACTGATCAAAAGTCTGTAAAAATATCTGAGGTCAAGAATAATTTTTGATTTATTCATTTATGGGGAAATGTCTATATTCTCTTGTGGCAATTAATGTCATGGAAAGACATATCCACTGAAAATCTAGTTTAGGAATTAAAGTAAGATTAGAAATTAATCTTTAAAAATTGTTTTTGCCTTTGTAGATCACATCGATAGGAATATGAAAACATTATTGACTTTGCTAAAATACAATCTTACATTTAAGGAGCCATTTAAGAAAAACACAATTCAAAATTATGAATTAGGACTTTAAGCATTGCAAAAATGCTCCCGGCTTATGCTTCACCCATTTTTCAACTTATATGATGTAAATTTTGGAGGAAGAGTTCACATAATTCCTTGCTTGCCATTCAAATTTTCTGTTCCTATTTTCTGTGCTCAAATGCAGAAGGTACGTTAATGGAACCTGAATCATCATTCATCCAGTAAAATCCCTGCTCTTCATTCATTCAATCAATACTTTTAATTCATTCCATTTAATCACCAGTACCCATTTTGTATTCTTCCTTCTCAACATAAGCATCTATTCTCATGTCTTTTTGTTTATAAGTGCTTTTGGAAAAGGCATTTTTTTTTATGTGTGTACATTTTCAACTTATGTAAATGCTATTAGTTTACATATAAGATAATATGTTTTTTAAAATATTGTTACTTGGCATTATGTTTATAAGATTCATCCATGTGACTATATGTACATCTAGTCCGTTGCTTCCTTTTACTCTTTAGTATCATATGAAGGGCATCCATCAACCTTTATCTATCCATTCTCCTTGCAATGAACTTGCCAAACCTCACCTTCAACACCAGACTTACCCAAATAATGCTGTAATAAATGTTACACTTGTCCTCTTAGAAGTCTGCATGAGAGCCGGGCGCAGTGGCTCACACCTGTAACCCCAGCACTTTAGGAGGCCGAGGCAGGCGGATCACGAGGTCAGGAGATCAACACCATCCTGGCCAACATGGTGAAACCCCGTCTCTATACTAAAATACAAAAAAAATTAGCCGGGCATGTTGGCACCTGCCTGTAATCCCAGCTACTCGGGAGGCTGAGGCAGGAAAATAGCTTGAACCAGGGAGTCGGAGGTTGCAATGAGCCGAAATCGTGCCACCACACTCCAGCCTGGCAACAGAGTGAGACTCCGTCTCAAAAAAAAAAAAAAAAGTCTGCATGAGAAATTTATTGGCATATCTAACTAGTAGTGGAACTGCTGAATCACACTGCAGGTGGGATTATACAAAATTTAGTTAAATGTACCAGATGCTCTCCACAGGGTCTGCTGCAATTTACAATTCCAGGTCTCCACACCCCATCAGTTATCCATCTTTCCAATTTTTGTTAATCCAATAGGTGTCAAGTGATGTTGCTTTGCTTTGATTTGCATGTCTCTGATTTCTAGTAAGTTTGAGTGTCTCTTTATGTATTCATGTACAGTTAGTCTTTTGGTGTCCATGGGAGATTGGATCCATCAGATGCTCAAGTCCCTGATATAAAATGGTGTAGTATTTGCATATAGCATATGCACATGCTCCCATATGATTTAAATTATCCCTAGATTACATAAAATACCTAAGACAATGTAAACTCTATGTAAATATTGATTATACTGTATTGTTTAGGGAATGATGACAAGAAGAAAAGTCTGTGCATGTTTAGTACAGACACAACTATTCATTTTTATATGTGAATATTTTGCATCCTCAGTTGGTTGAATCCACTAATAGAAAACCCATAAACAGGAGCCGGCTCCCTGTGTGTCTGTCCGCTCGCCCTCTGCTGCGTCCTGCGGCGTCCCACTGCCCTCCTACCGTCCACCATGGCTCTGCTGCACTCCGGCCGCATCCTCTCCGGGATCGTCGCCGCCTTCCACCCGGGCCTCGCTGCCGCGGCCTCTGCCAGAGCCAGCTCCTGGTGGACCCGTGTAGAAATGGGACCTCCAGATCCCATTCTGGGTGTCACTGAAGCCTTTAAGAGGGACACCAATAGCAAAAAGATGAATCTGGGAGTTGGTGCCTACCGGGATGATAACGGAAAGCCTTACGTGCTGCCTATCGTCCACAAGGCAGAGGCCCAGATTGCCGTCAAAAATGTGGACAAGGAATACCTGCCCGTTGAGGGACTGGCTGAATTTTGCAAGGCATCTGCAAAACTAGCCCTGGGTGAGAACAGCGAAGTCTTGAAGAGTGGCTGGTTTGTCACTGTGCAGACCATTTCTGGAGCTGGAGCCTTAAGGATCGGAGCCAGTTTCCTGCAGAGATTTTTTAAGTTCAGCCGAGATGTCTTTCCGCCCACACCAAGCTGGGAAAACCACACATCCATCTTCAGGGATGCTGGCATGCAGCTACGAGGTTATCGGTATTATGACCCCAAGACTTGCGGTTTTGACTTCACAGGCGCTGTGGAGGATATTTCAAAAATACCAGAGCAGAGTGTTCTTCTGCGTGCCTGCGCCCACAATCCCACGGGAGTGGACCCGCGTCCGGAACGGTGGAAGGAAATAGAAACAGTGGCGAAGAAAAGGAATCTCTTTGCGTTCTTTGACATGGCCTACCAAGGCTTTGCCAGTGGTGATGGTGATAAGGATGCCTGGGCTGTGTGCCACTTCATCAAACAGGGCATTAATGTTTGTCTCTGCCAATCATATGCCAAGAACATGGGCTTATATGGTGAGCGTGTAGGAGCCTTCACTATGGTCTGCAAAGATGCAGATGAAGCCAAAAGGGTAGAGTCACAGTTGAAGATCTTGATCCATCCCATGTATTCCAACCCTCCCCTCAATGGGGCCCGGATTGCTGCTGCCATTCTGGACACCCCAGATTTGCGAAAACAGTGGTTGCAAGAAGTGAAAGGCATGGCCGATGACATCATTGGCATGTGGACTCAACTGGTCTCTGACCCTCAAGAAGGAGGGTTCCACCCACAACTGGCAACACATCACTGACCAAATTGGCATGTTCTGTTTCACAGGGTTAAAGCCTGAACAGGTGGAGTGACTGACCAAGGAGTTCTCCATCTACATGACCAAGGACGGCTGCATCTCTGTGGCAGGAGTCACCTCCAGCAACGTGGGCTACCTTGCCCATGCCATTCACCAGGTCACCAAGTGATGTCCCTGGTGCAAGGAAACAGAGACAACCTTTCTGTCTTCAGCCTCTGCTATTGAGAGCTTCACACAGACGATGAGAGAAGGTGGATGGTGGTGAGTGGATCATTTCTTTCAACCACAGTGTGTAACACTCAGCATTTGAATGTTTCTAAGAAAAGAACATGCAGTGACACAGGGCAGAGGCATCCGTGGCTGGCGTCTGGAACATTAAACCAAACTCTCTCCCCTGTCCTTTTATCTCCAACTTTTTTCAAAGACTTTACATGTGCAAGAAAGTCATCGCACCAAAAAACCTGTCAATTATGCCATTGCAATATTTCAGAAGCTTTAACTGAAGTGTCAGGTTCCTTGTGAGAAATAGCACAGGTTAGAGACTTTGAGAGAAGACCTAGTTCTGTCATGAACAGTCGGCCTTGTGTCTGTCCTCCCATCTTGGAGCAACTTTATCAACAGGCCGCATTGCAGAAATGATGTTTTATGAAAACCAATGGGGCTGCTGCCACTTCAGCAAGGAAAATAATGCAGTTTCCTATCTTATGTAAGAAAAAGAGAAGGCTTTTTCTCCCTTGTCATTGCTGTTCTTTTCCTTACGTACAAACATTTTCAACTACTGCAGATTTTCATCCCATTCTACTGCTTGACTGACCATCAACTCCATCCTATCGAGATTTATTTAAGAATGAAGAACATAATTTTCTGCTGATGCCATACCCTCACCTTTCTCAGCAAAGAATAGTGGAGAGTAGGAAACTGTACTTTATCTAGGCATCCTCTTGAATGATTGTGTAAGTTTCTCCGGTTGGGATGTTGTCTCTGCCCAGTTGGACCTCCTCCCTTTGTTGAATGTGGTATACAGCCACTCATCTCACACCGTGAGTCCAGTGGCGCAGGGTGGTACCAGGAAAGAGGATATTCTAGGCTTTGTGTGCTGCTAGCTGGGTTCAGCCTTCACCCACTGGAAAGAACCACCATCTGCTCTAACCATGTAGACTTATTGAGGCCTGGTTTCTCTGTTACAATAAAATTACTGTAGACCCCCCCCACCAAAAAAAAAAATACAAAACAAAACCCATAGATACAGAGAGCTGACCATACTTCCTAAGTTTGGAGTTTCTTATTCAGACCCTTTGCCCATTTTTCTATTGCAGTTACTGTCATTTTCCTATCAATTAACAATGTCTATACATTTATACATGATATTTTCTGAATATTATTCAATTTTTTGCCAAGACATATAAGAATCTTCTCTCATTTTTTTCGCTATAAGAACCATCCATACTATATGTCTTTGAACAGAAATCTTTAATTTTGATACAACCAAATTTATCATGCATATGCGTTATTATTTTTACTTTTGAAGTTTTACCAAGTCATGCTTTATAAATATGTATATATATGCATATAAATCCTGTATTTCTATTAACTTTAATATAAAGTTTTTTTCCTCTTACACATTTAGTTTTTAATCAATTTTTTATATGTGTAATATAGGGATTCAGTTTTATTTTTTAAAGAAGTTAGTTTTTCAAATACATTATTTTTATTGATCCATAATATTTTACTTATTTATGGAGTAATGTGATATTTTGTTACATGCATAAAATGTGTAATGATCAAGTCAGGGTATTTGGGATATCCATCATCTTGAATATTTATCATTTCTATCACTTGGGAACATTTCAAGTCCTCTCTTGTAGCTACTTTGTTATATGCTGTATATTATTGTCATTTCTAGTCATTCTAGTTCACTGTCAAACATTAGAAGTTATATCTTCTATCTAACTGTATGTTTGCACCCATTAACCAACCTCTCTTCATCCCCTCTCCCACTCACATACTCTTCCCAGCCTCTGGTATCTATCATTCTACTCTCTAACTCCATGAAATCAACTTTTTTAGCTCCCACATGTGAGTGAGGACATGAGTATTTGTCTTTCTATGCCTAGCTTTCTAAATTTAATACTTAACATAATGACTTCCAGTTCCATCCATGTTGCTGCAGATGACATGATTTTATTCTTCTTAAGTCTGAATGGTATTCTATTGTGTATATATATATGTTTATATATACACACCACATTTTCTTCATCCATCCATTGCTGAACATTTAGTTTTGTTTCATATATATGTTATTGTGAATAGTGCTGCAATAGACATTGGAGTGCTTGTATCTCTTTGTTATACTGATTCCTTTTCTTTAGGATAAATACCCAGTAGTGAAATGGCTGGATTGTATGGTAGTTTTATTTTTAGATTTTTGAGAAGTTCCACACTGTTTTCCATAGTGGCTATACTAATTTACATTTTCACTAACAGTGTATAAGAGTTCTTGATTACTCCAGCAAGTGGCTTATTGATGTTATCTTTTCAAAATACAAACTTTTTTGTTCACCCTTTGTATTATTTTGTCTCTATTTTGTTTAATTCTGTTCTGATCTTTATTTTATTCCTTCTACTAATTTTGGTTTTGGTTTGCTCTTGCTTTTCTAGTTTCTTAGGTGCATGGTTAGATTTAAAAAAAAAAATTTCTACTTTTTGGATGTAGGTGTTTATTGCTTTAACCTTCCTCTTAGCACTGTTTTTGCTGTATCCCATAGGTTTTGGTATGTTGTGTTTTTATTTTGATTTGTTACAAGAAATTTTTTAAAAATTTCTTTCTTGAGCAGGTTATTTAATTTTTAAATTTCATCCTTAATTTCTCCCAGGACATGTTATTTAATTTCCATGTATTTGTAAAGTTTCCAAAGTTTCTTTTGTTAGTGACTTCTAGTTTTGTTGATTGTGGTTTGAAAAGATAAGTGACATGATTTCTATTTTTAAATATTTGTTGAGACTTGTTTTGTGTCCTAATATATGATCTATTCTGGACACTGTTCTGTGTGCTGATGAGAAGAATGTGTATTCTGTAGTGGTTGTACGAAATGTTCTTTAAATGTCTGTTACGTCCACTTGGTCTAAGTCTGTTTTATCTGATATAGGTATAGCTACTCCTGCTTACTTTTGGTTTCTGTTTGCATGGAATATTACATTACGTTCCCTTACTTTCAGTCTATATGTGTCTTTACAGGTAAGATAAGATTCTTGTAGGTAACATATAGTTGGGTCATTTTTGAAATTCATTCAGCCAGGCTGTAGCTTTTCAGTGGCAGGCTTAATTTATTTACATTCAAGGTTATTATTGATATGTGAGGGCATATTCCTCTCATTTTATTAACTGATTTCTGGTTCTGTACTTATTTTTTGTTTCTTTCTCTCTTATTGTTTGTTGTTGTTGTTTGGTGGTTTTTTTGTCATGGTAATATTTGTGTTTTATCTCTTCTTTGTTTGTGTGTTTGCTCCAGCAGTGGTTTATATATATATTTTAATGATGGTACATATTATTATTTTGCTTCCAGGCATAGGACTAAAGAGTTTTTGTAGTGCCAGTTTAGTGGCGATGAATTCCTTCAGCTTGTTTGTTTGGCAAAGACGTCAGTTCTCTTTCATGTATGAAGAATAATGTTGTTGGTATAATATCCATGGCTAGCAGTTTTTTTCTTTCAGGACTTTAAATGTATTATCCCATTCTTTCTGACCTATAAGGTTTCTTTTGAGAAATCCACTCTTAGTGTGATGAGAATTCTCTTATAAGTGACTAGACACTTTTCTATTGATGTTTTTAGAATTATTTGTTTGTCTGTGACTTCTGACAATATGACTATAACATGTTGTGAAGAGCTTTTTAATTGTATCTGCTTGGGGATTTCTGAGCCTCCTATTTGTGGATGTGTAAATCTCTTACTAGACAGAAAGTTTTCATCTTTTATATCTTTAAGTAGGTTTTATAATCAATTAGTTTTTTCTTTACCTTCTGGGATACCAAATATTTGAATATTCAGTCATTTTATGGTGTCCCATCTGTCAGGTAGGCTTTGCTCATTTTAAAAAAATTCTTTGTTCTTTTTTCTTTTTTTTGAGATGGAGTTTTTCTCTTGTTGCCCAGGCTGGAGTGCAGTGGTTCAATCTCAGCTCACTGCAACCTCTGCCTCCCAGGTTCAAGAGATTCTCCTGCCTCAGCCACCCAAGTAGCTGGGATTAGAGGCATGCTCCACCACACCCAGCTAATTTTGTATTTTTAGTAGAGATAGGGTTTCTCCATATTGGTCAGGCTGGTCTTGAACTCCTGACCTCAGGTGATCCACCTGCCTTGGCCTCCCAAAGTGTTGAGATTACAGGTGTGAGCCACCATGCCTGGCCTCTTTTTTCTTTATTTTTGTCTAACTGGCTTACATTAAAAGACCTGTCTTCAAGTTCTGAGATTCTTTCTTCTGCTTGATCTAGTCTATTGTTGAAGCTTTTGAACATATTTTGTATGCATTCAATTAATTCTTCAGTTCCAGAATTTCTGTTTGGTTCTTTTTTATGATATCTATCTCTTTGGTAAATTTCTCATTCATTGTTCTGTTTCTCTGAATTCTTTTTATTGTTTTTCATAATTCTTTTGTATCTCACTGAGCTTCTTTAATATTTCAAATTTTTTAAATTCCTTAAATTCCTTTTTTTCTATAATTTCTTAAATATCATTTTAAAATTAAGATATATTGCTGGAAAATTATTATGTTCCTTTGGAAATATCGTATTTCCTTGTTTTTTCATGTTTCCTGTGTCTTTATGTTGATATTTGCACATCTGGTATAACAGTCACTTCTTCCAACTTTTTGAATTTGCTTTCCAAGGGGGAGGACTTCTTCCTGAAGCTGTATGTATAGTGTTGATTGTGTAGGGTGCTTTGGCTTTGTTTCTCGGTATATGTAGTATATGTATGATTTCTTCGACTGTAAATAGCATCAGTGATGTCTGTGATTTCCTCGGTGGCTTAGGGTGTGGTTGTTAGTGGATACTGTGTTGAAGTTTTGCTGAGCCCTGAGATGCTACATGGGTCAGTCTTCAGGCTCCAGTCATGGCAGCAGTGGGCTGAGTATTCCTGTCCTTGGGCTTCAGAGTGGCATATGCTGGCACTGGTGTTAGTGGGTTCAGGCAGGCCAATTCTTGGGCCTTCATGTAGCTTGCTTGGGTGCTGGAAATGACAGTGGTGGGCTGGATGAGGGGTTAGGTTCTTAGCCCTTGCGTAGTGTGTGTGGTATGGGCAATGGTGGTAGCAATAGTTGGCCAACCTTCTGGGACCCAAGTGGTTCATGCTGGTGTTGGCAATGGCTGTGATGGGTGGGGTGGGTGAATCCCCAGGCCTGTACGTGGGTGCCTTCCAGCTGTGTAGGTAGTGGTAGGTTGGTTGGGCCTGACTTCAGATCCCAGTAGAAGAGTTCAGGTGCCAATGGTTGTGGACTGAGTTGGGCAATCCCCAGAAACCTGGATGGCATGCTTAGGTACTGGGAGGGCCAGAGCTGGGCTGAGCGGACCTGTTCTCAGGCCTCCTGATGGTGCATGCAGTCGCTGGTTGTGGTAGGCAGGTACAGGGTGCAAATATATATATATTTAAAAATTTGTGATTTGGGGCGGAGCAAGATGGCCGAATAGGAACAGCTCCAGTCTCCAACTCCCAGCGCGAGCGACACAGAAGACCGGTGATTTCTGCATTTTCAACTGAGGTACTGGGGTCTTCTCACTGGGGAGTGCCGGACAATTGGTGCTGGTCAGCTGCTGCAGCCCGACCAGCAAGAGCTGAAGCAGGGCGAGGCATTGCCTCACCTGGGAAGCGCAAGGGGGAAGGGAATCCCTTTTCCTAGCCAGGAGAACTGAGACACACAACACCTGGAAGATCGGGTAATTCTCACCCAATACTGCGCTTTAAGCAAACGGGCACACCAGGAGATTATACCCACACCTGGCCGGGAGGGTCCCACGGCCACGGAGCCTCCCTCATTGCTAGCACAGCAGTCTGCGATCTAATCAAAACGGCAGCAGCGAGGCTGGGGGAGGGGCGCCCGCCATTGCTGAGGCTTAAGCAGTTAAACAAAGCCGCTGGGAAGCTCGAACTGGGTGGAGCTCACAGCAGCTCAAGGAAACCTGCCTGTCTCTGTAGACTCCACCTCTGGGGACAGGGCACAGCTAAACAACAAAAGGGGAATCAGCAGAGGCCTGTGCAGACGCGAACGACTCTGTCTGACAGCTTTGAAGAGAGCAGTGGATCTCCCAACACGGAGGTTGAGATCTGAGAACGGACAGACTGCCTGCTCAAGTGGGTCCCTGACCCCTGAGTAGCCTAACTGGGAGACATCCCCAACTAGGGGCAGTCGGACACCCCACACCTCACAGGGTGGAGTACACCCCTGAGAGGAAGCTTCCAAAGTAAGAATCAGACAGGTACACTCGCTGTTCAGCAATATTCTATCTTCTGCAACCTCTGCTGCTGATACTCAGGCAAACAGGGTCTGGAGTGGACCTCAAGCAATCTCCAACAGACCTACAGCTGAGGGTCCTGACTATTAGAAGGAAAACTATCAAACAAGAAGAACACCTATACCAAAACCCCATCAGTCCGTCACCATCATCAAAGACCAGAGGCAGATAAAACCACGAAGATGGGGAAGAAGCAGGGCAGAAAAGCTGGAAATTCAAGAAATAAGAGCGCATCTTCCCCTGCAAAGGAGCGCAGCTCATCGCCAGCAACGGATCAAAGCTGGTCAGAGAATGACTTTGACGAAATGAGAGAAGAAGGCTTCAGTCCATCAAACTTCTCAGAGCTAAAGGAGGAATTACGTACCCAGCGCAAAGAAACTAAAAATCTTGAAAAAAGAGTGGAAGAATTGATAGCTAGAATAATTAATGCAAAGAAGATTATAAACGAAATGACAGAGATGAAAACCATGACACGAGAAATACGTGACAAATCCACAAGCTTCAGTAACCGACTTGATCAACTGGAAGAAAGAGTATCAGCGATTGAGGATCAAATGAATGAAATGAAGTGAGAAGAGAAACCAAAAGAAAAAAGAAGAAAAAGAAATGAACAAAGCCTGCAAGAAGTATGGGATTATGTAAAAAGACCAAATCTACGTCTGATTGGGGTGCCTGAAAGTGAGGGGGAAAATGGAACCAAGTTGGAAAACACTCTTCAGGATATCATCCAGGAGAACTTCCCCAACCTAGTAGGGCAGGCCAACATTCAAATTCAGGAAATACAGAGAATGCCACAAAGATACTCCTCGAGAAGACCAACTCCAAGACACATAATTGCCAGATTCACCAAAGTTGAAATGAAGGAAAAAATCTTAAGGGCGGCCAGAGAGAAAGGTCGGGTTACCCACAAAGGGAAGCCCATCAGACTAACAGCAGACCTCTCGGCAGAAACTCTATAAGCCAGAAGAGAGTGGGGGCCAATATTCAACATTCTTAAAGAAAAGAATTTTAAACCCAGAACTAAGTTTCATAAATGAAGGAGAAATAAAATCCTTTACAGATAAGCAAATGCTTAGAGATTTTGTCACCACCAGGCCTGCCTTACAAGAGACCCTGAAGGAAGCCCTAAACATGGAAAGGAACAACCGGTACCAGCCATTGCAAAAACATGCCAAAATGTAAAGACCATCGAGGCTAGGAAGAAACTGCATCAACTAACGAGCAAGATAACCAGTTAATATCATAATGGCAGGATCAAGTTCACACATAACAATATTAACCTTAAATGTTAATGGACTAAATGCTCCAATTAAAAGACACAGACTGGCAAACTGGATAAAGAGTCAAGACCCATCAGTCTGCTGCATTCAGGAGACCCATCTCACATGCAGAGACATACAGAGGCTCAAAATAAAGGGATGGAGGAAGATCTACCAAGCAAATGGAGAACAAAAAAAAGCAGGGGTTGCAATCCTAGTCTCTGATAAAATAGACTTTAAACCATTAAAGATCAAAAGAGACAAAGAAGGCCATTACATAATGGTAAAGGGATCAATTCAACAGGAAGAGCTAACTATCCTAAATATATATGCACCCAATACAGGAGCACCCAAATTCATAAAGCAAGTCCTTAGAGACTTACAAAGAGACTTAGACTCCCATACGATAATAATGGGAGACTTCAACACTCCACTGTCAACATTAGACAGATCAACAAGACAGAAAGTTAACAAGGATATCCAGGAATTGAACTCATCTCTGCACCAAGCAGACCTAATAGACATCTATAGAACTCTCCACCCCAAATCAACAGAATATACACTCTTCTCAGCACCACATCGCACTTATTCCAAAATTGACCACATAATTGGAAGTAAAGCACTCCTTAGCAAATGTAAAAGAACAGAAATTATAACAAACTGTGTCTCAGACCACAGTGCAATCAAACTAGAACTCAGGACTAAGAAACTCAATCAAAACTGCTCAACTACATGGAAACTGAACAACCTGCTCCTGAATGACTACTGGGTACATAACGAAATGAAGACAGAAATAAAGATGTTCTTTGAAACCAATGAGAACAAAGATACAACATACCAGAATCTCTGGGACACATTTAAAGCAGTGTGTAGAGGGAAATTCATAGCACTAAATGCCCACAAGAGAAAGCTGGAAAGATCTAAAATTGACACTCTAAAATCACAATTAAAAGAACTGGAGAAGCCGGGCGCAGTGGCTCAAGCCTGTAATCCCAGCACTTTGGGAGGCCGAGACGGGCGGATCACAAGGTCAGGAGCTCGAGACCATCCTGGCTAACATGGTGAAACCCCGTCTCTACTAAAAAATACAAAAACTAGCCAGGCGAGGTGGCGGGCACCTGTAGTCCCAGCTACTCGGGAGGCTGAGGCAGGAGAATGGCATATAAACCCGGGAGGCGGAGCTTGCAGTGAGCTGAGATCCGGCCACTGCACTCCAGCCCAGGCGACAGAGCGAGACTCCGTCTCCAAAAAAAAAAAAAAAAAAAAGAACTGGAGAAGCAAGAGCAAACACATTCAAAAGCTAGCAGAAGGCAAGAAATAACTAAGATCAGAGCAGAATTGAAGGAGATAGAGATACAAAAAACCCTCCAAAAAATCAATGAATCCAGGAGTTGGTTTTTGAAAAGATCAACAAAATTGACAGACTGCTAGCAAGACTAATAAAGAAGAAAAGAGAGAAGAATCAAATAGACGTAATAAAAAATGATAAAGGGGATATCACCACGGACCCCACAGAAATACAAACTACCATCAGAGAATACTATAAACACCTCTACGCAAATCAAATAGAAAATCTAGAAGAAATGGATAATTTCCTGGACACTTACACTCTTCCAAGACTAAACCAGGAAGAAGTTGAATCCCTAAATAGACCAATAGCAGGCTCTGAAATTGAGGCAATAATTAATAGCCTACCAACCAAAAAAAGTCCAGGACCAGATGGATTCACAGCTGAATTCTACCAGAGGTACAAGGAGGAGATGATACCATTCCTTCTGAAACTATTCCAATCAATTGAAAAAGAGGGAATCCTCCCTAACTCGTTTTATGAGGCCAACATCATCCTGATACCAAAGCCTGGCAGAGACACAACAAAAAAAGAAAATTTTAGACCAATATCCCTGATGAACATCGATGAAAAATCCTCAATAAAATACTGGCAAACTGGATTCAGCAGCACATCAAAAAGCTTATCCACCATGATCAAGTGGGCTTCATCCCTGGGATGCAAGGCTGGTTCAACATTCGCAAATCAATCAACGTAATCCAGCATATAAACAGAACCAAAGACAAGAACCACATGATTATCTCAATAGATGCAGAAAAGGCTTTTGACAAAATTCAACAGCCCTTCATGCTAAAAACGCTCAATAAATTCGGTATTGATGGAACGTACCTCAAAATAATAAGAGCTATTATGACAAACCCACAGCCAATATCATACTGAATGGGCAAAAACTGAAAAAATTCCCTTTGAAAACTGGCACAAGACAGGGATGCCCTCTCTCACCACTCCTATTCAACATAGTCTTGGAAGTTCTGGCTAGGGCAATCAGGCAAGAGAAAGAAATCAAGGGTATCCAGTTAGGAAAAGAAGAAGTCAAATTGTCCCTGTTTGCAGATGACATGATTGTATATTTAGAAAACCCCATTGTCTCAGCCCCAAATCTCCTTAAGCTGATAAGCAACTTCAGCAAAGTCTCAGGATACAAAATTAATGTGCAAAAATCACAAGCATTCTTATACACCAGTAACAGACAAACAGAGAGCTAAATCACGAATGAACTTCCATTCACAATTGCTTCAAAGAGAATCAAATACCTAGGAATACAACTTACAAGGGATGTAAAGGACCTCTTCAAGGAGAACTACAAACCACTGCTCAGTGAAATCAAAGAGGACACAAACAAATGGAAGAACATACCATGCTCATGGATAGGAAGAATCAATATCATGAAAATGGCCATACTGCCCAAGGTTATTTATAGATTCAATGCCATCCCCATCAAGCTACCAATGAGTTTCTTCACAGAATTGGAAAAAACGGCTTTAAAGTTCATATGGAACCAAAAAAGAGCCTGCATTCCCAAGACAATCCTGAGTCATAAGAACAAAGCTGGAGGCGTCACGCTACCTGACTTCAAACTATACTACAAGGCTACAGTAACCAAAACAGCATGGTACTGGTACCAAAACAGAGATATAGACCAATGGAACAGAACAGAGTCCTCAGAAATAATACCACACATCTACAGCCATCTGATTTTTGACAAACCTGAGAGAAACAAGAAATGGGGAAAGGATTCCCTATTTAATAAATGGTGCTGGGAAAATTGGCTAGCCATAAGTAGAAAGCTGAAAATGGATCCTTTCCTTACTCCTTATAGGAAAATTAATTCAAGATGGATTAGAGACTTAAATGTTAGACCTAATACCATAAAAACCCTAGAAGAAAACCTAGGTAGTACCATTCAGGACATAGGCATGGGCAAGGACTTCATGTCTAAAACACCAAAAGCAACGGCAGCAAAAACCAAAATTGACAAATGGGATCTAATTAAACTAAAGAGCTTCTGCACAGCAAAAGAAACTACCATCAGAGTGAACAGGCAACCTACAGAATGGGAGAAAATTTTTGCAATCTACTCATCTGACAAAGGGCTAATATCCAGAATCTACAAAGAACTCAAACAAATTTACAAGAAAAAAACAAACAACCCCATCAAAAAGTGGGCAAAGGATATGAACAGACATTCTCAAAAGAAGACATTCATACAGCCAACAGACACATGAAAAAATGCTCATCATCACTGGCCATCAGAGAGATGCAAATCAAAACCACAATGAGATACCATCTCACACCAGTTAGAATGGCAATCATTAAAAAGTCAGGAAACAACAGGTGCTGGAGAGGATGTGGAGAAATAGGAACACTTTTACACTGTTGGTGGGACTGTAAACTAGTTCAACCATTATGGAAAACAGTATGGCGATTCCTCAAGGATCTAGAACTAGATGTACCATATGACCCAGCCATCACACTACTGGGTATATACCCAAAGGATTATAAATCATCCTGCTATAAAGACACACGCACACATATGTTTATTGCGGCACTATTCACAATAGCAAAGACTTGGAATCAACCCAAATGTCCATCTGTGACAGACTGGATTAAGAAAATGTGGCACATATACACCATGGAATACTATGCAGCCATAAAAAAGGATGAGTTTGCATCCTTTGTAGGGACATGGATACAGCTGGAAACCATCATTCTTAGCAAACTATCACAAGAAGAGAAAACCAAACACCGCATGTTCTCACTCATAGGTGGGAACTGAACAATGAGATCACTTGGACTGGGGAAGGGGAACATCACACACTGGGGCCTATCATGGGGAGGGGGGAGGGGGGAGGGATTGCATTGGGAGTTATACCTGATATAAATGACGAATTGATGGGTGCTGACGAGTTGATGGGTGCAGCACACTAACATGGCACAAGTATACATATGTAACAAACCTGCACATTATGCACATGTACCCTAGAACTTAAAGTATAATAAAAAAGTAAAAAAATAAAAATAAAAATTTGTGCTTTCCCAATGATTTGTGGAACACCTTTATCAAATATTATCTACATGTATATATAAATGAGTATATTTCTGAGTACTCTATTTTATTGGCTATTTGTTTTTACATACATCTCATACAGTAATTACTATGGCTTTATACTATGTTAATACAGGTAATGAATGACTCCTTCTCTTCACTCTTCTTTTTCAAAGCTGAATTAATTTTTTGTGGCCATTATAGATTTTAGACTAAGTTTACAAAATTCTCAAAACATTTCAACTGGAACTTTGATAAAAATCTGTATTAGTGGCCGGGCACGGTGGCTCATGCCTGTAATCCCAGCACTTTGGGAGTCTGAGGTGGGTAGATCATGAGGTCAGGAGATTGAGACCATCCTGGTTAACATGGTGAAACCCCATCTCTACTAAAAATACAAAAAATTAGCTGGGTGTGGTGGTGACCACCTGTAATCCCAGCTACTCAGGAGGCTGAGGCAGGAGAATGGTGTGAACCTGGGATGCAGAGCTTGCAGTGAGCTGAGATCACGCCACTGCACTCCAGCCTGGGTGACAGAGTGAGACTCTGTCTCAAAAAAAAAAATAAAATCTGTGTTAGTTTCCTATTGTTGCTATGATAAATTACCACAAACTTAACAGATACGTATTGTTTTACAGTTCTGTAAGTCAGAAATCCCACATGATCTCACTTGCAAAAAAATAAGTCACCTGCAGGGCTGTGTTCTCTTCTGGAAGATTTAAAGGAGAATCTATTTCCTTGCCTTTTTCAGCTTTTAGAGGATATCTTAAGCTCATGACCTTCTTGTTCCATCTTAAGAGCCAGTGACATTGTCATATGTCCCTCTGACCATAGCTGGGAAAGGCCCTCTGCTTTTAAATGTCCTCATGATTAAATATACCCACTTGGATACTACAGTATAGTCTCCTTATCTCAACATTGATCATCTTAATCACATTTGCAGATCTTTTTCTTTTTTTTTGTCATGGAAGGTGACATATTCACATATTCACAGGTTGTGGGGATTAGCATGTGGGCATCTTTGGGAATCCATTATTTGGACTATCCCAGAATTGCATCACATTTACAGAAAAACTTAGGGAAAATTTAAGGTGTCCTACTTCTCTTTTTAGAGAGATCAATCACTGTATCCTGTATGAGAGTTTCATACTTTTCCCCACAGTAGTATTGTGCACTCTTGGTTAATTCCCAGATTCTCTATAATTTTTGTTACTAATGTAAATAGTATCTTATTTTTAGTTGCAGTCTCTTATTGTAATTGCTATCGTGTAGAAATACTATTATTCTTGTAATTGATTCAATATCTGGCAGGCTTACTAAAATCTCTTACCAATTCTAATAATGTGTCCATTGAGTCTACTGATTCTCTCACACTTTTCTATTTTCCTCATTTCTATAAGCCAGGGGTCAGGCAGCTCTGGCTTTAGTACCAAATCCATCCTGACAACTGTTTTTGTAAATAAAGTTTACATATTGCCTGTAGCTGCTTTTGCATGATGGCAGAGTTTAGTAGTTGTGAAAGAGATTGTGAATGGCCCACAAAGTCTAAAATATTTACTATTTTTCCCTTTCCACCAAAGTTTGCCAAGCTCTGCTCTAAGGCTCTTACTCCTTCCCATAGCCTACAGTTGGTATACTTTACAGAGTCTTAAAAAGTAATGCCTAAAATCCATTAATCCTTACAATACTTTCTGAAGTCATACAAGTTTAGTGTGATAAAGTTTAATACATTTCTTTTCAAAATTGCAACTGCCACTAGGCTGTAAAATGTAATTTTGAAGAATGAGGCAGGTATTGCAACACTGTGAGACTATGAGTCATTCATTGACAAGATGGGACTGCCAGACTGTGGGTACTTAGCTATTGGGAGATCCTACAGTTGAGATCCCATTGAAATGGGAAAACTGATCACTCTAAACTTAAGAGCTTTGCTATGTCATGTAGGACTGCCCTGGTTTCTACTTTAGATCAACTAAATTTGTATTGGTAGAGATGCCCTCTCTAGGAAGAATGAGAACAATGCTAAAGCAAGTATTCAGAGCTTGAAGCATACCTTCTGTGCCTCCTCAAGTGATCTGGAATTGAAGGACATTCTTTCTGCATTGCTAAATGTGGCATACTTAGACATCATAAGTTAATTTTTAATAAACAATTCTGTTCTTGTGTATAAAATGAAAAAACTTAGAAGAAATAATCTATGGGACAAGCACTTAGAAAAACTTGTCCAGCTTCCAGTTTTTGGCTTGAAGAAAGCCAAGGTGCAACTTTCTTTATTTGTCCAACATCCAGGTTCATCCCACACCAACATCCTCTGTTATTCTGCCTCAGTTCAACCCCAAGAAGATCACAGTTGTATACCTGAGGTGTACTGGTGGAAAACACATGCCACATCTGCCAAAGTCCCGAAATTGGTCCTCTGGATCTGTCTCCAAAAAAAGTTGGTGATGATATCATCAAAGTAACTGGAGACTGGAAGGGTCTAAAGATTATAGGGAACCTGACCATTCAGAACAGACAGGCCTAGAGGAAATGGGTAACTTCTGCCTCTGCCCTGATTATCAAAGCCCTCAAGGATCTGCCAAGAGACAGAAGAAAGTAAAAATCACTAAACACTGTGAGAATATCACTTTTGATGAGATTGTCAATATTTCCTGACAGATCACTACGGATCTTTGGCAGAGAACGCTGTGGAACCAATAAGGAGATCCTGGGGACTGCCCAATCTGTGGTCTGTCGGCTGCAAAGCTGACGCTTCCACCCTCACGATATCACAGATGACATCAATGGTGCTGCGGTGAAATTCCCAGTTAGGTAAGAGGACAAAGAGAAATATTTCAACCACCAAAAGTTTATTCACTTTAGCTTGACATTTAAAGTCGTCTGTGATTTTCCCATATACTAGTCATTCCCAAACATGGCAGAATCACCCATGGTGCTTTAAAACAATTACAGAGTCTTTGAGCTCAATTCTGAACCTACTGAATCAAAATATCTGGGGGTATGATCCTAGAGACTACTTTGTAGCAACTTGCTAATACATTCTTATGTATCTAACCCAGTTTACTGTCTGAAATTACCTCTTCAGTCCTGCTGTCTTGCAATCCGTGATTAGTCTTCACATAACTTTTCAGAAAAACTCATTTATCCTTTTTCTACCTATCTTTTCTATTAGTTGATTTGTCCTTTTCTTTTTCTATCTTTTTTTGTTTTTCTAGCTCCAGGCATCCCTTTAAAACTTCCTTGCCCTTTTGACGTTTTTCCTCTCTTTGGAAAGGTGAGAAATTGAGAACAACTGTGAAGCTAGAGGGAACAGTTCCCTTAAGACGAATCTCACTGCTGACACCAAATGGAAGTTTGAAGGGTTTCCCGTAAACACCTCAGGTTTGATAATTTTCTACAAAGACTCATATAACTCACTGACAGCTCCTATACTCGTAGTTAAAGTTTATTACAGCTCAGATACAAATTAACATCAGCCAAGGAAAGAGAGGCATAGGGCAGAGTCCAGGATGGGCTCAATGTAGAGCTCTGGTTGCCCTCTCCCTGTGGCTTTAAGAGTGGCCTTCCCTCCTCCTGGCCACAGTGTGTGATGATATACACAGACAATCACCAACGGTGAAAACTCACCCAAGCCTTTGATATCCAAAATTTTATTCAGGTCAATAACATACTACCTGTGTGGCTTCACTTCATTCCCTAGCTTTCCTGGAGTTTGAGCTAATATCTTTAATTATCAGTTTCTTTGGAGGTCAGAACTGATATGACCTTGCTCTAAGTCTTCATCACAAATCACATTCTTGGACTTCCTGAAAGACAAAGTCCCAGAAAATACATTCTCATCAGGCAGGGCACTCGAGGGACCTGAAGATCACCTCCCAGTAGCCGAGGGCAAAGGCCAGATCTCCTGCTTCTCTTCTTTCAGCCTGTTGTCACTCTGCCTCATTATTTCTTGGTAGAACTTGATTTTGTCAAAATAGGCATGTTTTTAAAGTAATAGTTGGCAGCTGTTAGGAAACAATTGGCAGTGTCTGGCAGGAAGCGAAAGGGTTATGAAAATATACCCCATGCCTAGAATGCTTACAGCACGTATGGAATTGAACTTTTACAAAAGTCTCTAAAGGAAGCTATTTTTTTTTATATATAGGATAAAAAAGCAAAGACTCAACATGATCACAGAGACAGTAAAGGAGACAGAATTTAAATTTGGGTCTTGCTGACTCCAAAGTGAATGCAGTTTTCTCTATACCAGATGTGACTCTGGGTTATTATTGCTCTTCCTCACCATGGGTGAATATTCATTGCAAGGAGCAGCCACTGCTTCTGAGAGTGATGAGAAAGGAGAAGGGTCTAGGTCAGCCTGAAGGTCAATCCAAGCCCATGGATCAGTATGGGCAGGGCTTGAGCTGGATACGATGAGCTCTATATTCTCTCTGACTCCTGAATCTACTTTAGATGAAGAATTAAAGAACCAGTGGAGGCCGGCTGTGGTGGCTTACGCCTGTAATCCCAGCACTTTGGGAGGCCAAGGTGGGCAGATTGCCTGAGCTCAGGAGTTCAAAACCAGCCTGGGAAACATGGCAAAACCCCTTCTCTACTAAAAATACAAAAAATTAGCCAGTTGTAGTGGTGGGCGCCTGTATTGCCACCTACTTGGGAGGCTGAGGCAGGAGAATCGCTTGAACCTGGGAGGCGGAGGTTGCAGCAAGTGAGATCGTGCCACTGCATTCCAGCTTGGGCAACAAAGGGAGACTCCAAAAATACATTAAAAAAAAAAAAAGAACCACTGGAGAAACCCTCTATGACTTTGTGCTCATATTTCAATTATTAAAATTTATGTTATTTTTATTGCAATGCATTATAAAGTAGCCATGATTATATTTAGTTTTACACATGAACAAACTGAGGCTCAAAGGATTGGAGAGCAGATGAACAGTAGAGCTGAAATCAAAATCAAGGTGAACTTGACTCCCATGCTTGCATCTGTCTGCTATACCACACTGCTTTATCTTATCACCATACATAGATAATTCATGAAACAGAAGTTATGCATGTCACCTTTCCCACTTCTTTTGTTATTTATTGGAGGGGCACTGATGCTTTTCCTGTAATGTATGTTCCTGGTATTTTGTAGATAGGAACAAGCTCTGTACTTGTCAAGCTTTCAAAGCAAGTGAAGGCTCTGCCCATTGTGTTTCTGGTTTGACTGCGGCTACCCTTTTCTGTAGAGATAAAGTTGGTTATACGTGTGGAGGAAAGAATGAAGGGAAAACATGTATTCTTTATGGCATGATATAACTTTAGATCTTAACCATTTTATTACTTAACCTTCTAATAGAGAAGCACTTCTGCCATTCTTGAGTTTATAATTAAATTTGGAATTTAATGCCTTCTTAGAACATGGCTTCAAATCTAGGGGAAATTAAGAGGAAAAAATATTCTAAAACTCACAAGAGTTGCACATAAAGCCATCAATCCTACCAAATTTTAGGACTCACAGTCCAGAGAAAAGTCCAATGCATTAATCTGAATGCTAGGTAGCTATGAGTCAGCCAACCCATATCAGTGTCATCCTATAAATCACCTATTACCCCTACAGGACGTAAAAGCAGCCAAATATTATATTTAGTAGATCCTAGTCTTGTAATTAAAAGACAAAAAGAGAAGCAGGGGACAAGGTGACTAGCTAGAAATATGACTCAGTAGGACATACAATCTCTACTTTAGGAATGTCACACCATGGGTATTTTGGGAGGAAAAAAATGATTTGAATGACTATAAGGTCCCCAACATTGGATGAAGTCATATTTATTTTAAGGAACAAGCATAAAATCAATGGTGTAGTATATTTTGCCAGAAAACAAAATTTAAAGAGAAGCTCCTTAAAGCTGCTAAAAAGGAATTTTCTGAAAGAATATATTTTCACTTGTGTTAATTTCAAAATAATATAACCCAAGTAATTTAATTGATCTTGACATTTTACTGAATGACACTTTATTGAGATCAACATTTTGGTTTTTTGGGAGAGCCATTGATGGGTGTCAGAGCATTATTTTACAGGTGTCTCAAATTTCTTACATAACAAGTTAATGTTTTATATTCAATTTCATATTGAAACCGCCATTGCAAAATTGTAACTGAGACATTGAAACTGATCTGACCTAACCAACTTCATCTTGCTTCTAACCTCCAAATTGTCCTGTTCATTCCCGGGTGTAGGCTGAACTATCTTTGGGAGGAACTCAGTTTATAGTTTACAAAAACAAAAACGATAACAGGCCTTTCCCAAAACAAACTTCCTACTTGCCTGGGAACTAGACTGCTTTTGTAGGACTAACAAATTAGCCACAAGATTAGAAATTATGGCTTAGGAGTCATGCAGCTGGAGGCTACAAGATTCTGACGCTCCCTAAACTGCTCCTAAGATCAATGCTTGAGATATTTTGGAGACGCTGCCATTGATGGATCAGCTGACCACCCATATCATAAACTGGCTCATCTGATCTTGTGGCGCCCACCCAAGAACTGACTCAGCACAAGAGGACAGCTTCAGTTCCTTATAGTTTCACCTCTGACCCAACCAGCCAGCACTCTTGACTCACTGACTTTCCCTCACCCACCAAATTATCCTTAAATCCTCTAATGCCCAAATGCTTGGGGAGACTGATTTGAGTAATAATAAAACTTCAGTCTCCCACACAGCTAGCTCTGCATGAATTACACTTTCTCTATTGCAATTCCCCTGTCTTAATAAATCAGCTGTGTCTAGGTAGCGGGCAAGGTGAACCTATTGGGCAGTTACAGTAATATGTGATTTCAATTAATATAGTTCATATTATACTGTATCATATTGTGCTACAAATATATTGCTTTACTTTGTTAATTTTTAATTAAAGTCATTTAAAATATTTTGCATAGTGAAAATGTGTAATAAATGTTGATAAATCTTCTCATATTAGCAATATCTTCATAACAAATGTCACATTTGGAAACTACATGTAAGGAAATGATAGTTTAGATTTAGATTGAACCTTGTAGGGAAATTTGTGTGCTTCAGTGGAAAACTAAGTGCTCTGAGCACACCCTTCTGCATTATCTGATTCTGATTCTATGGGGACTCTTGGCATTGCCTTTGATCCATTTTACAACTGTGTAAGTTGTAGATAACTGATAGCAAGATGCAATAATTCTTTTCTATAGACATGCAAAATAATTCTGTTTGGTAGTTCAATTGACTTCCCTCCTTCCAGGAAAAAAAACAGATTTCTCTCTATTTGTAAATGCATTTCAACTTTCCTTTTCTACACATAACTTTCTGCTCCTTTAACTTATTTTTAAAACTGATTGTACCAGCTTACTGTTTTCCACGTTAATAATGAGTTTAAAACAATCTTTAACACGTATTCATTTTATATCTATGTGAGACTCATGATTTTACCTGATTTTTGAAAATTATCCTTTAATAAATGACACTTAAATGTCATCCTTTTAAGAAACCAGAGGGGTATTTTTCTGTAGTTGTTACATATTGAGTCATATTAATTGTTGCTTTTATTTTCATATCTTCTGATATGGCTGCTGTTTCCTCTGTCATAGTTTTAGTTAAATATTCACAGGTGTGTGCTTTGTTTTCCCACCCTCATTGTAAGCTCTTTGATGGTTAATGCTTCCCTGTATTCCTTGCTGTGCCTAACATAGCACGTTACACATAGTATGTGATCAGCTTGGCGATAACTACAAGTTGAATAAAATACAAATACTGGGTTTCCTATTTCATCTAGTCTCTGTACCTTCTCTGTGGTCTTTTGCAAGTGTTACAAGACTAGTAGCTTCATATTGTAGATTGTGAACATCCTAGGAGTTCTATACTTCAAGTATGAAAAGGGCAATTGGGTATTTCCCAATGACTTCTTAATTTTACTTTTCACTATTTTTATGTTATTTTTATATGACAATAGTAGTGTGTGAAAAAATAAATGTAGCCTACATTTCAAACAGATTTCAGTCTTTGCGGATGTTTGCTTTATGGTTATAAATTACTTGGAAGAGTTTCAGCTCTAGAGTTTCTTTCACCCAAGGCCTGAGTGTCTGGCAAACTTTATCCCAAGGATGTATTTGGAGAAGGAGTGCTCTCTCTTAACATATGAACCAATGATATATACTTTCTAGAAATGTAAGTGGATTGGTAGTTTGTATGTTTTTATCCCTTGATTGATTAACATACATTTTCATATTTGATTTTCACAAAAATCTTATAAAAGACATATCTGCTATTTCTCCATTTTACAGTTGAGTAAACTAAAGTTTTATCAAGTTAAGTGACTAGAGCTTTGAACCCAGGACTTCTCCCATACTAACTCATTCTTGTTTCATTAAAGTAAGCTATTCTCTACATCTTGAGAAGGTCTTATCCTTCAAAGCATCACCTCATGGTATAGCCTTTCCAATATGCTCTGGGTCTATCTGTACCATTTTCTAAATTTTACCCAGAGTGTTTCCTAGAAAATTATAAGGATACAAATAAAATTGTTAGATCACAAATACATATATCTTTTTTCACATAAATGAAGGCCTAAATAAAATTTGATATTGAATTTCTCTTCATCTGTTTTTCTCTGAATCAGAAACTTAACTTCATGGCAATTTCATGTTGAGCAACTCCAATCAGATTACTTGCTTTCCAAGGCCTGTCCTGATTACTGTTAGTACAGTGATAGGGAATCCTGGATCTTCCAAAAAAAAGTAGGAGATCAAAGGTTAGTCTTGAATAGTTATTCTCAAATTTTGTTGTACATTAGAATCCAGACCTTTAGGATCTGAGCTTCCACATATATTTTGAGGGATGCTGATCTAAGGTATTAAATTTAGGAAAGATCTAAGGGCCTGAGAACCAGAGTCCACCAGAGCCAGAGAACTGTAAGAGTTTGTTGGATGAGGTCACAGTTTTCCTAGAAATCACTCATCGGATTTTTTAAAAGACTATTTATTTTAGAGCAGTTTTAGATCCATAGCAAAATTAAGAGGAAGGTACAGCTCATCTGATTTTAATGTGCTCGAATCTGTCCCTCTGTCTCTTCTGAGGTGACTAGAGCAGACCAGATGTAAAGGTAATCCCAGACCGTTCTCCCTAGCTCCCTAGAAACTTATGTTCTTGAATGGATCTGCAGAGACTTACTTATGAATCATTGGTACAACACAGTGTTCACAGAACCTGAGAATTAACTACTGAAGGGACCTATAAGATGTTTTTTGCTAAAATGCTGATGAAACCGACCCAATTGTCCCACAGAACTGATGTTTATGGGTTTTTTTTTTGAATAAACATAGAAATTGACCTTCCTAGTCATGAAACTTAAGAAAGTGACATTTCTCTCTTACCTGAGTTCGTTTCTTAGGAAACCAACCCTCAGGCCTCCCAGATAGTATCAAGGAGCTAAAACTCACGAGATCACTGAGATCACCGCATCTAGACAATGGGATGCCAGACCCCTCACCCATCATGGTGGCCTAACTGACCACCTGTGTCTTGTTGACCAACTCCTCTTGCTTATCCCTCCCTGATTCCTATTTTCTTAGATATAGTTACATTTCTTCTCTACTACATAATCCACAGATTTTAGTCCATCAGGGAGGTGGATTTGAGACTAATCTCTCATTAACTAGGCTGCAGCACCTGATTAAAGCCTTCTTACCTGTCAATACTTGTGTCTTAGTGATTGGCTTTTTGTGTGGTGAGTAGCAGACCTAGTCAGAAACTGGCATTTCGGAGACACTAATTATGAAAATAAATTATGATTTAGAAGAACAAGAAAGTTAAACAAATGTTTAATAGGAGAATACTAAAACTGCAACATTCTATTGAGAGATATCAAAGAAGACAAATAAATGGAGAGTGAACTCTACTTCAGAAAGAAAAGATGAAAAATTTTAAGTGTTTTGCCACTTCCCTGCATGACACCTTTCAATGGATTATGCTCACATTCAAAAAGAAATTCCAAAGTCCCTGCCGTTTATCCAAAGATGCTTCACTGTATGACCTCTGATCTCTCCCTAACTTGTCATCTTCTCTGTTTTCAAAGAAACAGAGAACGTCATCCAGCTTAGTGTTCTCCTTTCCTCTTCTCTTTGACAACCATGTGGCTTTCTTCCTTGCTTCCTTCAGGTCTCTGGTTGTAACCTTTTGAAAGTTTTTTCCTGCATGCTGTACAAACAAAAGTAATCCACATTATTGCAGTAGAGAAAGAGTTTAATCGCCAGGAGGCTGGCCATGCCATGTGGGAGACAGAGTTATTACTCAAATCAATCTCCCCCAGGATTCAGAGACTGGAGTTTTTTGAGGATAATTTGACTGGTAGCGAAACTGCCTTTGCAAAATTATGAGTGAGACAGTGAAAGAGATCTAACTTAACTGACTTCATCTTGCGTCTAACCTCCAAGCTGTCTTTGTTCATTCCCGCGCATAGGCTGAACTAATTTTGGGAGCAACTTAGTTTATACTTTAAACAAAGATGGTAACAGCCTTTTCCCAAAGCAGACCTTCTTCTTGCCTGAGGACTAGACCAACATTAGTCACAGGATTAGAAATTATGGTTTAGGAGTCATGCAGCTGGCGGCTACAAGATTCTGACCCTCCATAAACTGCTCCTAAGATTAGTGCTTGAGATATTTTGCAAACCCTGCCCTTGATGGATCATCTGGCATCACCCAGATCGATAAACTAACTCATCTCATCTTGTGGCCCCTACCCAAGAACTGACTCAGCACAAGGGACAGTTTCAATTCCCTATGGTTCCATCTCTGACCCAACCAGCCAGCAGTCTCAACTCACTGGTCTTCCTTCACCCACCAAATTATCCTTAAAAACTCTGATCCGTGAATGCTCAGGGAGACTGATTTGAGCAATAATAAAACTCCTGTCTCCCACACAGCTGGCTCTGTGTGAATTACTCTTTATTGCAATTCCCCTGTCTTGATGAGTTGGCTCTGTCTAGGCAGCAGGCAAGGTGAACCCCTTGGGTGGTTACAGTAGGGGACCATGGGGTGGGGACAATTGATTGGTTGAGTAGGAGATTAAATCATAGGGAGCTGAAGCAGTGTTTTTGCACTGAGTCAGTTCTTAGATGAGGGTCACATGACCAGATGAGCCATTTTATTGAACTGTGTGGCACCAGTTGATCCATCTAGTGCAGGGTCTGGAAAATATCTCCAGCGTCCCTCTTAGGTTTTATGGTAGTGATGTTATCCTGAGGAGCAACCAGAAGGTTTAGAACCTTGTGGCCTCTAGCTGCATGACTAGCCATAATTTCTAATCTTGTGACTACATTGTGACTACAAACGCATTCTGGTCACCAGGCAAGAAGAGAGTTTATTTCAGGAAAAGGCTGTTATCTTTCTTTCAAAGTTAAGCTATAAACTAACTTCCTCCCAAAGTCCTATACCCTGGAACGAACAAGGACAGCTTGGAGGTGAGAAGCAAGATGGAGTTGGTTAGGTCAGATCATTTTCACTGTCATAATTTTCTGTTATAATTTTTGCAAAGACAGTTTCATGATTCGGTATTGATATAAGAAGCCTTTCCAATAATGTTATATACAATATTACCCCCTCACTCTTTGGCTCCTTTCTTTGCTTTATCTTGAGAGCTCTTATCATCTAGCACCCTCTCCACACCCTGACTTTGTGTTGTTTATCTATTTGTTTGCTGACTTTGAAGTAAATTAAAATATTTCACCCCAAAATGTATTTCTTTGACATACTTTGAAATGGCTGCTGCTTGGCCAGCAAACAGAAGTGGCCTTGCAAAGCTATTTGTTGTGGGGAAAATTTGCACCTGTAGAGAATCTTCATTAATGTAACCAACTAGCCAACCTCCCCCACCCCCCGCCCCAGGTAGGTTTCTTACCTTTCAGGATCCAGGAGGGATTGAGAGTCTGACATCTTCGTGAGTCTGAGATCTTTAACAGTCTGAAAAGAAACATTTGCCATCTATTCTCTCTCAGGGAGGCTTCATCTACATAGCAAGGCTCCCCTTGCCAGCCAAGCTTCTTTTCTTCTCCCCGTCTTGCCACTAAACCTGATTTACCAACATAACTTGCTTTTGGCCATGTTCTGAGTCTGCATTCTTTACTGTGGCCTCAGGATGGTATATAACCTATCATATCTTATTTTTGGGTTGCCTGTTCATCCTGAAGGCTCCTGTGTATACATGTTAAGTAAGTTTGTATGTCTTTGATCCTATGAACCAATCTGCCCCATGCCAGTGATTTTTCAGCAAACGTTTAGGGAGCCCATGGCTATGGGTCCCCCATGGTTTTGACTCTTTTATGCAGATGTTCCATAGGGAAGACTTTTTTTTTCCACTGCTCTAGCAGTTAATCTGGTTCATAGTAGGAACTTGATACATATCTGTGAAACAAATTAATAATGAATGATCATTAACCTACACTACAAATTCAATGAGACCTCAATCAAAACCCAAGAGATTTTTAAAAAACTTTATTAAATGATTCAAAATTCATACATACCTAAATTTAGAATATGTATACTTTTAAAAACAAATTCTACTTGCAGGCAGTGATTCTAAAAATAATTGAATAAATGTTCAGGTATCTATAAAAGGATGATTATTATAGAATTACTCATAAGCAGAAACTAGAAAATAATTTTAAGTACATTAATTGGAGCTAGGTTTATAATTTATGATGTATTAAATTAAAAGATAATCTCTGATATAAACAATACAGTGATAAGTGAAATATGTTATCAAACAACATGTAGTATAAAATTATTTAAAAGATATAATTGTGTGTTTATACATATATAAAACATGTCTGTTAGACTATATATGAAGATAGTAACAATATTTTTTATTGGTAAATCCAGAATGACCTTCACTTATTTTAAATCTCTTTCTTTTCTGTCATAACCATGAATTATTAATAAAAGGAAAAGGAAACTATTTTTATTTTTTAAAAACAAAAGACAGTATCTAGTCCAAGTTTTTTATTGGACAGATAAAAGAAATTGGTCTCAAGATACAAATTATCTGTGTGTGTCTGTGTGTTTAAGTATTGAAAATAGGGATAAACACATTTATCCAATATAATCCATCTGGAAAAGAAGAGCAGGCTTGGTTTTAGTGAAAAGTTGTGAGTTGTTTTATTTTTTCCTGAACCAAATAGCTGTTTTTTATGAACTTCAAGCTTAGCTGTCATATTGCCTTTTGGCAAGACACTTGATTTGAAGGTAGATGTACTCTGCAAATAGAGTATATCTATCACAGACTACTAATGTAGCAAAATGAAATCACACAAGTAATCTCTTTAGATAGATTCCAGTGAATCTTCTTGCTCATTTCAATCCAAATCAAATCTATATTAAAATATTAATGCAAGGATTAAACTATATAAGTACCAGGTCAGACTGGAGGAAGATTAAAAGGAATACAAGAATCAATCCTCAGGCATCAAGTTGTAACTTCAGGATATGAGCTCATAAGATATAGTTATTTGCATAAACCAAAGTCACAAAGGGAAAAAATGTTCTCAAAAGATACCAATATTAGTAATTCCCTGGGTTTGTTTGCTGCACATAAAATAACTATTTATTGTGAAACTCAAATGGTTTTTGTTTAGCATACTTGTTTGATTTCATTTCTTGATTATTTCGGGTATTCATTTAAATATTGGATTAAAAGAATTTGAGTAGTTAAGTACTTAAGAAGTTCAATTTTGAAAAGCCCAAACTGTGAAAATATTATGTGAAATGATGTGAACAATTTAAAAAAACATCTGGGGCGACAGCTAGCCCAGATAACGCCCTTCTACACAGTGGAGAAAGCTCCCTCCTCCGGGTGGACACGACCACATGGTTTGGCAAGCCTCTTCTCTGGGCAAGCTGGGGAAAAAAACCCAAAAACAAACAAATAAAAAAACAGCATGGCTATGATGAAGGTGGAGGGAAAAGTGGCCTCTTTTAATCTTGGTCCTGAGGTTTTAAGAGGAATATGTCTGTGAGTAGTGAAACTGCCTTTGCAAAAATTAAAACGGTGAGAAAATTATGACCGTGAAAGAGATCTGACCTAACTGACTCCATCTTGCTTCTCACCTCCAAGCTGCCTTTGTTCCTTCCTGAGAGTAGGCCAAACTAACTTTGGGAGAAATTTAGTTTATACTTTAACTTTTTTTTTTTTTTTTTTTTTTTGAGACGGAGTCTCGCTCTGCCGCCCAGGCTGGAGTGCAATGGCCGGATCTCAGCTCACTGCAAGCTCCGCCTCCTGGGTTTACGCCATTCTCCTGCCTCAGCCTCCCAAGTAGCTGGGACTACAGGCGCCCGCCACGTCGCCCGGCTAGTTTTTTTGTACTTTTTTTTTTTTTAGTAGAGACGGGGTTTCACCGTGTTAGCCAGGATGGTCTCGAACTTTGAAACAAATGTGATGAAAGTCCTTTCCTAAAATAAAACCCCTTTTTGCCTGGGGACCAGATTGCCTTTGTAAGACTAACAAATTGGCCACGAGATTAGAAATTATGGTTTAGGAGTCATACAGCCAAAGGTCACAAGATTCCTAACTTCTCCAATTGCTCCTAGGGATAACATCACCATTGTCAATTGGTGCTCGAGACATTTTTTTCAGACACTGCCATTCTGATGCACCAGATGGCACCACCTAAACTGGTAATCTGGCTCAACCAGGAACAGAAGACAACAGAACAGGGATAGAAGACAACAGAAAGAACCCACCAACAGCTCCAATGATTTCATCCATCGCCCAATCAATCAACACTCCCCACTCCTGCCAAATTATCCCTAAAAAACCTCAGTCTCCACATTTTCTGGGAGACTAATTTGAGTAACAAAACCCCAGTTTCTCATTTAGCTGGCTCTGTGTGAAATGCATTTTTTCTCTGTTGCAATTCCCTTGTCTAGATAAATAGGCTCTATCTGGGCAGCGGGCAAGGAGAATCCTTTGGGCAGCTACAGTGGCAGAGACAGAAATGGATTGCACAAAGTTTAACCAGGAATTCACATAACTGGCCTGCTGACAGTGTGAATTCTGTATCTATCCTCAACCTATCCCCCTTTCCAGTCTTGTTCCCTCTTTCTCCCCCACGCTGACTGTATTATCTTGTTTCTTTAATGATCCATTTTGTTTTATTAGTTTCTCAACACAGTTTTAGAACTTTCTGCTCTCTTTCTAAATGCTGATTATTTTATACTTATTTTCTGTTTCCATTTCAGTTAACTTCATCTGTTCATTCTTTAGTCTTCTTGCTTCTCTTTTCTTTCATTTTAATCTTTCTTCTTTTAAAATTCTTGTTTCTAAAATATTTGAAAATAATTCCAGATAAAACATTTAGAACTTTCCAATTCACACTTGATTTGATTGTTAAAGTTTAACTTTTTAATATTATTGGGTTTTTAAATTGTATTAAAAATTTTACTCCATTAAATTTTCCCTTACCTTGTCCTTAAACTTATCTTGAGTCTCTTTAGCCATTCACCTTCCCTTTATCATCCTGCTTTAATTTTCTTTTTTTAATTTTTTACTCCCCTCCCCTTTAATAAATATTTTTAAAGTGACCTTTAGAATGTTTAGCCAAAGAAGTGGTAAAAATGCAGACATTCCTCACCCCAGACAAGAGCTACGGAGGAGCTCTCCCACCACTGTCTTTGCAGCTTCCCCTTGCTTTCCCCTAATGGATTTCCTGGTCCACTTAAGGCTGGCTCTTCAGAAACCTCACGGTGATACCCCATTGTTTCCGCTGGCTATAATTCTATTAGTGTGCCTGACACTTCTGATTTCCGGGAATAGTGTTTCTTCCTAAGTTCTCATACCGTCTGGTCTTTACCTAGGCAATATGCATTTAAAATCTACAGTCTTCAATACACTGTACGTGCTATTAACTTTGAGACAAACAGCCAAGAGAGAAAGTACATGACAGCACTAACAGTCACGCCAGGAACTTGACGCACTAGCCCTGTCTGGCAAGTCTTGGCCTTGGTAAAGAACCAAGTGGTGTTGACCTGCACATGGGAACTCTGAGAAAAGGAGCATGGGCCCCTTTTAATGCCCTTATGTCCAAGTTGCTGTCACTTCTCTTCTCGTGGAGCATAAGTGGATCCTAATTTTTAGCACCTGTTACAGCTCTTCCTAAATTCCTCGTTCTCATTATAATGCTCAAAGGGAATCTATTTAGAGCAGCTTTTTTAAAGTGACAATTATAAACCTGCTTGATGGTAACCTTGATTTGTTATGATTTGTGTTTAGCAATTTGAATGTGACTCGAATGTCATTACCTAAGAAGAAAAGCCTATTTTCTTAGACATGCACTTTGTTCCCCAGCAAAAGTTTCTTTCGGGAGGACCTCCATGCTGGGCTTCTCTTTTCGCTGAAGAAATGGGAGTCTGGGGTGGCCAGAGTCCCTGAAGCGCCATGGTTTGCATGCAGGCTGTTAGTGGAAGCACCCACAAAAACACACTCTCCTCATCCAGATGTCTTGTGTTCTCACACCTTGAAGCTAGTTCCCTTTTCTCTTAATCTGCCTGGCAGTGTTTCATATGCAGTGATCCAAGAAAGGCAATTTCTACATTGAAATAGCTGAGTGAATTTTCCTGTCTCTTTTCTCATGTATATGGCATATAGTATCAACTCAGTTTTAAGCTTCCTGAGAACAGGGGTGATGTTTTTTATCCTTTCTATCCCCATAAGACCCCACTTAATTAAGCTGTATGCAGTGAGTACATAAAATGTAGGCATCAAAACTGGGTGATGAAATAGTCTATATGACAAACCCCCATGATACAAGTTTACCTAGGTAACAAACCTGAACTTGAAATAAAAGTTAAAAAAATTAAAAAACAATGTTGCTGACCTCTTTTGTTAGCCTTCATACTTTTGGATATTTTACTCCATATTATAAAAGTCAGTGAATAGCATCATTTGAATATCTTTCATGGTTTATCAATAAACTTTTGCTCTGCAATAAACAACCACAAAATGTCAGTGGCAAACAACAGTAAACATGCATTTCTCATGCTTCTGCAGGGTTCATCCATCCAAACTGGGCTTGCCTGGAGGGCTCTGCTCATTTTGGCTGTGCTCACTTAGGCAGCTGAGGCTTAGATGGTCTAGGCTAAACTTGGCTGATGAAACTCAGCCACATATATCTTTCACCTGATAGGAGCCAGTCTTCTCATGATGCTTGTAGATGTGAATAATACCCAAGCACAACTCTTCAAGGCTTCATCTCTTCTAGCATCAGGTCCATCAAAGCAGGTATGTGGCTGGGCAGTTGTTTGGAAAAGAGTATGAGAACAGGGAGGTGTGAAGAATCAGTGCTAAATGATGTCATCAACCACATATAGTGTGGAATATTAGTGACGAGTGCTCTATGAAAAAATTGTGGATGTGCATTCAAGGAGAGTTGACTCTGGTCATATAATACCTTCTTCTTCTTCTTCTTTTTTTTTTGAGACAGAGTCTCACTCTGTCACCCAGGCTGGAGTGCAGTGGTGCGATCTCGGCTCACTGCAAACTCTGCCTCCAGGGTTCACACCATTCTCCTGCCTCAGCCTCCTGAGTAGCTGGGACTACAGGCGCCTGCCACCACACCCGGCTAATTTTTTGTATTTTTAGTAGAGATGGAGTTTCACCATGTTAGCCAGGCTGGTCTCGAACTCCTGGCCTCAAGTGATCCACCCACCTCAGCCTCCCAAAGTGCTGGGATTACAGGTGTGAGCAACCATGCCTGGCTGTATGTGTCATTTTTATCTGCCCAGGCAGCATGCAGTCTCATAAAAGAAGACATTGGGACAACTCTAGCTTTAAAGAGTGGAAGTCTGACTTTTGGTGCAGACTGCCATTAGCTAATGAGGAAGCTGTTTTAATCTATAAGTGGGAATTGCCTTTCTTTTTTTTTTTAGATGGAGTTTTGCTCTTATTGCCCAGGCTAGAGTGCAGTTGTGCAATCTGGGCTCACTGCAACCTCTGCCTTATGGTTTAAAGCGATTTTCCTGCCTCAGCCTCCCAGGTCACTGGGATTACAGGCTCCCACCACCACACCCAGCTAATTTTTTTGTATTTTTAGTAGAGACGGGGTTTCACCATGTTGGTCAGGCCGGTCTCGAACTGCTGATCTCGTGATCCACCTGTCTTGGCCATCCAAAGTGCTGGGATTACAGGCGTGACCCAACGCACCTGGTCGGGAATTGCCTTTCTTAAACTGAGGGGATTAAGAAGGCCCTCCACTGTGCGTCTTAGGTTTCTTTGCAGTTGTCCATAGTATTTCATTTAACATACTGTTACACACAGAGTGTGTTCTTAATATATGCATTTTGTGGATTGGTAAAATGTAGAATGAGATTTATAAACTCGAATCCTATACTGCATGCAAAGTTAGGATTGCATTAAGAGCAGTGAAGAAAGTTTCTCTATGGGGAAGACTGAGCTGGCCCAAAAATGTTCTAGTTAGTTCAGTGGTATTTTTATCACTAACAATCACTTAAAGTCATAATAAATTTAGCTGTTCCTCTCATAGGCTTCATTGTAATCCATTATGCTTTCAAGTGCATAAAGATGCTGTTATATTTTTACCAATAGATTTATGTTAAGTTGGTTAAAAAAAAAGGATATTCTAGATCAAAATATATGTCATATCAAAACCTGACCACAGTGGGAAAATTGTTTTCCACACAGGAAAAGCAATATGGATAATTAGATAATGTGGATAGGATCACTGTCATATTTTCCAAAAATTGAAAAAACAAATAGAGAATTTCTTGATAGTTGTAGCTTTGGAAACTTCTAAGGTTGCTTGAAAGGGTAACAACAGCTGCTCATTTGACCTCTGATTCACTAAAGCTACCCTTCAGGATTGGGAAAGTTTACCCTCTGTTGTCTGTCATCTATTGAGAGTGTGCATCTTTCTTTCAGCTGTGCACTTTAGCAAGCTAAATATTATCACTGCATGTCAAAGAAGATTGGTGGGGCTTGTTTCAGGATGGAAGAGTCTCATTCCAAACGATTCTTGCTTGGGTTTTCCCCTTGCTCTGTTAGCAGGCTACACACCCTTTTTGATTGTTCAGGCCCCTATGATGTGTGCAGCAAACGAGAGGTGACTTCTTATCTATAAGCAGAAGCTGCCTCATAAACAGCAGGGATGAATAATTTATAAGGTAGCAGTATGGAAAGTGGCATTTCACACTTCTTTCCATGTAAAATGTCACATGAATTCCAAACAGGCTAAACAGTTTAGTAGGAAAGAGAAACCTCATATTGCTGGCAAGAAAAGGGAAAGAGAGGGTCTATAATGTGGCAATTATGATATTACTCAAAAAGAATTCTGATCCAAATATTGTTCTCCATTGATTAAATGTGAAAGCAAATTACAGTTTCTCAAATCAATATTAGGAAATAATGATTATACACATGGAAATAGCATCTGTAAGGCAAATAGACTTGGGTTTTATTCCACTCAATTTCAGTCAACTTACAGTAAATGAATCCTGAAAAACTGTATTTTTCATTTTCTAATCATGCAGTTAGCCCTCCATTAAAAGAGAGCTAAAAAATGGGGTTTGATAGATAATTATGCATCATATTGCATAGTTAACATTAATCTACTTAATCAGAAAATCCAATCAAATTGGTTCTCTGAATTCGAATCATCAGCCATTAGCAGCTCTTTATTACTAAAGATGGTTAGTAAAACTAAACTGAAACCATAGAAGATCAAACTCAAAAGTAAGTTGCATTTTTATTCCATTTAATAATTAATATTTAGTAAGTTGATATTTTGGAAAGCTAAAAATTTAGAGTTACCTTATTGAATTCTTGACATTGTTACTTAATCTAGCTTATAGTGATATAACACTTTTGAAATATATTTTAAAAACATAGATTCATCAAAGAAATCTGTTAAATACCTTTATATATGAAATATTATAGGGAACACTCTTGGGTATAGAAAAATATATCACTGCTTTTGCCTTTAAGTCTCCATTTCTTGATCTGGGTGGAGGGAAGTCACTGATGAATACATAACAGAATTAGAGATAAGGAAATGAGTTACTGTCTGGTACTAACCATTATTCAATAGAAATTCAGAGAGAAGCAAGATCAGGCAGCTCTAGAAGAGTCATGAAAGACTTCCTAAATAACCAGAAATTTGTGATTTTTCTCAACTCTTTCTTTTCCCTCTCTAGTTGACCAGTAATTCCAGATGACCTTACTGGCCAAATAATTCTTCTGCTTCCATCTCCTTATTTCTTTTCCCACCATCCTGAAATATGGAAGTACAGTTCTAAAGAGGGGCTCTGAAACTGATCAGGAATTCTTCATGCATCTCAGTGCTCTTGCTTGCGCAATCTTCCTAAATATTTCCCACGTGTACAAAGAGTACCTCCCAATCTAGCTCTTTAGTTCAATGCACAAAATCCTTCTTGAAGGGTGCCTGCCTTATCCACCTTCACAGAGTCAGTAAGTGGTAGAGCCAGGACTCATGTCCACGTGGTGTGCTTCCAAAGAAGATGTGTTTGTCCAAAATACCATATTGTAATCATGCATGGATTTGTCTGCCTCCCATGAGACTGTAAGTTCCTTGAGGACAACAGGACTATGTCTTCTTCATTTTGGTATCTTCAGTGTCATGCCCTCCTAAGATACTCAAAAACTATGTGTTACATAATTTTTTGAAAACTTGCATTTTGAAGATTGCAGTGGTGGAGGACCTCATCATGAGAACAAAGCCTTTGCCAGGTATAATGAGAGGTGATATTTAATAGGGAAGATTAGCTGCAGAAGTCTTGAAAAAGTGAAACAGATTAAAAAAAAAAAAAAGGGACAGGAAGGTGACCAAAAGTCAGCATCAACAGAAAACACGACCAACCTTAGGGCTGGGGCACAAGGGGAATATGGGGTTACCAGAGCCAAGGAGACAGAGCTACCTGTGGTGAGCTATGATCACAGAAGGATAGACTGTCAGGAAGAAGTAGGAGACATGAAGATACAGGTATTTCCAGAGATAGAGACTGATATGGTTTGGTTCTGTGTCCCTACTCAAATCTCATCTTGAATTGTAATCCGAATTGCAATCCCCAGATACAGAGAGAGGGACCTGGTGGGAGGTGATTGGATCATGGGGACGGTTTTCCCCATGCTGTTCTTGTGATAGTGGGTAAGTCTCATTAGATCCAATGGTTTTACAAAGGGCAGTTTCCCATGCTCACTCCTCTCTGTCTGCCACCACCTTGTGAAGAAGGTGCTTGCTTCTACTTTGCCTTCTGCCATGATCATAAGTTTCCTGAGGCCTCCCTAACCATGCTGAACTGTGAGTCAATTAAGCCTCTTTCGTTTATAAACTATCCAGTCTCAGGTAGTATATAGCAGTGTGAAAACGGACTAATACAGAGACAGCGCAAACACACATGATGGCTTTTTTTCCTCCACTGCTCTGTAGGCTCTCTGTTGGCTAAACCCAAGGGAAAGCAACTTGTCAAAATAGCCTGAGAAATGTCATTTACAGAAGTAAGGTGTAGGGGAAAGGCAGGAAATGAATTATCCTAGATTGTGCCTGTGTTAGTCCATTTTCAGATTGCTGATAAAGACATACCCAGGACTGCGTGATTTACAAAAGAAAGACAGGTTTAGTGTACTTACAGTTCCACGTGGCTAGAGAGGCCTCACAATTACAGTGGAAGGCAAGAATGAGCAAGTCACGACTTATATGGATGGCAGCAGGGAAAAAGAGAGAGCTTGTGCAGGGAAACTTCACCTTATAAAACCATCAGATGTCATGAGACTTATTCACTATCACGAGAACAGCATGGGAAAGACCTGCCCTCATGATTCAATTGCCTCCCACCAGGTCCCTCTTACAACCTGTGGTAATTCAAGATGAGATTTGGGTGGGGACACAGCCAAACCATATCAGTGCCTGTTTCCAGACAGGCACACAATAGGCAGAGGGGAAAATACTTAAGGGGCAAATAGTGGGCTCAAAGACATGGATGGAAACGTGCATTTGGGAGAATAGAGGCATATGTTTCAATAGGCAGGAAGAGGCCAATTTTGAAGCTATCATTAAACCTAGATGGAAAAGTTTATAGGCAATATCACTAAGTGTTTGGAAGCAGAAAGCATTAAGTGAGCTTTTTAGTAGAATATGAAAATATCATAGATACAATAGATACTAGAGGCAAATTAGAATAGTTGCCAAGCACAGAATAAAATTCTAAGAATCAAATAATAGAAAGTTGTGATATCATCTCTCACAACCTCATTCTTCTGAAGAGGCATTTTCTGAACTTACTTGGTAATAAAATTCTCCTGGTGCTCCTGTTGAGCGTGCAGACACACACCTACAATATCGGTTCTCCAGAAAAGAGTTTCTGTAATCTGTGCTACTATCAGTAGTGCTAATGGTGATGTTTATGATCAGGCAAATTGAGGAAATGTTACCCGAAAGGGTTTATGTGAGAAAAATACCTGCGTTTTTCAATTGATCAGTATGTGCCACTAGTGATCACTTGCAGGACTTGGTGCAGAATGAAAATGTGGGGCCCCTTGCTCAAGTATTCAGAAAGTGATGTGATAATGGTAGTAAAATATGAAGCTCCTTCCTTTTCTCTGCAGTCTCTCTTTATGTGTCATGGTATTTTTTTATTTGCTTTTCGATGTTATAAGTAAAAAACTAAAAATGTAAATGATCTGCCTGAATTGTATCGTTCTTCTTTATGTTGTATGATGCCAGTTTTAAATGCAAATATTAGAGCATTTAACTTGTATGTGGAATCAGTGACGCGACACCATTTATGTTTCATAGCTTACACAGGTGTATGTATTTCTTTCTTACCAGACCAGTGGAAATGCGGCACAAAACTAACTCAACTATCTTTAATTCACATCTTGATTAGCATTTACCAACACTTTCTGCCATTGACTTATTTATGAATAAGGCAGGACTGACAAGAAAAGGAGGTATGTGCTGCCCTGTCTTTCCCTTTTCTACTACGTGGTCATTGTCAACTAAGTGGGTGACTAATACAGGGAAATAAATGAGTGACAAATAACATGATAGCGTTCCCTGGTTTTTTATGTTTCTTGGAACATCATTGCCTGTTTCTGAATTGAAAGCAAGTTCTGGTTCAAACAGAAGGTGCGACCTCTCTGGGCTGTCTGTCCCCTGCTTACTGATAGACATAATATATGCTTTCCTTTTCCTTCCTTTGGATCTCTCTAAACTCCCAAACACCGTGTGTTCACCTGAGATCTGTGCTCATGGAGCATTGCCCACACAGGGTGCACACGGGGCAGCAAGGGTCTCTCTCTGCCCACATGGATGCTCCATTGTTTCGCTGGACTTCGTGTGCAAAACACAAGTTCAGAGATAATCGCTATTAAAAATTTCAGGAGGAGTACAGCAGAACTTCAGATCAAGTGTGGGCCCTTCTGTGCGATGGTACAGGTCCCATGTCCATAAAGCTATCCTTGTGCCAGGGAGTTATGATTATCCTCATTTTGCAAATCAGGAAACTGAGGTTTACAGAGGTCAAGTAATGTTCAAGGCTACTCAGCTGGAAAGTGACAGACCTGGGGTTCAAATCAGACCATTGGTCTGCAAAGCTCCTGCGCTAACATAACATCTGCTTCTTCATTTCACCACACTCGGCCTCCGTGTTGCTGTATTTAGACATATCTGAAGGCAGATGACATAATTGTGGGAAGTTTGGTTCAATGATGAATTAGTCACTCCATAATCAATATGTGATTAATTTCCAAGTCCTGTTAAGGATGTAAACACACACCTACATAGTTTTCCAGAGAAAAAGCTTGTATAATCTGTGCTATATTGAAAGGGCTTTTAAAATTATTTAAGTAGAGACTATCTGCCCTGATAGTGGTATTTATTTAACTTGATCTCTTATTTCCACACAAAACCACTCCTATGCACTGGGTGCACTGAGGTATGAGAATAAAAATGGATTAGTTCATAAGGCACAATTTCTGCCCTTAGGAAACTTAAATATGTTTGAAAAACCAACATTTCCCTTAGGATAATTTCACCCATGTCACCTCCTTTGGCTTTTCTCACAGGTTTTGTTTCTCCTCATTTCTCCTTGGTGCTTACTGGGTGCCTTTTCTAGTTTCACGTTCTTTTCAACAGCAACTGCATGGCTGCTTTCATGAGTTTGTCTCCTGCATATTGTTATGGTTTGTAAAACATTTGCTGACTAGGCCAGGCAGGCATGGCGGCTCATGCCTGTAATCCTAGCACTTTGGGAGGCTGAGGCGGGTGGATCATGAGGTCAGAAGATCGAGACCATCCTGGCCAACATGGTAAAACCCCTTCTCTACTAAAAATACAAAAAATTAGCTGGGCGTGGTGGCGGGTGCCTGTAGTCCCAACTACTCAGGAGGGTGAGGCAGGAGAATCGCTTGAACCCAGGAGGTGGAGGTTGCAGTGAGCCGAGATAGCGCTATTGCACTCTAGTCTGAGTGACAGAGCAAGACTCCATCTCAAACAAACAAACAAACAAACAACATTTGCTGACTAATCTGATTCTTCAAATTAAGGATGATGGGATGTTTTCCTTTCCCCTGGTCTTGGACCCCCCCAACAGAGGTGAGGTGTGAATAATACTGGGGTGGATCTTCACCACGGGCCCAGTGAATGTTCTCCTCTCAAGTGAACTCTCTGTGGCTTGCGTGCAGTGATTATGCCGAGAGCAAGACTTGTTCTGCCTATTTAAAGAGGGAAAGTCATTTAAAATATTTAAGAAATGAGAAGCTGCTCAGAATACATTTCATTAAGGATGTACTTGGGGTGATTTTGCGTTGGCTGTGGGGAAGCAGTAAACAGTCACAGCTCTTAACCACTCCTTCTGAACAAAATCTTCTTTAGGACAGAGGACATGTCTCAGAGCACATTTAGTGTATTATCACACATCCAGTAAGCAATTCATTATAATGTTTTAAATGGCCGTGGAGGACAGCCTGAGGCACCAATGCTTTTGGAAAATATATTTTGCATATCTACTGAATGGCATCATAGCGAGTCTATAAAAATATTAGCCTTAAAGGAATCATTCCTCCCATACTTTACTATTAGTAAGTATGCCTGAAACCACTCCAGCGATGAGGACTTTTTAAAAAATGTGTAAGTGTCTAGAGATAATCAACCAGGCTACTTTATTTATTACAAGAAGTTCACGACTTCCCCACATGAATATACCTGACTGCCAGTTAGTTCACTTAGCTGCTCTGGTTAGCAGTTGCAGGCTAATCCTACCCTATTTTTATATTTATTTGATTGATTTATTTTTTTATAAATAGAGTGTTGCTCTGTCGCCAGGCTGGAGTGCAGTGGTGCGATCTCGGCTCACTGCAAGCTCTGACTCTGGGTTCAAGCAAGTCTCCTGCCTCAGCCTCCCGAGTAGCTGGGATTACAGGTGTGTACCACCAAGCCTGGCTAATTTTTGTATTTTTAGTAGAGATGGGGTTTCACCACGTTGGCCAGGTTGGTCTCAAACTTCTGACCTCAAATGATCCACCCACCTCGGCCTCCCAGACTGCTGGGATAACAGGCATGAGCCACTGCACCCAGTCAATCCTACCCTATTAATATGTGCTTGTAGACATAGGGGGTTGTAGCCATGGGGAAAAGTGACTCATTTAATATATGTGTCATTAACTTCTGCTATAGGCAAGACAGTTTTAAATGATTAGAGCTGGGGAGGGGCTTAAAGATAGAGCATATGTTGACCTTGAGCAGCATAGTCAACTGTCCCTGTTTACAAGATTTCTGGTACAGAAGATTTTCGGTTTCAAAACATGAGAGGTTCTAGGAAAACCAGGAGGCATTGGTCACCCCACCTTTACTCAGAGAACTTACAGTTTAATTGGAAAGAGGTGCACACAAAATATGAGAAATAGAAAAGTACTCTTAATTACGAAAAAAGGGGAAATAGTTTTCCACTGAAGGGATTCTGGATCAGGGGGACACAAATCCCTTGCTATACCTGGGGTCTGTGGGAGAAGAGTTGAGTGAATGGCATTTTGGTAAGATGAAACTTGATGGAGTCCCGGCATTTCATTTATCTCCTCCTAGATCTCCTGTGAAATGGCCAAAATGATAGCAAACTAAAAGAAATGTTATTACTGAAAACTAGGGAAAAGAGTCTATCATCTGAGAGAAAGTGCAAATAATTTCTGCTGGAAGAGAGCAATTGGGGGATAATTGAACGAAAACACCGATGAAGACTTTCACAAGGTTCCCTTCTGAGAAGGTGATACAAACATGGAAACTAAGGAAAGCAAGTGCTGGCAGCACCCCATGGATATTCCCTTATTTGGAGTGGTGAAGGGAGGGGTGAGGGTCGACAGTGGGCCGAGAGCACAACACCCTCAGAATCACTTCTGCTGCTGGGGAGTAAGGATCAGCCCAGGGCAGATCCTCCAGGATGTCCAGAGCTTCCAGCATGGCTGAACCAGGCAGAGAGCTGGTGCTGAGCCAGGCATCCCTCTAAGCAGCGAGCCTTCCCTTGGTAAAGCAAAATTTCTTTCTGGGCCAGACTCACACCTGTAATCCCCTTTGGGAGGCTGAGGGGGGCAGATCACCTGAAGTCAGGGGTTCAAGACCACCCTGGGCAACATGGCAAAATCCCATCTCTACTAAAAATACAAAAATAAACCAGGTGTGTTGGCAGGTGTCTGTAATCCCAGATACTTGGGAGGCTGAGGCAGGAGAGCTGCGTGAACCCGGGAGGTGGAGCTTGCAGTGAGCTGCACTGTACTCCAGCCTGGGGGATGGAGCAAGATTTCATCTCAGAAAAAAAAAAAAAGAATTTCTTTCTGGGCAAGCAGACTCCAAGAAGCTTCAATCTGTGTACCTGTCATAGAGACCAGGACAAACACATCTGGATACAGAAAACTGACCTCTGAGCCACACAGAGATTGGCCTTGACTGATCATGGTTACGATTCTTCCCTATTTCTTTTAGGCTGCTGGCTTTACTAAAAGGGCAAAGCAATTTTAAATTAAAACAGTAAGGATGACAAAAAAAATACCCCTTTTGAGCTTAAAATTTGAGAGACGATTTCTAACAGCAAGCAGATGGATAGTGAGGAGACACAAGGATAATCCTCCTACTCTATTTACAGGCAAGCATGAGGCTAGGAGAGACCTCTCCTTTCTCAAGGATGTGTAAATACAAAACAGCCAACAGGAGGCCTGTGAAAAGATTTTTGCAGCTCAAAATAAGGAGAGGGACATAGTATTCAACATCCAGGGAAGGAACTAGTTTTGAAGAGATTTATTACAGAAGATAAATTATATTTGGGCAATACCTGCTTTATGATCTCACTAAAATATAAGACAAGAGGAGTATTTTTTTTTAATAGAAGATGTGAAAGATGACACGGAATCCTATGAGACTGAGGTAAAACAGAAGCTCTCTGAAAACTAAAAACATGCCAAAAGGAATCTGAATGAAGTGAACTAGTTTAAGAAAATTAAAAATGCAATTTTGGAATTTACAACTGCATTTCATCATTAAGGAACAGAACAAACACTGCAGAATTTTTACTTACTGGCTAGAAAACTCACTTGAGGATCCTAACAGAACACAAAGAAAGTGGGTGGAGAAAAGAAACAGATCAGAGAGAAAGAGCAGATAGAACAGATTTGGAGTTTCAATATATACATAATCAACGTTTCTGAATAAAAGACTAAAAAAATGGAATTATTTGAAGATATGAAATAAGGACTTTTATGAGCTGAAGAAATACGCAAGCCTTCAAATAAAAAGAGATCAATGAGTATCTGGAAAAATTTATGAAACATGGGAAATGTTATGAAAGGCAACAAAAATTTCCATTTTCCCTATGAACGTTTGGAATTTCAACAATAAAATGGGAAAAATGCCTGAAGGATTCTCACAGAGCTCTATAATGGTCCTGATAAAAAAAAATTAAAAAATGAATAAAACTTTCCTATACACTAGTTAAAAGAGTTTACTAAGGATAGAGTTTACAGATAATAATATAAGATGACTCAAATCGACTTAAGAAGCAAGTGCCTATATACATAAGAATCTTTATGCATAATAACATAAAACTTGATAAAGTGATATGAAGAAATGAAGATTTAGTCCTTACTCTTAGATGTAAAGACTCAGGATTGTGTGAATATCAATTTTTCCCAAATTTAATGCAATTCCAACAAAAAACTTAGAAATCATAGAAGTTTTTAAAAACTTGGCACAATTGTTCTGAAATGTAAAATTATCAATGTGCGAAACAGCAAAAATATTTTGAAAAACAGGGATAATAAAAAGCGACTTAACTATACTGTTAAAATGCTTAATATAGCTGACTAGATGGAGAAATCAATGAATGAAAATAGTAAAACCAGAAATAGGTACATGCACAGAAGTTCATAGTGTATAATCCAGTTGGTATTAAAATCAATTGAATAAATATGAATTTATTTATTAAATGTTGTTGAGAATTAACTATTAGGAAAATATAATGCTATTTATATATTTACAGTATACAACAAAATTAATTCTAGATGAATTACAACACCAACTATAAACAATCATACCAAAAATTAATGAATATAATATGGGAATAAATATATCCATTCAGGAATGTGGATTTGACTATATGACATATTGAAATCTCCTTTGTATCACAAAACATAATAAGTTAGAGTTAAAGAACACAATAATAAAATATTTAATGAACATATGAGGGACTACTGAAATTCCCAAATAAATCTTGAATGCCCTCTTAGAAAAATGTTTAATGAACACAAAGTTAATTTACAAAGAAGTACAATAAGAAGAAGAATGGCCAAAATAACTAGAGGAATAACATTTTTATATGACTCCAGTAAAACTTTAAATAGCATTTTTAAAATTAATGAATTTGGTAAATATTTAAAATGCTAAGAATTCTGGAGGACATGGGGAGAACTCATGTACAGTCTACAGAATTGTAAGTCTGCATAATGCTTCTGCAACGGACTTTATAAAGTTATGTTAGTGTAATGATATTCCCATCATTATAACTGGATATAAGTATATGTGATTATTTACAAAAGTTGTAATATATGTTTATCATAGAATATTATGCAGCCACGAAAGATGTATTTTTAAAGATGCTAATAGCTGAATTAATGTGCCGTGAATTAAATCTATTTGTATATTTTCAAGATTTTCTGTATTTGATTTATATTATATACAATTTTGTAAAAACCAAAGAGTCTGGCCCACCACTGGTAATTCAATAACACAATATTTGCCACAAAAAGCAGCTTATAATTACTACTCAAGACAAGGGATTCTTCCTCTCTTAGAAATACAACTTACTGTAACTTTGGAGGAAAACAATAATGCAAAACTTGTAACTGCTATTTTTTCAGTCCAAGGTTTGAGCACGAGGTGTCTTTTTTATAATTTCAGATTTGCTTGTTCTTACTATTAAGACTTATGAAGGTTTTTAAAGTAGAATATATACAAAATAAAAAAAAATAAAGAACATTTAAAAAAAGAGCCTATCAAGAATTACTCCACATGGTCAGAAGAGGGAGCTTTTAGATTGCAAAAAAAAAAGTAAAATTTTAAGCACTCTATTATCAGAAGTAATATTATTTCAAGTCCTCATATTGAATACTAATAAAAAAGTAGCCACAGAAACATTCCTTTATAATAAATTAAAAAAACTTTTTTGTTTCATGAAATATTGAACTTACCTTTATTCTTCATTGAGAGCGTGTAGAATCTCACTCTAACCACTGTCTTCTGACGCTTTGCACATTTGACCTTTGCAGGTATGACTGATAAACCAGAAGGCTGCTGACCAGTTTCCACCTCCTACTTTCCCTTTTCATCTCTGCAGGTCGCGGAGATGGCTACTGAGATAAGGGACAAGAGAGTGGAGAGCAAGGTGGCAACAACTAACCCACAACAAAATTAAAGATTTATTATGTATTATTGACCAACATTGTTCTTTAAAGATAATGCTAGAAATATAAAAGTTGAAACTATCCATCTAATCTGAAGCCTTCTGCTATGTGAATATTCAGATTTTAAAGCTCTTAGTTCCTAGTGCCTTTGTAAGCTCTTCATAAACCTAACCGTGTTCAGAGGTACAGCAGTAAATGAAGACCCAGGAGTGAGTTCTGTTATTATAAAAATCATGGCAGTTAGAAGTGTAACCCAGAGTGCAGAATGCAACGATAAGGAGGATAATTCTTTTTTCATTGGCATAGATCACATACCAGTTCTGTATTCAATCAGTGGCTCTCCATCTTGAAAGAGAAGTAGAAAATTTGAAGTGAGTTCACGACCTAGTCATAAGTAACATTCTAATTTGGGAGACAAATTATGACAAACTCTATAAATAGGGTTAATTGTTTTCTTAGGTTTGTTACTTTAAAGAAAGAATTTGAAATGGTTACTCACCATGTATAATACACCATATATGAAGGTCGATCATATCCAGGGGTGGGACCAGATGCTTTTCATCCTGCAAGTGAAAAAAGAAAATAAATTATTATTTTTAGTGAATGCTGCAAAACACAACGAAAGTGAGTAACCCCGGGAGTGTAAAAGTCCCCTATTCTTCCGTGTGAATCGGTGCTCATTTAAAGCCTGAACCTGAACAGCCTTAGACATGTCCCCTATTTGCACCTAGCCTGGTTTAGATGACCCTAAGCCTCTTTCTGAAGTTACGTGTGCTGTTGGCTTAAATTTGACAAAAATGTTTGGTAGGGTCAAGACACTAAGCCAAGTGGCAAGGACCATTGAAGTTTCGTGCAATGTAAGGAAGGAGAAAGACCTGAGGGAGAAAGAACCTCAGCCATCCCAGGAATAGAAGGAAAGTGGGCTGTTTGAGGAGAGAGAATATAGAGGGATATTATTCAAATCAGTAGGAGGAGAAGATATCCTGTCTCTGTTCCACTGTTGATCTTCTTCTTCTTATCACCAATCATTCGTTTACTTTTACTGTCTGAAGAGGTACAAATATTGTAATTTAAAAAGCAGATATTCCTTATAATAATGTATTAAATGCTATATCCCTGGAAACATTACTTTTAATGTTTTGCTTGTGTATTCTGTGGTCCCTAAATATGGTCACATTTCATACATGTGTATTCTCTAAATCTGTGATTTTAAACATTTATTTAAAAGTCCTATTTATTAATCACTGAGCTTGTGCCAAACATTGGGTGAGGTGGTGATGGGTGAAAAGATGAATAAGGCACAGTCGTAGAAACTCATAGCCTCGTAGGAGAATCAGAGAGGTCAGCAGACATTTAAAACCTGCTGAGAACTAAGTACAGGTTTCAGTGGTAAGATGCAAGGTGCTGCTGAGGCAGGGATGGACCCAGAGATGGAGGAGGCATCAACAGTGAGAGAGTTGCTCTTAAGCTTTAAAATGATCTCACTCCTGAAAATAAAAATCTTCTTTGCTAGCTGGTCACCTGAATTCATTTGGTTTACCTTGTCTTTTTCCTGTAGTAGGATTTCACAGAGGATTTAACGTGTAATGGTAGGAACTCAGAACTGAGTGCAAAGACTTGGGCTTGACCATCGGGGAGAATAAAAACCAGTCCCTTGGTTTATTAGGTACTGGGATCCCTGTTTCTCGTTGCAGGTGGTGGATTTTGTAATGTTTGCATCCTTCAAGTTGTGAGTTGCCCTTTCCTGAATACTTGATATGTTCTACACAGCAAAGTCTGCCAGTCAAACGGCACAAAAAAGGTGTGTTCTGTGGTTCCTTGTTAACATACATACAGCTTTTTCGGAACACAAATAAATTCAAAGTTGTGCAAAGCTGTAAGATGTTCCGTATTGCTCTGGGCGTTAATATAAAGTGAAAGCTAGTTACAGTTTGCAACTGAATTAGTAGCAGTCTCTATTTATAATGCACCCCTACTTTGACATAGTACATATATTTTTAAAGAAAGACTTAATATCCAATTATTTTTACAAGAAAGCTGGCTGGCTAACTTCAAGAAGTTCTAGTTTTCAGTTAAATATATTTTTTTCTTCAGGGGAGATGGTGGTTATGACAGGATCCTTTTGCCTTATAGAAAGCCTTGTGTAACAGATAAGGTAATTAGGTGTAGACCAAAGTAGTTTGCTCTGTGTGATTCTTTAACACCCCCTCAAAGCTACTCAAGCATGGTATTTCATTTAATTAAATACACAAAAAGTCAATTGGAGCTCTCCACTACATGAAACTTCTTGGAAGTGTGAAGAAAGAATGTCACAGGAGGGCTTGTGTGTTCACCACAATCGCAGGACTGTCCTGGTGCTGGGCTTTGCTTTTCCTCAGGGGGCTTCCCAGTACAACTTGAAGCAGTCAGGGCCAGGATTGTGAAATCAGTCCATCTTCTTCACTGGTTATTTGTGGAAGCCCAATTTACCCTACTTTTACCCACATCCCTAGGCAAGTGAGTGCAAATAACTGAAATGACTCATAAAGTCTTTGAATGAATTGATTTTCTCTTTTTACTTGAAATCAAAAATAAATGTTCTCTTTTTTTTCTCTGGCAAATTGCCTCCTGTGCAGTTAGAGCTGTGTATTTCTCCTGGGATTTACAGCATTTGAAAATCAGCACTTGAGAGACTCGTGCACCTGTGTGCCCATATATGGCTTCCTGTTTTGTCACGTCAGGCAGTCGCCTGCTATGTTCAGATTCGGGGCTTTTTGGGTGGGAGAGCCATGAATGAATGTCCCATGGAAGGGTGCTGGTGAAGAGTGTTGTGACTGTTCTGTTTGCAATAGAGTGTGTTTGTATCCTCACTTATTTTATGGAGAAAACAGGGTGCTTGCTTTCAAGAGACCTTTCTAGGATTCCTCCGCAAAAACCTCCTGTGAAAATTCCAGATGGTTTGAAAGGCCCTTGGACCCTCAGGAGCACAAAGCTGGACATCTTTGCAGATGATCTGAGCAACCCCACATCTACTGTTGCAAAGTGCTGTTTATCTCCATTCGAAGTTGAATCTCATGGTGGGTTTGTATTTGATAACCCCTTTTCACGATCGCCTCAGTTCAGGGCAGGGGATTGAGAAGCTGTATTTTCAGAATGAAATGAACCTGAGCAGTAATCATGAACTCAGCATCGAGGGACAAGAATGGGACACCCTACTTAGGGTAAAGATAACAGTGCTCATATAGGAACAATGCCCTCTGTATTGGTTTCCTTGAGTTGATGTCACAGAGTTCCAGAAGCTGAGTGGCTTAAAACAGCAGAAAATTGAGTTGTTGACAGGCGCATGCTCTGAGGGCTTTTCGGAAAAAATGTTGCTAGCTTCCGGTGGTTGCTGGCAATTTTTAGCTTTCTTTGGTTTGTGGCCATATCACTGCAATCCCTGCCCCCATTGTCACTTGGTATTTTCTCTGTGTCTCTGCTTTCACATTGTCTTCCCTCTATGTATGTGTGTGTGTCCAAGTTTCCTTCTTATAAGGACACCAGTCACTGAATTACATCCCACCCTAATCCACTATGACTTCACCTTAACAGATTACATTTAATAAGACCTTCTTTTTTAAATCGGGTCACATTCTGAGGCTCTGGGAGGAAAGCTTCTTCTGGAAGAAGTTTTTGGGGAACACTGTGTAACTCACTACATTTTTCTATGGCATCTTCATTTCCTTGCAGCAGCCTCACAGAAGAGCAACACCAAATTTACAGCATCGGTTACTCAAATGGAAATCCATCTTGAGTATAATGTGACTGTACAGCCAGAGTTTTCCACATGGTAGGTTGTAGCCCACAAATGAACATGGCTGCGTGAATGTGGCTGATTCTTTTGGGCTACTACTTAACATTTTTCCAGTCATATTTTTATAGTGGAAAATAGATTCCCCAGACATTTCCTGAAGTGCTCAGTGTAACTCCACACTAGAACATGTGCCTTCCCAAGTCCTGACAACTAGTCAATTTCACAAATCGACAACATCATCCTGTGTTCTTATACCCCAGTGACTGCTGTTCATATCAGAAACATTTGAAATTCATCCTCACTTGCCCCATAAACATACACAAGCACAAAGCCCTCAGCAGCAACTGGACGAAATGCTTTCATGAGAGAAGGCTAAAGGTCTATCAGTTATTCTCCCTTTGCTATGCTCATTCAGCATTGTTTCCCATGATCTAGTGAGGTAAGATATATTAACTGATACTCAAGGGCTAAAAAACAATAATAGAACTTAGCATTTTAATCTCCTACCTTTCCCTAGAGTTTCATAGCAACTTTTTGGATTCATTATAAGTAGATATTTAGAATGTCAGCTTCGGACAATACATACTCTGTGGTTACAAGTCCCCTGTTTTATATTGGGAACGTAAGTATAAGGGGTAAAATATAATGGCAATTTAAATAAAGAACTGAAGATACATACCCAAATACCAGAAATGACCAAAATGCTAAAAATCAGGATAGGTAGGTATATTAGGCCTTTCTTTCATCGCTATAAAGAAATACCTGAGACTGGGTAACTTATAAAGAAAAGAGATTTAATTGGCTTATGGTTCTACAGGCTATAAGAAGTATAATAGCTTCCGCTTCTAGGGAGACCTCAGGAAACTTACAATCACGATGGAGGGCAAAGGGGAAGCAGGCTTGTCTTACATGGTCGGAGCAGGAGAAAGAGAGAGAGTGGGCAGACGCCACACATGTTTTAACTACCAGCTCTCACGAGAACTCACTCACTATACAGTATCAACGAGGGACGTTGCTAAGCCATTTATGAAAACTCTGACCCCATGATCCAGTCACTTCCTATTAAGCCCAACCTCCAACATTGGAGATTACAATTGAATGCGAGATTTGAATGGGGACACAGATCCACACCATATCAGTGAGCCAGTGATCAACTTATGTTTGGCAGGCAGGACAAGCATGCTCTGTAGTGGATTAGTTCTCATGATTCCTAACACCCGAAGCAGCTCTTAGTTCCTTCTTATTGGATTTTTTTTTCTTATTGACATACCCTGTTGGTCACATTCTATTTCTAGCTTCCTGAATCAGAAGATATAAAACACAAACAGAAACTTAAAATTGTAGTGTATGCATTTGTCCACGTGTGTGTGCCATTTTCTCTGCTCCATGTTGCTACTAATTCCTCTGTCCTCATCAATTCCTGTCTTTCTCAAATAGTAGTCTCTTAGTCTTCATTTGTGTGTAGATTTCTTGATTCCACTGCTGAACTGAAAGTTCAAATGAGTATGGGTAGACAATTATTTTTTCCTAAGTAGCCTGAGGATAGCATTTCTTATTCACAGTCTCTCTTGTTACTAATGAAAAGCCTCTTAATTATCTTCCTTTCAGGGCACTTCTCATCCTGGTTGTTTTCTCGTTGTCTTCAGCACTCTCCAGTTTCACTAAACTGGGTCTAAAATGTGTTTGATTTTGATTTTATATTCTGTCCAAGGGCTTGGTTTCTTTCATACATTTCTTAAAAATGTATGTCTTTATTTTAGTCATTTTCTTGTAGAATATTATACTTCTCCTACTTTCTCTCTTCTCAGTTCAGGAACTCCTGCCAAATGTGTTTGAATTTTTAATTTTAACCTCCATGGCTGATAACCAGCATTGTATGTTTTAAGACAAAAATACCTACCCTACACCAAGGGGAGATTCCTAATTTGTTCTTTTTGAGTTATTGTCCATGCTGTGTTTATCTATAACTACTCTTTTGGTGTTGCTTGGATACTAGAGTCAGTGGTGATGTTAATTTTAGCTTCAAAAAATGTAGAATGATCTGTGGACATAGCATCACAATTACAGGCACAGAAAGCGTTGTGAGGTTTTCAAATAGGCAAATATTTACATATGTATATGGTTATTTAAAAATGTATTTCTTATGCCAATCCATGACTTGCCTACGTTACAATGGAATCTGGTGTAGTTTTTATTTCTTGACAGAAAGAAAGATTCTATTCTTATAGTGTTGAGTCTTTTGCAAAGACCTATAGATGTAGGTGGTACCTACATAGGAACACATTGCCTAATACCACCCAGAATGGGTAGCAAAGTTCCTAGTGAAGTTTCCACTGTGAGTGGCAGGTGGCAGGCTCTTCTGAGAAAGAACCTTCTAGATGCATATTGTGGGGAGTAGGTATGGGATAACCACTTGGAGTCTTCCTCATCCTCCTTGGATAATAAGTGGGTTCCCGAAGTCTTCATCTTCTCTGCTTTCTATTTCCTCTAGAGAGTTGTATAAAGAAATATAGACATAATATGTATTACAGAGGAAGGCAGACTTCAGCTTAATTTTGAGGCAGAGAAAAGGGAGTATTCATTTGTGTGTCTGAACTGTAAGCATCCATAGAAAGAAGATTCCTCCTCCTGAGAACACAATCTGCACCTTAATCAATTATCATTCTTGCCTTCACATGCTGGCACTTCAGCAGCTTTGGTTCAGATTTTGACAATGACAGGGGATGTCATAGAAGAGGAGTGATTGGGTTCCCTCACTGGGATTTATTGTACAGCAGATTTTGTTTTATTTTGCTGGGAGAGAAGTAGCAAGGACTCTGCCTACCTTGAAGGGGCAAAACCTCTTTGGGAAATTAGAAAGTGTTATGCTTGGGAGCCTCCTTCAGGAGTGGCAGTTCTCTGCTGCTTCTTCACTTTCCCGGGACAAACAGAATTTTCTTTGAGGCTGCCCAGGGACCTGTCTGTCTGGACACTCACCTTATGTCCATTTCTCCTGATGAACACAGCCAGGAAATCTGGCCCAGGCTGCCTCCTGGGACACAGAGGCCTGTCTACCCTTCCTCCTCCAGGCCCTGTGGAATCGTTCTATTCTCGGTGTTGGGGGTTGGGGGGCGTAATACCCCTCACTCTCCCCCTGCATCTCCAGCATGCTGTTCTTGGTCTCCTTCTTTACTACTTCAGCACCCGCCCCCCAGCACCCCTCCCTTTACCTCCTCCACAAACCCTTTGGGTGCTCTAAGACCTCAGAGCAAGAGTCAGAAAAAAAAGTTTTTTATTTTTCTGCTTCTACCTGCCATGTAGCTTCCCTGAGATATCACTGTGCATATAAAAAATATTTTCTAGCCCGAGTGCAGTGTCTCACGGCTGTAATCCCAGCACTTTGGGAGGCTGAGGTGGGTGGATCACCTGAGGTCAGGAGTTTGAGACCAGCCTGGCTAACATGGTGAAACCTCATCTCTACTAAAAATACAAAAATTAACCGGTCTTGGTGACACACACCTGTAGTCCCAGCTACTAGGGAGGCTGAGGCGGGAGGATCCCTTGAACCTGGGAAACAGAGGTTACAGTGAACTGATTGTACCACTGCACTCCAGCCTGGGTGACAGAGTGAGATTCCATCTCGAAAAAAAAAAAAAAAAAAGAATGTTATCTAGTGAAATTGATCATTAAGAATTTAAAAACCCCTCTAAAATTGTATAAATATTATGTGTTATTTCTTTTTCTTTGGGGGAGGTGTGTGAGTGTATGTGTGTGTAGAATACATGTGTTCAAAGAAATGATGCCTTACATTTACACTATGGTCATGGTAAGGGATAGCATGGCAATGGTGTGCTTATCCGCCAACATTTGCATTAAAATGAAATTATGATCCACGCAGTTGCTCAACTCATTTTCTTAAAGAGGCCACAGCTGATCCAATAATATCAATACTATGATAAATATCTCTGAAATGACACAGGGAGAACCTGGTTAGTAGGCGAGAGAAACATCACAATTTCCAATAGCTCACAGTTACTTTTACATCAACCAAATTAGGAGAAATAGCAGTTATGAGTGAAAATGAAGAGATATCATTAGAAAGGCTTTCATCCCTGTGCTTTCTCATGCCCTGCAATTGGCCATACCTGGGTGCTACTGTTTGTAGGAATGCATGTAACATTGTTTCCAATGACATTCTGGCTTAAGGGAAGGAAGGGAATACTAGCAATTTGTCAACAGAGTTAGCCTTTGAGATTTCTACTTCTACAAACTGAAGCCCTGATTGGCACCTGAACTTTAGAAGGTTTATTTAATGCTACAGCACCTCAGCATTTTCAGGTTACCCTTCAATTCAGAACTGTTATGTATATTTTCTCCAGTGATCCATTGCTCACCTCTGCTTAGCCTCCGAATTCCCTTGCTCTTGAGATTAGCTTCTCCCAGCATGTTTCCATAAACCTGGGCACATGTGCTATGCCTAGAAGTCTGGACGTAGGTTGGCTGTGAATGTGCCTACCCTCTGGCTTTCCTGGCAATCACGTCTTTACTCCATACCTGCTCCTGGCTGTTTCACTGACTTCCACCTTTACAAACTTAGATCTATTTTGTCACCACCCAGAAGCTTCTCGTTCCAATAACAAATGTTCAAAGACGCCCTCTCCCTCTGCCCATTCCTCTTTCTGTCATTCATACCCCCTTCCTCCATTGTCATCTGGAGTTTCTGGGTTCTATGATGACACTTGCAAAATGCCTCTGCTACCCCGATATATAAATAACACTAATTTGTCATTTGAATCAATGCTGCCTTGTCAGTGTTCTGATAATTAACCCACAGGCTGCATCCCACGTGTGTGTCTCTGGAATGAGAACACACTGACCCAAGTATGGTCATGATGCTTCCAGCGAGTCAAGGAGCAGAAAAATGATGCAGGAAAAATTGGGATTAGAGGAGCAAGCAGAATAAGAAAAGGAAAAGAAAACACAACTTTGTTTCATTCTTTGTGTTCCTGATTGTGGCTCAGGTCGCAGACTTGCCACCTGCATTGTTTATGTGATCACAGAAGAGATGAAGGCGCCTGGTTACCTTGGAGGGTGACACATGAAGAAAAAATCTTGGAAGCTAGTGAGCAGATTGCTGTTTACAGACAGTGATGTTTAGGCTAAGAGATAGGGTATAACTGATGTGCACCAATTCCAGGCCTGGCCCATAAAATATTTTTCCAAATCCTCAACCTCATTTTCTCATCTCTGCATGGCAGAAAGAGAAGAAATTCAAAATGGTGGAGCCCCATGGAGAAAAGAGCTCAGATCCCTGAGTCATCACTGAAAATCATAGTCTTTGATGGAGGTGAAGACAGATTCATTGCAAATGAACTTGGATTAGAAGTGCCTAACCTCAATTGTTCGGGCTCATACTCTGGGTCAGAAAAAAAGACAAGTAATGGAATGCTTGGTAGAGGCCCTGTGCTACCAAACACTGGGGACATGTGGAGGAGAGAGAATGTGAAGGAGTAAGGAGGAGGACTGTGACCTATGTTTTGTACTTCCCATAAAGGTGATAAATCCTGGTGAATCAGCATGGTGTCGAGGAAAGACAAAAACTGAAGGGAAATCTCTGAAGTCCTTCAAGCTTCAGAGCTGGAGTGATGATGGCTGCATACCTGAAGGCACTGGGATAGATGGGCATGGAGGAAGCATTGGCTTTTGCCTACTGCATTTTTGACTGGTGAAAATGAATGGAAAAACATCCTCTGCATATGTGTTCCCGGAGACATGGCAGTGGAGGGTTTAGAGAATAGAAACCAGGCTTGCCCAAGCACAGAGATATACTGCAGCCTGAGTGACACTGGAGATACAAAAGGACTTTGGATTCTCACGTTTGTGTTAATTTGGCAGAAGAAGAGGCATGTGGTCAATGTATTTTAGAGAGTAGAGTTAGAGGATTGAAATCCACCTTCTGGAGGGAGGATTAAAGTTCAGTAAGGCCCTACCACCTGAGACCTATCCATAATATCCAAGGCCATGGGGATGACAATCGGCTGGCTCTACATCTCCATGAGCAGGGTTCTCCAGAACAGGCTCAGGCCACTGAAGGTGGCTTCACCAGTTATCCTGCTGTAACTATGGAGAGAATGAGCACAAGCAGGGGAGCTGAGACAAGGCAGGCAAGCAACCTCTAAAAATCTACAATTGGTGTGCTACTGATGAAGGTAAAGGCACAGAATTATACATCCAGGTTTCTATTACTTGTAGCAGAGCCTCAGACCCAGGTTGAGAGACCACTAGCCTTAAGAAAAAAAAATGGGGATTTCTGAATTGAAGAAGTGACATACCCACTTTGTTAAAGTTGAAGGAAGGGTAAGATTTTCCTGGAAAATTGCCAGCATGCTAAGAACCTGCTTAAATCTATAAAGGAATCTAAGGATGGCTTGGGGTGCCTGAAAAATGAGAGATAAGGGGAAATCATAAAAGAAAGAAATGGAGCACATGATATCATGGGTTAGCATGATAAGCTGACGGGGGTCCATTCACCCTCCTCAGGTGGGTGCACAGAGAGAAGGAAAGATGAAAACTCAAGTCAGAGAAGTAGGTAACTATGCTAGTTTAACCATAACTGCTACTGCTGTTTTGGAGCCAAGGACTTTATATTCCCATTCCTTGGTCACTGAAGTCCTGAGTTGTCTCCCAGGACGAATACATTAGAACCAGATGAACAAATGTGAGGTGATAAGAAAATAAAGGGTGAAACAAACAAGAATTGAGAAACAACTCCTTATCTGTGCTTACATATACAGCCCCTAGGATGGAGGGCAAGAAAGTCATATCCACAATCTGATAGTGTTAGGTGTGTAGTAGACACTGTCACTGAGGAACCAACCCTGAACAAGTGTACAATTGGACCCAACACATACTTTGATTATATATATATTTTTCACCTATCCCTCTGTGTAAAAACATATAGAGTAGAGCCTTGGCAAAGACTGCAAAGTATTTATACAATGGAGGATGGAACCTGGAGAAAAAGAAAGAAACATAATACATCTAATGCTATTTTCCCCATTCAGGGGATTAAAAACTAACTTTTATTTCTTTTCCTATCTATGTGGAGGGGGAGAAAGCTCTGCCTAAAGCTTTTCTAGAACATGTTACAACGCATCAATCTCTCTTACTCCCACATTTGAAAAATCACTGCTGTAGATGTGTGAAATGGGTTTGTAGAAGAGTAATAATTTCATTTAGGATTTGAGAAAAATGTATTTGATGCCGTGGGAGGTACTCTGATGAGTAATTTAAGAGACTAACATTAGCAAGTAGGCTAACAGGGTCTTGAAACAGGGACACCAATACAAAGTTGTTTAATTGGGGTCAGTGTACAGGAAACAGACCTCAAGAGGGTTCCCATTAACGAAAGAGTATGATAGCTTGTCATGTTAGGAACCTCCTGTAATGCAAGACGGTGTGAAAGGTTGGAGAAATTAAGTGGAAAAGACCGTGATTCTTACTGATCAGGACAGCTTTGGTCAGAAGGCTTACAATTGGAACTAACAACAAATTTGTGTTTCATGTGATAAAGCATGTGAATATTTGAGTAATTAAATGAAACACTCATAATTTGCTTATTTACATATTGAGTCATCTATTCACTGTCATCATTGGCCTCATCATCATCATCATGATCATGCCTCCTATGTATTCAGCGTCTACCAGTTTTGAAAGTATACTGGGTATGCTGGGAAGTTTTTTATCTGTAACTTCATTAATCTTAACAATAACTCTGGTAGATATAACTATTACTAATGTTCAGAAATATCTTGTTTTTTTCCTGGCACATGGAAGACTGCAGTTCCTAGACTCCCTGTGGTTGGATGTAGCCATTTATTTCGTTCTAGCCATTGGACATGGAAGGGGATTGATGTGCACCACCTTCAGGCTAAATTACTCAATTAATTGCCAATGCAAGACCCTCCACTCCAAGCTGTCCAGCCCTTGGCCTGTGGGCCGCATGTGGCCCAGGTAGCTTAGAATGCAGCCCAACACAAAATTGTAAATTTTCTTAAATCATTATGAGGGTTTTTTGGTTTGTTTTTTGCGATTCTTTTTTTTTTTTTTTTTTTTTTCTAGCTCATCAGCTATCGTTAGTGTTAGTGTATTTTACGTGTGGCCCAAGACAATTCTTCTTCTTCCAATATGGCCCATGGAAGCCAGAAGATTGGACACACCGGTTCTACTCCATCTTCTCCTGAACATCTAAAAGGAAGCTTTGTATTGAGATAGTAGAGTCAAAATTATTAGGTATCTTGGATCCCTGAGAGGCCTTCTGGTCCCACAGAAGACTTTGCATGAATAAGAAACAAAATTTTATTGTGTAAAGCCACTGAGTGAAGGATTGTTTGTTATTGTAGCATAACCTAACCTCTCCTCACTTTGCAAAGAATATCTGCTTATTAGTTGCATTTTACTGAGAAAACTGAGGCTTGGAACAGGAACATACCTCAAGCTGATATTGCACATTCAGTTCAGCTGGAGTATAAGCCTGTCTGTTTCTGTCTCTACAACTGGATGATAGTAAAATAGTTTGAACAATGTAACCAGCTAACTGGGTTATACTAGACTGACAGTACTATAGAGGAATGGTAGCATAGACAGGTAAATTGGAAAGACTTTGGGGGTATAAATGGGACATTTTTTGAAGAAAAAAATGCTTGAGATTTTTTTGTGGTGACCTACAAAGTTACCGGCACAGAGGACTTGGGGACCTTCTTTTTGGAAGTGACTTAGCGTTGTCTAGACATTTACCTGTATCTGTGTCCATATTTTAGATAATTTTTTTTTTTTGCACGAGTTATTTAGAAGTTTAAAAAGATCTCTGCTGCTAAGTAAGAAATGTAGAATAAAATAAACAACAACAGAAGAGCCTTTGCTTTGGCCTGATAGAAACACTGACTGGTTCATTCATGCTATACTTGGAAAACATTAGGAAAAACTAAGCCATTATTACCTGTGGCAAAACACTTTGCTGTGGATGGACGCACTGCTAATGACCTCGCAGCAGGCAGTATGGCTCAGAAAGCACTTCTCTGTTTCCAATGCAGGGTGACTGGGGTGTTTTTCTATATCTGATTAGTGCTTTAGAATCTCTGTGCAGTGCTTTCTGAGAACAGAGTGGGTCTCTGTTTTGTTAAATATTGCAAGGATGGATGATTGACAATCATGGATCAAATAAGCACTCAGTAATCCATCAGAGGAAAGACTGTGAGAAAAAATAGATGACAAACTACCTTCAAATATATAGTTTGCATGCTTTCACATTTATTTTGTCAAGATGGTTGCCTTATTGTGGCATACCGTGTTTTTCCATTTCCTCCCTTCAGAATGACTAGCAGAACTTGCAACTCTTCCTCCTTCAAGACCAGCTGTCAGTGTGAGATAGGGATTAAGGCAGGACATGTTCAGGATGAGACTGTAAATCTCCTGGTGGAGAGGACTTGACCTTACTCACCTCTGTACGCCCAGATTCCAGCCTAATTAATATACGGCACCCGGTAGGTTCTCAGCCAACACCGGGGGAGAGCCTAAGGAGACCAGAAGCTTCTGAGTGCAGCTCAAAATGGAAAATAAGCTCCCCGATACCCTGTCATTTTTGGTGCTTCAAATGTGAATTCTTGTTTATAGAATAGTAAGGAAAAGATGTAATCATAATATTTTAAAACAGAATATGAAAAGACTAAGTCAGCTGGTAGATTCCAAAGTAGAACACAAACATCTTAACCTCTAACCCTGTTACCGTATGATGCTGCCTGGAGGAGGCAAACCTTAGGGTGGGAGTAGAACCAGGTGGTGGATGGCTGGGTCCCCGCCCTCTCTGGATGGCTTTCGGGTCTCTAAATCTGCCCGAGTCAAGTCGTCCAAGCTCCCCCAGGAAAGTGTTAGGGAAGCAATGTGTTTCCACGCCAGGTTTCCTAAGGATTATGAGAAGCTGGCTTTAATACTTTTTAATAGTAAAATTTAATTAAACTAAATGCACCTCCGGGAAGACTAATGTATGCAAACTTATCACAAAATCAAGGACCATGGTGAGAAAAAGTCAGAGCTTATTGTGGATGAATTCCAAAATATTTGGCTTAAGCAACAAAACCAATTTATTCTGTATTTCCCCTTAATATGTTGTGTGGATCTTTTAACAGTTGGTTGTTTAATAATAGTAATCTTCAAGCTTATTTCTCCGATCAGCATGCATGTGACAGTCCTTCATTCTCAGTAAACACTGTGTGATACAATCAGCCTGCCGCAGATGCTCCTTATTCTATTACTGCGGCATAATCATTTGGGGAAATCTGTGAAACGAATGCAAAATCTCACAAAGCTATTCAGAAATATGGATTGAAATGGGAAGACTGGAAAAATAGCTTGTCATAGCCCATTAGCGACTACACACTGTGATTTAAGAAACTATTTTTCAAACGTTTCCATTTTGCACATTGTTTAAAAAAAAAAAAAATCCTACCTTGTTTGTTCCTGAAGAACAATGGGAACATCTATCATAGGATGTTAAGGCAGATTAACCAGGAAAATATTCATATTTCCATTGGAATAAAATATGTGGACTTAAGATTAGCATATGCATTTTTCTCAAAGATAAATGCTATTTCTGGTGTTTATTTTTATTGAGAATAGAGGACGATAATATAATACAATTTAGTGGTATGATTTTGTTGATCTTGAGGAGCAAGATTCTATACTTACGGATTGGGCAGCATTTTATCAGACTGGCTATTAGTTCTTTTATTTCCCCTCTTTCTTCATTGTTTTATAAATATTTATTACAAATCTTGCCTACCTTCAACCTGCTCTAACCTGGGTGTCTTTCTCTAATCATTGATCTCTCTTTCCAGAAAGAATCTTTTCTATTTTACTTCATAATCAATGACTTTTGGTTTTTCATCTGGGCACATTAATTCCCCCTACTGAGATGCCAGCAATTTTACTGAGTTTTTCTCAATTCCTTGTTAAGAAAACAATAGTTCTCCCCACCTCCCATACTCCAGGGAGGAAAAGAATAGTTACTGTGAACCTATTACTATATCCTGAGCCTTCTACTGAGAGCTATCATGACTATTTCTTATATTTTATAGGTTGGAAACTGACAGTAAGAGGTGTTAGACAACTTTTCTAAGGTTATACATTGAGTATATTGCAGAGTTTGCATTCAAAGAAAGCCATGTTATTCTGACACTCAAACTCCTGGTCTTTCCACTCTTGCACAGTATTCTCGAATTAACTGCTCCCTACTCTGGTAGATACTATAATAGCAGAGGCAGAGACAGCAGAAGCGTGGGCTATAGTCAGAGGGACCAGGGAACCACACCTCACTCTGCCACTTACTGCCTTACCAATTTACTTAGTTTTCCAGTGAAAATGATACTTAGCTTTCCAATTTAAAATAAAAACCTAGCAGATAATGTAGCACAATGCTTACGTCTGAGTAAAAAGCAGAAAAAGAGATTATTATCATTATTACCCCAAGAAGAGTAGTTGCATATTTATCCTGGAAAAGAGCTATAAATTATTTAATTATTTTCCTTGATTTGACTATTTCTTTCAAGTTCAAAATTTGTGCCCTCCAAGTTCCTACCCCCTGCACCGTTCCCCAGGTAGTTTGCACATAATGGAACGTAAGCACTTACAGGACTTAGAAGACCCACAGGCTTAGACCTCTAAGTTAGTTACACTGCCCATGAAAGTGAGGAGACATGCTTTCTGCTGTCTTCCCAGTTCCAGGGAAAAGTGTAAGTGCTGTATTTGTGCTATATTACCCGAAAGCCCTTGTTTCACTTGTAGGGCAAAGATGGCCAGTAATACTCAACTTCAGCAGTAGACCCAAATGTGTAGGGCAGATGTATAGAGAAGAGATCAATAACTTTGATCTTTGCTGCTGGGAGCCCACCCAGTGATGGATACAAAGAGGCTGCTCTTTTCCATAATGTTTCTTTGGAGGCTGACTCTGTAGACTTTCTAAAGCACATTGAAACTTGTAATTCTCTCAAATATCCATTTCTATTGGTATGTTCACAAATAATTACAAAATCTGAAGCAGAGATTCATGAAATTTATGGGAAGCACATAAAAATGAAAGAAAATATAACTTTCAGGGTTCCACAGTGCAAACTTGCCAAAGAGGTTCTCCCTGCCTATACATTTAGGGATGTCTTCTGAATTCTACTTTGGGGGAGGAGACGGGTGCCTCAATTTCTTATTCCAACTCCTTAACCAGAGGATTGCTGAATGGGACTAAGTGGACATTCTGGGTGTGCTATGAGTCAGGAGGATTCTGGTTTGATTGATGACATTTACACTCCATGTCAATACTGGAACTTTCTGATATCTCCTTTGATACTTATTCATAAAAATACTCACGTATTTTATGGGTTTTTGTTTGTTTGTTTGTTGTTGTTGTTGTTGTTTTTGAGATGGAATCTCCCTCTATCACCCAGGCCAGAGTGCAAGTCCGCAATCTCGGTTCACTTCAACGTCCACCTCCCGGGTTCAGGTGATTCTCCTTCCTGCCTTAGCCTCCGGAGTAGCCGAGATTACAGGCGCACGCCACCACACCCAGCTAATTTTTGTATTTTTAGTAGAGATGGAGTTTTGCCATGTTGGCCAGCCTGGTCTCGAACTCCTGACCTCAGATGATCCACGTGCCTCGGCCTCCCAAAGTGCTGGGATTTCAGGCATGAGGCATCGCTCCTGGCCTATTTCATGTTTTTTTGAAAATGAGCTTGTGTATAAAGATAGTGAGTGTTGTGATGATCATAAAAGAACATATACATAAAGAGGTAAAAAGCCTGAAAACTTTCTGAGAGCTTCTACACGGCCTTCTCCCTCCTCCTACCTTCCTCCATGCAGGGCTGTGGTGTTGCACCCATTTGTCGTCAGCTATCTGGGATGCTTTAGTGCCACCATTGGTTTTGAAAGAATACACCAGGGAAAGGGAAGGCCCTGTGCTGAAATTTAGGGGAGGCTCTGAAGACTACACTCATCTCTACCTTATCTTCAACCCAAATTGTCTGCCTTGTTCACATTTCATTAACACTAATTTCTAGAGGGCCTGTCTAGTGAGTTAGCTATTGTGTTCCCAAATATCCACTGTACATATGCAGGCATCCTTAGAAGGATGACACAGTAATCTACCATGAGCCTTCCATTAGGGCATGAATACAGAGTTTATGGCATCAGGCAACCCACTGAGAACACAGGTGAGGTGCATGAGGCAAGGAAGCCTCACTGAGGAACAAAATTAGGTTTTGCAGCCTGAGGACTTTGCAAAGAAGAAGGAAAATGAGGTAGGAATGATTTGCAGGTGCATTTGTGTGTGGGGAGGCTGCCTATGGGGGTAAGCTAGGAGGTGGAACATGAGGGTGTCAGAGGGGATAGTGGAATGAGAACCCAAAGAGACATTTTATGTACTGAGATATTATAGAACATTCTGAAGTGTGGGGGAGCCCAGGTTCTCTCGTTAAAACTCCTTTATGACGAGTCTGCTCAAGGAGGCCTCAATGTTCCTCTCAGCTTTTCTAAACTTTAGACCGTTCTTCATGCCTCTAGAATCCTCGCCTTCCTTTTTAAAAATAAGTGTTTACTTTTAAAAAATTGCAATTTTAAATTCTTCCTCTACGTCTTTGAGTTGCAAATCTTATTGAAAGTCTCTCGCCAGCCGGCCGCAGTGGCTCACGCCTGTAATGCCAGCACTTTGGGAGGCCGAGGAGGGAGGATCAAGAGGTCAGGAGATCGAGACCATCCTGGCTAACACGGTGAAACCCCGTCTCTACTAAAAATACAAAAAATTAGCCGGGCGTGGTGGCGGGCGCCTGTAGTCCCAGCTACTTGGGAGGCTGAGGCAGGAGAATGGCGTGAACCCGGGAGGCGGAGCTTGCAGTGAGCCGAGATGGCGCCACTGCACTCCAGCCTGGGAGACAGAGCCAGACTCTGTCTTAAAAAAAAAAAAAACCTCTTGCTAGTTTTGCAACTCAGGACTGTCTTTCTCAGAGATCTGGGAGTCATCTCTTTGAAAAGAAATCATCAAAAAAGACAGCATCCCTATCTCCCAGTTTCTGTGGGAGGATAGGAGCCTAACATTTTCCAAGTTGTAAAACTGCCTCCTGTCCTGAAGATAGGAGAAAATTTACTTTTCCATGGGGTAAGGTCAATAAGCAAACAGATGCCCTAAAATCCCTCCTCCCCATCCCCAATCTTAGCTCTTAAAAGCTCTCCAGCCATTTTTTCCCAGTGGAGTTCGAGACTGAGCTCTGGTGCCCTTTCCTTTACTGCAACAGCCTTAAAGTCTTCCTTGCCTGTGTGATTTTGTGTGCTGCAACTTTTTTAAGCCCTAAAGGAATTTGCTTTTTGATAAGAATTCATTAACAAAAAGTGGATCTCAGAATGAACCAGTTTACAATCTACAGAATTAATATTAAAATGAGATAAGTAACTTTTATAGAAATATTGACCAGAGAATATCCTTTCAAATATTTTTCCTGCTAGCATGACAAAAAGTTTTAATTTGTAAAATTATGTTATGTTTGCTCGTGTTTTAAGAACATATCAATTGCATAAACTGTACTCCTATATAAACATCTTAAGAATATTTATTTCATAAGATTGACATTAACTGTTGAGTTCCTGTTTCTACAAACATGGTGTTAGTTCACATGCAGTTTTATTTGATGCTACACAACATATATGTCAATTGTCACTTTCTTTTCATGTTTCTTTCCTTTCCTTTTTTTCCAGCTTTATTTTGGTATAATTGACAAACATTGTATATATCTACACTGTACTATGTGATGATGCTATGACACTTGCAGACATTGTGAGAGGATTGCCATTATCGAGCTAATGAACATTGCCTTCACTTCACAGAGTTATCATTTTATTGGAAAATTTTACAAAATTATTGCAATCTTTGCTTTGACAGTCCAATGAAAATTCTGGCCCTTGTTTCTTACATACTTTCACCGACAACAAAAAATGCTAAACTTACCAGCTGCCTTAGGTTTACCGCCGGCCTTCCAAGGAAATGAGTCCTGGGGTGGAAATGGGCCCCTTCTGCCGAGCGTGCTAAAACACACAAACGTCACTCCTTCATTAAAACAAAGCCAAACAAAATTCACACAACTGCATTTTTAACCTGTGTTTGCATAACAATGAGTTTCATTCTTCACTCTGCCTAATTTATTCCCCGTAGTGATTTGCCTCAGGCGCCTAGTCCTTGCTCATGCTAATAAATCCAGTGGCTAAAGACAAACCTTAGTGCTTTTTTAGAATTATTAACAAAATGCTAACTGTGGTTCTTCTGTACAGGCTCTGTTTTATAGGGAAATGAGACAACTAGACAAAGCCCTGAGCACTTTCCCTATGGAACTTGGTGACTTAGTTAAATTACCATCCCCAAAGCCTTCCAGGTTAGCAATAATTAGACAGCAAGTAAGTGATCCCACCATGATAGGTTCTTTGCATAATAATCTAATGCCCGAAACACTCGTAGGAGTAATGTATTGTTATCTCTGCTTTGCAGATACGGAAGGGTGGAGAGGTTACCCATCATACTCCAGATTTCACAAGTAAAAAAGTTGGCAGATCTCTATTTCAAAGTTCATTTCGGGTGGCTTCAAAATCTGTGAATTTTCTATGCCTTGTGCTATTTTCTTACCTGTAAAATTGACAGAACAATAATTGATGTGTAAGTTACATTCCAAGCTTGGAATTCTCAGAGGAGTAGTCCTGAAAGAGAGTGTCTTGGACCCAGAGAAGTGTGCAGAATCCATACCTTTCAAGGAAGGCAGTAGAAACAGTTCTCTCTTTTGAGACACTTAAAACCTTTTACCCCACTGGTTCACTCGAGTGCATCTAACAGTACAGATCACTTGGTCCAACTAGAGAACAGTTCTCTGCCTTTCCAGGGAGCAGATCCAGTCTTTGCCTCCATGTTTCCATACATTTGTTTTCTAAACCCAGAGAAGTGATATTTACTGTCAATCTGTTCTTGAGATGCTTTTAGGGTATGGCAAAAGAAACGATACATGATGTCAGGTGTATTCTTGGCTCTGCCTGCTTTTCTTTTCTTCGACCTTCCATAAGCAAGCAACTTCGTTTCTCTAAGCCTTCATTTAACTTCTTGAAGAGTGGTGATAATAACACTCATCTTATGGAGATTTTCTAATAATAAGATAGAGTAGAATCTCAGAGATCCTTGAGTTCTCCAGGCTGAATGCATTATATAAAAGTAATTACTTGGTGTGAACATCTAGGAGGCATTTCATTCTAGTCAGGGGGTGTCCCTGGTATTTGTTTTGGGCAAATAAAGCAAGCTTAAAGGAAACTCGGCCATCAGTTTGTTTAATGCTCTTATTTTACAGATGAAGAACATGCACAATTATGTAATATTATGAAACTGAGGTCAGTTAGGCTAAGAGTCTTTCTCAAAATCCTCAATAATAAATGTTGTATAATGTAACTATACACACAGTCTACAAAGGCAAACAGTATTTAACTTGCTTGAGGTAGTACCTGCTCTTTTGTTTTATAATAAGGTTGTGCCTATTTTCCCAAATAAGTGCTATGAAGAGATTAATTTTAATTATTTTTAATGTCTCTATCTTAAAAATATACACATTATATAGATATAAAATCATTATAACTTTTTTGTATAAGTGCTGATAAAATTAACCAAGATTTTTAAAGGACATGACTCCAAACACTTGGATTACCCCGACACTGTGTTTGTGTTTTGTGGGATAAAGCTTTACAGGTTGATACATTCTGCCTGGAATGCTGGCTCCATCTGCTTTCAACATTCCACTTATACTAGTCTTAGTTTACTTTAATATAACTTAATTTAGGAGAGCTAAGTAGTTAAACATGAGGCCAAACTACATAAGAAAGTGGCAGTCTTTTATTGCAAATATGCACACACTCTCCGGCGAAGTTCTCCGGTCCTCAGGTATGGGGCCAGTGAAGTCGCCCCGGCGCTCTGGGGTGAGGTTCTCCGGTCCACAAGTAAGAGGGGCCGCAGAAGTCACACCGGCTCCTGCTGGCTGCTGACTTTTATGCATTGGTACTGGAAGGGGGAGGGCAGTGGGCGGGATAAGGGCGTGATAGAGGCGTCTCTGTAGGTGTGGCCGGGTAAGTTTCGGTTTCCTCAGATTGAGGTCACCGGGTGCCTGCTCAGTTGATCTGCATTTTCCCGGGTGCGGGCTGCATTTTCCCGTGCCCGGGTAAGTGGGTGATGAAGAACCTGGAAACAACAGGTACTGCTCCATCTTGTTCACCTTCCTCCATTTTGTCCCTTCTCCCTCACCCAAACAATACTCAAATGTACATAAATTATATACATATATAAATTAAAAATTATGCTAAGTTTTAATTGCCCATTTTATACTTATTATCTATACATCATTGCCTGTCTTGCACCAGTTTAGGTCTTATTTTCCTAAGTATAAAATAAACTTACTTGATCAAGACCCTGGTGTGTGGGTGTGTGTGTGTGTGTATGTGTACATATGTCATCCTTTGTCCATAGGATTACACTTCATACAAAGTAGGATCTTAATATGTTTTGTTTGATGATTGATTTGTTTTTCTTTAAATATACTTACTCATTGACTTGTACAGCATTATTCAATGAATATCACTTTTGGGCAAGTATACAAAAAAAAATCATATATCCTGATTTTCAAGACTGCACAGTTTAGCTGAAGAGCTACGAATCACTTACAAATAGGTAAATGACAAAAGACAATACATGTGACTCCATTAGAATTCAGGGAAAGATGTAGCTTCCTGTGGGTACAGAATTCTTAGGGGAGATGGGATTTTCAGTGAGCACTGATTGGAACTGAGAGGAAGAACAGAAGGAAGAAGGTCATTCCAAGCTGATGGACTGACTGAGTTAAAGGCTGAAGCTGGCTGATTCTGGTGGAGAATCATTTAGAAGTGATTAAATAGAAATTCTGAGAGCTTTGTGAAGTTTAGGTTGGAGACTAGCTTGATTTTTTCACTTACGATATTTGTTAATTTACAAATATTTAATCATAGTTATATCTAATTAATTGCATATTGAGTTTCACTAGGTTTAATATTATAGGGACTAAAACAATGAGATGAAATAGACACTGGTGCTTTTACTAAAGAAGGTATCATAACTGCTTGAACTTCGGTTATTGTAGACCTTTTGCCATAGTGACGTAAAATTTGTCAACAATGCTTTTTCACATTTTGTTTTAATTGAAAATTACTATTATATGATTCCTTATAGTGAAGGAATGGGAGGAGAAGTACCTCTTCCATGAGTTTTTCCAAAGACCTCTATGGTCTCCTCTTGCAGTGGTGAGATGGGTTTTCTCGAAATTCTTTGGCAGTTGGCAAGAAAGCGAAAATCTGGATTGTTCTACCTCAAAGACTGATCTGCTCAGATCTTCTTTTCTCTGTGGCATCTTTCTCTTATTAGAGTCTTGGGACACAATTTTGCTTTTGCTTTTGGGTATTCTTGTCCATGTGTACAAAGTAACCAAAAGTTTAGAGAGAATGAACAGCCAACTCCACAAAAAAGCAAAAAAAGCTTTGGGTCCAAAGTATTTTGATTTCTTCCCCTCACCATCAATTTTTGAGATGCACTTATAATTAATTATTTTTCTTTAAAAATAGATTTATGGCCACCAGAGGGGGCATCTTCCAACAAAGAGATCAGAGTAAATAATAAAAGCTTACCTGTTAAATCTCCCAGCCTGATGTGGATCATAATTAGCAGAGAAACCAAACCAATTGCTGTGGGATGTTTTGCAGAACAGATGCTCTTCTTCCGTCCTCTCTCTAAGATGGCTTTTTGTTGTTGTTGTTAGTTTAAAGAGATTCTAAGTCCGAATCATAGTTAAGTTTAGAGAAACACTCTGAGTGACACACCAAATATTTCAATTAACTGGTAGAGCTGGTTCAGATTAATGATCTACTTATCCCTGTGTGGTATGCACACAGTGGTGGATTAAACCTGCACTTAAACTAGGGTATTTTTTTTAAGTCTGTAGTGTTTAGAGAGAAATTCCTGCTTAACATATTAGTTGTTGAAATTGTTGAGTAGAATATTTGTTCTGGCACTGACTTTCTTTTTGCGTGTGTGAGATGTCTGGAGAAAATTTCAGATGCTCAAGGAGAGCCAGTTTATTGGTCTGTTTTGTTATGTTCAATGTAGGAAACTTGTAGCCTCTTTAATCCGCCATTAGCCAGAGTCTAGAGAGCAAGGCATGAATGATAGCAATTTAGTTATCACGTTCTATTTCCAGCAGAATTGTTTGTAGTTTAGCTCAAAATATCCATCTTCTTAATTTTAACTGGTTTTGCCAGTTGCCAGTTAAACCAGATTGCAAGTGAAAATGAATATCATCAACACACTTAAATATTTCTGTGCACGGTACAAAGCAGACTGTAGATGATTATAGAGTACTGGAAAATGTGTTTCCACAGAAACTTTCTTCTAAATTGCTAGGAGTGTGTTAGACTTTAAGATTACTCATAGACATGTGCTCAAAAATTTGGTAAACTTAAAAAATTTTTTATTTTACTTTAAAAGTATATTATAAAGAAAGCAATATTCTCTAAGGCAATGAATCATCTATTCTCCTCCAGTTTAAAAATGGTACACGGAACATTTATGTTATACACAAAAATTACTTTGAATAGCTGTGTGTGATTATTTTAAACAAAGCAAATCACTAAACATTTGGCATGACATTGCTGATCACCTCTTCTTTTTTAAATTAGTATAAATTTATGAGATATGTGTGTAGTTTTGTTACATTCGTAGATTGTGTAGTGGTGAAGTCAGGGCTTTTAGAGTATCCATCACCCAAATAACATACACTGTACCCCAAAACCTCTCATCATTCACTCCCCTCGGCCCCCTTACCTTTTTGAGTCTTCATTGTCTATCATTTGACAGTCTACACCTTTGTGTATTCATTATTTAGCTCCCACTTATAAGTAAGAACATATGGTATTTGTCTTTCTGTGTCTGACTTGCTTCACTTAAGATAATGGCCTCTAATTCCATGCATTGTGCTGCAAAAATCATGATTTCATTCTTTTTATGGCTGAATAGTACCCCATTAGTTATATATGCCACATTTTCTTTATCCAGTCATTTGTTGATAAACACTAAGGTTGATTCTATATCTTTGCTATTGTGAATTGTGCTGCAATAAACATACAGGCACAGGTATCTTTTTGATACAATGATTTCCTGTGCGTAGACACCCAATAATGGGATTGCTGGATAGAATGGTACTTCTGTTTTTAGTTTTTGAGAGATCACCACGCTGTTTTCCATAGAGGTTGTACTAATTTACATTCCCAGGAACAGTATATAAGAGTTCCCTTTTCTCCACAAACTCACCAATATTTGTTATGCTTTTTCAATAATAGCCATTCTGACTGGTGTTAAGATGATACCGTAGTTTTACTTTGAACTTCTCTAATAATTAGTGATGTTGAGCATTTTTCATGTCTGTTGGCCATTTTTATGTCTTCTTTTTAGAAATGTCTATTAATGTCTTTTGCTCACTTTTTAATGGGATTATTTGTTTGATTTTTTTGTTGAGTTGTTTGAGCTTCTTGTAATTTCTAGATATGAATCCTCTGTCAGATAAATAGTTTGCAAATATTTTCTCCCATTCTGTAGATTGTCTATTCACTCTACTGATTATTTCTTTTGCTGTGCAGAAGCTTTTTAGTTTAAGTCTCATTTGTCTATTTTTGTTTTTGTTACTGGTGCTTTGGGGGTCTTAGTTATCAACTCTTTGCCTAGACCAATGTCCAGAAGAGTTTTTCCTAGGTTTTCTTCTAGTATTTTCTAAGTCTTATGTTTACATCTTTGATTCATCTTAAGTTGATTTTCATATACAGTGAAAGATAGAGGTTCAGTTTCACTTTTCTGCAAATGATGATCCAATTTTCCCAGAAGTATTTATGGAAAAGGTTGTCCTTTCTCTAGTGTATGTTCCTGTCTATTTTGTCAAATATCAGTTGGCTGTAAAAAATGTGGCTTTATTTCTGGGTTATCTATTTTGTTCCACTAATCTATGTGTCTATTTTTAGACCAGTACCATATTGTTTTGGTTACTATTGACCTGTAGTATAATATGAAATCAGGTAATGTGATGTCTTCAGGTTTGTTCTTTTTGTTTAGTATTGATTTGGCAATTTGGGCTCTTTTCTGGTTTCGTAGGAATATTATGATTGTTTTTCTAATTCTGTGAAAAATGATGTTGGTATTCTGATAGAAATTACATTAACTCTGTAGATTGCCTTGAGCAGGATTGTCATTTTAATAATAGCAATATTAATTCTTCCAATCCATGAGCATGAGATGTTTTTCCATTTGTTTGTGTTATCTCTGATTTCTTGCATCAGTATTTTCTATTTTTCCTTGTAGAAATATTTTACCTTCTTGGTTAAATATATGCCTAGATATTTCATTATTGTTTGTAGCTACTGTAAACAGGATTGTCTTCCTGACTTGTTTCACAGCTAGATTGTAATTGGTATGTAGAATCAATACTAATTTTTGTACACTGATTTTGCATCCTGCTGAATTCATTTACCAAATCTAGAGATTTTTGGTGGAGACTTTAGTTTTTCTAGATGTAAGATTATATCTTCAGTGGATAGGAATAACTTGACTTCCTCTTTTCCAATTTGGATGCCTTTCTTTTCCTCGCCTGGTTTCTCTGGCGAGGATTTTTAGTACTATGCTGAATAGAAGTGGTGAAAGCGATTACCTCTTCTTGGTCTTCCTAAGCAACTGCCCTAGTTTATCTCTTCTCTTTTCATCTGGGTTATAGCTGTAGCCATATATGCCACTCTACTTCCACTAACTCCTTCATAATGAACTTGGAATTATCTTCTGATAATGCACTTCTTTTTTAGGAATATTCAAGACTCATAAATTTCAGAATCAAATCAGACTACTTAATCCAAAAATGGCCTTCCTATAACACCAGACCCTCTGAAAATGCCCAGTCTTTTTTTAAAAAAATCACACTGTACCCCTTTCTCTGTTAATAAATTCACATAGCAGCAGTACCTCAATACATACTCTATATGCTTTTCTTCTCACTCACCCCAATCTCGTCCTTTGGCTCATCCTATTTTATTTTTTTTAAGAATGCTCTTTCCTTTCACATTTCTATATGCTTATACATTTTCAGGGTCCATGTGCTATGATTTGGATGTTTGTCCTCTTCAAACCTCATGTTCCAATTTGGTCCCCAAGGTGGCAATGTTAGAAGGTGGGGCCTGGTGGGAGGTATTTGGGTCATGTGGGTGGATTCATTATGAATAGATTAATGCCCTCTGTCAAAGGTGAGGGAGTTCTTGCTGTATTTGTTACTTGAGAGCTGGTTGTTAAAAAGATTCTGACAGTACCATCTTCCACTTCCTCTGTGCCCATAGGAACCCACCCATCTCTCATCATGTAATCTCTTGGCACACATTGCTCCCTTCTGCTTTTGGAGGTGAGGCCCGTACCAGATGCAGGTAGCCAGTCTTGAACTTCCCAGTCACCACAATCATAAGTTAAATAAACTTGTTTTCCTTATAAACTACCCAGTCTCAGGCATTCTGTTATAGCAACTCTAAAGGAACTAAGACACATCGTAAGAACTACCTCTTCCCCAAAGCCTTCTGAGATATTCCCCTTGCTCCTCACTTATACACATACCTCAGATTAGCCTTCCAGATTGTACTTCTCCAGGAATGACAGTCACAATACTTAACCTCTGCATGGCATGGTCATCCACAGATCAGAACCTAGCTGGTTGAATGTAATGGCTGAATGGCCAGCCTGCAGTCCTGTATCTCTCTCAGCTGATTTCCTCATGTCCTTCAGGAAGAGTTCACAGACATCTTCCTGACTAAAAGGTCACTATTCTGTGGTCCTATAGCACCTGTGTGTGCCTCTGTCAGGGCACTAATCACACTGTTATTGTCTCCATGCTCTGCCAGGTAGAACACCTGGCATATCTAGACACTCAGTAAAAGCGTGTTGCCAAACTGATTAAATTAAAAAAAAAATGAATTGAGGACAAACACAAGTCTTAATATATCCCAATCACTCTTCTTAGTAATTGCATTTATAAAATGCTCAGAAAATATTTGTTGTATTAAATTTGAGCTCTTGATCTCTAATAAAGTCTTACTAATCATTTAATAATAATGATTATAATGATGATGATGATGATACTGCCAAACAATTACATAGCAGTCACTATGTGTCAGCCACATAGTGTTTTATAGATACTTATTTAATCCTCACATCTACACTTGTGAGGTGGTTCTCTAATTTTTCCTGATTTTTAGAAGAAAACCAAAGCATAGAGGGAATAAATAAACTGTCTAGAATCCTGCATCGCATCAGTGGAATGACCAGGCTTCTAACCTAGGATGTCTAACTCCAAATTCAATACCTTTTTGCTCTGAATTAATTTCAATGAAAGCACTTTTTGATCTGATGAACTTATGGAATATATTCATTGTTTTCTTTTCCTAACCATCCATCCTTTCCATTAATTACTAATACATTGACACCACTCACAGTGAGTTGTAGAATATTTTCAATCAAAAGCATGTAAATAACTATCTTACCAACAACATTCATCCTTGAAATCTTCTTGCTAAGACATGAAATTGTTGCCTCCACACTTAAACTATTTTAATTTCCTGCCTCTAGTTTTTCATTTGCCTTGTCCTGGTTTTCTAGCTGAGGATAACTTGTAAAAGTGTGTTCCCCCTTCACCCTGCCTTCAGCACTCAGCTTCTCGGTAACTCATTGATTTCCTGGTCATGTGCTACCACTCATACCCCAGTGCTCCCCGTATCTTTTCCCCTCATCTGAACTTCTCACTCACATTTCGGTTCCAAGTCTCTAAAATAGATGTTGGCTTTTCTTTCACAATTAAATAAAAGAAATCCCTGAAGATTATTACTCTTATCTTAATTCATATTCTTAAATATTTATCCCTTAGTTATACTAGTAGCGTTACATGGCTAATCTTTTGAACTAATTATCATTGCAATATGTTTAATGAGATACATTAAGCATATCTCAATGATAATTTTTTTTTTACTTAAAAAGGAAAATATATACATACATGTATATCTTAAATCCATCCATATATGTCTTAAATCTATCTCTCTCTCTATCTCTTAAATTGGTCCTCTTATCCTCCTTTCCTCAATCCTTTTACAGTGAGTCCGATACTTACTACCTTGTGCTATGGTTTGAATGTGTTGCCCCAAAACCATGCATTGAAAACGTAATGCCCAGTACGACAGTGTTGGGAGCTGGGGCCTAATGGGAGGTGATTAGGCGTGAATGGATTAATGCCATTATCAGGGGGACTGTGTTTGTTATTGCAGTAATGGATACATTATAAAAGGGAGAGTTTGGTTCTTCTCTGTCTCACTCTCTTTTGTCCCTCTACTGTGAGATAACACAGAAAGAAAATCCTTCCTAGACACTATTTCCTTGATCTTGGGCTTCTCAGCCTCCAGAACCATGAGCAAATATATTTTGGTTCATTATAATTTACCCAGTCTATGATATTTTGTTACCGCAGCACAAGTAGACTGAGCTACCTTGCAATTAGATGGTGATGATCGTTTCTCATATGGCCTCTCCTTCTTGAATCTTCCCTCTGTTCCAATTATCATTCATACAGTTGAAGTAATTATACTAAAACCTTCTTCATAAGGATCATTTCTAGATGATTGCATTATAAGTGATTTTAATTCCTTTATTATTTTCTATATTTTTAAAATTTTCTGCAATGAACATACTTTCTTAAAACAATTACAGTAATTATATTTTTCACAAGAAAAAGGACAATAGCAGCTATTTTATAAGATATTATAAGAGACTACTGTTTTTTTTCTATAAAATCTAACTGGGCATTATTAGGCCCCTTCTTGGCCCCTCAGTTAGACGTGCTGACCAACACAGACTCTCGCTCAGCCTCTATGAACAAGGAGCTATTCACCGAGATATAGGATTGCTCAGAGCTGCTCTTAATCATTTATTCATTCATCTCCTTCCCTTCTTAGTATGGGAATTCTGAGACTGGCTCATTCTTTCCACAAATGTTTATAAGATGCATCTTAATGATCAAATTAATGCTTGAGATTGAGTGATTGAGTAGTGATCAAAGCATGTCCAGCTGTATTTTCATGTTGCTTACAGACTTTTCATCTTTACATCTCTCAGCCTCTAGTGTAGTGTTAAGCACTCGGGAGATCTCTCCAAATAACTACTCTTGATTTAGGATTTTTATCAGTCCACTGCATTAGATTGTCGAAATTATAATATTCATAGAATTACTTAACCCTCATTGTCTCTAATCAGGTAAGGAAAATATTTCAGACATTAAGCACTTTTGATTTCAGGAAAAATTTTTTCAACTTTTATTTTAGATTAGGAGGTACACGTGCAGGTTTGTTACATGGTCTAGAAATTTTTTTTAATCTTAACGACATACATCCCAGTTATAGATCAATGAAAGAGTAACCTTCCTCCCCATGCCCTGCCAAGTAACCAGTTTTGAAACCAAATAATATGTTAGGTGTCCAAAATAACATCAGAAATAAATGATAATTTATCCTTAATTTTTGCTCCTTCATCTCACTATTTAGGGTCCCTTGTCACTGCTATATTACAGGTATGATAATATACTTTCTATAGTTCTGCTTTCCTTAATACCTGCTTTCTCAGGTTTTGAACATGTGCTTTGTGGCTTAACCCTGTGGTAAACATTTTGCATGTATCACTTGTTAATTTCTCACAATACTGACATGAGGCAATTTTATTATCCTTATCTCGCAGATCAAACCCTGAGGCTTTCAGAGACGTGAGGTACTGCGCCAAGGTCACACTACTGGTAAGTGAAATTGACACTAAAGGCTAAAATCTCAGTGGCCAAGTCCTTTCCAATGCCCATGTCTCAGTCCAAATGGTGGTCTCATGTCTCCTTGTAGCTAATGAATCATCAGCCTGGTTTCATCCTGAAAAACCTGGTTTATTTCTGTTCTGTCCAGAGATGTGTGTATGCATAGTGTGCCTGTTTTCACAGAGTTTGCCTGGAATCAGCCCCAGCTCATGGTAAGATAACCAAGGAAGTAACCCCTTTATCAAGTCCTTGGAAGCCAGCCCAATGGACCCAATCTCTGTTCAAACTTCTACCTGCTATGTGGGATGGTTGTCATTAGCAACCCATGTTTCTCAATGTGTGTTTCTGCATTGTTATTCTCATCCAAACTCCTTAAATAATAGGGCTGAATTTCTCTTGTGGATTACTCTCTTTTCTAAATTTTATTCTCATGTAGAGGGCCCCGAACGTGCTAGGAATGAGGAAGTTTGGGTTTTTGTAACTGAGCTAATTTTGGGAGGAGGGAGGTTGATTTCAGTTTTACATGCTGAGCTCTCAAGGTAGAACTAGGTTACTCCAGTAAGAAATCTTTTCCTTCTTCTGGGTTTTTTTTCTTTTTCTAAAGTTGCTATCAATGACATCCAATGTCACTGCATGATACTAATGTAAAGTGTCAGATTAAATCAAATGATGGTGTCTGTCTAATTGTTTTGCAAATGAACAACCCAAGTCACTTACGTTCAATGTAGTCTGACTTTATAAAGATTTAAATAGAAAAGGTAATTCTCTGGAAGAGTGATCTTTGCAAGATTCCTGAGCTGCTTGTGCAATGTAGAAAGCACCTAGCTATTCATCAGCTTGGCTTATTTGACCCAAATGAGGTGAATGAAAAAGATATAAATTTTTAGTCTGTGACACCATCACCTGCCACCTGTCACCTGTCACCTCCAGGTCAGAATCTTGAACTGCTCTTAACATAAACTGAAAAGGAAGTTGAAAAACCTTTACCTATTGCAAAATGTTATTTTCTTTAAAGCTTCACAACTACAGTCTTGGTGGGGGTGTTCAACATGACTGGCAGCTGCCTTTGATTTACTTGGGAGCACTGAAATGAAAATCACAGCCAGCCATCACCTTAAAATTATTGGGGGTGGAGTGCTGGGAGAAATTCTCTGAATTTATGATTTATTTGCTCTTCTGGTCACAGGTAGTATTTCATATCCCACTCTAGACTTACATACACAGCTGCGTGTATAGGCATGGCCATACTTATTGTTAAAATATTAAAATACTTCTACGCCAGTTGATAAATAATCACTGCATTCAGCCTCCTAAGTAACTCCCTTCCAGTCAAAGACCTTCCCTCAGGATCCCGGGAGATTCCCACAATCTAGCAAATAAGAGAAATAACCCTGACACAGCAAGATTCTTCTGGAACTCTGCACCAATACTGAGGCATCTGCCATTCTGTTGTTAAATATTTTAACTATTGCCCCTGAAATGAGGAGTGGAGAACTTGAGTAGGCTGGCTTTTACACAGGATCAATTGTAAAAATACTTTTTTTATTGTTTGGTTTGGATCTTTTATAAAACTTCAATGGAAGATATTGTCTATTATGAGTCTATTGTCTCTCATTACAGAATTCATGCAATACATTTTTTAATTTCTTCAAGAGTGTCTTATTCTGGGAATGTAATTTACTTTCCAAGAAAGACAAAAAACTAAAAGACTCCTGTTTCTTTTAATCAGGTAGGAGGAATACATTGCAATGTAGTTTTCATTTTACTTTGTCTTTCTGGAATTCTAATACTAAAATTAACACCTAGTTGAAAAATAAAATTATGCAAGCTACTTGATGTGTCTGTCTTTCCTCTTAAGTGACTGATTTGCTAATTTTAAAATTGTATTCGTTTTAATGTGATTTAATGTTAGAAGTTGCATTTTAAAAATTGGGGTTATGGGGATAGATTTTTAAAAAATCGTACCTAAGTGCCTTGGGTACCAAGAGCTGCAGGATGCCCTAATGCTTCACTGTGTTCTCCTGAACAAGTTCCATACTTTTGCAGTTATTCCTCTGAAGTTAGAACTGAAACCTCTTATTATTAAAATAAAAATAAGTTTGAATAAATATTAAAAATCCATTTAATTGTCCATGTTTCCTATTCAGGAATCTTCTGCTGAGGTTTGCAAACCTTTAAAGTTGACCTGGTTAGATATGAGAAAAGGAAATCTGAAAATATCCATTATAATATTATTCTTATTTTACATTTTGCCTTATGTGATATTTACTTAGTTCATGGACAATTGCAATCTTTCCAATTGCTTCTTCATCCTAGCTTCATTGTAGCCATTTCACATGAACTTGTTTATTTTGTAGAATTGGTAAAGGCAGAAAGAGGTTAAATTGAAAACACTCATTTTGCGAAACAAATTGACTAGAAAAGGAAAAAGGGGTTTGAAAGTTAAATGTTGAGAAGACTGCTTGGAGTGTATGCCCGTTTTCAATTGTCTGTGCATGTCATTTTCAAGAACATTCTCTTTTACCCTATATACCAGGACGATAAGCCAAAATGAATACAAAACTTACTTTAATGCATTCTATGTACCTTCAGTAGTCTGTGTATTCCATAAATTTGGAGACATTATGCTTTTATCTTTGTGCTTCTCATTCTTAGTTCAAGGCTTTATACATAATATGTGCTCAGTGATTGTTTACTCAATTTTATGTATTATGTGCTTAGCACATTGGAGAATAATTAGGTCCCTTTTGTTTATAATTTCTGTGTGTTTTAAATCTCTTAAAGTTCTGCCATTCTGCCAATCAAAAGAATAATCATTATCATCCATCTGTTCTACCTTTTCAGTTACCCAATCAATCAATAATATATTACTTACTGTGTGCCAAACACATTTCCAAAAAAATACATAGCTAAGGAAAGCATTTTTTCCCAATAAATTTTACTTACCTTACGCATTAAAAGATAGGTAAGTAAATATTTTTCTACATAATGGACTAATTGAAATAAAAGTTTGAAAAAGGTCTGTGGGAACAGAGAGGAGGGATTCATCAGCTTTGTATAAGAAATTCAGGACAATCTTCACAGAGGGGTTGATATTTGTGCTGTAATTGATGAATTCAGTTGACAAATATTAATATGAGTTTCCTGGTAAACAGAAGTGGGGCAATGACATTCGAGATTATTGAACCACCTTGCTCAATAATTGCTTGTTTGAGAAAGATTGAGATGTTCATGTTGCATAGGAAGGAGATATGGTAGATAAACTTGGGGAGGTAGGGGAGATGCTATTGTGAAAGACCTTTCATACCATCCTATGAAATGGAGCTTTAGTCTATAGGTAAAGGACAACTAACAGAGGTGGTTGGCCATGGATTTAAATTTCAACTATCAACTTGTGTTGATATTCACAGACCAATGAAAAGGGGGAGGCATCTCGCTTAGATTTTTCTTTGCAGCTTACCTAACTCATAGGCTCCTGTGTTGTTCTATTATGCAGAAGCCCTGCTACAAAAATGTGAGACCTTGCAGGTTAAAAGATGGAAATAATATGTTCATCAATTGATATGTGTTACTAAAAGAGTTTCTTTTTAAACAACTTGAATAATATTCATGACTAAACGTTGGAACTACATGCTACCATTTATTTTAAAAATACGGTATTCATTTCTTTATCATTTTAGATTATAATGGAAACCTTGACTTCTATACACTATGCTGCAAATTTGACTTGTACCTAAAAAGTATTCACGCTTGGCTTACGTGACATCTGTCGAGAAATTTAAATTACCCATTGACAGAGATCATTCAGATAGGAAAAGCTAAATCTACATAGAAAAACTGAAAGGAAGTGAATTGGGCAGCTGCAGGAGAGAAATGATAAATCATCCATTTATGTCAGAGGAAAGTGCCTGCTTCTGTATTGCTGGTATGTCATGTAGTTCAGATTTGAAATACAAAGCCAATAATTTTTTCTTATATATAGCATCTGTCCATGAAGGGCTCAAACAGCATTTATGTAATGGTTTCCCACAATATTTCAGTGGAATAAGGGATAGCCTATGATGCTTAATTTATAGATGAGGAGATGGCGGTGATTGCTAGCAAAGTACTAGAAATGTGGTAGCATCACTCGTGAGGGATTTGGTGCAACAAGCAGGCAAACCAGAGAACAAGTCTGCTGTAGGTGGTTGAATTGTGGAAGGCAATGTGCTATGTGAAGATAGCTCCAGAAGTGTCGTCAGAAATGGGGATTGGATAATGCCAAGATGGCTCACATTCTTGCACTATTTGAAATAAAGAAACATGGAAGAAGTCAATTATCTTCCCCAAATTGAAAAAAGTCTCTAATTTTTCTAGCCTGATTCTTTCTCCCCTGGGTTCAAGGGTGTTCTTTATTTTCCATTACTTGATGCAGTAGAAAGTATTTTTATTTCATTTTATAATAAGAGAATAATGCCAGTTTTAAGTAAAATGTAAATTTTAGCTCAATATGAATAATTGTTGCATTTATTTACATAAAAAGTGAAGGAAGTTGGTAAACCGCCTTATAATTTACCTATATTTGGTAGGAATCAATGAAAGGCTTAGGAAAGAAAAATATCATTTTAAGTGATTTCTCCAAGACAGGCAGGCAGAATTATTCTAGGGCATTTGCATGAACAAAACAATTAGCAGTAACTCTATTGTTAAACAGATTAATAGATAATTAATTTTAAACACTTGAGAATTACTTTATTTTCTCTTGGTTCCTTACATCTATATGTGTGTGAAGATAAAAAGAGGCGCCTCATTATATTAATTATTTGCATGTTTTCAGTAATGATCTGTTTCAGGCGCTCTGCCGAATTCCGTACATACATCACGTTGTATAAACCTTAGATAATTTCCTCCCCTGCCCCAGTAACTCATGGATACCATAATTGTATTAACTCTTTATAAGAAAAACAAAACACAAAATACAGAGCTTAATAAAGTTAACTTTAGACCACATTCCCACTGAGTGGCAGATTCTGAATCAGTATGCAGTGTCACCTGACTCCACAGTGTATGAGTTTAGCCACAGCTCCATGATTCTTCTGGGCCCAGCCTGACCTCTTTGGTGCTGGGAAGAGCAGAGAAGAGAAGGTCTTGTTCCTTCCAGAGGACAAGGGGTGTGTGCTGTGGGCATAGCAGTGCTGGAAAAATGGCTGAGGTGTCACACCCAGGAAGCGCTGAGGACTCTCTGGGTGGCTTCTGCCTTAGTCTTTTGAGGGTGACACCATCTCAGAATGACTTTGCAACCAGGATAAAGTCAGGAAAGATGGAGGGCCTGGCTGTGTGGCCAGCTGTGCTGACGAGCAAAGTCAAGAGAATTAGTGATTCCTCCACATGGTTCCAGGGGACATGCAGGCATAAGAGCGGCTGGGACTTCAGACACGATATGGCAGAAGCTCAGCCAGAAGAGCCTCCTGTTGTCTCTGTTGCCAATTTTGGGTTGTTTACATCCCTTTGCTCATTACCTGAGAAGCCTCGGAGGGCAGTCTCAGAGCAGTCTCAGAGGATGGAACTGGTTCCATAGGAGATGAGGTGCCAGTGGAGGATTTTAAACCATCTGCTAACATTTCTGGCTGTGTGCTACATTGGCCAATGTAAGAGACAGACAGGAGAGGACATATAGTTTGGGGAGGAATCTATTGCATTGATTGACTCTAAGTGAATTACAACAGGGACCCAGACCAGAGGTGGATGGAGAAGAGCAGTCAGCTTTGAGTGGGAGTATAGAGTCCTATATAAATTTTGAGTTTTAAGAGCTGAGAGAAAGACTCTACTTCCAGACTTACTCTTCTCTAATTCATCTTCCGCCCTGAGGCCAGAATGATGCTTTTAAAATGTAAGTCATAAGTGACTCCTCATTAAATCACCTACAGAATAAAACCCCAGCTGTGACAAGGCCACAGATAGGCTCCCAGAAACTAGTTCCTTTCTATCTTTCTACTCTGACCTCCAGTCACAGACATGGAGTGTCCTCAGTGAGCATCTTGCCTCTTCTACTTTGTTTGTCTTGCACAGGCCTATTTCTAGAGCCAGTGATGTTTTTTCCTTACATACTCCATAGTGAAAATCCTACTTACTTCTTTAGGAGCAGCTTAAATCACACATGCCTTGGAAACTCTTCCTGATTTTCCCATTTCATACAACAACAAAAAAGGTCTTTCAACATGTCATTTTCATGGTTTATAACTTAATCTTTCAAAATCCAGATCTATTATTGCTCTTTTCTGGCTGAAAACATTCACTGTTTTCCCTTTTCCTAAAGGTTAAAGTAGAACTTTACCCTAGATGAAACCAGCTTCATATAAAATAGTAAATACTTGAATAACATTTATTATAGTGTTTTTTAAAAAGTATACATGCATAATAAATATTGGTTGAGAAATACAGTTTTTAAGGTATTAAACATCAGAGGGGTTTCAGACAAAAATATTTTAAATTTCTATTGTACCATACTAGACTCTTAATTTATGGAAGATTATTTCAGTATAAATATATCAAGCATCCTGTGATACTGTAAGAAAAATATCACTCAAAATCACCAAGGTAAATTCGTCACTTTTGGGGCATTCATATATGGAAACCCTGGCAAACAAGAATAGCCTGAAATCAAGGAAGTTGTCTACAGCTGGTGAATGTTATTTGGGGAGGGAAAAAAGTTCTTAGCAAGAAAACAGCAGGTAAATCACATTTTCATAATTACGTCCAGGATTTATATAAACAAATTTTCTTGAACTGATCAAGATTTGTTTTTCTTTATTGAGAAAATATGACTTCTCTGCTTCCCTAGCTAGGGAAGAAAATGCTTTTCTTTCTGGAGCAATGGTAGGAAAACGCTCAAGCCCAGCATGAGGTCTGACGTGTTCTGCATACCTACCTTTTAGTCAATCTTGTTTATTTCGCTGCCAAGCTGTTTCTTTGTGAAATGACTCATCATTATTTATCTAAATTGGTTTTAAATGAGAATGTTTAACCAAAAGATCTGATCTGGATATTATGACAGCTGTTATAAAATATGGGGGTCCAAGTCGTGTCATTTTCTTTCTCACAATTTATTTACTTGTCAGATTTATTATTATCATTGTAATATTTTCCCAAAACAAAAGTGTACATGTGAAGTTTTCAGGAAAACTTTTAGACTATGAATTAGGATACAATTATGAAAATCAGCATCGAGTTATACATTATGAGGTCTGTATTCTAGCTCTTAAAACAGGAATTGAAACAATCAGGCTAAGCTCTCTGGGCCTGTTTCCGTACTGGTCATGAAGGAGTTAATAGATAATGTCTGCATTAGTTTGCTTGAGCTGCTGTAATAAAGTACAAGTTGGGAGGCTTGAACAACCAAAGTTTATTGTCTCACGGTTCTGGAAGCCGGAAGTCCGAAATCAAGGCATCAGAAGTATGGGTTCCTTCTGATGACTGGGGAGCCGCGTGTTCAGGCCTGTCTCTGGTTTGTCTGTGACTGTCTTGCCTTTGTGTCTTTTCACAATGTGTTCTCTTGGTGTGTCTGTGTCTTTGTCCAAATTACCCCTTTTTATAAGGACACCAGTCATATTGCATTAGGGCCCACCCTAATGACCTCCTTTAAACATGAACAGATTTATGAAAACCCTATCTCCAAAATGAGGTAACATCCTAAGGCTCCGGACATTATGATTCCGGCATACGTGTTTTGGGAGGCTGGCACAGTTTAACCCATAAGGACATCCGACTTCCTTCTTTTCAGCTTGAACATTTTGTTAAGGCTGTATATATGCCAGTCAGTACCCCTGAGGGTGTTAGCGACTGAAACACAAATGTACATGGTTTTGGCATAAAGGGAGGAATTTGCTGACACAATCCAGGAACAGGGACTGACATCTCTGTCGCGATGCAGCTCAGGCCCTTCAATGTTGGCAGGAGGCTTTCTCCATTTGTTCCACTTTGCTTTGTCTCAGCGTTCTTTTCTTTTTTATTTTGAGACAGAATCTCACTCTGTTGCCCAGGCTGGAGTGCAATGGTAGGCTCTTGACTCACTGCAGCCTCCACCTCCTGGGTTCAAGTGATTCTCCTGCCTCAGTCTCCTGAGTAGCTGGGATTACAGGCTGCCACCACCATGCCTGCCAATTTTTTGTATTTTTAGTAGAGATGGGTTTCACCATCTTGGCCAGGTTATTCTGGCACTCCTGACCTCCAGGCCTGCCTCGGCTTCCCAAAGTGCTGGGATTAAAGGCATGAGCCACTGTGCCTGGCCTATTTTCTTTCACTGTAGATTGGCTTCCCACATAACCAAAGACTGCTGACATCTTACAATTCTTCTGAGGGTGGGCATGGGGAGGGAGGGACGTGGAGGACTTCATTCAAGTTTGAATAATCAACAGGGCTTGCATCTAATGGCCCAGCTCCAACCAGGTGCTTACCCCAGGCTACCCCTTCTGGAGTGGCCTCAGGGAAGAATGTGGCAGTTGTGCCTCCACCTGCTATATCCCAGGAGGATGGTGTTTTAGGAGGTAGGCAGTTCCATAGGCTTTAACTGTAGTAATGCTAGTTAAAAATGTGTTTTCGTCCTTGCTGATTGTGCATGTATGATACAGGACTTGTTTAGGTATCTGCCTTCCAAGTACAGATGAGGGTTTTCCACACTGGAAAAATCTTGGCTTGTTGTATTAGTCCGTTCTCATGTGGCCATGAAGAAATACTTGAAACTGGGTAGTTTATAAAGGAAAGAGGTTTAATGGACTCACAGTTCCACATGGCCTGGGACTCCTCAGGAAACTTACAATCATGGCAGATGGCACCTTTTCACAGGGCAGCAGAAGAGAGAATGAAAGCAGAGCAAAGGGAGAAGCCCCTTAAAAGACCATCAGATCTCATGAGAACTCACTCACTAGCGTGAGAACAGCATGGGGCAAACCACCCCCATCATTCAAATATCTTCACCTGGTCCCACCCTTGACACCTGCGTATTATTACAATTCAAGGTGAGATTTGGGTGGGGACACAGAGCCAAACCCTATCAGCTGTGAAGGCTGAAATTGGTGGAAATTAAGTAATAGTCTTTGGAACACAGAGTAGATGGTGGGGCTGTCAGAAGAGACAACATGAAGAAGGAAATTACAAGGTGGGAGCTTAGGAGCCTGGCTTGTGTGTGACGCAAGTCCTTAGATTCTAGGACCTGTTGTGCCTCAGGAAGGGAAGTAACGCAGCCTGAGAGGTTGTCCAGGACACAGGTGTAGGGCATGCTGGACTGAAGGACACGCTGGCTTGATCAAAATTTATGTAAGGTATGAGGATGAAGGGTAGTGGTGCTGTTTGGTGCTCACTTGATTTGCCATTGCATTGGGTTGCATAGTGTCCACCTGCACCCCTCCCCAAATCCATGTCTGCACGGAACCTATAATGTTACTTTATTTGGAGATAGGGTCTTTATAGATGTAATCAAGTTAAAATGCAATCCTATTGGATTCTCATGAATCTTAATTAGCGACTGGTATCTTTCTAAGGGAGAGGATAGGGCAGTCTGGACACACAGACACAAGAGCCCCATGTGATGCCGAGGAGGAAACTGGAGTGAGGCAGCCACAGTCCAGGGGACAGCAAGCAGTGCCGGCAACCACCAGATGCTGGAAGAGGCAAAGAAGGATCTTTCTCTAGAGCCTTCGGATGGAGCATGGCCCTGCCAGCACCTTCGTTTGTGACTTCCAGCCTCCAGAACTGTGAGAGAACACATTTCTGTTATTATTATTATTATTTTTTTTTGAGACGGAGTCTCGCTCTGTCTCCTGGGTTGGAGTGCAGTGGCCGGATCTCAGCTCACTGCAAGCTCCGCCTCCCGGGTTCCCGCCATTCTCCTGCCTCAGCCTCCCGAGTAGCTGGGGCTACAGGCGCCCGCCACCTCGCCCGGCTAGTTTTTTGTATTTTTTTTTTAGTAGAGACGGGGTTTCACCGTGTTAGCCAGGATGGTCTCGATCTCCTGACCTCGTGATCCGCCCGTCTCGGCCTCCCAAAGTGCTGGGATTACAGGCTTGAGCCACCGCGCCCGGCCCACATTTCTGTTATTTTAAGCCACCCAGTTAGTGGCACTTTGTTAGGACAACCCTAGGAAATTGTGACAGATGTGGGCACATCATTTATGAGCTATAGTCTTTCTGTCTGTCTACTATTATTTGAATTCGATTCACCAAAGAATAATATTTTCTTTAAAATGTTTTAAATTATGAGTGCGTATGTGGACGCAGATATCATATGTCAGAGGCTCACAACTTGTTTCAAAAGTAAAGAGTTGCACCACTTTGAAACAACTCAAATACGTAATTACAGTTCCGAAGTTGGGGTTGGCGAGGAGTGATTCTCCTTTGCAAAGCTGTCTTTGGAGTCCTGCTGTGTCACACTCAGAGAATTCCTATTTTATACCTATGAATTATCAGAAATCCTAAACTTTCATTGTTAAGATCAGTTGTACATTGTTTAGAGAGGAATACCTATATGAATTTACTAAAAAGGAATGTATCTGAGAGTTAAACACAAGCCATTAAATAACACACACACACACACGCGCACACACACACAATATAAACCATTGGTTTTCCTTCTGTCAACCACCTCTACCCTTTATAGGAATTAAACTCCTTAAAGTTTTCTTTGTTTTAGAGCATTGCCTGATTTGGATGAGAAATATTCATTTCCTCCACTGAAATTCTTCAGATTGCCTCTCCAAATGTCAGTGCTATTGGGCTTTCCCTGGGAAAACAAAACAAGATTGCTGTCAGAGAAGCAGTTTGCAGATGAGCAGATCAAACAGATAACAGAATCCAGGATGCTATTATTAGCTGTGGAGAAGGCAGTCGGTGTGCAGGTTACATAAGTGAGGGAAGCAGTGGCATTCTGGGAATGAGGAAGGAAATGGAAAACTGATTCGTGAGAAAGATCTGGGCTGCTTTCTCATTACCTCTTTTTCTCCCCACCAAAAAAGAAAAAAAAAAAAAAAAAAAGTCCAGAATTGTGCTGTAGTCTGTCTACCTACTATTATTTGAATTTAATTCACCAAAGAATAATATTGTCTTAGTTTAAAATGGCTTAAAGTTGATGATAAATCCTGAGTTCAGGTCAGTGGACACAAGTGAGAAGTAAAAAGTCAAGCACCTTATTATGGAAATGTTATTTACATCACACCCTGGTTTTGCTGTGTTACAGCTTGTAGACTAGTTGACAGCCCTTTCTCAAGTTTCTGTGTATTTCTTCACAGTCCATAACAATCTGACTGTTGGTTTGCAATTTCTTTTCTAATGAGATTTTTTTTTGGCATGTGAAAATGCAGAGCTGCTTTAGTTCTACTCCGGGTTTTTTTCCTTCACTGTTTTTCTCATTTTGGGGGGCCTATTTTTTATTCAGCCGCGGGTTTGGTGCTTCTGTGGTTATTTTCTAACCCTTGGCCATGGCATACTTACTACTTCATTTCCAGCAGAATCTTTTCTGATGCTTGTCAGCTTCTATTTTACTCTCTGTGTTTTCTTAGTATATAAAGCTCAACCACCACTTATTGTTTTTTGAAGATAATGTTGGTTGTGCGCCTGGAATGACTTGAATAAACTTGCAATAAATGACCCTATCCAAATGGATCAAAGAGTATGTGTGGGGCACAGCCCATAACCAGTGCATGGAGACAGTAAGCTCCCCAGTGAAAACACCCAGAACTGCCACAGGCAACTCCTCATAATAGAACTTTTGCAGGGAACAGTTTCTTTTCAACGACACAGCTTTTAACAGCCTCCAAACGTTCTTCCTCTGTGTGCACTCTGCCTCCCATCAAAAACTGAAATTCCAAATCAAGTCTGAAATACTTTTTAGCAAACAATTCAATTCTTAATCTCCTGAAAATCAAGGAACCAGATCTTTAGCGAGAATACATTCACAGCAGCAGCCTCTAAACAAGGTTATCTTTACTTTCATTCCTCAAATCCCACTGCTGTGCCTTATTCACATAATTAAGGACAAAGGGATGCTAGGTGAGATTACATTCAAATGAAGTCATGCCTGTAATCTGTAGGAAACGGGTACTAGGTATAGCCTGATAAAATCCTTAGGAGAGCGACTTTGGTGCTCTCGGTCTGTGGTTAGATACAGCAGAGAAATCCTGGCAGTTTACTCTTTTTAAATGCAGCATTTTCGTGGTGCACTTGTTTAATTGAACAAATCAGTCCAGCATTGTCTGAAGCGTGCATCATATCTTTGGGTCAGGCAAGTTCAAGAGTCTTCCCCTGGAAAAAAACAATGTGCATGTGTGTGTATTTTAATCTTGAAAAATCACTGTCAAATAAATATTAAATGGTAAACGAAGACAAAATCAATAAAGCAAGCAATAGGTAAGGCACAGCCGTCCAGTGTAGATCTGCTGTTTATAACCAGTCCTTTCTCTATCAGGATGGATGGGTACAGGATGGCAGGAAGTGGCCACAGGTCTGGAAGGTGTCCTTTTAACTTCCTAGAAACAACTTCCAAGAATCTTGAGGGAATCCTTTTGAACATGTTATGGCATGTGGGTCCTTTCTTCCCAACCTTCCAATAGCTTCCCGTCTTACTGAGAATATAACTAAAGACCTTACGGTGACCCTCACATCATGACCCAAAGCCTCCATCCTCCCTCTCGCCCTCTTTCATGCTGTTTCAATGATACTGACCTTGTTTTTCTTTAAACACACACAGACTGCTCCCACCGCGGAGCTCCTGTAACTGCTGTTCCCCTGACTCAGGATGTGTGGCCCACAGACAAACACGCTGCTGCTTTTCCCACATTCCCACTTCCTGTCTCTCTGCTCATGTATCAGAGGGACCTTCTCTGACTATCCAATTGGAATTACCTTGCATTCCTCCTCCTCTTTACGCTCTGCTTTGATTTTATTTATTTATTTATTTATTCATTTTGAGACAGAGTCTCACTCTGTCACCCAGGCTGAAGTGCAATAGTGTGACATCAGCTCCCTGGTTCAAGTGATTCTCCTGCCTCAGCCTCCCAAGTAGCTGGGATTACAGGCACCTGCCACCATGCCTGGCTAATTTTTGTGTTTTTAGTTGAGACGGGGTTTCACCATGTTGGCCAGGCCAGTCTTGGACACCTGACCTCAGGTGATCCACCAGCCTTGGCCTCCCAAAGTGTTGGGATTACAGGTGTGAGCCACCACACCCAGCCTGATTTTCTTTAGAGTACTTTTCCCTACATGGTGGAGACCATCTAAGTAGTTTCCTCTCCATCTCCCCAACTAAAATGAATGCTCCTTGAGGACAAGGGCTTTGTTTTGTTGACTTCTTGATCCTACTGCTTAGAGCAGAGCCTGACACATCCATGTGGTCAACAGGATTTTGGTGTTACTGCTGTGGTTATGTTATGTGATATGGCAAGAGAGACTTTGCAGATGGAATTAAGATTGCTAATCATCTGACCCTGGGGAGATTATTCTTTATTATATGGATGGGTCTGATATAATCACATGGCTTCATTTTCTCAAGAATGGAAAAGGGAGGTCGGAGAGTTCACGGAGAGAGATATGACCAGGGAAGAAAGACACGGAGAGACGCAGTGTTGCTGGCTTTGCAGGGGAGGAAGGGGAGGCATCAGCTGGATGTACTGGGGAAGTGGAGAGTAGCCCTCAGCTGTCAGACAGCAAGGCGATGGGAACCTCAGACATAGCACCACAAGGAACCAAATTCTGCTGATAATCAGCCTGAATGATTAAAAAAAAAAAAAAAGAATCCTTCCCTGGAGCCTGAAAAAGAAAGAGGCCTATAGATACTCTGATTTTTGGCCTGTGAAACTTTAAGCAGAGACCCAACTGAGCCCACCACACTTTTAACCTATAAAAACTATGAGATAATAAATTTATGCTGTTTTAAGTATGGATGAATAAAGAAAAAAATAGCAAAGCATAAAATAAATCGCTAAGGTATATTTTGGGTTTTGAGATTTGATATCCAGAAAGAACCAAATAATTTCTTAAGCCACCTGCTAGTAGATGGAGAAGTAAAAAGTAAGGACATATATACATAAGGCATACACTCAAAAGCTGTGAAATTGAATAGGTTGTTAAAAAAGATTGCTGTTGAAAAAGAGCATGAATTCTCTTTTACTTAAAAGATAATGGTTGTAGGAAAAAAATGAAAGAAAGGGGGGAAAATTTGTTGGTTAATGTTTCAGTCTCAACTCCATCATTCACAGGCCCAATGACCATATGCAAGTCACCCGAAGTTGAGATAATGATAGTATCTACCTTGCAAGAATGGTAAAGAAACAAAAAGACTGTGTATGTGGTAAAAAAAAAAAGTCATAAACTATAAGTTATTAAATATGATAACTCAACTCTCTTGTATGTGCTGGAACTATTGTCCTTAGAAGAGTTCTCTTATCCAATTCTGATCATTCTGAGATGTTTATTTTTCAGAAGTGCAACTTTTCCCAAAATGCTTTGGTATGATACTCACGCATATGAAACAATGTACTTTAGCATTATATGCATACTTTAAATGAGAATATTCTCACTTCATGATTAATGTGAAAATGAGAAGCTAGCTCAAAATATTTATGGCATGTTTAAGGCTGATTAATCTTACGATCTTGAAAACATGATCATTTCACAGTTTCTAAGCTAAAATGGGATGTACATTATTGAGCTATAAAGGTCTTGGAATGAAATTTTCTCCTATATTCATAGTTGTATGGGAACTAGCATAAGAAATGGCATTTTGCTGGCTGAGCTGCAGCTCAGATGCTACTGTCTATGTGCACTGGTGAGTGGCGAGTTGGGGTGGCTCAACATTTTCCCCAACAATGTGGATACATGTATAAATCAGCATGGGCCTTTCATTTCATCACTGGAAGAAGAGAATGCTGTCTGCCTGGGTTTGGAGACTAGGTTATAAAATGTTATGAAATTGAATAGGCTTTAAAAAAAGTTGTTGAAAAAGAGTGTAGATTCTCTTTTACTTGCAGAGGGATAAATGGATGCAGTGGAGTGGCTGGCCTAGCATCTCCTTCTTGCCTGGCCTGGTGGATCCAGGTTAAGCGAGGAATGAGGGTCCAATGCTGTTGGAATTGTATTTACCAGAGGATTGTGAGCCTCTTGGCGCAAGCAAATAGCAAAGTGATACAGTCAAAGAGGCACTTATCCCCACCACTTCTAAATGGGACTCTGGTGCTTGATGAGTCTCTGGAGACCAAATATAAGCATGAAAGAGTGTTGTAGGGACCCCCATGCCCTGCTGGTGGGAGCACATCTCAGAGCAGCCCTCGTGGAGCATGATACGCAAGACTTGGTGAAACAAAATCTGCGTCTTACAGCATGGCCACCTCTGCCCTGTTCCACTCCTTGTACATAATCACAGGAACCTTCTCCATGTAGTAGAGAGTAGTTGAAAGCAACTTAGTGTTGAAAACTAGGAGAATAAATAAGTAAAATGAGACGGATGCATGCTATACAATAATGCCAATCACTCAGAAACAATGGGTTATATGAACATACTGCAACATTGATGAACTTTTAAAAGTGTTCAATTTTAAAAGTTAAAAACAGAATATAAACCACAATTCATTATCATTAATGGAAATAAAATCATTGCATATTTTAAAGGATCCAACCTACCAAGCAAAGTGGGTGCCATGAGGGGAAGGGGAAGAGAATGGGAGTTAAAGCTATAAGAGTAAACAGTGACGTCAGCATTATGAAACCAACCCGGAAAATTGGAGTGGAAGAAATAAACTGGCCTTGGGTTATGTGGTTATAATATAATTTAGTCCTTTATTTAAAAATGATCTACTTGTCCTTATTTTGTTTAAATATGATTCCCTCCATTTGCTTGCCAAATCTGGATGGATTGTAAGAGGTAAACATAAGATTAATAAAGCACCAAGATGACACTAAATACCTGTTGATACCTAGCTAGCAGCCTTGATTTCCTTATATAGTAGATGGCCTAGTATCTGAAAAGTATTGATGGTGTATATATATACATATATATGTGTATATATGGTGTATATATATATATACACACCATCAATATACATGTGTGTGTATATGTGTGTGTGTGTGTGTATATATACACACACACAGAGATAATTCTTCATTCAAATATGCCAGAAATTTGGAGAAATTTTGCAAATACAGGTGAATTTAAAAGGTAAGAATATTGTTTCCTGAAACACCACAAATTTCTCCTCTTCACTGTATGTGAATTACCTCTTCACTGTATGTGAATTTCACCTCTTCACTGTATGTGAATTACATACAGTGCTTGCTAATTATACAAAGAAGATTTGCCTCTTTATCAAATTCTTTTTATGCTGTCTTTGGCTTCTTGAGGCCAGTGCTGATTGGAAAAGAAGAAACTGGCCTTCTATTAATATCTACCTTGCTTTATTTTTTTTCTGTCACATAAAGAGATTCTTATAAAGGAAGTTGACTAGAGTTGGTGAATTATTTATGCTCTGTAGAATTAGGTTTTGTTGCCAATTGCCTTATTTGTTTTACTTTCTGAGGTAGGCAGAATAACGACCCCTAAAGATGTTCACATCCTAATCTCTGGAACCTGTGAATATGCTACTTTACATGACAAAGGAGAATGGGGCATTAAGAAGATGGAATTAAGGTTGTTAATTAGGAGAATTTAAAATAGGAAGAGTAGCCCAGCTTAACCAGGTGGCCCCAATGTAATCATACGTGTTTTTAACAGTGGAAGAGAGAGAGTTCAGAATTAGAGGGGGATTGAGGCTATGAGAGAACGGACATAGAAGATGAAAAAAGGGGGCCATGAGCCAAGGAATATGGGCAGCCTCTAGAAGCTGGAAAAAGGAGGAAAATGCACTTTCCCCTGGAACTTCCACAAGAGAATGCAGTGTTACTGAAACCTTGTTTTTTGCCCAGTGAGACCTGTATCAGACATGTAATTTACAGAACTATACATTATTAATGATTAATTTTTTTTTTTTTTTGAGACGGAGTTTTGCTCTTGTCACTCAGGCTGGAGTGCAATGGTATGATTTCAGCTCACGGCAATCTCTGCCTCCAAGGTTCAAGTGATTCTCCTGCCTCAGCCTCCTGAGTAGCTGGGATTACAGGTGCCTACCACCACACCCAGATAATTTTTTTGTATTTTTAGTGAAGACAGGGTTTCAACATGTTGGCCAGGCTGGTCTCAAACTCCTGACCTCAGGTGATCTGCCTGCCTTGGTCTCCCAAAGTGTGGGGATTACAGGCATGAGCCACCACATCTGGCCTGAACTGTGCATTATCAAAACTGTGTTGCTCTAAGCCACTAAGTTTGTGGTAACTTACAGCATCAGAAGAAAATTAATGCAGTCTCTAGGTTTTTGTTGTTATACAGACATAATCATATGCCTCTATAATGATATGCCCTCAAAGTTAGGTTAGCAATACCTATTAGAACATTTCTCTTTTTGTAGGGTTCACTTGTTTTTGAAAATCATTAAGTTTTGGACTCACAAGATAGATTGCAGACAAAACTGCTAGAAAAATGTGGGGTACTTATTAATCATTTCAAAAAGAAGAAAAAACTCAATGTGAAATATTAGTATTTTATGGAAAGAACAAACCACAAGCTATCTTAGTAATTTAAAAAAAACTCTGAAAGACAATTAACTTTTATTTTAGGTTAATTTCAAAGTTTTAGTCAGCACTGAGTTAATTTTGTTCAAGATTATCTAGTGGCCAAAATAAGTTATAGTTGATGCCTGGATTAAGAAAGCTTTTTTAGAATAGAAGTATTAGACAAATATGTCCACCATAGCACAGATTAATTATAAAGAAAGCTAATTTGTTTAGAGAATGGAATGTCCAAAGATAACAGTGTGACCATCCCAAGAAACAACTTATGAATTTTTAAAACCATAACAGTATTTTATGTAGTCAGACTGTGTGTGTGTAAATATGCAATGAAAGCTTACGACCGGTGAAATGTGGTTGTAAGATGTAGCTTAAGTGACCAGTATTCCTTCTAGGTTGAATACCAAGGTGTTGTGGCAACCCAACAAACAGAGATGTGAGAGATTTGATCAACCTGGTGCCCCAACAGTAATCCCCAAGTGAGACAGCCAGACATAACCAGCATACATCGCAGAACATCTGACCAACTCCCACCAGCAGGGCTTCTGTGGGCAAAGAAAGATTGAATTGACCTTTTCTAAGTTTCTGTTAAAGTATTCATTAATGGAGAAGAATTGGAAAGCATTAAGATGCCTACATCTTTCCAGACACTAGAAAGTAGAATGCTGTATTTAAGTAGAGACATGTTTTAACACATGCTGTGGGGGACTAGAGTAATGAAAATGCTGAGAATTTCTCTAGCAGACTTGGACCTAGGTTGAGAGGGGAGGTTTAAGTGTGTGTGTGTGTTTATTATATTGAACCACTGTTAATAAGGAGTGGATCTCCTGCTGAAAACTAAAGGGGATGCTTTTAGTTCAGCTTCACATATTAGCAAGTCAATTTGTATGTTTTTCAGAATGTTTCTTTTTTTAACAGAATTATTTTATCACACTATTCCCAACTTTTTGCTTCTTCAGAAAGTACACATACAAATTGCATAATGGAAAGCTATATATTTAGTCTAAAAGAATCATAGAACTTACTTGAGGACTAGTAATTTTGAACACCTCCCCCAATGCCACATGAAAATTTTGGAATATTTAAGCATTATGTGGTTACTATGGTAGTACAATCTCAGCCTTATTCATTCCCTTCAGAAAATGAGAACTCACAGATATCTTTAAACAAATTTGATACCTTGTAAAGATTATAGCAAATAGGTGTGCTGTTTTTATGTGGCAGCATAAGAATTTTAGCCATCAAACTGGCACTATTCTACAGTAATGTTAAAGGTGGATAAAGTTTATTGAATGAGTTTATGTGAGTTAAAGTATTGAAGACATTTACATACATTTGCATGTATGTAACACTTTCTCTAAGAAACTCCACAATGCTGTATCTGCTCTATCTTCTGTTTTTAACATTGTGAGTAAATTGGACTCAAAATTTACTGATTTGTACAACTGTTATACAAATACATAACTATATTTCTTGTAACTCATTTCATCTTGTTCACCCCTATTCTGGCTGAAAATGTCTGGCTTTGTCCACCAAGGATGTCTCAGTCTCTCTTGAATTAAAATGTGTCAGCTTGAGTTAATTACTCAGTATTTTAGTTGCTCTTCCTCTTTCTCCCACATTGCACCCAGATGCAAAGGGAAATCTACAGAATATGATGATGTGGATTGATAGGTAGAGGGGGCCTGGGGAAGGGGGCTGCTTAAGTGACTACAGCTGTCATAATTCATAACTGGTTTTCTCATATTGGTCAAAGACCAAGCCTCCTGTATGAATTCAGCCTGCATCTTGCCCAGGTTGGTGCAGCTGGTTTGGGCCTTTTACAGTGAAGTCCTTTTGTCCTTATATTTGGTGACCAGTGAACACCATTCGCAGTAGTACACATTCTGTCTGGGACATCTGGTAACATCATATGGAACCATCTCAGATCTATGTTCTCAGATGCTGTGCTGACCACGGGGCCCCTGGGAGACGTGGGTTTTCCAGGTCTTCCAGGAGACAAGGGATCTTCCAGGTTGTGTCCAGGGAAGTAAGAAAGAAGCTTCCTATCTAGGATCTCCACTCATCCTCAAATGTTTCTGGAAGTCTTTATTGCAGTCTCTCTTCTGAGATTCAGTTCAGAGGGAAGAGAGGAGAGTAAAGTCTAACCTCATGTCTCCCTCTCTCTCTTTCATGCCTCAGCATCTGAACCTATAGTGACCAGAAGAAATTTCTTCCTGTGGGGTGCAAACTTTCCTTATCTCAGATATCTTTATGTCTTTTCACTAGGACTAACTGTAAAACTATGTTCAGATATGTAAGCTTTGCTCTTAATATGAAAAATGCATTTTTTTTTTTGCTTGTTATATAATCATCCCACATACCCTTAAGCAAGCCAGACTTGCAACTCACTGTCTTATAAGGGAATTTAATGATGTCTAATGAGACCTCCAAAGCAGAGCAAGGTTCCCTTTCTCTGGGCTGTCTCCAAAGAAGTGGGGAGGGAAAGCAAGATGGGGAATTAGCTCCTGATTTAGGCTCTTTCTAAAAAGTTGGAAGGAAAAATATCTTTATCTTTCTTGGCTATTCTTTTTCTTAGAGCCACACTTGAGGTTTTCTACATACAGTGGCCACAAGGCAGCTGTTGGTTGATGTGTTTTACTTTCTTTTTTTTCAAAGTTGTAAGTAGGGAGAAGGTCTTTTTACGAGTCCCTTGTGAACGGCAGTCTGGTTCCTCTGGTGTGGTCAATCTTAGGCTTGCCTCAGCTGGTTTCAGTGGTCCTGGAATCTGAGTTGGACAAAAGGCAGCCTGGATGTGTACTTGTGCCATTCTGTGAGTCACTGGCCAATCTGAGAAGTAGCACTAGGGAGAAACTAACTCACAAGAGAGGGATCTTGAGAGACTAAATTGGAGACAAGTTCACAGGAAGGGGGCGTGGAAATCAGAGTTCATCATTTCCTGGACCAGCTCCCAGGTGGGTTTCAGATGTCTGTTGAACTGAAGGGGCAGGAACGTTCTGAGAAGTTAAAGGAACATAGTGTAGAAAGATACATCAGATAACAAAATATATCAACCATACTCCCCTTCATGGCTACCGGCGGAAGGAATCCATGAGTTAAGTGCCTTGTAAAATGTTTCCATAATCTCTTGGGGAGTGGCAGGAATGAATTTCTCACCATGGGATGGAAAGAGCCATCTACTAAAGACACCACTTGTGAAAAAGTGAGCACCCAATTCACTCCTCATAGCTGGGAGCCTTTATCTGAAGTCATTGAATTTCTAGAGAAACCATCGATGGTAACCAGAGTGATTTTTCACGCAGGCATGAGTGCGTGTGCCCCTGCACATTTTCTCAGGAGAGATTCTGGGGCTTTCAGCAGATTCTCAAAAGAGTGCCTCTCTGCAAAATATCAAGGGCCATTAGATGAATGGAAATGTTGCGCTAACAAGTAACATAAAACTTGATGCCTTAAAACCCTTTTCTCTTTCCCAGAAATTCCAGTCAAACAGAGCAATGTCACTGATCACAAAGTTCATTTCTATTTTCAGGAATCCCTTTTGTGATAAAACTCATACAAAAATGTCCACTTAAAAGAGAATAACAATAAAAAACAACAACAAAAGAGAACAAAGTCTTGTCTTGGGTGTTTTGTGGACACTCTCATAAGGGCATTTACTACCAATAAGCAAGGAATGGAGAATATTTTAAATCACTGACATTTCTTATAGGGTGTCCAGCTTTGGAAATTCATCTGTGAGCCAAGAAGTGTGTGCGTGAGGATGAGCAGTGGCTTATGATAAATAACCTACTGTAAAGGGCAAGTTTCAGTGAGGAATTAACAATTCGTCCTCAGGAGGCCTTTATTTACTATTAAAAACCCGAGTGCCTTTTGCTGTTAGCAGGCTGATACTTACAGGGAAATTGATTCTCTTCACAGAATTTCCCGACGGTCCCAATAAGCCATTAAGTGCTCCTGGTTTTACCTTCCTTGGTTTAGTAGCTGCTCTGCCATGGTCAGCATCGTTTTCTCTGCAGCAATTAGTGGCAATAAGTGGGAGCTCGCACAATTCATGGTGTAATATGCCTGGACAGTGTGCAAGCAGCAGTTATGAAATGCTTCATTGAGCAGAGCTCTTGTACTCAATGCCTCCCTCCCATCAGTTTTCCAGGTAGCAGAGCCTAATGAAGGCACACAGCAGGTGGTGCAGGGACTGGAGGAGCTCCAGTGCAGAGCTTTCTGTCCTAGTCAGAAGGACCAGACTTTGCTTAACAGGCTTGCTGTGGATGCCTTCATATACCACCCCAACTGATACAACTCAATTAATCCTGAAGAGGTTTTGAAGAAAAGAGGCTTTTCCGTCTGTCTCTGACAGCGTTTTGTGTTCTAGCATTCCTTCTTGATTTTTTTTTTTTTGGAATTTCCATCTCTCTGTTTATAGTCCCCATCTGTTCCTGCATGTTGTCTACTTTTCCATTAGAATCTCTAGCATATTAATCCTAATTGTTTTAAATTCACAATCTCATAATTCCAACATCCCTGCCTTATGAGATTCTAGTCCTGATGCTTGCACTGTCTCTTTAGGATGGTTTATTATTATTATTATTATACTTTAAGTTCTGGGATACATGTGCAGAACATGCAGGTTTGTTACACAGGTATACACATGCTATGGTGGTTTGCAGCACCCATCAACCAGTCATCTACATTAGGTATTTCTCCACATGCTCTCCCTCCCTTAGCCCCCCACCCCTCGAAGGGCCCAGGTGTGTGATGTTCCCCTCCCTGTGTCCGTGTGTTCTCATTGTTCATCTCCCACTTATGAGTGAGAGCATGCAGTGTTTGCTTTTCTGTTCCTGTGTGAGTTTGCTGAGAATGATGGTTTCCAGCTTCAGGGTTTGCTTGTTGATTGGTTGATTTGCCTTTTAGTATACCTTGTGATTTTTTTGTTGTTGTGTTGAAAACTAACATGATGGATGGGGTAAAAGAACCACATAAGCTTTTCACGATGTGGTGGGAAGCAGCATGTGGGTGAGTGTTGGGGATGGAACTTTCTATAGTCTTATAATTACTTCTCCACTTGTACCCTGGGCTGTGAACTTCACAAGTACTTCTCAGTCCCCTTCCACTCCCACCACCTTAGGTGGGACAGGTTGGCTTGGGTGGGCTGGAATTATTTTTTCCCCTTTTCCAGCAGCGGGAGGTAGAGTTGGGTACTTCCCACCTCCCAGGTCAGTTAGAGTCTGGTTAAAACTTCCATAGTTTAAGGTTGGGTGAAATAGTTTCTCTTGCCGGCAGGCCTTGTTAAGAAGAACAGAATGCTCTGGAATATTTTGAAATGATTCTCTTTCGCCTCTCCCTGCCAGAAGCATGAGTAGGCTTTTCTTGGATGTTCATTGTAAGAACCTAGGGGAGCTCCCACAGGTAAAATTTACAAAACTGCGAACAGCCCCCACTGCCCCCCAACCCCGCCGCTTCTATATTTGGGCTCCCCTGGAGTTTTTGACTCTCAGACTTGTCCACACCAAGCCTCCAGCAATTTGTCAGTTACAATTTGGGTTTGGTGTCCATGGTGGTTTCGTGCGTGGGTTTCTGCTCTGGTAAGCTATGATTCTCTATATCTGCTTGTCAGTCTCAAATTTTGGGACTTGTGGCTTGCCTTGTGACCTCACTTTTCTGACAAATCTAAGAAGGTTGTTAATTTTTTGTTTGTTAAGCATTTTACTTGTTGGGATAGAGTGATGACTTCCAAGCCTCTTATAAGCCCACAGGGAACAAGAAGGCTGACTTATTTGAGTACAAAAATTTAATTCATTCATTATATTTTATACAAAGATTTTGGAAACCTTTCTCTGCTGTAAAAGGAGCCTCTCTAAGCATTTCCACTATCCTCATGGTTTAATTACTCAGTATATGCAGATGATTCTCTATATTATGTCTCTGACCCTGACTCTCTGCTATGCTATATATCCGCATGTCCATCTTGCTACCAGGTTGATATATTTGAATAAGCAAATCTCATACTCACACATCCACAGCTGCAGTCAATATTTCCTTGTCCCTATTCTGGGATCTTTACTTGCCTTCTGCTCTTCTCACAGCCTCTGTGTTCCCAATCAGTGGTGCTGACATTTACCCAGTTCCCTATGTCAAGAAAATAACAACTTATCTTTCCAGACTGCTAATCTCTCCCTGTCCCACATCCAGGCAATGAATAGGACCTGCTGCTTTTACTTCCTGAGTGTTTCTTGGATGCATTTCCCATCTCCATACTGTTACCATGGTTTTAGCTTGAGCCACGTGGACTCATTCCTGGATATTGCAAAAGTCTCTTAGGTCTCCATATCTTTGAAGTCACTCTTATGTAATCTCCTCCACACCCTACACAGAGTGTCCTCTCCACAGCTACACATTGCAGAAGTCACCAAATTTGGTTACTTATTCTTTTCCACAGTATAATCTCCATTCCACTGTACTGTGTTCCTTTTTAAGATGTTATCGTGTCTCATTAATTAGGACAGCATAGTGTGATTTCCTCCTCATAGAACTAGTAACAGTTTCTCATTCTTTCTTGGTCCCTAGTCCACGTCCCTGTCCTTCAAGTGACTGGTCCTCATTGCAGCCCACCTGTAAATACGTGCAGGCTGACGGCCTGAACGCCTTCTCAGACTGCACACACACAGGCTATTGTGCAACTGCCATTTACACGCTCATGGATCTGAATTATCTATAGTGCAAATATCTTTGCTGAAATGCAGCTGTGCCTATGACCAGAATTCCAAATACGACATGGCCCAAATTGAGCTCCCTACTTTGTTCCCAATCTCACTTTTCTTTCTGTTCATGTGTTTCCTGTGGTATAGTTAACATTATCATCCACCCACTTGCCCAGGTCAGCATACACAGACCCATACCCAGTCTTCTTTTTACTTTAGAGACAGTAATTCCCTGGGCAATTCCCTCTTGTCCCTATGGTTCTAAATAATATCTAAGTGCTGATAGCTCCAAAACCCCTGCCTCTAGCCTGGAACTCTTTCATATGTAACTCCCTGCTTAATACCTCTTGGTGGGCAAAATCATACTTACTATTTTGGTATTCTTTAATGCTACTCTGCCATTACTCCTTCCCATCTTGGTTAATGGTACCATCCTCCCATGTCTCTGGCTCAAAACAGAGGAGTCCAGCTTGATACCTTTTGTTCTTACTTCTCATACTCATTCTATCAGCCCAGCCTATCAGCGTTGTGTCTCCTGAATTCTAAACCAAACCACTTCTCATCATGTCTCCTGCTTCTACGCGAAGTCATTTGTTTTTACCTGGATTACTGTAGTGATCCCTTGATTTGACGTCCTGATTCTACTCTTATTCCCCATTCCCCCAGTAAAATGCACAGAGAGGCTAAAGAGATTTTTTGAAAAGAAGATATCAACTTATATCATTTCCTTGCTTAAAATCCTCAAATTGCTGCTCATTAAAATTAGATTACAACACAAATGCATTACCAGGACCTAAAAATCACATGGCTCTGGCTTCTGCCTACTCACTCTCCCTTTCCACTTGTTTACTCTTCTCATTTACCTTTGTTCTTACTCTTGAATAGTTTATGCTTTTTCTGATCTCAGGGACTTGGCATAAGGTTTTATTGACCCCCAAACACTCTTTTCTAGAGACTTGCATGACTCTTTCACACCATTCAAATCTTGACTCAAATGTCCTGTTTTCAGAAACATATGCCTGACCTACCAATCTAAGGAGGCTTTGCAATCCTTTCCAGCTATTACGTCATTGTACTGCTCATTTTATTGCTAGCCCTGGCCACCTTCTGAAATAATCGAATTCACTGATTTGTTTATGCAGTTAGTATCTGCTTCTCACCAAGCCCATCTTCCACTAGGACATAAACTACGTAATAACAGGAATTTTGCCTAACTTCTTCACCATTTTTATTTTTAGGCCCTAGCTTGGAGAGCATGTAGTAGATGCTCATTAAATACTTGTTGAATGAATTTAAAAGTTTACAACTTCATTTTCTTTCTTTTTCAAATCTAATGCACATTTCATTAAATTCTGTTTTTTCATCTCTGACAGTGACTCACCTCTCCAGCCTCACTGTTCCTAACATAGTTTAGGTCTCCATCATCTCTCCTCTATACTGCTGAAATAACCTTATTTTTCTTGCCCACAGTTGTACTTCTCTCAGCTAATTCCTTAAAACATAGCCAGAGTAATCTCTCTACAATGCAAACTTGTTGGTGTTTTTATGTAGCTTAAACGATTTCATTGGCTTACCATTGCTTTTAGGATAAAATCTGAACTCCTTTGTGTGATTTCCAAGGGGTCCATGATCCAATCCCTGCTTAATCCTTCTCTCTCCCTACCTTGATCTTTGACCTTTCCTGGTTCCTAGAAAAGTGTTCTCTCTCTTGAATCTGAAGCAGAGAATGCATCTCTTCTCTCCACTCTTCCTTCTCACCTGTCTAGTTCTAACTGTACTTCAAATCTCACTTGAGTAGGCACCTCCTTCAGAAACTCACCACTGACCAGCCAATGCTGTGCCGAGTACTTCTTCCCTAAGTGAGCACAAAGAACTTTGTTTCCTCTATCTCAGAAACTAACACTTGGTATTCTAATTATATCCATCTAAAAGAGTTTAGTGGTTGAGAACAGAGACTCTGGTGTTGGACGGAGTGGGTTCATGTTAGTGGAACAGGAAGCCCTGGCCTCGCTGGCCTCTACTCTCCCGAAAACCCTCTAGTGGTTTTCACCCCCTTCCTTCCCCTCTATCTTCATGACTCTCAACCCAAGTGTTTGTGGGCCTGGAGTAAGGGGGGTAGGGTACTTGTACAGGATATTGATTTCTCGGAGGATGGTGGATGAGAGATCAAGTATGGAGGAGGGTATCCGTGGTGATGAGGGTGGATTTGACTTAAATCTGCTTGGTAATAATAAGGATGGACAGTACTGGTCAATATCCCTGGGGGTTTGGGTGTTATGTGGGGGTTAGAGTTGATGTGTTACCTGTATTTTTGAATATCCTGTTTAAGACGTGCCAATCAGTTTGTGAGTATTTTTTTGCACATATCGTGCTGTATCTTTAGGATGTCTAGAATTTTTCTCTTCTATCTTCCTGGAATACTTTTTCTACATTGCTTTTCCATACAACATACTATCTCTCTTTGAAGACTTTTCACATATCTGGGTAAGTCCACACCAGGACTTCATGGTACATGCAAATCATCTATTTAAATGCTCATCTTTCTTTATAGGCAAAACCTCTCAAGAGCAAAGACTGTGTCTTATTCATTTTTTTTTTTTTTTTGAGATGGAGTCTCGCTCTGTCGCCCGGGCTGGAGTGCAGTGGCCAGATCTCAGCTCACTGCAAGCTCCGCCCCCCGGGTTTACGCCATTCTCCTGCCTCAGCCTCCCGAGTAGCTGGGACTACAGGCGCCCGCCACCTCGCCCGGCTAGTTTTTTGTATTTTTTAGTAGAGACGGAGTTTCACGGTGTTAGCCAGGATGGTCTCGATCTCCTGACCTCGTGATCCGCCCGTCTCGGCCTCCCAAAGTGCTGGGATTACAGGCTTGAGCCACCGCGCCCGGCCGTCTTATTCATTTTTATATTCATCAGGCTCAGTGCCAAGCACATGCTAAATGTTCATTAAATGCCAATTGAACAAAGAGGGGAGAGAAAAAGAAAATAACTTGAAGTGTAAAAGGTGCTTTGCCAGGTGTTTTGCATGAAAGAAAGGAGATTTAAACAACAGGGAATGAAATTCTGCTTTATCTTATTCTCAAGAAAATCTAGGTTTTCTATTACTTTTTTTTTTTTTTTTTCCCTGAGATGGTGTTTCGGTCTTGTCACCCAGGCTGGAGTGCAATGACACGATCCCAGCTTACTGCAACCTCCCGCTCCCAGGTTCAAGGGATTCTCCTGCCTTAGCCTCCCGAGCAGCTGGGATTACAGGCATGTGCCACCATGCCCAGCTAATTTTTGTATTTTTTTAGTAGAGATGGGGTTTCACCATGTTGGCTAGGCTAGTCTTGAGCTCCTGACCTCAGGCGATCACCCGCCTCGGCCTCCCAAAGTGCTGGGATTACAGGCGTGAACCACTGCGCCTAGCCCGAGGTTTTCTGTTTCTAAATGGATGCAATGAATTCATTTGTAAAGATCATCATGGGTACTTTTCCCTCCTGTACCCCACATGGTAGTTGGACAAGTGTTTGTGTTAGTCAGATCAGTCTATAGTATTAAGGACACTTGTCACCAATGTTTATCTTGTGATCAGGCCTTGCTGCCTTCCTACCAGCCTATCTCATCCTCTTCTCTCCTTCCTGGTTTGGGTGCATCTCAGATTTGCTGCTCTGCTCTTCCTCTTAGGATTCCAAGTGCAGAATTCCTCTGACTTTCCTATTTCCATTTTCCAGGTTGCACAGAATACAAAAAGTGGAAGGCTGAATAAAAAATAAGGTACAGACACAGTTCCTCAGAGCATTGTTAGAAGTTATAGTTGATTAAAATTGGAAAATATTACTTGTAAAAGATTGTCTACTCTATGGAGAAAAGGTCCAGAATGTGAATTCATAAATAACTAAAATGAATAATTTCATCTCCCATAAGGGACAGATACAAAAATGGATTATTTTCCCTTAAAACAAGTCAAATTGCAAAGAAGGAAAATAGGACCAATTGTGAATTTAAATGAATGCTCAAACTATTACAATTACAACTGCATATCTTTAAAAGAGTTAAATATTTCTGAATGATTACAGATTAAGTTTATTTTCAAACCTCTGTTCAGATAATTTCTTACGTAGAAGGTGCCATTTAAATAGGAATTACTATTTTTGTACACTGTACTGAGAGTTGCTTTTTTTTCTTTTACTTCTTTGGGTTCTGAAATCACACCAGTTGATGCTGGATTGAACTTTCAGAAAAGTTTCTCTAAATGCAGACGCCATTTTAAAATAAAAGAGCTGAAAATATGGTTTGAGAGACTGAGCCAGTAAGATAGATATTGTCACCTACCTGGTGTTATCTTTATTAATCACATTAATAAATGTTTCTCAAATGTAAGAAAACGTAAATAAACTGAGACTTAAAATTGTCAGCTCTTAACATCTGGTGGGGATGGGACTAGCTATATCCTAGAATTTAAAGTTCTGAGCATTCTTAGTCTCAGTAAATATTCAAAATTAAATTTTGAAAGAACTGAATACTATTTAAATACAATGAAGTGGAATAATTGGCAAATCATTCATGCCTACACATTTTCTTAAAGAACGAATAATCCACCTTCCTCCACAGTCATCTTCCTATTCGAGAGTTAGGAGAAATTGTTCTGTGCCTCATTTTGCTAAAACTTTGCATGTGAGTAATTATGTCTATCAAAATGGATATGTGTTGTTTCTATAATAAAACCTTGTCTATCTGGGATTAATAGCAAAGATGCCTTAACGTGTATGAACAGAGCATGACCTGCTATGAACGTTTTCACAACCAGACTGCTTCCAGAAACCTGATTATCAGCTGGTTCATTGAAGTGACTCTGTTGATCATGTAGACAGAACACTGATAGTGAATGAAATAAGTGACAACACCTATTCCCAGGGAATCCAGAATGCTTGTGCTTTAAGTGACTTCAGAGGTAAATTGGGCTGTTTCTTTGTGATCAAATATCCCTGCATTCCTCTTCCATATTCTCTCAAGTCAGTTAACTTTTCCTGTGCTCTACTTCTCGCATTTTTGTGTGTGTGTGTGTGAAATGACGCAAAATGTCTCCATCATCTCCTGCACTTTTGGATTATTAATAATTGTGGGGAAAAAAATGTCAAAACCTAGAGGGCAGATTGAGGGCTCTCAAACCATTCTCAAACATTCCCTGATCAACCCCCAGAGAAACATGTTCTACATTTTAGGATATTCAAAAAATAGTGAAAACTGACTATACTTCTGGATATTTTTGAAACTGCTTTTCTTTTGGAAAACCTTTGGAAAGAGGGGCTTCTCCAGCTCAAGTTCACATTTTAAATATTCATTAAAGAGCAGTCTTCATTTACTGAAGGAAAACTCTTTGCTCCAGGTTTTGGGAAAGAGGGAGGGGTGGGAGGTGGTCAGCTGTTCTTACATTTAACTTTGATAAAGCACAGGTCATTTTCCAGTGGCAAAGTTCTAATGTAAACCACATTGAGCCACGTTGGAGAAATTGAGGAGGAAATGGAAGCAGAGTTCATTTTGCTTTTGTTTTTGCTTTGAGTTCTTCTCAGTACCAAATTATGACCCAATAGGCAAATAGACATTAGTAAATGTGCCTTGAAATTTCCACTAATTCTCTTGTGACTTTGGATCCGTTACTTCTTGTTGTATTACATTCTCTCACAAATATTGTGAGTTGTGATTTATTGACTTTAACTAACAGAGAAAAGTGAATCTCAGTAAGTCAACGTGGAGTTAGATGGCTGCTAAATGGTTAAGTGGGAGCTCAGCCTCAGATTGTGAGTGACTCAGTGCCCCCCACAGGCACTGCATGGGATGCTCTGTGGCTAGGAACTTTTCTGAGAGCTTTGTTTTTGTCAAAACGTCTGTCTTAAATCCATTCCCTGAGAGCCCTGGTTCTGCTGGGTGACAGCTTGCTAGCTTTATAAATGAATCCAAGTGAAGGTGATATTGGGTGCTAATCAGATTATCTGCTATTCCTCTGAGATAATACAACTGCATTTTAATACAGAAATTCTATAGATTATTTGTTAATGTGAAAGAGCAGATCTCATGCTGATGTTAGAGTCACGTGGCTACCAGGTGGAGCAGATATTTTTGGCACATGTATCTGTTAATGTCCTTCAAGTGGAACTATGTCGTAGGCAGCCCCTACTTTGGAAATTCAAGAGGATTGACCTTAATAATGGTGTTTCTGCTGTTATGTATGAATATGGTCAAAAAGATACATATGTGAATACCAGTCTCTTCCAGTATAACATTATAGTTTTATTCCCATTTTTAGGAATTTATAGTCTAATTATTCCTACTGCATATTTGGACAACTGAGCAAAAGGATCCCATTCTCTTTACTGACAGCTCCTGTTCAAGTGACCTCACAGCTTTCTGATGAGCTCCACTGGCTGTGCCACATTTCTGGTGCTGAATGGATGCACAACAAGTCACTACTTATCTGGGCTTCGATGGAGTTATTCGATTTGAAAAATAAAGAGGTACTTTAACGGTCCCTTCAGTTCTCACACTCAGTGTTTCAATATTTGTCCTGTTCTACCTGGATTGTAATCAATCCTAAAACTTCCTCACATTTCTGGATGATGGAATGAACAATCCTGCATATGGCTTCCAAACTGAAAAAATCCTGATCTCAGAACTCAAGGCTCTGGTCTGCAGTGGCCACAGTTCATCTCTGGCCTTGACAAGCTGTTTCTTGGCCGTGGAACTCATTACTTGAAAGAGATTTGCTATAGCTCCCATTATGGTACCTTTAGAAGAAATAAAGATCTTCTGCCTCACTTACAATACTTCTTTTATGGTAGCACCAGAATCTTGATTTCACTGGCTCATTTGTGAGAGACCTGACCCATCTCCCAATATGCACTCTGTTCTGGGTCTGATGGATGAAGAGTTGAGGCTCGTGCCTTTTGCTCCCCTGGGTAATAAATGTAGCTTACTGTGTCCACATGCCAGAGATGTAGGCGCCAGCAGGGCAGAGAGGGACACAGGACATTACAACACAGAGTTCATGCACTCTGTTTCAGGATAATGCATTTTTGACTGCCAGGTGTAATTTTCACTCCTCTTTCGTGCAGCCCCCATCTCTCCTCTCACTCCCTATCCTAGATTTTAAATGGTTATACTTTCCTATGAATCCTCAATTTATCTTTTGTTCTTGAGCCTAGTGCACTGAACATTTCTTCTCATGCATAAAAGATACCCTGGAAACTCCCATCACAGCTGCCTAAGTATTTATTTATTTTTTATTTTTTGAGAATCAGGCGCCGAGGCAGTGCCTTCAAGAGACAAGCATTTATAGTTTTGTTATATGATTTAGTTCAGTTTTTTTCTCCCATACTGTTTGTTTTTTAGGAGCAAAGAGGGAATTAAAGATATTATAGAAAGAGAGCTTCCCTTGGTGGTTAATTTTAGGTGTTTTGTGTGTAGGTGAATTGTATGGGCTTTTGAAATGAAATAGAACTAAAAGAAATAGAATAAATCAAATATAGATTAGGTGCTAGAAAATTTGTTGCAAAGATGATCTGAATACTGTTGACCACTAATTTTAAATTAAATGCAATCCTGATATGAAACTGATAATTTAATGATAAAGTTTCTATATTTTGGTTTAAGGTACCAATATTTCCCCTAGAGTCAAAAACAATCATTTTAATCACTTGGGTAAATTGCCTAAATTGTATGTAAATCAGGCAAGTAACAAAACATTTTTGCATTGTTTTGCAGCTTTACAAGTTGCTTTTCTCCTACATAGCACTAATGTTTTGATTTCAAAAGATAAAGTGAGGCAATACGGGTGCTTTATAGTAACATGATAAATTTTTAAAATATATTTTGTTTAGAATATAAGAAACTGAAGAACTATGGCTTTGTTTCTTTATAATTGTATTAGTCTGTGCACACTGCTATAAAGAAATACCTGAGACTGGGTCATTTATAAAGGAAAGTGCTTTAATTGGCTCACAGTTCCACATGACTGGGGGAGGCCTCAGGAAACTTACAATATGGCGGAGGGCAAAGGGGAAACAATAACCTTCTTCATATGGTGGCAGGAGAGAGGAGAGTGAGGGGCAAAGGGGCAGTAGCCTCTTATAAAACCATCAGATCTTATGAGAACTCACTATCGTAAGAATAGCATGGAGGAAACCACCCCATGATTCAATCACCTCCCACCAGGTCTCTCCCTAGACATGTGGGGATTATGGGGATAATAATTCATGATGAGATTTGGGTGGGGACACAAAGCCTAACAATATCAATAGTAAAGAATAGTGTTGGAGTTACTCCTTAGGTAGGCAGAATTGTTGGCCCCTTCTAAAGTGTGCAGTTAAGGAACAGCCTGCAATTCACCCCTATAAAGTTTCTTATGATGAGAAATCACATTCCAGTTGTTTCCAAACAGAACTATAAAAATATATATGTGATACCAGATGCACCAGTATTATATAATTAGATGGGCTTTTAACATTTTTAGGAGTCAAGTGCTGAAGTTTCATGAAAAAGGTAGGTCAATGCCTACTAAAACTTTGTGCTAGCTCTGACCAGCTTATTTATAGGCAACCTGAATGAAATCTCTAGGTTTTACTTGATGCATCTCTACAAGGTATTTCACATGCTTAACTCTGGATGAACAGCCAAAGTTACCTAAGATCTTGCTGTCAGAAGAATGCAAATTTCCCATCCTACTCCAAAATTATTTCAAAAGTATTTTTGTCCATAAACCACTGGCCTATAAGAATACATATCTCAGTCCGTCAAGTATGCCAAACCATGTCCATGTTCTTTCCCTCTTTCCTGTTCCACTTAATAGTTGAGCCATGTTATTCTGGCTATGGTTTTACAGAGAGAATAAAAAGTTGGAACAATTATTTGGGATAGACAGCACAAAGATTCTATTTTGATATCTGAAGATTATAGAGTTAACTTAAAGCATTGATATTGGCTGGATGATGATGATGATTATTTTTTTTTTTTAAGATGGAGTCTCTGTCACCCAGGCTTGAGTGCAGTGGCATGATCTCTACTCACTGCAAGCTCTGCCTCCCGGGTTCACGCTATTCTCCTGCCTCAGCCTCCTGTGTAGCTGGGACTACAGGTGCCCGCCACCGCGCCTGGCTAATTTTTGTATTTTTAGTAGAGATGGTGTTTCACTGTATTAGCAAGGATGGTCTCGATCTCCTGACCTCGTGATCCGCCCATCTCGGCCTCCCAAAGTGCTGGGATTACAGGTGTGAGCCCCCGTGCCTGGCTGGATTATTTTAATACATGTTTATAAATTATAAATATTTGACAATATTTATATTTATTTTATAATTGGACCAAAATACAATAGTATGATATAAACACATATGTCCCACGCTGCCATTTGTAGCGTGGTGCATTTGCAGATCTGAGTATGAAGAAAGGCACATCAGTCTTAAGCAATGGTGTGACACTGAACTACGTATCTAATGACTTTGAAGCAGTCGAAATAACTTTGAAAACTCCTGGAGGAGAGGTAGAGGATATACCTTCCTAAAGTTAACATCATTCTATCAATAGAAATCTAATATTGATCAGACATACTATATTTTATAAAGACTGACAGCTTATAACAAAGCAATTCCATCAATTAATTTATACATAATCACATAGATACTGAAAGCAAGGATTCTCAGAAATCTCTGAATGTGCTAGATTGAATATCATTATGGACACTAGTGGAGAAAATGTGCATGACCTAAAAGTTTCTTAGGCAAATGCTTCTTTGATGGGAGGATTCCTGTGATCCGTGCTGTATTTTCTGTAGGGAAGGGTTATTTTTAATATGTCTTCTTTACCTTGAAATACAGTTTAGCTCATTCTTTCCCTATAATTTGGAAAGAAGGCATCTACCTTAGCAGTTAATCAAGACCTAGCCATAGACTACTTAATCAGGGGGAAAAAAGTCTTCTCCTGATGCAATTTGCTCACAAAAATTTCAAAGAAAGCAGCCCTGGAGTTACCCAGGGTGAATGAAATCAGAATCCAATGCAATGTAGATGCAATAATTCTCTATTTCAGCACACCTATGCACCAGGTTAATATAGCTGTCATTTGTCACAAAAGGCTTTTGGGAAACCAAATGCAGGATTCTTCCCTTTAGCTAGAAACTTACTTGGCTAGAAGGAAAATTGCTGGGGAGGGTACAGAATAACTAATCTCCATTCTTCCCTCAGAAATGTGCTTACCCTCAATTCTCCTGCATTAAATAGAGGTAAAGAGAGCCCTAAGTATTCAGGTGAGCTACGCTGTCAGTCCTTGGGGTCGGAAATCCTATTAGAGGTGTCTTTATAGTTTCACATTAACTGCAACCGTTTCAAGAGCTCCCCGGAGATTTTCTCCTGACCACTGCTCCCCTCAATCTCCACTCCCCACAATATAACGCATAAATGACTTTTCAAAGTTTTTACATTTCTCAGTCCTCTTTTTTAAAGCATCAATGAAGGTATTTTTGAAGAATTAATGGGATATTGTATTCCTGGGAGAAAATGACCCAGTCAACTAAACTGGTGAAAATGAAGACTTGTTAAAGAAACCTGGTTTACTTTTCTGAATTAAGAACTGAAGTTGCACTAAGTATGACATTTCTCAGCCTCTTTTTGTTATTTCTTGCCCCTTTTTCTGTTTGCTCCACTGGACTCTAAGTTCCATGAGGCAGGAAGAGTGCATGTCCTATTGATCCTTGAATCTCTAGATGCACACAGGATTAGTTAATGCCTAAATATTTGTTAAATGATTGAAATAAGTAATGAACCCTAGGAATAGAACAAGTGGGAAAAATATTGAGTTTACAGGCATTTAATTCTCTTCCCACTGTTCTTGAAATTTGACCAAAGAAACTTATGGAAAAATGATTGCTCAATTTAGAGGGACTTCTTTCCCTGAGTCAGGCCTAATTTTAAATTATTTTAAAATAAAAACAATGCAGAAGTTTCAGCATAACCAAGCCCTGAAGACAAGTCGAAGGTTACATTACTGCCTTCATCTCTACTTAAAAGCAGTATTGTGCCAAGAAAAAAACAAACAAACAAACAAACAAAAAACCGGATAGCACCATGGTGGACTCTGCTTTTTGTTTACATAGTTTTAGCCCTTGCTTTATAAAATAAAATTTTTGGAGACCCTCACCTCACAGCTTTTTCAGTGATAAATATGGTATTTCAAAAAGTAGCATCTGTTCCAAAGAATAAATCAATTTCAACCCATTTACTATGCAGTCTCTGGACTGAAATGATTAGCCTGAATATATCAAATCATAACTCCATCACTTCATTGCCACCAGGCTTATAGGCCCTTGTTTGCTGGTTATAACATTAAACAAAAGGTTGATACAAAGTCTGGCCAACATGGTGAAACCCTCTCTCTACTAAAAATACAAAAAATTATCCGGGTGTGTTGCGTGTACCTGTAATTCCAGATACTTGGCAGTGGGAGGCACAAGAATAGCTTGACCCCATGAGGCAGAGGTTACAGTGAGGCAGTGAGACTGGGCCACTGTACTCCAGCCTGGACAACAGAGCGAGACCTTGTCTCAAAAAAAAAAAAACAAGGTTGACAAAACTTTATCAGACTTTGGGGGAACTTCTCAAATTTCCATGTTTGTATGATGTCATGATAGAATGAAATTTGTTGTTCTGCAAAGATTCATAAACATCATAGTGTCACTTGAGAACAATATAATTTTAATCATTTTTTCCCAAGAGAAAGGAAAAAATAATCAAATATATGGTAGATAGTAAGGGTACCTTATGTCTGCAAAAGTCCACATTCTCCTGGAATACTACATCAGTAGTAGCAGTACGGACATCTTTTACATTTTAGAAATGCAGAGAAATTGCTGTTGGGTAGACAATTGCTAGAGATACATTGAAATAAGCCTTATGATCTCCACTGAGATGAGAGACAAGGAGTCTGAACAGTTAGCAGTAGGGTTCCTGCCACATTCCTGTGAAACGTTATGACTTAGAAGAGTAAAGATAGGCAGAGAGGCAGATGGATGGATGTACAGAGCCAGTTGATGTGTGAGGCAAGATGCTAGGTCTGGAGAAGAGGAGTTGAAGAAGATGCTGGCTAGGGGGCTGAGAGGTGTTCATAAACCAACTAGTGAAAGGAGAAAAGAAGACATATATATACACACATATATATATTATATATATAAAGAATATATATATATATTCCTATAGGTATATATTCCTACATGTAATTCCATATATATATATGTATTTATATATTCCTCTCTCTCTGTCTCTCTCTCTCTATATATATATGTTCCTCTGTGTATATTCTTCTCTCTATATATATCAATGATTTTTCAACTTTGAAAAGTCATGCTTTCTTTTGAAAACAAACCAAACTAACACAAATCTCTCACAATGCAGAACTTCAGGGTTTCTGGTTTATCACTCTCGGGGCATGTGACCTCACACCTCCTTAAGAATTAAATATTGATATGAACTGATGATTGCAGCACAGTTGGACCAGTGCTCTAATAGAACTCTGAGCAGAGGGCTTGAGCACACCGAGGGGTAAGAGGTGGTCACCACTGGCTCCTGTACTGAGGAAACTGACATAGTGAAGACCACGTTTGAACCCAAATAGGTTCATTCCTCCATGGCAAGCTCTGCATTTTGTTTGAGCTTCAGAAACAAGGATGAATAAAGCAAGGTGTGCCAAGGAGGGGACATAGTCATACTGACTACCCAGCAAAGTCTTCTGGTATGAGGTAACCCCCATACTATTGTAAGCAGGTAGCTGAAACCCTCAGAATACCTACTAGGGATTAGTAACAGCAATGCCTTTAGACCCTCAGTTGCAGCAGGACAGAACCCTCATCTGGTTTTGCTGTTTTGGGTTTTAGCTCCTGGCACAGGGCAAGGCACATAGTAAGCATACAATGTTAACATTTGCTGCTAGCATTAATAAGTGTAGGTCCCATGGGAACATAAAAAGGACAACTGATTTATGCTCTGATGGTTGATTAAAAAACTTAAATTTATTCCTGGTATAAATCAACATCAGGCTATAACAAAAAATATAAGATCCACTTAAATTTTTTTATTTTACTCTTTAGGGGAAAATAGATGTTTTGCTCCTGCTATTCCTTCAATGTCTCAGTGCTAGTCTCTCGTAGCTTAAAAAATTATACTCAAGACCAATGGAAAAAATATATTACCAAAATAATAAAAGCTTTGTGTAGGAAATAATTATACTTTTCTCTGTAAAACTATTTGTCACTTTTTCCTTTTAAAGAAATTTTGTACATAATATATAATTGGTGTCTAGATATAAGCTTAAATCATCTGATATCTCCAAAATATTTTGTTTAGCCCATTAGTATTAATGAGAGTTCAATGGTTATATAAACCTACTCACTAAATCCAGACAGTTCTCCATTGGGGAAGCTTTAATTAGATTTTAATAAGAATGGTGAGTTAAATATGACTATGAAGAGACCCTTTCTTCTGTATATTAATTATGTGTCATGATAATAAGGTGTGTTTTAGGTATTCCAATTATGGATAAAGAGAGGGGATGCAGTTTCAACTTGGCTGCTACCAATATTGATGAATTTCTGCTTACTGGTTGGAAAATACATGTTTTCATTGTTTACACATTTCATAATTATCACCAGATGTGCCTTAATAAGAATGGATTATTTCAACCAAAGTAAATAATTCATTAGATTGTAAATAAAATGCATATTTGGCAAGCCAAAGAGAAAGCATTAACCAATCTAGAGTTGTAGTTTTTTTTTCCCCTAACTGCTTACAGATTGCCTCGACATTCAAATCCATAAACCACTTGACACCTCCTGCTGAGGCAAAGCCTTCCTAATGCTGAGTAATAGATTGTTCAGCAGCACGGGAAAATACATTAAGGAAAGAAGGGTGATGTTCATGTATTTTTTTAAAAACCCTCCCTCTTCCCTTGCATTATTCTGTAGCTTTTAATACAGAGCATTGTAAACTCTTCCTCTGCAGTTCTAGGAAAGGACCTGCTCTGTCCTGAGGGATTACATCTGTGATACACTAGGGTTATACAGTTAGAAAATTAATGGTGCACAGAAATGTATTTGGAAATGAGAGCACTCCTTTCTTTAAATTAAAGTACTTTGGATTACCTTTTTGATAATCAAATAAATGTGGCTTTATTTTAATATATGATACTTTAAATATTAAACTTGTACTTCACAAATCTGATGCTATGCGGGATGTTGCAATTGATACTACAGATTTTAAGCCATGTTATTTATTTATTTTAGCAAACTTTACTTTGACACTTGTACTATAACAGAACTTTTCTATTTTATTTAGTCATGTTTTAAATTTTCTAACTTTAGATCATTAGAATTTCTAACTTCGAAGAAGACTAAGACATTCTTCTTAATTTTGCTTTAAATATACTAACTACTGTCTGTAATAAAATGGAAAATAATACTATAATGAAATAATGACATTAATTACATGCATTTCAACACACTTATGTACAACATGTTCTACTGGAGATAACTTAGTCGCTTTAAAGGTTAATTAAGTTGAGGGTTGGGTGTGTGGTATGAACCGTGTACAGGCTAACAGATAACTTGGTCTAGGCTAGAAAGCTGGCTTCGGTGTCAAAAATATAACAATAGCTTTCTGATTTCTTGTGTATACCTCTATTGGTAAAGAATAGTGAGCATAAAGCAGAAATGCTTTTCATTCTCAAATTCAAATTCTAAAATTAACCAATAGCTAATGAGAAAAGCACAATAAATGATGTGAACACTAAAACAACAGGCTCAATGGTTCTATCTTTATTTGATAAAGCAAGGAAATAACTTATAATTGGGTATTGCCTGTTTCTTTCTTGTCATTTATCTATTTTTGATGTGTTTTTGCTTTTGTTATGGTCCAGGGAAGTTAAGATAAATCAGCTACTGTTGCAAGTTTTTGGTATGATTGATTTTGTGTTGTGCATGAAGCAAATCACACTGAAGCAGGTTTCAACTGTTTCAGCAAAGAACGGAAATAATAAGAAAGGAAGAAACTCAACTTTTTTTATTTCTCTAGCCATTATAACAAAGTTGATGTTTATAACTTTTTCTTGTGGCTTCTTAAAAATATTTGCAATTGTAGCAAATTAAATGTTATGTCATTTAATTTATGACCACTGGGGTCTACCATAGTTAGAGAATGAGATCTCCAGGTTAATAAAATCACGCAGTTGCATAAAATTTTAAATTCTCTTTAATCTCCAGGTTAAAATATTCTAGAGGTTCTCTCATTTCTGACTACTGCAACAGCCTCTGGACTGGTCTCCCTGTTGCCAGTCTTGAGTTCCTGCAATTCAAGTCCTCAAAGCATTAGGAGTGATTTTTAAATGCAAATCAGATCACATCAAAGCTCTACGCAAAGCCCTCCAATGGTTTCCATTGTACTTAAAAATATATACATTTCCTTTCAAGGCCTCCAAAGCCCTTTATAACCTGGTTCCTGAGAGGTCCCACTACTCTCATCTGATTTTACTCCTCTCTACTCAGTCACGGGGTCAGCTGTGTGTTTCATCAAAGCACCAAACTCTTACTTATCAAGGTCTCTTTGTGCTATAGGACAACAGTTACTTTTTATCAGCTTCATTTGGTGAAAGCAGTGTAGAGTAACAGCAAAATCCAACAGGTTGTGGTAAAAGGTTGCTTTTAATCCAACTTTAATTATTACACCAGGAAGCCCATGCAGTCATTCCAAAAATTATATGTCCCCTTAAATAAAATCATTGCAGTACTTTGAGCCTTAGGCCTTTTTAGTATTCAAAAATTTATTTTATGATAGGAACATTATTTGAAAGTTTAAATTCATTGCTATTTCTATCATCTCCTACGCCTACTTCAAAATGGTTTTGGATTCGGCTTTATAAATTAAGTCCATTAGAATTTCAGAAAATGTGTTAAATGTAGGGACTTTATCTTTTCTTTCATTAGCAGCTCTGAGTCTGTAGGCATGGCACTATGAGATGATAACTATCACCATGTTTAGGCCAGGACTGAAATTTGAGGTTTGCTATCTGTCTATCATCTCTCTCTTTCTCTCTTACCCTACTTACCTACCTACCATCTCTCTTTTGTCTATCAATCAACTGTCTACTTTCAATATCAAGCAAAAACAATAATGGTCAAGTTTTCAGAACATCAAGTATATAGTTAGAAGAAAAAATGTCCTTTGAACAGTGTCACCACCAGTAAAATTGAATGTCACTGTGTATACTTTAGTTTTCCACATTAATCTGAAAGAAGCTGATATTTGCCCAGTATCAGTCCCTTAGGAAGATCAAGCAATTCATTTGATAGCATCTGAAATGTTCTGAACACCTCAGCACAAGATGTTCTACAAACACAATGTATTATCATAATCATTGTCTCTATCTCTTCTGCACCTAGTAGAGCATACTATTTGCCATCCATCTCATACTGATGTTGTAGGGATTAATGAGATAATATCTATAAGGTACTTAAAGCTCGTTGGAATCAGCAGGTTATGTAAGTACAAGGGAATTTGATTATTTTTAACCCAATGTATTATGTTGCCTCCTAACTGTCCCTTTTCATCTAGAATAGTTGCAAATGATTGATCAAATTCACCCTGAGAGAAATAGCGATATAACATTAAGTTGCTTTGGAAACTGGACTGTGTGTGTGTGTGTGTGTGTGTGTGGTGTGTGTGTGTATTTGAAATGTCATTTGACTTCCTCTCTTAGATGAACACGTTTCCATTCTGAACTATTTTGGTTACATTTAAAGGGAGGTGATTGTAACTCTCAGATCTTGATCTATGAAGCTAAATGTTTTGTACCACATCACTGTTAGAAAAAAAAAGTTATAAAGTGAGACATAAAGTCATTTTAGTAGCCTTTGACAAGACTACATTTAACAGCTTTTAGTCAAGATTTTACTAAATCTATAGACATTTTAGAAATAAAAGCCTGAATTGATGTTTCATAAACCCTCATCAATTTTTCCCTTTCTTTTCAATTAAAATTTCTCTTTTTGAAAGAAATTTAATATTCCTCAAATAAAAAAACCTATATTTTAAATGAGAAATAGGATGTGGAGAGTATTAGTATGAATCAGAAACAAATTAAATGGTATGTAATGAAGAATTAGAATTAATTCAAGTGCCTATGATACCGTGCTTTGAAAAATACATATGAAGGATTCTGTGCAACAGACAAGAGCACTGCATCACAGTTTTCAGTACCAGGCACTCTACTATCTGCCCCTCTCCTTGCTGTCTCATAATCCCTCTGTTTCTCCTTTTATCAATCCTTCCATCCATTGATCTATCCATCTATTCATCCACCCATCTACTATTTATTCATTCATTTATTCCTTTGTCCATCCATTCTTCCATCCATTCATCCATCCACCCATCAGTATTAAGCAAGATTCTCTCGAGAAACCAAACCAATGAGAGAGAGAGAGAGAGAGAGACAGATATATTAATTTATTATGAAGAATTTATTCACATGATTATAGAGGCTGAGAAGTCTCATGACCTGTCCTCTGCAAGCTGGAGACCCAGGAAAGCTGGTGATGTTGTTTCAGTCAGAATCTGAAGGCCTGAGAACCAGGAGAGCTGATGGTGTAAATGCCAGTTCGAGGGCAGGAGAAACAGATGTCCCCACTCAGGCAGTCAGGCAGAAAGAACACAAATCCTTCCTTCTTCAGCTTTTTATTCTATTCAGGTTCTCAGTGAATTGGGTGATGACCACCTACATTAAGAATGTCACCAATTAAAATGCTGATCTCAACCAGGAACACCCTCACAGACACACCCAGAAATGATGTTTAATCTGGACACTCCGTAGCACAGTCTATTGACACATGAAATTAACCATCACATCATCTACCCATTTATGCATGTATTTCTCTATCTTTAACATGTTTTTTTATCTGTCTACACATGTTTTCATGCAAATAAAAGCCAGCTGCAGGGTTATTAAGTTTTGTGGACAGGATGCCTGTGTAACAGCCTCACCACTTACTAGCAGGACAACTTCCATAAATTACTTTGTGTACCTCAGTCTCTTTAGCTGTGAAAAGGGAAAATAACCATAGCTGAGCTCATAGGGTTGTTGTGAAGGTAAAAACCAAAACCAAAACAAAAACAACTTACATGTAAAGCTTCTAAAACAGGGTTTAGCATAGAATAAGCACTCAGTGATGTTATCTATTAATAGTAGTGATCATTATTCCCTCCCTAATTCCTTTTAATCTGGCTTGCTTTGTTACTTCATTATAACTCTTATTATTCCTTCCTTCATTCATTATTTCAAAAATATTTATTGAGTATATACTTTTCATCTATTAATTGAACATTATATTTTTCTATTGGGTGTCTTGAATTTGAATCCAGATGACCTTTTTTTTTTTAAATTAACTGTATTGCATTTATTTTTGTTACATTGAAGAGGCCACCTATGTTAATCCTATTTCTTATCTCTGAAATAGGAATAAGACTGTTTTTCCTGTCTGCCTCACAATTGTGAGGGTCCAACACTATAAAATATATGAGATATTTTGTAAAGTATAAAACTCAGTGGCAACATGTGTCTTGTGATTATTTACATACTTCCTGCTTTCTCCTTTACTCCATAGGGATGGATTTGCTCAGTTTTGTTATCTACTTATGGTGGATGCCTAGAAATCATCTCCAGTTGCCAATCCAGAAATTGTCATTGGTACCCCCATGTATAGTCTACATTTATATCATTTTCCCTATACAAAAAACTTAATTTCCAAATTCAAAGAACATTCTATTTGCTATCATTGAACTTCCAGTTTCTTTAAGTTGAAAAATCCTGGGGTCAATTCAATGCAACAAAATCATTGAAAGCATCATTTTCCTACTTGAATGACTTCCATAATTTGCAGTCACCTACCAATTCTTCACATTGACAGTCAAAGCTTATCGTACTATGGATTGCGCTTTAAGGTTGTAGTCTTAGTTACCAATACTGTTCTATATGCCCTCGGCATTCCAAGAAGCTGGACAACTTGCATCATCATGCCTGTGCTTTTTCCCTTCATGAGTTAACTTATTCTTATCCCATTTCTACTATGGCCCTTATTCTCTATTAGTTAATAGACAAACTAAGTGAAAAAAAAAAGTACCTTAGAAAATATATCACACATCATATACAGTTAAGAGATAATTTCTAAAAGTTTCTTTTAACTGTCACCTACCTATATGAAACCATTTTTCATCCTCTACAACTTGGTATGCTCTCTTTTCTTCAAAATCCTATGGTACTTTTTTATTTTTTTAAGAATTTACTCTATTTTACTTTGCAACATAGTTATGTGTATGTGTTTTGATATAACTACTGTTCATCAGAGCTGTGTCCTCTCTTTTTTGTGGTAAGAATCATAGCATCATATTCACAGTAAGATCTCAATGTAGATATACTTTGGAGACATTGCACATTCAGTTCCAGACCATTGCAATAAAGTGAATATTGCAATACAGTGAGTCACACATTTTTGGTTTCCTAGTACATATAAAAGTTATGTTTACATGATACTTTATTAAGTGTCCACATACGATATATGTACCTCAATTAAAAAATATGTTATTGCTAAAAAATGCTAATAATCATCTGAGCCTTCAGCTAGTTGTAATCTTTCTGTTGGTGGAAGATCTTGCCACCTCAATGGCAAGATGTTGATGGCTGCTGACTGATTGGCGGTAGTTACTAAAGTTTGGCGTTGCTGTGGCAATTTCTTAAAATAAGACAACAGTGAAGTTTGCCACATTGCTTGACTCTTTTTTTCCATAGAAAATCTTCTACAGAAAACAGCATGTGATGCTGTTTGATACATCTTACCCATAGTAGAACCTCTTTCAAAATTGGAGTCAATACTCTCAACCCTGCCACTGCTTTTTTAACTTAATGTATGCAATATTCGAAAATAATTTGTTATTTTAACAATGTTCATAGCGTCTTCATTAGGAGGCATTCCCATCTTAAGATACTGCTACCTCCTCCTATGAATCGTGAATGTTCTTAATGGAATGTAAAATGATAAATCCTCTCCAGATGGTTTTCTATTTACTTTGCCCATATCCATCAGAGGAATTACTCCCTATGGCAGCTATAGTCTTACAAAATGTGTTTCTTAATCAATAAAACTTGAAAGTTGAAATCACTCCTTGATCCAATGGCTGAAGAATAGATGTTGTGTTAGCAGGCGTGAATACAACATTAATCTCCCTATACATCTCCATCAGAGCTCCTGGCCAGTTACATTGTTAATGAGTAGTAATGTTTTGAAAGGAATCTTTTCTTCTAAATAGTAGATCTCAATAGTGGGCATAAAATTTTCAGTAAATCATTACGTAAACAGATGTGTTGTCATCTAGACGTAGTTGTTCCCTTTATAAGGCATAGGCAAAGTAGATTTAGCATCATTCTTAAGAACCTTAGAATTTTTGAAATGTTAAGTGAGCACTGGCTTCAAATTAAAGTCACCAGCCACATTATCCCCTAACTAGTCAGGCTGTCCTTTGAAATTTAGAAACCAGGCATTGATTTCTCTTTAGCTGTGAAAGTTCTAGACGACATCTTCTTCCAATATAAGGTTGTTTTGCCTACCCTGAAAATCTGTTAAGTATAGTCACCTTCATCGGTGATCTCAGTTACATCTTCTGGGGATAACTTGCTGCATCTTTTACATCAGCACTTGCTGCTTCACCTTGTACTTTTATGTTATAAAGATGACTTCTCTCCTTCATCCTCATAAAACAACCTTTGTTAGCTTCGCATTATTTTCTGGCAGCTTCCTCACCCCTTTCAGTCTTTATAGAACTGAAGATATTGAGAACATTGCTCTAGATTGGGCTTCAACTTAAAAGGATGTTGTGGCTTGTTTTATTGTCTATCCAGACCACTAAAGCATTCTCCATATGGCAATCAGGCTGTTTTGCCATTGTAGGGCCATTGTAGGGCTATCAATTGGCCTAGTTTTAATATGATTGTGTCTCAGGGAATAGGGAGGTCCAAGGAGGAGGAGAGAAATGAGGAAATGGCTGGTGGGCAGAGCAGTCAGAACACACACACTTATTAAGTTTACCATCTTGTATGGACAAGGTTTGTGACATTCCAAAACAATTATAATAGTAACTGTCTTAATTTAATTTAAGGTAACTTAATTTAGGAGAGCTAAGTAATTAAACATGAGGCCAAAGTACATAAGAAAGCAGCAGCCCTTTATTGCAAATATGCACACACTCTCGGGCAGGTTCTCTGGTCCTCAGGTGTGGGGGGCCAGGGAAGTCGCGCCAGCGCTCTCGGGTGAGGTTCCCTAGTCCACCAATGCAGGGACCGAAGAAGTCACCCCGGCTCCTGCCGGCAGCGGACTTTTATGCATTGGTACTGGAAGGGGGAGGGCAGTGGGTGGGATAAGGGCGTGATAGGGGCGTCTCCGTAGGCGTGACCGGGTAAGTTTCGGTTTCCTCAGATTGAGGTCACGCGGCGCCTGCTCAGTTGATCTGCATCTTCCCGGGCGCGGGCTGCGTTTTCCCGGGCGCGGGAAAGTTGGTGAGGAAGAACCTGGAAGCAACATGGATTGTGCCTTCTTGTTCACCTTCCTCCATCTTGTCCCTTCTCCCTCACCCAAACAGTAACATCAAAGATCATTGGTCACAGACATAATAATAATGACCAAGTCTGAAATGTCGTGAGAATTAATGAAGTGTGACACAGAGACTCAAAGCGAGTACATGCTGTTGGGAAAACGGCACTGATGGACTTGCCCAACACAGTGTTGCCACAAACTGTCAATTCAATTTAATTGTAAAAAGCACAGTATCTGAGAAGTGAAGTAAAGTGAAGCACAATAAGATGAGGTATGCCTGCATGTACTTCTCAAGGAAAGTGGGGCTGCATGGGAATATCTCGATATAATAATTAGGGAAGCAGATTTCATCTTAGCCACGCAGAAGTTGGGTTTCTGGTATGTTTCCATGCCAGACCGCCTAAGAGAGCATGATGTTGGGCACCCAAGGTGGAGAGGGATTCGTGGTGAAGGTCCGGGGCTTGCCCTGGTCTTGCTCGGCCGATGAAGTGCAGAGGTTATTTTCTGACTGCAAAATTCAAAATGGGGCTCAAGGTATTCATTTCATCTACACCAGAGAAGGCAGACCAAGTGGCGAGGCTTTTGTTGAACTTGAAACAGAAGATGAAGTCAAATTGACCCTGAAAAAAGACAGAGAAACTATGGGACACAGATATGTTGAAGTATTCAAGTCAAACAACGTTGAAATGGATTGGGTGTTGAAGCATACTGGTCCAAATAGTCCTGACACGGCCAATAACGGCTTTGTACGGCTTAGAGGACTTCCCTTTGGATGTAGCAAGGAAGAAATTGTTCAGTTCTTCTCAGGGTTGGAAATCGTGCCAAATGGGATAACGTTGCCGGTGGACTTACAGGGGAGGAGTACAGGGGAGGCCTTCGTGCAGTTTGCTTCACAGGAAATAGCTGAAAAGGCTCTAAAGAAACACAAGGAAAGAATAGGGCATGGGTATATTGAGATCTTTAAGAGCAGTAGAGCTGAAGTTAGAACTCATTATGATCCACCACGAAAGCTTATGACCATGCAGCGGCCAGGTCCCTGACAGACCTGGGGCTGGCAGAGGGTGTAACAGCATTGGCAGAGGAGCTGGCTTTGAGAGGATGAGGCACGGTGCTTATGGTGGAGGCTATGACGATTACAATGGCTATAATGATGGCTATGGATTTGGGTCAGATAGATTTGGAAGAGACCTCAATTACTGTTTTTCAGGAATGTCTGATCACAGATACGGGGATGGTGGCTCTACTTTCCAGAGCACAACAGGACACTGTGTACACATGCGTGGATTACCTTACAGAGCTACTGAAAATAATATTTATAATTTTTTTTCACCACTCAATCCTGTGAGAGTACACATTGAAATTGGTCCTGATGGCAGAGTAACTGGTGAAGCAGTTGTCGAGTTTACAACTCATGAAGATGCCGTGGCAGCTATGTCAAAAGACAAAGCAAATATGCAACACAGATATGTAGAACTCTTCTTGAATGCTACAGCAGGAGCAAGCAGTGGTGCTTATGGTAGCCAAATGATGGGAGGCATGGGCTTGTCAAACCAGTCCAGTTACGGTGGCCCAGCCAGCCAGCAGCTGAGTGGTGGTTATGGAGGCGGCTATGGTGGCCTGAGCAGCATGAGTGGATATGACCAAGTTTTACAGGAAAACTCCAGTGATTTTCAATCAAACATTGCATAGGTAACCAAGGAGCAATGAACAGCAGCTACTACAGTAGTGGAAGCCGTGCATCTATGGGCGTGAACGGAATGGGAGGGATGGCTAGCATGTCCAGTATGAGTGGTGGATGGGGAATGCAATTGATCTAGCCTGATCACTGACTCTTGGTCAACTTTTTTTTTTTTTAAGAAAAAAAACTTCAGTTTAACAGTTTCTGCAATGAAAGCTTGTGATTTATGCTTACTCTAAGTGGAAATCAGGATTGTTATGAAGACTTAAGGCCCAGTATTTTTGAATACAATACTCAATCTAGGATGTAACAGTGAAGCTGAGTAAACTATAACTGTTAAACTTAAGTTCCAGCTTTTCTCAAGTTAGTTATAGGATGTACTTAAGCAGTAAGTGTATTTAGGTAAAAGCAGTTGAATTATGTTAGTTGCCCTTTGCCACGTTACATTGAACACTGGATGCATGTTGAAAGACATGCTTTTATTTTTTTGTAAAACTCAATATAGGAGATGTGTCTACAATTAAAAGTGAAACATTTTGCCATGTTCGTTAATTCTAGTTTCATTTAATAACCTGTAAGGCACGTAAGTTTAAGCTTTTTTTTCTTTTCTTTTTTTTTTTTTTAAGTTAATGGGAAAATTTTGAGACGCAATACCAGTACTTCAGGATTTTGGTCTTGGTGTTTGTATGAAATTCTGAGGCCTTGATTTAAATATTTCATTGTATTGTGATTTCCTTTTAGGTATATTGCGCTAAGTGAAATTTCTCAAATAAATCCTCCTTTTAAAAACTGCAAAAAAAAAAAAATACTACTAATAATTAGGGAAGCAAACAAATATGTTGTATTTCCTTGGTGATTATATAGTCCAGGAGAGAGTTTCAGCTGTTCTCTGTTTGTCCATACCAAGCAATGTACACTGCACATTTTTCAGTGTAAGCCCTTCTTCTCATAGCTAATACTGCAGGAGGTTTTTTTTTTCTTTTTCTCTATCTTTTTTTCATGCGTTGACAACTGTGAATGTTTCCAGTTCTGGGACCTCTTATCAATGTTCACAAAGCCTGCTATCCTTAGTTTGATTCAATTCAAAGTCAGAAGAGCTTGAATAATGTTCTGCCTGATTCTACTACTTACTCACTTGTGCATTTGGTAGCGTCCACATCCATATCTGTTTCTTTATCTATAAACTAGGAGTAATTCTTGCCCTGCCTAACACTGAAACTTGTGTTTGTGTATGCCAAAACACATAAAAGCACTCTCATTTAAACCCCTCAGCTGATCAACCACCTTCTCATAGCAATTATTTGTTTGTCAGATGCTCAGCTGTAATTAATCCAGTATGTAGGCTAACTTATACAATCTTTGCTCTGCTGACATTTACTGAATACTGGCTATACATGAGCCTTGACCATCTGCGATTTACTATCTTTTAAATGAAGGACCTAGAGTTGTATAAGAGAAGATTCATGGCCTACGGAACTCACATAAAGTAAGAGAGACAGACATATCAACAAGTTTAATAAATGTGATAAGTATTTTAGGGAATTTTATATAGAGTGCTGTGGTGAACAATATAGGGAGTTAGAAAAGTTTTTAAAATGAAGATGTTGAACTGGATCTTTGCCATGGCATTCTGCTCTTCTAGATTTTCCTCCACTTTTCCTCCATTAAGTCACTTGCATCACATATGTCAAATTTTAGCTTTCTCCCAAATCTTCTCAGATTACTGTATCTTCATGTTTTCTAGTATTTTGTACTCAAATTTGCATTACATTGCATTTCCTTCTAAAGCGGTAGAGTGGGAATGTTTTTTAGTCATTGAATAGTATAAATCTTATCAGCAGAGACAAAATACTAAATTTATTTTCTACTCTTCCTTCTTACTATTTGGCAAAATAACTGGCATCCTCTGTTGGACCTTTAAATGATGATGCTCTGTCTTCTTTCTGGACTCCCTCTCTCTTTCTGTCTACCCTTACCCTGCCAATACTGTGGTAATTAGCCTTCAATGTATATCTTCAGCCAAGATCTATCTTCTGAGTTCCTGATGCTCCTGACTTTACACCTCACCCTGGATGTGTGAAGTCTGCATAAATGACACATCCTGTCTCCGATGAGTCGAGGAACACCTGGGTCCGTAGTCTTGTGTCGAACTGGGTACAACCACAGGGGCACATGTGGAGTGGTTTTAAGGAGCAGAGTTTAATAGGCGAGAAAGAAGGAAGAAGCTCCCCATACAGAGACAGTGTGAGGGGGGCTCTAAAGCCTAGAGAGGAAACCCCATGTTCAGAAGAAAAGTGGCTGCTTATATGAGGAGGCTGGAGGAGGTGGTGTTCCAGGCGTGTCCTTTAGGTAGCCCATGAAAAAACTGGCCCTCCCACCCTAGCCTTTTAATATGCAAATGCAGGGCACCACAAGGAAGAAGGCTGGAATCGCCATGTTTGGGTGGAGCCAGTTTCTAATGGCTTGTATTTGCATATCAAAGTTTGCCTGCCCTGCTCTAAGAGCCTGGGCTTTCCTCTACACAAGAATCGTTTCTGGGGCTGCTTTAAAAGAAACAAAAACTTCCCAAGGACTCCTTTGCCTCTTTATCTGCCTAAAATAATTTCTTAATAACTCCTATAATATTACAAACTGAGTAAATCTGAAAAGAAACATATGCCCTCCCACCACTGTGTGTCCCAGCATGCCCTGGCCAGGAATCTACTCTCCCTCCCTCAAGGTGCTACTTACCAGTAAATGCACGTGATTGCTCCAGAGAGAAGCCTAGGAGATCCCTCTCCCACCCCCCCACAATCCCTTATTTCTGAATACTGACTATGTCCTATTAAATATATTCTGTTTGCCTCTATTAATCTTATCAACTGCTATTACTCAAAGCAGTTGATAATGACATCTTTTTAGTTCTCAGACTTGCAAATCAAACCTTAACTATTATATCTGTGTAGTTTTCCTCCTCTGCAGGGAGTCATCAAAGCATTAGAATCAGGTGATCATTTACTTGTTAGGCCTACAGGGTGTCAGCAATGGATTTGAGATATACCTAATGGCTATAATCATCTCACTGGCCCACCAAACTTAAGCAATTAAATATATATGTACATTTTTCCTGCATATAATCAGTTTTTTACATGTATGTTATAACATTGAAAAATTAAAGTCTTAGGTGAAGCATTTTCTGCAGTGATGAAATTTTTGTATTGTAAATGATGATGCATGTCTCTACTTTCTTAAACAAAATATCCTGAACATAATAATTCAACATTTCCTTGAAGAGTCAAAATTGACATTTTGGATATCAGTTATTTTATTACTGTACAATATGCTGATGCCTTCTGTTTAGGTGTGTAGGCCTGTTGCCTGTTCACTAAATGACCCGATACACCTATACTTTTAAAGTTTGTGCTTTTGTTTTTATCATTTTTATATCGGACTCAATGTGTCTTTGTAAAATTACATGTTCCTAAAGAGGTGGATCTATCAAGTTTTCTTCACACAGCTCTTAGCACAGAGCTTGCCTAAGTAAGTTAGGGGATTACTCTTAAAGGTAAAACTATTTTAAACCATGAAGTTTTATTTATTTATTATTTTATTTTATTTTTTTGAGATGGAATCTCTCTCTGTTGCCCAAGCTGGAGTGCAGTGGCTCAATCTCAGCTCACTACAACCTCAGCCTCTGGAGCTCCAGGGATTCTCCTGCTTCAGCCTCCCGAGTAGCTGGGATTACAGGTGCTTGCCACCATGCCGGGCTAATTTTTGTATTTTTAGTAGAGACAGGGTTTCACCATATTGACCAGGGACTGGTCTGGAACTCCTGACCTCAAGTGATCTGCCTACCTCAGCCTCCCAAAGTGCTGGGATTATAGGCATGAGCCCCCACACACAACCTAAACCACAACTTTTTAAAAAAATTCCATTTTGAGGGAAAAGGAAAATGCTAATCAAGCTAATATAAGTTAATACCTTCATATTTATCTTTTTTGTATATGGAGTTAGACCTTAGGAAATATTTTTTAATACATAGCATATTTGTACCAATAAAAAAAGATTTGCAAGGAATAACTTTCTCAATTATAGATACTTTGAAGAATACTACTGATTAGAAAACTGACTTTATGTAGGCTTAAATATATCTGGATGCCACTGCTTCCTCTTCCCATCCCCCTTTCACATGCTGTCCTTAACATTTGTGGTGGAGAGACAGGTGAATGTTAAATAGCCCATTCAAACTGAACTGATACACATTTTGCTCCAGGGCAAAGGAGAAAAACAAACACTTATTTCACTGGAAGCAGGATGGCTTGCTAGGATTTCATCTCCTTAGTGCATTGTTGCCCTTCATTTTCTAAAGATAAATACATCAGTGTCCATTGGGATAGCTTCACGTCTCCATTTGGCACCTAAACTAACATAATTTCCCTTCCTCATCTTCTTTGTCATCAAGCTACGGAAACCACCATTGCAAATTATAACTGAGACGGTGAAAGAGATCTGATCTAACCAACTCCATCTTGCTTCTGCTTTATTTTTTTGTTTTTGTTTTTGTTTTTATACAGAGTCTTGCTCTGTCGCCCAGGCTGGAGTGCTGTGGCTCTATCTCGGCTCACTGCAAACTCCGCCTCCCAGGTTCCAGTGATTCTCTTGCCTCAGCCTACCGAGTAGCTGGGATTACAGGCATGTGACACCACGCCCAGATAATTTTTGTATTATTAGTAGAGAGGGGGTTTCATCATGTTGGCCAGGCTGGTCTTGAACTCCTGACCTCAGGTGATCCACCCGCCTTGGTCTCCCAAAGTGCTGGGATTACAGGCATGAGCCACCGCACCCGGCCATCTTGCTTATAACCTCCAAACTGTTCTTGTTCATTCTTGGGTGTAGGGTGAACTAACTTTAGGAGGAACTTAGTTTATAGTTTAAAAAAAAGATAACCCTTTGCCAAAGCAAACCTTGCCTGGAGACCAGCATGCCTTTGTAAGATTGACAGATTAGCCACAAGATTAGAAATTATGGTTTAGGAGTCATGTAGCTGGAGGCTACAAGATTCTAACCCTCCTGAAACTGCTGCTAAGATCAGTGCTTGAGATATTTTGCAGACGCTGAACTTGATGGATCAGCTGGCACCACCCAGATTGATAAACTGGCTCATCTGATCTTGTGGCTCCCACCCAGGAACTGACTCAGTAGAAGAAGACAGCTTCAGCTTTCTATGATTTCATCTCGGACTTGACCAATCAGCCCAGCAGGCTCACTGGCTTCCCCTACACACCAAGTTGTCCTTAAAAGCTCTGATCCCCAAATGCTCGGGTAATAATTTGAGCAACAATAAAATAATTACTCAAATAATTTGAGCAACAATAAAATAATTACTCAAATAATTTGAGTAACAATAAAATAATTACTCAAATAATTTGAGTACTAATAAAACTTTGGTCTCCCACACAGTCTGCTCTGTGTGAATTATTCTTTCTCTATTGCAATTCTCCTAGTTTGAGAAATTAGCTCTGCCTAGGCAGCAGGCAGGGTGAACCCACTGGGCAGTTACACTACATGTGAATTAGGATGTGGCGGCCCTGGAAATGGCCTTGCCCCAAGCTTAGTGAAGGTGCGTCTCCTTAATGGTGCACTAATTCTAAATATATCAGTAGGATTGCTGCTTACTGGCCATCTTTCTTGGAACAACCCTAGAGAAAGGTTCTCTATACCATGGAGATAAAATTTTCCTGGCTACAGCCACAGCAAGAAAAGCTACAACCCAGTGTAGACTCAGCTTGCTCACCATGTGTTGGTCATTGGACATTCAATCTAAGAGACTTACATAGGTAAAATAGACAGAGCCACCAGCCAACACATTATACTCCACATCAGCAGCAGGGGCAAGCTCTGACAGACTGGAAAAAAAATTCAAGCTTCATTTGTCAAGATCCTTTTACTCCTGACATCCTTTTCCTTCTTCCCACCCCCACCAAACACATTTCATCTTAGATTTCATTTTTAAAATATGGTTACGACACGAGTGGTTGCAAGCAAAAATAACAGGGATTTGAACAAAGAAAACTGACAAAAAGTACCCTGGGACAAGTTTGCCTGAAATATAAATTGTTTTTATGGGCACAGACCAGCTTTCTTGCTGGTCTCGAGCTGTCACTTTGGGTTATTTTTATTGTAGTCACTGAGGATGTTAGCTCAAAAGCAAGCAACGAAGAATGAATGAAGCAGAGAAGGAGAGTGGCAGTGAAAGTCCCTGGATAGCTCAGAACCAGCCAGACACACACAGGGGAGTATTTCCCCAGCTCCCCTAGACCCACACACATGCCTGCTTGCATACATACACATACACACGTGCCCCACATTCCTACATGATATACACGTTCCAAAGTCTCATTTTTCTTTCCTCAAATGTACGAGATGAAGGATCAAAGCCAGAAAGTTTCTATGACTTCTCAGCTGTGAACAGAGAGAGAAATCAAAATCTTTTTTCTCTCTGCAGTCTTACTTTGAGTTAAAAGAGATGGATGATGTTCAGCTCTTCATCTAAGTATCCTGAACTCTCCTCTTCTGAATTTTCCTCCTCTACCTATTGGTCATCATTAGTGTGCTTTACCTTTGACTGCAGGGCAGAGTGGTGCCAAACCTACTCCATTAATCAAGCAACAGATGGAGAATTAAAGCCTATGAAACTGGAAAGCTGGAATTCTTTTTCTATCCCCTGAGATTTATGAACAGTACCCAGAGGCCAGAGTTATTGAGAGATGATCGTGTACTAATAAGCTTTAGAAATGGTGGCTCTTCCTGTGTGTTTGTGTGTAGTTTGATGTGTTTAAACAGCTGAGCAGAAAATTGACTCTCTATTTTCCAAAGTACTTTGCAAAACATGTCTTAAATATAAGCTTTGTTTAACATACCAGTAGTATTCTAATACCAGTGCCTAGCGAGCACTCTTCATTCCCTGGTGTGCTTTTGAATCTAACTTAATGCTGTAGCTGGGAGTGCCTGTTTAATATTTATGGAGACTCACAATGTGTTAAGTACCAAATGAGGCTGACAAGAGTAAATGTTCAAGGATGACTTCATTTTGTTTAATTCCTAGGAAGCAGGAGTGAAATGTATGCGTCACTGGTTAGGAACATGTCTCAGCAGACATTATTCTATGAGGACATTTGAGCCTAACCAAAGGCTGATAGTGGTCATAGGATCCACCAAAATCAGGTATCCCCATTTCTTTACAAAGGCATAGATCTTAAGTTTACAGCTCTATGGTTTTTACATGCATATATGCACCCAAGAAACCACATCCAGTGAAGACAGGGAGAGAATTTATCACCATATAAGCTGTCTTATGCCCTTTTCCTGCCACTTCCTGCCACTTCCCACACCTAAACACTTTCTCAGTTCTATAACCATAAATTGACTTTGTTGATTTATGAAATTCATATAAATGGAATCAATCAGTATATGCTTCTGTGTGTCTGCTTTCATTCACTCAATATATTTTTAACAACAACAACAAATAATAATATGGGAATTCCTTTATTCCTTTGTCCTGCTTCCTATGGGTTCTACTTTTTTTTCTTTTTTAGAGACAGAGTTTTACTCTGTCACCCAGGCTGGAGTGCAGTGGTATGAACATAGCTCGCTGCAGGCTCAAACTCCTGGGCTCAAGCGATCCTCCTGCGTCAGCCTTCTGAGTAGCTGGGACTGCAGGAGTTCCACTTTTGTCTCTTATATTGTTTCTGCATGATCCATGGATTCTCTGTCCATGCAGTTTTATGTTCCTACCCCTTCTGCATGCTATATTTCATTTCTTTATTGTTACTTGTAGAAAATATTTGATTTCATGGTCTGCAGTTGCTCCAAGTTGCACTTTATGGTGTCTTCATCAGTTCTTGTGTATAGTTGAAATACTGAAGCATTCTCCATCAGCTTTTGATTGCCAGCTCTCAGATACCTAGGGAGTGTCTTCATTTTTGGTGGCTCCTTGCCCTGAGGTCCCTCTGTTTTCTGAAATAAGAATAGGTAGAATTATATAGATCACATTGTGTTTGCCTAAGGGAAACTACTTCCAAGTTGAATACTACTTCCATAGTTGAGTGCCACCTAAAAAGTATGTCTACTCCTGTGCACAGGTCATTTTAAAAAAAATTATATTATCTCAGTGCATTGAAATCCACATCCTTCCCATCATTTTAACCTTTGACTTTGCTGTCAGGCCTATTTTGGAGGGTAAACATGCTTGGATGACTTTGTAAGATTTTTGCATAAGCTACAACTGTGCTGAATAAGTGGGGTGGTAACTAGGTCTTTTGGTGGGTGAGCTGATACTTTGCACTTCACATCAACGTACATCTGATTCTATGCTCACAGCAACATGCTTCCACGCAGAATTCAGTTGTGCACTGACTCTGAAAAGTCATACCAACTGATATTCCCTGGGGAACCTCCTAGTATGCTTTATGGATATCATGCAAACTTGCTTTCAGGCCTTTGAAATCATCCTGAATTCTAGAACCATCTTTTCTTCACTACACTAACAGAAAGGTGCTTTAAGGCTCATGGACTCGTATCACACTATGAATCACCGCTTTGGTAGCCAGTCAAGTAGCAACATCTAAAATGATCCTTGCATACATCTCAGAAGGATAGTCAAGACTCATGTTTATTCAGATGCCCAGTACTTGCACAGGCAATTTTATCTCATATTTTCTTGACTTGATAAGTATTTCCATAGACACCCTTGTTTATGCTACTTGGATTTACCCTGGACTGACCTGTCAAAAGCAATTCAACAGAAAGACCAGCACTCACTCTGTCTTTAGCATGAAGAAGGAACAATTGTTAAGCTTTAAAGATAAAGAATTTAATGTGCTAAGAGGAAGCAAAGATGATGACGTTTGCAATACAAATTCAGTGTAAATATGGCTTTTCATTCCCACCTCTTGGGATAAAGTGATAGAGATGCTAGAAAACCTGACAGCATACTTATGGGGTAAATGTCATAACCTGTTCAAAAGCCTTTCAAGAAATACAGAGTGTAATCCCCAACTTTGGGAAACTGGTCTCTAAACAGTCTTTGATTCTTTTTGTTCTTCCTTTATTTTCTCAGTCCCTCTATCCCTCCCCCACACCCTCCCTCCCTTTGCCTCTCCGTCCTTCTCTCTCCCTTTCACTCTTTCTCCCTCCTCCTCTCTGCCTTTCTTTCTTTTCCTTTCTTCTTCACTTTATTACTTTCATTATTTGGGTGTACCTAGTGTGTTCCAAGTATCTTTCTGCCTTTGTCAGTGATCACATTGTCATTGGTCATAAGACAAAGACCCAGTCCTCATGGAACCTGCTTTTCCCCCTCTTTTCCTTCTCCTGCTTTTTTCTTTTTGATTGATTTCATGTCGTGCCATTGAACTAAAACTAGAGTAGGCTAATAGTAGAGATAGGGAAGCTATCTTTCTTGATGTTTACATTTCAAAAGGCTCTTTCCCAGGTCCTTGAGAAAGACATTCTGACACGAGACTGGGAGAAGATTTCAGAGACAGAGAAAGAATTTGCAATTATAAGTTTCCTAAAGTAAATTATCTAAGAAAAAGAAGGGTTAGGTCCTATAGTCAGGAAGAAACCTGTCTAAAATTTATTCAAGGTGAAGGTCTATTAAGGCTGTATTGGCCAATAGTCATCCATTTAATTTGAGTTCTTGATCTGCTTCCCTAAATACCTGTTGGTTTTGTGAGGAAGGGATATAACTTTAGTTTCTCCTTTCCCTGGGAGTGGTTTTGTTTTCCTCTCGGCTTACCACCCTCCTGCCCTTCTCGCTTAGTGCACCTTCGGTTTCCCTTAGGAACATGCTCTACATCCTGCCAAACTCGTCTCCAAGGGTCCATGGATTTATGAGTTCATCCCTCACCTGACTTTCTTTGTAAAATAATGTGAAGCAGCCCAATCTCATTACTTCCAGCCTTTAGAGAGGCTGAATTTAGCTTATAGTTTCCTAGAGAACAAAGACCATGTTGTGATTGAGTGCCAATTTGAATAGATAACGGGTTGGTGAGCCTCCCTTTGCCCCAGCAAAGAAGCACTCATTCCGTGACTCAGTGACAAGTCAGCGGACTACGAGAAATGAAGATAATGGGGAATGTGTGCCTGTCTAAACAATAGACGGCAGAGTAGTCTGTTCCTAGGCATTCTTTGAAATCTGAATATTCACTGTGTGCATATGTTAAATGTCAAGTATAATTCACTCAAAATTTCAGCTCCAAAGAAAACAAAAAAGCAAGTGTTGGAATCTACAGGAAACAATGGGGAAGGTAACCTATAGAGGTAAGGAGACTCTGGAAGACTTGAGGAAGTTTGAGGAAAGTAAAAATGTTAAATGTATAAACAAAGGCAAGACAAGTTCCTATAAACATAAACCAAACTGAGAACAACGTCTAAAGAACCTGTAGAAAAGGATCTTGCAGTGGCCAAGGATTGAAGCCTGTGCAGAAAGTTCAGCTTACTAGGTGTCAGACGCAGAGATCCCTCTGACCTTCATCATAGAGGAAGCTGTAAATCTGTAGTGCTTTGTGATTCTAAGGAGCAGTTACTTGCCTAATTGTGAGGAGAAAAAAAGGAAAAACAATTGACAGAAGCTCATGGAGAAAGTCTACTAACAAAAGATTTAGCTAGTACTGAGGAGGGAAGGAAAGCAGAAAAAGTGTGCTTGCAGCGCTAGACTCTGTTTATCTTATTTACCTGGCACCTTGAGTTCCCAGGTAGGAGTTCAATGGCTGGGTTAATGGGAGGAACAAATTGTTGATTTATGTTGCACGCGCTTCGCAAAAGTAAATAACTGTTGACCTGTTGTCTTAGTGAGTTCAGGCTGTTTTAACAAAATAGCCACAGGCTGGGTGGCTTAACCCGCAGAAATTGATTTCTCACAAGTTTTTTAGAGACTGGGAAGTCGGAGATCAAGGCACCAACATGGTCAGTTTTTGGTGAGGGCACTCTTTGTGGCTTTAGATGACCGGCCACATTCTCACTGTGTCCTCATGTGAGGCAGAGAGAGCAAACTCTAGTTTTTTCTTCTTCTTACATGAACATTAATCCCATCATGGTGGCCCCACCCTATGAGCTCATCTGAAATGAATTCCTTTCCGAAGGCCCCACTTCCAAATCACCTTGAGGGGAGAGCTTCAACACAGGCCTTTTGGAAAGACACACACATTCAGTCCATACCACCTGTTAAAATAAGCACAATAGGCTAATCTATTGAATTAGGTGGCCAGGGCCCAGGCTTTCTCTTGCTGTCAGGAATAAATGGTAGTGAAAACAGCCATTCTTTAATGATGCTTCTTCTTGTTCATCATAGATGGGGAGAGGGTTGGGGGTTGCTCAGTTGAGGTCATCGTATCTGCTCACATTATGTTGAAACCCTTTTTGCCTTTGATAATGTGCTTCTCAGATATCCCTGTGTAGTTTCTTGACTTTTCAGTCACTCTTAGTTATAAAAACAGTGTATCGGCCTGGCACGGTGGCTCACACCTGTAATCCTGGCACTTTGGGAGGCCAAGGTGGATGGATCACCTCAGGTCAGGAGTTCGAAACCAGGCTGGTCAACATGGCAAAAACCCATCTCTACTGAAAATACAAAAATTAGCCAGTCATGGTGGTGGGCGCCTGTAATTCCAGCTACTCGGGAGGCTGAGGCGTGAGAATTGCTTGAACCTGGGAAGAGGAGGTTGCAGTGAGCCATGATTGCACCACTGCACTCCAACCTGGCGACAGAGTGAACTACGTCTCAAAACAATTAAGTAAAAATAAATAAATAAATACAGTGTATCTTGGCCATGAACATTTACATTCATTCCTTTAAAAACTTTAAACTCAAAGCTTTCATCCTTTCTCTGCAGAGGTCAGATTTGTGGATCCTGCTGACAGCTGTTGGAAGGCAGTGATGTGGAATTCTCTTCCTTGTCACAGCCATTTGATTGGGATGAAGAGGGGAGAAAAACAAAAATAAATGTATTTGTGCCTCAGTACAGTGAGTGCCTGTTCTCTTCTGGGCTGGCTACATTTGCTCTGCCTCTGTGTGATCAGCCGGGTTTCACTGGTGATGAGATGTTTGTCTCCTCTCTCCTGGGCGGGGTTTACTTTTCTAACACTGAGAGGCCAAGCCCCTTGCTCCTGGGGTCTTAGATTATTCAGCTCTCTTGGGAGCTACTTTTGAGGCCTTTGAGCCTCTCTGCCTTTTCTAGGTTTTCTTTGCCTAAATTAAGCACTCTCTTAGCATTTGCTCTCTGCTCTCCAACTTCCCCGAACCCTGCCCTCTCTCCCCAATGCATCTAGATTGGAGCATGTGCTCTGCCAGTTCTGTGACTCACAATTTTCAGGCAAGAAGCAAATGATCTGTTGCTTACACAGTGGGAATAGTTTGGGTACCCCTTCATCTAGGAGGAGAGGGAGAAATACCCCTCTTTGGTGTGCCATAAACTCTATATTCACTCGAAATACAAACTCTTGGAATCACCCCAAGACTCTGTAACAGGACCCAGTGGTGGATATTCAGAGGGCTGGAGCAGCAGGACTGTAACAGCTGCTTTGCTAAAACGGCACCTTTCAGGAACTGTTGTGAAGATTATGGAATGAGGGATGCTTTGCAACCATGCCTCCTTTCATTTTCTACTGTGGTCTCTGGTTGACAATTAATGAAATATAATATGTGGAAAGTATATATTTGTATATGTTTTTAAGTAATATATGTCTATATTTTATAATATACTATATATCTATATATTTTTATTATGTATATATGAGAGAATATGGAAAGTATATATACATGTGTATATATCAAATACAGAAATATATTTACTTTTTTTACTTTAAAGGCGATCTATGTTTCCATGATTATAACTGGCGTATGTAGGGGCTAGAGTGTAAGAATTTTATATTGATAGAAACATTGTTGCCGTAAATACAAACTACTATTTTGCTGGTTTAAAGCATTCGTTTCAACACACTCCATGATGTATTTTTGACAACTTAGACAAATTTTACGGTGAACTGTGAGGACTCTAGATATGAGCGTTTCATGTTTTTCTGTGAGGCATTGATTGATGGCTCCTAAAAATAGAATACTAAGGAGAGGAGATGTCAAAAGTCATCCAGACTAGCCCCCTGCTTTTAAGTGCTTAAATTGAGACTGACTGCAGCCTAAACTTCTTCTTCTTTAAAATCCCTCTATAATGGAGCCCCCACAACCTTCTTTGGTGTTAGTTCACTCGAGCATTTTTTCTAATACCTAATGCAAATCTTTCTTCCTGTGGTGCAAACGTACTTTTTATTTTTATTTTATTTATTTATTTTTTTGCAGTTTTAGCTCACAGTCTATTGCTGCAGCTCTTCGACTTTTCCTTTATATTTGATGTCAGTGGGGATAAAAGTAAACATGTGAATTCTCCTCTGACCTAATATTGTGCCCGGAGGCCTCAGGCAACTTCTAGAGCCTGTGGAAACTCAGGGAGAATGGCAGAGGGCTGGAAGGCCGACAGCTCCCTCCTCCCTCCAGAGCCAGGGAAGGAAAAAGGGAAACTTGCATGGGAGGGGAGGAAAATGGGATAGACAGAGGCAGAAGGGCACACAGGGAGAAATCAAGGGAGCACGTGAAGTCTTAAGACCCTGTGAAGAGGCCGTCCTGCAGTGAGACCAACACTTCTTCACCTTTATGTAGAAAGTGCTGCTGGGGGCTGAACCCACCTGAAACTTCCACAGCACCTCGCTGCCCGCACCCCTTCCTAACTCATTCAGTGACGTTTTCTAATCATGCTTTCCCAAAGAAGAGGTACCAGTTGTAGGCAGCCCGTCCGCTGGCCTTTTTCACAGGTAGGGTGTGTGGGCAATGCATGTTTAATGTATGGAGAGCAGAGAGAGAAAAGAATGGGACCTGTTGGGGACTGCAGTGGAGAAGCAGGCTGAGTGTATGAAGGGGAGGGATGAATAGAAAGATTAAAATAGGGTTCCAAAGGACAACAGCTTTCATATGTGAATATGAGTAAAGAGAACTTATTTTTTTTTATTTTTTTAGTTTTTGGAGACGGAGTTTCGCTTTTGTTGCCCAGGCTGGAGTGCAATGGCACGATCTCGGCTCACCACAACCTCTGCCTTCTGGGTTCAAGTGATTCTCCTGCCTCAGCCTCCCAAGTAGCTGGGATTACAGGCATGCACCACTACACCCGGCTAATTTTGTATTTTTAGTAGAGACGGGGTTTCTCCATGTTGGTCAGGCTGGTCTTGAACTCCTGGTGATCCGCCCGCCTCGGCCTCCCAAAGTGCTGGGATTACAGGTGTGAGCCATTGTGCCCAGTGAGAACTTATAAACTTACAGATCAAATTACTTTTTGGTAGCCTTACCTAGTTTTGGTCATTTAAAAAAGGGTCATTAATATTTTTCTATTGAGTTAATAGAAAGTTTTAACACTGTATTTTTAATATCTTAATACAACTACCTACTTTCTCTCTGGCAAGCTAAGACGCATTTATGTCAGCCCAACATGGAAATTTGATTACATTTGCTTCCAAAAAAATACTCACATGGCTGAATAGTGCTCCATTGTTCTTTTCTTTCCTTTTTTCTACTTGTCTTTCTTTTATGTGTGTGTGTGTGTGTATGTGTGTCTCATTCTGCCAGTGTTATTTCCTTAATAGAAGGAAAGCTGAATATTAAGAAGAAATGACCATTTCTTTACCATTTAATAGTTTAGAATCATGTATACCTAATGAAAGAATGAATCTAGATTACTTTCCCTAAAATTGTAAGTTTCTACCCCAAGTTCTTCTTTTTTGTATTAAAGATAAAAGAGGCTAGAGCAAGGAACCCCTAGTGTATTAAACTTTTATTATTTCCAGACAAGGCAAAATTACAACTCTGATTTCTATTGCACTAGGGAGAATTTAAGACCTCTATACCTACATTTTTAAAAGGTTAGGAAGAACTGTACACAGCTGACATTTCAGTGTATGATCAAAGTGTTCCTCAATCTTAAATATATACTTTAAATGTGTCAGACACACCATCACCTGCTCACTGTAGCATATAAACTTTCCCACATACCACCTGACATTTCCTGACCGAGTGATTTCATTGTTCAGTGTGTCCTCCTTTCTGCTTGTCAAGCCACTCTATTTAGCATGATGTCTGTCTAAGGCGGACCTGTTTCACACTGGTAACAGATTATATCTGTATTTCTCGTTCAGATTCCCCTATCATTTTTAGATATTTTAAGTGATTGTCATCACCCTTTTTTTGGTGGCCAAAAAGGGAGGCAAGAATCCAACTTTTGCAACATCATAAGTTTAGCGCAACAAACGGCAATATTTTCTGCCATATCGTGCCTGATCTGACAGTGTATTCGAAAATTCTGTGAATTAACTGTGATGTGCAATTACTAGTGGTGCTTTTATTTCCAAATCAAGTTGTCAAAATCAGCAAGCAGTATCTAAGAAACAGGAAGAATTGCTGTAAGGAAGGAGATCACAAGGTCATGTGTGTTTTTAAAAATCTATGTAGTCCGGACGATTTGGGGTAAATGCATTAATAATCTCCTTTGGAATTTAAGATGTCAAAACAATATGATGGGCTGAGACTGCTGGAGACTTAGATGCATAGAAATCCAGCAATTCTTATGGAGTATTATTTTATGTACAAACTACTTTCTTTTGGTGACATAATTTTAAAAAATTGTTGCGAAATAATGTAGGGTGCAAATGTCTTTGGTATTGTTTCTTTTCCAGCGTGAGGTTATTTTGCTTAAATTGCACATGTATTATTGAACATTATTTCAATGATTTCTATTCTATTTTATGGTAAGTCCAATGATACCTTTTGTTTTTTTTAAACTTGTGACAGATAGGCAGCTCAATTGAGGAAGCACCACTAAGAAGAGTGTACTGATTGTTGGAAAGAATCACTGAGGAAAAGCGTGGAAAATCGAGAACCCTAGAGTGGGGCCCATGTGTCATGTGCAGCCTCTACTGAGCTGTAAGAGGCCAGCTTCTCTTTGCTTTCTTCTTTCTCTCTCACCTGGAAGCCCAATGTTCAACTAGGAAGATGTTCACTTTAGGAAAAGAGAAATTTACTTCAACAAACATTTACTAAGGGGCTGCCCTGTAAAAACACAGTTATAGTTTATATGTGGCTAAGAGACAGTTTACTGAGCTGCAGGCATTATCTACAGAGCCTAAAATCTAGGATGTTGATTGTATTTTACATATGCATGTGCAGACATATGCTCATGGGTTATATGCAAACAGCCACACATTTGTACTAAAGCATTAAATAAGGTTAATAAAAAAAGAGCACACATTCATTTTAGCTTTGAAAATGATCCTTGGCTGGGCGCGGTGGCTCACGCCTGTAATCCCAGCACTTTGGAAGGCCGAGGCGGGCGGATCACGAGGTCAGGAGATCGAGACCATCCTGGCGAACACGGTGAAACCCCGTCTCCACTAAAAATACAAAAAAATTAGCCGGGCGTGGTGGCAGGCGCCTGTAGTCCCAGCTTCTCGGGAGGTTGAGGCAGGAGAATGGCGTGAACCCGGGAGGCAGAGCTTGCAGTGAGCTGAGATCACGCCACTGCACTCCAGCCTGGGCGACAGAGCGAGACTCCCTTTCAAAAAAAAAAAAAGATCCTAGGTTTATCCTGCTTCTTGCTCCCTGTTTCTAGCAGTGGATTATGGAATACGAAGACTGACATCAAATTGTGGGTACAGGAAGCACAAATTCCTCCACGTGAGTCAATAAGGATGAGGATGAGAGGGTCCACTCATAATTTTTCCCCTTGTTTGTTGATTCTTTATATTTTAGCCTTTGAGGGATATGGAGTCAGTATAATAAGGTTTATTTAATATACACCATGTCTTAAACTGTAGCAACTCAACCCCTCAGGGTATTAACTCTTGAACTGAGTTGTGAGAGGCCCTTCCATTGGTTTTAAAGACCAGCAGCTTCCGCATGATGGTGTGTATTAGTCCATTCTCATGCTGCTATAAGGACATACCCGAGACTGGGTAATCTATAAAGGAAAGAGGTTTAATGGACTCACAGTTCCATATGGCTAGGGAGGCCTCACAATCATGACAGGAGGCGAAGGAGGGCCAAAGGCTTGTGCAGGTAAATTGCCCTCTATAAAACCGTCAGATTTTGTGAGGCTTATTCACTATCAGGAGAATAGCACGGGAAAGACCTGCCCCACGATTCCATTACCTCCTACCAGGTTCCTCCCACAACACGTGGGGGTTATGGGAGCTACAATCCAAGATGAGATTTGGGTGGGGACACAGCCAAACCATGTCACAGTGCATAAGAAAACTAAAGGATCACATGTTCATGTGGCCATTATCACTTCTATGACATAAAGTGGGCTCTTGGTCTTAGGGTATAAATTGCAGGATCTGCTATCAAGAAGTTGCATAGTTTTTGAGCCCTTGCAGAGACACTGCAGACCTGCGGGGAGGGGGAAGAGGGTGGGAACAAAACCCTAGCAAGAGTGCATCAGCATCTCTTGCAGGGTGGAGGGTGCTCTTATAATCCGGTAGCTGACTAGTCTCCTTGAGGACTCAGAATTAGTCTCTGCTGATTACAGGTCAAATATTCATCAGTGGTAGAGGCTTTGTAGATAGACAGCTTATCTCCATCAAGCCATACATACCCATCCACGCTGCCCCATGACGATTCTGTCCCTGGGTCCTGGAGTGGCCGAGAATAGAGGTCAGCTGATGTCACTGGATGGATAATTTTGTGTTTTCTGATTGTTCAGTTTTCATTGGTGGTAGGTGTTCTATGGACACTGATGTGAGACCTTAAGATCTACATACTTTGCACCAAATCCCATGGGTCCATTCAAAGGCCTCTTCCACCGGCATCCTTGTCCTTGTTCTTACAATATTCCTCCTTTGATGATGCCTCTCACCTTCCAAAATGTTTGCTTTTGGCCAGGAGTTTGTATATATCCTTACCTCAGACTATTTCTTCCTCTATCTGAAGTTGAAGAATAAAAGTATTCCTCCAGGCTCTGCCCACAGGGCCAATTTCCCCTTGCCAGTGTGGTTCAGAGTTACCAGTGGACTTGTAGTTTCACGACTCTCCACTATTAGTCTGATACAGTATTTCAAGCTCACCCTTCTGTGAATAAGGTTCAGAGTTCTTTTCCTCTTTCTATCAGATAGCTGTAGGACACCCTCCCCATCCCCCCCTTCTTCCGTTTTTTTTGTTTGTTTGTTTGTTTGTTTTGTTTTTTTCACCTAAGGCCATTGAACAAAACTAAGAGAAAGATGTCAGTTTAAAAGAAGTAGATAATATTTGATTTGGGACACTGGTTTGATGTTTGTACTCTGAACCTGCATGGCCCAAATTTAGAAATTTCTATTGTCTGTGACATACTGGTGCACCTGCTTTGTCTTGCGATTCTGTGGCTACAACAGGTCCTATCTCATGACAGGCGTGCACCAGTGTACAGTCTCGTAGTGCCCCATGTTTCCATCTGAGTCTGTCAGAACCTAGTGGCACATGCTGTAGAGACATTTGTGCATAGTGAATAGTTCTGTGCTGCAGAAGGCATGGGCTTGCCCTGGAACCCTGGAGTTCTACATTACAACTTTTGTAGTAGGTCTTGACAAAAACCCCACCTAGTGTCCTTATCTATCATAGATTCTTCTTGAACCATTGACTCTGCCACGTCCCATAACTCATGCTGGAGGGCCACATGTGGCCATGCTAGTGCCACAGTATGAACCTATTAGGAATCCTTTCTTGGTCTGGATCCTGCTCAAAATTTGCAGCCTTCTGAGTCCTCCAGCACATGAGTCAGAGCTCTATGCCTAAGTGATATATCCTGTCTTCAAAATCTAAAGATAGTTACCAAGCAATGTGACTCTTTCTTAATGGTAATAGGTAATTTAATTTCCCTTGTCCTTGGACATGGCCCTGATCACTGAACCCCTAAAATTCTCATTAATGTAGCAGGCCCAGGATTCTTTAAAGGTCTATCTTTTATCCTCTGGTGTATCTTCTAGCAAACACAGAGACCCAGAGGGTTTGCTCACTTTGCTTCATTAACATGATGTCAACAATGCAGTGAACTGCTCTGCAAGATACAGAGGCAGTCGAGCTCGCTTTACACTGTGTTGTGATAGAGGGCAGAATCCACACCAACTATTTTAGCTGAGAGATTACCCTAAGAGCTTGGTTAAATAAGTAATGCAACCTGAAAAAGCAAAGGGGAATATGGAATTAACACAGAGTGAGTAACTGTAGAATGCACTACCTCCCCTCTGGTGGAAAGGAAAATGAGAGAAGTGGGAGTTTTAAAACCTACCTGAGAGGTAAAACCCAGACATCTGAAATGGAGTATTTGCCAGATGGTGCTGGTGCCTCAGGAGCTTGGAGGGGCTCCCACAATGCTGAACTCAGGTCTCTGAGGAGGGTGCTGCTGGGCCATGGCTGGTGTCTCTGAGGCTGCTTCTGAGAATGTGGGGAAAAAAAACCTGAACACGGGCCAACTGTGCTTCTGGCACAAACCACCATGGCTACAATAATCCTGGAAGAACAGTGAGCAAACTGGAAGAGGCAATGTCCCATCTCCTTCTCTAGCCTTTCAGTCCCTCTTTGTGTCGCGCATTGGGAACCAGTGGCAAGGAGACATGGGGTTGGGGAATTCCCAATCAAAGCATCAAAAAGCAAAGTGCAGAAGGAAGGGTTCAGAGCCGAGGGGTAATAACTCAATAATCAGCACATCTGACAAAATAGTAAATAAAAGACGAGGCCAAATAAATCCAAATCTGCTGAATTCTCACAAATCCAGATTCAATCCCTTGGATCCTTTATAAGCTGAATTTATATAAGCGCCTTCTAGCTTCTGAAATAGGTGAGTGCCCCAATGCATGCACTCATTCTTTCTTTCTAAAACAGTTATTATTATTATTATTATTATTTTGAGACTGAGTCTTTCTCTATTGCCCAGGCTAGAGCGTAGTGGCGTGATCTTGGCTCACTGCAACCTCTGCCTCCCCGGTTCAAGCAATTGTCATGCTTCAGCCTCCCGAATAGCTGGGATTACAGGTACCTGTCACCACACGCAGCTCATTTTTGTATTTGTAGTAGAGACGGGGTTTCACCATGTTGGCGAGGCTGGTCTTCAACTCCTGACATCAAGTGATCTGCCTGCTTCAGCTTTCCAAAGTGCTGGGATTACAGGCGTGAGCCACTGTGCCCGGCCTCTAAAATAGTTATTGCAGGTCTGTTGCATGCCACACCCTCTGGTTGCTTTGTCTTCAAGATTCTTTCACACACATATTTCCTTCAGTTCAACTGGAGTGGTCAGAAAGTAGGAGAAAAAGGCAAAGAAAAGAATGATGTAGGCCAAGGAAAAGAGTTTCAGTGAGGAAAAGCATGTTCAACAGTTCCAAATGTGGGGCTGGGCACAGTGGCTCATGCCAGTAATCCCAGTACTTTGGGAGGCTGAGGTGGGAGGATCCCTTAAGGCCAGGAGTTTAAAACCAGCCTGGGCAACATAGCAAGACCTGTCTCCACAAAAAATTTAAAAATAAGCCAGGTATGGTGGTGTGTGCCTGCAGTCTCAACTACTTGGGAGGCTGAAGCAGGAAGATCTCTTGAGCCCAGGAGTTTGAGTCAGCAATGAGTTACGATTTTGTCACTGTATTCCTGACTGGGTGACAGAGTGAGAGCCTGTCTCTTTAAAAAAAAAAAAAGTCAAAAACAAATAAGATGAGTTAAATGAGTAAAACCATAATCTCTAAAATGACATATCTGTTCCCAGTTAGAGTAGAAAGAGCAATTTACCATTGTCAAGGTTATAAGACATTTTGAGTTGATAGTTTCTCATAGAAGAAGGCAAATAACTTTTTAAACAGATATAGTTTGCATAAGAAATAACAATTGTTTGGAGAAGGAATCAGATAAATTCTAATGGGGAGTCTACTAAAATAGGCTGTTCATCAGTGCAGAAAAAAATGCAAAACAGCATGTAAATACAATTGAAAAAGTGAATGCCTCCAGTTTGCTGCTAATTTAGTCATTCTGGGACTCCTAAGAGGCACTGCTTTGCTTACATGGTGTTTTCTTTCCTCTGCTTTATTTGACTTATTGTTAATTGTTTTATTTATTTTTACAATTATCTTAATTAAAACATCTTTTATTTACCCTTTCTCCTCAGATCAAGGCAGAGTGTAATTGTAAAAACAAACAGTTAAGTATGTGTGGCATAGTGAAGACTAAGATCATGGCGAGAACCAGGACAGAGTCCCCTGATGTGGGAACAGTAGCCTGGAGGAGCCTGGAAGGCCTGATTAATTCAGAGCAAACACAGGGCACCCAGGAACACCTCACATTGAGGAAGGCCCGGAAGGCTGGGTTTTGCTTTAGATAAAAGATTCACACTCTGCAGCTTCTCCACAGTTGATTGGAAGACATCTTCTTGTGCAGACCTCTATCCAGGGACCACTTTGCTAGCCATCCTTGTTGCAAAACATCTGCCAGGGGGCATGGGGTGCCCTTCGTGAAAACATGGTCTTCCCTTAGTGCAAATAAAAGAAGCATAGAAATAAGCCATTATTTTAGACTGATTCATCAACACTGGGATTACTGGGGACTTTGCACTGCTTATTCTGATGCAATTGATAACCTGTTAAAACACAATGAGCTGTGGACTTGCTACCATTTAATGTCCTGAAATAGTCTCTGCCTTTCTGAATCTGATTTGTACCAGAAAGTAAATGGAATGAGGCAATGAAAGTTCTGATGCTCTATCTTGACAAAGAGTTTAATGTAAAGCTTTCTTATAGCCTCCTGTTGATTTGAAATCTAGGCATTTCCTTCAATGAACTGCATCTTTTTAATGTTGCTAAGAGAAATGTCAAGTTCAATATCACAAAGTAATGAATTCTTTGCTTATCGTGATAGCTTTTAATAGGAACTATGTACCAAAGTATAAAATCCTTCATGTTGACATGCATTTTAATAGCAGCACATAATTGTTTTAAGACCATTAAGGAATGAATATGGGGGAAAGCCAATTTTCTTTGTAGTACTTTTAGAGATAGGCAGTTATAAAAGTGGATTTCATGAAAAAGGATGTTTGCATAGCGAACTTAAATCATATCATATATGTGTAGAAAATTTAGGAGACACGATAAATACAAGCCAAACCTTTCAGGAATCGCTAGCTTTGCCCTTCAATAAATTCAGAAGTTGCATTGTTTTAAGCCTAGAATTTTAAACTCACACTTTAATGAGCATTAAGCCTAGCCTTTCATTTAAACAATGTCATATTATGACCATGTTAGTTAACTTTCCTGAGAAGGCACTGCTTCCTGAAATTCAGACCTGGCCTCCCCTTCAACAGCATGCATTGGCTCTGATGCCAGGTGGGAACACCCTGGACTTCAGAGATTTAAATTATATGGAGTGAGAGGCCAGGTCCACGTTTTTGACAGCCCCAAGTCACCCCCATAGGTTTTGCAAATTTTTGAGAAGCTACTTTCTTAGAAACATCTCTGTTGCCACATCTTGAGACTGAACACACTATGTTTTTTCCATGTCCCCAGAAGGTGACAGTCTTGTCACTGGTTTCCGCACGTCTGCTAAAGACTATCTTATCTCAAGCATTTATGGGTTTTGTGCCTCCCTGAGGATTAGTGGGATTCACATCGTTTATTTTTTTGATTTTTCTCTCTCCATCTTCCATCTTTACCTTCCTTTCTCTATCTCCTTCCGCTTCTTTCCAAAAGAAAGAAAGAATGAAAGGTAAAGAAAAGAAAGAAAGTGGGGAGGGGAGAGAGAGAGAAAGAAAGTGAAAGAAAGGAAGAAAGAAAGAAAAGAGAGAAAGAAAAGAAAGAGAAGGAAAGGAAGGAAGGAAGGGAAGAAAGGAAGAAAAATAGAAGAAAAGAAAAGAAAAAAAGAGAGTTATGATTATGCCAATGCACTCCAGCTTGGGCAACAGAGTGAAACTGTCTCTTGAAAAAAAAAAAAAGAAAGAAAAAAAACCAAATAAGATGAGTTAAATAAGTAAATAAGAAAGAAAGAAAAGAAAGGAATTAAGAAATTCCCCTTTTATGCAGGATTATCTGAGTCCTTCTCCAAAAATGTGTTGACAGAGCTTGCATCTCACAGTTTTATCAAGATCTCCCCCACCTAAGTCTTTCCTCTCACTGTAAGAAGTTGTTACCTGCTACTGAGAGATTAATTCTCTCCATTTCTTTACATTTCAAAAGTTTTTACAAATATGATTTCAGGCAGCGTAAAACACTATTCATTTCTTCACCTACCTCTGGGAATGTTCGGACAAAAATTGATGGCCTCAGTGTAGAACCCTCATTTGATAGCACAGAGAGATGGATCTATTTTGATACACGCCTTTTTATCAAACTGGGGTTCTGCCCTGACTGAAAAGGAAACTGCCATCATTTCAGCAGATGCAGAGTTGAGTGAGTGACTTTACAATGAATGCAAAATACATAGCCCTCCTCGTCTTTGAAGTACAGCAGTGGTTACTGGGTGGAGAGGAGGAGGTAGGTAACATGATGCTGTTAGCTGGCTCCTTCATTAGGAGCACATTTTGGACCAGGCACGACGTGGAAGCATCTCAGAGAGTAGCAGAATTGTGCTTATGATGCCAAATATTACTGCATGATGTGGGCTTAATTTTAAATTCTTATATCACTCCTACTCATTAGTGATAACTCTGGATGGTGTCTTCTTTCTCTCTACTAAAACATTGGGACACCCTTGCCATTCATTCTGCTATATGAAGATAGTGACTATTTTTCTATTTATGTATTACGTGTATAAATAAATAAATGTTTTTGTCCTACTTGGCTCTATCTATGTACCAGAATTTTCCATATAAACAGGATTTGTAGTGTCTAAATTACTTATTGCTAAGTTACCTAGAACATTTCTAAATAAGTCATTCACACTATCAGTCTAATTTTACAAAATAACAAACTGTCCATCAACAAATGATGCTGTGCCTTTGTGACTTGTTAGTTTGCTAATTTGGAGGATCTCACTCTCAGATCTTTTATTATGTTATGAAAATGAGAAAACTTTCATAATATATACGTTCAAGGATAATTTGGTTGAAATAATGTCTTTAAAAATGTTGTAAGGGCTAGGGGTGGTGGCCTGTTCCTGTTCTGATCCCAACACTTCCCAAGGCCAAAGTGGGAGGATCGCTTGAGCCCAGGAGTTTGAGATCAGCCCAAGCAACATAGCAAGACCTCGTCTCTACAGAAAAAAAAAAAAAAAATGAGGCTGGCATAGTGGCATGTGAACCCAGCTACTTGGGAGGTTGAGACTGGAAGACCACTTGAATCCAGGAAGTTGAGGCTGTAGTGAGCTATGATCAGGCCACTGCACTCCAGCCTGGGCAACAGAATGAGACCCTGTTGGAAACAAAATAATAATGATAAAAAATAAAATAAAATGTTGTAAGGTATGACCAACATACATGATAACAACAGAAAATGTTTGTGAAAAATGAACAATTTTGGTTTATCCAATATTCATAATTCACTGAACTGCTGATAATCCCTTGTTGAATGGATTCATTATTATTCTTTAACAACACTATTGTACAATGGAAACTATTAATTAAGGCCATTTCTCTAAGCCCTTGAGTTGTGAATACTTATTTTTAAATTTTGGTAAAATTATCTATTTGTGATTTCTTTGTCAAAGAAACAACTCATATAAAGAGATAATTCATTTCACTGTAACAGTTTATTTCAACCATTATGGAAAACAGTATGGCGATTCCTCAAGGATCTAGAACTAGATGTACCATATGACCCAGCCATCCCACTACTGGGTATATACCCAAAGGATTATAAATTACTCTACTACAAAGACACATGCACACGTATGTTTATTGCGGCACTATTCACAATAGCAAAGACTTGGAATCAACCCAAATGTCCATCAGTGACAGACTGGATTAAGAAAATGTGGCACATATACACCATGGAATACTATGCAGCCATAAAAAAGGATGAGTCCATGTCCTTTGTAGAGACATGGATGCAGCTGGAAACCATCATTCTTAGCAAACTATCGCAAGAACAGAAAACCAAGCACCGCATGTTCTCACTCACAGGTGGGAACTGAACAATGAGATCACTTGGACTCGGGAAGGGGAATATCACACACCGGGGCCTATCATGGGGAGGGGGAAGGGGGGAGGGATTGCATTGGGAGTTATACCTGATGTAAATGATGAGTTGACGGGTGCTGACGAGTTGATGGGTGCAGCACACCAACATGGCACAAGTATACATATGTAACAAACCTGCGCGTTATGCACATGTACCCTAGAACTTAAAGTATAATAATAATAATAATTTAAAAAAAGTGTTTAGGGACACTGGGCTGGGTGTGGTGGCTCCTGCCTGTAATCCCAGCACTTTGGGAGGCCAAGGTAGATGGATCACTTGAGGTCAGGAGTTCGAAACCAGCCTGGCCAAAATGGTGAAACCCCATCTCTACTAAAAATACAAAAATTAGCTGAGTGTGTTGGCACATGCCTGTAATCCCAGCTACTCAGGAGGCTGAGGCGGGAGAATTTGCTTGAACCTGGGAGGTGGAGGCTGCAGTGAGCTGAGATTGTGCCATTGCACTTTAGCTGGGGTGACAGAGCCAGACCCTGTCTCAATCAATCAATCAATCAATCAATCACTTTAGGGACACTGTAGTCCACTTTAACAAAGGGTTATCCAAAACTTATTATGTATAAATACTGGGGAATTGGGAATAAAAATTCAAAGTTCTGGTTCCAGATCCTTGAGGAATTGCCACACTGTCTTCCACAATGGTTGAACTAATTTACACTCCCACCAACAGTTTAAAAGTATTTCTGTTTCTCCACATTCTCTCCAGCGTCTGTTGTTTCCTGACTTCTTCATGATCATCATTCTAACTGGAGATGGTATTTCATTGTAGTTTTGATTTGTATTTCTCTAATGACCAGTGATGATGAGCTTCTTTTTCATATGTTTGTTGGCTGCATAAATGTCTTCTTTTGAGAAGTGTTTATTCATATCCTTCACCCTCTTTTTGATGGGGTTGTTTGCTTTTTTCTTGTAAATTTGTTTAAGTTCCTCTGGAAACCATTATTCTCAGCAAACTCACACAGGAACAGAAAACCAAACACTGCATGTTCTCACTCATAAGAGGGAGTTGATTAATGAGAACACATGGACACAGAGAGGTGAACATCACACACTGGGATCTGTCGGGGGGTCGGGGACTAGGGGAGGGATAGCATGTGGAGAAATACCTAATGTAGATGACGAGTTGATGGGTGCAGCAAACCACCATGGCATGTGTATACCTATGTAACAAACCTGCACGGTTCTGCCCATGTATCCCAGAACTTAAAGTATAATAAAAAAAAAAAAAATCAAAGTTCTGATAAGCTACTGAATAGGCAAACTGAATAGGCAAACAGATCATGTCACCATTCATATGATATATAATAATGAAGGCATACTATAATAATAGCAAACATTCTTAGGCCCTTAGACCTTCCTTCTGAAACCTTAATCTGTATTTTTCTTCATAGCTCATTTAAAACTCAGAAGAACCTCCTGAGGTATATACTATTATTGTCCCTATTTTATAGATAAAGAAGACAAAGAAGGTGAATGACCAAAATTAACCAAAATCACACAGCTAATCAGTGGCAGAATCAATACCTGAACCCAGAGTCTTAAGTCTCATTACACTCTGTAGCAACAATGGGAAATGGTTGATTCTGACTAGCAGCATAGGGGAGGAGGGAGATTTCACAAGTGAGGAGTATTTGATCTATGCTTTGAAGAATGATGACAGTCTTATCCAATGATAAAGGGAGAAATACTTTTTAAGGGTATGCAGACCAGTGTGAGCAAAAGCACAGATATGTAGAAGTGCCTGATAAATTCAAGGGAGAGCTTATAGCTCCATAGTTGTGTGGTTGGAGACAGAAAAAAAGAGGGAAAAGGTTTTTGCAGTTTCAAGTGTTTTGTCCAGACCAGAAATGATGTGATTTTTTAGTCCATGGATCATTTCAAGTTTAACATATTGGTATTTTTTCTTTCTTTGCATTTCCTTTATAAATACTCAGATTTAGCAACATATAGTTTCCCCAAATTTTGCTCTTCTGTAATGTGAAATGATTGAATGCATGGGTACAAAGAGATACAGATTGGTAGTATACATGATGAATTTTTCTAAATAAAGTATTATTTTTCTCTAGACGCATATGAGTAAGTTGAAAATACTAGCTTAGAAAATGAGCAAACAGGGTTACATACAATGAAATAATTTGCATCCTGTGTAAGCCCAGCTTCTTCACTTCATTAGTTTTTAATTAAGCCTCTGTCTGATTAAGTTCTCCATCTCTTTTCTACAACCTTTTGCTTATAATTATTTTTCATTTGGTCCTTAGCAGCCTCCAAGAAGGGTGAAAAGCAATATTGTTTGATTATCCTCTGATACCTTTCTTGTGCATATCTTGTATTATTTTTGCCAAAAATATAATGTAAAAAATATCACAAGTACAATTCCATAGAATAAGTATAGGATGTGTAGCGTACATAGAAGGTATAGAAACTGTGATGATAGTGACATGGACCCTCCTAGAGTATCCCAGGTTAAGACACATGCCCCAAGAATGAATGAGAAGCTTTTCTGGCCTTCTGAACCTGACTGATTCTTCTTAAGGACCACCAAAGGAGAGCCTCAGGCTTCTCAACTAACAATGCCAAAAGATGATGGAGACCAGTCTCACAAGCAGAACCCCTGCCCAGACCCCTGCCCTGGGCCAGGCATTTTGTAGAAGGCACCTTTCTGGCTCTCTTCCTACTGTGCTCTTCCTGGAGGTCAAGGGGATATGCCTTTCCAGAACCTACTCCATTCTCCTCTGTTAGACTATGGTCCAGACCTCCAAATTCTGGACCCAAAGTCTCCAAACCGGTTTCCACAGCTTGCAGAGGCCTCTCCACTGTCTGCCATTTGGAGAGTGGGCTGAGCTGCTGTTTGCTTATCTTTTGTTCTGAGAAATAGCCAAAGGGTGGCTACTGTGGCAGCTACTAGGTGGTGGTGGAAGAAGCTTGCAAGTTACAGTGCGTTGTCCACTGGCCCACACACCTGGCCCCTCTTGGTTCAGGCCAGAGTTGACAGCGAGAAGAGAAGATGGAAGTTCTGTGGATCCCAGGCTTTTGTTTGCACCCTTGTCCCAGGTGTAAATGTTAGGAATGAGCATGATCAAGACACTGCACCTGAAGAAGCTTAATTTAAGGAAAAAATGACTGTGGAGCACACCTCACCTCATATTTCTTCAGAAGTCGAATTTATTCTTTCACTCTTCCTTTACATTTCTTATTTATGAAACAAATATTTATTCCAAACCACTCTGTGAGCTTATGAGATGGCATGGTAAAAAATCTAAACATAAACGAGATATAGGAGCAACACTGTGAAGTTGTGGGCTCCTGGTAACCAGGGGAAGATGGGTTTTCAGAAGGACAAAGTGGTCAGCAGAGATATTGTCATGCAGTCTCAGAATATGCAGATTAAAGTGTCGTCAGTGGCTCAGAGGAGGGAAATGATTAGGTCTCTGGCAGGAGAGGTCCCAAGAAATGGCACAGGCAGAAGTGAGGTTGGGGTGAGTTAAAAAGTGAGCAATGGTGAATGAGGGCCTGGAACTGGTGAGTAGAGTTTACTCTTGAGGATTTTTTCAGTGAAGGTTTACAGGAAGATACTGAAGTGGCTGGAATGGGAGTTGGGATTAAGGCAGAAAGTTTTTAAAAGGGGAGAGGTTTGACTTTGTTCAAAAGAAGCTGAGATCCCAAGGGTTTGGGGCACTGCAAAGTATACTGCGTTGCTTATAACACTTGCATTTGCATGAGACTTGAGTCTTGTACAACCGGTTTTATTTCGGTATCAAAATGTCTGCCTCCAGGTTTAGCAATTGGGCAATTTCTAGACAGCTAATCAATACGACTGCGCCCCCCACCCTGCTCTCCTAATTATGTAATTATCCACAGAGCTATTCCAAGAACAACTAGCCTGAGCTCTTTTCTCCCCACATTTAGCTGGTAGAGTTCTATTCCCTAAGCAGGCTTATTTGTTCCCTAAATTTTAATTTATTAACTGTTTCACCTGAAAGCAATCACCTTTGCAGTCAATTCCCCAAATAAAACATCTGCCTTTTCAATTCAGACAGCTATAAGTGAAGAAATACACCAGGGGAGGAGAATTATGTTCTTTTTTAGAAAGCAGAGCTGTTTACAAAGACACGAATTCTGGCACCAGCCGCCTGGTTTGCGTCATGAATGAGCTTGCATGAGTGCCGTGAAAAAGCGAGGCCCATTAGCCGCTTTCCTCCTGCTCAGCTGTGAAGAGTCTGCTTCTGCTCCTGTTTCTCAGTCTTGCCTCTTGTATTAATTGACCTTTTACAGAGGTTGCTTGAGACCTGCAAGCTCTGAGCTCATTAGTTCTCACAGTGCTTTGTTTATCTGCAGCATTTATTTGCATGCCATTTGTGCTTTCAACATGCTTTAAAATAATTTCTATCTTGAGGCCCTAAGGTGCCTTTCTTTGAGTTTGTTAGGGAGGCTTCAGCGACGGATGAGATTCCTGCCAACTTTTCTGCAAACTTTGTTCCAAGAACAGAAGTCTGAGGGCAAAAGGTGGATGGACACCTTACACTAGGTAATATTTTTCTCTCTCCTAAGAAGTGTGCATGAGGCAGACACTGAAGAAGATGAAAATGTACTATTAATGTACTGAGGGTGTTTTTCCTGAATATTTGAGCCCTTCAGAGGTTTGGTTTTTAGCCATTACTGGCAAACAAAGCAGTGGAGACCCTAAGTAATAGAAACCATTCAGAGTTACTTAGGGTCTCCACTGCTTTGTTTGCCAGTTTCCAAACCTCTTCCGCTTACAGGAGCTCAGCAATGAGCACTATAGAGCTGTTTGCAATTCTAATTCCTGAAAAAGGCACAAGTGCAGACCAGCTCCTGAGGCTTCCCTGGGCAGACTTCTTTCACTCTGCCACGTGCCTGTCTGTACTTCTCTCCTCAAAGAAGTGAGCAGGAAACAAAATGAGCCCCCGAAAGGTTGTTCTCTTTCTTGTGAAGGAAAAAAATAAAGCTTTCTGTGATGACGAACCACTCAAGCAGCCCACACAGCAGCACTGTGCAAGGCAAAGAAGAATGGAAACTTTTGTGGAGCAGAGGTGTTTCAGGAAGTATTGGGGAGAAGAGAATAGAAAAATGTATCTGTGCTAAGAAAGGTCTAGATGAGGCCCCTTATCCCGTTAAGCAACGATGGTTTGTAAATCAGCCCAGGACTTTGGAGGATAGAATACCACAGGGTCACAGGATTCTTTTCAGGGAATCAAAACATTGGCTTTGGAGCATAACTCCACTTAACCACGCGGAGCAAAAAGAAAAAAGCTGCAATTTCATATACAAGAGGTTCCATGAAGTATATATTGGATGTGAAACAAAGCAGTTGGTTCTAGGTATAAAAGCAAAAGGAAGCGAAAAACCAACGGACTGTGCGTTAATTTACTCTGGAACTGATTAACAACAGGTGCAGGTGAAAATCGTCACTACCTCCTACAATGTGTTTTATTACTGGAAATTATCAAAAGTTTCACAATTTCCTTATGGATGCTATGCTTGAGTAAAAAAGTTTTTTTAAAGTTTCATAACATTTTAAGTCTATACAAACAGAATGTTTAAAGAGCTATTTTACAAAAAGAAAAAGAGAAATGCTGTAGTCAAATAACTTGGAACAAGGGCCTTCACTTCCTTCCATCAAATTCAGAAAACAGAGATTTGTAACTTGCGATAAACGACAGAACACCGTTAAACTTAATCGTATTTGTTGTCTTTACCTCACACTGATTAGTCAGGGACTAGGTAAATTGTTTAGTTAGATAAATATTCGGTATCTTTCAGCTTTCTCATCAGCACAGAGAAGGCAACTTACATTTCCTGAATGAACCAAGTATATTATATCCAAGTTATTTTTTCATAGTTGCTTTTCAATTAAAGATAATTTTCTTCTTAAGAGGAGACCTATGCCTCTGATTTCTGATTTCACCCCTCAGAGAGGTGGCTTACACTACTCTATTTCCATACTACCAATGCTGCCTACATCACGTTCTCTTCAGAGCTCAGGGCTTGCTTCCTCAGGTGACAATTTCAGAATGCAGCGCTATGCTTTTCATTAGCTTTCACTTCCATTTCTGCATTAAGAAACAGTACATCCCAATATCCACTTAGTGTAACTGGATTGTTTGTAACTCAAAGGATAAATGCTTGAGTGAATGGATACCCCATTCTCCATGATGTGCTCATTTCACATTGCATGCCTATATGAAAACATCTCACGTACCCCATAAATATATACACCTATCATTTACCGACAAAAATGTAAACAAAACAAAACAAATATCCACTTAGAGTGTAAGGAATTGGTTTACCTCGCTGAAGGAATTTTTTTAACTATATATTCTTTTTGAGATGGAGGTTTGCTCTTGTTGCCCAGGCTGGAGTGCAGAGGCAGGATCTCAGCTCACTGCAACCACGCCTCCCGGCTTCAAGCAATTCTCCTGCCTCAGCCTCCCGAGTAGCTGAGATTACAGGCACACGCCACTATGTCCGGCTAATTTTTTTGTGTTTTTAGTAGAGGCAGGGTTTCATCATGTTGGCCAGACTGGTCTTGAACTCCTGACCTCAGGTGATTCACCTGCCTCAGCCTCCCAAAGTACTGGGATTACAGGTGTGAGCCACTGAACCCAGCCTCTCCGAGGAATTTTGGAGCACAAACTCAAAGCCCACACCAAGCAGAAACTTGTCAGTAGCTTTCTAGAAAAGTTTTAGTTACTTCTCCACTTCCAATTTGCTTTCACCTTCAAGTAAGTCAGATTCCTTCTGCGTTAGTGCTATACTCACTCCAACCTAGCACTCATAGTACTGAGTGAACATTACATGTTTAATTCCTATCCCCCCACCAGATTCCAGGTTACACAAAGGTAGAGGGTCATTTTATTCTTGTTTATTTTGTTATTCACAGTGCCTTGAACATTGTGAAGTGCTTGGTAATTTGCTGAATCACAATGAAGCAACTACTCTTCTCAAATTAAAGAAGGACTGTGTACATTCTCCATAGAGTATTAGACCTGGAAGTCTCTAAAAATCATCTTATTGAACTGTATTAAAGTCCTTGTCTGCTAATTTATGTTGTACACCACTAAGTTTGTGATACTGTTACAGTAGGTAGCTAGTCTTTCATGAGCAGGCAGGAAAGGGCAACAACCCACACACGGGAAGCGTCCACCCCCCCCACACACCGGAAGCATCCGGCGACCTCCAGGTGATGGTCAGGAGGCTGTTAACTGTCTCTCTAAAGTAATAATTAGTCACAACTGGTACCAGGGAAAGGCCCGCTCCTAATAGATAGAAAACACCTGAAATAGATAGAAAACACCTGAAATAGGTGATCAGCCGCTGCTGGATAAGATCTCAGGTGTTGGGAGAAGTGACGCAAGACCCCGGAAGTCGGCCAACGTATAAAACCCCAGGTCAAAAGGTCAAACTGTGCATTTGTCTTTCGAGTCTGCTGTTTGCCTCTCTTCCGAGTGTACTTTCATTCCTGCTCTAAAACTGCCTCAGTCTTTCCTGCCTGATACCCCTCAACCGAATGCCTTCTTCTGAGGAGGCAAGAATTGAAGTTGCTGCCGACCTGACATGGATTTTCCACTGCTAACACATTTTGGTGTTGTGTGACTCAGGTACGTTTGACGGCTAACAATAATTTGTAGCAGCAACAGGAAATTAATACCATAATGCCTAACTTGAAGTTTGCAGGGAAGATGAGAGGTAGTGTATGTTAAACATGTAGTAGATGTTCCAGAATACCGTCATCATGTTTCCTGTGCACACCTGAGCCTGATAATGGAGCTCCCTGGTCTGAATGTAATAGGTACATTTCCAAAAATAATAATAGTATTAACACGTGCATAGTATTTTATAGTTTATAAATAATACTACTTCATGGACATTACTGAATTAGAATATCATAAGGTTTCTGTGGAAATTATGTAAATTAGAACCGTAAAAATAAAATTATTAAATTCAGAGTAAAAGTCTAATAAAATTCTCTATTGTACACAGGAGGAACCATGGATTTCGGAGATTTTGGCCTCCTGCAGTCATAAGGTAAGTGCTGGAATGTGATCCCAGTGTCTCAATTCAGGATTTTTTTTCCCCCCACTGTATTTTGTTGTAAGCCTCACATTTCTGTTGTTCCTACTGGTGACTAAAACCTGGCTGATAGCTTCCTTTTCATCTGTACCCCACTTTTTTTTGAGAAGGTAAAATTTCAAAGAAAAAGAAAATAGCTTCAATTTTCCTCTCTCCTCTCAACTTCATGCCTACATCCTAAACAAAAAAAGTTTCCTTAGTGTTTTCATTCTTTCAGATTTTTTTTGAAACCTTTCTAAACTTGAAAGTGCCATTCCTTCACTCTTAAGTATCACATATTTGCAGAACACAAAACAGCCAGGGTTAGAGACTTCTGACTTGTGTTCTGTTACTTCTCTGCCCTTACACATTTATGGAACAATTCACTCAACCTCGCTAGGTTTAACCTCCCCCTCTGAAAATCGAATAGCATTGCTATATTACTCTGAAATGTTATTTTCAGAATAACAGCTTCAAATGGTTAGAAAGCTTTTAAAACATTCCTTTTCCATTTAAATGCATGCTTCAAACCAGGCTTCCAAATGTCCAGTGATTCAAAAACACCTTTAGGTAATATCCTCAAAGTAAATTCCAGCCATTGATTGACAGAAATGAACTCCTAGGGTGTTGAAATATACATCTACCCTTTATTGCCACATCCACTCAAGCACTTTACAATGTGAAGTCAAATCTATTAGAATAGCCCTTTGGACATGTTTGTCTTGTTGGATTCAGGATGTATTCATTTCTGGCTGCTTCTCTTTAGGGTGCTCAGTTTGAACTGACATGTTACAGATACTGTCTGACTAACGAAGCCTTTTTATTTTCTTAAAGCATGATGTGACCCAGGGCAGTACAGGGATGAAAAAATAATAATAATAAGACAAAGACCAAGATTTCACACCAAAATAAAATTTTAAAGGAATGCATGATGTATTATTTTCATTAGAATTCAGGAACGTGAAGTGTAGATGCTGTGTTCTCTTAATCCTTAAATCAGGTTTTCTCTAGGTCCATGCATGTAGCCCTGTTGGGAGCCCTGGCTGTGACTCATCAGCTCTGTCCCCTTTCACAGGGAAGATCAGAGGTTTGAGCTCTTTCATGAATTTCCCCGAGGGATAAAGTGGCTAGTTATGCAGAATAAATTAAACAGCCTGGGAAATAAAAAAAGGCTATCGCCATTGTGATGATTCCATTTAGTGTGGCAAATTTGATTTCAGAAGCAGCACAGAGGTGTGAAGTCAAAGGTTAATCTGCCACAGACCGAGCCCCTCTACCCAGCAAGTGATTAGTTATTGGCTGGGCTTGTCAGAACACTAGGGAAGCACGCGCTGTCTAATGTCTTACCTCATGAAATCTATATTCCTAGACTTCTCAGATATTTAGGGTTCAGGTAGACGACATCATCCTAAAGAGAAAAAAGCCTAGTGAGTATTTGTAGACAGACAGTTGATTATATTAGTCCTAATTGGCAACTGCAAACACTCTTCTATTCTTTTAAATTATATAACATGTTCACATTTTATCCTCATAAAAAATACCTTGAGGTGATGGAATAACCCTGTTGTACAGACAAGGAAACTGAGAATTAGAAACTTTGGAGAACTTTCCTGAGATCATTAAGATGATAAGTAGAAAAGGCTTATAACACGTTTAGCCCTGACTCTTTTGCCCTGCTTGCTGCCAAATAATCTCATCATTAAACACTGAAAATAAAAGGCGCCCTGAAATATTCTCTACTATAAAGAATAATACAATGAAATGTCAAGTTTATCCTTTACTCATGCATTTTCCTTACACATCACAGGTGAAACTAAAAAATAGATGAGGCACAACAGTATCATCCAGCCACTGACACAGGATTTTAAAAAATAGATATTTGAGATAATTTACAAGATTTAAATTTAAATCCCCGAAGTGGGGACTTTGCCTTGTTTACATTGTATTCCCAATTTAATAATAAGCCAATAGAACACCCACAGCTTCTTTCTGATCATAGGCGTGACAATAATTCATTTGATCTATACATTCTTGAAAGGCAACATTCAATTTTCCAGGGAAAGGCCAACTTGGGATAAATGACAGTTTGAGGGGAAAAAATCAGAATATATATTTTCAAATGAGACAATGCTTGTACCTCAAATGCGAGGTCTTCTCTCATAGCAACTTAGGGTCACTGATGTGCACTAGTGTAGACCCAACTGGTCACACAATCAGCCCAAGGAGGCATAAGGCAATGATAAAGAAAAATGTAAGGAACCTTACTTGGAAATGTCACAGAGGTCCCAACACTGAGACAACATGGAGTCTGGGTAGAAAATATGCTAGCAAACTTAAAACCCGGAGTGCAGCCTTAGGCAATGCATTTTGAGTGAGGGTACGGATTCTCAAAAAGTAAAAGGCACTGTGAAATGAAGCTTCAGTCATATGCAAAATCACCTATTAGATCTTTTAGTCATCTGTGCATAAAGATAGTATTTACTCTCAGTACCAGCACTTTGGCCCAAAACAGTAAGTTATGGGGGTATGGAAGAGACAGTGAAGAATAAAATATGGCTTTGACCTCACTTTGGCAGTAAGTTCAACAAGCAAAATGATCAGCTATACTGTAACTTTATTGCTGTTTTAACAGAGGCAGAAACAGTATTTATATCCAGAAAAGGGCCAGCTCTGATTGTTGAGTTAAAAATGATTTATTAACAAGGTAATCCTTGACTTGAAATTTGAGGAAGAATATTATTTTGTAATAGGAAGAAAGAAAAGAAAGGTCATTCCAGAGAGAAAGTGGAGTCTTTGCAAATATTAGGAGGATGGCAGGAAATAGCATGTTTGGGTTATATCCCATTTTGGGAGTTCATTGTCCATTTTAAGAATGGAATTAAAAACAGAGACCCCTACCCAGAAAAATGCACATATCTACTTCTGAATCGATATTTAATATATAATTTAATGGGCATTATAGTATTAAGTGAGATTTACCAGTTCTGTTGGAACAACATAGTGCGTATTAAATTAGTCTTCTAATAGTAGTCAGACTCTAGTACTGACTGCCATCGGAAATGGATACAATAATTTTGCTTTTTTAAGTCCTCATTTCATCATGTAAGACACGTTTACTACACAACAGCCTTAGATTGAGAGGACACCTTTTAGTCAGATTATTTTTCAAATTCAGGGCAATAATTTTTTTTTCTCTTCATCAGAGAATTTTATGGTTTTCTTTTTATTCTTCCCTGTTCACTTTGGGCTGTTTGCATTTGTAATATGTGCAAGTGCAACATCTGTCTCCAAGTGACTTCCTGTGTTCACTATTTGTTGAAGCAATGAAGCATTCGAAATGCAAGAACATTTCTCAAAACGTTGTTGCTAGTTAATAATTCTTCATGCTTGGAATGTTGCATCTCTTGCACCTTGAGTCTATTAATCTTGAGAATAACACGAGTTACATGATTCTCATTATGTGCCCTTAAAGAATACAACAGAAAGTGAGGTGAGGAAAGAAGGGAATTCAGTCAAGAGTGTCTAATTGGAACCTTTCGGCAAACATTTTTTGGGGTGGTACTAAACTCAAGAAATAAATAACTGTTAAAATGATATTTATTGGATTAAAAACTTCAATTGATATGCCAGTCTCAGGAACAAAGGTAAAAGTCTGAAAAACCAATAAAAGATTATCATTCTAGTAGAAAAATAAAATTGGCCCAAAACCGCATAAAAAAGATATTTTCAACAGTAGTTGAAAATAATAAAAAATAGTAAACGGAAATGCTATTTTTCATCTAACGGATTCTAAACATGAAAAGTAAAGGATGATAACTAGTACTTTTTAGGAAGAGTGAAACAGTATAAATGGGTATAAGTTTTTTGAAGGGCAAATTGGCAAATTATGTCAAAATTATAGGAAAAAATATATATTATTGGCTTAGTAAGACCTCTTTTTAGAATTTATCATCAGGAAGCATTATATACTTATAAAAATGTTTGTACAAAAATATTGTCAAAATCTTTAACATATTGAAAATTGGGAACTAAGTTTCCTACAATATGATTTGCTAAATATGTTACATGGGTTTATACAGTAAAAGATGCTGCAACTATTTCACATGAAATACACATGTGTATTTACTGTCATAGAAAGGAATTTACAATGTTAATTTTGAAATAGTAAATTGTCAACTAAAAAAATTGTCCTCAAATATGAATATAATCTGTTTAAAAATTATGTTAATGTTTTACAGGAAAATGTTTAGGAGTGTGTATAGCAGAATGTCAATAGTTGTTATCTCTGGATGATAGGATTTTAGGTAACTTTGTACTGCTTATGTGTATATTTTCAGCTTTCTAAATGTGTATTTGTGTAATGAGAAACATGGAAAGTATATAACAGGACAACAAAAAGGATAAATGTAGTTTATTTAATATTTTATTAGATAACCTGAGTATAGATACAATTTAACTATGAATATTTTTAAGTTAATTTTTCTTCACTTGTCACTTGATACTCTTTTTCTTCCCCTTTATCTAAGGGAAATACTATAGTATATTAAGCAAAGTAAAGGAGCAGATGTGGATGAAAAGTCTGTAATAAATTCCATGTGCAGAAGCTGTGGAGCACATCTATAATGGCGTATTGGCCAATTCAACACTCAATTAACAGAAAATTTGCAATCTGGTCTAAATAAGTGTTCAAATAAAATGGTAATATGCCTTACACTGCCTCATAACTAAAAATGAAATTTCTTAAAAGAGATGAATAGAAGGAATCCTTTAAATTTCAACTTTTCTTTCAACTCTCAGTGGGGCCAGAAAATAATTTTAATAACACATGGCTAATATTTCATATAGAAATGGAATCATGCCCTAATTCTGTCATAAAGGATGCAGTGCCTCTGCCTCTGTGGCCCTTTGTCTGGTGAGCTGACCAAAATCAGACTTCAGTCCGATCACTTATTGTGTTCAATTCACAGGCATGTAATGAATGCCTCTGACATGCACAGTATTGTTTTACACCCTTTAGATTCTTTAGGAGGATTAAAGTCTTGGTCATAGTCATTGTCAACAAGGAGTTAGGAACTGATTTGAAAGTAAGACTTACCTGTGAAACAGTATGTAGTGATAATGAGGTGTATGCTTTTATACTTCTAGACCACTGGTACAAACATTTAACAAGTGGTCAAAGAAGGATGTGGGGGAGAAGAAGCTTGAGTGAGTCATGACTCAAAGGATAAACTGGACTTAGAGATATGGAATGGAAGGGGGAAAAGCCAGTCCAAAAAGAGAACATGGTCACGTGAGGAGTGAAACAGTTTCTCTTTATGTCTTAGTTTAGTTCTGTGAGAATGTATGATGTGGGAGCTCCAAATGTAATGTTGACCAAGCTGGTTTTTCTCTTGGACTGGTGAACTGAAAGGTAGAGAAAGTGTATTCAGGGGTAAAAAGTAATGTAAATAGTTGACTTTAAGATGAATTATGTACTCCGTTATGTTTTATTCATTCAGTGAACATATTTACTGAATGCCCGACATGCCCCAGGAATTGTGCTCTGCACTGACACTGCAATGGTAAACAGAAGATAGTTCTTTACTCCTGTAAAACTATTAAGAATAAGATTCTGATAAAGTTTTTTATGACTGCATTCATCTTTCACTGCATACATATAAAATGCAGTTTATTCTTAGAATAGTTTCACTAAAATAAAGTAAAAATTAATAAAAATGTATTTTATATGGTAATGTCTTTCAAATGAGTCCATTAGAGAAATAATAAATATGACTACATATTTTTGCAAGTCTATGTTGCCATATAATGTGGTGTGATGGCTCTCAACTATTTTTTTAATAGGCCCTACAGGCCCACAGTAAGAAATATATTTTATATCAGGTCTCAGCACACCCACTTCCCACACACAAATGGACACACACACAAATAAGATGAAACTATTATTAAAAAAAGTGAAATTATAAAGTGTGGGAAAAGATGGAGTCTTTAATAAACTGTATTGGGACAACCTGTTACGCATATAGAAAAAAAATGAATTTGTCCTTACTTTACCCCACACAAAAAAAGTAACTCTCATAATACTAGAACTTGCAAAATGAAAAAAATCAGCATTCTAAATTAGAGGGAATAAAGAAAAGTATATGAGTGAACTAACTCTGAGTAGCAGAAGATTTCTTAACACATAAAAAGACACATCCTAAACCGGAAGACTAAAACAAATGAGCAGCCTTCAAATTAAAACACATACATAAACTTGTGTATATCAATTGATAAAATGCAAAAAGAAAGGACAAACATGTCCACCGTATTATGGACTAAATAGCTTTGTCCCTCCTACAAAATTCATATGTCGAAGCCCTAACTCCAAATATAATGGTATTTGGTGGTGAGGTCTTTGAGGAGTAACGGTTTTGATGAGGTTTGGGGCCCCATGATGGGATTAGTGCCTTTATAAGAAAAGGAGGCTCCAGAACTTTTCCTCTCTGCCATGTGAGGATACAGGGAAAAGGTGGTCCTCTGCAAGTCAGGCATTGGGTCCTCACCAATAACCAAATCTGCTAGTACCTTGGTTTTAGACTTCAGAACTGTGAGAAATAAATGCCTGTTGTTTAAGCCCCACAATCTATGATATTTTGTTATAGCAACCTGAGTTGACTAATACATATTGCTTAATAACCAGCTAGCATTAAAATGCAGAATATATGAAGATTTCTTCAACTTACAAAAGCAGCAACAATAACAAAAACCTTTATATATAAAAGGAGAAAAAATATGAACAGGTGATTTACAGGAAATAAACTCACAAAAATGCCAACAAATACGTAAAGCATGCTCAACTTCACTCATTATTGGGCAAATGAAAATTAAAACTACAGTAAGATGGCATTTCATAACTATTAGTTTGGTAAAGCCAGTTGACCATAGAGATACTGCTTAAAATATGGTATATGTGAACTCTCATACATTGCTGGTATAAAGATAAATCGTACAAACAGCCCATTTAGGAAGAAATCTGGCCAAATGTAATGCCAGAGATACTCTTGCTTACATCTGTATGTAGACCTATAAATTTTTATTTCATCATAAAAGCAAAATGTGGGAAACAACCTAAAATGCCTATCGATAGGAGAATGAATAATTAAGTAATGGAACATCAAGCCTAGGAATACTATGCAGAAGTTCAAATGAATGAACTAGAGGTATATGCATTATTGAAGGTAAATCCCACAGAATAACTCCAAGTGATAAAAGCAAATCAAGAATATGTAAAGAAAAACATTTACATGCATATTTAAAATATGCCTATTGTACTATATTTTATATGAACACCAATATATTTATTACAAATGCATGACAAACTTCAAATCAGGAGATTGGTTACTGCTTATGTGAGAGGTCCCTGAGACCATCCTCAAACTTGACGATTTGCTAGAAATCAGAACTCAGTTTTTATACTTATGGTTTATTACACAGAAAGGACACAGATAAAAATGAGCAAAGAGAAAAGGCCTATGAGGAGATGTCCAGGAGAAACCAGGCACAAGTCCCCAGGCATCCTCTCCCAGTGGAGTCACGTAGATGTGCTTAATTTTCCCATCTGTAATGTATGACAACACATGTGAAGTGCTGTCAACCAGGAAGTTCACTTAAGCCTTAGTAAGTGCATGAGCTCCTGCATTAATGACCTCAGCTACTCAGATTCCAGCTCTCCAGGTGAAAAACAAGTTCTTACTATAAGTCATATTGTTAGCATAAACTATCTGATCTTATTGGTACACCTGGCTCAAGGCCTCAGGAATAAAAAAAAAAACACCCTTACGAGGAAGAATGTGCCAAGGGCTCAGACCTCACCTTCCAAGGAGCTTACTAAGGGCCAGACCTGAAGACAAGTCTTTATTGAGAGTGTGCTGGGTTTGAATTCAGGTCTGTCGAGTTAATCTTTTCCTGCGTAAGCTGAAGAGGCTAGAAGGAGGCTGGGGACGGCAAAAAGAACAGAGAGGACTTCAATGTAGAATGCAATTTATTTCTTATACTGGGAGGTGGGTAAATGAGTGTCCATTATATAATTCTTTGGACACTTTTATCCTAATTGCATAAAAATATAAAAAGTCAATGTACTAGGGGAGTATCACTTTATACAGATTCCTGTAAACAGTTAAGATAGATAATGGAATTTTTACAAATGATTAAAACTACAAAATGCATGTGGCTTTGGCCTGGAAATAGTCCACCCTATCAAAGACTAAATTTTATTAAAACAATGCCAGAGCTTTTCTCATGACATTTTGTTTTTAGAGATGGGGATCAATCTGGACATTGTTTCCTTATCTGGGTGGTAATCGAGGCTTAGCAATTTCCCACAGCGTTACACAAATCCAGATGATTCTACATTTTGCAAATATGTCTTATTCTTTTTTGCCCTTTGGGTGAGTATTGCTTTTTGTTTTCATTCCATGATACTCCTTTTGTTGACGCAGTGGCCTCCTGCTGCTACTTTAAGACTCATAAACACAACCATCTCTGTGAAGTGTTCCACTACCACTAGCGCAATAACAACCACTAGTGTTTACCGAGTGCCAGAGAGCATGCTAAGGGTTTCACAAGCACTATTTGAACTCTCATGATACCCAATGATGCATACATGAATGATCCTCGTCTTATCAATGAGGGAACTCAGGTACCTAGGAGTAAAGACATTTAGCCAGGGCCACACAATTAGTAAATAAAGAATGGAGCATTGGACCTAGCTGTAGAACCCAGTCTGTGTGTCTAACAGGAAGGTCTGCTGCTCTGTGACACTCCTCTCCTCTAGGATTTTGCTTGTGCTTTTACTGTGCCTTGTATGTAACTTCACTGTTGCATTTGTGGATTGGTGGATGTCTCCTTCCCCAAACAATGTTTTTGAGGTCCTATAGAATCCATATTTCCTAGGAAAGACCCAGTATAGAAAAGGAGTTAAAAACACTTAAATTACTCACGAGACTATAGAATGTAGAATTTATTAGGATGTATATACTTGGGTCTAAAAAACTAATGTATAGGAAATTTCAGTATGGAAACACTGGGAGGAGAAAAAAGACCTTTAAATTCCTTTGTTTTATTTATATTTCAATAAGAATGACAAATGATAAAGTATAGAAGCTACTCCTGTGTATTTATTTGTTTATTTTTCAGGGAAATATATGTCACTGTAGATGTTACAGCAGTGAATTAAAAATCTAGAATTGTGCTTTCATTTTATTTTTCTTAAAGGGATTCATATTTAATCATAATTTGATGTTTATAATCATAATACATATTACATGCTCACATACATGTATTCATTTCTGTTCATTCTATAAAGACATACCTGTATCTTTCATTTTCATTAGCAAAGCCATTTTCACATTCTATAGGAAAGAATTACCCTGTAGATCACTGTAAAAAACAAAACAGAAAACCCAAAAACAGTTTACCCAGTTAGTTCCTCTTCTAAATTATTGAATTGTATTGACCGTAAGAGGAAGATATATCTGGTATGCTGTCCGAGGGAGACCTAGTTCCTTTTAACTTACCATGTTTTAAGGGGGTTGCCAAAGAGGGTGCTGGCTTTTGACAAAATAACCTTCTTCCTTATTTCTTAAATTCAACCTCTATAACAATTTACTGCTTCGATATTTTGCTTGTTTTTTTTTTTCACGTTAAACATTTTAGCTGCTTATATCCTTCAATTTGGGGTTTATTTGACTTCCATGGCCAAGGAAATGACCCTTTCTCACATTAAATCTTGGCCATGGCAATCCAAAGTTAACAAAACCATTTCCAAGCAGATCAGGAGGGGGACATGAATCAAAACAATAAACGTGTGAGGCTGAACCACTGGCTTTTATTTTTCTTGTTTTTTACCTTCAACACTGTTATAGAAAATAAAAACCCAAGCCCTTGGTATCGAAATTAGTATTGGAAGGAATTTTTTATAATAAAAGCTCTCTGTGAGTAGGTGCGTCGAGTTACTGTTCAAAAGGGAAAGCTTCTTTGCATTATAGCAAACATACGCAAGCCTTCACCAAGGAAATAGATATCATCTTCTATCAGCCCACCCTAAATGAAAGAAAGCAAGCTTAAAATTGGTAGGAGAGTTGATTTCGCTACATGTTTATGTTAATAGGGTATTTGACTTTTGAATGCTTCATAAACCTTGTTATGCTCTGTGCTATTTGAGGAGTAAAACAGCTGGAACACTGCCAGAAGCCTTAATTGGAATCAGCTTAGCAGGGGCTGACAAGGTTTCCTAGTGTTTAGTTTCAAACTTATTATAAAAATGCAAAATTATGTGCTATTTATTTTCTATTCCTCTTTGGTTTATGCCCGTAAAGGTAAGACTTAGCTGCATTAAGGAATAAACTCATTTTTCTCTTGTCTGCCCCAGGCTAGTACTCAGAGTCAGGCAGCCTGGGTATTGTCTCTTCTAATTAGCTGTAGCCTCACTTCTCATGCAACAGAGAATGTCATGGGGATCCTTCCCCCATGCATTTTGATTATTGGCTAAACCGTCACTCAAATGGCCAATCCGTGGCCGAGTTACTGAGCTGTGTGGTCAGTCTGTCACCAATCTAGTAAGGCCACAGAAACATGTTCAAAATGGCTCTTGGGGGCGCTTAGTTTTCTCCTACCAAAGGGTCACATTTGGTACTGGTCAAATATCACAAGCAGGCTCTTGGTTTTATTTCAAGCCATGAGAAGTCGATAAGTTTTGTGCTTTCTGTCAAACTTTACAGAAGTCATGCTTTTAATTTTGTTTTTTGGTTGGACTTTTTAGCTTCAATTGGCTCTAGTATTTCAACTCGTTTATATCCCTTACTATACTGTTGCCTGACATGGACAAAAGTAATCTACTTCCTTTAAAAGCACACACACACACACACACACACACGCGCCAGGCGCTGTGGCTCACGCCTGTAATCCCAGCACTTTGGGAGGCCGAGGCGGGCGGATCATGAGGTCAGGAGATCGAGACATCCTGGCTAACACGGCAAAACCCCATCTCTACTAAAAATACAAAAAATTCGCTGGGCGTGGTGTCGGGAGGCTGAGGCAGGAGAATGGCGTGAACCCGGGAGGCGGAGCTTGCAGTGAGCTGAGATCACGCCACTGCACTCCAGCCTGGGCGCAGAACGAGACTGCGTCTCACAAAACAAAACAAAAACACATGAAAAATCCAACAAACATAAGTACCTACTATGTGCGAGGCAGTGTGCTGGGTGCTAATGACACCAATAGACGAATAAATAATACATAGTTCCTGTCTTGACATCGTTACAATATTTTTGGGATGAAACAGAAATTTGAACAGATGATTTAGAATTGGTGATGAGTGAACTGTGAGTCAAAATGTCTGTTCAGCTGCCCCAGAGGCAGCCAACCCCGGCTTTTCAGTAAAAGGTCTGCGAGGACACAGAAAAGGATGCAAAACTCAACCTAAAGAAAGCTAAGATGGATACAAACCAAGTGCTAAATTCTGAAAGGAATTTTCTGTTCTTATAAGGAACTGGGTTGAAAAAAGAATGTCTACTTTTTACGTCAAACCACACACTCTGCTTTTGCTTTGTGGGAAAGACATTGCTCTGAAATGAGACAGAGGTGTTTTACTTTGTCCTCAGCATCTCTCCCTAGCTCTGTAAAATGTTGGATGGAAGGACCACCTGGGCATCCTTGCCTTGTTACTGATCCTAGGAGGAAAACATTCAGTCTTCTGCCATTAAGTGTTATGTTAGCTGACAAACTTTTGTAAATGTTCTTTATCAAGTTGAGAAAGTTCCCTTCTATTCCTAGTTTACTGAGAGTTTTGTAAAGAACAGATGTTGGATTTCTGTTAAATTCTTTTCTGCATCTATACAGATGATCATGAGATTTTCTTTTTTAGGTTTGTTAAATATGAGTTACATTGATTGATTTTTGGATGTTAAATCAGCATTGCATTCCTGGGCTAAATCCAGTTGTATGCTTTGGGTTTTATTTATTCTTCTTATTCTGGTTTCTCAAGGTGGTCTTTGATTTGAGATCTTTTCTTCTAATATAAGAACCTAATGAATTTCCCTCTAAGTCCTGCTGTAGTGTTATTCTACACATTTTGATAAGGTATGTTTTCATTTTTATTAGGCTGAAAGCACTTTCTAGTTTCTTTTCAGCTTTTCTCTTTGACCCACAGGTTATTTTGTGTGTTATTTTGTTTCAAAATATCTGGGAATTTACCAGATATTTTTATATTATGCATATCCAATTACATTTCTAATTTAATTCCATTAGTGTCAAAGAACATACTTTGTATGAGTTGAATCCTTCTAAATTTATTAGAAGTTATTTTATGGGCTGGGCATGGTGGCTCATGCCTGTAATTTCAGCACTTTGGGAGACTGAGGTGGGCGGATCACCTGAGGTCAGGAGTTCGAGACCAGCCTGACCAACATGGAGAAACCCCATCTCTACTAAAAATACAAAATTAGCCAGGTATGGTGGTGCATGCTTAAAATCCCAGCTACTCAGGAGGCTGAGGCAGGAGAATTGCTTTAACCGGGGAGCTGGAAGTTGTGGTGAGCTGAGATCGTACCACTGCACTCCAGCCTGAGCAACAAGAGTGAGACTCTGTCTCAAAAAAAAAAAAAAAAAAAGTTATTTTATGGCCCAGAATATGGTTTATCTTGGTAAATATTCTTTAAGCTCTTTAAAAGAATGCATATTCTATTGTTGCTTAGTGGAATGGTCTGTTAGTGTCAATTAGGTCATGGTGTTAAGTTTTCCATATTCTTACTGATTGTCTATTCACTTGTTCTAGTAATGTTTGAAAGAGAGGTGCTGAAATCTTTGATTATAATTGTAAATTTTTCTATTCATTCTTGCAGTTCTATCAGTTTTTTGCTTCATGTATTTTGAAGCTCTGTATATAAAGTTAATGACTTTTACATGTTCTTGATGATTTGACTCCTTTATCTATTTGAAAAGACCAGCTTTAGCTCAGGTATGAACTTTTGCTATGCAGTTGACTTTTATGATCTTAATAAGTGTATTGTAGCCTTTTTTGATTAATGATAGCTTCATATATATATATATATATATCTGTTGTTTGACTTGTAAACTTTTTGGGCTAGAAGAGGAAATCCAAAGGGAAATTAGAAAGTATTTTAAACTTAAAATGAAACATAACATATCAAAATGTGTGAAGAAGTCTAAAGGAGTGCTTAGAGGAAAAATGTGTTAAGTGCCTATATAAACATAAATACCTATATGCATGTAAAGACCATTTTGGGCCTTTATATTTAAATTGAGTTTTTAGGCATTATGTAAGTGGGTCTTGCTTATTTATCTAATCTGACAATCTCTGCTTTTGATTGAGGTTTATAAATCATTAACATTTAATATTATTTTTATATGTTTGTAAGTCTACAATCTTTTTATTTGCTATTTTTTCACCCATTTTTATTTTTTTCTCTTTTTTTGGCTTTCTTTTGAATGATTTCAATATATAACATAATTCCAAGTTATCTTCTTTATTGGCTTAATAATCATATTTTTGTAGCATTTTTTAGAGTTTAAAAGAAAGTTTATGGTATGCATCTTGTATTTACAAAGCATGCCTTCGAGAGATATTGTACCACATAATGTATAGTAAAAGACCCTTCCAGCAGTGTATGTTCATCTCTTCGCGCATGTATTTCATGTTATTGGTGCCATATGTTTTATTTCTACAAATTATAAACCATATTATAAAACACACATTATTATTTATGCCTTTAGTAATCAATTATCTTTCAAAGGAAAACTTTATCTGCTCTTGTAGTCAATGTTCCTCATTTCTTTGTGTAGATCCAGATTCCACTGAGTTTCATTTCCCTTTGAAATGACCTCTTAACTTTTCTTAGAATGCATGTAAGGTAGTGATGAATTCTTTCAGCTTCTGAAAATTTTTTAAAAAGTTTAATTTGCCTTTATTTTTGAGAGATGTTTTTACTGGATTTACAATGTTTATGATAAAATTGCTCTCATTCTTGTATCAGTTCTTCCGTACCAAAGACTTGTTTTTATAAATGGTTGCTTATAAGATTTTATCCTTATGTTTCAACTTTATTTTATTTTACTTTAGAGATGGGATTTCACCAGGTTGCCTAGGCTGGTCTGGAACTCTTGGACTCAAGCAATCCTCCAAGTCTCGGCCTCCCAAAGTGCTGGGATTAGAGGTGTTGGCCCGGACCTGGCTTGTTTCAGTATTTTGATTACACTGTGCCTTGGTGCACTTTGCTTCATGTTTTTGTGCTTGGAGTTTCTTGACCTTCAAAGATATGTGCATTTATAGTTTTCAGCAAATTTGGAAATATTTTAGCAATTACATTTTCAAATAGTTTTTTTCTCCCATCCCTCCCTCCATCCTGTTTAAGGATTTCAAATACATTTTTATTAAGCCTTTTAAAGTTGTGCCACAGCTTACTCATGTGGTTCTTTTTTTTTTCCCAGTTAGTTTTCTCTGTGTTTTATCTTAGACCATTTCCATTGCTATGCTTTCAAATTCATTAATCTTTTTTTTTTCTGCAGTCTCTTCTGCCTTTAATCCCAGTGTATTTTTCATCTCAGACATTATGGTTTTCATCTCGAGAAGTTTGATTTAGATTATTTTAGTATTATCCATGTCACTAGTTTACATGTTCCTTCTTTCCTCTAACTTGTTGAACCCATAACAAGTTCAACAGGTTCTCATATCCACTGTCTTACTGCCAATTACTCCAGATTCCCAATCTAGTCATATCTACAGTGAATTCCTTGCTTATCAGTAGTCCCCATCTTCTCTTGCCCACTCACAGATGTCATTCTCACAATTTTCTTCTCTCTTTCTCTATCACATATTTTTTACTCTTTAATGGGTAATTCATACCAGCATGAAATCATGTTACTGTTTCTTCCATCTTGAAAGAAAAAAGTTATTTCTTCTCTTTGCAGTAAAACTTAACAAAAAGAACCCATTTTGTATTTTTTTTCTCTTAAAGCCTTGCCACTTTTTCTCTTTTGACTGCTCTCCAGTCAGGTTTTGAACCACCAACCCACAAGAAACTGCTCTTGACAAGGGAATGAATGACTTCCACATTGCTGACTCTAATGGACGCTTCTTGTGTTTCATCTTTCCTGATGCATCAGCCGCATTTCACACCAGTGTTCATTCCTTCTTTCCTGATACGTGTTCTTCATTTGGATTTCAGGACACTGTGCTTTCTTGATTTTCTTCCTACTCCACCATCACTGTGTCCAATTCGTCTTTTCTGGTTCCTGTAGCCTTTTGCTGACTTCTAATGTTTATATCCCCCAGGGTCCTTGGTCCTCTTCTTTTCACTCTTTATACTTACTATCCCTAATTTCATCCAAGGCAACATCTCTATTCTGACAAGTCTCCAAAGTTTATGCCCCAAAAAAACATTTTACTGAACTCCAGTCTCATCTATGCAATGTAGGTCAGTGGTGGAAGGGATGCAGTGGAGCACCTTTGCTTCACATAGTTACTCAGAAACCCAGGCTGATGGAAGCTGCACCATCTGCAAATGAATACAAAAACTGGAGAGTCATGACCTGCATCTTATGCTTCAGCCTAGAGGTGACATACATCATATGAATAATCATATGGTCTCACATATTGGCAAGGAGGTTGAAAAATATAGGATTATGGATATTCAGTGAGCACATGATATACTGCTATATCAGAGTATAGGTGATGCTGTATTTATACGAAAGATGGTGTGTGGTTCTATATTTATGGGCATCACCCTTAGACAATAGGAAAGTGTTTGAATTTATGCTTTGTCTTTTTCTATTTGTTATAATGAACTTATACTATTTTTGCAATAGGAAAAATGTTAAGTTTTGATTCTATAACTGAAAAATGTTATTCGGGTCTGAGTGTGGCAGTCTTCTGTGCAAGTTAGGACTTAAGGAAAGGGATGAGGAAGAGAGAGGCATGGAGGGAATTTAAATAGAATGGACAAAGAAGATGGAGAAGATTTACTGGAGACGGAAATGTGAAAGCCATTGGTAAAAAAATAAAAAAAATAAAAAATCAGGAAAAAGAAACTAATTTTCAGAAGAATCCCTAGCTCTATAAGGGAGGGTGGGGGAAGGAATAAAACCAACTTCAGAGAGAGATTTGGGGGCCTCCGCCAGGTGTGGCTTGCCTCCTGGGGAAGGTGTATCATGACAAATGCAAATAAATTGTTCACTAAAGTGAAGAAGCAGAAATAGAAAACGAAGGTTACAAAAATGGGGTTGCAGAGACGGACAGAAAATACTTAATAGAAGATCAAACGTGCTGAGCTGTTAATCTACACTGTACAGAAAGCCAGGAATTGATATGATCTCAGTATTGCTAAGGAGCAAATAGATATGCATATTGCTGGCCTTAAAAGAGATGTGCTATCCTTAAAGCACTATATATTTAAGAACAAACCTATGTAAGCAGTGTGGAAAGTGAATTGGTCTTAGGATCGTGATATTTGCATATGCAGAGGGAGATGTAAATATTATTTGAATTTCTAATGCCAGATTTGAAATTGATTCTTTTCTTGTTGGCAGGAGAAATGACTCTCCCTGTCATATTCAAGGTGAGGTGCTATGTACTTGTTGACAGCCTGAAGTTGAGTAAAGACCATGTCTTGATGAAAAGATGAACCCAATTGTCCAATTCAGGACCAAGTTCATTTTATTGGCAATAGTGGATTCTTGAATCAACTTACATTGCTGGAGTTTGTGATCTTCTATGTATTCTTTAATAATCTGATGGACATTAAGCTACTGCTGCGGGGGTTGCACGTGATTAGGAAAATATCCTTTGCATTTGGCAATTTCAAGATGACTGATCACTCTTTCCAGAGAGTTTCAAAAGATTAATGGGATGAAAGCCTCTTACCTGGGTTAACTGAGGAGTAAGTAGGAGGAGAGGATGCAGGAGCAGCTACTGGACACAGCTCTTTAAAAAAGCCTGACTTCAAAGGGAAAATGGGAGGTCTGTGCATTAATGGAACATGCAAGGCTGTGATGATGTAAACATACATAATCAAAAGGTTCACACATCAGAAATAGACTTCTTATTTTCCTTTAAACTATTCTTTTAAAATGGAACCGTTCTTATTGGCCCTGTGTTGAAATGTAAATTTTCCTTCAATCAATGAAAATGATTGAAGGCTAAAGCAACAGAGCTACTGGTAGGCCTGCAGTTTGGTTCTCTTCAAGTTTATATTCTTTCTGTATTTTTCTATATTTTTATTTTTTAGTTTGTTTAAACTTTGACATTCAGGGGTACATGTGCAGGTTTGTTACATAGATGAACTTGTGTCATGGGGGTTTGCTGTACAGATTACTTTGTCACCCAGGTATTAAGCCCAGTACCCATTAGTTATTTTTCTTGATCCTCTCTTCGAAGCCTCCACCTTCCAACAGGCACCATCTTTCTGTATTTTTCAACATATGTTTTATGAAGCTCTCTAACAGAGTTGAGGAGAAGCTAGAGAAAAGGAAGTCTTCTGGTGACAGTGCTTTCTTCTCCTTTATCAGCAGTTTGTCTCTGGCCCCAAATTTTGCATGCTCACTTGGAGGGCGGGATTTCTGATCATACTCTCTTCAAAACAGTTTGCTAAACCTCAATTGTTATATTAGATTGGTGCAAAAGTAATTGTGATTTTGAAAATAACTTGAGCATGCATCTTGAGGATCTTAACCTCCATCTCAAATGCCTCTAGAACATTCTTTCCAACAACCCAGAGTTATCTTCTCGAGAGTCCCTGGTAAATATATTATTCTCATCTAATTACACTTACTGTGAATTTTAGCCCCCACTTCTAGACAGGCCTTCTAGACATCTGAGCATCTAATTTGGGTTGATATCTGCTGTTTCCTCCCCAAAAATGAGGTTTTGCTTATAATATCCAGCCTTTAGATGATTGGATTTTGATTAATGAGCTCCTTTTTAAGCACATATTTCCTCATTCATCTCTCCTATTGCCTCTTCTAGTTTCATACTTTCCAGGATGTTCTAAGATCAAAGGATAAGCTGAGTGAGCATGATACATGTCTAGACAGTAATAAAATACAAGATCTACTGATTTCAGTTGCTATGTTTATAGGAGTTACAACCAGACTATAGATGAATGGTTAACTACATCAACAGCACAAGAGAAAGCTCTATAGCAAACATGAATTACTCAACTGTCAAGACCTAGTATTAAAGGGGGAAAAATCACCTTCAAATTATTCTTACTATAGGAATAAAGAGAAGGAAATAAAACTGAGAACAACAAAAAATAATGAAAATGAGATTATTTTCTTCTTTTTCTGAAAACTGGTTTGCTGTTTTTGCCCTTTTAAAGAGCTCAAGCTAAAGGCTTCCTTACTAAGACCTTTGCCTGACATTGCCATTAAAGAAATGGATTATAACAGAGCAGAAAGCACCAGCCCTGGAGGTTCTGTGAAAATGCTGGTCATAGGGAATAGGAATTGGAAAGCAGAGGCTGTTCGTGCTGAATTTATCTTCTCCAGTGCAAAGGCTTTTTGCCGCCTCTCCCCCTCAAGCCCATGGGTGGAAGCAGTGAAATTCACTGACATAACTGGGCCAGTTGCTTTTTATTTCAAGTATGCTGTGAGGAATACTTGAAAGCAATCATCTGTGCTCAGTAATTGGCTGATAAAGCTTAATATCCTCAGCAATTACAGTCACTGTTCATTCAGGAAATCCTCCATACATCATTTGAAAGCAGGGCAAAATTGTAAATTATTATAATACTAACCCATGCAACGCTAGTAGAACGTACTTTTATAGTGTTAGGAGCAAAGATTTAGACACTGAATGGAAATTCTAGTCAGAGAAACCACAGGTCATTGCAGTTTCAAGGGGAACTGAGAAGGAGAAGAACCGGTTGAGGAGGCGCAGCCACCATGACCCTGAGTCATTCTCGAAGCAAATTTGCACTCAGGAACAGTCAACCAAGAATGTGATCACAGGGGTTATGATGAGATTGACAAAAAGAACAAACCACCATGCATAACTACTGTCTGTTATCTGTTGCTATAAAGGAATACCTGAGGCTGGGTAATTTACAAGGAAAAGAGGTTTATTTGCCTCGTGTCTGCAGGCTGTACAAGAAGTATGGTTTCAGCATCTGCTCTGGTGAAGGGCTCAGGAAGCTTCTGTTTTCCATTCGTGGTGGAATTCAAAGAGGAGCTGGTGTATCATATGATGAGGGAGGAAGACCAGGGAGGCTGGTTTTTTTTGTTTTGTTTTTTGAGATGGAGTCTTGCTCTGTTACCCAGACTGGAGTGCAGTGGCCCAATCTCGGCTCACTGCAAACTCTGCCTCCTGGGTTCAAACCATTCTCCTGCCTCAGCCTCCCGAGTAGCTGGGACTACAGGCGCCCACCACCACGCCTGGCTAATTGTTTGTATTTTTAGTAGAGACAGGGTTTCACTGTGTTAGCCAGGATGGTCTTGAGCTCCTGACCATGTGATCCACCTGCCTTGGCCTCCCAAAGTGCTGGGATTACAAGCATGAGCCACCAGGCCCAGCCCAAGGCTGTTTTTAACAATCACTCTCTCCTGGGAATTAATACAGGGAGAACTCATCCATTACCACAAGATCAGAACAAAACTGTTCATAAGGAACCCACCCTCATGACCCAAACACCTCCCACCAGGCCTCACGTCTAACACTGGGGATCAAATTTCAATATGAAATATGAAGGGGGGAAATATTCTAACTATCACCTACCAGAGGTTAAGGCAGTAAAAATATATGGTTCTAAACATGCCTATCAAGCACAGGACTGGAGTGGGAGGGAAGATTGCTAGTGATTGGCCTAAAAACAAATAAACCAACAAACATTAATGAGTAAGTGCCTAAGGAGTAACTGAATATGTGGCCATAAAGCACAGGAATGAAAGGCGTTTTATTTCACATAGAGACACATGAAGCAGAGAATTTAGAGCCAGGTAGTATCTAATTAAACTCCCAACTTTCAATTTACGTGACTTAGACAAGTCTAAAGCATGACAAGCTAAGTGATTTGTCCAGGGTAATACCACCAACAATCAGACCTAAGTTTTCATTCTCACTCTGCCACCAGAGATACTACCACCACCAACAGATGGCAGAGCTGAAATGCAAACAGGTCTGATTGTTATTCAGTAAGTTGCTACACATTCAGTTTTATGGCTACCAGGCTTGATTTATAGATCAGCATTTAGTAAGTTCTTCATCTCCTTTATTTCTAGGGCTTCTGATCAGTTAGCTCGCATCAACAATTCTTACATGTTAAATCATTATAAACACCATTTTGTCCCTGGTATATCCATCTTATCTTTGAATAAGCTCTGTTTCTTCTCTGCTATTCAGAGAGCAATCTCACTAGTAAAATTACTCTTAGCTTAACTGTCACCATCACAACTGGCCTGCAGAGAACAGGCATCCTAGAAATGCTTGTGTTCCTTTACTAATACGTTTCTCAATTCATTAATGAAGGGAGTGTATTCTGGGCCCTTTAGGAACTGTATGTGTGTATGTGAGCAGGGGTGAATTGGCATAATATATCCATTCCTACATTCCTTTCTCCCTAAACCTTTAGATTTCCTCCTCTATATTATGCCAAGAATGATCTGGCATCTCAGCCTCATTAAATTTAACCCACTGATAGGTCCAAGTTTTAGTCAACCAGCTAATCAATCTGTCACAAACAGCTCCATCTACCAAAACATTACATCCAGAACCTCTGATAAGTGGTCTGATAAGTCAAACAAATTTGACCAATAAATATTCTATCGTCCTGGTTCTAATTGCCCCTAGGATTCATTTTCATAAATACATATATATCTCCTGGATTTATACCAATATTAATAAAATAATGTAAATTAACAAGAGTTTGCAATTCTCTTGCTATATAATCCATTTTTCCCAGATAAGTATTTGAACTTTCTCTGCTGAAGCATTCTGAAATTTGATCCCAAGTATGGGTTTAGTAGGAAAATGGGGTGGATATGTGAGTCATAAGAAGACTAAGCATCCACCTGCAAAGTGATGGCCCAAAAGAGGTTATTACAATGTCTTCAAATAAGGGGAAGCTGGTGTTTGGAAGACTTACAAGTTCAGCCTGCTCCACTGGCAAGGGAAGCCCAAGGGTTGGTTTTGTATTCTCAACTTTTACTCAGTCTACCCAAACATCACCTTCTCAAATCTCAGGGTTGAAGATCATTGTGAGGATCAAATAAGAGTATTTTTTTTTAAAAATGTATGTATGTATCTTTCCTATCACACTAACCTTTTTAAGTGCAGAGATTATATGTAATTCAATTATGAATCACTCCCTGGCAGATAGAAAGCACTAAATAATTATTAATTGAATAATGAGATCAAAGAGGTCTATTTGACTTCTAAGTACTTTGGCAAATATCCACTGCTTATTATTCTGGAAATGTCTTCTTTTATACGGTCTGCTGTAGCTCTCACTAATCTCTCGTTTTCTCAGTCTCTCTTACACGGTCACTGATCCGTGGTGGGGTGGTAAAGGGACATTTATAGTCTATAAGACTGAAAGAGCCAACTCTCAGAATAAATTCAGTTCAGGGAGAAAGGGTGTCCCCAACTGGGAAGACATTATTGACTAGTATTTTCTATCTTCGAGTGTTAGGGCACCCTGCTGACTTCAGCTTTGCTCTTTGGCACCGCTTTGATGTTTGCGCCTCAGTGTACTAGGTCCATGACAGTTACAATGAATGTTGGCTGCATTTGAATTCCTTATGGAACTCAAGGGCCTTTTTCATAATCCCTTTAGGCATCTCCATTAATGGTCCATATTGCATACTGCGGGAATTTAATTTGGATGAGCATCTCTGTGCCCTCTGTAAAGTGTCTGGGGGGAAAACTTGGGGGCTTCTTGTCCTTGGCAGCCTGGTGGTATCTCACTGACAGGAAGTACTGCAGTCTGTCAAATGAAGAAGAGTTTTAGCCAATGAAGTCCGAGACTGTGTGAAGGAAGGAAATATTTTCTAAAGAGCCAAGGCATGTCTTGCTAGGAAATCACTCAGGACAAATGTGAGGGATGAGTAAAGGGAGAATGAATGCCAAACCCAGACACCATTCCCAACTTCATTTTCGTTGCTTATCTGCTACTATGAAATTGGGAACAAAAATGGGACACTTTTAGGGTCCGATGTGTCCCCCAAAATTCATGTGTTGGGAGCTTAATCTTCAATGCAAAATTGTTGAGAGATGGACTCTAATGAGAAATGTTTAAGTCATGACCTCATGAATGAATTAACTCCCTTATAAAAGGGCTTGACAAGGGAGTTCATTCACGTTTGTCCTTCTGCCTTCTGCCATGTGAGGACAGTGTTCCTCTTCTGTGGAGGAGGTAGCTTTCAAAGTGGCATCTTGGAAACAGAGACTGCAACCCCATCAGACAACGGAACCTGCAATGCCTTGGTCTTTGACTTCCTACCCTCCAGAACTGTGAGAAAATATATTTCTCTTCTTTATATTAGGTTTGTGCAAATGTAATCACAGTTTTTGCCATTAAAAGTTTTTTTGCCATTACTTTTAACGGCAAAAACCACATTTTTGTACCAACCTAAAAAATTACCTAATCTTGGAGAGTCTGTTATAGTAGCACAAACAGACTAGGATGTTCACCTTTCACACCTCCATTGCAGTAGGAAGTGGTCTTGGGATGATTTTCTGGCCAAACAGATGTTAGATGTCTTATGGAAGTTTCTAGAAAATATTTCTTCCTGAGCAACAGGAGGGAGCTCTGCCTTTTGACGCCCCTGCCAGCCTTCTTCACCAATCCCCTTCTCCATTTCCTTTCTTCAAATGCTGAGATGATGCTTGCAGCAGCAGCCACCGTCAGATCATGAAGTAACAAGTGTAAGGAATAAAGGAAATACCAAAGATGATAGAACAGGAGGATGCGAAGAATCTATTATTAACTTTGGGAACAATAGCTCAATTTTAGTAATTATATATCTCTAACTATACAGTGTTTTTATTTCTTTCTAACAAAAAAGAAAGTAAATATTGTGTGCTTTATGCTCTACTTGCAAGATTTTAGCAAAACATTCAACTTCCTTGGACCTCAGTCTCCCAAATTATAAAATGAAAATAATGCCTTCTGCACAAATATAAATCAAGTAGGATACACAAGTAAAAGGGCTAGATGGATATAAATTAGCCTCACAAGAAAATTAAATGTATTCTGCATGAATATAGCAATTTTGGAACACAAGCTTTCTTTATTAATGAGAGAGTGACACTCACATTTAGAAAGCAGGGACTCAGGAGACACTAATTATTATACCCGTTCTTTCCACAGACTCACGTTGTAACCTTTAGCAAATCATTTAACCCCTCTGACCTCTGATTTTTCACCTGTAAAATTTGAGACAGTAATGATTTGCCTTCCTGCATAAGGGTTGTTCTGAAGATTAAAGATGGTGAAATATTCAAAAACTTTTCAAAAATATATTGAGGTATGTAAATGTATATTATAAATACATATTTCATTAGAGACATTTAGACATAAGACTGGAATGTTCTCACTTATGTCTGATGTGGAGTTCAAATACTGAACCATTAATTAATAGTCACTTGTCCCTGTGGAAGAACTCTTGTTTATTAGGGATTTATATTTATTTCTCTATTTTAAAATATCTATTTCCAGGCAAAAAGTAGTATTTTAAATTTTAGAATATTCTTTCCGTTTATTTTTATAATTTATTATATGTGTTATTCATACAATAATTAATCTATTTATTATATTGTAATTACTTCCCAGTGATAGAGTAACATAGGCAGGCCTTAGGAAAATTTGAGAGAATGTATGAAGATAGAAAACTAGGAAGATATTTAACAAATAAAACATAGGAGCAATTTGATAAAATAAACTTATTTGTTCTGAAAAAAGGCCCCCACACATTATATTTTAATAACTGTATTAACTGCCTTAGGTGTTATTTTATGAGGAAAAGTCATCTCTCTTTTTCTGAGGCTAGAACAAGAGCACACACATACACACAATAGAATACAGATAGTCAGATGTAGAATAGAATCTACCTACCTATCTGTATTTTATAATAGATACAAACTGCAATACATGAACATGCATGTATATGAATTCTAAATTTTATAAGTAAGGTTATGCTACTGAAGATTGAGGAGGCGTTATGAAGTATATTAGATGATTTGATTTTCAAATGTTGTATTTCTTTAGGCTTGAGGTGACTTTCTTAAGTTTGTTTGACTGTTCTGTGGAATGCTATAGTATGTACACTATTTTCACAGTTTGTTTACATTCTAGACTATCTTATATCCATATTTGAGAAGGCTTGCAACCCTTCACAATAATTAATGTTATTTGCAGTGGCTTTCACTGTGGGCTGACTGTGTTCCATAAGAGAACTGAAACCTAAATCTCTCTCTCTCTCTCTCTCTCCCTCTCTCCTCTCTCCTCTCTCCTCTCTCCTCTCTCCTCTCTCCTCTCTCCTCTCTCTCTCCTCTCTCTCTCTCCTCTCTCCTCCTCCTCTCTCCTCTCCTCTCTCTCTCCCCTCTCTCTCTCTCTTTCCCTCAAGCTCTGTCCTTTCCAGATCCAGACGTCTTTCCAGATTTAGCTGCCCTTTCTGCTCACAGAGCTGACAGCCCTTGCTCTGCCCATAAATGTTATTTTTAAACCTTCTCTTGCTTACTGTTACAAGTTTTGATAAGGTCTTGACCACTAGGACAATTACTGGATGCTGCTGCCTGTCTACATTCTTATCAGACTATTTCTAGTACAGTTTCTACTTTTCTTATTACCTTCCTGTCTGTCTTAACACTCAGGAAGCTTTGTCATTGTTAAGAGCAAAAAGTTGTACTAGATTGAAAAATACCTATCCTCTCCAAAATCTAATCAAATTTAATCCTTAGAATGTGATTATTACCAGTGTTATAAGAACTGCCAGAAAATGACTAAAAATTATAAATTAGAATTCAGATGTTCCACTGGATACCATTTAGCTCATGGTCCTAGACCATTGCCTTCCTATTCCAAAACAACAACAACAACAACAACAACAAAAGAAAAACAACCCTTAGACATCCATCTGACCCCTTTCTCATGTGATCTAGGTCACTAGATCAAGATACTATCTGGCCAGGCGTGGTGGCTCAGCTACTTGGAAGGCTGAGACAGGAGAATGGCGTGAACCTGGGAGGCGGAGCTTGCAGTGAGCCAAGATCGTGCGACTGCACTCCAGCCTGGGCGATGAGCAAGACTACTTCACCCACCCCCCCAACACACACAAAAAGACACTATCATTCACAATTCTGAAACTGTCTGGTGAGTTTTGATGACTACACTCAGCTGTCTGGCTTTTCATTCCAATTGATTCCATCCCCCCAACAGACCAATTCTGAGCTTAAACACAAATGCAGTTAGCAGCCATCAAGCGTTCTTTAAATTCACACAGAAAAACATCATCCTTCCTTAGTCCTGACCTTGAAATCTTCCCCCAAAAGTAGATGTATGAGGTCGAGTAGTGTTCAAATTGCACAAAGCAGTTTGTTGCCATCTTAATCCCTACCTTATTTAAACTGGGAAATGTTGCTTGGAAACCCCATTCCTGTACATTTTCTAACTTTTCTTAACTTTCTTTATTATACCCACCCACTTCAGTCACAAGATCTCTTACCTGAAAGCAGGCAGGAAAATGTGACGAGCTAGGAGGAAGATTGCACATGAAACACTCATGTGAACTCTTCATTTAGCGTATTTCAAAGTCTGTTATTCTCACTGCTGGTGTGGGGGATTATCCTGAACAACTTCTATAAATGCTACAGGGAGTTATGCATGTACAGTCCATCAACGTTAATGGGTGAATAAACCGTACAGTTTGTTAAGTAATATAACATCTATTAGGGAAGGGTGAATTGGTTAATGTATGTATTAGGCTCTGAATTTACCTGAGTCAAACCCCTTAATGGGCTACTTATTTTACACTTTGTGCAAATGAATAATTCAGTCTCAGTGTATGCACCCTGAAGCAAAGCAAATTACTTATTAGTGGTATTTGGGAATTGACGTAAAATATTCTGTCCAACCTCAAAAGTGTCTCTGTTGTCATCTTCAAAACAATTCCAAATAGGACTGATAAAATTCTCTTTATTAATAGAGCTGAGCAATATATAACTGGAAAAAAGCCAAATTTAGATGTGCAGTTTTAATTTTACAACCGAAAGCAGTTTGTATAAGCAGCAACAATGAGATCACATATTAGTGATTATTGCTGCTAATTTTGTGGTTTATGGGGCTTAGTTTTAATTTTTATATCCTATCCAAGGAAGCACATTAGACATTCATGTAAGTTACTTTGCATGAGACTTATTACAAGGTAGTCATAATTTCCTTGGGAATACACTACTTGATTCCAAAAAGAAAATTATGACCAAGATTTTTAAACTCTGAGACAAAAATCTTTTTTCATTTCTTCTTCAGTGGCAACAGGAGATAAGTTTCCATCATGCATATGCAACTTAATTTCTCACCTCAGTGCTGTTGTGTACATGGAACTTATTTTACTATGCCTGTTTGGGAACAGTGGCTATCTTTCCACATTCAGTTGTAGAAGAATGTAACATGATTGAGACTACTTTCCTTTGAGGAAATTAGTTTTTTGACTAAAATCTACTGCTAGCATTTTAAATACAAGCTTTCTCAAGAGCTTTGGATATTAACAGTTAAGTTTAAAACCAATTCCTCATAAAGGGAAACTGTACCAGAGTCGATGTGATTCTCTCCTAGAGTGGAAGAATATCTTAAACAGACATGCAGAAAACAACCGTCGTGGAAGCAGATCGCTTTCTTTTCCCTTCTCCTCCTACAACTCATTGGGAAGCAATGAAGAAATCAAGAAATTGAAACAAAGACCCCATATTCTATGAATCCTAGAGATAGCTGCAGCCCCAGTTCATAGTGCGCGAAGAGAGAAGGTTGATGATGATGATGAAACAGTAAATGACTTAGTGAGACGTTAGGAAGATGAAACCTAAATGACGATACGGGGTGATGCTGGTGGGCTGCAAGTCTGTTTAACCTGCAGAATCCTGAAAAGGCTCAGAAATTAGAGGTGCCACACACCCTAAAATGCAGGGGGCAGGTAGGGGCTGAAAACAAGGAGTTGGTTTAGATGTTGGTCTAAGTATTTGGTCTCCTGGGAGCCCACCCTCACTGCATTTAGGGAATCTCTTCTGTCATTTCCCCAGCAAATATTCTTTTGAATTACAGGAGTTCCAGAAAGAAAATAGGAGAAATGAAAGATTTTTAATACATTATACAAGCAAAATTTTTGAGACTGAAGGACATTTATTTCTGATAGAAGGGGCTTTCCAAATGCTAGTAAAATAAATTTTAAAAGATGCATATCAATATTTATAATCACAAAATTTCAAAATATGTAAAAATAATCAATGGCCGTCAAAAAACAATAACAGTAAAAGCAAACGCACAAGCAACAAAAAAAGGATTTAAGTAAAATAAAAATACCATAGGCCAAGTTAAAGGTAAAGACAAACTGGAAAATACTATTTGCAATTAACATCACAAAGAACTTACAGCCTTAATAAGTGAAAAACTCTTAGAAATATAAAAGCAAAAGCCCACATCTAATAAAAAACCAAAGTGTCTTAGCAGTTAGGTTACAGAAGAGGAAATATAAATAGCACTTAAAATATGAAAAAAGGTTCAGCCTCATTCATGAGATGCAAATTAAGATTTAAATTATATGTATATTTGTGTATATATACACACATGTAAGATTTATAACATACATATATAATTAGATATATGATATGTATAGAAAGATGGCAAAAATATAAAACATTGATAACTCAATTTGGCAAAGCCATTGGGAAACAGGTCCTCATATAAATTTGATTAGCATATAATTATAATTGGCACAACCATTATATATGGTCTATTGTATCAAAGTTACATTTAAAAATACAGTGTAACCTATTATTGATTCAATGGCAATGTATGTTACAGATATACTTGCATACTGGTACAAGATTTGAAACCACAAAAAATGACAAAGGAAATACACATATAAACAATGACAAAGTTAATACATTTAGTGGAATGTTATGTAGCTATAAAAATAAGTACTGATATGCAAGATCTTCAAGATAGATTATTAAGTGAAAAATCAAATAGGTAAGTACCATGTGGAATGTCCTCTTTTTTGTGTTAAAAAAGGGGAGAAAATACATAATTTTACTTGTATTTGCATAAAGAAACTCTAGAAAAATACCAAAAAAGGTATTAAAATTGGCTGTCTTTCTAAGTGGTGAATAAGTGACAGTTGATTCTCACTTATTGTTTTATAATTGTATTTGCACTCTTTGGCTATTTAAACTATGTACAGGTACTTTGGGGATACAATAAAACAAATTTTAAAATTTACTGCTCTATTTTTTTCTCAGAGTTTAGCTCTTTCCTAGACTTGTAAGTCTGACCTTTTGGCATCTCTTTGAATGTGTTGATAGGAATATAAACTTGATTTTGAGGAAGAGAAAGGGATTGGTTCTGGGGGAGCAGATGACATGGCATGACATATGTTGGCTGGCATTTCCCTTGGTTGGAGTTGAGTTGGATAGAGATGGGTTTGGAGTGATGCAACACCAACTTATCATAAAGCAAATAGCTCGAACTTCCACTGCAGATTTTAAGTAGTTTTTCTATTAAGATTATGTCCTCTTCGCCCCAACTCAGCTTGAGAATAACTGAGTCATAGGCAAAAAACGAAAGAATCCTGTTCATGCTCAACTTTAGGAGACTCTGAACCCAAGTATCGCAAATGGGGCATCTTCATTTCAAGATTTGTGCCACGTCTTGACTTCAGCTTGGACACCATGATTGCTCTGGCAAATGAGTCACAAACTGATGGCTTTGAGATCATGAAGATTTAACACACTTGTGGTGTACAATGGTGCTTTGAGAGTAGGCATCGTCTACACTGGGGATGGCAGGGCTTCCTAAGAGGAGATCCTCCTCATGGTGGAGCCAGAGTGTAGAGAGGGTGACATAGGAGATGCTTCATGTGACCAGAACAGACTGCTTTGATATCTCATACAATGACACTTCTGATGACTGGGATTAAGAAGGAGGTGGATTTCAGCCAGTGGGTTAACTTGCGTAAGCATAAATGAGAAGAAAAAAAAACACTGGAAATGAACGTAATCCTCCTTTTGTCATTTGTATGCTTAGCGATGTTTGGAGACAGGTGTATAAGGATGGAAAATGTGGAAACATAAATGACCAGTGCTAGGGAACTGGTTAGATAAGCTATCAAATCATGTTTGCAGGGAATCCTTTATTCTGTAGAATAATCTTAACGTATTCCTGGGTCATGTATGGCTCCCTAGTTACAACAACAAAAGAATAGAATAAATATTCTGATAAAACTTAAGCAAAAAATAAATGTATTGGTGAAATATAGAGCAGCTTAGGTAATTTAAGGAAAACTTCAGGAAGAGCAGGAACAGAACCACTGAAGGGGTCTCAAGAGGAGGAGGCAATGGATGTCTTAAGTCTGGCACTGTCAGAATGAATCACTTCCAACCAATTTGCATCCTTATTCATTCCAGGAAGAAGGCTTTTTTGCTTAAATTGCATCCTAAGAAAACTCAGCTAGAGCAGGGCAAGAATCTCTAAAGCTGCACAAGAGGAAGGGTAGATCCCCAAAGGAAAATTGGGGTATTGGTCACAGAGGAAGAGAGAGAGAGAGAGAGAGAGAGAGAGAGAGAGAGTGAGTGTGTGTGTGTGTGTGTGTGTGAGAGATAGAGAGGAGACAGGGAGAGAGAGGGAGACTACCTTTCTAGCTGTGTGACCTTGAGCAATGACCTTGAGTCGCTGTTCTCCAGAGGAACAGAGCCAATAGGATGTCTGTGTGTGTGTGTGTGTGTGTGTGTGTGTGTGTGTGTATATATAGAGAGAAAGATTTATTTTAGGAACTTGGCTCATACAAGTATGGAGGCTGCCAAGTCCACAATTCGCTGGGTGGACCAGTAGGCTGGAGACATAGGTAGGAGCCAATGATGCAGTGCAAGTCTGAAAGCAATGTGCTGGCAGAATTTTTTCCTCCTCCAGGGAGATTTTATTTTATTTTATTTTACTGTATTTTATTTTATTTTGTTTTATTTTCAAGCCCCAACTGATTGGATGAGGCCCATTCATATTATGGAGCACAATTCGCTTTACTTAAAGTCCACTCATTTAAATGTTAATCTCATCTAAAAGCATACTCGGAGAAATAGTTTGACCACATATCTGGGAACCTTAGTTCAGCCAAGTTGATCCACAAAATTAACCACTGCAGGTAAATTACTTAACTCCTGTGTCTCACTTCTTGCACCTGTAAACGGTGATTATGATAGCACCCATCTCACAGAGCTGTTGAAATTTTTAGACACAGAGTACTCAGAACAGTGACTCATCCATGGAAATAGCAATACATGTTCTATGTTTTCTACTGATATTCTGTAATGAAGATTTAAACCTTTTATAATCAGAAAATAAACGTTTTTGGTGTCCAGATTGGATCTTTCTGCATGGCCATGGTTACTGAAGTTCTGATGGCCAAACTAGTTTGCAGTGATTTGAACCTCCTTATCCCTAGCAAACCTAAGGGAAACCTGGGAACAAGCAACACAACATCACAAAGACGGCCATGTCATGGAGAGTTACGTGAATTACGAAAATTTTTTCTCCTTCTGCAATAGTTCATCATCCTCCCCTGCTTTGCTGCGTACAGTCATGAGAGGATACCACCTCCTTGACAATAGCAGGGGGAGGATAAGGAGAGGTGGGAGAGGTTGCCATCACTGCAAAATTTGTTCCTAATTCAAATAATTCTGTGTGAGAATCTTCACTTTTTCATGAGCTAGTGGCATTTTTAAATCATGGCATTTGCCCAAGACAACTGATCTGGGTACTCATTGCATAAAGGGGTTTGTCCCTGTAGCCAATATAAATAGAATGAACAAAATCTACAATTCTATAAATAAATCCTATATCAAGTAGGGAAATATAAAAGGTTAGATTATTCTTGAGTGGTTTTGCTTAGCAAGAACAAGCAGACTTGGCATGTTACTGCTCAAATACTGAGAGACAAGGGGAAAAAGTCGTCAACGGAGGAGTTCCCATCTCAGGCCCCAGCTGTGTAACCAGTGACACCAGAATTGATCTCGCAATTCTGACCAGTTATTTATCCTCTCCAAAACTTCCCAAAGTTTGTTTTTAGAATGAGGCCCCTGAGTGTAGGCCTTTCCACTGGTTCCCACTTCCTTACCTCCCTCCTTTTTCTCCAGTCCCTTCAATCAGGCACTTACAGCCCCAGACTATGTAAATTGCCCTTCCCAAGGCCAGAAATAGCACCCAACTTTTCAGCAACATTTTATGTGATTGCCACTGCCTCCTATATGGAGTGCTCCTTTCCACTCCTGCCCCTACACTCTCCTTGTTTGTTTTCCTTGTGTTCTCACCGGCCACATTTTCTCGCTCTTGTTGATTTACTAGGCCATGGTGGGAAAGCCCTGATTCTATTCATACTCTTCTCTTCTCCCTGCATGCTATTAGCACAAATGTGTAAATTGCTAATTAAAAGACGAGAGTTCTGAAGTTGACAATATCCTCTGGTCTCATGGCTTAAATATAAACCCTACATCACTGACTCTCAACTTTTTTTCCTCCAATTCTTCCCCTTCTTTCTCAAGCTTAGACATACATGAGTAAGTACCCATGGGCATCCCCACTGGGTGGTCTAACACAATTGGCACATCTAAACCGTCCCAGACCAACCACCACAGTTTCTCACCTACGCCACTGCCATAGTTCTGCACGGACCTCCTGTTTTTCTTTTGTTCTCCTGATTACGCTGTCCACATTGCAGTCTGAATCATCTGCTAGAGCATAAATCTCTCGGTTTTCTCATTTCCATGCCATTCTATTGCAATTAATACAGATTCCAAACTTCTTTTCATGATCTCGGTGGCCTGGTCCGGATTTCCTTTCTAACTCCATCTCTATCTACCTTCCTTTACCACACTCCAGCTACACTGATCTTTTGATCCACAAATGCACCAAGCTCATTCTTTCTCTTTCTTTTCCAAGGCTCTCAGTCTTTGAAGTTATTCTTTCCTTTAGAAAGCTTTTTCATCTGACAGTTGCTTGCCTGTCAGACATGCTGTCCCAGGACGATCTATCAAAGCAGTACAAGTAGACCTTTGTGACACTATTCTTCAAAACATTCACTGCTGCTAGAAGTAAGTTATATAGTGTATTTAGTATGTATAGGCTTAATAGGAATAATAAGCCCCTTTCTCCACCAATTAAATCCAAGCTCTACTAGAGCTACCGTTACAAAGGACCACAACTGGGTGGCTTAAAACAACAGAAATTTATTCTTTCATAGTTCTGGAGGCTTGAAGTCAGAAATCCGGGTGTCAGCAAACCATGCTCCCTCTGAAGGTTCCAAGAAATGCTTTCTTGCCTCTTTCTAGCATCTGGGGATCCTTGGCACCCCGTGGCCAGCAGCTTCACCACCCCAGTCTCTGCTTCTGTCTTCCCACGGCCTTCCCTGTCTGTTGGTCTCCAAATCTCTTTCTCCTTATAGTAACATCAGTGAATGGATTTGGGAGTCTCCTCAACCCAGCATGACTTCATCTTAACTTCATCAAGGGTTTAGGAATTGAACATATCTCTTGGAAGCACGTAATTCAACCTAGGCACTGCTGTATACTATGTCAGGTGCCTAGAACATAACAATTACTCAATAAGTATTACTGACTATCTGCCTGAAATGCTCTCTCCCTCTCTGTCCACTTCTATCAGTGCAAGTATGGACTGTGCAGTTGTACAGTGTGAGGATCATTTGCCCCAAGAATGTTCACTGACAGCACTTGCAGCTGCAGCGTTTACCCCAACACAACTTTGCCGGAAATATCTCGCTATTACTATCATTTTCTCATTGCTCGAGTGTATCAACTTCGTAAACAAAAGACATCATTCTACTTACAGGATTCTGTTTTTGGTAGTGGTATTTTCATTTACAAAATATAGTAATTCTCAATTGCTGAAAATGTCATTCTAGAAAACATAGCATTCCTACGCATGATGTTAACATCGTTCTGGAAGAGTTGTTGGCCGAAGATTCACTTGATGAATCCAGTTTTTTCCAGAATAGATGATTCTGATGATTCAAATGATTCTGATGTTCTGTTTAGAAATAGCTCCAGGAACAGTTTTTATATCTTATTTTCACACTGAAAATCCATCAGATTTGCTTTAACCTCAAAGAGTTTTAGTTGTTTATGTAAAAAATAAGTGTTGGCATCGAGCTGTACTTTTTTTCCTAAATAGGAAAAAGGGTTAATGATGAGGGGTTGAGATGTTCCAAATTCTTAATCTATATAATCCATATTATGCAGTGTGGCTGAAAACACCCTACACTGTTTCTACTTACTCCATTACCCTTTTGTTCATGGGCCCTTCTCTCTGGCGTATTTTTTATTTTATTAATTTTTTATTTTTTAGAGACAGGGGTCCTACTATGTTGCCCAAACTGGCCTTGATCTTCTGGGCTCAAGCGATCTTCCCACCTCAGCCCCTCGAGTCACTGGGATTGCAGGTACACACCACTACAACTGCTCTTTCTGAATTAATATTTTTTTTTTTTTTTTTTTGAGAAGGAGTCTTGCTCTGTCGCCCGGGCTGGAATGCAGTGGCCGGATCCTGCAAGCTCCGCCTCCCGGGTTTACGCCATTCTCCTGCCTCAGCCTCCGGAGTAGCTGGGACTACAGGCGCCCGCTACCTAGCCCGGCTAGTTTTTGGAATATTATGCAGCCATAAAAAAGGATGAGTTTTTTTTGTATTTTTTTAGTAGAGACAGGGTTTCACCATGTTAGCCAGGATGGTCTCGATCTCCTGACCTCGTGATCCACCCGTCTCGGCCTCCTAAAGTGCTGGGATTACAGGCTTGAGCCACCAAGCCCGGCCTCTTTCTGAATTCTTCTTCTTCCTGCTACTCTATATTTTTCTACCTTCTAGGCCCCCAAATCAAGTGGTCTTCTGCTTACGTCTCAGTAATACAAGCTAGGTTTCTGATTCAAACAGCTGAATATAGTTAATGAAGCTGCCTCTGTTATTGCCCCAACTATTGCCTCCTCATTTCTGTGCCACGATTCTTCCTCTGGTGTTTTACACAAACTCTATTCTACATGTGGATTCTGCTTTCTTTGTGTTGTTCTTCTTGGTTGCTTCTCTTAGCCACCTTTGTATTTATCTGGCCTCTGGCTGCCACTTATTTTGCTGATGCAGATACACAGACCTCTTTTATCATCTACCCTCTCAGGAATTTACAGTGTACGACTGGATGTTCCATCAACCCATTAACTTCCACTGCAGCATTTAAAACATATTTTATTGTAGAGTTAGGAAAAAATGTGGACAAAATATTACAGTGTTGACTTCTAAATGTGATTGTGTATGATTATAACTTTCTTTTCTTGCAAATCTTTTAAAATATTTTTTTCCTCAAAGGAATTTTGTATAGCAATCATGGGTCTCACTGTTGAGGGTATCTGGGTAATGTCTCATCCCTTTGATCCAGTAGTTACACAAATGGCAGTAACTCATTGAGAAATAACTCTTCCCCATTTAACAGAAAATGAAAGTGGTATTTGAAACATTAGTTAATTTCACACACCTAGAAAGTAGTTGAACCAGGATTAGAACCGATTCTTGTCAATCCTAAAAGTTCGTTTATTTTCACTGACCATATGCTCTCTGTTTAGACATGTTTTAAGAAAGTGTAGTTTTACATTAGCTGTGTATTTATACATATATATGTGTATATATATAGTGTGCTATATATATATATAGTGTGCTTAGTAAATATTTAGTAGATAGATGTGGTTGAACTCATTCTTACTGATATAAAGAGGTCATGAATTGTGTGAAATCACCAGGTCTTCTTTTCTGTTCAATACCTCATTCATGTTTTCTCCCACAGGAGTTCAAACCTTGTCTCCTATTTATGAACTTCCAGCCTGAGCCAAGCTAGAATCTCCATTGCTCCCTGTGGGTTTCTCCCACATTGCACCTGTGCTACCCTTTTCCCCTTACTAAATACTCTTGTTCCAAGACGCATCCAGTTCCTAATTTCTGTGGTACCCCAGCTAGAATTTGACCTTCGAGGCTCTGCTCTCTCAACGGCTCCCACTCTGACACCTCTCATCTCTGAAATTCTGCCGTATTTTCTGTGTGTAGTGCCTCTCAGGGACTTGAAAGTGGCCTCTTATTTTATCATTCATTGTCTATGTATAGAAATAGCTCATCCTTAATAACTGTGGAAGTATCATTTACTTCTTGGTTTCTCTGGATCCTAACACTTAAAAGAGACTAAATAAGAGTCTAAGGCATTGGACAATGCAGGGAAGTTTTACATATAGCGCACTGTAGCAGGACAGTAGGTCAGTAAAGCTGTTATTGTTTTTTCTCTTTTTTTTTTTTTCCTTTCAGCCTGGACAGACTATGACATATATTATACTTCTTGGTATCTCCAGTGTCCCAGCATGCTGCCTGGAAAATAGCAAGGAGTCAATAATACCAATTAAATTTAACTCAATTAAGGACACTTTTTTTGGAGAAGGTGAATTTCCAGAGTTGTTTAAATAATACAAAAGAACACTTGATAAGTTCTTAGAAAAGGAATGACATTCCAAACATATTGCTTTTTCCTAGCATATTTTTTAAAAGGAAATAAAAAGGGGGAGAAAGGTAGAAGTGAGTGCCTGGATGAAAACCAAGTAACATAAATTTTAAATTGCCACATAGAGAATTATAGAAACTTTCCATTTCTGCAATAATTTAGTCACATCATTTTGATTTTGCCTTTAGAACAATCTTGCTGGATTCCTCAATTTATGTTTTCATCTTAAGGATTTTCAAATAGAAATATTGTATCCTTTGAGCTAAGAGATACAAAATGCAAGCATATATCTCAAAGAAAATGCATTATTTTATTCACATAAGTAGAAATCACTGTTCTTTAGATAGCATCTGTCTTATAAGAGTGCAGGAAAAAATCACACTAGAGGTTTCCAGTTTTATACCTATTTTTTCTTTTTTACCAAAAACAGCCTTATAATTGCTCTGCTAGGATTTATGTAGTAAATAGAGAAAAGCAATTATTTTCAAAGGGTATTTGTTTTCATAGAAGTCATCATGAAACAAACATTAGTACAGGCATACTTTTACTGAGATTGAAAATATAGGTAGGTTATAATTGCTCAAATGCAGTTTAAGGAAGTTTTGAACAGAAATAGTAAGGAAAATGAGATCAGGCAAAAGCATTAACATGTAGAAAGTTTGGAAATATACAACACACATATGTGTCTGTATATATATATGTGTGTGTGTGTATATATATATGCACACTACAAGTTATACTAGCATCACAGAACATTGGAAGAAATTGAAGAGGACCCCAGAAATGAGGACCAGGCTCATATATAGAAAGGATTTGCCCAAGATCAAAAGCAGTCCAAGAAGCGCTGGGGCTGACATCAAAGAGAAAGGAATTCAGTACATTTCCAATTAGTATTCAAAAATACAAGTGTATGTTTTTGTAATGCCTGATAATGATAAGAGCTAAGAGATGATAATTTACTCTTTTTCTTCATTTTATAGGTTTTTCCCTTTGTGAAATAAGCAAAGCCAAATTATGTGTCCTGTGATGTAAACTTCTTAGGTTAAGAGTTGCATACCATCTCTTTCTACACTTGCACTGCCTAAACTAATGGCCCAAAGCATAACCATAGCAGTTGTATCTAGCAGTCATCGACTGCTTACCTTGCTAGTTATTAGGTACATATACTAACAAACAGTTAGGAGTTGAATTATATCCCCTAAAAAGATCTATTAGAGTTTTAACCGCTGAACTTCAGGATGCAATCTTATTTGAAAACATGGTTGTTGTGAATGTAATCACTTAAGACGGGGTCATATTGGAATAAGGCATGCCCTTAATTCAAAATGATTAGTGTCTTTATAAGACAGAGACTCAGAGTGAATGACTAAGAGAAGACACAGACACAGGGAAAAAGACCAAGGGAAGATGGAGGCAGATACTGGAGTGATGCGTCCCTAAGCCCAGGCATGCGTGGGACCACTGAAACTGGAAGAGGCAGGGAATGACCTTCCCCTGGAGGACTTGGAGGGAGCACGGCCTTGCCAACCACTTGATTTCGATTTCTACCCTCAGAACTGTGAGAGAATACATTTGTGTTGTTCTAAGCCACCTGGTCTGTGGCACCTTTTTACAGCAGCTCTAGGAGACTTAGGACACCCAGTTAATCCTCATTATAGCCCATGCGATTATGGTCCTGTTCCTCTCCCATATAACAGGTAAGGAGGCCAAGTGGCAGCAGTGCAAAGCAACATGCCCAGGGTTACAGTGGCAGGACCAAGAACCCATCACAGGGAGCTTGGTTCCAGAATCCATGCTCGTAATGCCATGCTATGTAGGATACTGCAACACTTTGGTTGGTTAAGTGAATTAGTGCCTTGATGTATAATATTGCTCTACAGTTCATGGGCATATGCAAAATCACTTCTCAATATATTGTTTTAAATCGCATTTTAAAAACAATGGAAACAGAATCGAAATCTTGCAATAAAGTCTATGGTTGCTGCCCCCGCCCATTTCTACCAATTACTCACTAGTCAGGCAGTTAGCTTTCATTCAGTTCTAATAGGGTGCCTTATGTCTAATTATTTTTTTAAACCTTTATGGGTAGAAACTAAGAAAATGGCTATTTCAGAGCTCTGAGCAGCTGTTCATCTCTGAGAAAGACCATTTCTTTTTTTCTTGAATAACCACTGCAAGTGTCTAACAAGTCAAAATGAGATACCTAAGACAACCTTTTGCAACTGAGTGGCTACATTTCCTTTTTGAAAGAAAAGTAACATGCGGGTAGGCTTCAGTAGAGTTCTCTATCTTTGGTTGAAGTGTCTGTTCATGAGTATCCTAGTTTGGGAAACTGTGTCAGCCGCTTTGCTAGGTGTACTTAACTCTGATCACACTCTCCAGATAAGAAATTTGCCAGTAATTCCAAAATCATAGGACATTTGCCATCTAATCACTTCCTTTAGACCCAACGAAATGGTCTGCATTGCAGGAGAACCAGTTTCTGGGTTGCAATTCTCCAGTCAGGGCAGAAGGGAGGAACGCAGCACTAAATGAGTCCTATGGATAAAGTGGCTCCCTGTCATTGCCCGGTTAAGTGGAGAGATACTCTGATGAGCTGGCCTGGTGTTACATGAGCAGCTGGGGAGCATGACCAGAAACAACTTCCAGTATCCTTTTCAAACATCAAATGACTGACTATTCCAGTAGCACTCTGTCCCTATTGCTCATATTTAAACATTTCAAAACCTGACTACTGTTGAGGCCATAGGAGTCTTAAGCCTTCAAATGAATAATTCTTCCCAGTCCAGAGAAAAGGCCTCTTAGGGAAAGGTTGAAAGAGAAAGTTAAGCTCTACTTTATAAAGGTCAGGCCACTTAAAGCTTTGTCAGGTGCAGACAGATCCTGCACTTGCCTTTCAGAAAGCCTTGCAGGTGTGATGACTTTAGTGCATACTGAGGCTGAGAGGCTCATGGGTTTTATACAAGGGGAAACTCCTTTGCTTCCTTCGTGCATGAAGACTGCTGACAATGGCTTGTGTGCACATAGAAACAATGAGGTCAACAATTAGCTTATTAATTAGAGAGACTATAACCCAATCTAAAGATCAAAACTCTTCTTCAGGTATCATATACCAATGCAATTATTCCACACAGAATGGCAGCATCATGGTGGAATTTTAATGGCTAGCTAGAGATCTTGGGCAATTCTATTAGTTTTATTGGAACTTATTTTTCTCATTAATATAAAATGAGGTGAAATTTTTAAATTTCTGGGATTTTTTTTTTTTTTTTTGTGAAACTGTGACACACATTGAAATCCCACACAGAAAGAGGAAGGAGCCCTTCCTTGGAACCAAGAGTTTCATCCTCAAATCTCAGCTTCCTGGTTAACTCAATAACATTGCACAGGTTATTGAAGCTCCAATCCCCAATATCATCATCTGTAAAATAAAGATATTTATACTGACCTTCAGACCTGTTGTAGCAATAAACAAAGAACTATATATAAAGAAATTCACTGATACCTGTTGATAACTTTTACCACATTTCCTTTCTCTGTCTACTCATTCTTTCTAAACCCAGGGAGATGGTCCACACCGAGGAATAACCAGTTTCTGAGTTGCACTCTTCAGGTTCTGGCAGAAAGTTTTCTATTTTTTAAAGTGCAGTTTTCATTAACTTCTAACATTATGCCTGACTGACTGCTGGTTTCCACAAACAAGTGGCTGTTTAAAGAATGCAGGAGTAAAGGAATGAAGGAACAAATGCTAGCTGTGCAAATGTTCTTCCAGCATCTGGCTCTGTCTGTACCTGGCCATTATGAAAAGCCTTCTAAAAGCTGCCATACTCTAGTAAGATGGATATGACCTAATTATTTGATTAAAGCATCTTTTTAAAAATAAATCTATTCTTTTTTTGAGATAGGGTTTTAGCTCTGTTGCCCAGGCTATAGTGCAGTGGTATGAACATGATTCACTGCAGCCTTGACCTCCTGGGCTCAAATGATCCTCCCACCTCAGCCTCCTGAGTAGCTGGGAATACAGGCACATGCCACCATACCTGACTAATTTTTTTTTTATTATTTTTTGTAGAAACATGTTGCCCAGGTTGGCCTGGAGCTCCTGGGCTCAAGTAATTCTCCCATCTTGGCCTCCCAATATTCTGAGATTACAGGTGTGAGCCATCATCCCCTGCCAAAAACAGAGTTATTCTTTTTAACGTGGAGCAGTTTACCTTCAGCAATTACACTAACACTTTATTGAATGTACCTCTCATAGGAAGTTTAGGAAATAAAAATCATTACCCCATTGTAAACTTAAGAAAAGAGAGTCTTAGAATAATTGAAATTTTCTCCAAGGTAACTTAGGGAGAAATTAGCAAAATCATGACTTATACCTTGGAGCATCTGATTCCAAAGCTACTAATATTAATCAATACATTATATGGCTTAAAGTTTAATTGGATGGTGCTCACACACTAGTTAGAGAATGAAGCCACATGCACACGTAACTAGAGATAAAAAGAAAAACTAAGGTCTGTGAGACTGCAGAGGAGAGGTGATCCCTACTCGGTAGACTGCCCAGTGATCTTTGCATGTTTGCTGGTCTTTAGACTTCCTTTGAGAAAATGGCAAATTTTTGGCAGGGAAAATTTAAGATTTTAGGCAAATGAAGCTCAAATTATGGCATGAAGAATGATATATGTTTATTATCCAGTCATTGGTTTTAGTTGGATGACAGCATATAATGTTGGGGGTAACTGGTGAGTAGGCTGGAAAGAAAAATTGTGTCATCTTTTTGGTTTTATTTGGAATACAGTGGAATGCTATGTATATTTCATCCAGTGAATGACAACTGATCTGGTTGAGGTGTGAAAGGTAGAAGGGAGAGAGGAAATGCTAATGGTGAGAAGCTAAGTTAGGAAGCAGTTGAAATAATTCTGATGAAAAGAAAATAAACATTTGTTAAGTACCTGTTAGGAAACAGCACTACACTAGACATTTTAGTCAAATCACATTTTTAGTCCTAGTAATAATCTAATGACAACATATTGACTCAGTTGTACAGATGAGGAGACTAGGCCTTAGAGACTGAATGGTCAGATGATCAGGAGGAACAAAGACAATGCTGGAATCTCAGGCTCTCTGACTCTAAAGACCACTGGCTTAATGAAGACTTGATTGTCAGTGGCCTGATGCTGCAGCCAATCCATAGGAAGAAGCAGGTGTGAGTGGAGCATTAGGGACTTCTGGAGCATTAAGGACCAATGCCTGGGGACTACCAGGTTGCTTTTACTGCTTTCTACATGTCAGAGTTATTTTTTTTGCATTGAAGACATACTTTCTTAAACAGCCAGTAATCATAGCTACCAGCAACACCAAAATTTTTCATATCTAACTTTGTCATCCATTAGAGAAATTTAACAGATAACGTCTTTCAAAAAATCTTTATTTTTTTATTTTTATTTTTATTTTTTTTAACACTCTATCTCACTAAAATGGTTCTGGTATTAGGGAAGAGAAAATCTTGTGTAGATAGAATGATAATTACATAACCTAGATGCAGCATTCATCTCTAGACCAATGAACTCTAAGCAAGAGAGTATGCTATGATATGAGTCATACTCACTTTGGTCACACCTAGTTAATAAGGAGTCATCTTCAAATATGCAGATGGAAAGAAGGCTAGTTTCTACCAAAAGAGGAGGTGCATGGGTCAAACCATTCTATTGGTAGTCACTACATATATTGTCCTTTCATTAAAAAACCCTTTAGGAAAGAGCTTCCAGACTTGAATCACAGGATTATCCATAAAAATGGAATGGAGAAGGCAGATAGAGTGGTCAATAGAGCCTGAATCACAGATCTGACCATAAACATTTCTTAACGGTCTGGCTTTATAAAAGGGCTTGCCAGTATAAGCCGTACTGATATTAATTAAAATAGATTTCTCCACTGCAATGAAAGTCTTGTTTTAGTCTTGCTATTTCACAACATTATCTTATATAAGCAACAGATAAAAAACCAGTTAATTTTTTAATACAATGATAGTTGACAGTCCTTACAACATCATCATCTCATAATAAAATGATGACACACATTCCTTTTTTTTTTTTTTTATCATAGATAGGGATTGCTTCAGATGCTTTGTCAGAAGGCAACATACTTTTCCCTTTTGTTCCTCAGTATATGTTATTTGGGGATAAGTTTACAAAAGATGATGCAATAAAAATACCAAAACCTATTTATCAGGATAAAATGTGTTACCTAGGCAACCTAAGAATATTTTCAAGATTAATTTTGCAAAAAGTTAGAAAGTTTATTTTTCAGACTACTTAAAGACCTTTCCATCATGTCTAGTGGATTCTTTAATAATTATCTAACATATTTACAGAATTGTACAGGTATTGTATTTTCACACACATCATCCCTTTTGAGATTCATAGCAACTTTGCAAGGTAGCTGGGGAAAGCATTATTCTCATCTTGCAGATTGATGAAATTGAGGCTCAGATAAACTGATTTTCCAACTTTCACAGTGTATCAATCATGATTCTTGGTTGCAAAAATCATAGCTCATTTCATTATTAGGAAGGAAACAAATGTAAGGACATTTTATAGTTCATGGACTACCTGGGATGGCTGAAGATTTAAGCTTTATAACTAGGTAGCCAGAACATTTTCCAAATTACATTTAACCACTCCAGAGAAGATGACTCATGTCTCATGCCTGTGACACTGGGCAGGAGCAATGCTCCTGGAGGCCTGATCAGTGTTGTCTTGGGAAGCTGAAGGTTTTCAACATCAGCCCCACCGAAGCAATGCATCGCCTGCTTCAGCCAGTAAATTACCTTGCAATCAATGTTCTACGAGTGTATGTGAGTGGCAGCAGCCAGATCTCCATTCTCCTAGGGTGACCAACCATCTTGGTCTGTCCAGGACTGTAGTGATTTTAGGACTGAAAGTCCTAAGTTGCAGGAAGTTACTCAATCCTTGGCAGACTGGGATGGTGGTCATCATACAGCACCATAGCTGCAAGAGGACAAGAAGGCAAATTTCTACTACTTGTACGGTAGATAATTCCTTAAAATATACCAGCACTCTCAACCTTACCAGGCTAACAAAACACAGTAGCAAATGCCACTACCCAGAAGTGATGAGTGAGCAACTTCTTCCTAAATTGCTATCTAATAGGAACTTAAAGTATCAGAAAAGAATTAAAATATATTCAGTGGACATCTTTATTTTTTAATCTTCCAGTCAATATTGATGCCATCGACCTGATCTCAGTGACTTGATTGGTTCACAGGTGGTCATGATACATCAGGATGATTACAGTTTATCTGACTTCAACAGGACAGGTATATATACACACAGAGTGGATTACTCCTGTGTCTCTTACCGTGCCTCCAACAAGGAGGAAAAGAGATGCTTCTTAGTGGGAACTGAATGAGTTCAACATATGGAGGGGAACAGAATCCAAAGCAGAGAGAAAGCGAGAGATGAAGGGAGCAACAGAGAGACAAGAGAGTAAGAGGGAACTGCTAATGCCCTGTGAGTTTCTGAGAAGACCTTATTTCTTAGCATATTATACTAAATTCCTTAATAAAGTACCCTTTTATGTAAAGTGGACTGACTTTCTAGCTCTTACAATCAATAGAACATGTACCTGCAGGATTTTTATTTTTGCAACGTTTGATGCTTGCACCCTGGAAAGGCCAGTTGCAGATGCATGCTGCCTGAGTATGGAGCTCTGGGAAAACAATTAAAATTACCATAGTTAGGGATAAAAGGCAGACTACTAGCACACAAAATTATTATCGTTTTTAAAATATGCATGTATACGGTTTATTACATCTAGATTTAATTTATTCCCAATTAAGCCATCTTTTTTTTTTTTTTTTTTTATTATACTTTAAGTTCTAGGGTACATGTGCATGACGTTTATATCATGTATAACTCCCCAATGCAATCCCTCCCTCCTCCCCCCTCCCCATGATAGGCCCCAGTGTGTGATGTTCCCCTTCCCGAGTCCAAGTGATCTCATTGTTCAGTTCCCACCTATGAGTGAGAACATGCGGTGTTTGGTTTCTCTTCTTGTGATAGTTTGCTAAGAATGATGGTTTCCAGCTGCATCCATGTCCCTACAAAGGACGCAAACTCATCCTTTTTGATGGCTGCATAGTATTCCATGGTGTATATGTGCCACATTTTCTTAATCCAGTCTGTCACAGATGGACATTTGGGTTGATTCCAAGTCTTTGCTATTGTGAATAGTGCCGCAATAAACAAACGTGTGCATGTGTCTTGTAGTAGAGTAATTTATAATCCTTTGGGTATATACCCAGTAGTGGGATGGCTGGGTCATATGGTACATCTAGTTCTAGATCCTTGAGGAATCGCCATACTGTTTTCCATAATGGTTGAACTAGTTTACAATCCCACCAACAGTGTAAAAGTGTTCCTATTTCTCCACATCCTCTCCAACACCTGTTGTTTCCTGACTTCTTAATGATTGCCATTCTAACTGGTGTGAGATGGTATCTCATTGTGGTTTTGATTTGCATTTCTCTGATGGCCAGTGATGATGAGCATTTTTTCATGTGTCTGTTGGCTGTATGGATGTCTTCTTTTGAGAAATGTCTGTTCATATCCTTTGCCCACTTTTTGATGGGGTTGTTTGCTTTTTTCTTGTATATTTGTTTGAGTTCTTGTAGATTCTGGATATTAGCCCTTTGTCAGATGAGTAGGTTGCAAAAATTTTTTCCCATTCTGTAGGTTGCCTGTTCACTCTGATGGTAGTTTCTTTGGCTGTGCAAAAGCTCTTTAGTTTAATTAGATCCCATGTGTCAATTTTGCTTTTGCTGCCGTTGCTTTTGGTGTTTTAGACATGAAGTCCTTGCCCATGCCTATGTCCTGAATGGTACTACCTAGATTTTCTTCTAGGGTTTTTATGGTATTAGGTCTAACATTTAAGTCTCTAATCCATCTTGAATTATTTTCGTATAAGGGGTAAGGAAAGGATCCAGTTTCAGCTTTCTACTTATGGCTAGCCAATTTTCCCAGCACCATTTATTAAATAGGGAATCCTTTCCCCATTTCTTGTTTCTCTCAGGTTTGTCAAAGATCAGATGGCTGTAGATGTGTGGTATTATTTCTGAGGACTCTGTTCTGTTCCATTGGTCTATATCTCTGTTGTGGTACCAGTACCATGCTGTTTTGGTTACTGTAGCCTTGTAGTATAGTTTGAAGTCAGGTAGCGTGACGCCTCCAGCTTTGTCCTTTTGACTTAGGATTGTCTTGGCAATGCGGGCTCTTTTTGGTTCCATATGAACTTTAAAGCCGTTTTTTCCAATTCTGTGAAGAAAGTCATTGGTAGCTTGATGGGGATGGCATTGAATCTATAAATAACCTTGGGCAGTATGGCCATTTTCACGATATTGATTCTTCCTATCCATGAGCATGGTATGTTCTTCCATTTGTTTGTGTCCTCTTTGATTTCACTGAGCAGTGGTTTGTAGTTCTCCTTGAAGAGGTCCTTTACATCCCTTGTAAGCTGGATTCCTAGGTATTTGATTCTCTTTGAAGCAATTGTGAATGGAAGTTGATTCCTGATTTGGCTCTCTGCTTGTCTGTTACTGGTGTATAAGAATGCTTGTGATTTTTGCACATTAATTTTGTATCCTGAGACTTTGCTGAAGTTGCTTATCAGCTTAAGCAGATTTTGGGCTGAGACAATGGGGTTTTCTAAATATACAATCATGTCATCTGCAAACAGGGACAATTTGACTTCTTCTTTTCCTAACTGGATACCCTTGATTTCTTTCTCTTGCCTGATTGCCCTAGCCAGAACTTCCAACACTATGTTGAATAGGAGTGGTGAGAGAGGGCATCCCTGTCTTGTGCCAGTTTTCAAAGGGAATTTTTCCAGTTTTTGCCCATTCAGTATGATATTAGCTGTGGGTTTGTCATAAATAGCTCTTATTATTTTGAGGTACGTTCCATCAATACCAAATTTATTGAGCGTTTTTAGCATAAAGGGCTGTTGAATTTTGTCAAAAGCCTTTTCTGCATCTATTGAGATAATCATGTGGTTCTTGTCTTTGGTTCTGTTTATATGCTGGATTACGTTTATTGATTTGCGAATGTTGAACCAGCCTTGCATCCCAGGGATGAAGCCCACTTGATCATGGTGGATAAGCTTTTTGATGTGCTGCTGAATCCGGTTTGCCAGTATTTTATTGAGGATTTTTGCATCGATGTTCATCAGGGATATTGGTCTAAAATTCTCTCTTTTTGTTGTGTCTCTGCCAGGCTTTGGTATCAGGATGATGTTGGCCTCATAAAAGAGTTAGGGAGGATTCCCTCTTTTTCTATTGATTGAAATAGTTTCAGAAGGAATGGTACCAGCTCCTCCTTGTACCTCTGGTAGAATTCAGCTGTGAATCCATCTGGTCCTGGACTTTTTTTGGTGGGTAGGCTATTAATTGTTGCCTCAATTTCAGAGCCTGCTATTGGTCTATTCAGGGATTCAACTTCTTCCTGGTTTAGTCTTGGGAGAGTGTAAGTGTCCAGGAAATATCCATTTCTTCTAGATTTTCTAGTTGATTTGCGTAGAGGTGTTATAGTATTCTCTGATGGTAGTTTGTATTTCTGTGGGGTCAGTGGTGATATCCCCTTTATCATTTTTTATTGCGTCTATTTGATTCCTCTCTCTTTTCTTCTTTATTAGTCTAGCTAGCGGTCTGTCAATTTTGTTGATCTTTTCAAAAAACAACTCCTGGATTCATTGATTTTTTGGAGGGTTTTTGTGTCTCTATCTCCTTCAGTTCTGCTCTGATCTTAGTTATTTCTTGCCTTCTGCTAGCTTTTGAATGTGTTTGCTCTTGCCTCTCTAGTTCTTTTAATTGTGATGTTAGAGTGTCAATTTTAGATCTCTCCTGCTTTCTCTTGTGGGCATTTAGTGCTATAAATTTCCCTCTACACACTGCTTTAAATGTGTCCCAGAGATTCTGGTATGTTGTATCTTTGTTCTCATTGGTTTCAAAGAACATCTTTATTTCTGCTTTCATTTCGTTATGTACCCAGTAGTCATTCAGGAGCAGGTTGTTCAGTTTCCATGTAGTTGAGCGGTTTGGATTGAGTTTCTTAGTCCTGAGTTCTAGTTTGATTGCACTGTGGTCTGAGAGACAGTTTGTTATAATTTCTGTTCTTGTACATTTGCTGAGGAGTGCTTTACTTCCAATTATGTGGTCAATTTTGGAATAAGTGCGATGTGGTGCTGAGAAGAATGTATATTCTGTTGATTTGGGGTGGAGAGTTCTATAGATGTCTATTAGGTCCGCTTGGTGCAGATATGAGTTCAATTCCTGGATATCCTTGTTAACTTTCTGTCTCGTTGATCTGTCTAATGTTGACAGTGGAGTGTTGAAGTCTCCCATTATTATTGTATGGGAGTCTAAGTCTCTTTGTAGGTCTCTAAGGACTTGCTTTATGAATCTGGGTGCTCCTGTATTGGGTGCATATATATTTAGGAGAGTTAGCTCTTCCTGTTGAATTGATCCCTTTACCATGATGTAATGGCCTTCTTTGTCTCTTTTGATCTTTGATGGTTTAAAGTCTGTTTTATCAGAGACTAGGATTGCAACCCCTGCTTTTTTTGTTCTCCATTTGCTTGGTAGATCTTCCTCCATCCCTTTATTTTGAGCCTATGTATGTCTCTGCATGTGAGATGGGTCTCCTGAATACAGCAGACTGATGGGTCTTGACTCTTGATCCAGTTTGCCAGTCTGTGTCTTTTAATTGGAGCATTTAGTCCATTGACATTTAAGGTTAATATTGTTATGTGTGAACTTGATCCTGTCATTATGATATTAACTGGTTATTTTGCTCGTTAGTTGATGCAGTTTCTTCCTAGCCTCGATGGTCTTTACATTTTGGCATGTTTTTGCAATGGCTGGTACCGCTTGTTCCTTTCCATGTTTAGGGCTTCCTTCAGGGTCTCTTGTAAGGCAGGCCTGGTGGTGACAAAATCTCTAAGCATTTGCTTATCTGTAAAGGATTTTATTTCTCCTTCACTGATGAAGCTTAGTTTGGCTGGATATGAAATTCTGGGTTGAAAATTCTTTTCTTTAAGAACGTTGAATATTGGCCCCCACTCTCTTCTGGCTTGTAGAGTTTCTGCCGAGAGGTCTGCTGTTATTCTGATGGGCTTCCCTTTGTGGGTAACCCGACCTTTCTCTCTGGCTGCCCTTAAGATTTTTCCTTCATTTCAACTTTGGTGAATCTGGCAATTATGTGTCTTGGAGTTGCTCTTCTGGAGGAGTATCTTTGTGGCGTTCTCTGTATTTCCTGAATTTGAATGTTGGCCTGCCCTACTAGGTTGGGGAAGTTCTCCTGGATGATATCCTGAAGAGTGTTTTCCAACTTGGTTCCATTTTCCCCTCACTTTCAGGCACTCCAATCAGACGTAGATTTGGTCTTTTTACATAATCCCATACTTCTTGCAGGCTTTGTTCATTTCTTTTTCTTCTTTTTTCTTTTGGTTTCTCTTCTCGCTTCGTTTCATTCATTTGATCCTCAATCGCTGATACTCTTTCTTCCAGTTGATCGAGTCGGTTACTGAAGCTTGTGCATTTGTCACGTATTTCTCGTGTCATGGTTTTCATCTCTGTCATTTCGTTTATGATCTTCTCTGCATTAATTATCTAGCTGTCAATTCTTCCACTTTTTTTCAAGATTTTTAGTTTCTTTGCGCTGGGTACGTAATTCCTCCTTTAGCTCTGAGAGGTTTGATGGAGTGAAGCCTTCTTCTCTCATCTCGTCAAAGTCATTCTCTGACCAGCTTTGATCCGTTGCTGGCGATGGGCTGCGCTCCTTTGCAGGGGGAGATGCACTCTTATTTTTTGAATTTCCAGCTTTTTTGCCCTGCTTCTTCCCCATCTTTGTGGTTTTATCTGTCTCTGGACTTTGATGATGGTGGCGTACTGATGGGGTTTTGGTATAGGTGTCCTTCCTGTTTGATAGTTTTCCGTCTGACAGTCAGAAGGACTGTCTGTTGGTCTGTTGGAGATTGCTTGAGGTCCACTCCAGACCCTGTTTGCCTGGGTATCAGCAGCAGAGGTTGCCGAAGATAGAATATTGCTGAACAGCGAGTGTACCTGTCTGATTCTTTCTTTGGAAGTTTCCTCTCAGGGGTGACGCCACCCTGTGAGGTGTGGGGTGTCAGACTGCCCCTAGTGGGGGATGTCTCCCAGCTAGGCTACTCAGGGGTCAGGGACCCACCTGAGCAGGCAGTCTGTCCGTTCTCGGATCTCAACCTCCGCGTTAGGAGATCCACGGCTCTCCCCAAAGCTGTCAGACAGAGTCAGGAGATCCACGGCTCTCCCCAAAGCTGTCAGACAGAGTCGTTCGCGTCTGCACCGCCCCCGCTCTTTCCCCTAATGGGCTGCAGCTGTGCGCTGTCCGCAGCGGTAGAGTCTACAGAGACAGGCAGGCTTCCTTGAGCTGCTGTGAGCTCCACCCAGTTCGAGCTTCCCAGCGGCTTTGTTTACCTACTTAAGCCTCAGCAATGGCGGGCGCCCCTCCCCCAGCCTCGCTGCTGCCTTGCGGATAGATCGCCGCAGACGGCTGTGTTAGCAGTGAGGGAGGCTCCGTGGGCGTGGGACCCTCCCGGCCAGGTGTGGGATATATTCTCCTGGTGTGCCTGTTTCCTTAAAGCGCAGTATTGGGGTGGGAGTTACCCGATTTTCCAGGTGTTGTGTGTCTCAGTTCCCCTGGCTAGGAAAAGGGATTCCTTTCCCCCTTGCGCTTCCAGGTGAGGCGATGCCTCGCCCTGCTTCAGCTCACGCTGGTCAGGCTGCAGCAGCTGACCAGCACCGATTGTCCGGCACTCCCTAGCGAGATGACCCCAGTTCCTCAGTTGAAAACGCAGAAATCACCGGTCTTCTGTGTCGCTCGCGCTGGGAGTTGGAGACTGGAGCTGCTCCTATTCGGCCATCTTGCTCCGCCCCTCCTAAGCCATCTTATCACCAGGTTGTTATATATTCCATTTTCTAAATACCTGTATTTACTTGTTTATATCTCATATAAAAATATCAAGTCCTATTCATAATTCTTTGCATCATTTTCCTCAGCCCACATTCCATTAATATTTTCTGTACAGGGATAACTTTTATGATTAAGATTTGATTCTTACTTTGGATCCATAATGCCAATGGTTTAATTAATGTCTCTCTTTTGCTATTCAAATTTCCAAGCCTCTATCTTTTATTAGGACTCTTTTATTAGGACTTGCATTTAAGATTTTTTTTTCAATGTGCTTTTTCTGGACTGATATAAATGTTTAGTTTTTAAACACTGGAAAGCAAAAACAAGAAAAGATCATAAATTTTGTTCAACAAATACCTGTAATGTCTATTTTCTTTAATCATTTTAAAAGCCTTATAGCAAGTTTTCCATATATATAAGTTGCAGGGTACACAATACACCAGTAGTCATTCAAGCACCGATTTTGTGAGGAATAAACCATGCCACTCAAGGCTCTGTTCCCGGGAAAGATGCTTACCATTCTTAAGGCTCTGTTCCAGGGAAAAATGCTTAGCATCCTGTGAAACTGCACATTTCCAGGAAAGAGGGTGAGCAACAGCAGGAACCATGATGCACTGGAGTTCTCTTGGTGGATCAATCCGGGCCTGCAGGGCATCCCTTGCCCAACCTAGGTCTCAAGCCCCCAGAAGGTGGCTAACATGCTTACCTTGATGCATGCTGCTGATTACCAGACAGAGGAGGAGTAGTTTAGTGACAAGGAACTAAAGACCTGCTTGCTTTCCTTGGAACTTGAAGAAACCACTTTCTCAGCTTGTCTACTATTTCTAGCACTTAAAGATGAAGTCGAATGTAAACATATAGCTGTCATCATTGTAAAGCCCTTAGGGTGTGTTAAAATTCCCAGGATTAGCAGTACTTTTCCTTCTTAGACGGAATCTCATGTGAAAATATGAATGCAGATTTGACAGTTATGTAGAGGATTTCAGTGCTCTATCAACAATACTTTCTATATTTTTTGTGTGTTTAATTTGTACGTCCTGTAAGGTCTTTCTCAAATCTAAAAACTGACTGAAACCTCATCCTGTTGCATCTGTTATCAAGTGAAAATCAAACCTGTCTGTCTTTTCTTTCTTCCTATCACCACCAAACTGCTTTCAAGAGAAATCTGCATCTGCTGTTTCCGTTCCTGCTTATTACCTTGAAACCCATACAGCTATCTGGGAATTTCTTTTTCTCTCAAAGCAGAAAAAAAAAGCAATAATATTAAACTTACCAAACATAATGGATCATTAGTTCTCACCCTTTTGCAACTTCCCTTCTACATTGCACATTAGTGAGTACTCTGTCACGGGAACTCTCCTTGTTTTGCCTTGATGACATTCTATCTTCCTGATTAAAAAAATAATAATAACTCAGTGCATTATTATCCTTCTTTCAACCTTTAAATATAATTCCTTACAGAACTTTTTTTTTCTTTTCATTATTTTCTTTAATGTCTACATTATTTATTTTGGTTATCGTATGCCTCCATTACTGCAAATCTGTGAACCAATCCTAAAATATTTATCTGCAGGCCTAGCCACCCACCAAATTCCAGTTTCACTTCCCCAAGCAAATACTCAGGGGAACCTCTAGATACAAGGCTTGGTGCCGAAAAATGAATTGATTTCTCCACTCCTAAATCACTCCTACTTAGTTTCCTCCATATCTGCCTAGGTTACCATCCCACCCCAGTTTTCCAAGTACCTGGTCATGAAACTTCAACATTTTCCCCCTTTATTCCACATATGGAATCAGTTGCCAGGTTAAGTCCTTCAGGCTGCCATATACGTTCCTCTTATTCTACCCTTTTTTCAATGCTTTCATTCCTTAATTTGCCTCCTGGATTTCTGCCACCAGCCTCCCATTCAGTGATTTTCAAGTGTGAGCTTCAGCAGAAGGTGAGGCGGGGGAGTGGGGTGGGCGAAGCATGTCCCATTAGGAAGTCCTATCAAGATATTGGCAGGGAATGGAAGTGTTTGTAATGTGCAGACAAGGTGCTTTATGAGGCTTGGCCGTGAAAATGACTCGTGTGTTGTTTTCCTACAGAATCTAGGGATACACACAACCCAGGGAGATGATCCACACGGAGAAAGAAAATTTTAGATTTTGTTTTCCCTTTATACTTATCCTGTTTTCAGAAACAAAATAGAGAAAGAATATCAGCTTTATTAATATCTAATGTAGGTCTTGGCACCGGCCCTCTGCCCTGCTCCTATGTTCCCAGACAATGAATAGGAAGTGGGGAGCTCCTTAAACCTGGAGATGGACAGCAGCACCGTCGCTTGCTCCTGTGTTAGCCACGTAGTGTGTTATGTTTTAGGTTAGGGAAACACTGATAAATGAATTTACAGATTATTTCTCAAGCTTTAAGAAAAAAAAAAATCGCCGGGCGCGGTGGCTCAAGCCTGTAATCCCAGCACTTTGGGAGGCCGAGACGGGCGGATCACGAGGTCAGGAGATTGAGACCATCCTGGCTAACACGGTGAAACCCCGTCCCTACTAAAAAGTACAAAAATCTAGCCGGGCGAGATGGCGGGCGCCTGTAGTCCCAGCTACTCGGGAGGCTGAGGCAGGAGAATGGCGTAAACCTGGAAGGCGGAGCTTGCAGTGAGCTGAGATCCGGCCACTGCACTCCAGCCTGGGCAACACAGCGAGACTCCGTATAAAAAAAAAAATCAAAAAATGAAATGTTAACGAATTCTAGTAAAATTAGAAGACAATATAAATAATTAAGCACAAGGAAACAAACGGCAGAACTGATACTTCTATTTCTAGTGTAAGTTTTTTGTCACTGATGTTGCAACAGGACATAATGACAATTTAACCAGATCTGACAAGGAATAGACCTCAAACAATCTAAATTAACAAGAAGACTATTTGAAATATGGCTATATTTCCATTTTCGATGAAGATGAAATTTGCCCCAAGTGTATATTGTGCCTTGAGGTACCAGCTAAAGATAGCATGTAGCTGTCATAATTAGTAAAACATATAAAAACTAAGTCTAAATTACAGGATTAATTATGTGTGTGTGTTTGCACACCGAAAGCAGAAAAGTTTATTGTACTATCAAAAACGCAATAAATACATGTTTGAAATACTGTTCATTTTAATTTCATCTTTAAATTCTATGCTTAAATAGTATAGTATAAATTAAATAAATATATTGAAGGCATACTTTAAACTTTCTACTGAAAGTATGCATGATAAAAATAAAAAAGTCTGGAGACAAGGATCCTTCACCAACAGAGACAGGAAAACTTCCCCAGGTAAGCAAATTCGTTGCTTAGATTAGTACACATAATTAAAACATACACTGTGTTACATTTAAAATAAAATAATTGTTTATTAAATATCTTGAATTTTTGATCAAAATAAACAATGTATTTCAAAAATCTTAATATAATAAAAGAAAAATAGGAAATGTTTATCCTTGTCAAACTGAGGCATGGGCCATACAATTCTCTGGAAAACATTTAAGGAACAGTATTCTCAATGGTTTTTCAGTCTATGGACTTTCTCCTTTATTCACCTTTCTGTATATTTGTGTGTACTTGTTTATATGCAACTCCAAACATTTATTAGCAACTAGGAGTTTTAGCATCAGAAAAAATGCAGTGCAGAAGAAAAAGTGGTGTAAAACCACTGGAATTGTAAGTTTGAATTGAAAATATCAGTATGAACTTATATTTTCTGTTTTAAAACTGTTTGTATTTGTGAACTCTGGCCGCTGAACAAGCCTAAAAACAATGACAGGTCCAGGAGCAACAGTCAATTCTACTATCTAGAATGTGGTCTCTCGACTCCCTAGAAAAGTTACTGACTTCAAGTCTCAGACAGAAAATGTGCCAGATGAGCTTAGCATATTTTATTGTATCCACAGATAAGAATGTTGTCAAAGACAAAATCAGAAGGACTCCAAAGAGAATGGATTGAAACACAGTAAAAACTGTTATAATCATATACTCAAATGAGACATACGATACTTCCGAAAATCTCTTTGGTGATCTTTGGAAGGTCCTAGAAAACCAATTCCTTATTCTGAAGACTTGTAAATAAAGGGAAAAAATCAAGCAATAATTCAATCTTCCTGTCTGTATTGTATCTCAGAATAATAAAAAATTTTCCTGAAAAAGTTATTTTTTTAAAGATAGAAAGGTTGGCTATTAGAATATTAATGGAAAAATCAGGCCAAGCAATGATTAACAAAGTAAAAAGCCAGCGGGAATTTTCATAATACATAAATCAAGCTGACAATTCCTAAAGCAACTGATTAATCTTAACAAAAGACAGCCATGTGTTTGGTTACGTATGTACCTCTTGATGTGATTCAAGGAAGTATACAATACTACTTATGGAATATCCTTTCTAAAACACACAAGCACACCTGAAATGACATAACAGCAATGCGATCAGCAAAATTTAAAGTGAGAAACTTGAGAGGACAAACGCCCCGCTTTTCTCAGCAGGCAAATTTCAAGGAAAGAGAAGAAACGGAAAGAAAAATAAAAGGTAGCAGAAACCATAGATTTAAAATTTAAGAGGCATCTCAACCAAATGCATCCTGTCTCAATAAAACTCTAAGCCAAAAAAAAAAAAGTTGAATTTTGAACATTGATTGGATATTTGATAATATCAGAAAATCACTATTTGTGTGTGTTATCATGACAATGTGGACATTTTAAAAGTCTTTACCCTTTAGAGATACATACTGAATCATTTGTGGAATAACATTAAAAGGTATCTGAGATTTGCCTCCAAATAATTTGGTTCTGGAGACAGTGTGATTTTAGAAGCAAGATTTACCACTTGTTGATTATTGTTGAAATTTGTTGATGGCTCTATGAGAGTTTATCGTATTATTCCCTCTACTTTTAATATGTTTACTTTTTTGTAATTAAAACTTATACAAACAGGTAAAAATGTTAATTTAATGATCATATATATATCTGTGTATATATATATATATAAATCTAGTTTAACATATAAATTTTACAAATATAAGTGAAGATCTTAAGACATGCAATTCCAGTTTAATTAAATGACAAGGTTTTATGTAGGTATGGCTTTGCTTTCTCAGTTCTCAGTTCTGTTGGTTATTTTCTTCCTTTGCTGTTAGATTTTCTTTACTGCTCTGCCCTTACGCTGGAAGATTAGCCCCCAGATTTCCAAGCACTCTCTGCATAGATGTGTGTAGAGGGTGTCTTAGATCTAACTTGTTATCTTTCAGGGATTGCAATGTTTCATCTGGGCGCCTGCACGGCTGTGGTGGATCAGACGTCCTTGGTAGTAGGTGCTGATTCAGCTTCATCAATTTTTGGCCTCTGTGGATTTCCCTTACTTTTCTGCAAGCTAGGTACTTGAGAGAAAGTTTGTTATATTTTATTCAACATGGTTAAGGTATGTTGCAGTAGAAAAGTTTGTCGATTAATACGCAATATTTCCAGAAACTGAAGACAGTTACATCTTTCATACAGCTCCCAGATTAGTCTTTCCAGAACATAGGCCTGTATAAAACGATGTATTAAACTATCATTTGTTTTGGAATTGCCAACAAATAAAAAATATTTTAAAAATGTACCTAGGTTTCTAATTCCTCCACTGTAATTCCCATATCTGTCTATGACTTGATCATTTTTTGCACTAAGCAATGTTTTTGCAGTTTTCACAAATGTCCATTTCTTTGCTCAGGCTCATTCATTCGTTGGGGATGCCCATCTCTTCATCTCTACACGATCCAATCTTACCGCTTTCAAAAGTCATCAACCCTTTTACAAGACTATCTCCTGATCTCTCAGCTAATAATATTCTCTCTCTTCAGAAACTTCCCCCCTTAGGAATTCATTTTTTTCCTTTTATGACACTACATTTTTATGAACATTTTATCTAATTTATATTTATTCCCTAAGCTTCTCATTGCTAGGGCCTTTTTATTATTCACCTTTGCATTTCCTAAATGACAGACCACAGTGAGTTTCACAAAGAGAAAATAATGACTTCCACAGGTATAAGTAAATACGTTACAAAAAAGATTGTCTGCCACTTTAACAGCTTTATCTTGGAAAGCAAAAGGCATCTATGAACTGAGAACACCTGTGTCAACATAATGTAGATGAAATTGTAAAATACCTCGATACTATGACTTCTTGTTTACTCTAGGGAACTTTTGTCTAGGAAAGATAAGATACACCACCAAATATCTTCCTTTTTCACTTTGGGAAATTCCTACAGATGAATTTATTGGAGACGGTACTCTTCACCTGGGTAAACAGCTTGCTTATCTAACAGTTTACTTGTCAAAACTGGCTTCCTTGGTCTTGTTGCATCCACTTATCTTAAATTATTATATCACAAATTTTGCCCACTCCCAAACTGTTCCTTGTGTTGAAAGACCTGCCTTGAAATGACCTGAGCACAGATTTCAAAGCCCAATACCGATCCCAATTAGACTTTTCCCTTGTAAGACACCCCTAAGACCCTATCAGTGGTGTTCCTCCTCACTCCTAAATTAAGACTGGTGATATTTTGGGGCTTAGCATTGTATGTTATTGCGAAACCAAATAATTTCTCTCAAAACCTAGGATAATTTCTCTCTCTTTCTCTCTCTTTTCCTCTCTCTCTTCTTTTCTTTTTTCTATTATTCCCATTCCTTCTCCCTCTCCCTCTCTCTGTCCTCTCTTCTTCTCACTTTTCTTTGCTTTCCTTTGCTTTCCTTTCACAAGGTCTTACTCTGTCTCCCAGGCTGGAGTGCAGTGGAATGACACAATTCACTGCTACCTTGAACTCCTGGGCTTAAGCAATTCTCCCACCTCAGCCTCCTGAGTAGCTGGGACTACAGGCATGCACCACCATGCCCAGCTAATTTTGTTTTTTTTTTTTTTTTTTTTTTTTGTAGAAACAGGGGTCTTGCTATGTTGCCCAGGCTGGTCTTGAATTCCTGGCCTCAAGTGATCCTCTAGCCTTAGTCTTTCAAAGTGCTGGGATTACAGGCATGAGCCACTGTGCCTGGGCTAGGATAACGACTTTCTTAAGTTGTCATTCTTGGTACTAATCTCTGTGCTTGGAAAAACAGTAGATAAAATTTTTTTCTTGAAGGACCACGTTTAATATAAGATTTTATGTAAGACTGCCATTTGCAAAGGATCTTTCACATAAAATTCAGCACTTTTTGTTCTGAATTAACACCAATTTCTTACTTCACTTATTAGAGGACTATTGATTTGATTATTGTTTTTAGTTCAAAGAGTTACTGTTAAGTTAGAATATTTATTTGTGTCCATTTAAAGTTTATTTGCACTGGAAATCTAGTTGAGGCAACATTGTGATTTTAAAGTCTCTTGTGAAATACAGAATAATAATTGTGTTCAAATTATGAATGAAACAAAGCAAGGATTTCATTTCTATTAGGTTGCAACTCAGAATTCTGAACTCAACCAAGAAAAGGTTTTGGTAAATTGCAAAGCACTCTACAAATATAGTTTTTCTAATTCTAGAATAGGGCATAGTACCTGACACTTAAGTGGAATGCAATAACGTTTATTGAGCAAATGACATCTTATAGTCTATGATTAGAGGGCTTTAAAAATGTCTCTGAATAATTTAACATCAGTTTACATTTTTACTGTAGTAAAATTGCTAATATCAGATCCTTTCTCAAAAACAAGTGTTATCAAAAGGGGAGAGAGAGCAGCCAGGAGTGTGTGCTATGTGACACATAGAGAGATTTGGCTGGCAGAGCTCCCACAGACTATGGTGTACACACTAGTCTATGTGAATGGCACCCCAGAGTCATGCAGTGACTGATGTCACTGAAGCCAATTCCTTTGCATTTCAGAAGTGAGCTGGTACCTGCCCTGTCAACATGGAGAAATAGCTAAGAAAGTTTATTCCCAGTGTGGGTTTGCTGGGAGACTTGCAGAATTTTGTGGTAACTCAGGGTGAGCGAGCCTGCACATTGAGCTTCTTCTGACTACCTGGCATGTCCCTGAAATTTGCTGAACCCTTAAGGGCTGGTGCTCTCTGGGTCACCATGCCAGAAGGAGCATTGCAAAATGCAAAGACAAAGAGCCACTTCACACAGATTTTAGTTGGGAAGGCAAAGTGGCAAAAAAAAGACAGTAGTTAGTCCATGTACAGAACAAAGTTAGAGCAGATGAACAGAGAAAGAAAGATCCAGCTTTCATGTTAATGCCTTCAATTACAAAGAACAAAAGACGAGAAATAGTGTTGTAAAAATTTTTTTCCCAAGTGCATTTTTTTTTTTTTTTTGGATATCTCTTGTCCTTGTTTCTTAAGTTCTTTGTAAAGAGATGATTACAAATGAAATCTATCCTGGTGTGAATGTGTAAGGAGATAACCATACAAACACACACACATTTTACACACACACCAGTGCCTTCAACACTATCCTGCAGCACGATAACATCCCACCTTGTTTTAAGGAGGGACATTACATCATAGAAATGATGGGGCATCATCAATTTTTTGGATCAGGAGAATAAAGGGTGTGCCCCAAAACCATCTTTCTTTTTGGTCTGAAGAGGGAAACAGGGAAAGACAAATAATGCCTAATATGAGCAGATTAATCTGCAAAATTTATGAATGGTGCAGACGGTGATGGAAGTCTCAGCACAAGAGTCACCTGGAGCTCTGCAGGAAAAGCTGCCGAGCTCCTAGCTGCTTATCTGTGGGTGCAGGACAGGGTACTCTACCACCAGAAATGCTCATCTCCTTTAACACAAGTGGTGGCATGTGGTTACATCTGGGGGACAGCTTCATCATAATATGGGTGACAAGTGACAGGAAGACACAGTTAACCGTCACTGACAAGCATTCAATGAAGCAAAACAGTATGAAATCATTTGAGATATGCTTTATCTTTCTCTGGAAAGTTTTCTCCCACCTTCTATTCCCAAAGAATGCAATCACACCTGCCTTGGATTATAATTATAATTCATTTGGAGAGACCTTCAGGAACACAGGGTGATATGCAATCACTTTCTTGCTGGAGTGCATAGGACTTTATGGGAGTGAAGTCTACAGTAGTTCCCATTAATCATGCAAGCATCCTAAACTATTTCAGAGCTTCAGTGGAATTGTAAAGTCAAATTAATTTAGTTAAAAAATTTTTTTCTTTACTGTTGCAGAAAAGCACCAAGTGTTAAATAAACTACATAGAGCTAAGAAAAGGAGAAGTGAGGTAGTTCTTGAGACAACTAATGGCCTGAAGAAGTGGAGTGATTATGGAGCAGTGGGGTGGAAGGGTGAGGTGGTAGAAAGCATAAGAAATAGAAGAATTGTATCATGATCCCTTGGGACACTGGATTTGCACCTTGAACTTAGTGGTCCCTTGCTACAATAATGAACACGTGTAGAACCTACCATGTGCTGGGTGAAGTTCTTATAATTCCTTCAATTCTGTATGGGTGAAGGAGAGTTTCTTGTACCTATTTCATAGGTGAAAAAAACAGAGGCCTAGAGAGTCTAAATCTCTTGTTCAACATCACAGAGATACTAAGTAGCAAAATCAGGCTTTGAATTCTAGAGTCTGGATCTGAGGTCTGAGCTCTTGCCCACAGACGATGCTGCTGGATTGTGGCAGTCAGGACCGTGGGGCTCAGGACAGTGAGTGGCATTTCCAGGTCTGCATTCTAGTTGGGTGCACTCTAGTCTTTAGGAGGACCTGGGACTTGAATGATGCTAGTTGCTAGTACTCAGTTAATGCACGAGGCTTTCCTATGGCTCAACATTTACTGACTACATATGTGTCTGCTTGGTGTCATCTGCGTTCTGAACAAATGAAGATCCACAGAGATTTTCTGTTTTCTTCGCTTCTATTCCCCAGCGCCCAGCACAGTGCCCAGCTGCTGGTGAGCTGTCTCAAAGCGTTTGTTGAAGGAATGAAGGGCATCGGTACCTTGTTGGTTGTTCAACTTCCCCAGTGAAGTGTTTTGTATTCTAAACAACTAAATAAGAAACGAATTTTGGAGCTACACTTCAAACGGATGCTTTTGAAGTTTCTTATTGGCAGAGCCCTAGGTTTCAAGCTCATTTTCGGCAGAAAGGGCATGAAGAGAAAAGCATGAAGACAAAAAGCCCCACTCCTGATTTGACTGACATTCCGTGCTAAACATGCTAGTCAGCCAGCTGAGTGACTGGAGTCCTTGGTACAGGTCCTGAATTGGTTTGAAAGGGAGCGGACTGACCCTTGTAAATGAGTTTAACTTGCTTTTTCACATGGATGGAAACTGTCAGTTTTCTGTCATCTATGCTCCCTTGAGTAGCGCTTCATCTTCTGTGTCGGGCAGCTCCATTGTTTCTTCTCCCCTGATTTCATACAGCTTCAGGAAAGACTTCTCCCTTTCCTTAGAAACACACCACAGTGATGGAACCAAACCCAGGTCCTTCTTCCCCGCTTTACCTTTAGCTCGTTGCCAAGGTCCTTGTCTTCTCTCTTTTCAAAAACCCTTTAATTTTTTTGAGAAATGGAAAGGCCAAGCCTGCTTTCCAAGTACTTTTGTCTATGGCCCAGGGCATATCTACTCTCAGGGTTCGTGCGAAAGGTTATCTGGTTGAAAAGGGCAAGGACATATTCGGCTTGTCAGGAAACCGCATCGGAACACTTCTAGGAAGGCGAGGCATCTTCTGAAGCAGGCCACCACTCCAGGGGCGGGAGTGGCTATTACGTAGGGTCCTTTGTACCCTCAGCTCTCTGTCCTTCTCTTGTTCCAGCCCAGCATGTAGCAGTGTGACTGACAGCTTGCTCTTCCCCAGGCACAGACCTGACCCTGGAGAAGGTGCCAGAAGCCCAAGCCTGGAAACATGAGTTTCTGGTGCCGGAATCAAAGGTCAAAGCACATAGCTTTGTCGCTGTCCAGCTCCCAGTTTTGCTCAGGTGCCCACTTGGAAGGCACGAATTACACCAGTGGCATTGCAAAGAGCAGAGGCAGATTTCCTCATCCTTTCTCGTCCCTCTCCTACCCTTTAAAAAAATCCTATTATCTGATTATGAACAAAGAAACTTCTCTTTAATGCATCCTACAAATCTCAAAAGTAAAGAGATCACACAATTTTAGACAAGAAAAAAAAAATGATGTTTTCAAGCACAAGGGCTAATAATTACAGTAATTTTCTATTCCTTGGATCTCTGATTGCCAATATCTTCAGATGGCTTCAAATATCATTTTATAGCTTTAGATAGAGCTTCACTGATGCTTTTGAACATTCTAGTAAGTATTGACAATTTATCTTTGAATGGATGACAGTGTTATAGTTTTATTTAGATGGGAGAAAACAAGAGTCATTTTACACTGGCTTTATAGAAAGAGATGAATATTCCAGGCACACGGTTATGGGGAAATGTGCACAGGAGAGATGATTGTATCCACTGAGGAATAAAGTGCAAATAGCACCATTCTCTCAGAAGGACTCCCACATAAACATACAAAAGCAATTATACAATGCAGGTATTTATCCTCTTTATAAACTTAGCAGAAAATAAGAGAAGGTATCACTGTTTAGGAAAGTAACAGAGAAAAGAAAAGCAAACTCCAAATACTAGATGCTGCCCTCAGTCTCTTCAAGAACTTAGCTGTGACCTCCTGCAGAGATTGAGGGCAAGTGCAGGTTGACAATTCTCAAGTGGACTCCTTTGGTTGACCTTATCCCATTCACCAGCCAATCAAGCTCCCCAATGCTTTCCCCTCAAGTTTCTCTGGTTGGTTGATCTGGTTAATAAAGAAACTCTCGCTTTCTGTATTTTCACTAGTAGAAGTGCAACTCTAAAGCTGTATAAATGCACTGCAATTATTTTGTGATGAGTTGCTCCTTGACCTTGGCAGTGACCTTTCCAGATAATATTTTTAAGTGACAGTGACCATTTTGAAGCTTATGCCATTTTCTTTGCTATTGTAAATTATTTTGGGGATCAAGATTGCTAACATTCCTGTGTATGAGTCTCGATTTCTTTTTTTTTTTTTGCTACCTCTTCCATTTATATTTAAAGTCTTTGAATCCAAAAAACCTTCCTCTCATCCTACTAATGCATAAAGTGTTTTTATTTTAACCCCTGAGTCGTACTTTCATGGCAGAATGATTTTTCACTTTTAAATGCTAACAACTTTCCACTTCAGACATGTGTAGCAATCATGTTTTGACTTTTCTCATTTTTCTCCCCTTTCCCTCCCGTGACAATTCTCTTTCTTCTGTTTAGGTGCATTTGCATGATACCAGCATCCTTATTATTAAGAGTTCGTCTGCTCCTGCTACTTATTCTCCACCTGAAGTTCTAATCCTCTGTTTGTGACAACATAATCATTTCCACAGCAACCAATTGTGAAGTTGCAAAGCAAGGATTAGACTTCAGGTGGGGAATAAGCAACAAGGGGCTGATGAACTCACAAGAAATAAAAAGAGTGCCATTTATATGCAAATCTGCTGAAAGGTGGTGAAGGGGACTGGGGAGGCACTGGGCAAAAAGGAATGAATAATAAAGAGCATTATTTTAAATAGACTTTAAAAGACTTTTTTTTCTTCTGGAAATTCAGTGGGCCTTTTTCTGCAGCTGCTAGTTGATTGGGTCTGTTTATTTTGTATTTTTTTATTCGTTTTTTCATTCACTTTTGGTTTGAGACCAGATTTGCCACACTATGCTGTTACAAGAGGGATTTTGTTGTTGTTGTTAATATCCTAGTGAACATACTTTCTGAGGATAAATGAAAAGAGGACCTGCTTAGTGAATGCTCCTATTTTAGAAGCAATTTTCAAGAAGAATTTTCTAACCTTTACCTTAAACATGGGGACAGAACATAACAGTGACCATCTCAGCCTTCCTGTTTCAATTTAGGGTAGCAAGACACAAACAGAACCAAGAGACTTCATAAGCAGAAATTGTGAGAGAAACCACCATGAGATTCTAGGAATTTCAGAAGTGAAACAAGGGAGGAGAATATCACTGTGATTCTCTGGTTATGTTAACACCTCTTCATTCAATTCTAGTCATCTTTTGTTTTTATTTTTTATTTTTTATAATGAGCAACAGTAATTTAGAGTCTTTATTTCCAAGTTTGTTTGAATTCAAAGCTTATACCTTACCACTGATTTCTTAAGTTTTGCAGAATGTTGGAGTAACAAGGGGACATGCAAATAATCTAGCCTAGAAGTTGTGTCAAAGAAAAATTGCCTTGGACAGAGTTAAGCAGACAAGGAAGACTTGATTCAAGCCTATTGCAGTAGGGGAGGGGGACTGACCTTAACTTCACCAAAACAAAAGGCAGGAAGGGTTTTAAGAGATGAAGGGAAGTAGTGGAAAAGTACTTGAGGACAATGGGGGTTGGTTGATGAAAAAGATTAGGCTACCTGAACTTGCTAGTTGGCGCTTATTGACAACAAAGTTAGAGTCTTATCCCGCCACAGAGACTGGGAGATAGGGAAGCTATCTCCTATTTCCTTCAATGATTACATTTCAAAGGGATAGCTCCCAGGTCCTTAAGAAAGATATTTCCAGGTTGCAAAACTGTCAAGAGACTTTGAGAATATTTTAAGGGGCAGAGAAAGCACTTGCAATTCCAAGTTTTCTAAGGTAAATGCTCTAAGGAAAGGGAGGTCAAGGCCTAGCATCAGGAAGAACCCTTTCTAAAGTTCAGGGAAGCTGAAAGGAACTTGAAGCCTGCCTCCTCAGTTGCTAGATATGCTGTAGGAGCTCTGGGTCCTTACAAGGATGCCGGTGCTGGGTGTTAGTGCGCGTCCGTGTGAAGAGACCACAAAACAGGCTTTGTGTGAGCAATAAAACTTTTTAATCACCTGGGTGCAGGCGGACTGAGTCTGAAAAAGGAGTCAGCAAAGGGAGATAGGGGTGGGGCAGTTTTATAGGATTTGGGTAGGTAATAGAAAATTACAGTTAAAGGGGGTTGTTCTCTTGCAGGCAGGGGCAGGGGTCACAAGGTGCTCTGCGGGGAGTGCCTGAGATTCATTGTCCAGGAGAAGGAATATCACAAGGTCAATTGATCAATTAGATGGGGCAGGAACAAATCACAATGGTGGAATGTCATCAGTTAAGGCAGGAACTGCCTGTTTTCACCTCTTCTGTGGTTCTTCCATTGCTTCAGGCCATCTGGATGTACACATGTAGGTCACGGGATATGATGGCTTAGCTTGGGCTCAGAGGCCTGACACTGGGGGCCAGGAAGCAGAGTGCTAGCCACTGGTAAGCTGCTTCCAGCAGAACAGATTTCCCATTGTAACTGTTTTGCATATACAATTTCCTGTAAGCTTTCTTTTAAAAAGAGTTTTCCTTCCAGAAAAAAAAAAAAAAGGTGTGGAAAAATGTCAGTTAGCTCTTTTTTTTTTTTCTGCAAGCAAATAAACTAAAGCTGAGACTGGATAAAGTGAAGACAATGTTGAACTTTACTTGAGCCCTGTGATCATGGAAAACTGAAGGTTAAGAAATCTTAGCCTTTTGTGTTTAAGAACCTACTTCATGCAAGAAACCACCGCTCCCCATGTGACTTGGATAAGACTCAAGATGCTTGTTTACCTATAACAAGGCTAGACACAAACCCTCTAGATTCCTTATTTACTTTATACACGATTGGCTGAGCTCTTGTGTTCTTCTCATCCACTGGAACAAAAGTTTGCCGATTATATTTTGGCAGATCTTCTCTCTTCCCGCCAGTTTCCTGAGCTTTCCTCGACTGGGCATGGGCAGCCCCTCTCGCAGGGCCCATATCAGGAGAAGGCTGACACTGGTGTAAAACGTGCTCTGTTCTACTGTCAGCTTGATCCACTTTTTATCTGGTGTATTCCATTTCCTCTCACTGGTTCTTTTTAGCTTTGCTTCCTTCTCCTTAGAAAAGCTCTTTTCTACCTAACCTTTGAGACACAGGCAGATCGCATGGTTGAGGCATTTTCCTCATTGCAATAGTTACCCTCTCACTGTTGGAATAGTCCCTTCCCTCTCTCAGTCATCCTGTAAGATGAAATCTCTCGTTACCTAAATTTAGACTTGCTTTTTTTTTTTTAATTTGACGATGACATGTACACATTCAAACTGACTTGCTAAAAGATTTGAATCGGTGGCCTGAAATCCAGTTTGGGGTCTCTTCACTCCCACAGTTTTGTCTCTACACTGAATGCAGTGTGGTTGTTACAAAAGAAAAGTCAGGCTTGACAAAAGGGAAAATAGGAAACGTGGTACTAAAGATGCCATTGATTAGGTCCTCTCAGAAGCAGATTCTGAGACAAAGAGTGATGTGCAAGTCATTTATTTGGGAGGTATTCAAGGGAGCACCAGGAAAGAAGGGGAGGGTGACAGGGGAGCTATGAGAAGGAAGCCAATCTAGGCTGCATTAGTGAGCAAGTTACACAGAAGAAACCAGGGGTTCACACTCCTGGAGATTGCTGGGGGACAGTGTGAACATGCCTCCGATTTGGTCCACACAAAGGAAAGGAAGCTGAGTTATTTATTTAACAGTTCCTGTTGTTCAGGAACCCACTTAATGCAAGAAACCACACTCCCCACAGGACTTACATAGACTCAAGGTGTCTCCTTTGTTTACCTATGACAAGGCTAGACGTCAACCCTTTGGGTTCCTTATCTACTTTATAAATGATTGGCTGAACTGTTTGTCCCTGTGATCAATTGGATCATGTTCATAATGGCTGAGAAGTGCTGTCAGGAACCTAACATCTTAGGACTTCCCTGCCCATGGGCCTAACACATTTCTCTTTTATTAATATTTTTAACATATTATTTTAACTTTAATACATGTTGTTTTTAATTGTGGCAAAGTACACATAACATTTACCATCTTGACTGTTTTTATGTGTACAGTTAATAGTGTCAAGCATATTCATGCTATTGTGTAACCAATCTCCAGTACTTTTTCATCTTATAAAATTTAACCTCCATACCCATTATACAACAACTGCCCATTTCTGCCTACTCCCAGCCCATGGCAACAACCATTCTACTTCCTGTCTGTATGAATTTGACTACTCTGGATACCTCTTATAAGTGGAATTATATTCTATTAGTCTCTTTGTGACTGGCTTACCCTACAGGGCAGTGGGCTCTTCTCTGACCCAGGGTGGGTCTAGAAAAGCTGACCAAGAGCCCAGGTCTGGACTCAAGAATGCCCCCTACCCCCACCCCTCAGTGCCTGCTTGGTGCTCTACACACTGTGGCCGAGATGGTACCTAAGGTACAAGATAGAATCTCTTTTACTTTTCCCCCTGCTTTTCTACAGCAGAAAGAGACTTGCACTGTGGCCACCACAACTGTGAATGTACTGGATAACACCTGAAGCTAGCATGTCTCAGAGTCCAAGGTCCACAGCATATTCCCTGGGTATCACAGTTGGGTTATTCATGTCACAGGGACTCTTTAAGTCAGCAGGTGATGAATCCTTCCAGGCATCCACTGTGATAGGGCATCCTAGCAGAGTTCAACGCAATGTACACCAGTCACTGTGCTCTCCTTCTCCCAAGAATACAGATTTCTTGGTGCCATGTAGCTGCTGCCAGTGGGTAGGGGAGGGGTTGCATAAGCACACCCTTAGCCACCCTGACTGGTGTCTTAGTAGGTCATGTCCCTACCCCTCAACAGTCCACTGGCTCTGTGCCCAACTCAGCACTAGGACTTCCCTAAGAATTGCAGTCCTTGTGGCCTAGACAAAAGAGTCCCTCTGGCTAGAATTGGTCCAAATGCTCCATTTGTGGGTGAACATCAGCCAAGTATAGCAAGGTTCTGCTTTTCATTGTGACAGGGAAGCATCCTACCCTCCTCAATGTCTCTTTAAGTGACGTAAATTTAAAACCAGGTACTGTAATTGCTTACCTGGTTTTTGGTTTTAGGGATAGTACTTTTTGTGTGTAGTTAGTTGTTAAAATGTGGTGTCCCTGTGGTGGGAGGTGGGGGGGGACAAAGAGTAGTATAGGCTTCTATTCAGCCATCTTGCTCCACACCCCCTTTGTAAGATTTTAACACATGTATTGAGACGTGTGTTATGGCCTAGTATGTGTTTTTTTTTTTCCTAGAGAATGTCCCATGTCCACTTACGAAAATTGTGTGTTGGATGGAGTGTGTCACAGGTATCCCTTAGGTCTAAGTGGTCCATAGTTCTGTTCAGGAGTTCTCTTTCCTTGTGGATGTGTGCAGATATAAATAGAGCACTGACAGTATATGCCAGAGCAGGCAACATGGTGAAGTCAGAATATAGAGACAGTTTCATAATATCCTTTGTGTTTTAGAGACAGTAGTTGAAAAATTTTTATAAAACAGCCACTCAGAGTCATTATTTTCCTCACCTCTGCCTCTAACTATTAGACTTCCATATATCAAGATATTAAGAAAAAAAAAACCCTGAGTGTAACAAGCATCATAAAACCAGAAAATCAGCATTATATATACATATTTCTATTTGTATCTCTTAAAGCACCTTTTTCTGTATTTTTTAGGCTTAGAGGTATTTGTGACTTCATGTGACAGTGCTGTTCTGGTATCATTTTCTATAGAGAGAATGGAAAGGTCCTTAAGATTTGTAGAATAACTGATTTTTAAAACACTTTTTGTTTTCCATGGCATGAAAAAGGTTTACTTTCACACTGCTATTGACATATACATTTTTAGAATTGATATTACATTAAGGAAAAGATCTATCATGTTTTTTCAGATATAAGCAGGAAGATTTCAAGGCATTTCAGGCTCTCTTGTTCAGGGACCAATTTTAAATAGGTTGAAATGATGAGACTCCAGGACATTCTGATTGTAGGGCATGTGATGAGTTCTATTGTGGGTGCCGCACATCAGGTCATGATGCCAGCAGAGTCTACATAGGTAGCTGTGTTCCTGGAAGTTTTTCCTATTATCTTGAAGCAACTAGTAATCATCTAACCATAAACAAAAGTGGCTGCAAAGTATATGAAAAGATTGCATACATTCCAAAATAAAAAATCCGGAACTCAATAATCTCATAGTAGATTCCAAAAATTTCTGTGGCTATTACCAATTTACTCAACATGAGGATGTGTGTGACAGAGATGAAATTAGTGTGGAAAGAGACATTGGTATAAACTGATGACTTCAGCAGATTAGGAAATGACCATGTAAATTCATCATTTGGGCTTTCCCCCGGGGGCTTTGGTAGGTAAACATGTAGGTGAGGGGCTTCAGAGCTTAAGCTCCATGAGCTACATGTAAATCTCCTCCTACATTATCTTGAATAATCTAATCCATAAATTTTGATCTAGAATGTCTCAAATTTATTTTCTAAATAAACGTACAACCTATTACCTGCTGGCCCAGATCCCAGCTGTTTATAAATCCTTTGCTTCTCTATTCTGGCACTTCTCTTAAATTTGGATATGTGCGCTGGACCTGGAGGTAGGAAAACACAATTGCTGTCCCTAAACTAGTTAACTGTGTGAAATTTGACAAGTTACCAACAGTTTCTAAGTTGGTGATCTGGTTTGGCTGTGTCCCCACCCAAATCTCATCTTGAATTGTAGCTCCCATAATTCCCATATGTTGTGGGAGGAACCTGCTGAGAGATAATTGAATCATGGGGGGAAGTTTCCCCCATACTGTTCTCACTATAGTGAATACGTCTCATGAGATCTGAATTTTTTTTTTTTTTTTGAGATGGAGTCTCGCTCTGTCGTCCAGGCTGGAGTGCAGTGGTGTGATCTCTGCTCACTGCAAGCTCTGCCTCTTGGGTTTACGCCATTCTCCTGCCTCAGCCTCCCGAGTAGCTAGGACTACAGGCACCTGGCACCATGCCTGGCTAAATTTTTTGTATTTTTAGTAGAGACGGGGTTTCACCGTGTTAGCCAGGATGGTCTCAGAGATCTGATGGTTTTATAAGAGGAAACCACTTTCCCTTGGCTCTCATTCTCTTGTCTGCCACCATATAAGACATGCCTTTTGTCTTCCACCATGATTGTGAGGCCTCTCCAGCCACATGGAATTGTGAGTCAATTAAACTTCCTTTTCTTTATAGATTGCCCAGTCTCAGATATGTCTTTATCAGCAGTGTGAAAACAGACTAATACAGTAAATTGGTACTGGGTAGTGAGGCACTGCTGTAAAGAAACCCAAAAATGTGAAAGCAACTTTGGAACTGGGTAACAGGCAGAGATTGGAACAATTTGGAGGTCTCAGAAGAAGACAGAAAAATGTGGGAAAGCTTGGAACTTCCTAGAAACTTGTTGAATGGTTTTAGCCCAAATGTTGATAATGATATGGACAATGAAATCCTGGCTGAGGTGGTCTTGATAGAGATGAGAAACTTGTTGGGAACTGGAGTAAAGGTGACTCTTGCTATGTTTTAGCAAAGAGACTGGTGGCATTTTGCCCCTGCCCTAGAGATTTGTGAAACTTTGAACTTGAAGGAGATAATTTAGGGTATTTGGCAGAATAAATTACTGAGGAGCAAAGCATTCAAGATGTGACATGGGTGCTGTTAAAAGCCTTTAGTTGTAAAAGGGAAACAGAGCATAAAAGTTCAGAAAATTCATAGCCTGATGCTGTGATAGAAAAGAAAAACCCATTTTCTGAAGAGAAATTCAAGCTGGCTGCAGAAATTTGCATAAGTAACAAGGAGCCAAATGTTAATTGCCAAGATAATGGGGAAAATGTCTTTAGGGCATGTCAGAGACCTTTGAGGCAGCCCCTCCCATCACAGGCCAAGAGGCCTAGGAGGAAAAAGTGGTTTTGTGGGCTGGGCCCAGGGCCTCCCTGCTCTGTGCAGCCTAAAGACTTGGTACCCTGTGTCCCAGCTGCTGTAGTCATGGGTAAAAGGTGGCCAAGGTACAGCTTGGGCCATGACTTCAGAAGGTACAAGCCCCAGGCCTTGGCAGCTCCCACATGGTGTTGAGTCTGTCAGTACACAGAAGTCAAGAATTGAGGTTTTGAGAGCCTCTGCCTAGATTTCAGAGGATGTATGGAAATGCCTGGATGTCTAGGCAGAGGTTTGCTGCAGGCAGGGGGGCAGGGGGCCTCATAGAGAACCTCTGCTAGGCCAGTGTGGAAGGGAAATGTTGGGTTGGAGCTCTCACACAGAGTCCCTACAGGGGCACTAACTAGTGGAGCTGGAAGAAGAGGGCCACTTTCCTCCAGACCCCAGAATAGTATATCCACCAACAGCTTGTACTGTGTGCTTGGAAAAGCTTTAAGATATAACTGCCTCACTGGACTGGCATGGGGCCTTTATCTCCTTTGTTTTGTCCAATTTCTCCTATTTGGAATGAGTGTATGTATCTAATGCCTGTACCCCCATTGTATCTAGTAAGTATCTAACTTGCTTTTATTTTATAGGTTCATAGACAGAAGGGACTTGCCTTGTCTCAAATGAGACTTTGGAATGTGGACTTTTGAGTTAAATGCTGAAATGAGTTAAGACTTTGGGAGACTGTTGGGAAGGCATGATAGGTTTTGAAATGTGAGGACATGAGATTTGGGAGGGGCCAGGAATGGAATGATATGGTTTGACTATGTCCCCACCCAAATCTCATCTTGAATTGTGGCTCCCATAATTCCCCCATGTTGTGGGAGAGACCTGGTGGAAGATAATTGAATGATGGGGGTAGTTTCCCCCATACTGTTCTTGTGGTAGTGTATAAGTCTTACAAGACCTGATGGTTTTATAAGGGGAAAACCCTTTTGCTTAGCTCTCATTCTCTCTTGTCTGCCACCATGTAAGATGTGCCTTTTGTCTTCTGCCATGATTGTGAGGCCTCCCCAGTCACATGGAACTGTAAATCCATTAAATCTCTTTTTCTTTATAAATGACCCAGTCTCAAGCATGTCTTTATCAGCAGCATGAAAATGGATTAATACAGTTGGGAACTTTTTCTTACGAATTTATTTATTTTCAAATTCTAACATAGCTGTCACACAGTAGGCACTCAGGACATTAAATAATTATGTAATGAGCACTTTCTAATATTCTTGGTGATGGGGAATTCAGCACAAAGTAAGACAGTGTCCTTGTCCTCATGAAGCTTACCTGACATCATGGGAGGGAGACAGAAGTTTAACATGTGATTTAACAAATATTAAAATAATTAGTAAATGTTAGATAATTACAGCTGTAAGTATTACAAAAGAAAACAGAAAAGTGGTGAAGAGTGAAGGATGGAGGCAGATAAAAAAATCTGTCTTACTGAGACAAACTCAAGTCTAAAACTTTTGGGGTCACTTCTAAAATGGAATGTTCAGCCTAAATGAACTCAGAGGTCCTTCCTTGCTATATTATTCCCTGATTCTGTGAAGTAGTGGGGGAAATAGAATTTGTGCTTCTGGAAGATTCTTAGTCATTTTCTTTTAACTAGGATAACTTACCTTATTTTGATGTGAAAAAGAATAAGTGTATATATTTAAGGGGTACAATGAGATGTTTTAATATATATACACATTTGTGGAATAATTATATCAGCTACTTATCCATCATTTCATGCTTATCATTTTTTGTCATGAAAACATTTAAAATCTACCTTTTTAGCAATTCTGAAATATACAATACATTAATATTAACTGTAGTCACTGTGCTGTGTAACAGATCTCTGAAACTTATTCGTCTTGTCTAACTAAACTTTGTACCCTTTGATCAACATCTTCCTATTCCCTGCCTCCCCTTCTTCCCGCCTCTGATAACGACCATTCTGCTTTCCACTTCTTTGACTTTTAGATTCCCCACATATAAGTGAGACCGTAAGGTATTTGTCTTTCTCTGCCAGGCTTATATCTCAGTAATTTTTAATCATTACCTTCAGCCAAAAGGCTGGTACCTGGGCCTTGGAAGTATTATTAATTTTCATAGTCAAAAGGAAGGAAAGGTAGCAAATACATATCCATGACTTAATTCTAATCATCTTCTGTCCTATATCTGCCCACTTCTCTTTAAAAAGCACATAGCAGGAAAAGTAAAGAGGAACAGGGGAAACAGGACAAAATGTACTATTTCTGTTAACACTCCCAATAATGGTAGCTTCCCCAAAGGTAAAAGGAAAAAACAAAAGAGTCAGGATTTAGACTAAAATCAGCATGTAGAACATACCAAGAATGCTTGAAATCAATTTTTAAAAATCTTACAGAAAAGTAGATAAAGAATATAATAAGGAATTGAAAAGAAATCCAGGGCTGGGCGCAGTGGCTCATGCCTGTAATCTTAGCACTTTGGGAGGTCGAGGCAGGAACATCACCTGAGGTCAGGAGTTTGAGACCAGCTTGACCAATATGAGAAACCCTATGTCTACTGAAAATACAAAATTTGCTGGATGTGGTGGCACATGCCTGTAATCCCAGCTACTCAGGAGGCTGAGGCAGGAGAATCACTTGACCTGGGAGGCAGTGGTGGTGGTGAGCCGAAATGGCACCATTGCACTCCAGGCTGGGCAACAAGAGCGAAACTCCATCTCAAAAAACAAACAAAACAACAACAAAAAATAAATCCAAATCAGTTAATTATAAAATGCCAAACATCGTTAAAAATCAGAGAAGTGATCATTACAAATACAATGAGCTACCAGATCATAAGTGTAAAAGTGAAAAACTTAGAAGCAATCTGACAATCATACACGTGATTGAAGAAGAAATCAAACACTGCTGGGAGCAGGGATATTTACACAACTGCTTTAAATAATTCTCTAGTAGTTGGAACCTATAGTTGTGCATAATTTATGGTAACACCTTCTTTTCTACGACTATAACCCAGAGAAATTCTCACATACTGTACACATGGAAACATGGATACAGAATTTTTAATATGACAGAAATCTGAAGTTACTCAAATTTCCAGCAACAAGAGAATGGGAATACTAAATTTGTGTATTTTGTATTTATACATTACTGGGCTTCATCTATATCTGACATGCATTATTTCCTTACAAAACAGGAAAAAATTATAAAAAATGTTGATTTAATAAAGCTTGGATTGTAAGCACTTCGGTGTTGTCTATATTTATTTTCTGTATGCTTGGAATACTTCATAATGGAAAATAGAATGCTGTAAGAAAAGAGTACGTTTATCCTCATCGATTTGGTACTCACTGCTGCTGTGAGAGCCTTCCAGAAGCCCTTCTGTGTTACATTTGTACAAAGTATGGTGTGAAGTACTAACTCAGGGCAGGAATTTTCTATAGTAGACAGTAGAGTCATATACTTACCTCTACTTGAAATATATTATTGTTGTGGAGTTTTAGTTGTAAAGCAATTAAAAGTTTTTGTTTTCTGAACACTCAAATTCTTCCAGGGCCACAAAACAGCTAACTCAATTGAAGGTAAAACATCTGCAGCCTTAAGATCAGATCCAAGGGCAAAGGAGGGGTTGGAGGCCACTCATGTAAGAAATCTAGCGATAAAGTCAAGGGATTTTAGCCTGAATCAGCAACAATAACGGTGTTGTTTTGAAAACAGAGAAGACTTGATCTTATTTTTAGGCAAAAATAACATCAATTCCAAGAAAAGCTCCATCTGTCAGAAGTATGTTTATTAATGCATTAAAAAATGCTTGGAAAATATTCTTCCCAATAAAAATTTAAATTAAAATATTTACAGAAAAATAAGTGAGAACATGTTTTATTTTTGAAGGAGACAGAAACTTCCATAAGAGAAACAATTTCACTCCACTTAATTTGCGTGCTAATAAATATTGAATTACATAAGTAAATTCCAGTAAAAATAACGTAAATCCAAACCTAACATTGTCATTGAAATCAATTTGAGTCAAATATCTGCTTGGACAGCTGGCATATAACAGAATACACATTTACTTCAAAGTCTCCAAGCACATTGGTTTTTATTTAGTTAACTCCTCGATGAGTGATTCCGAAATAAAGGTCCCTTGTGTGGGCCAGCGAGGAAATGGTATGGCACCATGGGGACTGCTGAGGGCACTCTGGGCAGCAATAAAGGCAATTGCAGATGACAGGATGCAGATAGAAAACCCAATCCATATTTTTATGGAAAATAAGCCCCTCAGAAAACAATACTGTTTTTGCTTTGTTATTTTAGCATCTTGTAGAAGATGTGTATGTATAACTGTGGTCAATAATAACCACCTTAATTTCAGTAATGATGGCCACATAATAATGTACACATGGCTAGAAAAGGAAAACATTTGGTATGACAACGAGGCTTTTCTCTAAACAATGACAAATCACTGATGTGGTTTTTAAAAATCTTAATTGGGAAATTATTTGCTTAAATAGAACCATTACTTTAGCATAATGTATGCAACCATAGAAGAAATAAAAGCCCAAAAGGAAAATGGTCTCCTAAACTCAGGGTATCAGGGAGGAAGCAATCATTGATTTTACACCCAGCATGTGTGAGGAAATGAGCCAGTTGCTTTATAGGCAGCATCACATTTACTCTTTATGGCAACTATATAAGATGTGTGCTATTTTCCCTATTTAAAAGTTGAAAAAAACTGGAATGATATCTAATATACTGCTTAACATCATGTAGTTTGCAAGTGATGGAGCTGTGGAACTGAGAGAGGAAGTTAGGACTAAACCTGAAGCCCATTGTGTTAGTCAAGGTTCTCTAGAGGGACAGAACTAATAGGATATATATATATATATATTAATTGTGTATATGGATCATATATATGTATGATATATATGTAGGATACACACACACACATATATATATGAAACCCTATATATGTAGGGTTAACTTACACTATCACAAGGTCCCACAACAGGCCATTTGCAAGCTGAGGAGCAAGGAGAGCCAGTTCGAGTCCCAAAACTGAAGAACTTGGAGTTTGATGTTTGAGGGCAGGAAGCATGTAGCATGGGAGAAAGATGTAGGCTGGGAGCCTAGGCCAGTCTGATCTTTTCACAATTTTCCTGCTTGCTTTAAATTCTAGCCATGCTGGCAGCTGATTAGATGGTGCCCACCTAGATTAAGGGTGGGTCTGCCTTTCCCAGCCCACTGACTCCAGTGTTAATCCCTTTGGCAACACCCTCACAGACACATCCAGGATTAATACTTTGCATCCTTCAGTCCAATGAGTTGACACTTAGTCCCTGTTCTCACACCTATGGTCCCTGGTCTCTTCTCTATTGTATTGCTTTTGGTTTTTATTTTGTATAATGTTCAGAATGTATGTACCTTTAAAAAAAAACTTTGGCCAAAACTTTAAATTACAGATATGTGGTATTCTCATTGTCATTATTTTTTAAAAGGCAATTTTTTATTTTTTATAAAAACCACTCAGCATACTCTTAGCCAACAATGGCATTAACTAACTTTGTCATCTTACATGTTTGTAAATAATGATTCATGTGTATTTCCTGGATAATGCTTGATAAGCATTGTTTTAAGCTCCTTACATGTATTCTGTGTGTTATTTGCAATAACCTTTCAGGTAAATGCTCTTATTTTCTCATTCTACAGATAAGGAAACTGAGGCTCAGAGTTGGCAGGTAACGTGTTCAAGATCTTGAAACTAGCAGGTGGCAGAGCTGAGGTTCATCTGTCTCCATGTGCTCAGAGTATGTATAGCTAATCACTTGTTTAAATTGCATTGATTTTCAGTTTTTGTAACTAACAAAGTGGAATATATTTTTGTGTTTAAAGAAACCTGTTGACCATTTATCATTCCCCCTTAGGAACCTGCTTGTTGATATCTGCATCTATTTTTTTTTCTGTGTAAAAAATGGCCCCAAATCTCACCAGCTTAAAACCACAGGCTTTTCTTTTTTTTTTTTTTTGAGACGGAGTCTCGCTCTGTCGCCCAGGCTGGAGTGCAGTGGCCAGATCTCAGCTCACTGCAAGCTCCGCCTCCCGGGTTTACGCCATTCTCCTGCCTCAGCCTCCCGAGTAGCTGGGACTACAGGCGCCCGCCACCTCGCCCGGCTAATTTTTTGTATTTTTTTAGTAGAGACGGGGTTTCACCATGTTAGCCAGGATGGTCTCGATCTCCTGACCTCGTGATCCGCCCGTCTCGGCCTCCCAAAGTGCTGGGATTACAGGCTTGAGCCACCGCGCACAGGCTTTTCTTATCGATCATGAATCTGTGGGTTGGCTGAGGTTGCGTGAGTCTAGGCTGGACCTTGTTGGGTGCTTTGTTTTGGACCATGGCCATGGAACACTCCTGCTTCCCTCTGCAGGATGGTGGGTTAGTTGGCTCTGGGTCCGTTAAATCCGTCTCATGTGTCTCATCCTCCTTGGCCTGGTGAACTGGATAGGTGTGGAATAAGAAGTAATTTTTATATTGGTCTCTGCCCCCAGATCCTGGCACAGAGCTTCTAAAACCCTTGTAATTTCCTACGCTATAGAGATGGAAGGAGAATCTTTTCTTGTAATATTTGGTATTTGATCCCAATTCCTGACACAGAACCACTAAATCCTTTGGTATTTCCTGGGTGATGCGAGTGTCTTATGTTCTAATGAGGTGACTCTTGGTGGGCTCCTGGATGGGAGCTGGTTGCCAGAAAGACCAAGCCAAGATTAGAGGCTTAGAACTTTCAGCCCCAACCCCCATTCTCTAGAGAGAGGAGAGGACTGGCAACGGAGTTAATAATCATACCTATGTGACAAAACTCCCTACAAATCTCAAAGGTACAAGGTTCAGAGCACATCCAAGTGGCAAATACATCCATATGCTGGGAGGGTGATGTGTCCCCATTCCATGGAGACAGAAGCTCCGGCACTCAGGAGCCTCCCAGACCTCACCCTAACATATCTCTTTATCTGAATGTGTATCCGTGTCTTATGAACGTTGATGTTACTGTAAAGGAATACCTGAGCTGGATAATGTATAAAGAAAAGAGGTTTATTTGGCTTACAGTTCTGCAGGCTGTGCAAAAAACATAGCCCCAATATTTGCTTCTGATGAGGGCCTCAAGAAGCTTCCACTCATGGTGAAAGGCAAAGCAGAGCTAGCGTGTGCAGAGGTCACATGGCAGAAGAGAGAGAAAGCAACAGAGAGGAGAGGGTGGTGCCAAAGTCTTATTAACAACCAGCTTTTGGGGAAACTTATAGACCAAGAACTCACTCACTGCCTCCCTACCCCACCAAGGGAGGGCATTAATCTATTCATGAGGGATCTGTTCCCCCACCGTGATCCACACACCCTATTGGGCACCATATCTAACATTAGGATATTTTTTTTCTTTAAATTTGTTTTTATAGAGAGCACCTTGCTTTGTTTCTCAGGCTGGAGTGCAGTGGTGGGATCATAGCTCACTATAACCTCAAACTGCTGGGCTCAAGCAATCCTCCCACTTCAGCTTCCCGAGTAGCTAGGACTACAGAAGCACACCCCATGCCCAGCTAATTTATTTATTTATTATTATTATTATTATTATTCTTTTTAGAGACAGAGTCTCACACTGTTACCCAGGCTGGAGTGCACTGGTGTGAACACAACTCATTGCAGCCTTGACCTCCTGGGCTCAGGTGATCTTCCTACCTCAGCCCCCCAATTAGCTGGAACTACAAGTGCATGCTACCATACCTGGCTGTTTTATAGTTTTTTGTAGAAATGGGGTTTTGTCATGCTTCCCAGGCTAGTCTCGAACTCCTGGCCTCAAGTGATCCATCCGCCTTTGCCTCCCAAAGCACTGGGATTCGAGGGATGAGCCACTGTGCCTGGCCAGGAATCAGATTTTAACATGAGATATGGATGTGTCAAATATTCGAACCACAGCAAATTGTATACTTTATCATGTCTTTTACTAAGATAAAACCTGGTAAAAACAAGTGAGTTCTGTGAGCTGCTCTAACAAATTAACTGAACCCAAGAATGGGGTCATGGAAACCTCTCATTTGTTATACGAGTGAAGCAGAGTTCTGGGTAAGCTGAGAACCGCCTTCTTGCGATTTGTAGTTGAAATTGTGGCAGAGGGACAGTCATATGAGATTGAGCTTTTAACCTGTGGGGTGTCCGCACAAACTCAGATTAGTGTTGGAATTGAATCAAACTGGGACACCTAGTTGGTATCTCAAGATTATGGAAAAAAATCCCCACACATATGGCCACAGAAGTATTCTGCAGTGAATGTTGAACATATTGGAGGAGAAACTGTTTTTTCTCTCTATACACCTAAGGCATGGCCTACTCATGGCGGTGACAGAAGCAAAATAGAACAAAAGCCAAACAAGGCCACTGCGATGTACGCCCCAACAACACATTGACACTTCTGCTTTTTTAAATTGGCCAAAGCAAGCCATAGAAACAGTCTATAGTGTTCCCCACCTGAGTCCCAGTGCTCATGTGGGAGACTGCTCCTGTTCTGTCTTCAGTCCTGCATGACCAGACCATTTTCTACCTTCTATTCCTTTATTCCTTTTTATTTCAGTTCAGTTCAATTCTGATCAACATAATTGCATTGAGCCCCTACAATGCACCCCAGCCCACTCCGTAGGGAGCACTGGGAATACAACACACGAAAACAAACTCAGAAACTTCCCTCTAATATGCCTCGACAGGTCCTGGTAATATAATGCAGCTGCTGTTGTAATCAGAGAGCATGTGGGGTGCAATGGGAACATCCAGATGGGCGCTCAGCACGGGTTGGGCACAGAGCAGCCTCCGGGAAGCGACTTTGTAGAGACTTGAAGGAGTTTGAGTTAGCAAGATGAAAATAAAAAGTGCAAAGATTTTTTAGGCACAAGAAACTGTGAGTAAAGAAAATGGCCATGGAACAATGTGCAGCATGGCAGGAATGAAAGATAATTCATGATCACTAAAACATGAATCAGAAAATAAATTGGTTACATTGTTCTGTTTCCTTTGTCTTGATGGCCATGGAGGAAAAAAACAAAAACCCCACAAAACCACCCAACCTGAAATGGTTCCATGGGTAACAGGGAGAATAATATACTATATGATAATAAAAATAATAAAACAACCTTACCCCTTCTCCTCTCTCTAAAGAGTATCCTGACTTTCCCCACTTGAAATTCTCCCTTTCTCCTGGTTCTACCCTCATTATGTAGAAGGCAGTAACCAAGATGGTGAAAACTGTTAGAGAGTGAAACCAAGATCCAGGAAGCTTGGACAAAAAGCAAACGGGAAAGTAGCCGGTGTAGATGAGGGATTTGGAGAGTTTCAGAGGTGGGATGTGGCTGTGAGATAATTAGAGTTCTGGGGAATAACCGCCCTCCATGTGGCAAGAGCAGCAATGGGGCTGGGATTTTCAATGAGGTTTTATGGTATATTATTCATGTCTCCCCTGTCCAACCACTCATTAGAATGTTTTTGTAAGATTCCAAAAAAAAAAAAAAAAAAATTAGGGTTTTCTTTTAGACTGCGTTTCCTGATAATACAACTCTTTCTTATATTTCCATATATATATTTCTGTATATATTTAAAATGATTAGGAGTGGTTGTATGAAAATCTAGTTTCCACATTTTCCCCAAGTAATATTGGTATTCTTTAACTACTATGAGAATGTCCATTCAAAAGTCAAGTTCTTTTCCAGAACTAGGTTAAGAAAATATTTCCAATAATTTTAGCAAATATGTCTGATTTATCTTCAAAGTTGATTAAAAGAAATGTATCGAAGTCATCAAAATGCTTTGTACATCAGAACCTAAAAGAGAAGGAAAGACATTCCCCTCCCTATAGATATAAATACCAATCCACATATTTGAGCTCAATTCTGCTTCAATGAACTGAAAATTGCATATACTATGTTGAATTGCATTCAAAGCGTTGAATCATTTTCTCTACATCAATACATCTTCAAAGAAACTGACATGGGAAAAAATCAGACTTGTGAAAGTCATTGAATTTCAATCAGCAATTCATTACACAGATTTCAAATGTGGGAGCAATTATGTCTAAGTTTTCTTGGAATTGAGTTTTATCAGAGAAGTACAAATGATTATATATAGGCTTCAACTATCTCATGGCCTTTAAGGAAACTTAATTCCCGTCTGAAGTATTCACATTTAGTTCTGACTGCTGCTCTTCCTGTGGACTTTCTGAAGGAACTAGTCCTCCCACTTCACAGACACAAACCCTTTCACTGCTTGTCTGTCTTTCTTCTTAATATTTTAAAGGGAATATGTGATTTAACAGTTACATATATTTCAAAGTTAATTTCAATAACATTGCTGTGAAATCTAATAACTACCTTTTTTCTATTTGCTCTTCATATTTTTTTTTTGAGACGGAGTCTTGCTCTGTCGCCCAGGCTGGAGTGCAGTGGCCGGATCTCAGCTCACTGCAAGCTCCGCCTCCCGGGTTCACGCCATTCTCCTGCCTCAGCCTCCAGCGTAGCTGGGACTACAGGCGCCCGCCACCTCGCCCGGCTAGTTTTTTTGTATTTTTTAGTAGAGACGGGGTTTCACCGTATTAGCCAGGATGGTCTCGATCTCCTGACCTCGTAACCTCGTGATCCACCCGTCTCAGCCTCCCAAAGTGCTGGGATTACAGGCTTGAGCCACCGTGCCCGGCCCCTGCTTTTCATATTTTTATACATTCTGAGAGGAATTGCTGAAAAGGATGGGGAATCTGAGCTATGTATGCATAGCATTGATTTCAGTGAGAAAACTACACATTTTTGACCATACAAGAAAAAAATCTTTTCTTGAATTTTGGTGATAGTTGCCTAGTTTTTAAATTACCCCAGCAGAAAAATTATGTCAATGATGAACCTAAACAAAAGGGTGAGTGTAATGTACTTAAATGTCATGTGGGAGTGAAGACTACCCAAGGATTGTCTAGATACTAGATAGTTCAGCCAGGTCTTTTTTTTTTTTTTTTTTTTCTTTTTGAGGCAGAGTCTCACTGTCTTCCAGGCCGGAGTGCAGTGGTGAACTGGGCTCACTGCAAGCTCCGCCTCCCAGGTTCACACCATTCTCCTACCTCAGCCTCCCGAGTAGCTGAGACTACAGGCGCCCGCCACCACTCCCGGCTAATGTTTTGTATTTTTTAGTAGAGACGGGGTTTTACCCTGTTAGCCAGGATGGTCTCGATCTCCTGATCTCGTGATCCGCCCGCCTCAGCCTCCCAAAGGGCTGAGATTACACAGGTTAGCCACTGTGCCCGGCCCAGCCAGGTCTTTCTTTACTCATGACAATAAGCGCAGACTTAGTGCACCTGCATGTAAACTGAAACCACAAGTGGAGATACAAATAATTTCTCCCTGATGGAACAGATCAGGCCAAACATTTATGGCTTTGTGGGGCATGCACTAATTTTGTATCTGACTCAGGAATCTCACCACTCCATAAATACTCAAGCTTCTAAAACACACTTTGAACCAGTCATAACATCTTACTGCTCTCCGTCAATTATGAGTTAAATAAAATTTTTTACATGTGATCATTTTGTATCTGTGTGAGAGACATGACTTTTTTTCCTGAAAATTAAACTTTCCAACTTCCTAAGACAGTCAGAATCCTTGAAAAGATAAGACAAAGATAATGATCCAAATAAAATTTTCTGCAAAAAGGAAGATTTAAAATTGAATGGAAATTTTAGATCAGTCAATGAACAGGTAGAATATTAATATGTAAGCGAGAGAATTTGGTCTGATCTGAGCATTGTCAGTAATAAAATTTTTTAAGTTTTAAGAAGTAGTTTAATTATTCCAGAATTCCTAATTTCTTTAAAAAGGAAGCTATCTCATACATGGAGTTCCGCATTTCAAGGAATGAAATTGACTTGCTCACAATACAGGCATATATATGTAAATATAAAGCATAGTAGTGGAAGCAGAACTTGATGGGCAATAAATAAAATTCTAAAAATAAAGGAACAAAAGTGTGTTTTTCAAAGTGAGTACTAATTTGTTGGATGCCGTCTTTAAATGCTTAAGATACACAAACAAACTCAAAGGAAAAACAAAGAAAAATAAATTGTGATGGTTATCTTCCATTTTTAAAAATTTTTATTTACCTTTCAGATAACATGAAAACATTTCCCAGATAATAGTTTATCTTTTTAACAGAAGTTTGATATTTCAGCAATAAGTCTGTGGAAGAAGCTTTTCCATCTGACTGAAAATTAAGTTTATTTCCTACGTATTTTTGGCAATAAGAGGACACCTCATGATTTGTGGACATTATGTTATGTGTTTTGTGACATTTGATAGGAACATGACACTAGGCTTGGTGAACATTTAAGGGCGTTTCCATCCGGATGCATAACCCATGGGCTAGTTCCTGATGCACAGGGCTAGTGTGTGAGACAACTCAGCAATGTGTAATTCGTGTGTTTCAATAAAGAACATGTCTCCTTGTGAAGCATGGGGCATTTAAAGCACCCATGATTTACATTTTTATTTATTTCTGCCTTTATTATTGTATTACGACTAGTCTTTTAAAAATAGAAATCACAAGTGATTTATGTATAAAACCAGTCTACTTTTAAATTTTTATTTATTTCTACTTTTATTATTTGATTACCATTACTCTTAAAAAAATAAAAGTAGTCATTTGCATATTTTTAGATTTACTAGTATTACAGAATACTTGCATCAAGAAAGTTATGTTTCAAGAAAAATGTTCAGGCCGGGCGCGGTGGCTCACGCCTGTAATCCCAGCACTTTGGGAGGCCGAGGCGGGTGGATCACGAGGTCAGGAGATCGAGACCATCCTGGCTAACACGGTGAAACCCCCGTCTCTATTAAAAACACAAAAAATTAGCCGGGCGTTTTGGCGGGTGCCTGTAGTCCCAGCTACTAGGGAGGCTGAGGCAGGAGAATGGTGTGAACCTGGAAGGCGGAGCTTGCAGCAGTGGGCCGAGATCACGACACTGCACTCCAGACTGGGTGACAGAGCGAGATTCCGTCTCAAAAAAAAGAAAAAAAAAGTTCATTCTATTCTTGAGTTTCTGAAAATACCTCTCTGTTACATTCATGCATGAGAAATCATCTGGCTGCGATAGGATTCTTTACCTCTAAATTGAATGTGTGGTGTGATGGCCTGCTGGCATTATATGTTATAAGGAAGTATTAAGCAACAATGTTTTGAAACTGCTTTGGCAGCACTATTGATCTAGATATAAGAGACTTAGAGCATAGGTAAATTTGAATACCTGTTTTTTAAAATAAGTTTTCCGGCCGGGTGTGGTGGCCCATGCCTGCAATCCCAGCACTTTGGGAGGCCTCCGAGGCAGGCGAATTACTTGAAGTCAGGAGTTCGAGACCAGCCTGGCCTGTACATGGTGAAACCCGGTCTCTACTAAAAATACCAAAAATTAGTTGGGCATAGTGGCGGGTGCCTGTAATCCCAGCTACTCAGGAGGCTGAGACAGGAGGATCACTTGAACCTGGGAGGTGGAGATTACCGTGAGCTGAGATGCACCACTGCACTCCAGCCTGGGCAACAAGAGTGAAACTCCCTCTCAAAAGTAAATAAATAAATAAAATAAGATACATTTTTCATTTGTTAAATGAAACAGCTGAGCTAAATGATCCCTACAGAACATTTCAATTTCCAAATTTTATATTTTATGACCATATTTTATGTAGCTCCAGAATGCACTAGAAATCATAGGCATTAAGTAGATGTTTAGTAAATAATGAATAGGTATTGAGGAGAAGTTCTTCTTTGGGAAGACCTGTGTTTTCCTCTGCCCACTTGATTGTTGGGTAGAATTATTTTCTTTTGGGGCAGAGAGAGATTACATTGTATTTTCTCTTTCTTTTAAAATTTTATTTTATTGTGGTAAGGACATTTAACATAAGATCTACTCTCCAAGACGTTAAGTTCACGATACACTATTGTTGACAAATAGGTACAACAGGTACAACAATCTATAGCAGATCTCTAGAGCTATCTTATCTTATCTTTGGGCCCGTTAATTAATAAGCCCTCACTTCTCCCTCCCTCTAGCCCTTGGCAACTACCATTCCATACTTTGATTCTGTGAATTTGACTATATATAATTCCCATGAGTGGAATAACGCCGTGTTTGTCCTTCTGTGGCAAGCTTATTTCACTTAGCATGTCCTCAAGGTTCATCATGCTGTCATTATTTCAGAACTCTTTTTGTAAGACTAAATAGTATTTCCTTATGTGTATATACCACATTTTCTTGATCAATTTATCCGTGTATGGTTGTTTATGCATCTTGGCTATGGTAAATACTGCTGCAATAAATACTGTTGCAAGACCAATTAAGATCTTGGTTTTAATACTTTTAGATAGTTGCATATAGGTAAGATTGCCGAATCATATGGTAGTTCTATTTTTAATATTTTTGAGAAACATCTATATTGTTTTCCATAGTTGCTGCACTATTTTATATTCCCAGCAATGGTGTCCAAGGATTCTAAGTTTTGTACATTCTTGTCAACACTTTTTTCTTTTTTTTGATAATAGCCATCATGACATGTGTGAAGTAATATCTCATTGTGTTTTCAATGTGCATTTCCGTGATGACTAATGGTGTTTTTCATTTGTCTCTTGGCCATTTGTATGTCTTTAGAAAAATGTCTATACATGTCTTTAGTCCATTTTTAATTGAGTTATTAACTTTATTCTTGATATTATGGGACTTTCTTATATATTTTAAAGATTAACCCCTTATCAGATACATAGTTTTCAAATATTTTCTCCCATTTTGTAGGTTGCTTTTTCAATCTCTTGATTATTTTGTAAATAGCTAAATCAAGCTTGAGAAGCAAGGACAAACCTGAAGAAATTATACTTCCTGATTTCAAAATATAATAGAAATCTATAGTAACCAAAACATTATGATACTAGCATAGAGATGGATGTATAGACTAATGGAACAGGATAAAAAGTACAGAAATAAACCCACCTTTATATGGTGAACTGATCTTCAACAAGGATGCCAAGAACACACAATGGAGAAAGAATAGTCTCTTCGACAAATGGTGTTAGGAAAACTGGATATATACATACAAAAGAATGAAATTTGATTCTTATCTTACACTGTACACAAAAACTAACTCAAAATAGATTGAAGACTTACATGTAAAACCTCTACAAGAAAAACCAGAGAAGCGCTCTGTGGCATTGGTCTTGGCAATAATGTCATAGATGTGACACCAAAAGTACAGACAACACAACCAAAGTAAGCAAGTAGGACTACATCAAACTAGAAAGTTCTGCATGGCAAAGGAAATAATCAACAGAATGCCTGGTGGAATTTCATCTTTTGAAATCAAAAGATCATAATCTTGTGCTTTGAAATGCAGGAACATCAAACTGTATAAGAAATGCATACTGATGTTAAAATATGGGCCAATGTATTTCAACATATGAGGAATATTTTTGGAAAATTCTTATCAATATTCAGGAGACTTTATTTTTTGGTAACATATAGATTAAATTAAAAAATAAAGTGAAATAAAACGGAAAACCACTTGTATTTTCTATTCCTCCAACTTATTATACACCAGATGAGGGCATGTCATTAGGCAGTTGAGGTAAACTCCAATTCTGCCACTTAAAAATAAGACTATTTAGCTTCTCTGAATCTTTGCTTCTTCCTCTATGATCTAGAGATAAGAAAACCTGCTTGTGATTAACATACATTCAAATGAAGATTTAAAAAGTATCAGGTATATATTAGGAATATAGGAGGTATTTAATAATTACATTTACAAATTCCGTAAGGGGATAGCACAGGTATTATCATCAACATCTAATAGATAAAAAAATGGAAATCACGAGTGGTTTTGAGATTTTCAGAAAAAATGTTATGATAATATAAAATCCTGACCATGACTGGAGCACAAGTTTCTTGACTCCAAGGCTCGAATGCTTCATTTTCCTACAAAGTATGGGAGGTTATTGTTGGGTATAGGCCGGTATTTTTAACCTTTATTTGTTCAAATGTGTTCAGATGTCACAAGAGAGATTTTGACTATCAAATTAAAGTGAAAGTTCAATACTTCTATCATTATAAATTGCATTTTATTCTGGATAGTGTAAAACATACTTGTAAAAATAGAATAATCACATACTTGAACTCATAAAGAGCAAGGTCAAAGCAGAATGCCAAATATTTTGAGTCAGATATTAACAATATATCAAAAGCTGTGATAAATAGGAGAAATATTTAAAGCAACAAATAATGTACAGGACATTCTTTATTCTTTCATGAATATGCTTCTATTATAGAAAAAGTAGATGGCATAAATTTTACATGCTCAATAAAAAAGTAAACATAAATGGAAATCTTTTATAGCCTACATATTTTAAAAATAAGCAACCTAGGTTATATCTAAAAAATAAATAATACACATAAAAGAACAAAGCAAAAAATGTACAAACCTGACCCAAGGTATTTTGTCTAACAGTAAAATACTTCATTTTAGAAAATATGAAAATCTCTCTCATTTTTTAAATTCTTGGTTTCTTTGGGTTTTTATGTGTAATCTATTGCTAGTTACAAGGTCCCCTCAAACAATGATAATAACAATAATAAAAACCCTTGATGAAAATTAAAGTATACATTGAAAAATTTTATGAGTACATACCTCCAGTATATATTTTGCTGGGGAGGTAGATTTAAGTTTATATAGCCTGTACATTGTTGTCAACACAAATAACAACAAGGCTGAAGTGAGAGAACAAATCTGTCTACAGGATCACAAATAAAACATAAACAGTAGGAGGTCTCATAGCTATTTAAGGAACATCATGGGCTTTGAAAGCGTTTCCAGGTGAATCATGGTGGTTTGTCTCCCAAATGCTCTAAAATTATTTTTTAAATGTTGGCATTTTCACAAATGTTTTATTAACAAAATATCCTTTAAGTATATGCTATTTTGTGAAGCAGCAATTGGATTATTTTTCTTATAAGTGTCCATAAACAGTTGGAATTTATTGCCAATGAAAGACAGAAAAAGTGCCTGAGTCAAGGATATGATGATGTTACTGACATAGATACTACTACAAGAGATTAATTTATATCACTTTGAAAAGACCATGTGCTAAAGCTATGTTAAATCTGTCACCTGGGCACACTGTGGAGAGTGAAAAGAATTCTTTGTTAAGAGCCTGGGATGCAGGGTAAAATTTTCCTTGACTGTACTGCTCATATAACCTTATGCAGGATGGTTAAGGTTCCAAAGGAACTCTTTTGGTTACCTGAAAGGCAACCCCCCAGATAATCCCTTGAGGTGCCTTTGCTGTTTTGCTCTGTGATTCTATCATTTTGCTCTCATTTTCCTAGTCTCAAGGATTAGACATTTCCTAACTTAGAAATCATGGCGCGTCTGCTGTACATCTTCCTTTGTTTCGTCTTTGGGTTGTCTTTCATGTCTGAGCAACCAAGTCCAACATATTTTATATGTGGAAGAGAGATCTCTATGCCATCTTTTTGGTTCCCAGAAAATGCCTAAGAACCCAGGTGCTGGAAAAAACAAAAATCACGTGAAAAGCTATTTTGCAACACAGTAAGAATTTCTACTTTAAGTTGGGTTTATGACATGCCAGTCCATAATCTACAAGCGGGGAAGATGATGAAATAAGCCTTACAGGTGGACTCTAGCAAGAAAACTCTGAAGTTGTCATTGGAAAGCAAAAGATACATTATGAGGCAAGTACCATGATTATAAATTAGATGGAAACCACTCTTCTCCAGCCTTAGAAAGAACCACAATGTGAGAAGCTCTGATTTATAAATGATTGAGTTTATGAATAAAATATGAAATTTTTGTCCTCTCAGATAGTTATTACACAGCTATAAGCCTTGGTAAACATTTAATTTATGTAATATAAGATTCTTCTAAAAATTTGAAGATGACAAAGATAACTTTAAGTTCTTTCAATAATTAGATAATAGAATCTATGAGCTATAAAAAATTCATAAATCAAAGCATTATGATGTAGGAGTTGATAAATTTTAGAGCTTGTTCAGGTTATAATATTCATCTTATTTCAGAGTTTCCTGCACACCCTCAGTGTTGCTGCTATTGAATAAAATTTCAGACTTTTGCCTAATAAAAATGTTCTTAGCAAGTGTTTTTGTTCTGCTCTTGGGCTCAAATTCTGTATGACCCAGTATGATTACTTCCTTGTATTTTTATTTAGGTGCTTGCAAAATAGCTAGTTGATATGTTCTGTGGACCAAACCTTGATGAATCTGAAGACCATAATGAAAATTAATGAAAATAGTGTGCCTTCATGTGTTCCTTACACCTGAATGCAAGAAAATGCACATATTTTCCCATTATCCAAGCAGTTTTTTTTTTTTTTGAGACAGAGTCTTGCTCTGTTGCCCAGACTGGAGTGCAGTGGCACTATCTCAGTTCACTGCAGCCTCTGCCTCCCAGGTTGAAGCAATTCTCCTGCCACAGCCTCCCGAGTAGCTGGGATTACAGGCACATGCCACCACGCCCAGCTAATTTTTATATTTTTGGTAGAGACAAATTTTCATCATGGTGGCCAGGCTGGTCTGGAACTCCTGACCTCAGGTGTTCTGCATGCTTTGGCCTCCCAAAGTACTGGGATTACAGGTGTAAGCCACCATGCCCAACCCCAAGTAGTTCTTGAAGAGAGAACTCATGCAGAAAAAAAAAATGACTTTTGAGAGTCAAATGAATGGTTACTGGTCATCAGTGCTTGTAAAAGGGGCAAAGGGTGAGAGAAAAATAATAGATTTGCCATTTGACTCAGATAAGAATGCAGCTATTGCATATCGGAGAGAAATATTACAAAATCAAATCCAAATGTTTGGTAAATATAGAAGGGCTATAATGGCATGGAAGTGTATTGCTAAGTGAAATTAACTGAGTGTTCAGCACACAGTACTGACTAAGAATTCGGTTGTGATGTCATATTGCTTTCACTCAAATCCTCACTCCATGATTTACTAATTATAGAATCTTTGGGAAAATACTGTACTCATCCTTTCATCTGAGGTTTAGCTTTCCATGGTTTGAGTTACCTGCAATCAACAGGATCCTAAAATATTAACTAGAAAATTCTATAACAAAACACTTTCTAAGTTTTAAATTACATTCCATTCTGAATATTATGATAAAATCTCATGCTATCTTGCTCTGTCTTACCTAGGATGCAAATCATTCCTTTGTCCAGTGTATCCACACTATAGGTGCGACCTTCCTGTCACTCACTTGGTAGCCCTCTGGGCTATCAGATTGACTTGTATAGTATTACAGTGCTTGTGTTAAAGTAACTCTTATTTTACTTAATAATGGTTTCAAAGAGCAAGAGTGGTGATGCTGGCAAATTGGATATGCCAAGGAGAAACAGCAAAGTGTTCTTTTTAAGTAAAAGGGTAAATTCTCAACTTAATAAAGAAAAAAAATTATATGCTGACGTTGCTAAGGTCTACAATAAGAACAAATTGTCTACCAATAATATTGTGAAGAACAAAAAGAAATTTGTGCTAGTTTTGCTGTCACACCTCAAACTGCAAAACTTGTGGCCAAAGTAAGTGATAAGTAGTTAGGATGAAAAAGGGATTATATTTGTGGGTAGAAGACATGAGCAGAAAAAAATCTCAATTGATGGCAATGTGTTGAACCAGAAAGCATTGAGCCTTTATGGAAACTTTAGTAAAGGATCTCCTGAAACAAGTGACACCAAGCCATTTGCTGCGAACAAGGGATGGTTACACTGATTCAGGAATACAGAAGGTCAATAGTAACCTAATGCTATGTCACAATGCCTGTCATTCACTTCACTTCCTCTCATCACATAGGCAATATATCATCTCATATCATCCTAAGAAGAAGGATGGGGATAGTATAATAAGATATTTTAAGAGAGAAAGAGATAGAAAGAGAGAAGCAGAACACATTCACATAACTTTTATTGTAGTATAGTGTTATAATTGTTCTATTATTATTTATTGTTAACCTCTTGCTGTGCCTAATTTATCAATGAAACTTTATCATAGATATGTATGTACAGGAGAAGACATATAGGGTTTAGTCCTATCTGTTGTTTCATGCATCCACTGAGGATCTTGGTGCATATTCCCTTCAGATAAGGGGGAACTACTGCAATATGAACTTTAAGACTCAGTTTCCTTATGTGCATAATGGAGATAATATATACCTCATAAATGAGACGATGCATAGAAATTGCTTAATACCATGCTGGGCACAAAGTAAAAGCCCAAGAGATGCTAACGTAGCCAAGAACATTCTAAGTGCTTTATCTCATGTATCCTCAGCGATACAATGAGTTAGTGCTATTGTCATCCTCCCCATATTATCAGTGAGGAAACCAGGCCAGCGAGGGGTTAATAACTTGCTCAAGGTAACAGCAATAGCCCTTGGAGGGGTTTAGATTCTAATCCAGCATTCTAGGTACATATTTCTCACTATTGCGAGGCACACAGAAGCCACATACTTAAATGCCTGCAAGGGGCTGTTGGTAAGACAAATAACTGAAATAACCAGTACAAGTCAAAAGAGAATGGGTGCGTTCACTTTTTACATTTTTTGATATTGTGCTGATCTGGCAAAGAAATTTCTGAGGCCAAATTTAGCCTGCAGCTTATTTGCCATCCCTGAATATCAAAGTATTTGAAAGTAAATTTCCATCCTGACTAGGCTGGCGTTTGCATACTAATGGAATGGTTGGATTTCCTCCATTTCATGGGCCCCAAGTGTCCACGAGTGTGGAAAATGAAGGAAAGAAAATCTTAGCACTGAGTAAGTGATATGGAACATTCATTCTCCAGAGGGTACTTATTGTCTCTTCTTTAGTAATGAGTGGGCTCCTTCTTTATTTTAATATCCTTGATAAACTGTATAACATACAGGCAGGGATTTTGCAAGTCTTCAAAGGTGGAATGGAAGTGTGACTGTTTAAAAATAAATTAATGAGAACTAGAATGAATAGATTTATTTTTGGACTGATTGACTGAGGGGTTTTCCCAGCACTTCTGAAAACATATCAAGTTCTAATAGGATTTTAGAGAAAAGTAACTGGAGACTGAGAATCACTGCACTGGATTGTAGACCTTATTCTGCTTTGAGTCATTTTGTGAGTTAAGACAAATTTCTTAACATCTTGTCTATTTCCTCAGCTATAATTAAAATGGTCTGAGGAGGATAGTCTTTAGATTTTCTACCGATTCTAAAATGTCTCTATGTCCATGCTTTTACCTTAATCTTCATCCTTTATCAAAATTCATTTTATGGTGACAAGTAGACTTTTGGGTGCCTTTGGTATAAATCAAGTTGTGAGAGTTAAAAATTTAGAAGAAATAATTTAAATGGTGACATTTTATCGAGCTTGATTAAATCTTGAAATACATCTGTCCTGAGTGTTGTATTGTACTGACTCATTTAAAATATTCTAGGTAAGTAACATGATGTATAAATATATGGAAAAATTAACCATAATCTGTATTTAAAATGTAGTCTATATTGTTGTTAATTTATAGAATTAGTAATGCTTAAAGACAGGTGTCACGACCTTTTAGGAGTTAAGCAACAGATCTACTGCCCTCGAATGAATACTGTGCAAAACCCAGCAATTTCAACAGTTCTTACTCTGTTCTGTTAGTTCAGTCCTTGAGGTCAAGAACTTGTTTTGCACAGTATTAATGTAATGTATTTATGCATGTACATAAGCATGTATATATGTTTTGCCTTCATAGCCATATTAAAATACATGGTCAACAAGGTCAGGAATTTTTGTCTAATTTATTAATTTCTGATCCCTAGACCTTAGAAAAGTAGGCACACAATGTATATTTTTAAATACATGAATGAATTGGAGAACTTAACTTCACAAATATCATTTAAATTAATCAAGAATAATTAAGAAATTATTGCTGTAAGATGGTGTTTGACAATGAAAGCAAGTGTTGTGCAAAATAATCACACTAAATTAGTAACAGCACTAATCGAAATTACACTGTCTTAAACTGACTTAAGCCAATTTGATGGTCAGAACCTTCGGTAAATATTAGCCTTCAGTGGATGTAGTTCACAGCAACATGCCTCACTCTCATATCATTGCTGTAAGATGGTGTTTGACAATGAATATGTTAGATGGTGATGTGTGTTACAGAGAAAAATAATGCAAAGAGAGAGAAGGTAGATAGTGTTGTGGGAATGGGTAGCTGCATGTAGTTTTAAGCAGTATAGTCAGGGAAGAGCTAACTGCTACACTGACATTTGAGCAAAGGTCTGAGGAATGTGAGAGAACAAGCTTTGTGAATGAGGTGAGTTCCAAGAAGAAATAGTTGGCGTGCAGTAAAGGCACAGAGGAGGAATCTCAGTAACAAGTCCTGTATAGCTGGAGCTGAGTGAGAGGGGAAGGGTCATAGGAGATTAGGAGGAAATGGGGGGCCAAACTGTGTGGAACCTTGTAGATGCTTTCGTTGATTTTGGATTTTATTTTGCGTGAAAAGGGAAACTGCTAGATTATTTTGAGCAGAGGAGTGAGCTCTTTCCATTCATATTTAACAAGGGCATTCTGGTGTTGGATTGTGAATAAATAGATGGAAGGGGAGCAAGGGCAGAAGCAGGGAGATTAGTCTAGGAGGCTGTAAGGTTCACCTGGGAAATCAAGGGGGTTCAGACCAAGGAGCAATGGAGAGTGTGAGAAGGGTTTGGATACTATGTATATTTAGAGGGCAAAGTTGTGAGGATGGGTTGACAGATTAGATGCGGTCTGTGCAAGAGTGAAAGGAGCTAAAGATGACTCCAAAAGCTGTTGTCAGAGCACACGCAAGGTTGGAATTGCTGTTATGTAAATAAGGAGGAAACTTCAGGAGAATCAGATCTTGGGGGAAGCTCAAGAGCTTCGTTTTCAACATATTAAGTTGGCAGTGCCTATTAGACATGCAACTGGACACACTGAGTAGACAGTTGAGCGTACATGACTGGAAATCAGGGGAGAGGTTTGGGTTTAAATGATATATATTGATCATCAGCACATAGATGATATTTAAAATGTTATGAAACCGGGTAACTATGATCAGCTTAAGTGTGAATGCAAATAGGAAAAGGAAGAGACCCCTAAGCTGAGACTAGGAACACCTCAGAAATAAGAGAGAAGGAGGAATAAGGATAAGAAACAAGAAAGGTAGCGTGAATATTATTTCAAGGAGGAAGGAATGATAAATTCCATACTGGTGTCACATGTCATTTCCTTCCTCTTTGATCTTTAAAAGTTGGAGTGGATCTATTAAAAATATCTTTTAGGAACTGATATCACCTGAAATATTTTGAATATTTGAAACCCAAGGCTCCTCAGTCCATAAACTAGGTCAGGGAGAAAGAATTTCTGTATTTGTAAAAATGTATTGCATTTGAGGGAGCCATGAAACCTGAACACCTGAGCAACTAAAATATTGGTAAATTCAGATCCTTTTAGTTTTTTCTCCCTTTTCATGGAAGATAGATTTCTATAATATTTATGTGACGTCAGCTGGGTAGATCTATATGCCCTCCGCCAGAGAGCTCTGGAAATTACAGTTTGCTGAGCACCTGGGATGTGGAGTTGACAATCTGACAACTATTGAGAAGTGACAAGAAGTCCTGCAATATTAAATGTTTTCCACAGGCACTACATAAGGGCTGAACATATGTTTCTCTATTGATGAAAATGCATCTGTTTCACCCTTGGATGTAGCCATTTTTTAAATGTTCATTGGTAAGAACTATAAAGAATGTCAACATTTTCATCAAGAATTGGAATATGAACCAGGAAAACATGAGTGAGAAAATATCTCATTTTTTCTAGTATTTTATTATGAAAATGTTCAGTTGAATATTGAATATTGAAATAATTTTCCAGTAGAAACCTGTATAGCCACCACCTAGATTTTACCAATGGATTTTTGTTTTAAGTGTTTTATTACATATTTATACATCCTTCTACACATACATCAATTTATCTTTTTTTTTTTTGAATGTACGTAAAAGTAATTTACCCACATCAGTTTTCTCCCGGATACTTTAGTATGTATATGACTAATTACAGGTCAATATTTGTTTATAGTTTTTCTTTTGATTTATATATGAAATGGACAAATCTGAAGTGTATATTGACTGAGTTTTGCAACTCTACCCCCTGTCAAGCTATAGAATATTGCTATCACATTACCATCATCTGAATAGTTCTCTTGTGCTCTTTTCCACATATCCTCCACTCCTATTCCAAAAGTAGCCTCTGTTCTGATATTTTTTCATCAAAAATGAGTTTAGCCTGTTTTAGAACTTTGTATAAACAGAATCCTGCACTATTTTCTTATTCATGTAAGGCTTATTTCATTCGATATGCTGTTGAAAAACATCTTATTTGAAGACAGGATACCTTTCATAAGGAAGCCAAAAGACTAATTAATTTAGCTCTAAAGACCCAGTCAAATAAATGGTTCAAGAAAAGGTACACAGAAATAGGAATATATTATTTCTTTTGTCTGTGGCTTTCAGAGTAATATTGGTGTGTGTATTGCTGTAGGTAAAATCATCTTGAAATACAAATATATATTCTATTTAAGAAGAGCAGGTGAGGAAGAAGGCTGATATATATGGACCATCTAATGAGCACCAGATATTTGACATGTGCTATTTTATTTAAACTTCATATCCCAAAAGAAGTATTATCTTCATTTTACACATAAGCCATGTACTCCCAATTACACTCTGTTTCCCAGAGCTTTCTGCTACTCTGTATTAGGGAAACCAGGGCTCCCTGGCTAAGCTGTCATTCCTAGATAACCTTCCTTGCCTTCTCCTCATTGTTTTCCAGTTGCCTCATTTTCTAGAGTTTTGCTCCAGACTAGGTGGTAACAACTGGTTAATTACTTAAACTGCCATGGGTTGATGTCCTGTAAATGTTTTTATCCCATCATTTGTTTCTTATGCTAGATATATTTATAGGTTGGTGCAAAAGTAATTGGGGTTTTGCTACTAAAGGTAATGGCAAAACCACAATTACTTTTGCACCAATCTAAATAGGAAGCCTGTGGGAGACAATGTCTTTATCTGAAGGAGAAACTCAATGGTCAGAATTGCAGGCTCTTCTTTAGATAGGTGAAATACATTGAAATAGGCAGGGATTTGTACATTTCTAACAGGTATATTTACTAACCTTATCAAACTTTCTAGATTGTTGCTCATGGTTTCTAGATGTATGCTTGTTTCCATATTCATCATTAGGAATTCAGGTATTTGAGACCCAGTTCAGGACTATAAACAAGAGTTCCAGTAACTTCAGACCCACTCAAGTTGCTTAATTAAAGCCTATATAGTACCCACATGAACAATATATCCAGGACTTGATGTTTTTATTCCTTGACTTCCTTAGTTTCTGTAAATTCTTCATTCTGCCTCCCTCAACTGTGGTCATATCCTTGATCATCACAATAATTCATAACTTCCAGACCTTGATTTCAAGGATCTCACTCACTGACCACCACCTTCCTCCATTCATCTCTATCTAGCTCTGCAAAACCTTCAAGTTATTGCTCTTAAAACTTTTTTTTTTTCTAATCATGTTTTACACCTATGGTTCATACCTTTTTCCTTGTCTACTCGGGGTACATAGTCCATACTTACAATCACTCTGTACCCTGCTACACTTGTCTGGAAGAAGCCCATATTTGGTTAAAAATAAATAAATAAATAAAGGCAGTCATCCACTTACTTCATGCCACTCTTTCCAGCACCCAGAAAATGATGTAGCAGTATCTACTAAGGGATCTATACATATTCAATGAATGAAAATGGATGTATGGTTGAATGTATGTAGTATATCAGGTTTATCTTGAATCTAATTTTCTCCAGGATATCAAGAACTACTTGGGACTGGGTGCCGTGGCTCACACCTATAATGCACTTTGGGAGAATGAGGCAGGCAGATAACCTGGGGTCAGGAGTTCCAGACCAGCCTGACCAACATGGTGAAACCCCGTCTGTACTAAAAATACAAAAATTAGCTGGGTGTGGTGGTGCGTGCCTGTTGTCCCAGCTGCTCACAAGGCTGAGGCAGGAGATTCTTTTTAATCCAGGAGATGGAGGCTGCAGTGAGCTGAGACTGTACCACTGCACTCCAGCCTGGACAACAGAGAGAGACTTCGTCTCAAAAAAACAAAACAAAACAAAAAAAGAATTACTTGGGATGATATGGGTGAGACTAGTTAATACCATGAAGAGAGTACCCTTATGGTCTGTTTGTTTGTTTTTTTGTGTAACTTCCAACGGCTGCTCCATTCTGCAGAGGTTATCACCAACAGCTCAGAGGTGTAACACATTGGAAGCTTCTAGATACCACCCCTTGGCAGTTGGCAGTTGCTCAGCATCCCAGGGGGCTCCTTTCAGCAGTTTATCTCACTTCCGTTGGCAGTGGTTTCTTGGAATATCCTGTGCTGATACTGGTGACAGCTCCAAGAAATTCCTAGTAAAAAACGTATGGTGATCCTGGTGTCCATCCAGGATTGCTTCTCTCCTCATAAAGCTTCTGGCTACATTAAATCAGCACAGTTCAGAGTCTCGCAAAGACAGCTCCAGCTTTTTCAAAGACAGACTATTTTTAAATATTTGCCTTTCATGAAAATTATATATAGCACCCCAAAGTGCCATAGATTAAGCAATGAGTTTAGGAGCACAACATATGCCACATTCCTTATGAGTCTTCTGTTCAATTTTGGTGCAGGGTGATCTCTTGTTCTCTGAAGGACCTCTTTACAGAACATGATACATGGAGTCCATCACTGCTTTCTGGTACTGGCTAAACTTGGGCATCAAGAGAAGAGCCCACTTTTTTCCCCATGTGTTTGCTCATGGGGTTCAGGTACTTGAATTTCATCAGTAGTCCTAGACACAACGAACTCCCTAAAAAGTTAGAAATGCAATTAGAACTGAATTTGTTAGCTCAGGGTTAGTTAAAAACATGTATACAATACAATCAAAATGGTCTATGACGTGTGAGAAGTTTAAGCAGTCTTTTCTCCTTTGGACTAGATCAGTTTCCTAATTTTGCCTATTAATCACTGGAAATGCTTGTTAAAAATCAAAACAAAATGTGGAAGCCCAGGCTCATCCCCCTAGAGGTTATAATTCATTAGCTTTGGTGGTATTTGTTTTGGGGGTTTTGGGAGTCAGCTCTAATAGCAATAGCCATAGATGATTCAAATGATCAACCACATTTGAGACATTCTAGATAAGAAAATGGGAATGATGTCATTTTGCTTGCTCTTCTAATGTTCTCATACACTCACACTCTCAGGAGAGCAGAAAAGTCATCCTTTTTTCAGACTTCTTTTTTCTATCTGGAAGCTGAGTGGGCCAAGGAAATTTTACAAGTGAGCTACCAGAGAATAAATGATTGTCAAATGGTAAAAGATTGCAGAAACTCAATTTCAACCCTAGATAAATGTGAATTCATTACTTATTCATTAAAGATATTAAGGCTTGCATAAATGACTTCAAATCCTACGAATGAAGATAAATAAAGTACAGTGATCATTGCATAGGATCAATGCTTAATAATGCACACAGTTGTTTAGGGAATATGAAGGATGTCTCTGATGTGGGAAAGTGTAAAGCCTCAATAGTGTCTCTTTTCTGCTAGTCTACATGAGGCTTTCCCCAGAAATCAAATCTCCTCTCCCTCTCCTCCACTGCAATGGAAGGTTTAATGCTGATGGTCCAGTTTTAAAAATGAGTCTCTGAGATACAGGCATGATTGGCCCAATAGATTTTTCAGAGAGAAATGAGATTTTGAATTTTTATCAAGATAGGAAAGGGTGCAAAATATTGGGAGATGTTGAGGTCAATGCAAGCCTTGGACACAATCTGTACTTGCTTTAGATGGGAGTGTTCATGAGTGGTAAAAAGAACCACCACCATGCAAAGTGGAGAATCAGGAGGGGTCTGGGCAGAACCCAAACCTCTGCTGGCTCCAAGATCTTTTCTTTTGTGTTACTTACTGCCTTCTTCTTCATAATGTGGAGGGGCATTAGAAGCACAGTCGCACTCCAGGCAGCGATTGTTCATGTGAGTAGACTTGGTTTTGTTGTACATATACATAATGCATGATAAAAGGCATGTAACATATGCATATTTATATACATATGTTCATAACATACATGTATGTACATATGTATATACATGTTTATAATGCTATGGTGTGAATGTTTATATCTACCCAAAATTTGTCTGTTGAAACCTAATCCCCAGTTTGATAGTATTAAGAAATGGGGCCTTTGGGAGGTGAGAAGGTCATGAGGGCTAACAAGAGGCCTGAGGCTCTTTTAAAGATAAGCCTGAGGGAGCATGTTTGCCACTCTCACTATGTGAGGATATAGTAAGAAGGCTTTATCTATGAACCAGGAAACATGTCCTCGCCAGCCACCAAATCTGCCAGCAGTTTGATCTTGAGTTTCCAGCTCTCCAAAAATATAAGAAATACATTTCTTTTGTTTATAAGCTACTCCATTTATAGTATTTTTTCAGGAGATTGAATGGATTAAGACATTGTTTAACATTGTCACAGGGTCAATGAAAGAAACTTTGAACAAGATTAAAGCTTCTTACTCTGCTTTTATATTTTTCAGTTTGTTTTTGTTTTTACATTAAATATATCCATTATCGGATACTTTCAGTCTCTCTCTTTCTTGTTTGTTTGTTTGGTTTTTTGAGATGGAATCTTACTCTGTCACCCGGGCTGGAGTGCAGTGGTGCAATCTCGGTTCAATGCAACTTCTGCCTCCTGTGTTCAAGCAGTCCTCCCACCTCAGCCTCTGAGGTAGCAGGGATTAAAAACATGTGCCACCAAACTCGGCTAATTTTTGTATTTTTAGTAGAGATGGGGTTTCACCGTGTTGACCAGGCTGGTCTCAAACTCCTGACCTCAGGTGATTTGCCTGCCTCAGCTTCCCAAGCTGCTGGTATTAACAGGTGTGAGCCACCACCCCAGCCAATGCCTTCAATCTCTCTGCATTCTTTCCTCACTGTAAGGAGTAGTACAAAATTTGAGGCTAAGTATTTTCTCCTTAGAGTAGTATTTTCATTTTATTTGGAGACAATATCTTAGCTAAAAGCAATGAAGATATTGCTTCATTGCAGTCCTAATGCTCAGAGGGGAGAGAAAGAGACAGAGAGAGAGAGAGAGAGAGAGAAAGTTTCTGAGGTAGTACATTGGTTTTGCCGTTGAAAGGTAAGGATAAGTAGAGACTCTACTAGAGATTCTATGTCTGACGGAAGTGTGGAAAGTTATTTAGAAACAATGAACACTGCTATACATAAGGCAGCACAGAAACCAGCAACAACATGGCAAATTCTTTACTTCACACTTACATTTTGAATCTGTAAATATTTTCAGACCACAACTTAAGGGCATATGTGATCAACAGAAAAACGTATAATCTTTGCTTTCATTAGAGAAGAAAGTTGCATAAACTTGGGCTTTTATCAGCTTTCTGCATGTTAAGTGAAATATTTATGTAAAACTGATTTAGATTTTTATCTTAACTCTTATGCACATTTAGCATGTTGGTGTTTACTGATTAATAAATTAGATACAAGGTAGTTTAAATTGGAAAAGTTGCTCACATATTTATATCACTTTAAATCCTTCACTACCTCACTATTTTTAGGCAGTGATAGATTAGAAATAGAATAAATAAAATGAAGACTAGAGAAATAGTTTAAAAATATTATCCTACTACATTTTTATAAATTGTGTTATTATATATTAAAATTTTTTCATAGACCTAAGAGGTCTTTCCTTTCTTCGAATGTTAAAGAAAATTCAGGCATTTTGTGGGTCCTTAAAAGTATTGTGGGCCCTCGGCACTGTGATTCTGGGCCTAATGGGTCAGTTTTCCTGAAAACTCTTAACTCTTCGGGCACAGCCACTGTGATTTTTTTTTCAGGTCTCTTAAACATGGAATGGTATTTCAATAATCAATTTTGGGGGCTTTTAATGTCTTGTATCCTCCTCAGTGGGTGGCAGATTTCGCTCAGCTGTGGAGACTTGCCTCAAAAATTATCTTCTTGGTGAAGCAGAATTAGTCACACCAATATATTTCCTTGGCAGTTTGTACATAACTTTCTAGAACTGAAGGTAAACATTATCTTATCATTGTAAACACTCTTATAATATTGCTTACCATATTTCCCCCTTGTTAGTCTTATTTTTCAAAGAAGTTTACAGAAAAATTGAGCAAAAGGCACAGAGATTTTCCATATAGCCCCCTGCCTTACACAAGCACAGCCTCCCTCCACTTCACAGTTTTGAACCAGAGTGGTACGTTTGTTACAATGGATGAACCTACAGTGACATCATTATTATTCAAAGTCCATAGTCGACATTAGGTTCTAGTCTTAGTGTTATACATTCTGTGGGTTTGGGCAAATGTATAATGACATATATCTGCCATTATAGTATCGTAAATAGTTTCACTGCCATAGAAATCCTTTGTGCTTTGCTGTTCCCTCAACCTGTAAGCATCACTGAGCTTTTCAGTGACTTTATGGTTTTACCTTTTCAAGGATGTCATATAGTTGGAATTATACAGTATGTGGCCTTTTCCAAAGGACTTCTTTCACTTAGTAATATATGTTTAATGTTCTTCTATGTCTTTTGATGTCCTGATAGCTCATTTCTTTTTAGGGCTGAATGATATTTCATTTTGTTTATTTGGGTGCTAATGTAAATGACATTTTGTTTTTAATTTCAGATTCCACTTGTTCTTTGATGATATATAGGAAAGCAACTGCATTTTGTATATTAACCTATTAGTCTTATATCCAAAAACCTTATAACGTTTTTTTTCCAGGAGTCTTCTGTTGTTGATGATTCTTTTAGACTTTCTACACAGACAATCATGTTGTCTATGAACAAACAGAGTTTTAGTTTGTTCCAAATCTATATATATTTATTTCCTCCTTCCAAATCTGTATATATTTATTTCATTTTCTTATCTTATTGCATTAGCTAGGACTTCCAATACAATGTTGACAAGCACTTATGAGAGGGGACATCCTTGCCTTGTTCCTGATCTTAGAGGGAAAGCTTTTAGTTTCTCACCAGTAAGTATAATGCTAACTCTAGGTTATTTGGTAAAAGTTCTCTAGAGAGTTAGGGAAATTTTCCTTTATTCATAGTTTGATAGAGTTTTTGTCATAATGGGTGTTATATTTTGTCAAGTGCTTTTTCTGCACCTATTGATATTATGATGTAAATTTTATTCTTTATTGTTGATGTGATAGATTACATTAATTGATTTTTGAATGTTGAACTAGCCTTGCAAACCTAGAATAAATGTCTCTTACTCATGTTGCATAAGAATCCTTTTTATACATTGTGGAATTTGATTTGCTAATATTTTGAGTATTTTTGCATGTTTACGAGAAATAACGGTCTGTAGTTTTCTTTCTTTAGTGTCTTTATCTGGTTTTCATATTAGGATAATGATGGCTTCATAAAATGACTTAGGGAGTATTTCCTCTGCTTCTGTCTTCTGAAAGAGATTGTAGTGAATTGCTATAATTTTTTTTCTTTAAATGCTTGGTGGAATTTACCAGTAAGCCCATCTGAGTTTGCTACTTTCGGCTTTGGAAAATGGTTAATTACTGATTCACTAACTCTAATAGATGTAGACCTATTGAAATTGTCTGTCTTCTTCTGTGACTTTTGGAAGTTTGTGTCTTTAAATAATTGATTTATTTTACCCAGTTATCCAATTTATGTAACAGAGTTGTTTATATTATTATTTTATTAACCTTTTGCTACCTATGGGATCTGTAGTGATTTCCCATATTCCATTTCTGATATTAATTTGTGTTTCTCTCTTTGTTTTCTTATATGATAGGGGCTTATATATTTTACTGATCTTTTCAAAGAACTAGCTTTTGATTTTGTTCAATTTCTCATTACTTTTCTGTTTTCAATTTCATTGATTTCTGCTCTAATTTTATTATTATTTTTTATTCTGTTTACTTTGGATTTAATTTCTCTTCCTTTTCTAGTTTCCTGAAGTGGATGCTTACATGATCGACTTTAGATCTTTGTTCTTTTCTATTTTTTATTTTAAGTTCCTGGATACATGTGCAGGACTTGTGCCATGGTGGTTTGCTGCACCTGTCACCTAGATAGTAAGCCCTGCATGCATTAGCTATTTATACTGATGTTCTCCCTCCCCCTCCCCCCACGACAGGCCCCAGTATGTGTTGTTCCCCTCCCTGTGTCCTTGTGTTGTCATTGTTCAGCTCCCACTTACAAGTGAGAACATGCAGTATTCGATTTTCTGTTCCTGTATTAGTTTGCTGAGGATAATGGCTTCCAGCTCCAGCCATATCCCTGGAAAGAACATGATCTCATTCTTTTTTATGGCTGCATAGTATTCCTTGGTGTATATGTAACACATTTTCTTTATCCAGTCTGTCACTGATGGGTATTTGGGTTGATTTCATGTATTTGCTATTGTGAATAGTGCTGCAATGAACATATATGTGCATCTATATTTATAATAGAATAATTTATATTCCTTTAGGTAACACTCCTCTATGAAAAGAGTAATGGGAGTGCTGGGTCAAATGGTATTTCTGATTCTAGACCTTTGAGGAGTCACCACACTGTCTTCCACCATGGTTGAACTAATTTACATTCCCACCAACAGTATAAAAACCTTCATATTTCCCCACAGCCTCACCAGCATCTGTTGTTTCTTGACTTTTTAGTAATTGCCATACTGACTGACATGAGATGGTATATCATTGGGGTTTTGATGTACATTTTTCTAATGATCAGTGATGTAATATATGCATTCAATGCTACACATTTTTTTAAGCACAGCTTTCACTACACTCCACAAATTTTGACAAGCTAAATTTTCATTTTCAAATAGTTCAGAATGTAGTTCCTATTTCTTTTGAGATTTCCTCTGAGTCCATGTGTTACTTAGAATTGTATTGTTTAATCTTCAAGTACTTTACATTTTTTTCAGCTATTTTTCTGTTATTGACTTGTAGTTTAATTCCATTGCGGTCTGTGATCAGAGATTGTAAAATTTCCAGTCTCTTACATGTTTAAGATGTGTTTCATGGCCAAAAATTGGTCTATTTTGGTGTATATTCCATGGGTTTCTGAGAAGAATATATATTCTGCTGTTATTGGGTAGTCTACAAATGTCAATTATATATAGTGACTGATGGTAGTGTTCTGTTGAGCCATGTCCATATTGATTTTCTATCTGTTGGATCTCTCCATTTTACATAGGGGTGTTAAACATTCTATAATATGAATTCATCCATTTCTCCATACAGTTCTGTCACTTTTTACCTTATGTATTTTGGCGTTTTATTGTTAGGTACATACATATTGAAGATTGTTATGCCTTCTTGGAGAATTGACGCCTTTATCATTATGTAATGCTGCTCTTTATCCCTGATAATTTTCTTTCCCCTGCAGTCTATTCTGTCTGAAATTAATATACCTTGTCTTCTTTTGTTCTCCTCTCCTCTCTCTTCTTTATCTTCCTTCTCTTTCTCCCTTCCCTTCCCTTCCCTTCTTTCTTTCCCTCTCTCCCTTCCCCCTCTCCCTTCCCCGCCTCTCTTTTTCCTCCCTCCCTCTTTCCTCCTTCTCTCTCTCCCTTTTTTCCCTCCTTCGTTCCTTCCTCCCTCCCTCCCTTCCTCTCTTTCTTTCTTTCTTCTCTTTTTCTTTCTTTCCTTCTTCTCTTTTTCTTTCTTTCCTTTCTCTCTCTCTTTCTGTCATACTTTAGAGACAGAGTTGCTATGTTGCCAAGTTAGTCTTGAACTCCCAGGCTTAAGCCACCCTCCTTAGCCTCCTGAGTAGCTGGAACTACATGTGCCACCCCAATCTGCTTTCTTTTGATTAGTGTTAGCATGGTGTATTTTTCTCCATCCATCACCTTTAATTTATACGTGTCTTTATGTTTATAGCAAACATAAAGTTAGGTCTTGTTCCTTGACCCACTCTGACAATCAGTGCCTTTTAATGAGTGTTTTTAGACTATTAACATTTAAAGACGTTATTGATATTGGATTATTATCCATTGTATTTCTTACTGTTTTCTATTTATTCCCTTTGTCCTTTGTTCCTATTTTTGTTTTCCACTCTTTTTCTGCCATTTTTTATTTTAGTTGAGCATTTTATATGACTCAATTTTCTTTTCTTTCTTAACATATTATTAATAATGTCTTTTTTTCTTTCTTTCTTTCTTTTTTTTTTTTTTTTTGACCGAGTCTTGCTCTGTCACCCAGGCTGGAGTGCAGTGGCATGATCTTGGCTCACTGCAACCTCCGCCTCCTGGGTTCAAGTGATTCTCCTGCCTCAGCCTCCCTAGTAGCTGGGACTACAAGCGTCTGCCACCATGCCCAGCTAATTTTTGTATTTTTAGTAGAGATGGGGTTTCATCATATTGGCCAGGCTTGTCTTGAACTTCTGACCTCGTGATCAATCCGCCTCGGCCTCCCAAAGTGCTGAGATTACAGGCGTTAGCCACCGTGCCCGGCCCTTTTTGGCCTTTTTAAATAGCTGCCCTGGAATTTGCAATATACATTGACAACTAATTAAAGTCCACTTTCAAATAACACTATACCACTTCACAGACACCTTTTAATAGTATAATACTACAAGTACCTTATAATAAAAAAAATTTTAATTCCTCCCTCCCACTCTTTGAATCATTGCTATAATTTATTTCAACGTATACATATATTATAATCATTTAATACATTGCTACTCTTATTGAACAAACTATTATTTGTTATATCAATTTAAAATTTTAAGAAAGGTTTTTTCTTTCCTTTATTTTTCTAATACTTTTTTAAACATAAATGCCTATTTATGGCATATATAATTTTCCTTCTCTCTGAAAAACTTCTTCTAACACTTTTTGCTGGCATGTCTACTAGCAACAAATTCCATTAGTTTTTGTTTGATTGAGAAAGTCTTAATATCTTCTTTGTTTTTAAAAAATATTTTTACAGGGCATAAAATTCTAGATTGGTATTTTTTTCTCTCAGTACTTTAAATATTCACTCCACTTTACTTTCACTTGCATGATTTCTAAGAAGTCAGATGTAATTCTTATCTTTATTCCTCTATAGGTAAGATATTTTTTTCCTCTGATTTCTTTCAAGAATTTTCTTTTAAATTTTGATTTTTCTATAATTGGGATATAATATGCCTATGTATACACATTCATCCTGCTTGGCATTCTCCAGACTTCTTGGATCTGTGGTTTGGTGTCTGGCATTAATTTGAGGAAATTCTCAGTCATTATTGTTTCAAATATTCTCTCTTTCCTTCTTTCTTTTTTTTTCTTTCTCTTATTTGTCTTTTCCTTCCTTTCTTCCTCTCGCTCATTCTCCTCCTTCTTTCCTTCCTTTTATACACATTACACCTATGTTATGCCTTTTTTTGTCCCACAGTTATTTTGGGGTTCCATTTTTTTCAGCTTTTTTTATCTTTGCTTTTCAGTTTTGGAAGTTTCTACTAATATATCTATATCTACATATAGATATATCTATGTATCCACGTATAGATATAGCTATGTATCTATGTATAGATATATCTATGTATCTACATATAGATATAGCTATATATCTATGTATAGATATATTTATGTATCTACCTATAGATATATCTATATATCTACACGTAGATATACTCTCAAGCTCAGAGATGCGGTATATATAGACATATTCTTTATATATAGACATACTCTCAAGCTCAGAGATTCTTTTCTCAGCTGTGTCCAATTTACTAATAAGCTCATCAAAGGCATTCTTCACTTATGTTACAATGTCTTTTTTTAATTTTCTTTTTGATTCTTTCTTAGAACTTAATTTTTGTTCTTACATTACCCATATGTTTTTACACATTGTCATTTAAGCCCTTAGCATATTAATCATAGTTGTGTTACTGGAGAAGGGTCCCAATCCAGAACCCAAGAGGGGTCTCTTGGACCTCACACAAGAAAGAATTCAGGCTGAGTCCATAAAGTGAGAGCAAGTTTAATCAGAAAAAAAAGGAATAAAATAATGGCTATTCCATAGGCAGAACAGCAGGGTGGACTCTTTGAGTAATTATAGTTATTTCTTGATTGTATGCTAAATGAGGGATAGATTATTCATGAGTTTTTCCAGGAAAGGGGTGAGCAATTTCTGGAACTGAGTCACCCGCATTTAGACCATATAGGGTAACTTCCTGATGTTGCCACGGCATTTGTAAACTGTCATGACACTGGCAGGACAGTCTTTCAGCATGCTAATGCATTGTGACTGGCAAATAATAAACGGTGAGGATGACCAGAGGTCACTTTCATCACCACCTTGATTTTGGTGGGTTTTGGTCGGCTTCTTTACCACAACCTGTTTTAGCATCAAGGTCTTTGTGACCTGTATCTTGTGCCGACCTCCTGTCTCATCCTGTGACTAACAATGCCTAACCTCTTGGGAGTGCGGCCCATAAGTCTCAGCCTTATTTTACCCAGCCCCTATTCAAGATGGAGTCTCTCTGGTTCGAATGCCTCTGGCAGTTGTTTTAAATTTCCAGTCTGATAATTTCAATATCCTTGACATATTTGAGTCTGGTTCTGATGCTGTTCTATCCCTTCAAACTAGATTTTGTGCTTTTAGTATCTCTTTTGATGTTTTTTTAAAAGTTGGAAATGATGTACTCCTGTAAATAGGCCTTTGGTGATATGGTAGTAAGGTGTAGGGGGAAGGGGAGTATTCTGTAGTCCGGTGACTAGGTGTCAGTCTTGTAGTAAGCCTGTGCCCCTCTGCTTTTGGTATAACAGGATGACTGGAGATGGCTAATATTGGTTATGTCCCTTCCCCTAGGTCAATTAGGCTCTGATAAAACCCCAATGGACTGGACTCTCGTAATATAATTTCTTTCTTTCTTTTCTTTGGTAGGCCTTGTTAAAAATAACAGAATGCTTTAGTGTATTTCTGAATGTATACTTTTTCTCTCCTCCTGCCAGAACTATGAAGGAATTTCTCTCCAGTATTCACTGTGAGGATCTAGTAGTGCTCCAGGAAGTAAAACTCACAGAAGTATGAGGGCCCCTGTGATGGCTAATTTTATGTGTCAAATTGACTGGGCCATTGGGTGCCCAGATATTTGGTCAAATATTGTTTGGGGTGTGTCTGTGGGAGTGTTTCTGGATAAAAATTAACATTTGAATTAGCAGACTGTGCAGAGCAAATTGCCTCCCTGACTCCCTACTGTGAGTGACCCTCACCCAATCAGTTGAATACCTGAATAGAACAAAAACACTGATTAAGAGGGAACTTCCTTCTGACTCCTTGGGCTGGAACATCAGTCTTTTTCTGCCTTTAGTCTTGAACTGAAAGCTTGGCTCTTCTTGGCTGTCATACCTGTGGGCTCAAACTGGAACTTACCCCATTGGCTTTCCTGGTTCTCAGGCTTTCAGACTTAGACTAGAACTACATCATTTGCTCTCCTGAGTCTCTGGTTTGCGGACTGCAGATCTTGGGACTTCTTAGTTTCCATAATCATGTGTGTCCGTTCTTATATTAAATATATTTATATACGTACATCCTGTCAGTTCTGTTTCTCTGGAGAACCCAGGTTAACAAAGCACCATCCTCCTGGAGTCTTTAACGCTCAGTCTTGTCAATAATGAACCTGTAGCAGCTCAATTACAGCCCAAGTTTTCCTACACCAGTACTGGCTCTCAAGGAGACTTCTGCCTGTGAGTTTCTGTTTCAGTAAGTTATAATTTTCGATATTCACATGTCTGTCTTCCAAATTTGAGGGCAGTGATTTGCACTGTGACTTCAGGTCTCTGACAGATCTAAGAATTATTGATTTTGTAATATTTGTGCAACTTTTTACTTGTTGGGACAAAATGATGACTTCCAAGCTCCTCACATGCTAGACCAGCAACCAAAAGACTTCCACATCTGTTTTTCAATAAATGTTTTACTTTGGAATACGTTTTGATTTACAGTACAGTTGCAAAGATAGTACAGAGAGTTCCCACATACCTATCACCCAGTTTCAGTTCCCCCTACTATTATTATCTTGCATTAATGTGGCACATTTATCAAATCTAATCAACATTAATTCTTTACTATTAACTAAACTCCAGGTTTTATTCCTGATTTCACCAGTTTTACCCAATAATTTCTTTTTTTCTGTGCCAGAATTTCACATTTTATTTTGTTATTATGTTCCTTAATCTCCAGTCTATGATAGTTTCTCAGGATTTTCCTTGTTTTTCATGACCTAGATGGTTGTGAGGAAGAATTGTCAGGTTTTTGTAAACTGACCCGTGCTTTGTGTTTGTCTTTTGTCTTTGTTTTCCTCGAAAAGAATATTGCAGATGTGAAGAGTCTTATTACCTCATATCTGGGGTACCACATTAATTTGTTGCTATACATCTGCATGTTTTTATCTTCATTGAGGACGGGTCTCTAAGTTAAATTAACCATATTTGTATCTCCTTAGCAGGCAGAGCAATGCCTGAAAGGTATTAAGTATCCAGTGATGTATTTTGCACCAACCTAATAACACATTATTCAGTCGACTGTCTCTCTTGCTTGACAAGAAGCCTCTTAAAACTGAAGACCATGTCTTGTTTATTTGTTCCCTTATCTCCTCAGCACTAAGCTCAGTGCTTAGTGTAAATAAATACTAAATGAATATTTTCAATTTTATGTTAAACTCATTTTTGTAGCTATTTTCAAGGACCTGTTACATTTAATGTGTTCACACAGAGAAAGTAGTTGGCAAGTCAAATAATCCTATGCTTTAGCTGATAAGTGGTTGTTTTTTGTGGGAAGTACAAATGAGCCACAAATTAATGCTCTTTTCTGTTTATGGATATCAGTCCAACTTGATATTTGTGTAACAAATACTTACAAAGTTCTTATTTAAGCCCTGTCTCTTAATGGTGCCCTCAGGGTCTGTACTAGGAATTCTTATTCGTTAGCTGTTCATTTCTTTACTAGCAGACAATCTAAGTGTTCCTGGCTTAAGTTGAACTTGGCCTAGCAATTTATGATGGGGGGAGCTAAAATCATAATAGTGAAGGTGATACAGAAGAACTCCAAATTAAAGAACTGATAAAGATAAATAGGGTTGGCGTATAGAACAAGGCACAGTCTAAATGCCTTCAATGGAGGAATATTTACATAAATTATGAAAAAGTCATATAATGAACTATTAAACAATCATTAACATTTTTGTTTAAAAATATTTAATGGCTTCTTTAAGTTTTTGTTTTTAATCAGATGCATAATATTTACCAAAAAGTTAACACAGACTTGTAAAAGTAGAACGTAAAGAATGCCCCAAATTCAACCCACTCTTTTCTCTGTTTGTGTGATATTTAAGAGACAGACAAGCTGATGTAGTGGCGGAAGAAAGGATTAGACAGAGTGAGAATATACTGGTTTCAACAATATTGTTTTGTAGCATTTCATTTTTTGTGTGAGTGATCCACACATTTTTGGATATCGAGTTTACTCCAAATAATAGATTTTGTTGAAAGTTTAGATGCTTCACAATTTCCAGACTTAAAAAAGTATGAAACAGGATAGTTAAAATCAATTTAAGTTTAAAAAAAGTAAAATAAGGTAGCAAGATATTTTTTAAGTGACTAAAATATTTAATCATTTTGATCAGTTTAATATTCTATTTAATACCACAAATTATGAATATCAAAATCAATGGTTATGGTTCAATGTTTTGATTTTAATGTTAACTCTTTCAATATTTAATATATTAAAAATATCTTATAGTGGGCCAAAATTTACGCTAGTTAAAAGAACAAGGACTAGGTGTATTTATTTTCAATCCATTATGAGTTTCATAAAATTATTTTTTGTTTCACCTCTTGCAATTGGTTCCTTAAGGTCTTTTCTCTGTATTGTTTTATTTTATAATATATTCATTTATGTATGACTACCATAAGGTTCCGTAAACAAATAATACTATACCAATACTATTAATAACAACCATTTAGTAGGGTGTTTACTAAATGCAAAAAACTGGACTTATGGTTTTACAACAATAGCTGACATAATCTCTACCGTAATTATTTAGGTGTTATCTATACAATTTTGCTGATGAGAATAATATATTCACTTATGACTATCATAAGGTTCTGTGAACAAGTAATAGTATACTAATACTACTATTAATAAATCACCATTTAGTATGGTATTTACTAACTGCAAAGGACTGGGCTAATGATTTTACAACAATAGCTGACATAATCTATGTAATGATTATCTGGTCTAGGTATTATCTATATCATTTTGCTGATGAGAAAATAGGATAGGATAGACTTTCCAAAGGTCATATCGTAAATGACAGAGGAATTAAAACTGAGGTCTTTAGTTCTACCTAGTCCCAAGCTTTTTCACAAGGCTCTCTATGCTGACTCCCAAAACATCTTATTGCAAATACTTTTTCTACCTATTATGTCATCTGTTAGGGAAGCCATGTGTCTCAATGTAGTGTGCTATAGATGGTAAATGTAGCTCATGCTTATTTTACCTCTTTCCCACATTTCATCCATTATCTCAACTTTTATTCAGCAAAGACATCATGATATAGCATATAAACATTGTTCTGTGGATACACAGATCAAGTGAGGCTCCACTATTTAGTAGTATTTACTTCATAATTTTCACCCTCAAATTCCTACTCTAGTGCTTTCATAGCTTACATTTGTGAAGACTAAATAAGAGAGGACTCGTATAAGGCACCTCACACAGACTTCACACACGTTGAGTACTGCCTTAGTGTCCTTCTGTTGCTGTAACAAATTATCACAAACTTAGTGCCTTAAAACAACAAAAATGAAAATCTTACCTTTCTGGAGGTCAGAAGAGCAATGTGGGTTTTATAGGAGATAAAATCAAGATGTTGGTTTTGCAGGACTTTTCCTTAGTTCAGCTAAAGACGGGGTTCTTGTCTGTCCCACGGCCATGGAAATTTAGGCTCGTAGATGGTTTAAAGGGTGAGTAAAGCAGGGTTTTATTGAGTGAAAACGGAAAAACATGGGGAGAAACAGGGATCCCCTACAAGGCTAGAGTCCCGTGCTCGAGCGCTTCCTGCCCACAGCTTGCATCCCAGGTTCCACACAGGAAGAGAAGGGGCCAGGTTCCCCTCTGCAAAGGGCACGAACTTCCCCAGGGCTCTACCCCAGTGGGCAGGCTGATTGGAGTTTTTTTGGGGAGCCCCCTCCCACCTGGCTGTCTCGTTGTTAAGCTCTGTTCCTTCTGGAGGCTGTAGAGGGCTATCTGTTCCTTGATTTTTCCTGGGTTTGCGGGCTCTTTCTGCAATGACATTACTCAAGCTCTGCTTTCATCAAAGCATCTCCTGCTCAGCCTCTCTATGTCTCTTTTTCCCCTATAAGGACCCTTGTGATTACACTGAGTTCACTCATGTAACTCAACCTACATCTCAAGATCCTTAATTTAATCGCATATACAAAATCTTCATATACATATGTGTGTGTGTGTGTATTTTACTTTTTGCCAACACGGGAACATAGTCACAGGTTTTGGTAATTAAGGTGTAAATAACTACTTTGGGGGCCAGCCACAGTTCTTCTTTTCTCTTCCTCCTAAAATGCAAGTCAGATGTCATCCGTTTCCATCTTCAAATTTACACACACACACACACACACACACACACACACACACAATGACTAGGTAGCATCTGCACATAAACCTCAAACATTTTAGAATAATATTGAGACCTTCTGTGATTCAGTCCATCCATTCTTTCCTAACTCAACTCTTATTTTTTCCACCCACAATTTCCAGCTTTTCTTCTACCCATATTAGCCTGCATGCTATTCTCTCAATACCAGCTACCAAGCTCTTGCTTATATTGTTTCCTGAGGCCAGAATTTATCCCTCTCCTCCCGGCCCCAACAACATATATGGCTCAACATTTCCCTTTTTAAGGAAACCTTTTCTGTTGACTCTACCTGAAAAGAATCACTCCTCAACATGACACAAGTCTTTTCCCACTCTATTCCTATACTTATTTCATTCTCCTTGGCATAACATGTGTTTCCTGGGCCACTATTGCCTTGGGGAAAAAAAAATCCTACCTTTACCTTTCAGTAAGACAGCCACAAAACTGTATGTACGTTTCTCTTCCTATTGCAATTTCAGCATCTGCAAGCCCTTTGAAAACTTCTCCTCTGTATTTCTGGAAGACCTATACGGCTGTCTAGTATCTGTTTGTTTAAACAGTGTCTACCATCCATGTAGAATCTACCATTTTCTTTCTCACATTAGCTCTTCAGATCTCTTGTATTGAGATTTCTGAAGATGGTGCAAAGGACCTATAGATACTCCAAAGCAATATCCCAACCCCCCCTGTCAATGCTGCCCTAGGTATCCTCTCCTGACATCACTTTTGCTACTGTAATAAGATTTTTCAGTGTCCTTCATTGGTGAAGCCTGTCCACCTTTGTTGTACACTCTGAAAGCAATAGTACCTAAACTTCTCACCTCTGACTCTTGAAAATTCAGGTAACTCATCAAGAATTTGGTACCCTAGCTCTTTCAGTTTTTGTAACAGTCCCTCTGGTCCTATGATTGGTCACACATTCATAAGAAATGGGTTGTATGATCATCTGAATGATCATCCTTGATCCATGTTCAAAATAACTTGATCCTCAGGCTTTGTTTTCAGATCAGTCTGGTGTGTTGTAACCCTTTTTTCCTTGAGATTTCAGTTATTTTACTTAATGATTTTCAGTCACACATGCAGCTAGATTCCCAGTAGACTTCCTCTCTGATCTTTGCTATACCCAAACATACATGAATATTGGGGTGCTATGGGTCTTAGGTTACTTTATGACCCATTTTATTATTCTATTCTGATTTATTGTTTATGTGTCTTGAGAGCAGGGCATAGTTTTGGCATCCACCAAGCATTCTTCGTGTCATGTGTTACACAACCTAGGGGCTAGATAAGTCATTTTTGAATGAATATAATTGGGCCATTTGTAACAGAAACTTTTCTTCCCATGCAGCTAAAATAAGGGTTAACTTCATTGTTGGAGGAGCACAAATAAAGCATACAACAAATTCAGATAGCCAGCAGATCCTGGAGCTCCATCAAAATGTTTCAGGATGTTTATTCGGATCTGCCGTTTTCTACATGCATACACAGGCACACTTAGAGTTGATGTGCCCTGCGAGAACTGGCATTCATCAAGATTTCTAAGCCATTACTTTTTCTATGGACCCTAGCCGATGCTTCCTTCAAAAAATGTGAAAGGCCTGCTAATTTCTTCTAATGAAAAGGCAACAGAGGCACGAATTTGGAATCAGAAAGGTCATTCAATAGACCATATGAGGGGGTCAACTCCCTAAAATAAGAACATGAAAACACATTCACCAGATAATAATTTTCCACTAATAATCTATAATAAATATGCATATTTAACTCCCACTACAAAAGAATTTTAAAATTTAGCAGTTGTCTATTTTTAATTTATTGTACTCTTTTCCAACATGACTGATACAAATAGTAAATGACAATATGGTTTATAGTAAATTCTTTTTATTTTATTATTGCATCTCCCGAAGACGTGAAAGAAAACAAACAAACAAACAAACAAAAAACATGCCTAGGGATTTGTGAGAAGGACCAGAAGACAGAGCTTAACAGTGGTATTAAAGTGCTAGAAACTTGGAGACAAGCAGAGGGAAGAGAATGATGATTCTGATTTCAGAGGCCCAGCACCAGAGCACAGAGTGCGTTATTATTAAGCTTAGGACACCCATCCTCTATTTGGGGCTTCTATAAACACAAGACTGGGAAGGTGAGATGTAAGGTAATATTACTTTAGGGGATGCAGGGATGCACTGTGTCAAAACTAGAACCACACTACACTCACTCCCCAACATGGAAACTGTGAGAAGTAAACTGCTACAATTCGGTTTATTTATCAGAGAATCACTCAGCAGAGCAAAAGCTTATCCAATAAAATATTATCAATCTATCTCAACCAAGTCTTCTTCTGCATACAGTGATCACAGGCACATACTTTGGGTTGGGGCTAGAAGACCCTACCTTAACCTGCAGTGAATGTTTGCCTAGTAGATGTGATATGTATCTTTTCTCTTGCTGGAGACTGCCTGGATTTTCACTGGAGATTGGATCCCATAGGAGGGCTTTGGTGTAGGTGAGGTTCAGGCCCTGGCCAGAGGGCTGACTTTTTCTTGTTAGAAAGGTAGATGTACAGCACGTAGTCTATAATAGAGACAACTGTCTTCGAACTGTTAAAAACTCAGGATTTTTATTCTTGACGGACCCTAATGTGCTTGTACTAGTTTTGCTAGTGCACGTGCTGACTCACTCTCACCCTATGGTGATAGGTTTTATGTTTATGCAACGTGATGTGTTGATCCAGACATGTATTTGTCTTCACTGGGCAGCTCTATGGGTTGGTCTTGATAGGTCTATATTAGTTTCCTGCAGCTGTTGTGACAAATCACCATAAATTCATGTCTTAAAACTACAGAAATGCATTTCTGTCACAGTTTTGGAGGCTGGAATTTCAAAATCAACATGTGGCAAGACTATGCTCCCTCTGAAAGCTCTAGAAAAGAATCCCTCCTTGCCACTTCTAGTGGTGGTGCTCCTGGCAATCATTGGCACTCCTTGGCTTGTAGATGTCTCACTCAAATCTCTTCCTCCATCTTCACATGCTCTTCTGTGTGTCCCTTCTGTTTCATATAAGGACATGCGCTATTGGTTTCAGGGTTTACCCTTGTCTCATCTTGATCCCTAATCAATTACATTTGCAGAGACCCAATTTCCAAATAAGGTCACATTTGAGTTTCTGAGTTGACATGAATTTTTGAGGAGACACTATTTAACTCACTTCAGCGTACTGTGGCCAGAACTGGGACCTAGAATCCAGCCACAACACTGGGCAAACGGGCATTTCAATATACCCAGAGCCCACAGCATAAGCAGCCCACTATTAGCCCAAAGGGTTTCTTGGTGAGAGAACGCCCTCCATCATGACACTACTGCCATCTGCAGGAAAGTAGACAGATCTAGGCGGTCTACACATGGAATGGTTCTCTTAGAGGTAGGTGGCCTACGTTCTTTGCCATCACATGTAGCATCTGTGTCTTCAGAACATTCACTTACTTCTCTGGACCCCACCCTTGCTGTATCCCCTCCCTGGGAATCTACAGCGACATTTGGGAAGAGAAAATGTTGCAAAACACTGAAGTTTTTGTGAGTTAGGCAGATGAGATTTCAGACTATCAAGATTAGGGGAGTTGCAAAGTACATGACTACATTTATACTTAACTATTTAGAATGTGGAATGAAGAATCTTTAAGGTATAAATGCTTTGGATAAATCCACCTTTTATCTAAACAACTGCAAGGGAAATTTAAAACGATCACATGGCAAATAATTTACACGGACACTTTAGGCAGGGGTAGTGGGTGCCTGAATTGTTTGGATAATAGCCTTATTTCTCCTTTTAACCTTTGTGACAGGACAAATTTTGACATGTTTGATCCTGGAAGTCTCTCACTTTCTCAGAGTTTCTTTTATGCGACTCCTCAATAAAGACTTGGGGAAGCTCAGGAAGCAGGTGGTTTGGAGGTAGAAACGTTACATGTTTTGTTTTGTTCTAATTACTTGCTTGCGGCATATGGAGAGAGATAGTCAATTAGGCAGCTAAGATACCGACCACTAAGATCTTTATAGATTCAGACTTGCACTTGGCATCCTGATGGTACACAAAACAGGAAGCTATTTGTTTAAGGGATCCTAACATTTTAACTGCCACCACATCTACCCCCTCTAGAATGAAAAGCAAGAGTTGTTTAATCACCCACAGCATCTCTAAACAACAATTAAGAACAGGAAGTGAAAGGCACTGAGTCCAATTCAAACTCCAAAGGCCATAATTAATGAGAAGCGAGGGGCGCTGCTGATTATTGTAATTTCTTTTGGTTCTGATGACTGACATCCGTAGATTGGATATGCACTGTGCATTTCATTATTTATGTCAATGCATAGTGTTGATACACTAAATATGTAGGATCAAGATTGTAAAGTTTTTTGTGGTAGAAAATAATGTGGATGACTAGTTTATAATCAGTAAGTTGTAGTTTCCTGTGAAACATTGACAGTATTAAGTAGAAATAATTTACTTGAATAAAAAAGAACATAATTGGTGAGTAACAAGATGCTGGCAGAGAATTTGTGAGAGCTCTTTTTCACTGAAGTTTGAAGTTGTTCATTTGCGTAGTGAAGTCGTATTGAGAGTTGCATGTGTTCAGCCAAACATGGAGGGCTATGTCAGTGGTTCAGGACTCTCCACCATGGACATTTGTCTGTGTTCAGACCCTCTTGGGTCTAAGCAGAAACTAAGAGGCCCTGGCCCAGCTCTCATAACCTGTTTGTTTGTGTAGGCTTGACCAGGGTTTTGGTACCAGAAAATCTGTCTATAGCACCAACATCATTAGAGACACTGAAAATTTACTTTCAACTGCCACCACATCTAGCCGGTATGTACAATTGGCATGTAACACCTCACATACCGAAGGGCTATGATTCTGCTTTACAGCTTATGTGTGGAAAATTTAAAAATCTCAAGCGATGTGCTCCTGCTACTCAGGCTTTTGAGCTGCAGATTCAGCAACAGCTCAGAGAATGTTTGGGGGGTTAAAACCAATGGATTAATCCAAAGTGTAGAGAAAAATTGGGATGATATATGTTTTTTGAACCCCATGCATGCATTGGTTTTGGGGTTGAAGCAGATGCTTTGAGTGCCTGGCCATATTCCCAGGAACCACCCAACTCCCAGTACTCACGATTCTTGGCCTGGGACCTTGCTCTCATGCCTGCCTGCCCCGTGCACATGGCAGGTCAGCAAGCGAGGATGTAGATCCACTGCCTTCACCCCAGCAGCTCTCAACCAGTGACTTGACAGGAGCTGGGAGATGAACACTCTGTAATCCTGCCCTGGGGATAACTTCCAGATACCTGTCCTCATGGGTTCTCTGAGCTCTCCAGCGGGACTGAGCTTCCATTGCCCACAGTGGTTATTTAGCTGATATTACAAACTTTGTTGCTCTTCTCTCTCCTGTCTCCCTTCCCTGCTCCTTTCTCAGAGCTCCGTGGAATTACCTCCCCAAGTAAACAACTTGCACTTGAATGCTCATCTCAGACTGTGCTTCTGGGGAGCCCAATCGCAGACATATTTTCCCTTTTACCTTGCCAGGTTCATAAAGCTAGTTAACGATGAATGGAAGCAACACCCGGTAGTGCGTTCTGGGAGCCTGCTGTGTGCCTCGACTGTGTTAGGAGCTGCACAGAGTGTTTCTGACCCTCAGAAGTACTCTACAATGAAACTCACGAGTCAAGTTCTCAGCCCACATCCTTACCCGATCTCCTTGCATTTCACTTGCCCATATTAAATATTTATATGAGGTGTATTTTGAACAACAACAAGCAATATGAATGCACCAGTTAGCAGGACTTTCTCCTCTGTCATCAGAAGTCTGTGCCCAGGCAGAAATGGGGCTGACTGTGTAAGGCTCACTTGAGGCCCCAAGTCATTCACTAAAGAGGCAGTTAGGAATCAGAGAGAGCAGGAAACCTCCAGCAAGGCTGGTTCATTAGTGCCTCTGCTGATTAATCAAGACCTGGCTGCCACTTTGTTAAATGCCTGGAGGTGGAGTTGGAGGCAATCAGCCCTGTGGAAGCTGCTTGATTGCTTCTCGAAGTGGCAGTTTGCTTTTGGACACTGGACTTGTTCTTGTCAGATCCGAATTGTGACCTTCAGTAAGAACAATGACCCTGCCTCCAAGTGCAGAGTCTATGGGCATACTATATGGGAGTCTGTTATACAGACAGTCACACATGAAGAAACAGCCGCAAAATCCCTGAGTGCAATTATATTTTGGTTTCATAAATGCAGCCCAATTATTGCATTTGTCTTCCTTTTGTATTGAGCTTGGAACAGGCACTCCCACTAAATGTGCCAAATGCTTTATTTTTGTCTCCATTTTTAGAGAGTACATCAGGAAAATGAAGTGAGCTCCCCCTCCCTCCCACAGTAAACAACCACATAACTGTAATAAGAAGCTTTTTGAATAATTTATAATTTGCAAACAAAAATTCATCTGATTATGCTGAAATGACAGACACTCTGCATAACAGTGTGTATTATCAAAGAGAACTTTTTTCTTTTTTCCATTTTGGTGACTGATTATTTACACAAATTGAAGAGAAATAGCTATGTACACTATTACCTTTAAATTATTTTTTAATCTACCTTTTAATCTTTCAAAACTATACAGGAACAATATAATTATTGTCTGCCAGTCACTGACGATGATGCATTCAAAAGCATTTTCCTATGCGGATGAACAAAAAAGACATTCAAGATAATGCGCAGTTCATTGCTTCTTTTTTCCTAGGAAATGGGTGTTTCTGGGTTTTATACCATCAGTGACTCATGACTATTTTATGCTGTTTTCCTTTGTTACACGGACAGAAAGCATTTAAGACATACAATTTGCTGTGTAGTCACACCACCCCTTCTTGTCTCCTCTTGTCTTGGTGTCAAACATGAAAATGATGGAGCTCTTATTTGTTTTAAAGCAAAAGTCTTTGATTAAAACTGATGGTTTGGTTGGAGCCACTTTGGGAGCTAATCAGACAATATAGAGAACAGAAACATTAAATAATGCTGGGGTAAAAATTGTACAATTTGGAAGGATGTATGAAGTTTGGCTCATAATTTTGGCACTGATGATGAATCCTTTGAGGGCCCCTCACTTATGTCCAGGTGATGAAATCCCATACTGTTTGATTGTTCTGAAAGTACATGTCATATCTGCATGATAAACGATAGTTCTTCTACGTTTTCAGAAGACCAGTTATTTTTCTTGAGACAGTTAATTTGTTTTCTCAAGTTATCTAGAATAGCAATCTGCTTTCTCCATATTATTATCACTTAATTTCACTTCAGGTTGGTTTTGGTAAATTTCACTGGAGTTTGCCAAAACTTAGTTACTGGGTTAAATAGGTATGCATAGTGTAGATTCAAGTCCAACATTGCTTTTTCAGAACATTCTACTAAAAGCTGGCAGGAATTAAGAATGTTCAAAACTGTACACTATAACATCTCTATCTTCTAGAATTTGAGAATTCTTTAAGCAACAGAAAATCACTTTCCATAGACCATAGATTCTAACAATCTGCAAAGAGAAAACCTCTTTCAACACACTCTACTGGGTATTTTCCCCCAGGGATAGAGGCTGCAGTGGCAGGTGCACTGCTCGTCATCAGCTCAGGTCCTAAGAAAGCTATGGGAAACCGACCAAAGAGAAATGCAGGGTTCATGCTCATCTGAAGCCAGGTTTTTAGAGGAATCTGGCCAAGTCTTTAGCATCAAGCATGGATTTAGAAATCATCTGAGAATCCACTGATTCTGAAGTCTATATGTTCTTTCTCCAATAGGAAGTTCGTCCCAGTACCATATGGGGCCGGCTGAGAATTCTGTCACCACACCAGCACTAGCACCCATCTCTTCTTTCTTGTCTGAAGTGGTTAGAAGAGGGACATGGGCTAGCTGTGAGATTAGCACCACTCATTGGGATCAGATGTGCAGGCATCCATTATTCCATCATCAGGGATGTGCATTCTTGACCTGGAACCATTTGGTATCAATATTATATTAAGAAATTCCATTAGACAAACATTTCTCTGGATATATTTTCACTAATATTTTACTTGGAAAGCAGCCACTGCTCTTTTTAGACTTTTTAAACCGCTGTCAGATGATTAAACTTTTCATTCTGTAATAACTTAGTGTGGATTTAAACCATGCCATATCTCCTAGATTCCAAATCATCCCATCTCTCCCCTATTAGAACATTTAATGGTTAGGAGTAGGCAGACAGCCTACCAGGGACTTCTCAAATAAGAATGTCAAGAAAGGAGACGCCTCCACGTTTAACAATGGCTAATGCCATCCCTCCTAGGAATTTGATTTCATTATAAGGAAAAAAAATCTTTCCTGCATTGGTGAAAATTGCATAAATAATAATGTATATATTTTATTTGCCTTTACTCTGTCAGGGGCTTCAATCTCTATGGGAAGGAATATCTTTCGAGTCTATCTTAAGTGATGAAACATGTCAAGAAATTCAGAATTATCCCATCTATAAGAAAATCCACCTCCCACCCCCGCCAAAAAAAGCTCAGACTCAAAGCCCAATAGACTTTCCTTTGTCCCTCTGTGTTGAGCATGCCTCAGCCTCCTGTACTTTTTTTTTTTCCTGAGACAAAGTCTTGCTCTGTTGCCCAGGCTGGAGTGCAGTGGCATGATCTCGGCTCACTGCAACCTCTGCCTTCGGGTTCAAGCGATTCTCCTGCCTCAGCCTCCTGAGTAGCTGGGATTACAGGTGTGCACCACCATGCCCAGCTGATTTTTGTCTTTTTTGGTAGGGACAGAGTGTCACCATGTTGGCCAGGATGGTCTCGATCTCTTGACCTCGTGATCTGCCCTCCTTGGCTCCCAAAGTGCTGGGATTACAGGCATGAGCTACAATGCCCGGCCCCCATTCCCTATCTTTTTTAAGGCACCGCCTATTATTTAATAGATATTCTATATTTTGCCCATGAAGAAAGAACAGAATCTAACAGTGACACTATTGACTATTTTCTGAGGCAAGTGCACACCCAGTCTCCGTTTTCTAATTCCCTGTCCCTGACGCCAATAGCATTCAGCAACCCTTGGAACTGTGCACCTGATGCTGGCACAGAGCACTAGAAGGTGAGTGCTTGGGGTTATGCACTGGAAGGTGAGGATATTAGTACTGTCTGCCCAGAAAGACAAAGCAACCCACAAGTGGGCTTGTTTTATACAAGACTAAAGCCTCATCCATCTACTGGCCTGCTCAGACCCACCCATTCAGTTTCTCTGGTGTTTTGGAATGGAGTCTCTGTGGGTGCCCTATGGAATTTTGTTGGGGTGATGTGAGTGCCTCCAAAGAGCTGGTTTCTTGAAGTCAAAGTGCTGAAAATGAGGAGGAGGCTAAGAAGGAAATGCAGAAGCCTGTGTGGGGAGTGTGGGAACATGACCCACTGTCTGCCTTGTTAACACTACCAATATTTGTGAGAGGAGTAATGGGAACAAGCATTTGATCAATAGTCCAGAAAAGCTTGGGGAGGACAAAGAAAGAGAGGGCAGTTAATTCCTGAAGTCCAGCTGCTGAAAGGGTGTTTGTTTTACCTTAATCAGTGGTGCATCACCAAGGGATTATGAGCACTGCCCAGAGGTGCTCTCCGTCACTGTCTATGTTGGATCCCCAGTGGCTACTCCAAAGAAATATGCAGTGTAAGTGCATACTGTGCTTGGTAAGCAAATATAGCTCTAAGTCAAGTCTCCAAACTCATTGTTCCACCACATGGAACCCTGCTGTAAAGACATTCTGAGGTAGTCACCGGTGTGGACATAAAGGCTAAATTAAATCTAACATACAGATTCAGTGAGTGGGTATCAATTTGTTTACAGATGTATATACATGCTGGTACATTTATGCATAGACAAGGCACAACTCACAAATATACATTCACATTTCCACTGTCATTCTATCCCTGCACAAAGTTTCCTAAGCTCTATTGTTTCTCAAAATATAGTCACATTTAATTACCACGATATTTAAGATAAATAAACCATTTTAAATTGCATCAATTCTAAACAATTCTTCACTTTATCCCATTTTGGATTGGGAGGTGAGTTTACAATTGCTGTAAAGTCAGCATTATTTAAGGGATCTGTCTGGGAGGATGTTGGATGCCAGCAGAGAAGAAAGCTGGCTGGGGATGAAGAGAGATTCTGGTTCATTCCCTGAGCATGATTATTGATTAAATTTCAAATAGGAAGGGCACCTTTTGTTACCAGCAGAAACAGAAATCTCTCCATAACAAGTATGAAGTATGCTCTCCATAACTATACACAGATAATTTGAGGAGGCCCCTTTTATTCTGATTTGACATTAGGACTGGTCATCACAAGTGAAATTAACTACAAGACAAAGTTGGAAGCAATCTTGAACATTAGGCAGATGTGTTTTTAACACCAGACTCTGATGCTTTTTAATAAGAAAATGATTTTTAATGGTGTCTTTTTTTAATGTTCTATTGCAAAAGAAAGAAAAAAAAGTATAAATCTTAGGGATGATTTGGTAGGACATCTCAGCCTCCCGGCACTCTGTGTACTGGAGGAAAAAGGTATGTAAACCTGTAGACAGGTGATAAAACTATTAGGCATGCTTGAAATAAGTGATGTCTATAGTTCTATTGGGTAGAAGCGTGAGTATGACATTTTATAAAATCATTTTAATGTAAATTTACATGAAGTGTTCCAGAGAAAATTAAAAACCAAAGCCATTGAGAAAACCGCCACTCACAACCGTGCTCTAATAGTAATTTTACCATCTGGACAAGAAGTGCATTGTTTTGTGAGTTTGCAAAAGAGAAGGGAATACATTTACGGTAAACATACATTAATATGCAATTAAACCCATTATCTTGCTGACACGAGAAGTGCTTGTATATGTGGAAATGATGAATGGCTGTAACTCACAACCTTTGCTCACTTACCCTCGTTTCTGTCAACTGTTCACTATAATAATGAACAGAATATTTACCACCAGTAGCTACAAATAGGATTTGCCTGAAAATATGATTTTTCTTCTGGAAAAGTTGCTATTCAATTGCTTTTAGAATACTTTTAAGTTGTATATGTAATTATTTAAAAGCATTTTATGTGTATTTTGTTTTGTTTTTGAGTATTTGCTCAAATAGGGTCTGTTTCCCTTGAGGGTATTTTTAATGCTAGAAATATCCTTGAAACTTTTTATTTTGTGTGTGTGTGATTTGGTAAAAATTTCCTGTGCTAGCCTGTCACTGCTGTGACCTTTACTACAGTTTGTTGAAGTTAAAAAAAAAAAAGATTTTATAGATATCAGATTTTACACCAAGGCTTGAATCACCAGGTGCCTACCAATCTGAGTATTAAATAACGGTTCAGATTTTGAGGAATCAAATTTGTTCATTATAACTTGTGTGCCCATAATTATTCTAGGGTTATTCCGGGCCTCCGTGTTTGACTTCCAGGCATTTGTATTTATTAGATAGAGGTAGAGAACATAAAATAATTAGAAAGCAGTTAAATCTAACTATACCATACTGATTTTAGTTGCCAAGAATAACCTAAAAAGAAAGAAAAGTATGGATGGAAATTAGACTTTGTGGGGGAGAAGGGCCTATTTTCACTCTTGAACTCTGTTATTATTTATTTCTTAGTAACTACCAGGGAAGTTTTACATAAATCTATTTATACATATGGTACTGTGTTATCTATCATTTGAGTAGGTCAATGAGACCACTGGACTGTGAGCTGCTTCAGGCAGAAATTGAGTCTTATTTTTATCCCAAGGTGCTGGTTCAGTGATGGTTACATAGTAAGAATATAATAAATATTTGATGAAAAATGCGTGGGTGAATATTAAATACATTGCTTTTTATTTTATATTTGCATTAGTCCATTCTCATGCTGCTAATAAAGATGCATTCAAGACTGGGTAATTTATATAGGAGAGAGTTTTAACTGACTCACAGTTCCATAGGGATAGGAAGACCTCAGGAAACAATCATGGCAGAAGAGGAAGCAAATACATCCCTCTTCAAATGGTGATAGGAAGGAGAGGAATGAGAGCCCACTGGAGGAGGAAGCCACTTATAAAACCATCACATCTTGTGAGTACTCACTGTCCTGGGAACAGCATGAGCAGCATGAGGGTACCCGCCCCCATGATTAAATTACCTCCATCTGGTCCCACCCTTGACACATAGGGATTATTACAGTTCAAGATGATATTTTGGATGGGGACACAGCCAAACCATGTCAATGTTCATCATTTTAAACTAAAGTAGTCCATTCATATAGTAAACAAGTCAATAATCACATGCTTCAAAGAAGTGATCTGTGTATAATAATGCAATTAAGTTGTTTCTTTCAATTAAACTCTTTATGGTAATCATGGCAGACTGTTTTCCAAAGATGTCCTCCACAAGAACTCCTGTCCCACATACTCTTGTCTAATATGACCTTGCCATGTCCTCAGCACATGGTTGAGTTTGCTTCTCCACTCCCTGGATCTGGGCAGGCCTTATGACAGCTTTCACCATGTGCAGTGAATTGATACTATGACAATTCTGGAGTAACTCTTACCTGGCCTGGGAGCTTCTGCCTTCTGCCTCTTGGAAGCTTGCTGTTGTACACGTAGTGAAACTATCCAGAGTAGTGTCCAAAGTAGTGTCCAGAGACTACTTCACTGTGAGATGCTTAAGCTGCATGAAGAAGCTCTAGAAAAGGAAGCATCAGATGGAGAGGCAGGCAAAGGGTTACTGACACATTAGAGTATGAGTAAAGAATGTATTAGGGTTCTTTAGAGGGACAGGACTAATAGGATAGATGTATATAGAAAAGGGAGTTTATTAAGGAATATTGACTCACAAGATCACAAGGTGATGTCCCACAATAGGCTGTCTGCAAGCTGAGGAGCAAGGAAGCCAGTCCGAGTCTGAAAACATCAAAAGTAGAGAAGGCGACTGCGTAGCCATCAGTCTGTGGCTGAAGGCCTGAGACTAACTGGCAAATCACTGATGTAAGTACAGGAGTCCAAAAGTTGAAGAACTTGGAGTCCAATGCTCGAGGGCAGGAAGCATCCAGCAAAGGAGAAAGATGAAGGCCAGAAGACTCAGCAAGTCTAGTCTTTCCATGTTCTTCTGCCTGCTCTATTCTACCTGCACTGGCAGCTGATTAGATGGTGCCCACCAAGATTGAGGGTGGGTCTGCCTCTCTCAGTCCACTGACCCAGGTGTTAATATCCTTTGGCAACATCCTCACAGACACACTGAGGAACAGTACTTTGCATCCTTCAGTCCAGTCAAGTTGACACTCAATATTAACCATCACAAAGAACCAGTTTTGGAAATCTATCCTTCAGCCCCCGGTGCTCTAGATGACACCACATGGATCCAAGACCAATTTCCTAGCTGAACTCTTCCTAAATCCCAACCCCTAAAATCACTAGTACATTAAAGTGGTTAAGACACTAAGTCTTACTATATAGTTTGGTACACAGGGTTAGATGACAAGAACATTAATGAAAATTTTATGAACAATGAAATTTAGAAAAAAGAACAAACTCAAAACCTGGTCTTAGAATTCCAAATCGCATGTTGCTTTAACTTTAGCACAATACTTTCTAACAATCCAATCAAATTTGTGTTTCAGTCTTGACAAAGTGTTTCCCACATGTTATTTCACTTAATACTCATGCATGCCTTCTCAGATAGCAATTTCCATTATAAAAATGAGGTAACTAAAGTTAAGTGTTTTCCCGAAGGTATGACAAAGAATAAAGAATAATGCTACTCTAAGTTAAGTCTTTTAACTCCAAAACTTATTTCCACTTCTGTTTATTACAGATGTCTTTCTACACTAAGTAAATAGTGGTGGTTACAATCTAGATTTTGAATCGAGAGGTTCAGATTCTGGCAACGATATGCTAGGAGGTCAGATAGTTTCCTACCTGTGTGACCTCCGGCAAGTTACTTATCTTCTTTGTGCCTTATTTTTCACATTTATTGAACACTTACCTTATGGAGTGATTATAAAGATTTACTGAGATAATACATGTAAAGCTCTGAAAATAATTTGGTGCACAAAGAAATAATTTAGTCAATATTAGTTATTATTGTTTGAAGATGATCTGACCTACATGAACACATACGGTGAGGACACATCCATCTTACCAAGATTTGTGTTCACTGAATCTGAAAGTCATCCCCAGTTGAGGAAGGCTGGGGCACTAGGAAATAACCACTGAGTTCCTCTCAAGGCCTTGCTGATCTTCATCTACAGATCAAATTTAATAGACAAGATAAGCACGGAGTTGGGAAGGCAGGCATGGAGGGAAGGCTGCTTAGGTGGAGAAGAGACAGTGGGAAGAGTTAGCAGACAATTAGAAGGGAAGAAAATGGGCCAAGTAAGTGGCAGTGAAAAGAAGAACCAGGAATTTGGGTAGTTTCTGGAGCAACCAAAACACCATTTTGGCATAGACATGAGTATGCATTAGTCTACTGGAGCTGCTATAACAAAATACCACAGGCTGGGTGGCTTAAACAATAGTAATTTATTCCTCAGAAGTGGAATAACCTCCTAAGTTCACATCTTTATTGTTCACAGTTCTGGATCCTGGAGTCTAAATCGAGCTGTTGGCAGATGTGGTGTCTCCTGAGGATTCTCTCCTTGGCTTGCATATGATTGTCTTCTCTCTGTGTCTTCACATTCCCTTTTCCCTGTGAGTGTGTACTCTGATATCTTCTTCTAAGTGCACCAATCCTATTGGAATAGGGCCCCATCTTTATGACTTTATCTTTAATTACCTCTTTAAAAGCCCTGCCTCTGGGGATGATGGCTGTATTAGGGTTCTCTGGAGGGACAAAACTTACACACACACACACACACATATATATAATATATATATAAGAGTTTATTAAGTATTAACTTACATGATCACAAGGTCCCATAATAGGCTGTCTGTAAGCTGAGGAGCAAGGAAAGCCAGTCTTAGTCCAAAACTCAAGAACCTGGAGTCTGGTGTTCAAGGGACAGGAATCATCCAGCGTGGGAGAAAGATGTAGACTGGGAGGCAAGGCTAGTCTCTCTTTTTACCTTTTTCTGCCTTCTTTATATGCTGGAAACTGATTAGATTGTGCCCGCCCAGATTAAGGGTGGGTCTACCTTTCTCAACCCTGACTCAAATGTTAAACTCCTTTGCCAACACCCTCACAGACACACCTGGGATCAACACTTTGTATTCTTTGATCCAATCAAGTTGACACTCCATATTAACTATGACATGGCTTCAATCTATAAATTTGGTGTGATACAATTTAGTCCATAAAAGGAGGCAAAGAGTTCATGCACAGTCTGGTTGACCAGTCACTGTAGCTATAACTCTCACTTCTCAGGAACATAATTTGGCAGCTTTTTTGTAGGACTCACTTTTTAATGCAGTTCTTACTCTGATATACCTCTGGAGCAGAAATTGGTAGGGGGGTGTTCAGATGGAAACAAGCATCTCAACATTTATTGCTACTGCTCACCTCAACATAGACTCTATCTTCCTATTCTTGCCTTTCACAATCACTCACCTTAAACAAGATACTTACTCAAGTAGCCATATAGAGTGTGATCAGATCTTTGTATCAGTAGCTTTCCAGTTTCTGACAGACAGATTTCTACATCTTTAGGATCTCCATCACGTAAAAGGAATGCCATATATGGGAAGGTAGATTTGACATACTTAAAATGCATGTCTGCAAGACATAACACTTAAGAAAGGCTAATAGTGTGAACTATCTGCAGGCTATTTTTAAAGAGGCATGGGTAAATCTATTACTTTTAAATGGTAATACTGTGAAATCCCCTATTGTGAATTATATTTCTTGTTCAGTTGAAAAATGTATTAATGTACCATCACCTACCAGAGCTTATTGGAATCCCTGTGCCTTGTGGATGAACCCAAATCCCCCAAACAGGTTAAATGCAGCCCTTGCATTTGCCAGTCTGTGTGCTTTCTGTCCTTGTACCAGCTCATATCAGAAATTGTGGGACTCTGCGCTCTGGCTTCCTGCTCTTGACACATGTACATTATGTAGGATGCATGGTAAATATTGCTAACAGCTTATAACCTAAGTATCCAGAGGTGGTCGTGAAAAACACTCATCTCTGTTATTTTACATTTTTTTAAAGCACATTGACTCTTAGAAGGAATGTCATATTGTAACCAGATTGCTTTTCTCTATGTATAATTTGTTGGAAAAATATAAGGGAAGGCTACTCTGCATTTGTTCTGAAATGTAAACAAAGGTGTGAACTTAGGAGGTTATTCCCCTTCTGAGAAAGGTTAAAAGTATCCTCACCTAACCCTAAACCCCTGTTCACTACTCTATGGCCACTAAATTGGATGGCTATTGGATAGTATCTTTTGCTTGGGCTCTCATTTCTACTCTTTATACATCTTTATACACTGGCACCTACTCTACTCCCATATTCAAAAAATGTCTCTAAATCTAATTTTAACATGTCTACTGCATAAATACCTGAGCCCATCTTTTGAAAAATGCAAGTACCTTTAAAATATGTGCGGGTGAATAAAAGAGATAGGGGAAATGAAGAAATAGAACTATAAAAACTAAGGAGCAATTTGCAATCAGCAGCACAAAACGATTTTTTTGTTCCAGCCACACTTCATATTTAGGGTACCTACCTTAAACCTGCCACTGCATTAAAATCCAGTGCTTCCAATTTTCTATTTTGAGAGAGAACAAAAGTAAAAAAAAAAAAAAAAAAAGTGGAGATCTTTTGTAATCAAAATAGCAACAACAATAAACCTCACAGTTAATTCAATTTATTTTAATATACTTCACCTCACATTTATTGAGCACCTAATATCTCCTAGGTATTGCCCTGGTACAGGGAATATGGATATTGACAAGACAGAACAAGGCACTTGACCGTTTGAAGCTTACAGTGGTGTGGGGAGAATAGAGATGGAACAACCCATTCTGATGGGATGCATGTTAAGTGGCAGAGAGTGTTAGGAGCTATGAGAACACAGAAGAGAGGAATTTAACCTGTATTCTAAGGGATAAGGGATACCATCATAGTTCTGGGAATGGATTAATTTGCTCTTCTGATCATACACCGGGGGATGGAGCTTGGCTTCCTGGTGCTCTTAAATACTATATGTTTGGCTATGTATTTACAGAAGAATACAAGTTTGTGGTTTGTTTCCATTCGGTTTTGAAACCAACTGAATCATATGAAGAATTCTTTCCTCTATCTGGATAGTCCACCTTTATCCTAAGATGATGTGGGGTTAAAAATCCCCTTCTGTGTGCTTGAGTGGAATGATCTAGGACTTTTCACCCTGCTTCCATGTCTGAGACACTTCCCAGGGGCCCAAGGGAGGGTATGTGGGTGAACTTCCCATGGTGCTTTGTCCCATGAAGGATTTACTCCATGAAAGTGCTGACTGGCCAGAACTGGTCTCAAGGCCTCTATATGTTATCTGAGGCTCTACTGGTTCCTAGGAATAGCAATGAATAGAATGAGCCTTGTTTTTGATGTCTGTCTTCTGCCTGTCTCTTAAACTCCATATTGCCAAATTCTTTTCATATTTTTAATATGAAACACAGAGTGAGAAGGTGTCTGATTGCCCTAGGTGATTTTCACGCTAGAGGATACTATTCCTGCCTGTTAGCTATGGAACATCATCTTTGGATCTGATGGCCATTCCTGACCCAATTCTGCCCATCCCTAAGTAAGGAAAACTTCATAATATATTTCCAAACAGGGTTGCTTAATTCCAAAGGGGGAAGCAGATATAATGAATATTATCTTTGTTACAAAAGTAGAAGTACAGAGCTCTTCTCTTATTTCTGATGGTAGAAGACCAATGTTTGCAGGGCTCTGTCTGGTTTATAGCACAGTGCATTGATGCACCCAAAGAGGGACTTCTTAAAGTTTTCAGTGTATAGGAGTACATATTTTTAATATTTATGCTCTTCTGAAGTGCTGTCAGAATCAGGATTAATGTGTATAACACAACCTTTTAAGAAACTAAGACCCAATAGAAACATATCTTTAGTTCACTCACAGGTTGTCTCAGAAAAATAACATAAAATATTTATTTTCTTTTCAACCAGAACCACTCAAGCTACTGGTAAACTGTCTTATTATCAAGTTACAGTAAAACGTCTACTTAACATAAAAGTATAGCAGATGGTATATGTGCATATTGTATACGGAAAAAGAAAATTTTAGATAATCCAAAGCTTTTATATTTCCTTTAACGTTGCCACTCTCTTGTTTATCATCGAATTCTTGGCTCAGAAAAATAAATAACACAAAATTGGTGAACCTTATCCACAGAACCAGAAACAGGAAGTAGAAATTCTTAGGTTTGCTTCTAACATTGAGGAGGGAAGCAGGGGCGAGTGTAAAAGTGTTAGGTTGGTGCAAAATAATGGTAAAAACCACAATTATTTTTGCACCAACTTAATACAAATGGAAATTCAAATACTGTATGCATATTCAGAAGCTATAAATTAAGCTAAAAAATGTTCAGTAAAATATTTTTCACCCTCTACATTGACAAGCAAACTATCATAATACTTTGAAGGAAGATTCAAATAGAAAATCTCTCAAGTATTTGAAGTTCTTTGCTGAAACACAGTAGTGAAGGAGGGTCAGCCTCTGGCCTCTGCTCCCCACAGATGGATGGTGCAGCCACCATCTCCTCCTGCCCTCAGCTCTTTTCTTACCCACTGATGAGCCTCAGGCTCTTATGTGTGGACACCCCAGCCTGCATGCCCAACACCCACCCAAATGACTGCTATTTGTCAATGTTTTTGATTAAACAAAAATATAACACATTCATAAACAACACAGCCCACTCTAAGAGGGAAGACGTGTCTATACCAGCCTTAGGGTTATGCTGGGGCAGCTTGAAAAGAGAATGGTAGGGCCCACAGAGTTTGCAGCATGGTTATAAGTGGGATGGGTTCTGTGGACTCTTTGCCCACAGAGAGAACTAGGCGCAACAGGAGGGGAACCAGAGGAGGGCCCTTTGAAGGACCTTCTGTAGGGACCCCTGTTGTCTGGGTCTAAGAGCAGTACCCTTCTCCACAATCACTGTGTTCTCCAATAATATCAGTAGCCACTTTACTCAGTTGCTAATACCTAGTAGGTCACTGGATGGGCTCCATTCCTTCTAGTGCTATGTAGAGGCTTATTTTAGGTCTTTCCACTCAAGTAAGGAAACTGCTGTGTACTCTGTGGTTTCTGCTACCTAGTACCTTACCAGGTACTTGGAGGTAAGGAAAACAAATATGACACTAAGGGTTCAGTGAGGCCAGTTTTTCTATACAGAGGAATATGACTGTCTGTCTACACATTGGTAGAAATTGATGTAGACTTAGATGTACTCGTGCCTAGAAATATGTGAAAAGTGACTTTTTTTCAGAGGTTGTATCACAGACTCAAGCTTTAGAGTAAGAATTACTGTTTAACAAAATTGCATGCAAAAGAGAATGAAATCAGGTGAACATAAATGGAAGATGGGCAATTATCACCTTTCATTTCCTTGATTGGCCTTGTTAGACCTACAGCTTATAGTCCCCTAACAGAGAAATGAAGTATTAGGTTTTCTTAGATACACTAAATCATAAGATAAGCTGATCATGGCAAAATGCTAAAACATTATGAAATCATCTGTGGTGTTAACATTGAATTGTTGATAAGAACAATTTTTAAAGAATTTTTAGACTGATGCTAACGCCCTGTATTAGTCTGTCCTCATGCTGCTAATAATGACATACCTGAGACTGGGTAATTTATAAAGGAAGGAAGTTTAATTAACTCACAGTTCCACATGGCTGGAGAGGCCTCACAATCATGGTGGAAGGTGAATGAGGAGCAAAGTCATGTCTTACATGGCGGCAGGCAGAAAAAGCTTGTGCAGGGGAACTCATTTGTAAAACCATCAGCTTTCATGAGACTTATCCACTACCATGAGAACAGTATGGGTGAAATCACCCTCATGATTCAATTATCTCCACCTAGCCCCACCCTTGATACGTGGGGATTATTATAATTCAAGAGGGGGATTTGGGTGGGGACACAGCCAAACCATATCACCCTCTTTTAATGCAATCATGGTGTTTGGCCAAAAGGATTAAAATGTAATACATCATCATTGTGTGGAGACTAAGGTTTCTTTTGCAGGCTATCTGTGCGACATATATTTCTGTCTACTATGATTTTCTTCACTGTTACCAGGTTAAAAGAACAACAACAAAAAAATAGTTTAACTGATGATTGAGTCCTGAGATCCTGGGCCACTTTGTGTGTTTGTGCTTATCTATATAGTGGTCTTTCAGCCTAAAGCAAGATGTTTTATTGAAACACTAAGTGCTTGTGGATTCCTTTCTTACTGACTACTCTTTTTAGTATTATTTGCTGGCATCTTGTCTTTGAGTGCTTATCTAGCCCTCTATGTATTATTTATTTTTCCTCCTAGCCAATTTTTTTTTTGTCCAATCTATTTAAATAGCATTCTACCCACTGCTGACTTTTTAATAGGTATCTCTGGCCCTGACTTGTTCTGTGAGTTCCACACTCCTCTGTGTAACTATCTGCTTAACATCTGCACTAGAGTAAATAATAGAATATTGAACTCAACATCCAGTCAAGCTTTGGATTCCTACGTAGTCCTTAAACATGCTCCTTCTTTCATCTTTCTCAGTATTCCCTGAAGTAAAAAGGTAAGAGTCAATTTTTTTCTCCTTCATTTCCCTCATACTCCACATCTAATCCATTGGAAAACTGCGTTAATCCTTTTATCAACATCTATGCCGAAGTTGACCACTTATCACCACCAGCGCAGCCACTATCCTAGATGGGCTACCATGTCTTTCCATGAAAGTGGCCCCCTAGCTGGAATCATTGATTAACTCTTTCACCTTATGGTCAACTCTCCCTAAAGCAACGAAAGTGATTGATACAAACTGTAAGTCACAGCATACCACTTCCCTCTAAAACACAAAGCAAAACATAACAACAAAACACGATAAAACTCTCCATGGCTTTCCTTCACAAACAGAAGAAACCTTTTTTATCATGACCTGTAAGACCTTATTTGGTTCTCAATCTCCTTTCTCATCAATCGTCGTTTCTCAATTTGATTCAGCCTTATGATCTTCCAGAAATGGGCCAGTCTCACTTGCATGTCAGGGTCTTTTTACTTGCTAGAATGTTCCTCCTCTAGATCTTTAGCTGACTCATTCCCGTCTGTCATCTTGTAAGAGAGATACTCTCTAACCTCCTTAACAGAGTGCCCAGCCTTCCCTCTTGAACACCTTACCCTATTTCATATTTCTGACACCATATTATGTATTTACTTGTTTTCTCTGTCTCCTTTATTAGAATTAGCTTCCATGAGGTCAAGGAAATTATCAATTTTTTTTTTAAATTGCTGTGATCTCAGGACAAAAGACACTTCAATTAATACCTCTTTAATGATGCATGAACAATTTGAACACTCAGGCTCTATGTATTTTTTCTTCCAGTACACAAAGATTCCAAACTTTCCACTTAAGTTCTAATCCCTAGGATTTACATTTTAATTTTAAGTCAGTTTGTAGATTTAATAGTAATTGGTTCTTTCTTCAAAGTTTCACAGTATTTACATGTGTGGTTATTATCTGACATTTTAAAATGATAGATATAGAGAGTGCTTTTTGCCAGATGAAAGTACTTCAACTAATAACAAGAGGTTCTAAGATACAGTAATTTCTTAGAAATGTTGCTCTATGAGTTTTGACTAAAGCCAGTGCATTCTCATTGAGCAGACTCCTAAGTTAGATTAAATTACTCCTACACTGAAGGCATTTCTGAATCACTCTAAGGGGTGAAATTCTTCTTAAGTTCATTTCAAGGAGAAATAACTTATTTTCTCGCTTTCCTCATCATTTATCTGACCTTCTCTACTGGAAGAAATAGTGTATACTTATGGTTAACAGGAATGTCAAACAATGTATTTAATTTCATTCTAAGTGTGTGGTATCTTTATTTACTTTATAGAAAAGAAGACATCTCTAAAATTTAAGTTAGTTACTCCTACTTGCAAATAATGAACTTAATTTCCCATGCCCACTCCATCCCTTTTAAGGCAACAGCTTGTAAGCCATTTACCTGTCAGAGGATACCTGTTTGACTCCTCCCTCAGGTGCACTTGAGGAAGCTGAGGGTCCCAGATAACTCTACCTGGAGCCAAATAACAACTTTGCTACAAAAGTTACAAAACATTTTCACAAAGACTGGTTCTGTAAATTCAAAGATGCTTCAGAATCACCTGGAAGGCTTGCTAAGGACAGATGGGCAGACCCCCCCTGCAGAATGTTAAATTCTATAGGTGCTACAGTCTAAAAGGTTTGTGTCCTCTCAAAATCTGGGTGTTAAAATTCTAGTCCCCAGAGTGAAGGTATTAGGAAGTGCAGCCTTTGGGAGGTGATTAGATCATGAGGGCAGAGGCTTCATGAAGGAGATTAGTGCCCTTGTTTGTTGTTTGTTTGTTTGTTTTTGGATTTTTTTTTTTTTTCCATTGAGATGGAGTCTGGCTCTGTCACCCAGGTTGGAGTGCAGTGGACTATCTCGGCTCACTCCAACCCCTGTCTCCCAGGCTCAAGCGATTCTCCTGCTGCCTCAGCCTCCCGAGTAGCTGGGATTATAGGCACCCCCACTGTACCCAGCTAATTTTTTTTTTATTTTGTATTTTTAGTAGAGACGAGGTTTCGCCATGTTGGTCAGGCTGGTCTCAAACTCCTCACCTCAGGTGATCCTCTCGCCTCAGCCTCCCAAAGTACTGGGATTACGGGCCTGAGTCACCGTGCCTAAGTTAGTGCCCTTATAAAAGAGACCTGAGAGAGGTCACTTTCCCTTTCCCTCATGTGAAGACACATGGAGAAGCTGTCTCTGAACGACCCAGTGAATCTACTGGCTCCTTGATCTTGGACTTCACAGCCTCTGCAAATATGAGAAATCAACTTCTTTTTGTTTACCAGCCATCCAGCCGATGCTATTTTTGTTATAGCAGCCTGAATAGAATAGACAATGGCTCTAAGTCATTCCCTACCTGCTTCTGGTTGACGGCCTTACTTTGAGAACCACTGCCCTAGGCTACCCTGAAGGCCAAGTTTGCATTGTAACTTTTAGACTAGAAATTAATTTCCTTTTGATTTCCCTGAGAATTAGGATTCCTTAGAAAAAGCTCACAGGGTCCTTTCCCAACTCAGGATCTAGAATAGTGAGTAAAACCTGACCAAAAGAACTGCGTCCTTTCCTGTTCTGATAACCTTCACTTTGTTAAGATAAGTCTGCTCCCTTTGTGGATAACCTACTGTGAACTGAGGCAAGAAGTTTTCTTATATAAATGTTGAGTATCCTGTACATGCAAAATAGTTTGTGGCCTAAAAACCCTGAATAATGCCACTTTTCCCTACTGTGCCTATTTTATGAGGTGGGGAATAGTAGCAACCTCAAGAATTTCAATAGCACGAAAGAGCTACTAATTAGTTTTGATTACTCTGGAAATGTGAGAAGTCACCTACTGTAACATTCCTCTTGTGAGCAAGCAGGGAAGAAGGGGGATTTGAGGCCACTGTATGATATAACAGATCTTTTCAGCTCACTTGGGTAGGGTAATGCATCGAGTCATAAAGAAGTGATTGAAAAGTGGAACATATTTCCACCTCTCTAACCGGGACATTATCCCAGTGCCTAACGCTTGTGAAGGAAGGTGTATCAGTGCGGACATTATCTGCCTCCTGTGTAAGATTGTTCTGAGCCTACTGGGGAAGAAATTTAGGCCAGATCTACCTTGGGGGAAATCAAGATTCCATTAGAATATCCCTTACGCCAGGAATGGGAGTTAAAAGCATTCCTCTTATGAGGCTTGAGTGAAGCGGAGGTAGAGAGTGCAATCATGTCCAGTACAATCCTAAGTATAAATCAGTACAATCCTAAGTATAAAGGTATATTTTCTTTTTTTTTTTTTCATACAAAAAATGTGCTTTCTAAATATTTGGAAAATGAAATTTTTTCATTTTATTTTTAGTTGACCATAATTGTACATCTATATGGGACACAAAGTGATATTTCAATACATGTATACAATGTGTAATGATTGTATACAATGTGTAGTGATTATAATGTGTAATGATTGTAATTAACCTATCTACCACTTTGAACAATTATTATTTCTGTGTGTTATGAACTTTCAAAATTCTCTCTTCTAGTTTTTTGAAAATACACATTAAGTTGTTAACTGTATTTACATAACTAATTATATTTTTTAAAATGCTACAGGGCACTATAACTTATTCCTCCCATTTGGCTGTAACTTACTATCTGTTAACCAATCTCTTCTTATCCTTCCCTTGTATCTTTCCAGCCTCTAATAACCACAATTCTACTCTCCATTTCTGTGTGCTCAATTCTAGCTCCCACATATGAGTGAGAATATATGATATTTATCTTTCTGTAGAAGTATCCATTTTAATGTCAATAAAAGTCATAGAAATAACACTTATTATATAATGTACATCTGGAATGATGGCTAAGATAAGAACATTATTTTTGTTTAGGTAAGCTGTGTTCAAGCAAGTTAGACACTTCCATATAAAATTTTCAGACTTAGAGAACATCATTTAATTAAGTGAATAATTTCATCAAGTGCATATCCATTAGAAAACTAAATGATTCATGAAGGGAGTGATGTAGGGAGCAACACCTAAAATTAATGTGATTTTGAAACCTACCTATCCATACTTTTTCTGTGAAGTCAATAAATAAATAGGAAAAGTAAGTAAGTAAACACATAAAGAAATGTCACCTAGCACTGTGGCAGAGACTCTAGACTTTATTTACTAATTGTAGCCCCTATCCCTGGTCACTTGCCACTATATAGACATTGTACATGCCAGATTTATTTTGAGGCAAATGCAATCATTTTGAAATGCCTTGTTTTTAAAGTAAAAATGTGTTCACGTTACAAAACCACTATCACAAGACATTTCTATTAAAAATAGTCCTGCTGCTTGTATTTAATGCTTTCTAGACTACAGTGTAGCTCAGAGGGGGAGTGTGAAGCACATGAAGGCATTAGAGTAATCATTAAAGATCAAGGGATTTCCAATTATCAAGTCACACTTAGTAAACAATAGGCTGAGATAAATGAAGCATGGCTTGGCAGTTTCATATTCTGAATCAAATATTTTCAAGAGAATAAGAAAAAAGCTGCTTGCACCTTATAAAAGATATAGACAATTGTCAACGCATTTGAGAAAGAGGCTTATCAAAACTCTCCAGTAATTCCTTATTTCCAATTCTTTAATCGTTAATAGAAGATATTATATAAAATCTCTCCCTGTGATAAAGAATCCAGGGGTGTATTTGCAAGACCATTTTCCACATTCTGATTCCAAAGCTGCTATTCCAAAATAAGGTACATTTTAACACTATTATTGGGAATCCAATAGAGCCTCAATTAACTAGATTGTGTTTCTTCTGTGCTTAATTTTAGTAGAGAAAATTCACAACAGAATTAGCTGTAAGAAAGGGTTTTTTTCAGAAGAATAACTTTTCAAGGTATGTCCTGGGGTCAAATAGATAGAGATCAATCTTCTTTATTCTTTATATTTACAACTACAGCAGTGTACCTCAATTCTGAAGATTCCAAATGATTCCTACAAGGCACAACAAGATATTCACTCATCATAGAAAGATTCAATTATGTTTGCTGGACAGCATCTGCTAAGGCATAAAGGGGGAATAATGTGTTTTAGGAACATTTCCAACAGCATTAGAGAAAGAAAATGGACATGGCTGGGTGGTCTCATTGTTGTAAAGTGGTGAGCACAGTTCATTGCAGAGAAATGCAGAGCTCTCAGGAAATGTTTTAGTTACATAATATTTAAAATAAAACATTGGTTAGGGTGAGTTAATTGGGAGCCAGGTAATCTTCAAGATTGCTCCTAGCTAAGTCTTTCCATTCTATGTGGTGTTACCTGATTTTGGAAGACTTCATCACCTCTGTCTATGAATGAAAAGAGCTTGTTTCAGTTTCTGAAGCCATATTGAATTCTTACCTAGGTTTCTGGCTCACCCATCAACAAGTATCCAGACAGTGGCATTAAAAAAATTGTGCTTGCCAATTTATTCAGATCCAACCAACACTTATTGCATTCCTACTGTGTGCATTAACCAAGAACATTTATATATGTTAAATAATGTAATCATTCAAAAATCATCTGAAAATTAACATTTTTAAGTCAAGAAATGAATCTTCGAGAAGAAAATTACAAAATAAATGGCAAAATAAGAGCATGAAAGTTTTTAAAAAATTGATTACAATTGTGGCATTTGTTCCTCTATACTACTTACTGAAATATGACACAATGGAACTTCGGCCAAAGAGCCTCATCTCAACCAGATTTCCTATCCTGTGTGGTGTCCTTGGCCATTTCTCAGTTCTAAAGGCTGAGGACTTCTCTCTTACTCAGCTCAGATACTACCTAGCATATCCTCCCTGTATTCAGAATCACATCTATAATACATTGATGTTTTCTGTGGTTCTTACTTTTGTGAGCACACCATGGCTGAAACAGCCTTGCTTTAGCACTTGAGTGCCTGTCAAAGGACGTTTAACTGTTGCAGCTCTGCTCATTCCTTTGGTGAGAACTTGGTGCTAACTCTTTTGAAGTGCACCCTTGGGAAAGAAATTTGAACTGCCTTAGGTGAGTAAATCCTTATGATCCTCTGGTTCATTGTGCATTCTCATAAATTGAGTCAATATTGTTGAAAGCCTTTTATAAACAGGAATAGTCCTGGGAGTTGATTATGTGAGAATGATTAAGACAATATCTCTAACTTCTATGAATGCATATAGAGTGCAAAATAATAACCCATAACTGCAGCCTCTTAAGTGCTTTACTAAAAGCACATGTGGAACACTATAAGAGGTATGTTATGATTAATTCTAGTTAATAGAATTTCAAGAAGGGCTTCAGAGAAAAAGTGGCAATTGATTTACGCTTTGAAGAAGTAGTTGCTTTGGCCAGGTAGAAAACAAGGGACAGAGCAGTGTAAGAAGAAATAATGACAAATTCAGAAGGCCTGATGGGATGATTAGAGGGTTGGTCCATGGATTAGTTTGCAGGACCCTTCATTTCCTTTGATTTGGATCACAATTCAAGTCACTCGAGACTGGTTGAGAAAAATCCGAAACCTCTCTTGGGGAATCCCTTGTACTTTGGGCTTGAAGACACTTGTAGAAGTAGTGTCCTTGGAGCAGCCGGACTTTCTATATTTTTGTGTAGTCAACTGCCATGTCTGTCATTAACTATTTTATGTACACTCCACCCAATTGCTGCTATAGAATGGTGAAAAGTGAACATTAAAATAATCAGTATGCAAATAAAGCTAAATTCCCAAATGACTTTGTGAAAAACTCCCATTTTCTTTTTCCATCATTTGGTGTATATTCCAGTTGGTCACAGTTAAATTCTTGTTGGTTTCTAATTCTGCTGATCAATATACCCAAATTTTAAAACATTTTTGGATTGTTTGTGTGTGATATGCCCTTTGTATTTCACATCAGAACTGAGCATCCATATATTCTAGTATGTTAAAAGCAGAACTTAATTCTATAATGTCTTCCCCTAATGTCTCCTTGCATCAGAGAGGTCCAGGATTATTTGCCAAATGTAGTCATGTGAGAGGAATATATTTTGTTTCCTGTTCCAGAATTGCTCTTCATTAGGAGCAAATGATGACACACTGCTTGTTGAAAGTAGTTGATTTGTAAATGCCCCGAGTCTTAGTCAATTCAGACTGCTAAAATGAAGTAGCATAGATTGGATGGCTTATAAACAAAAGAAATTTATTTCTCATACTTCTGCAGGCTAGAAATCCAAGATCAAGATGCCAACATCGGTTGGGTTCTAGTGGGGTGCTCTCCTAGGCTGCAGACTGCCAACTTCTCATTGTGTCTTCCCATGGCAGAAAGAGGGCAAGAGAGCTCTCTGGAGTCCCTATTATAGGGTCCTAATTTGATTCATGCGGGTGCTTCATGCATAACCTAATTACTTCTCAAAGGTATCATTTCACAATATCATCACATTGGGAGATAGGATTTCAACATACGAATTTTGGGGAGTCACATCCATTCAGACTCTTATACCATGGAAACTATTGTAATTAGAGTTCTTATAAATGGAAGTTTCTTTAAAAAATATGTCTCTCTTTAGTTAGCATTATTTTCCAGATAATTAACCAGAATAGTATTAATTATATCTAGAATATTCAGAGAAAGAACTTTTTAAAAATTTTCAAATTTTATTTTAGGTTCGGGGTCTACATGTGCAGGTTAGTTACATGTATAGATTTTGTGTTGCTGGGGTTTTAAGTACAAACAATTTCACCACCAACGGAGTGAGCATTGTACCCAGTAGGTAGCTTTTTGATTCTCATCCTCCTCTCATCCCTCCCCCTCAAGTAAGCCTCAGTTATTGTTTCTGTCTTTGTGTTCATGTGTACTCAATGTTTAGCTCACACTTATAATTGAGTACATGTGGTATTTGGTTTTCTGTTTCTGCATTAATTCACTTTAGTATAATCACCTCCAGCTGTGTCCAGGTTGTTGCAAAAGGTGTGATTTTATTCTTTTTAATGGCTGTGTAGTATTTTGTGGTATATATGTACAGCACTTTCTTCATCCAGTTCAGTGCTAATGGACATCTAAGGTGTCCATGTTTTTGCTACTGTGTATAGTGTTACAATGAACAACCAAGTGCATGTGTGTTTTTTTTGGTAGAATTATTTATATCCCTTTGGATATATACCCAGTGATGGGATTGCTGGATCAAATGGTAATTCTGTATAAAGTTCTTTGAGAACTCTCCAAACTGCTTTCCACAATGTCTAAATTAATCTATTTTCCCACAGGCAGTGTATAGGCATTCCCTTTTCTCTGCAACCTCACCAACATCATTTATTTTTTGACTTTTTGGTAATAGTCATTTTGATAGGTGTGAGATGGTATCTCATTGTGGTTTTGACTGCATTTCTCTAATGAGTAGTGTTACTGAAGTTTTTTTATATGTTTGTTGCATGTTTTTTTTCTTTTTTCTTCTGAGAAGTGTCTGTTAATGTCCTTTGTCCATTTTTTAATGGGGTTGTTTTTTGCTTGTTGATTTGTTTAGATTATTGACAGATTCAGGATATTAGACCTTTGTCAGACACATAGTTGGCAAATATTCCCCCATTGTGTAGATTGTCTGTTTATTCTGTTGATAGTTTCTTTTGCTATGCAGAAGCTCTTTAATTAGGTCCCATGTGTCTGTTTTCGATGCAGTTGCTTTTGAGGACTTTGTCATGAAATCATTGCCAAGGCCTATGTTGAGAAGGGTATTTCTTAAGTTTCTTCTAGGATTTTTGTAGTTTTAGGTCTAACATTAAGTCTTTAATCCATACTGAGTTGATTTTTATATATCATATAAAGAAGGATTCCTGTTTTAACCTTCTGCATATGGCTAGCCAGTTATCCCAGCACCATTTATTTAATAGGGTGTCCCTTCTCCATTGTTTGTTATTGTCAACTTTGTCAAAAATCAGATGGATATAGGTATGCAGCTTTATTCCTGGGCTTTCTAACCTATTCAGTTGGTGTAAATCTAACTTTTTATAGCAGTGCCATGTTGTTTTGGTTACTGTAGCCTTGTAGTGTAGTTTGAAGTCAAGTAATGTAATCTCTCTAGCTTTATTCTTTTTGCTTAGGATTGCCTTGGCTATTTGGGTTCTTTTTTTAATATGAATTTTAAAATAGTCTTTTCTAGTTCTGTGAATAATACTATTGGTAGTTTGATAGGAATAGCATTGAATATTTAAATTGCATTGGAGAGTATAGCAATTATAACAATATTGATTCTTCTAATCCATGAGCATAGAATATTTTACTATTTGTGTTTTCTCTGATTTTTTTCAGCAGTGTTTCATAATTCTCATTGTGAAGCTCTTTCACCTTCCTGATTAGTTGTATTCCTAGGTGATTTATTCTTTTTTTTTTTTTTTTTTGAGATGAAGTCTCGCTCTGTCGCTCAGGCTGGAGTGCAGTGGCTGGATCTCTGCTCACTGCAAGCTCCGCATCCCGGGTTTACGCCATTCTCCTGCCTCAGCCTCCTGAGTAGCTGGGATTACAGGCGCCCGCCACCTTGCCCGGCTAGTTTTTTGTATGTTTTAGTAGAGACGTGGTTTCACCGGGTTAGCCAGGATGGTTTCGATCTCCTGACCTCGTGATCCGCCCGTCTCGGCCTCCCAAAGTGCTGGGATTACAGGCTTGAAGGTGATTTATTCTTTTTGTGGCTATTGTAAATAGGATTGAATTCTTAATCTGTTTCTCAGTTTGGATGTCATTGGTGTATAGAAATGCTGCTGATTTTTATACATTTATTATGCATTGTGGAACTTTACTGAAGTGTTTATCAGTTCTAGGAATCGTTGGGCACACAATAATAGTGGAAAACATCAACACCCCACTGGCAGTGTTAGATAGATAATCGAGGCAGAAAACTAACAAAGATATTTGAGATGTAAACTTTGACACTTGACAAAATGAACCTAACAGATATCTACAGAATACTCTAAACAACAACAAAATACACAATCCTTTCATATGCACACAGCACATACTTTAAAACTGACCACTTACTTGAGAAAAAGCAATGCTCAGCAAATTTCAGAAAACCTGAAATGATAGCAACCACACCCTCAGAATACAGGACAATAAAAATAGAAATCAACATGAGAAGATCTATCAAAACAGTACAATTACATGGAAATTAAACAACCTGCTCCTGAATGACTTGGGTAAACAACGAAATTAAGGCAGACATTTAGAAGAATTATGTGGAATTAATGAAAACAAAGAAACAGCATACCAGAATCTTTGGAACACAAATAAAGCAGTGTTAAGGAAAAAATTTATAGTGCTAAATTCCTACACCAAGAAGTTAGAATGACTTCAAATTAACAACCTAACTTCACACTTAGAGGAACTAGAGAAAAAACAGGAGCAAACCAACCCCAAAGATAGCAGAAGAAAAGAAATAACCAAAATCAGAGCTGAGCTGAATAAAATGGAGACCAAAAATCCATATAAAAGATCAATGAAATCAATAGTTGGTTATTTGAAAAAATAAATAAGACTGACAGACCACTAGCTATATTAATATAGATAAAAAGAAGATCCAGGTAAACACAATTTGAAATATCAAAGGTAACATATCCACCAACTCCAAAGAAATACAGAAAAGCCCTCAGACACTGTATTAGTCCATTCTCAGTCTGCTATAAAGAACTGCCTGAGGCTGTGTAATTTATTTTAAAAATAAGATATTTAATTGACTCACAGTTCTGCGGGGCTGGGGAGGCCTCAAGAAACTTAAAATCATGGAGGGAGGGTAAGCAAACACATCCTTCTTCACGTGGCGGCAAGAAGGAAAAGTGCTGAACAAAGTGGAAAAAAACCTCGTATAAAACCATCAGATCTCGTGATAACTCACTATCAAGAGAACAACATGGGGATGACCAACCCCGACCAGTCCCTCCCACTGTGCATGGGGATTATGGAAACTACAATTCAAGATGAGATTTGGGTGGGGACAGAGTCGAACTGTATCATTCCTCCATGGCACCTCCCAAATCTCAGGTCCTCACATTTCAAAACCAATTATACCTTTCCAACAGTCCTCCAAAGTCTTAGCTCATTCCAGCATTAACCCAAAAGTTCAAGTCCAAAGTCTCATCTGAGATAAAGTAAGTCCCTTCTTCCTATGAGCCTGTAAAATCAAAAGCAAATTAGTTACTTTTTAGATACAATGGGGGTACAGAAATTGGATAAATACACCCATTCTAAGTGAGAGAAATTGGCCAAAATAAAGGTGATACTGGTTCCATGCAAGTCTGAAATCCGATAGGGAAGTTATTAAATCTTAAAGTTTCAAAATAATCTCCTTTGATTCCATGTCTCACGTCCAGGTCACACTGATGCACAAGGTGGGTGCCCATGGCCTTGGGCAGCTCCACCCCTGTGACTTTGCAGGGTACAGCTCCCCTCCTGACAGCTTCCATGGGCTTGTGTTAAGAGTCTCTGGCTTTCCAGGTGCACAGTGTAAGCTGTTGGTGGATCTACCATTCTGGGGTCTGCAGGACAGTGGCCCTCGTCTCACCACTCCATTAGGCAGTGCCCCAGTGGGGACTGTGTGGGGGGGCTCTGACCCCATATTTCCCTTGCATGCTGCGCTAGCCGAGGTTCTCCATGAGGGCTCCACCCATGAATCAAAATTCTGCCTGGACATCCAGGTGTTTTCCTCTGAAATCTAGATGGAGGTCCCCAAACCTCAGTTCTTGACTTCTGTGTTCCCACAGGCTCAATGTCATGTGGAAGCTGCCAAGACTTTGGGCTTGCAACCTCTGAAGCAATGGCGTGAACTGTACCTTGGCCCCTTTTAGCCACAGCTGGAGCTGAAGCAGCTGGGATGCAAGGCACCCTGTCTGAGGCTGCATAGAGCAGGGGAGCCCTGATCCCAGCCCAGGAAACCATTTTTCTCTCCTAGGCCTCTGGGCCTGTGATGAAAGGGGCTGCCCCGAAAATCTCTGACATGCCCTGGAGACACTTTCCCCATTGTCTTGGTGATTAACATTTGGCTCCTTATTACTTATGCAAATTTCTGCAGCAGCAGCTTGAATGTATCCCCAGAAAATGTTTTTTTTTTTTTTTTTTTTTTTTTTTCTTTTCTATTGGATCATCGGGCTGCAAGTTTTCCAAACTTTTATGGTCTGCTTCTTCTTGAATGTTTTACCAGTTAAAAATTTCTTCTGCCAGATACCCCCAATCATCTCTTTCAAGTTCAAGATTCCACAGATCTCTGGGGCAGGGAAAAAATGCCACCAGTCTCTTTGCATAGCAAGAGTGACCTTTACTCCACTTCTCATCAAATTCCTCATCTCCATCTGAGACCATCTCATCCTGGACTTTATAGTCCATATCACTATCAGCATTTTGGTCAAAGTCATTCAACAAGTCTCTAGGAAGTCCCAAACTTTCCCACATCTTCTTATCTTCTTCTGAGCCCTCCACACTGTTGCAACTTCTGCCTGTTACCCATTTCCAAAGTTGCTTCCACATTTTTAGGTATCTTTACAGCAGTGCCTCACTACCTCAGTATCAATTTACTGTATTAGTCCATTCTCATGCTGCTACGAAGAACTGTCCAAGACTGGGTAGTTTATAAAGAAAAGAGATTTAATTGACTCACAGTTCCACAGGGCTTGGGAAGCCTCAGGAAAGTTACAATCATGGTGGAAGTGGAAGCAAACACATCCTTCTTCACACGGTGGCAGGAAGGAGAAGTGCTGAGCAAAGAGGGAAAAGCTCCTTATAAAACCATCAGATCTCATGAGAACAAACTATCACAAGAACAACATGGGGATAACTGCCCCCATGATTCAATTACTTCCCTCTGAATCACTCCTACAACATGTGGGGATTATGGGAACTACAATTCAAGATGAGATTTGGGTGGGGACACAGCCAAACCATATCAGAGACTATTATGCCCACCTCTATGAATACAAACTTGAATAATTAGAAGACTGGATAAAATCCTGGAAACATACAACTTTCCAAGATTGACCCAGGAAGAAATTGAAATCCTGAAAAGACCAATAATTAGTTCCAAAATTGAATTAGTAAAAAACAAAACAAAATGAACAAAACAAAATACCTACGAACCAGAAAAAGCCCTGTATCATACTGATTCACAGCTAAATTCTACCAGACATAGAAGAGCTAGTACCAATCCTACTGAAATTATTTCAAAAAATTGAGGAGGGACTATACTCAAATTCATTCTTTTAGACCAGCATCATTCCGATACCAAAACTTGGTAAGGATACAAGAAAAAAAGAAAACTTCAGACCAATATCCCTGATGAACACAGTTGCAAAAATCCTAAACAAAGTACTTGTAATTTGAATCCAGCATCACATCAAAAAACTAATCCACCATGATCATGTAAGTTTTATTGCAGGGATGCAAGCTTAGTTCAACATTCACAAATCAATAAATGGGATTTGTCATATAAATAGAACTAAAACCAAAAAGTATATGCCCATCTCAATAGATTCATCCCTTCATCTTAAAACTCTCAACAAATTAGGCAGCAAAGGAACATAACTCAAAAAATAAGAGCCACCTATGACAGACCCACAGACAACATACTAAATGAGCAAACGCTAGAAGAATTCACCTTGAGACCCAGAACAAGACAAGGATTCCCACTATCACCACTCCTATCCAACATAGTACTGGAAATCTTAGCCAAAGCAATCAGGCAAGTGAAAGAATTAAAAGGTATCCAAATTGGAAGAGAGGGGCTGGGTGCAGTGGCTCATGCCTGTAATCCTAGCACTTTGGGAGTCCAAGGTAGGCAGATGACTTGAGCTTAGGAGTTCAAGACCAGCCTGGACAACATGGTGATCCCTGTATCTATCTATCTATCTATCTATCTATCTATCTATCTAATATGTATGTTCACACACACACACACACACACACAAATAGGAAGAGAGGACTCATGTAATCTAGAATAGGAACCATGGAAATAAATAAAATAGATATGTCATCTGCAAAGATGACATGATTCCATACCTAGAAAATCAGAGAAAGAACTGTTGCACATCAATGAAGTTTCCAGAAAGCCAAAGCATGTCTTATGAAAACGGAATGATTTTATTTTCAACAATTCTATATTTAAAAAACAATAAAACAACTTTTCAAAAATATATCATATAGTATGTTGCCTTTTTAGAGTTTGATCATAACTATGCCTTTCCTTATTATTATTGATATAAATTATATAGTGGTTGTCATCCATGAGGTTCTGTTTTCCCGCTAGATTAAAAGTCTTTGGATTAGGCAGTGGCTCATGTCTGTAATCCCAGCACTTTGAGAGGCCAACGCCAGAGTATTGCTTGAGGCCAGGAGCTTCAGACCAGCCTGGGTTAAAAAGTGAGATCTCATCTCTACAAAATATTTTAGAAAATTAGCCAGGTACAGTGGCATGCACCCGTAGTTCTAGCTACTACAGAGGCTGAGGCTGGAGGATTGCTTACACCTAGGAGTTTGAGGCTACAGTGAGCTATGGAGTGCCACTGCACTCCAGCCTGGGTGACAGAGTGAGACCCCATCTCTAAAAAATTGTTTTGAAAAAAGTCATTGGACTTCTTCTATCTCTTTTGATGTTTACTTGTAATCTGCTAGTTTCTGTCAAGTACATTTTAATTCATTTCAACTAAAGCCAAAACAAACAGTTAATAATTACCCTATATATCCTAGGTGCTGGGTTAAAGGCTGAGATTGCTAGGAAAAATAAGAAATCCTATGTTTCACTATCCTCTGTAACCCTCGGCAAATTATGAGACACGATATATTGTAACTTAAAATCCCCTTTATGATGTTAAATTTTAAAAGCCAGACACAAAAAGACAAATACCCAAATACTACATGATTTCACTAATATGTGGAATGAAACAAATGAAAAACAGAAATGAGACCACAGAAGCAGCAAGTAGTGAGAAGGAAAGGAAGCGGATGATGGGGAGACGTTGGTCAATGAGTCCAAAGTTACAGTTAGAGAGGAGGAATAAGTTGTGGGGCTCCATTGTATAGCAGGGTGAGTATGGTTAACGGTAAGGCATTGTACATTACAGAATAGCCCGAGGGGAGGCCTTTGAATGTTCTCACCACAAAGAAATGATACACGCACGAAGTGATGAATTTGCTAAGTACCTTGATTTGATCATTATACAACATATATATGTATTCGTGTATTAAATTGTGCTTTATAAATATGTAAAATTGTAATGTGCCACTAAAAATTTTTAAAAATCCTCGTTTGGGGTGAATTTCTGTTTATCTTGCGAGCAAATTTATAGGCTCCACTATAGCTCTTTCTTCATATGTAGATATTTTTTTCTATTATATCTAGCTTCAAAATGTGACTTTTAGGTTAAGTAAACTGTTACCATTTTACCTGCCCCTAAATGCACTGTTTTTTCCTGTTTGTGTGGGACTTAATGGTACGGCTCTTTCTACCTGAGTTCTCATGGAGCGAGGTGTAGACAGTGCGCCCCAGTCCTTCCTCCTCTTGTGATACTAGGAAATGATGGCATCGTTAGTGAGTCTCTAGAAACATCCTGACAACTACCATGCTGGGAAGGAGGTGGCTAGGATAATGAGTCATAAAAACAATGATGACAGTAATAACAGCAGCACATTATGTATCATGATTTTATGTTAAACTCAGAGATATTTTATTCCTTTTATCTGTTATTCTTTTCCCATCATCTGGCGGCATGGAGAGCTCCTGCTTGCTGTACTCTATCAGACAGGGGCAGATAAATCTAAAACTAAGTCAATTAAGTGATTTCAATGGGATTCTCTAGGAGGAGATAACTTTCTGAAAACTCTTTTCCATGCAATCTGTGACAGCTGTAGTAGAACAGAAACGGCCTGTGCCATATGCAGGCAGAGAGGGCTTCAAACAGCCCACTCCCCATCATGAGTTTCTTGGTTTCTGCAAAAAGGGGAAGATGTACAAAATTGTCCCATGCTCTCTGGATTCTTTGCCTTCTCATACCATTCCAGATTCATGCACAACAACAGAAACGAAGAGTATGGAAGAGAAAGTGGGTGACGGCATGTTTTTTTAGGATGTCATTGTTGTGAGGGAGAAGGAACAAGGGAGCCCCGTGGCAGAGGTTGTGGACAGGAGAGCACCTGGGTGGAACAACTGGTAGTACATAGATGGTTCTCAGAGGACTGGTCCTACCAGAGAGAGCCAACAAGTCAGTGTGTATGGAGGTGGAGGTGGGGTGGGTAGAAGGACAACAGAACAGTAACAAATTGCTTGTGCTTAGAAAGTAGACCACAAGATAGTCAACTTGGAAAATCCACAGTAGAAGCAGAGGCTGATACTACAGACTAGGTGGGAAAAGTGACATCTCCATGAAGGCCGTGAGGACTTAAGAATGGCACTGAGACCAGAAACACTCCTCTCTCACAATGTCATAATACTCAGTAAGTACTCCTCTAATTCACCGCTATGGAAATGAGTACTGTGGGCAAGAAAAGATTGCAGGTAAAGCAAGAATGGTGGTACGATGGAGCTGAAATTCACGCTTGACCACATTTAAGTTCAATAATGACAAAGTGAGATTGAATGGGTGGGCAACGTGGAGTTATTGGTGCTGTTGCTTTTAACCTGCCAATATTGGAATCCAGTCCTGGGTGCTGGATTGCATTGATACAAGAAAATAAAGAAGCTCTGAGTTTGCATGCTTGTGTCCACAGGGATCTGTGGAACCTCCTGATCTTATGTTAACAGGGATGGCTGGGCCTTTGTTCTTATTTTCCTCACACCCACATGTCCATAGTGTGGAGATTGCAGGCAGTTTTATGCCTGTGGACATCAATATTGAGGACAGTTGCCAAAACCAATCCTGTGGCATTTTTAGGCATCATCAATGGTATTCATTTTTAACAAAATTACATTGAGCGAAACTGTTTAATTGTGTAATTTATTACAGTGTGACAGTTAATGATCCATGAGCACTGTACAGATGGTGCCTCACCTGCTGAACAAGTGTGGATTATGCTACATTTTCAAGAGGAATCAGGCCCAGTTACACTCTTCCACACATTAACAATTTTTCTTCTAAAATGACTATGGGTTCTTGCCAAATTTCCAGTAGTCTGATGTTGTTGACAAATTTGTTGATTTCAGTATTATCTTATCCTCTTAACCATTCTTTACATTTATTAAGCAGAGTGTTTTAATTTTCTCTTTTACTTTTGGTCTGCATCAACCACACTGTATCATGTTTGGTCTTACAGAATAAAATATAAGAAATATGATGTCGATGGAGATGAGTTTTTCTGTCTATGATTTTCTCTTTTACTTTTGGTCTGCATCAACCACACTATATCATGTTTGGTCTTACAGAATAAAATACAAGAAATATGATGTCAATGGAGATGAGTTTTTCTTTCTATGATTTTCTCTTTTTTTCTATTCCTTTCTATTCTATTCTTTTTTTTTTTTTTTGACAGAGTCTCGCTCTGTCACCCAGGCTGGAGTGCAGTGGTGCGACCTCGGCTCACTGCAACCTCCGCCTCCTAGGTTCAAGCAATTCTCCTGTCTCAGTGGACTCCCTAGTAGCTGGGATTATAGGCGGTGCCATCAAGCCAGGCTAATTTTTGTATTTTTAGTAGAAATGGGGTTTCACCATATTGCTCTGGCTGTTCTGGAACTCCTGACCTCATGTGATCCACACGCCTTGGCCTCCCAAAGTGCTGTGATTACAGGAGTGAGCCAATGCGCCTGGCCTGGCCCTTTTATTTCTTTAATATAGTAGATTAGAAATTCATTTAATGCACATGTAGTTTTTAAAATATTGCCTATAAATTATTTTAATAATGGCTTTATTAAAATACAATTCTCATGCCATAAAAAAGTACACAATTCAGAGGCTTGTGTTCTCTCTACTCTCTGATGACAATTGTTCAATGAATTTATGTCTTTCGGGATAAAGATAAAAATCTATAACATGTCCTACAAAGCCCTTAACGATATTGCTCTTGTCTCTCTCTATGACTTTACTATCGTCCCCTGCTAAGCAGAGTGCTTGGCATATAATAGATGTACAATAAATATGCTGAATGAATGAAGAAATAAATGTCTTCTGCAAGACTTATTTTCAAAGCTAGAGCATACTTATATAATGGGAGAGAAAAATAAGCCACCCTGGAAAGATTTGCTATGGAAAAGAGGACATTATTTTTCTACATTATTTTTCAATCATCCTCCTTCCACTTGGAGAACTGCTGATCACGAGGGCAGCACAGTGACCTTGTCAGACTCCTGCCTAATTCTTGAACTTCTCTTTGAAGCAAGTAAATGAAATCGTTTTCAAAAACTGCTGTTTTTCTTCTGATACTTGAAAACGTGAATTCACCTTTCTGAATAGATTTCGATTTGGGGTAAGATACAAAATGGGCCTTAGATAAAAGTAAGAAGAAGAAATAGGAGGTTCTGGAGAGAGCAGTACTAAAATTATTCTGTAAATAAATGTAAAGGTGCTGTCTAGTTTGGGTATGAAAATATTTTGGTGTTAATTTATTTTTTAATTGAGTGAGGCTTGGGAACTGGTATTCGGTGCCCTTGAAGTATATGGGGATGGTGGAGATGAAGAAATTAGCTTTGCTGAGAGCGACTGCCTATGGTAAAAAGGAGACAGGCTACAGAGCACAGAGGAAGGGGACAAAGGGACTTTGAAATATGGATGAATGATGAGTTGGGAGACAGCGATGGCTGATGTCCTATCATGATATTGAATTGAATTCTCTTTTGTGACTTCTTCCTTCCTCCGCACCACCTTCTCAGATTCAGTCTTTAGTAAGGCTCTTTTAACCATTACAAACTAGAGCAAGCCCTGTCTTAACTCTGCCATGAATAAAGGCAGGAGGGACATGATCAGAGTTTGAAGCAGAGCAGGACAAGAGAGAGTAGGAGGAATTGGTGTGATCGCCTGAGAAATTACTGAGGAAAATCCTGGAGCAGGAATTGAAGATTGACTGGGGATGATCAGGTTATTTATGTGATTATCCACTACTCCCAAACACCCAAATCCAAAGGAAAATCACAGAAAAGAATGTTTCTGAAAATAAATGTAGAATGGGTTTTGACATTGTTTTATTTGGAAATTAAAGCTAAAATAGAGCCCAAATCTCCTGAGTTACTTTACAGTCATTTGCCTGAGGTTGCAGAAGGGTCTAAATAGGAAGACTTACACAACGCTTTTTGACAACACACTGAAGACACAGATCATAGCACTATGGTCCAAGGTTATAATACCAAATATACACAACAGAGACAGGTGCTACTCATCCTTACACGTCTCCTGCTTTTTTTTTTTTTTTTTTTAATATGGACATGTGTCACAATTTTCTGCCACAAGAGAGACAGCCCTCTTGACACTTTCCTCTGTGGCTCCATTAGCTGCTTCCATCTCACCACTAAGGATGTGGAGGGGGCCATGGAAACCCTCATCCTGCAGCCCACAGGTCCCTTCCCAGGCCTGGCTCCCTGGAAAGTATGGGGGCACCATGATTACAAATGGGGTGTGCTTCTAAGGCCAGGTAGATTTGGTGCCTTCTAGAACTCTGTGTGCTCTCACATAGAGGTGATGAGATGTCTGCCGCTTTTCAGAGAACTTGATTGCAATGGCTGGGTGGGAGGGGTATGGACAGAGATGGACAAAGGGACTTTGAAATATGGATGAATGGTATTGACAGAGACAGGTTCGCCCTGGAGGAAAGAATGGACAGACGTTGGTTCACCCAAGGACCAAGATGGGCTGGCCCCAGGAGAGTGCGGACAGATAAGAGAAGGGCTCCACATGGGGTTTTAGGCCCATAAGCTCTCACAACTTGCCACGGCCTGGGGCCAGGGACCACTGGGGCTCATGTCCAAATGTGCAGCTGCTCCTGGGGGCCCTTGACCATTGACAACCCCTAAGCCACTTCTCCATGATGCCTGGCCTAACCCCCATCCTTTCTTTTTTTCTTTTCTACCACCACCACACATTTGCAGTGGAGTTTAGGGAAATAGCAGGGGTCAGCACAATCATAGGGTTAATCCTCATTCTGGGAAAACCAAGGTGTCTCCCCTGCCAGGCAAATATTGCTCACTCTTAAGTGTCATGGTACATGCTACAGCCAGCCAGCTGACCTAAAGCCACTCTGGTGTCTGTGTCCTCTTGGGGGTCTTAGGATTCTCACAGGAACTCACTCTAGCCAAAGTTCTAGCACAACATTTCAGAAGCAGCTGTTTTCTGGCCTGGCAGATATGATCTGTGCTGTGTTTTTTTCTAACCATTTTAAGCTCATGGAATGTTTCAGGATGGCCCACTGTGATGATGACTGATGGCCAGTCACTTTTGTAATGGCAACTGGGTGCCCTGTGCACTGGCTTAGCCCCATTAACATTTCTCAACCCTCTGTTGGATAGATTACTGACTCTTTTCATAAGCTTTCTGACCTTGTCTTAAGCTTTACAATCCACGGTGATGAATTTATAGAGTGATTGTGACTATGTATGAGTACTGTAACAGAGATAAATGGGCATTTGATGTTGACAAAGCAGAGAAAAAAATATTGTTCTCCACACCTTTTGTTAGCAAACACATGATTCACTATAACTCTTTTTTAGTGATTTATCTATGAATCTTCTTTTCTCGCTTAATAAAATGCCCCCCATTGCTCTTCCAAGGCTGACACCGTGGTTTTGTAATATATTATTAAAGCCATGTCACGCTCAAGAGGCAGTGAGCTTGGCTTCACAGCAGTGTTTTTTTACCTTCTGTTTCTAAAAAATGCTCAAACGTTTCCAAGGACATATTAGCTGCTTCTTTTTTTTTTTGAGACGGAGTCTTGCTCTGCTGCCCAGGCTGGAGTGCAGTGGCCGGCTCTCAGCTCACTGCAAGCTCCGCCTCCCGGGTTCACGCCATTCTCCTGTATCAGCCTCCCGAGTAGCTAGGACTACAGGCGCCCGCCTCGTCGCCCGGCTAGTTTTTTGTATTTTTTTAGTAGAGACGGGGTTTCACCGTATTAGCCAGGATGGTCTCGATCTCCTGACCTCGTGATCCGCCCGTCTCGGCCTCCCAAAGTGCTGGGATTACAGGCTTGAGCCACCGCGCCCGGCCAGCTGCTTCTGTATTGTTCCAAACAACTTCCGTTGTAAGCAGCCAGACCTACCTAATGCTTTGGAAGTGCGTATTTTTCTTTCATAAAGTTCTCATGTATTTTCTATCAAGTTTGGGGAAAACTATAAAAAATGAATCACAGGAGTTGAGAAAATAGTGAACTGTTTTTCTTAAAATTATATCGGAAGAATCATTTTATACAATGGTCTGGACCTAAAAGGTTGAATATTATTACTATTATCCTGCAACTGTTTTGCTGGCAAGCTTGAAAAAGCCATATTCTCTTTTTTAGGGTCCAAAATTAAAGGTATGTTATTTTAATTTCATTTTATTTATTTATTTTTACTTATTTATTGACTTACGTATTTTGAGACAGTGTCTCCTGTTTCTCAGGCTGGAGTGCAGTGGCTCAGTCAGGGCCCACTGCAGCCTCAACCTTCCATACTCAATTGATTATCCCACATTAGCTTCCTGAGTAGCTGAGACTATGGGCATGTGCCCCTATACCCAGCTCATTTTGTATTTCTTGTGGAGAGTTTCACCATATTGCCCAGGCTGATCTCAAACTCCTGGGTTCAAGCCATCAGACCACCTCAGCCTCCCAAAGGAATCAGCACTTTTTGGAAGATCTTCGGGGGTTTCTTACATGCAGCTAAGTTGGACACACTGAACAAGGTTTTGAGAGATGCTTAGAGTTTAGGCTCATGGAGATACGGAGAAATAGCCATCCAGGGAAGGTGGCAGCAACTCTGAGTTAGATTTCACAAGAGATTTGGTCAATTTGACATATGTTGTGTGAGCATGATCAGTAAGTAGGAAACAAGGCTAAAAAGAGAGTTTAAAGCCAGATGAGGTTAATATAAAGTCCCTATTAACAATTTTGATTTTTTGTTTTATAAGCAGAAAATATGTTCTACATTTTTACATTGGTTAGATGACATAATTAGAACAGCTCCTCAGGAAGATAAATCTGTCAGTAATGAGTTGGATGGAACAGAGAGAAAATAGGTTGGAAATAGGGCCATCAGCTGGGAGACTTTCAAAGTTCATGCAAGTGGTAATGAGGACCTGACCTCAGAAAATAAGGGTTTCATTAGAAAGAAGGAGGCAGGAACATGAGACCTTCTGGTAAACTGGATTGAATAATTCTAGGTAAATTCAAAAATGCTATGCAGGAAATAATGAATACATTTAAACAGTTCTGTCATGCAATGTAAACATGTCATTCGCTCAAAGCCTGTTATCCTAATATTACATGACAGTGTCCTCTGGGTTATTTTCCATTACAAGAAGTTACAGTAGCTGATAAGCCTGTGACCAATTTAAAATATAATTGTGGTTCTGTCTTCCTACGACACAGTTTGAGTTTCGATCCTTTAAGTAAACAATATAAAGAATTAGAGTCAAGTTCAATATTAGGAGTCTGATTCCTAGAAACAGAAAAAGGGCTTGAGAAGGGTTGCTAGCTATAAAGCAAATTTGATCTTCAAATTGTCATTTTCCATCTATGGTGGCATGCTGTTATTGCGAGTGAAGACCTTGTCCCAGGTCCTAGAACGAGTGAGGTTTTCAGATACTGATACAAGCGGAGGATATAAATTAAACAATGAAGACATGTTGGGGACCACCAGGTTAATAGATCACTAGAAATTCATTTGGAGAAGAAATTTCATAAGTATTAGACTGTTCGCACTGGAAGAGGTTTTAAAGATCACTTGGTTAAGTGTACGAGTTTTAGAGTCAAGTCAAAGTGGGTTTCAATTCCCAGCTCCTCCTTGTACTAGATGCGTCGCCTTTATTTCACTAGTAGTCATTTCTGGGAGAAGTTTCTCCATGTTACAGATGGAGACACCCCCGTCTCACAGAATCATGGCAATAATTAAATAAATTCGTGATTGCAAGGTGCTTAGTCCAGTATGTAGGAAACACTCAGCATAAAACAGCTGCTATTAGAAGTAAGATGAATGCTATGATTCAGGTCTCCTGAAAATGGACTGAGTCGCCCTCCACAGAGCCATGCCCTCTCCTCTTATATTCCCACTTTAAAGTATTGAAATATTAAAAGTAATGGCAAAAACTGCAATTACATTTGCACCAACCTAATACCTATTCCAGAAAACTTCCATCAATTTTGACATTTATGTTGACATCAGTCTCTATATCAAATTGTTTCCATCATTACTAAAACAGGCTATTAAAGTCAATGCTACACAATCAATCATTTAAACAAATATATTGAGTACCTACTCAATGAAAGGAATATGCTTTATATGATAAATGACATGCCATCATTAAAAACTTAATTATTACCTATTTCTCCACAAAATATCATCATTGTTATTTTTAACCAGAACGAAGGGGCACTGTTCTGTAATAAAGTGCCCTGGGATTTGAGGTGTGGGTAGAAGTCAGCCTCTTGGGTGAGGATACTATTTGCTGCTATCAGGTTTCAGCTGTGGTTTGGATGGAGTCATTCAGGTTATTTAGAATAGGTCTTCAGAAACATGCATTTTATTTAAATATCTGTAATTAGTATCTGATTATACACAACTATCACTAATAAGTGATAGAAACAATACAGTGTCAAAGTAAAATAAGAACTACATGGGAAGAGGAGGGGAAGAATGTCATATCAGCAGAATGGCTAGTCGGGGCTGGACTTTGGAGATCATTACCTTTCATCCTTAGACAATGTGAGGGAGTGACTGCTCTTATTTTTATTAATGTTTCTTCAAAGAGAAAACTAATACTCAGATGGAAACTTGCCAGTCTCACAGATAATAAGTGGTAGGTTCAGATTTGAATTCAGATTCATTTGACTCTCAAACATCTATTTTTTGTGTATTTTTATAAACCCTATTATTACAAGATAAAACACAGAGAAAATGATACATAAAGAATTCATTGCTGCTTAAAATTTTATAAGGGGAACACTTTTAAGTGAATCACCACTCAGGTTAAGAAATAGGAGTTTGCCCTATGCTCTAGAAGACCTCCATCTTCAAAAGTAAACACTATAAGCACTATCCCGGCACTGATAGTAATCACTCTTTGCATTTCCCTCCTTCCCTCCTTCCGTCCCTCCCTCCCTCCCTCCCTCCCTCCTCCCTCCTCCCTCCCTTCCTTCCTTCCTTCCTTCCTTCCTTCCTTCCTTCCTTCCTTTTTTTGTTTGGAGACAGAGTCTCTCTCTGTCACCCAGGCTGGAGTACAGTCACACCAATCTCAGCTCACTACAACCTCTGCCTCCCCAGTTCAAGTGGTTCTCGTGCCTCAACCTCCTAAGTAGATTTCTGTATGACTTAATTAGCCAAACGAGCATCCCTAAAGAATTGTTCAGTTTTTTCTTTTTTTTTTTTAATTTTAAGCTTTTTTTAATTTTAATTTTTTTAAATTAAAGCTTAATGTCTTTAAGGTCTCATTTAATATACCAAATCCCTTTTCCTTTCTTTAGAGTTTACCTGCTGATCCACCTAGACTATTTATCTGTATGTTTCCATCAGTCTGAATTTTCTTTTTGCATACTCATGGTGCCTTCAGACCACTGCTCTGACCTTTCTTTTCTATCAATTGGCCACTGAATCCAAAGGCTTGACTGGACTCAGATTAGATCCCTTGGGCAAGGCATTAGGGGAGTGTATTTTTTCATGAGGATGCATGTAGTATCTGGGTATTACTTTTATTTTCACATCTATTGATGCTCAATGCCTAAGTTATTAATTCACTGGAGGTTCCACATGGTGATACTTGATCATTCTTTTTCACTTATTCCCCAAAATAATTTTAAAACGAGACACCTGTTTTGTATGTGGTTACTTAGTATTATAGTTTATATAGAAAAGGAACAATGAATGCTTGAATTTTTCTTTCATTTATCTGGTTTTAAAATATGCTTAATGTTTCAATCAGTTGTAATTCTTGTTCTCATTGAAGCTCAAATTGCTTATTCTGCAATCTTGTTGTATCTGGTTTGACAAGATGTTCCACACTCTTCCTGTGTGTTTCTCAATATCTGGGATCTGTAATTTCTCAAAGAAGTTCTGTTTCTTTTGGTGGGACATGGTATTTCAAGACTGCAGCTTGGGTCTAGAGATGTGAATTACTACTGGATAGATTAATATTTCTAAGTGTTTTTAGTGTACAGAAATTGGACATAGTTAAAATAACCTGTGATTCAATAATGATACATCTAAATCAAAGGCACAGGGCTGGTGCTTAATTTCTTCTGTTTTACATTTGTATTCCTTATTTTTTACACTGAAAATCTTAATTTTTCAGGTCATAAGAGAGGACACAATTATAATGTGCTATGACTGCTTACATTATATACATACAAGTTTCAGAACAATGCTATTATGATGTTATCACTGATTATGACTACTCAAAATAGATTTATATATTTTTATATGCTATTTCATTATCCCCCAACCACATTTAATGGTTATACTATATCTACATCATAATATCATAGTTTGACTGTAATCTATACTCCTTCACTTTGAACCTCACTCTGTACTGATTATATAAGTAATTATGTAGACCACCGGTCCTTATGTTGGTGTTTTCCTTAGAAGTTTAGTTGCCTAAAACTTGTTTTATAGTAGATTTCTTAGAAACTGTTCATGGGCAAAAATACTTTTGAATTACTACAAGTTGTATGTGCCACTTATAAATAAAGGGCAATGTCCCATGGATATAAAATAAGTGGTTCCTGTTTTCCTTTCTTATCTGAATTATTTTACCTCACTTTCCTCTGGAATAACATATTGTTGTAAAAAAGAAAAGGCTGATGAAGATATAGTTATTTGTCACTTATGAATCACTGTTCTTTTTGTCTGGATTCCAAAAGAATTTTAAAATTTTATCTTTAATTTCAGACAGCTTTTCTAATTTTTTCCCAGAGCCTTTTATTATGTGTAGGTTGGATCTTCTTTACCTGTCTTCAGAATTTGCCACTCTATCTAGACTCTTTTTTTAAAAAATTTCCTTTGTCTTTATCTTCTCCTCTTAGTATATTTTCTGATGTATTTATTTTAATTTTTGTGTTCCTCCTAGTCCTCACTTCTAAAATATATTTTGTGTTTCTAATTTTAGTCTTTCTAATATACATTATTTCTAATTCTGATGTATATTGTTCTTCCATGTCATGTATCATTTTATTAATTATTTTAATCTAATTTTTAATTATGCATTACAGTTTTGATTAGCTTTTGAGTAACTTTTCTTGGTTTGTTTTTATTGTTTATAAGGAGAATATTCTGCTCTTAGTTATCTTTTTCTAAGCAACTGTTTTTGGAGTTTTATCTAAATGTTTTTACTTAACTTTTTAATGTGAACTTAGTTTTTCTTAACTTTTTTTAGTGGGATGCTGAAGTTAACGTTCAGATAAGTTTTATAATTTCACTGATGTTCTTCTTTTGTTGTTTTAAGATAGTGTTTAAAAATGTGCAATTTTTTCTTCTGGTGTTTCTAGACCCTGCAAACTTTACTTCTGACATTTCTTTTTATTAACTTCTGTTTTCCTTGTTCTATTTCAATCTGAATTCACTTCCTGCAGTTTCTCTGCAATATGGATTCCTGTCCTGGGAAACCCTGCAAGCATGTTTTCAAGAATGTACTTGGTCTCTGCCTCTTAAGACTTTATTCTAGGACTCTTTCATTTACCTGTCCTTGGAAAAGGAAATCTCTCTCTTTTTTTTTTTTTTTTTTTGCTGCTGTTTTCAGATTGGTCTGCTTTTGCTTCCAATGATATTTATTGGTCATTCAAGAGTTCTCCTTTTCCATGGTCTGTCTGGGATCCTGCTACTTCTCTGTTTTCCTTCATTGAGATCCTGCTAACATGCGGGGCTTTGATGGTTTATCCTTAACCACTTGCATTTTTGGGTTTCGGTGGATATCTTCACATTTAGTTTCAATGAAAATGTTGTTCCTGGGTGTGTGACTTTGCTACCTAGTCCCTCTTTCATTTTATATGTAGGGTTTTAGAAAGAGCCAGTGTCTACATTTTTACTGCTGCCTCCATATTCCTAGAATTCAATTTTCTAAAACTTGGGCTTTTACAATTAAAATGCTACCTTCTCATATAAATGAAATAAAAATCACAACTCAGATATTTATTGTATGTCTAACTGAATTGGAATGTGAAAAATAAATTTAGGAAATGACATAATGAAGTAAATTCTAATCCCCTTGATGCCCCCGACGATCCACACCCATTTTTACTAGCTAAGGAAAGAACTTCACTGGGCAAGGTGGTACAGTGGAAAGTGTGTGGATTTTGAAACCAGAGAGACTGCAGTTTAATTCTTTTTATTATTATTATTATTATTATTATTATTTTGAGTTGGAGTCTCACTCAGTCACCCAGGCTGGAGTACTGTGGTGCAATTTTGGTTCACTGCAACCTCTGCCTCCTGGTTCAAGTGATTCCCGTGCCTCAGCCTCCCAAGTAGCTGGGATTACAGGCACACACTACCGTGTCTGGTTAATTTATTTTATTTTACTTTTAGTAGAGATAGGGTTTCACCATGTTGGCCAGGCTGGTCTTGAACTCCTGACTTCAAGTGATCCACCCACCTTGGCCTCCCAAAGTGCTGGGATTACAGGCGTGAGCCACTGCGCTCGGCCCGAAATTTAATTCTTAATCTGTTATTTAATACCTGTAAAATTACAGGTGAGATATTTAAGCTCTAAATGGATTAATTTTCTTGTGAAATGCACACATCTATATCTCTGTACATAGCACATTTTGAATAAATTTTTCTTTCCCCAAACCCTTTACTCTCCAATGCTATGTAAAGATTGAAGGTTTAGCAAATTGAACATTTCATTTTTAAAGAATTATTTGCTTTACTTTTTGTTTTTTAGCTGGGGTTATTTTTCCTTTTTTTCCCTGGTATCAGTTTTGGTTTGTCCCTGCTTTCTCAATTTAGGAAAATACAAGAAAGGAAGAAAATTAATGCAAAATTTGGAAAGCTATTGTATAAATTTAAGCGCACTTCACAGAACTGTCTCTTTCTACAGACCAGGGCAAACCCGGAAAATGGATTTTCTTTTTTTGTTTTCTCCTTATGCAGATTGTCATATAATGAGTTACAAACAGAATTCAACTTCTGTGAGCTGCCAGAACTGGGGGTTGGAGATGCTCAGAAGATAGGCGGCCATGATTAAAAAGATTTGTCAAACACTAACTTTGAACATGCTGTGGTTTGATTTTTTTAAATGCAACTATGAGCAGAAAATAGCATTTTCTCACTCGGTGAAGTCACACCTCTCTTTGTCAATGGAATAGTTGATAAATCAGTGAAAACAAAATTAAATGTAAATTGAGCTTTCCATCTGGCCACCGTGACACTCTCTAATTCAAGCCAAACAACTTGTCTTTAAGGAAGTCTTTCTCTGAAGTACACTAGATTAACAACATTTTACAGAGTTCTTCCATAGTTCAAGAGAGTATTTTAGGACATTCGAGAAAAAAATCTAGTTAGGACAAAAGAAGAATCTAAAAAGGCAATATCTAGTAACCTTTAGTCTGAGACATAAAATGTGTTTGTGTTTAAAGAATATGAATAATTATCCTTCACTCACAATATGATTTTTGCAGCGTTTTTATTTTCCTTATATCCAGGCTCTTTCCCCTCTAGCTTTACTGAAGTAAAACTGACAGATAAAAACTGCTTATATTCAAGATGCACGATCTGTTTATTTGCTATACGCATACATTGTGTAATGATTACCGCAAGCAAATTAATTAAAACATCCTTCACCACACAGCCACTATCTTGGGCGTGTGTGTGTTGTGAACACTGAAGATTTGCTCTCTTAGCAAATTTTAATTAAGAAATACAGTGTTATTCACTATGGTCACTATATTAGGTATGGCTTGTAGGTTTCCAGGGAGAAGACTAACATGCAACATTTGTGAAGTAATAAGGAAGTTCTCAGATGATAATTATTACCATGTACAGTTCTAGAGAAAAGATGGACTGATTTGCATAAGATGTTCTATTTTGAAACAGCAGAATGCAAAACCAGCACAAGTTACAGTCTATAAAATCAGATGTGAATGTAGAGTTGGGTTCCAAGGTATTTATTAGAGATGAATACTTCCAACAGGAAAGGGAAGAAAAGGAATGGGAAGAGGAGGAATGTGAACTTCTATGCCAACCTGAAGTTTCACATTTGTATTATCAGAAATGTCCTGACCTTTTGCTTCACTCAGTTACCAAATATGGACTGCGACGGGAAAGTGTGACTTTGGGCAAGGTGGCTGTCTGCAGCTAAGGAAGATTCCGAAGGAGCCAAAGCTGCTGGCTGCTTTCTGACTGCACTCCTGTAGTGGTCAAGCAGGTCCTTCCTCAAAAGGGGATCTGTCTTTGCATTTCCATGTTTGCCACAAAAATATCAAATAATATCACCTGAAATTTGTGAATTGTAACTCCTGACCTAGTGGACATTATTGAGTAGACCCTAAATTATTATTCTTATAATAATTAGGGTTTTGTTAAGGAAAGGATGACCAGGACCCCAGGGGAAAACACACAAAACAATAAGGGGGATTCTGGGCTGAGGGACCAAGGTTATTACAGATAGGCAGGGGTTTTGTTTTTGGAAAAGGAGAACTGTTTCTATTTACACTTATTGGCACAAAAAGTATTTAAAAAGAATCAACTGTCCACTTTTCTTTATTCTTTATAACACTATTGTTTTCCTGGTTTTAATTTGTTTTATGTCTCATGTTCAAAATAAATGCATTTTAGCATCAACTTTTCCTAATATTGAAATATTTAGAAGTATTTTAATGATATAATTTTTATACTATAATAATCATATTTAGCATTAATACTAAATAATCATATTTACTTTTCCTTTTCTATGCTAAACCTATTGTAATAGTGCAAATCTTGCCAGGCATTGTGTGACAAAGTGCAGTGACACTATCGGTGTCATTGAACTACTTACAGTATAATAAATGAAAGTACAGTTGACCCTTGAAAAATGCAGGGTTAGAAGCACTGATCCCTGCACAGTCAGAAATCTGCATATAACTTTTGACTACCCCAAAACTTAACAACTAATAGCCTACTGTTGGCCAGAAGCCTTAACAAGAATAAAAACAGTGGATTAACACATATTTTATAGTTAAGTGTATTCTTACAATAAAGTAAACGAGAAAACAATGTTTTTATGAAAATCATAAGGAAGAGAAAATATGTTTACTATTCAATACATAGAAGTGGATCATTGTAATGGTCTTCATCCTCGTGGTCTTCATGTTGAATAGACTAAGAAGGAGGAGGATGAGGAGGTTTTGGTCTTTTTGTCTTAGACGTAGCAGAGGCAGATGAAAATATGCATATAAGTGGGTCCATAGAGTTCAAACCTATATTGTTCAAGGGTCAACCCTACATATTCCAACTTGGGAAGCAATGGCTCTGTATGTTATGAATGAACTTAAGACCTTGGAGAACAATGGTAGTGGCCCATGACTGCATGTACAAGGACCTGGATCAGTGCCCTGCAGTGAATGAGTATCCAGGGGAGAGGACAAGGCTTTAACATCAGTGTGGTTTATCTGAGAATAGCAAAAACCGTAAAAGGTAACTCAGCCAACACTTCTTTTTCTGTTCTTAGAATTGGAAAGAGGGATGGATCCTTTTGGACTGAGCAAACCCCTGAGATTTTTTGGGCAATTAAAGTGTGTGTGCGAAGAGGTCATCAGGGAAGGAAATGTAACTTCTGCTCCTAAGGGAGTTTGGTATTCAATCTATAAATTTGATAAATTAAAGAAGTGTATCCATATTTATACAATGAGACTGTGAAGTAGATCACAGCAGTTACATATTTAAAGGAGGATGAAAAGTATAGTTAAAGGGTGATTCTTCATCTTCTCAGAGAAGATACTGTGTTTCAGTTTCCATTTTATTACTTTATATTGGTATACCTTTGGGTAAGTCCCTCTATTCAGAACTACAGTTTCTGTGCTAAAATAAAAGGAAACCAACAATTTAAACACAAAAAACAGAAGGAGTTGAAGTAGAACTCATGAATTCTTTTTTTTTTTTTAAATTATACTTTAAGTTCTAGGGTACATGTGCATAATGTGCAGGTTTGTTACATATGTATACTTGTGCCATGTTGGTGTGCTGCACCCATCAACTCGTCAGCACCCATCAATTCATCATTTATATCATGTATAACTCCCCAATGCAATCCCTCCCTCCTCCCCCCTCCCCATGATAGGCCCCGGTGTGTGATGTTCCCCTTCCCGAGTCCAAGTGATCTCATTGTTCAGTTCCCACCTATGAGTGAGAACATGCGGTGTTTGGTTTTCTGTTCTTGTGATAGTTTGCTAAGAATGATGGTTTCCAGCTGCATCCATGTCCCTACAAAGGACGCAAACTCATCCTTTTTTATGGCTGCATAGTATTCCATGGTGTATATGTGCCACATTTTCTGAATCCAGTCTGTCACAGATGGACATTTGGGTTGATTCCAAGTCTTTGCTATTGTGAATAGTGCCGCAATAAACATACGTGTGCATGTGTCTTTGTAGTAGAATAATTTATAATCCTTTGGGTATATACCCAGTAGTGGGATGGCTGGGTCATATGGTACATCTAGTTCTAGATCCTTGAGGAATCGCCATACTGTATTCCATAATGGTTGAACTAGTTTACAATCCCACCAACAGTGTAAAAGTGTTCCTATTTCTCCACATCCTCTCCAACACCTGTTGTTTCCTGACTTCTTAATGATTGCCATTCTAACTGGTGTGAGATGGTATCTCATTGTGGTTTTGATTTGCATTTCTCTGATGGCCAGTGATGATGAGCATTTTTTCATGTGTCTGTTGGCTGTATGGATGTCTTCTTTTGAGAAATGTCTGTTCATATCCTTTGCCACTTTTTGATGGGGTGTTTGTTTTTTTCTTGTAAATTTGTTTGAGTTCTTTGTAGATTCTGGATATTAGCCCTTTGTCAGATGAGTAGGTTGCAAAAATGTTCTCCCATTCTGTAGGTTGCCTGTTCACTCTGATGGTAGTTTATTTTGCTGTGCAAAAGCTCTTTAGTTTAATTAGATCCCATTTGTCGATTTTGGCTTTTGCTGCCGTTGCTTTTGGCGTTTTAGACATGAAGTCCTTGCCCATGCCTATGTCCTGAATGGTACTACCTAGATTTTCTTCTAGGGTTTTTATGGTATTAGGTCTAACATTTAAGTCTCTAATCCATCTTGAATTAATCTTCATATAAGGGGTAAGGAAAGGATCCAGTTTCAGCTTTCTACTTATGGCTAGCCAATTTTCCCAGCACCATTTATTAAATAGGGAATCCTTTCCCCATTTCTTGTTTCTCTCAGGTTTGTCAAAGATCAGATGGCTGTAGATGTGTGGTATTATTTCTGAGGACTCTGTTCTGTTCCATTGGTCTATATCTCTGTTGTGGTACCAGTACCATGCTGTTTTGGTTACTGTAGCCTTGTAGTATAGTTTGAAGTCAGGTAGCGTGACGCCTCCAGCTTTGTCCTTTTGACTTAGGATTGTCTTGGCAATGCGGGCTCTTTTTTGGTTCATATGAACTTTAAAGCCGTTTTTTCCAATTCTGTGAAGAAAGTCATTGGTATCTTGATGGGGATGGCATTGAATCTATAAATAACCTTGGGCAGTATGGCCATTTTCACGATATTGATTCTTCCTATCCATGAGCATGGTATGTTCTTCCATTTGTTTGTGTCCTCTTTGATTTCACTGAGCAGTGGTTTGTAGTTCTCCTTGAAGAGGTCCTTTACATCCCTTGTAAGTTGGATTCCTAGGTATTTGATTCTCTTTGAAGCAATTGTGAATGGAAGTTCATTCCTGATTTGGCTCTCTGCTTGTCTGTTACTGGTGTATAAGAATGCTTGTGATTTTTGCACATTAATTTTGTATCCTGAGACTTTGCTGAAGTTGCTTATCAGCTTAAGGAGATTGTGGGCTGAGACGATGGGGTTTTCTAAATATACAATCATGTCATCTGCAAACAGGGACAATTTGACTTCTTCTTTTCCTAACTGGATACCCTTGATTTCTTTCTCTTGCCTGATTGCCCTAGCCAGAACTTCCAACACTATGTTGAATAGGAGTGGTGAGAGAGGGCATCCCTGTCTTGTGCCAGTTTTCAAAGGGAATTTTTCCAGTTTTTGCCCATTCAGTATGATATTAGCTGTGGTTTGTCATAAATAGCTCTTATTATTTTGAGGTACGTTCCATCAATACCGAATTTATTGAGCGTTTTTAGCATAAAGGGCTGTTGAATTTTGTCAAAAGCCTTTTCTGCATCTATTGAGATAATCATGTGGTTCTTGTCTTTGGTTCTGTTTATATGCTGGATTACGTTTATTGATTTGCGAATGTTGAACCAGCCTTGCATCCCAGGGATGAAGCCCACTTGATCATGGTGGATAAGCTTTTTGATGCGCTGCTGAATCCGGTTTGCCAGTATTTTATTGAGAATTTTTGCATCGATGTTCATCAGGGTTATTGGTCTAAAATTCTCTTTTTTTGTTGTGTCTCTGCCAGGCTTTGGTATCAGGATGATGTTGGCCTCATAAAAAGAGTTAGGGAGGATTCCCTCTTTTTCTATTGATTGAAATAGTTTCAGAAGGAATGGTACCAGCTCCTCCTTGTACCTCTGGTAGAATTCAGCTGTGAATCCATCTGGTCCTGGACTTTTTTTGGTGGATAGGCTATTAATTGTTGCCTCAATTTCAGAGCCTGCTATTGGTCTATTCAGGGATTCAACTTCTTCCTGGTTTAGTCTTGGAAGAGTGTAAGTGTCCAGGAAATTATCCATTTCTTCTAGATTTTCTAGTTGATTTGCGTAGAGGCATTTATAGTATTCTCTGATGGTTGTTTGTATTTCTGTGCGGTCAGTGGTGATATCCCCTTTATCATTTTTTATTGCGTCTATTTGATTCCTCTCTTTTCTTCTTTATTAGTCTTGCTAGCGGTCTGTCAATTTTGTTGATCTTTTCAAAAAACCAACTCCTGGATTCATTGATTTTTTGGAGGGTTTTTTGTGTCTCTATCTCCTTCAGTTCTGCTCTGATCTTAGTTATTTCTTGCCTTCTGCTAGCTTTTGAATGTGTTTGCTCTTGCCTCTCTAGTTCTTTTAATTGTGATGTTAGAGTGTCAATTTTAGATCTTTCCTGCTTTCTCTTGTGGGCATTTAGTGCTAGAAATTTCCCTCTACACACTGCTTTAAATGTGTCCCAGAGATTCTGGTATGTTGTATCTTTGTTCTCATTGGTTTCAAAGAACATCTTTATTTCTGCTTTCATTTCGTTATGTACCCAGTAGTCATTCAGGAGCAGGTTGTTCAGTTTCCATGTAGTTGAGCGGTTTGATTGAGTTTCTTAGTCCTGAGTTCTAGTTTGATTGCACTGTGGTCTGAGAGACAGTTTGTTATAATTTCTGTTCTTGTACATTTGCTGAGGAGTGCTTTACTTCCAATTATGTGGTCAATTTTGGAATAAGTGCGATGTGGTGCTGAGAAGAATGTATATTCTGTTGGTTTGGGGTGGAGAGTTCTATAGATGTCTATTAGGTCCGCTTGGTGCAGAGATGAGTTCAATTCCTGGATATCCTTGTTAACTTTCTGTCTCGTTGATCTGTCTAATGTTGACAGTGGAGTGTTGAAGTCTCCCATTATTATTGTATGGGAGTCTAAGTCTCTTTGTAGGTCTCTAAGGACTTGCTTTATGAATCTGGGTGCTCCTGTATTGGGTGCATATATATTTAGGAGAGTTAGCTCTTCCTGTTGAATTGATCCCTTTACCATTATGTAATGGCCTTCTTTGTCTCTTTTGATCTTTGATGGTTTAAAGTCTATTTTATCAGAGACTAGGATTGCAACCCCTGCTTTTTTTTGTTCTCCATTTGCTTGGTAGATCTTCCTCCATCCCTTTATTTTGAGCCTCTGTATGTCTCTGCATGTGAGATGGGTCTCCTGAATACAGCAGACTGATGGGTCTTGACTCTTGATCCAGTTTGCCAGTCTGTGTCTTTTAATTGGAGCATTTAGTCCATTACATTTAAGGTTAATATTGTTATGTGTGAACTTGATCCTGCCATTATGATATTAACTGGTTATTTTGCTCGTTAGTTGATGCAGTTTCTTCCTAGCCTCGATGGTCTTTATTTTGGCATGTTTTTGCAATGGCTGGTACCGGTTGTTCCTTTCCATGTTTAGGGCTTCCTTCAGGGTCTCTTGTAAGGCAGGCCTGGTGGTGACAAAATCTCTAAGCATTTGCTTATCTGTAAAGGATTTTATTTCTCCTTCACTGATGAAACTTAGTTTGGCTGGATATGAAATTCTGGGTTTAAAATTCTTTTCTTTAAGAACGTTGAATATTGGCCCCCACTCTCTTCTGGCTTGTAGAGTTTCTGCCGAGAGATCTGCTGTTAGTCTGATGGGCTTCCCTTTGTGGGTAACCCGACCTTTCTCTCTGGCTGCCCTTAAGATTTTTTCCTTCATTTCAACTTTGGTGAATCTGGCAATTATGTGTCTTGGAGTTGCTCTTCTGGAGGAGTATCTTTGTGGCATTCTCTGTATTTCCTGAATTTGAATGTTGGCCTGCCCTACTAGGTTGGGGAAGTTCTCCTGGATGATATCCTGAAGAGTGTTTTCCAACTTGGTTCCATTTTCCCCCTCACTTTCAGGCACCCCAATCAGACGTAGATTTGGTCTTTTTACATAATCCCATACTTCTTGCAGGCTTTGTTCATTTCTTTTTCTTCTTTTTTCTTTTGGTTTCTCTTCTCGCTTCGTTTCATTCATTTGATCCTCAATCGCTGATACTCTTTCTTCCAGTTGATCGAGTCGGTTACTGAAGCTTGTGCATTTGTCACGTATTTCTCGTGTCATGGTTTTCATCTCTGTCATTTCGTTTATGATCTTCTCTGCATTAATTAGTCTAGCTGTCAATTCTTCCACTCTTTTTTCAAGATTTTTAGTTTCTTTGTGCTGGGTACGTAATTCCTCCTTTAGCTCTGAGAGGTTTGATGGACTGAAGCCTTCCTCTCTCATCTCGTCAAAGTCATTCTCTGACCAGCTGTGATCCGTTGCTGGCGATGGGCTGCGCTCCTTTGCAGGGGGAGATGCACTCTTATTTTTTGAATTTCCAGCTTTTCTGCCCTGCTTCTTCCCCATCTTTGTGGTTTTATCTGCCTCTGGTCTTTGATGATGGTGACGTACTGATGGGGTTTTGGTATAGGTGTCCTTCCTGTTTGATAGTTTTCCTTCTGACAGTCAGAAGGACTGTCTGTTGGTCTGTTGGAGATTGCTTGAGGTCCACTCCAGACCCTGTTTGCCTGGGTATCAGCAGCAGAGGTTGCCGAAGATAGAATATTGCTGAACAGCGAGTGTACCTGTCTGATTCTTTCTTTGGAAGTTTCCTCTCAGGGGTGACTCCACCCTGTGAGGTGTGGGGTGTCAGACTGCCCCTAGTGGGGGATGTCTCCCAGCTAGGCTACTCAGGGGTCAGGGACCCACCTGAGCAGGCAGTCTGTCCGTTCTCAGATCTCAACCTCCGCGTTGGGAGATCCACGGCTCTCCCCAAAGCTGTCAGACAGAGTCGTTCGCGTCTGCACCGGCCCCCGCTGCTTCCCCTATTGGACTTCAGCTGTGCGCTGTCCCCAGAGGTGGAGTCTACAGAGACAGGCAGGCTTCCTTGAGCTGCTGTGAGCTCCACCCAGTTCGAGCTTCCCAGCGGCTTTGTTTACCTACTTAAGCCTCAGCAATGGCGGGCCCCCCTCCCCCAGCCTCGCTGCTGCCTTGCGGATAGATCACTGCAGACTGCTGTGTTAGCAGTGAGGGAGGCTCCGTGGGCTTGGGCCCCTCCCGGCCAGGTGTGATTCTCCTGGTGTGCCTGTTTCCTTAAAGCGCAGTATTGGGGTGGGAGTTACCTGATTTTCCAGGTGTTGTGTGTCTCAGTTCCCCTGGCTAGGAAAACGGATTTCCTTCCCCCTTGCGCTTCCAGGTGAGGCGATGCCTCGCCCTGCTTCAGCTCTCACTGGTCAGGCTGCAGCAGCTGATCAGCACCGATTGTCCGGCACTCCCTAGTGAGATGACCCCAGTACCTCAGTTGAAAATGCAGAAATCACCGGTCTTCTGTGTCGCTCGCGCTGCGAGTTGGAGACTGGAGCTGTTCCTATTTGGCCATCTTGCTCCCGCCTGAATTCTTTTTAATGTTTTAATGTCTATAGCTCTTTAAAAATTCTGCTTATAATATCCATATACGATTTTAGCCTGCTATATGGTGAGAAAATCGACATTTTTTTAAATGTAAAAATTAGGAATAAACAAATAAATCTTCCCCAATTCTGCCTTCAATTTCCTGGAACACTGACATAAAATGTTTATAAAAAAGACCATCCTTTAAATCTGTTTTGTCAATTATTTTGCTGTCGTAGGAACAGAACTCTAACAACAGTTAAATAACGAAGTTGAAATTCAAAACAACAACATAGGGCATCCAATAAAGCTCACAGGCATTCATCCTAGAAATCAGGCAGATCAGCTTTTTAACCTAGGCAACTGTCAGGTATTTTTAACTGAATGTTGAATAAAGGGAACCCCTCAAAATTCATAGTTACCATCTCTTGTTCACCAAGTTTACCGAAGGCAGAATTTTGAGACTCAACATTGCACCACTTTTCCATTAAAATTCTAACAGCACCTTTAGTATCAAATCCCCTTTATTCTCTCTCTGTCATGAGTGATTAGTGTTTTCCTACATTCATCAAATTCCTTGTGACCTTTACCCCATATTTCAGTCTCATTCCTCTCTCAAATGCAACGAGGATATTCTCTTCTAGCACATTTTGACGGACAAGGCAATCCATTTTGTTGTCTAACCTCTATATCAAAGTGACAGAAGATTCAGTGGTTTAACAGCTGGAGAAATTTTCATTACATGAATGAGATTTAGATAACACTTCCATTAACAGTACTTAAGATCAGTGTCCCTAAACTACCATTCCCAAATCAAGAGTTTATTGTGTGTTTTAACGCTTTAGAGCCACCAAGTGTTTCTTACTCAAACTGCCTGTAACACAATTTGGGATGCAAGTTATGTAGATAATGTTGAGATCATTTATTGGAAACCTCCAGCAAATAGCTGAAGATGCCCTCATCCTCCCCTGAATAAAATTATAAAATGAAATAAAAAGGTCTTTAAAGGGTACTCTATGCAAAGGGTGCTCTGTGCAGTTATGCAGCTACCCTGACTCCCACCTGGTGTTTATGGAATCCACTGTTAGCTTGAAGAAGTGACTTTGATACAGGATTTAAGAAGAAATTACTTAGCAGATAGTGAGGGTATAGAAGTCCTTGGTAAGGTTTTCTTTTTAATGAAAAGCAGCCCCAAATTATTTTTCTAACAAAGGCAGCCTGTAAAATTGAGCTGCAGACGTAGATGCTGGCAGTAGTACCAGTCATGTTCAAGATGGTGGCTCCATCTTCCCTTCTCTTTTTCAGCATGTGTATGGTAAGGACCAGACAAGATGGCACTGGCTAAGGGAAACTTCATTTGCATAATAAGATTAGGGTGGGTTGACCAGCCTTCCCCTTGTGTTGTGTAAATGTCACACCTGATGGAACCAATATGTGAGCCCTACATAAATCAGACATCATCTCCTCAAGCCGGACTGTAAAATCCGGCACGTTAGTCATGAGCCAGTCTTTTCCTCTGGGAAGTCCCATCTCTCTCACTAGAGAGAAAGCTGTTTTCCTTTCTATTTCTTTCTCTTTTCTTTGCCTGTTAAACCTCCACTCCTAAACTCCTCCTCTGTGTCCTTGTTCTAAATTTTCCTGGTGTAAGACAACAAACCCCAGGTATTGACCCCGGCCGATGAGCTGCTTCAACTTGTTCAGTTGAACCATTCTCAGACACTTAGTCTACCAGTCTTATCCCTCTTCTCACTCACCACTCTTTCAAATAAAAAGAAACTAAGCCAGAATTATGGCTTCATTTTAAAATTTTGTCTTCTGACATAGCTCTTCAATAGCTCTCATTCACTGAATAAAAATAATTCCTTTAATTTGGAAATTAATATTTCTGTGAATAGATGGTAAATGCATAGTAGTCCACAAATGGAGTCTGGGACAGATTTTGGCATGTAATGGACATCCCCTTATTTACTTGTGAAATTGTTGAGATGAAATGCAACTGGTTTTATGGTACGTACAAGAAATTAGTGATAGGGTGATACTGGTTTCTGAATTAATTATCTCAAAATTTTGTTTCTATAGAATTCAGGGTGTACCTTATTTTTTGCTTAATTGCTTGAGTAATATATATGCCAAGATAAATTTTGATTTCATTGATTCTCTTTTATTTTAGCTGATACAAAACAAAGTAACTGACAGTAATTTTAAGTCAAACCTCAAGGATCATTAAGACCAGTGGTTACTAATATTATAGAAAGACTACCTAGGAATATCCAACCTAACACCCTCCCATGAAATGTATGGAATATTCTGATGTCAAGAAAAAACATTTTCTAAGTTTCCAACATCCTCCCACCTTCAGCACTAGGAACTCATTTATAGTAGCTGTGAGATATGGGTATGGAAATCACTCCATTCACCAAATGGGCAAAGTAAGGCAATGGAATGAAGAATAAAAAACCACTGACAAGTCTTGAAATATTTTGAAACAATTAGGAATTTGCATAGCTGGAGCACCTGATGGATTCTAAAAAGAGAAGTGGAGAGAGGCATTAGAAAAACATGACTTTACGTGCTAATAAAAGGAAGATTAGTTTCTGGGGACTCTAGGAAAGAGGGTATATTTCCAATTTTTATTGGATTGCTTCTAAAAACAGTCAATGTAATCTTTATGGCATAAATATAGAGTGTAACTTCAGGTACAGTTGCATGGAAAAAAAGAAAGGCTGTTGTTTCCACCTCTCCTACTCCATTATACCAAAACTTACCACTTAGTTGTAATATCTGTTTGGTCAAGGGTATGTCTCACGTGTAGAGTTTGACATAGGGTGGAGAGAAATTCGTTGCTCCTTTGTCAGTTAATGAAGAAACTCTTTGGAATTTCCTACACAAATATATGGAGTTATTTCTTAACCCTACTACTTTCAGCACTCTGTGCACACTTGTTATGCTTTTCTAGGTTGGATAATTAAACTTTTGTTGTTATTTGATGGAGACAGTAGTCCAATAAAATCAAACCGGAAAAAGCCAACAATTGATATTTGCTTTAACTTCATTATTTTTTAAAGTGAGACAATTTAGCCAGATGATGTTGATTATAATTTATACTGGAGAACACATTTCCTGTTTTATATCCAGATATAAATATTGGATCATGTTGGCTATTTCAGTCTTTTTCCTTGTGCTATACAGGCTACATTTGGCATTAATTTCAGATTCACCTGCTAGACAATCATTTCCCTTTCCCTTACCCTGCAGAATGAATCTTCAGACAGATGTTATGCATGGAAACGAATCTGATCCAATACTCTCAGCAATGCCACTAAAAAATCACCTGAAAAATATTGTCTCATGTCTCTAGACTTCCCATTTTAGCAATTATCTAAAATACTAAACTCATACCAAATACTGTATTTTAATTATGACTAAAGATTTGGAAGATTCTTAGTGAATGTCTATGTAAATGAAGCTAAAAGAGAAATTCACTTTTCCATGTTATATAAAATTTATACCAAATCCTCTGATTCTGCACATCCAGTTTTCTAACTGGTCATAATATATCAGATTTTACCTCTTCTCTGCGTCTCTTTACTAGAAGCTGAAAATTAGAAAAATAAGCTTAGGCCAATAATGCAATTATTCAGAAATTCTGAATTTAAACTTTTAATTCTGAAAACTGTATTTTTTAAAAAGAATAAAATAAACTAGGAAGAAAACGATTTCTAGTTTGTCTTAGAAGTGGGAATCATTGACTGATGTTTCTTCTCTAGCTATCCTTAGAAATGCCAAACTCTACATCACTATATCATTACCTAGTGACATAGATCTATGAGAAGACATCCGTCTAACATGAGCTAATTTCTCTACTTAAAGGAGAGAGGGTAAGCATATGTTTTTGCATTTTTGGCACAGAAAGGTGATGCTGGAAAACTCTGGTTTTCAGACATTTTCCAAGCAACTTCTGTGCAGCTCCCAATCTGCATGTTTCTACTGTGTGTGTCTCCCTGGTGTGAAATTGATTAGGAGCAGCATGAATCTGTCACTGAGAGTTATAGTGACTGGGATTTAGGGGACTTCAGCCTATTTTTGTTGATGCTCTACTGTGCCCACACACCCCTTCAAATATGACCCGGGTCTGAAAATGATGTGGTTTAATGTGTCAAGATCCTCATGGACAGAGGTTTCTTTTTGAGAAAATATGAAAACAAGTTTTACCCCCTTGTTATTCTCCAACAAAGAATGATCAGGTCAGAAGATTAAAATGCCTTTCAGTATGATAGTAAATATCTGCAGGAATATATCTGAAGGAATAACAGAAAATGTTAGAAAACTACTCATCAGCAGCTTAAGTGATCAGAGCATGTCTTTTATTTGCACAACACTAATTCTTTTTAAAGCACATCATACTTCAAATTCCTTGAATTTAGGAGCCTTTAGGTATTTCTTCTATCATATATTTTTGTTTATTTGTAAGAATATATGCTGATGCTTCATGGTAAAGTGGTGAATTAGTTTATATTGCAGTGGCATTGACGTCTATCATTGAAAAGCAGTGGATTGTACATTCTAATAGTATCTTCTTGTAACCAAACAAGAATATCCAACTATTCAAATTTAGTTTGATTGTAAATGCACATTAAATTAATAAATAAGATTTGGTTAAATAAAATTATTTAATGTCTTCTTAAACATAGCACATGGTGGTATGGTTAGTTTTAGCTAGGAGTTCAAGGAATAGAACAGATTCTTTTACTTTGGAGTAGTCAAAAATACTGAAATGCCATTCTGTATCTTGAGAAAAGGAACTATTGTTATGTTATTTGAAAACCAAAAAGGATAATAGCCATAATTCATACCTATTATCCATTAGTGATTTTGTGCATATTAAACCCGATTAAATCAGAGTCTCAGGATTGGGGTCTGAACATTAATATGCTGTGACAGCTAATCAAACAAGATTCAGAACCATTGATGTAGCTCAAATAACACTTTTCTTCTTTTTGCCCCCACTTTTTTGCTCACTCCTTCAGACTTCATGCTGACATAACTTAGCTTCCCCTCTGTGATAATCACATTTTGCAGACAAATCTTTTCTGTGGTATTTCTATGACACTGTATTAGAATTGTTTATGCACATGTCATCTTTCTCTTGCTAGACCGTAAGGTCATTGAGGTCACAGATAGTCAATGTTTGTATCTGACATGATATGCTTGCAAATACAATGATTTAGGCACACAAAGGAACAATTATGCATATTAAAATTTATGGAAATCTAATTACATGGTTTAAAAAACTTTATGATTTTAGTTGACGGAGTAGGTTTTGGATCATGAGAAGCTGGTAACTGTGAAAGGAAGACAGGACGTGGTGGAATTACCTTTGCTTACTCATGACAGTTTTGTCCCAAAGGTTATGCACTGAAAGTCAGGAAATACTCAGTGAGCTGGGCTAAACAGGATGCCATTCGCATTTACAGATGTCCTATGCAAGAGTGTAAAACAAGAGCCTGCTGTCTAACTTACCGCTTACCTTCATGAAGAGTGGGTGTGGTATGCAGTCAAGTGAAGGAGAGAAAAACAATGGGTAAGAGCAAAGATTGGGAAACAATAAAAATGTGATCAGAGGTCAGACTCTCCAAACACTCCAGTCACTTAGTACTCCATCTTGAAAACTCTGCTCCCCACCCTAAACCCTCTAGTAACAAACACAAATCTAACTCCAGCTTCTATTGTCTGCAAGTTCAGAGAAAAGAGCAGTGGTGGTATGAATGTACATGACTGCTTTCTGGTTCCAGGTGAGAGAAGGGAGATACCTCGCCCTGGAAGTATGTTGGAAGTTGTTCTTCATCCTTTGAAGGATGACCAGGTCAGGCACAGCCTCATAGGAAATGGAATGGGGAGATGGTGACATGGGTGCAGATGTCAAGTCTTACAAAATCAGTTCTGCACAGAAAATTTGCAACATGGGATTATTTTCTGTGCTGACATTTTCTCTTTACATGGCACCCTCCAGGCATTCCAAGTGCCTCTTTCCATCATGCCCCAGATTATAGTTTCTAATCCAGTTATGAAATTCTCTGTTCCAGCAGAGAACAATACTGATCTTGCTGGTATCACACAGACCTCTACATCATATGTAGAGGAGCATAAAACTCATAAAATTCTCATTTTCATTAGAAAAATACAGAAACATGATATAGCGCCATTTTTCCTTGCACTGGTTATATCCCATAGATTGCTGTTAATAATACTTTATTGTAGGAGCATTTGCAAGCATGAAGTTTTGTTTTTTCTTTTTTCCTCCTCAGCACCTGGTTGTCATTTCCTATTTATATGTAATCTTGGGGAGGTAGAGAGTGGTAATTCACATACAAGAAATCCTTCAGAATATGTTAAAATAACTTAATGCTTCATCAGAACTCCAGAGGAAGAGCTTAGAATACTGCCCCTGTTTATACTAAGAAATACAGAAAAAGAACATTAGCAGAAGTGATTTTATGGTTTTTATATGTTAGGCAAATTTTTCTCCAATTTACCATTTAGTCTACAAGCAATATATTTTATTAAGGTGAACATTGTTTAAATGTAATTCTAAACTAAACTCTCTTATTCCTGTAGTTGGTAAAAAAAAAAAAAAAAAAAAAAAAAAAGAATTTATATACATTAGGAGTAAAAAGAGGTTCTTAGAAGATAAACATGGAGGTTTTAATTAATTTAGGAGAAAATCATATGGTTAATAATTTACTGTAATTATATGGTTTTTAGTTTCCTGAATCCTATCTTCCACGATTTTAATAAAAAGCAGAATTAATCATAAGGAAAAAATATAATGGGTTTTTGCATTTCCATAGCTAATGTCATCTGTTACTCAAAACCTAGCTTTTATGACCCAGAGTAACAATTTTTATCTACTATAGAAGCTCTAACTATGGATTAACATTGATTTTTTTCCCCTTTTCTCAACTTCCATAGACCCAGGAAAGTTTATAGCATCAGGAATCATGTTCCTTTATTGTACTCTTAAAGTTTCTGTATATTCTGATTATAATTTAGACAGTTTTTCTACCATGAGCTACTGCCATTTCGTATCAGGCAAGTGTTCCATTTTTCAAGATATAAGTCTATAAATTTGTTTCTACTTTCACTCTTTAACAGTAATTTGGAGCTTACATTCTAAATTATAGTATTTCTGTGGTTTCTTTTTTCCTCCTCATCCTCTTGATTGTCTAAAAGTCAAACTATGTCAATAATATGCCAAAGTACATCAGACGCCTGGGCTGTCTTTTCCTTTTTCTTTTCATTCAAAAGAATTTAGTTTCCTGGGTGCGTTCCTTATCAGGTGGCTGTGTGTTCCTTTTGCTCCATTACATTCTCTCACTCTTACTCGTATGCTCTCATTTTCCTTCTCTTTCTCCAGCATATTTAGTAGCCAATTTTTCAGATTAAAGATGTTCCGTTAGCTTCAGAAAATATTCAAATGGACCGTGGTCACTGTAGTCAGTATATTTCATTTGCTTCCTTTCTCAACCCAGTTAGTTTTGCCTCCATGTCTTTTCTTCAGCTGTTAAATACTTAGTGGCGATTGAATTAGTGGGATGGTGCTAAAGAACTCTCGCTAAAGAAACACAAAGATGTGTATCTTCTTTCAGTTTTTTAAAAATAACATGTCCTTGCCACTTATTTACTTTGAATCCATTTTCTAAGTGACGAGAAAAGAGCAAAGCATAAATCATGAGGTGTGTCTTTATGAAAGATTTGAGCTCTGGAGGGTACAAGACCTGCCCTCTGAGGTCAAAGCAGCATCTCGTGCCCTTTGTGCTGTGCTCACTCCTCTAGCCAGGCCCATGGGGAGGGCAGAGGAAGAGTCAACTGCTGCTTTCTCCAGCGGCTGCTCACCTGCTACCAGAGAGAAAAGGTGACCTTGAAATCAGAGTGTGCTATACTTTGACAGAAATCATCTAAATAACAGCACAATAAATGAGGGCGTTACTCCCATCATGACTCTCTTCAAGGTTTTGCTTTCTGCTTCCCATTCTCCCTGATGGTTGTTTTTATTCCCTCCATCAAAATTCTCCTCCTTTGCTTCAAATAACTTAAGGAGCTACCTTCTTAGTACTCATTGCTTTGCTGTATTTATAGGAGTGTTGCTGATTTTCTATTTTCTGACCACGTTTACCATTCCTTAATGCCTTTGACTTCACTTTGATTGTGAAATGCGCACACATGTGAACACACGGGTGGGTGTGCACACACACTTTTATTTATTTACAGTCTGGAAGTATAATCATGGATTTACTTTATTCAAATAACTTTCCATTTCCCTCTTTCATTTGTTATTCACTGTGAAGCTTCCAGCTTTAAGGAATACATATTTCATTCTTTTTCTTTATTTAAAATGCAGAGTTTCAGGGCCGGGCATGGTGGCTCAATGCCTGTAATAGCAGCACTTTGGGAGGACGAGGTGGGCAGGTCACTTGAGGTCAGGAGTTTGAGACCAGCCTGGGCAATGTGGTGAAACTCTGTCTCCACTAAAAAGAATACAAAAAATTAGCCAAAAAAAAAAAAAAAAATGCCGAATTTCAGATATTAAATTTAGAAAGTAAAGATTTTCAAAGCACAGTAAATTGTGCCAAAAATGCAGAAATGCAAGTATGTAAATGGAGTACAGGGCCATGACTAATATTCATGAACATTTCTCTTTAATGTCCAGTCACAAAAATATTTTTTCTGTTTCCTTTTCCTTATTCTTTGCACTTTGATTCCAGACTATTCCATGGACAGAGGCTCAAATCCTGACCTGTCCAAATTTTGGCATCTCTTCACCAAACTCTGGAGCCCTAGCTACGCACTGGCTCTGCTTTGATGTCACCAATTGGGTTCTGGTATCTTGTGTGCACTTTTCCAGCATTTGATCCTTGACATTTTCTTTCTTTTCTTTTCTTTTTTCTTTTTTGGAGGCAGAGTCTCACTCTGTTGGCCCAGGCAGGAGATCTTAGCTCACTGCGACCTCCACCTTCCAGGTTCAAGCAATTCTCTTTCCTCAGCCTCCCAGGGTAGCTGAGATCACAGGCAAGCACCTGTGCCCAGCACATTTTTGTATCTTTAGCAGGGACGGAGTTTCACTATGTTGGCCAGGCTGGTTTCAACCTCCTGACCTCAAATGATCCACTCACCTTGGCCTCCCAAAGTGCTGGAATTACAGGCATGAGCCACCATGCCTGGCTGATCCTTGGCATTTTCTTAGACTGGACTTTGAATTATTCATGAATAGCTTCAGTTGTCCAAAAAGAAAAAAAAAAATAAAAATAAACACTGAAGGGCTTATTTCTTAAATGAAATCTGAGAATAAGAAACCTAGGGTTGATACGGGAACCTTATGGAGTTTTCAGAGCTACTCCTTTTAGTTTCTGCTCTGCCGTCCTCGGCATGCCCACAGTGTTGCCGCATATTCCAAGACGGCTGCTTGAAGTTCGGTCATCTCATCAGCATTCCAGGAAACAGGTACGAAACAGTAGAGAGACAAAAAGTACTCCTGGCACCTGAGTTAATCTTTCTTCAGCAGCCTGCCTGAAGTTCTGTCACATCCACATACATTTCCTCTAGAAAGTTGGGATGTGTTCTGGTTGTAGGTCTTCCCTAAGGAGAGAAAGGGGAGATTAAATTATAGATGGCAAGAAGAATTCTCTAACCCATTTGCATTTCAGGGCTGACCAATTATGCCACGAGGAAGTAAAGGAATGGGGCTCAGTAAAGGACTGAAATGATTAAATTTTTTTTTTTTTTACTAACAAAGGAAATGAGAAGAGGAACAGACCCGACTTGGGCTTGCACAGTGGAAATTGTCTTGCATCCACTCTCCGCTACCAATGTGAGAAGCAGACTACATGATTTTACTTCCCTCTTGAGACCAAAGTGAGTCTCACAAAGCTTTTCTTCAGCAACCAAACCCTTCTGATATATAGTTTTGTTTCCTTCAAAAGTCTGTAATTTATATAGCAGACTTTTTGCTTTCCTCATTTTTCTTTTTAAGACCAAATCCCTCAATTTTATTTCATTTTAATAACTTCACAAAATAACTCTTAAGTATCTTATATGAACAGGGATCATATAATTGTAGACCAATCTGAGGGGTATGGATTCTACAGGTTTCAGACCTATGTCCATCTGATCGTCAAGAACTCCCCTGTTGAGTTCTTTTTTGTAAATGGAGCTGAGCAGTCTTCACTGAGTCATGCATGCATATGAAAGGCTCTGTTCACTGTTTCCTGCCTTGATTTGGAGACTGCTGCCCTGAAATTAGCAGGCTTTCAGATGACACATATGCAACTTCTGAGCCTCATCCTCATCACTGCCCTCTTGCTTTTTTGGAATGCTCTGTACTAAGTAACTCCTGGTCCTTAAACCAGTAAGAAGGATATCCAGAACACTTTTTTTCTCTGAGACAGATTCTACTGCTGAAGATAAGCTGAGAGTATTCCTAGGTATTAGTGGTTCTTCACGCTACCTGAATATTTGATTTGTGGGATAAATTCTAGAAATACTGACTTAAACATCTTCTCTCCACTGTCTGTAGTCTATATCCTCTCCAACCCCATGAGTTTACCAATAATACCTTGTGAACTTGACCACAGGAATCAAAGTCTGTAGAATGTGACATATGTTGGCAAATGCCAGATGCATCCACAGTAATGTCTACATGAACCCCTCCCTAGGTAATAAGGTCCCTGCTTCTTCCTTTTAAGATACCTAGTCCTGCAAAAAAAATTCAATCCTAGTCTTCCAGAACTGTTTTCAGTCTTAGAGTGCTAATGCCCATGCAGAAATGTACTTATGTTGAGACAACCTTGGCCTTCCTAGGTGTTTTCTTCTAGGAGGATGTCTTTAATTGAATAAATACTTTCTGTCTCTTAGGTGCACAGTGGCACACACCAATCATGGGGCACAGTTTATTATGAATGTTATGTTACAAATAACAGCAAAAATACCATGGGTTATAAGTATTTTTTGAATAAAATCAATGAGATAAAATCAAATTTGTGTGACTCCTCCATTATGTTCAAGGTGGAATAAGAAAAAAACAGATTTACTCTATTATCTGAAACAGCTAACAAGCAGGACAAAATGTGTGAGATGAGGGCTTTCAAGAAACTAGACATCAGGCAAAAAGGTACCATTATCCCTGAGAGAACAGGTGAGGGACACAAGAAAGGCAATCTCTGTACTGCCCCGTGTACTGCCTGGAGAGTTTCTAGGCTGTGCCACAGGGAGGGGGACCCAGGTTATGTCCGTTCTCAGCAGCCAGACCTGAAACCTCATAATTCGTGGGACATTGGGTAAGGTACTCAGGAGTGTCATGCGTTTGTAAAGGTTAATTTAACCCCAGACCAAATGCTGCTTAGACTCCATCTAGCAAAACTTAAGAGCAAGACCTGAAAGGGTCAACTTGTTTTTAAGTAACTTAATCATGTCTCAAAAGAAAGCACAAGATTTTTAGTAATACAAAAATATGCAGCACCTCCCCAACAGGATACAATTCGCGAAGTCTGGTGAAGAATCACAAATTGCTGGGCATGCAAAGATGCAGAAAAACACTATTCATAATGAAGAGAAAAATCCATCAATCACAATGGACCCAGAAATGACCCATGATAAAATTAGTAGACAACAACATTTAAACAGTGATTATGAATGTATTCCATATGTTCCGGAAGCTAGAGGAAAGATTGAACATGTTAACTACAAATGTGGAATTTTAAGAAGATCTAAATGCAATTGTCAGAGATGAAAGCTATAATGTCAAGGATAAAAAAAAATACATTGATAGCATTAACAGTAGATCAACATCAGAAGAAAAAAATAAGTGAAATTTAAGAAATAGCAGCAGATGCTTTTCAAAATGAAAACATAGCAAAAAAAAAAAATTAAAAATAACTACCAAAGCATCAATGAACAAAGAAACAACTGAAGAGGCCAATATATGTGTAATTGGACTCTCCGAAGTGGGAGGGAAAGAAAAAAAAAAACAATGCCTGAAAATTTTCAATATATAATTAAAACTAAACCCACAGATCAGTGCCTATTATAATGAAATTGCTTAAAACAGTGAGAGAGAGAAAATCTTCAGAGCAGCTGCAGGGCAGGGAGAGCATGTTAAATACCAAGTGGCAAAAATAAGAATGACAAGCAAATTTCTCACTGGCAGCAATACAAGTGAGAAGAGAGTGTAGCAACATCCTTAAAGTAATGAAAGGAAAAAAACCCTCCTCTTTTAATCTAGAATTTATTATAGAAATTCCATAGTAAATCTTTGTGAAAATATCTTTGAAACGCGAAATGAAATAAAAACTTTTTTTTTTCAGATATCCAAAATCTGAAAGAAGTTTTCACTGACAAAGATTCTCTGCTTGGCCAGACTTTAGACAGACTTCTGAACCTTCTCCTAGGAACATCTATGAACTTCCTTGTAAAATACAGTTCTAGCAAAGAACCCGGCTAATTAAGTTTGAAAGAACTCCCATCTTTGATATCTGATCACAGTCAATATCTGATCAAGTTTCTGATCCTCCACCATCTCCCGAGGAATGTATAAAATAACCCTAGCCTGTCTTTAGCAAGAATCCTGTTAGGACAATCCTGTTAGCCAGAATTCTCCTTATGCCTGATGTTTCCTATTAGTAGTTTGCTAGCCATTGATCCTCACCCTTTTCCTTGACTGTAAATTCGTACTTTCCCATGTTGTATTTGGAGATGATCACAGTCTCTCTCTCCTTGCAAGACCTTGTTGCAGTGGTCTCTATACCCATCACAATGGTCCCGAGTCAAGTCTTTCTTACTATGCTTTCACAGGTGTCACTGGAAGATATTTTCTTTAACATCACACTGTAAGAGTTTTTAAAGAGAATTCTTCCAACAAAAATAAAATGATACAGCATGCAAATCTAGATCTATAGAAAATAATACAGTTTTTTTCTGTAGATCTAGGTCTATATTTTCTGTAACTATACAGGTAGACATTAAACTTTTAAAATTATTTAAACTCAGTAAAAGACAATGGTCTGTTTAAACTAAAAATCATAACAATGCATTTTGTGGTTTATGCCATGTATAAAAAATGTATAACCACAATAATACAAAAGCCAAAAGATAAGAAAAGGAACTATACTACTGTAAATTTCTTATACTATAAATAAAATAATATAATATAATTTGGAGGTTAGCTGTGATAAATTAAGATGTATATTATAAGCCCAAAGGTAATGACTAAAATAGCACAACAAAGAATTATGCTAAATGAACAAAAATATAACAAAATTATAAAGAAATATATGATTGAACCAAAGAAGGACAAGAAGAGTGAAAGGGGAAAAAGAACTATGGAACAAATTAAAAACAAATAAGATATTAGAGATAGTACATGTAAATCCAAATGGATCAATAATTACATTAAATGTAAATGATCTAAATATCCCAACTGAGTTGCAGAATTGATCAGATTACATAAAGAAAGACCCCGTTATATACTGTTTTGAAGAAGCCCACTTTAAATGTAAGGACAGAAATAGTTTAAAAGTAAAAAGATGAAAAATGAGAGACTACACACAAAATATACACTAAAGAGAAGAAAGTTGGAGTGACAATTTTAATAGTAGATAAAGTAGATTTCAGGGTGAAGGATATCTCAAAGGAAAAAGGGAGTCGTTAAATATTGATAAGCAGGTCAGTTCCTCAAAGTAAAATAAAAATCATAAAATGTATGTATTTAGTAAGAGTGTCAAAAATTGTGAAGCAAAAACTGACAATTTGCAGGACAAATAGACATATCAACAATTAGAGTAGATTAAACTGCTTTCTTTCAAAAAGTTAAGGAAAAAAGACTTCAACAAGTATATAAAGGACTTGAACAATACTATTTACCAACTTACCAAATCAATATTTATATACTACTCCACTAACCATAATAAAACACATTTTTTTTTTTTCAAATGTGCATTGATAACTTACCAATGTAGGCCACATTCTGGAACATAGTCTCAAGTAATTTTCAAAAATTCAGTTCCTATAAGGTATATTGTCTTATCACAATGTTATTAACCTAGAAATCAAATATAGAAAAATATTTGGATTATATCCATACATTTGGGAACAAAATAGCATATTTATCCATAACTTATGAATCAATTAAGAACTCCAAGAGAAATTAAAAAGTATTGTGAAATAAATGAAAATAGAAATTTAGTATTTTAAAACTCATTGAATGCAACTAAAGAAAAATGTATGACCACAGGCTTCTGAAACTTCAACTGCAACTAAAACATTATTTAGAGAAAAATGTATAGTACTGAACACTTATACTAGGACAAAGAAATGACACTCAATTCAGATTCCACCCTACAATATTAAATATGGAAGAGCAAATGACACCCAAAGTAAGCAAAAGAAAGGAAACAATAAAGATCTGGGCAGATTAATATTAAAAACAACAACAGCAGAAGTAGACAATAGAAAAAAAAATGAAACCAAAGCCAGTTCTGTGAGAAGGTCAATAAAATGAATAAACCTCTAGTTAGAATGATCAGAAAAAAAAGATAAAAGACACAAACTACCAATATCAGGAAACACTGGTTATGTGATTTGGGTTTTTTACTCTGTGGCCTTTAGCTTAGAGAAATGAATGTGTTAAGTACATACAAAGACTGTCCATGCATACTTACAGTAGGTTTATTAGAAATAACCACTCGAAATAAACCAAGTGTCCATTGACAGATGGGTGGATAAACACATTATACCAATTCAAGAAAATAAAGTAAAATCAAAAAGAGTGCAGATTGTATAATTTCATCTATAAAATTCTAGAATATACAGACTAATCAGTAGTTAGAAAACATGAGTAAAGGGATGCAAGGCAGTGGGTAGGGAGCGAGGACTCACAATGGTCCAAGAAGACATTTGTGGGTGATGATGGATCTTATCTGATTGTTATGATGGTTTTATGGGTGTAAATGTGGATTTTATTGTATGTATGCCAGTGACACCTCAATATACCTGATAATATGAAATGTGTGGCTTTCGAATCCTAATTTTCTTTTCTCAGTTGGGAGAGAGGATTTAGTTGGATTTCAGAAAACGATGGGCAGTCCTGTACAGCTTCTGTTACCACATTCATTCTTTGTTATAGAAGCTCCCTGGCAATGAGTTGAACTTCTGCAGGCTCAGGTCCTAATCTCTTTAGGGTGGCTTTTATATTAACCCTTCACCCGAAAACTTCTTTCCCCAAACTGTGAAAACGGTTTACTGATCAGATTAATCTCGTTTATTTTAATTTTGGCTGAAAAGTTTCTACCAGTTTGTTTTCTAGACAGTTGTTTTACCTCGTCCTACTACTTTGCCTTTTATTTGTGGAGGAGAATTTGTTAGTTTCTACCATTTTATTCTCTTCCTCCCTTGACCTCTTCTTTTCTTCTCTCTGCCCATTTTCCTACCTTAAATTTCTACTTCCTTTTTTCTATAGAATATACTTATATACCCCCTCTTATTTATTTCAGTTTGGCTATAGCTTTCTATTTTTATTGTTCTTCAAAAACCTTTTTTCAAAAATAATATTTGAAAACATCAGTTTGTCATTACCCAGCTGTTTCTTGTGTATTTTTTTTCATATCAGCACTTTCTTCAGAATCGATGCCTAAAAATGGTCCCCTTTTAATTTTACCCCCTGATGAAAAATTTTAAACCATCTCTGTGGTTAAAAAATGCTTTTAAGCATGATACGGTTTGTCTGTGTCCCCACCCAAATCTCAACTTGAATTGTATCTCCCAGAATTCCCATGTGTTGTGGGAGAGACCCAGGAGGAGGTAACTGAATCATGGGGGCCAGTCTTTCCTGTGTTACTCTCGAGATAGTTAATAAGTCTCACGAGATCTGATGGTTTTATCAGGGGTTTCCACTTTTGCTTCTTTCTCATTTGCTCTTGCCACTGCCATGTAAGAAGTACCTTTTGCCTCCCTCCATGATTCTGAGACCTCCTCAGCCGTGTGTAACTGTACGTCCAATTAAACCTCTTTTTCTTCCCAGTCTTGGGTATTTCTTTATCAGCAGCATGAAAACAGACTAATACAGAGCACATATATGCTTCATATATATACTTTTGTGAAGTAGAGATAACTAAGCTACAAGCAGTGCTGCTTCTTTTGTCAAAGATGCTGGGGTTTTGGTTGGACAGTTTATTTTAAAATTCCCCTGCCATAGTCACTTATATTTCAATTATCAATGACATCATACCCAGCATTGTGTATCTTCTTTACTGACATGGAATTGAAGGATGTTGTTGTCCATTTCTAATTCTTATTATTTCTGATATATGTATATATATATATATATATATATATACTTTTTTCCTTATTTTGAGTTATTACTACAAGATTAGATAGCAGCTTCTGTTTTTCCCCAAATAGTTTTTTAAAAACAAATAACAAACATCTATTCTTGTAGCTTGAGTCATATTTTTTATCCTGTATATACAGATCATTATAAAAATGCCTCCCCAAGTTATCTCCACAAAATGTATCACTATAATTTTCAAAAAATGAAGTCCAACATGTGTATGTGCTGCCTTAGCATTTAAGTTGATCCTGGTAATACATCAGTTTCGACTGGTTTCATGGCTGTTTGCTATTTGTTTTCCCCCATGCTTTGCATTTTCACTTAAAAATTAAAAGAATGAATGGGCCCAATGATGCAAACCATAAATTCTGGAGACATTGTTAAGCCGTGAAGTCCTTTTTGAACAAATGTTTGGACAAATTCTTGAGACTAGGGATATTTTCCCTTATGTTTAGGAACAGTAATATCTACTGATATTATTTTTCCTGAAGTTCAGATACATTGGTCACATGATGTTTCTTCAGAAATAAAAAAAGTTAATATTCATCTTCGCATAAGTAAACAAAAAAACACCTTACATTTGCTATGTAAATCCCAACGGCAACTGCAAGAAGATACGTGTTATTAAAATATCTGCAAGAAAACAGAATGAGAGGAAAATAGTTTCTTGCCAACATATATTAAAGAGATTGAAGAATTGGAGATCAATTAAAATTCTTGGTGTCTAAATGCATAAGCTATCACTAAGATTCATCAGAAACTAATTAGGTTGGCTCAGCAGAAGATGGATGTGAGGGTCCATTCTGTCACTGCAGGAATAGGAGACCCAGACGTCCTCAGGAAAGAGTGGGGCTACGCTGATCAACAGCCACAGGCTGTGGTTATTACGTGGTCTCTGATAACTAAGGAACATCACGCTGTTGAAGATTTAGAGAGGGGCAGTGTATGCTTCATTAGGACAGTAGAACATTTAATTTGCAGTCATCTCATTTAATATAGAAATCTCTAAACTGGGAGTGACAATGACATGTTGTGAAGTCCCCTCTGCTTCTTGTGTGAATCTAGGGAAGTCTGTTAAAATCAGTTTCCCCCACTCATAAAATGGTGTGTGTGTGTGTGTGTGTGTGTTTCAATCAGGTTACAGGAAACCACCATAAAGTGAAACTTGTTTGAACTCACGGTAGAAATGAAAGGTTCAAGGGCATGTAGTAACCTAACTTCACCTCTCTATGCTTTGAAACCCATTCGTTAAGTCATTCATGTATTATGTATTCAGTAAATACTGAGTTGCTCACAATGTGCCTGGCATGGTGGACATAGATATGAACACCACTGCCTTTGTAGATTTCATACACTCTCTCTTTGTTTCCTTTGCTACTGAAGGATGTGGACTTGCAGACAGGAAGACCTGGAACTGTTGCACTCATTTCTGTCATCCTCTTTTTCTAGCACAGTACACAAAATATATGTGTGAAATGCATGAACTTCTAAATGAACAAAAATGAGAGCAACAGAGCATTTTCCCACCTTTTCCATTTGTCCTGACTCCTGAAGACTTTGAACCAATACGGGTTTTTCTTTTCCCTAAACTGCTTCTGCTCTTCTAGTTCCAGTTATACTCCTTGAACACAGCCATACATAAACATGTTGTAAGAGGGTCTGTTGCTTTAAAAAGTAGGGGCAAAATTTTTTTTCCCAGAGCTGTTGTGTAGTCCCTTAACTCTCAGTGACTCTTATTTCCCTAGCCACCAATAGTGATTTGGTCTTTCCATGGCTTTTAATATATTTTTCCATCTCCCTGGAGCACTATGAGAATTACCTTCTTTTATGTTTGATTCTGTAAAAGGCACCTTCAAGGTCCAAGGAGGAAAAGTGCTGTGCATAATACAAGTAATCTCATCATGATGCATCATAGGAATATTGTAAGGAATAATTAAACACTCTCTGTGAAATATGGGACTCTCCTCAGAGGACAGGTGCTCTGTAGTTTTATTCTGTGTAACTAAGCTTTCTGACTCATAAACAAAAAGTGTATGTCTCCTGTCCTATAGTCGTTTGTTAAAATTTGCAAATATTATGTCTCTGGGCCTTGAAAGATGTCTGCAATAAGAACAAAAGTAGGAAAACTTTTATATAAATGCTAGTCAAATTTTAGTTTCACCTATGTAGCAGAAAGCACGCTGATGTGAAAATTAAGGCTTACAGGCTCTAATCTCCTTTCTATGCCTGTATTATTGTATCCCTTTAGAAGAGTGGTAGAACTACATGAACTGGAAGAACCACTGGTGTGAAGCCATAATAAGAAGTAGACCTCCCTTCCCTTTCCCACCCTAAACTTTTTTGACTCTGGTTCCCCCTAACCCTCCCATCTTGAGTTTCTTGGGGACAGAGATCATGCTTGTTTAACATTTTTTGATTCCTAGTTATAAGTATGGTGTCAGGCAAATGGTAGTCCCTCAATAAACATTTGTGAATGAATGTCTTACAAAATATAAGCCATAATCAATAGTTGGGTAACAAGATTTAGATGTAGCAATTCCAAAGCTTGACATCAGAGACAGCACTTACTGTTCAAAGATGACTGAGAAGTTGATATCATTAAGAGATTCTCTTGGGAAAGGAATAAAAACTGTCAGACTATGTATATGGGCCAACTCTGAACAGATGCTATGCTGAAGGATTTGGGAAATAACCCCGTGAATTACATTCTAAAATTAAGTGTGCAAGATTGTATGTATTTGTGGCTGACAAGTGGAAATGGTTTGGTAGAGTTGATCCTGCTGCTGTGTTTGAGTGAACCCAGCTAGAAGCTGTCTGAGTCCTTAGCACACAGAAGATTGAGGGCCATCGTAGCTTGGTACCACCCTGCTCATCAGCAGGTTAACTAGAGTGCCGTTTCAAGATCATCTATAAAAGATTGCTGCAACTTGGAGGCTGAACATAGTGTCCAGCATTGTTTTGGGATGCTTTAGAAAGGAAAACGTTGACATTTATTAGGTTGGTGCCAAAGTAACTGTGGTTTTTGTCATTGAAATTAATAGCAAAAATCACAATTACTTAGGCAGCCACCTAATAGGTAACATTAGGGCCTAGATTAGGAAATAACGTTTTAGTTTTCTGGATGCAAACTCTAAGTAAGATTAAACAAAACAACAGCAAGAAAGACAAATAAAACAATAAAATAGATTTCGCAGTTGACAATCTATATGCTTTTATTTCCGATTGTATTTCTTATTTCTAAATTTCCTTCCTGTTCTTAGGGAATTATCATTGGAATATTGTGATTGAAAGAAAGATTTGTTTTAAGAATGTTTTTAGAAAATGCAAAAAATGTTTGGATTTAAAAAAATCCAAAACTGAGTCTTCTAGGCATAGTGCAAAGCATTTATGACAATAAAATATCTGGAGTAGAACAAAGAACAAAAATCTGCTTGACAAGCATGTTTTGAAAAAGGAGGGATAAGTTCAGATATGACTAGAAAAAGATGGTTTTAGTGTGTTCTTAAAGATAGATGCTTGGACTCCATCCTGAAAAGTTTTGAATCAGAAAGTCTGTTTTTTGTCTGTTCTTCTTTTTATAGGTGTTTTCAAATATAAACAGCTGCCACACCCGTGTAACGTTTGCTGACATCCCATGAGAAGCTTCTCAGGTGTAGGCAAACCATACTTGGCTTAAACACTATAAGTATCTTGCCCCATCCCTATGCCTGCCTGGAACGTTGACTTGGTTAGAGGTGTGAGTAGAGAGAATGTATGCTGGTCACAGCTAATTAGTGTGCTTTAATTTAGGTTTTCCTTTCTGTTCCATTTCATAAACCCTGACCTTTATCATAACTAACATCCTTCTCTTGCTTTCTCCAAAATTCCCCAATTGTGAAAGTATTTACATTATTTCTATTGTTTAAAAATAGCATGTTCATGTAATCATTTTAGAGTAAATCTTAATTGAGTTTAAGAGATGATTTTTGCCTTTCTTAAAGAGCATGCAGGTACCTTAATTTGCTTGTTTAAGTAAGAATAATCTAAAACATTAGGATTGATAGACATGTGGAAAGGTAAGCATTTTAATACAGTGACAGAATACATTTAATCAGGTAAATGAATCTAATGAATAAGGGGAAATGCATCAAAATATCGGTTATTGACCCTTGGTCAATGAGAATTCAGGGTAGGTGATATTTTCTATGATATTTTATGACTCTAGCTGGTTTTTAATATTGCAAGTGAAGGATAACTTCTGCCACTGCTTTGTCTTTAAAACTCTTCAGAAGAATCACTGTATGTCAGTGAAGGCTACAGCATGATATAGCTGCATAAAACTTACGCTAGTGCAAAGATGCTAAAGAGAATCATTTGTTTTCCTAATAGCTCTATTTCAGCAGACCATGGCCTTACCCAGAAATGCCCTGTTAGCAAAGCTGCCATTCTACAATGATCTCTAGATGCAAGAACGATGATAGAGCACAGGCTTCTGCATTTATTGTAGAATATCATTTTTCCTTTATTTTTGAAAGAATTCGTAATTTGTATTCTATTTTCCTTTGGCTGGAATAGACTAAAGTTTGATTCAAGGTAAAAACTCATCCAAGTAGGGAATTATACACTGGAGAAATATTTACAAGATGCACTGTAATCTTTCTAGCTAGAGTACATTAGATTTTCTTCTTATATTCAGGCACTTGAAATTGATACACTGAATATTTTCTTTTCCCCAGGTCACAGTATAAGAATAATATCATTTAGCTTACAAATTATACCTTGGGAGCCAAACTTTATGTAGTACCAAACTAAAGATAGGTTGATAGTGTTTTGGCAATTTACAGACCAAACATCTTCAACGCCCTTGGGCCTGCAGGAATAATGAGGAGGATGTGATTAAATGGCAGTCCCCTGCTTCAAATCCTTCTGCAGTTTCCCATCATCTTGGATTTAATTCAAACTCTTCACCATGGCCCACGAGGCCCTAAGGGATCCTGGCCTATACGCTCTCTCAGACTTTATCTTGTACAATTCTTCCTTTTTACTATATTCCAGGTATGCTTGCCTTCTTAGTGTCCTTAACACGCATCAATCTCATTCCTACCTTGTGGAATTTGCCCAAGCTATTTCCACCACTGAAATGATTTTTCCATAGAGTGTTTACTTAGTTTGATTCTTTTTAATACTCATGCGTCAGTTTAAATGTTTTCACCTTTGAGAGGTTTTGTGATCACCATTCCAGGGTAGGCTCCCAGACACTCAATTATCTTGCCCTACTATTTTTTTTTTTAAATAAAAATTATAACTACATTTTATATTTGTTTACTGTTTCTCTCCCCCTCACTAGAAGGTAAGCTCTGTGAGATCAGGTTCCCTGCTTGTCTCATTGCTGTACCTGAGACAGTACCTGGTGGTGATAATGGGCACTTACTCTTTGCTTGTTGAATGAAACAGTGAATGCATAAGTGAGATTCAATCTAAGGACAAAATAGAGCAAATGAAAGTTGATCTCTCTCTGTTTCTCTCTCTCTCTGTGTATCTCTCTGTCTCTCTCTCTGTGTGTCTCTCAATTTGCTCATGCTTTAATTTCACATTTAAATTCTATGGCAGGCAATATCAAAGGGTAGTTTCAAGTTTCAGTTTCCTTCAAGCAAAAAAAATTTATAGTTAAAGCACGATTTGGATATTTTTCTACATCCCTAGAGCCAGCACTCAGGGACTTGGACCTATTTGCAGCAAAGATTGATTAAGTTTCCAAAAGTCTGGCATTTAACAGGAGTTTCTGCATTGGTTCTATAAATCTACTGACCTAGAAAGGTCTTTTAAATTTCTCATGAACACTATCAGACTGTTGCAGTGTCAAAGAGATGAAGTAAATATCAGTAATCCAAGAAGTCTGGTGCAAAATGGTGCCAACATGAGACTCTGCCATTACATATTTGTCCTTATTTCTTCTTTGGTCCAAACTGGTTTAAGATTCAAAGTTTCTCAACTTCTTTCAGTTTATATTGTTGTTCCAAATGGTAACCAATGACATCTTGACCTCATTATAAAATAGTTCTGTAGGGGGAAATGTGAATGAATGAAGGGATGAATAAACAAATAATTTTAAAACATCAATTGTGCTGATGAAAAGAATGGGTAATATATTGAGTTATGCTGTTTACTGTAATATAATTTCCCTACTGGCCATGTTTAGTTGTTATTTTAATATTATATTTAACTTAAGGGTCAAAGGAAAAGCAATAACAGGAAATAAAAAAATGCTTATATCTTTATAATAAAAAAATTATATCAAAATTGTGACGTGAAGCTAAAGAAGAACCTAGAGGGAAAAAAAGCTAAGAATACTGATATTAGAAAACAAAAGAAATCAGATAAAGGAGATAAGTATCCATCTTCAGAGGCAAAGGCTAAATAAAGGAATACATCCAAAGGAAATAAAAATAAATATTAAGGTAGAAAACAAATCAATAAAATTCAAAAAGCTTATTATGTTAAAGTTTGGCATGAAACAATATTAATACAAGCACTGATAAAATTTATTGAAACTAAAAAATGGAAAACTTGAGTGGAAAATATTAGAAATGAAAATGGGAACACATGACCACAGAAACACAAAGAGTAAGAAGATAGTAAGAAAACACTGTAAAACATTTATGACAATTTGAAAATGTAAGCAAAATAGAAAATTCCAAGAAGAGCAAAATTGTCTAATTTTGTTTTGCTTGCAATGCTTCCGAAATGTTCTACACGAATGAAGTGTTTTACTTGATAGGGGCACTCTATTTCCAGTTTATCCTTCTGAAAAACTGACCTCTTTATTCATCTCATCTTGTTCACTTTTAGGAGAGATATAGGAAGTAGTCAAGTAGCCTTTAGCTGCAAGATTTGTTTTTGGTGACTCCCCAAATGACCTTTTTGCCAAAGACATCTGTGTTATTGACCTATCCCAAGGACGACATTGTCATCACAAAAATCAATTTCTTGGGGTTAGTAAATCTATTAAAATGCAAACATCCAGTAAAAATGTCTTCAGTATGCAGATTTTTCCATTAATGATGAATAATAAATTAGTTAATACCTAAAAGGCAACTCAGGGTGGCAGAAAAAAGTTTGATGGGGTGGAAATACGCATGTACAGTATAAAGTGAGATCTGGGAACAAGAGGATCTGAGAATGCGAAGAGCTGAGATGAAAGAGGAAATGAACAAAAGGCCCCTAAGTCAGCATTTGAGCACATCGGGTGCCTGGGAGTTTTGGGCTGAGGGTGAAATTAAGCAAGAAAGAATAGCAAAGAAAAATATGTGCCTTTTATACTTTGTCTTGGGGCAGATGTGATCCAGTGTTTTATTGGAAGGAGAACTAAACTAAAAGTCAAAAGAATTGGCTGTTTTTCAGTTGCTATGGATTCTGCCTAAGACACTTGGCCTCTCCATAAAGTAATGGTATTTATATATGGATCCCCTAGATCTCTCCTTGTTCTAACATTTTGTTTCTATACATTTTACCACCACTCACCTAGCCATACATAAAGCTACTACTTTCCCAGTTATCTCTTCACTAACAACAAAGCTTCTAATTTTCAAGTATCTATAACTCTTATTTCATTGATTTTGAAGTTACACACTCTCCTGTCCTTAAACTGTAGAGCTAAAGGATGTCAACTCATCATGATTTCTATGGCTTTGCTGCCTGTTTGAGTCATTTGTTAGCATTTATGTGTTATCATATGCACTTTAGAGTCAACAATTAATCCTCAAAACAGCTCTTCCAGGGAGGCCCACAAAAGATTTTATAAATACTATTGAAATTCATCTCGTGCCTCCATAGGAAAGTATGCAAATGATTTTCTGACTATATAAAAATGATTCCATATCAAGTTTCAACTTAATAAATGGGGCATAGTCAATAGCACATATACTAATTAAGCTTCTGTTCTTTAGTATTATTGTGATATATAATTGTTTATTAGCCTCAATAACATGCTCTGCCAGAATGAGAACTGTCAATTTTGTAAAATTTATTGGCAGAATCTTAGAACCTGGATGGAAAAAGTCGGAGTGCAATATAATTGACAGATACTTGTGAAATTTAAGCACATTATCTCTTATTCTCAGGTACGAATGGAGGTAACAAATTAAGTGGAATTCAGTCTAACAAGGAAGAGCTCTCACCTGATGAGAGCAGTAAAACATGATGTAAATGGATGAATAAGTGAAAGTGTAGCTGAAATTCCACCTTTAGAATGAATAGACATTGCTTGAACATATATCCCGTCGAATAGTTTCATGCTGACTCATTTCCTATGGAGAATTCTAAACATATCAAGAACATACTGTTTCTATTGGGGCTCCCACAAAGATGGCAAAATTACCAAATATTTCTTATTAAAGTTATTTTCTGTGAAGAGATGTTAAAAATCTCATTCTTTTGTGTTCCTCATGCCTACTTTTTTTTTCTCTGAGAGAGCCCTACAAAGCAGGAAGAGATCACTGGATAGTGCACTGTGGAGAAGTCATGGGCAGAAAATGAAAAAAATAAAAAAAGGAAACAAAGATAAATCCTATCCACTTCTCAGTTCTGCACACACTTTTCTGCCCTGTGGAAGTTATTGTGGTGCAGACGAGAGTAGTTCTCTGTGCCTGGCCTTCAGCTCATATCTGTTTCTGAGCTTGTGCAATTCAAGAAAGTAAGATTTTTTGCTCACTGCATTGGTGTGAGGATTTGAGATAGTGCACAGGAAGGTGCTTATCAAATTGTAAGGTGTGACAAAGTGTTTGCTATACCTTGTTGAAACAAACCTGAAGTAATTGGTATTAATGTCTCTTGAAACTTCACATATGGTTGAATTTTAACTATAACAGTCAAACTACTAATGAAAATTCTGAGTAATTGAACAGTTTTGATATTTAGTACATGTATATGACTATGTCTACACACACACACACACACACCCCTTTAACTCTCAATAATATACTACAGATTTCATAATATAGTACAAATGAAGTGACCTGTTCTTTCTAGATTTAGGATGTCATGAAGGTAGGATAGAAGAAAGAAAATTTTCTCAGTTGGGCCAGGTGACACTGTGGCCGTCATGAGGCTCAACTGACTCAGAATGCTGTGAAATAGTGTAGTCCTGTCTGGGTCGCACCATATTACATATCAGCCAATGCTGCATCCCTAAACCAGGTGCAACTGTAAAGCCAGCGTTTTGCTTTCTACCCTGACAGCAGGTCAGGTCATGAAACATTTCAGTGAAAGCAAAGAAAAACAGTTTGACAGTGCTAAATGTATTTTTAGATATTCCCTTAATTGGTCATGCCAAAAAGTATCCTCCTTTGCCCCATACAAGGCTGATGGACCAGTATTGAACTAATAGGGTAATATTATTATGAAAAGAGATTATTTAACAGAACAGATCATGCTTCTTGTCTTGGGGCCTCATGTAATAAAAGTTCTCTCTCTCTCTTTAACCTACTTTAATTCACCTTTCTTGGATGACAGCTTTTTTTTTTTTTTTCCCCAAATGAGCTAACAGACATACAGCATCAAGGTTAGGAATTAATTCATCAAAACAGAAATGATGTGAAACAAAAGATAGTTTCAAAAGCCTGCAAATATATTAAGTAACACAGAATTCTGTGCAACTAGAATACATAATATCCTAAATATGAAGGAAAACTCATAATGCATTGTGAAAATCAGTTTAGATAGAGCAAGTCTAACTTCTTCACGGAGATATAAATACAATACAATAAATCCAAATAAATACAGTAGATGTCTGCAAGATTGTGTAACTGTGTCCATACAACTGTCTATAACTCAAATTTAAAAAAAAGAACCCATGTTCACATGAATCTATAGGTGCTGTAAGGATTTCATTCTGGATTGTGAAAGTTCCTTTATACCTTAGATTGTCAACAAAAGTTCCAGTGGTTTATTATATATCATAGCAGAAAGCCATCTTTTTCCAAATTGTTTTGTGTTCAAATAGCAATATTTCTGGCCCTCTAGGAATGACATGTTGTTTGGATTACTGAGCCGGAGAAGCAGCTGGACTCGGATAAACCATTGAGATTTAGTAGGCAATATGTTGGCCAGCCTTTTTGAAAATTGGAATGTTATTTTTGAACTTTATCGAAGAACATACTGCATCTTTAAGGTGGGCATTATAAAATCAGTGAACATGTGGTTATCTGTTATTTATTTGCTTTATGCTGAACTAGAAGGTCAAAAATCCACCTTTAAGAGAATATTATTCCTCACAGATGACTTTCTTGTTTAATGGTATTATTTATATAGATAATAATAAATAATAAACCTGCTGAATATTCACATTCAATTAAACACACACACACATGCATACTCATGCATAAACTCTCTGGACTACTGTTTTCATCCAAGAAAAAAAATATCACAGGTACAAATGCTGAGTTTGATATGCGTCTGTTACCATAGAAATGCTTATTTGTGTTAATTAAGATACTTTACCTTGATTAAAGTAATTAGTGATTCTAGCACATGAAAAGTGGACTGGATTTTGGATTGACTTGGATGTCACCAGTCTTGCATTTTACAGTGTGCACCTCTCTTTGTGTGTACACAGAATTTGAACCTGTTACATAAAAACATTTGCTTAGAGTGCTGTGCTAACAAGATCATTGATCTATTTTTGTGTAGGGCAATTAGCTTCATTCCACTAGAAAGCCACACATTGCACCCCTGGTCATGATCTCTACCTTGTAAATGTTTGTCATCTGTCACAGGACAAATCTGGAGACATAAGCAGTCTGGGTCAGCATAATTTCTTGATAGGAAAAACAACCCAAGGACATTTCTGCTGATAGTAGGTTGGAGGACGTAGCATGTGAAAGCCAGAAGTGAAATTACAGACAGTCTCTTCCAGCCCACTCAGAGATACCATCTTTGAAAATGAAGAATAATAGTTCATAATATGCTGAACACAGTGGCTCATGCCTATAATCCCAGCACTATGGGAAGCCAAGGTGGTCTGATCCCTTTAGGTTAAGAGTTAGAGACCAGCCTGGCCATCCTGGTGAAACTCTGTCTTTACTAAAAATATAAAAATTAGCTGGGCATGGGGGCAGATGCCTGTAGTGCTAGCTACTCAGGAGGCTGAGGCAGGAGAATCACTTGAACCCAGGAAGTGGAGGTTGCAGTGAGCTGGGATCGTGCCAGTGCACTCCTGTCTGGGTGACAGAGTGTGACTCTGTCTCAGGAAAAATGAACAAACAAACACTTATAATATGCAGCTGCACAGATGCAATGTTATAACAGATACGTAACAGATCTCATATCTTTAAGTCTAATGTGCTAATCACCCCACAGACACTGATGTTTATGGGAGGGTAACAGCTTCAAGTTGGCTTAACTGTGGGAAAATTTGGAACATAGCTCAAGTTTCCTATTTTTGAGGAAGCATTACAACAAATATATTTGTTCTTGATTTGATGGGTCTATGAGAGTAATAGAAACCTATTTTTGGAAAGCCATAATGTCACATAATCCTTGTGATTATCATGTGTCTTAATAGTAACATAATACAAATCTTTTGCAATGTCAATGTTAAAACACATTAATAAAGCATTTGCAGTTTCATATTTTCATTGAACATATTATTAGTATCATGTAGAGTAAACAAAACAAAATGTGTTTTAGGTAATACATGCATATTAAATACTACCAAATTTTATTTTTTCAAAGAAGATGTCTCCAAATTGTAAAAAATTTCGTATCACTTTTCTTGTGTTCCCCCAAAACCATGGTGGTGTCTGTAGTATAACTGAATAAAAGTAAAAGATTCAATTACTATTAAATGCTGCACATAGCGAGGCTTATTCTAGACAAAGGAGAACAATTTATTGTATATTTGAACGTCCTTATTTACCGTTAAATTATGCCTAGTTTAGTTTAATACTAAACCAAATAGGTTTGATATTGTGAAAATGCTGAGAATCAGAGATAAATTTGGTTAGTTCATGACCTCTATAAGTAAAACCTGTACCCCTCATGTGGAGAAGGTGAAAAAGATGTAAGAGATATCCTCTGTAGTTCTAATGATGACGCGTGAAAAGTAATGTCCATAATTCCGGGCCCTGTGAACGTGAAAGATTTGCAAAATGCATCTTTGCAGATGTAACTGCTTTAAGGGTCTTGAGATGAGCTCTAAGTGGGATCTAAATCCAGTAACAAGTGTCCTCATAAGAAAAGAAGAGGATTCCTCAAGGATGTACAACTAGAAATACCATTTGACCCAGCCATCCCACTTCTGGGTATATACCCAAAGGATTATAAATCATGCTGCTATAAAGACACATGCACACGTATGTTTATTGCGGCACTATTCACAATAGCAAAGACTTGGAATCAACCCAAATATCCATCAGTGACAGACTGGATTAAGAAAATGTGGCACATATACACCATGGAATACTATGCAGCCATAAAAAAGGATGAGTTCGTATCCTTTGTAGGGACATGGATGCAGCTGGAAACCATCATTCTCAGCAAACTATCACAAGAACAGAAAACCAAGCACCGCATGTTCTCACTCATAGGTGGGAACTGAACAATGAGATCACTTGGACTCGGGAAGGGGAACATCACACACTGGGGCCTATCATGGGGGGGGGGAGGGAGGAGGGGTAGCATTAGGAGATATACCTAATGTAAATGACAAGTTAATGGGTGCAGCACACCAACATGGCACATGTATACATATGTAACAAACCTGCATGTTGTGCACATGTACCCTAGAACTTAAAGTATAATTAAAAAAAAAAAGAGGAGACATAGACACAGAGAAGACCATGTGAAAATAGAGACAGATATTGAGGTTAAGTGAGTACAAGTGAAGGAACATCTGGAGCTACCGGAGGCTGGAAGAGGCAAAGAAGGATTTTCCCTGAAAGGCTCTGGCGGAAATAGGACTCTGCCTGCACCTTGATTTAGAACTTCTGGCTTTCAGAACTCAGAGAGGATACATTTCTGCTGTTTGAAGCCATTGTTCGTGTTATTTGTCATGGCATCTCTATGGAACTAGCATATCCTTTCTCTTATTTTCAAACTCATTGAGGCCTTCTGACAGCTGAAGGAAAGCTTTTACATTTCAAAGATGGCACCCTCTGGTGGTGGAATTTAAGAGACTCTCTAGTGCAGGATTTTACACTTGGCTCTATTCGGGGATGTGGTACCCGAATAGAACAGGGAGGTAACTGATGTTTTCACCCACTTGGAAAGTCTCCTCTGTTGGCTTGTTGTATCATGGGGCCTTGGTAACAGTGATAATGGCTGTAGTAATAATGATAAATATAATGTAGTATTAACTAGGGAGCTCATCATACATGCTGCGTATTGTTCTGAGACCTCACAATACTCTTATGAGATGGTTGCTATTGTTTTTATGGATGAGAAAAATGAGTAATAGAGGGGTTAAGTAATTTTTTCAATGTCAATAGCTAGACAGAGAGCCTGTGCTTATGGAGGCTACGCTTTCTTGAATGACTTAAAATAATGTCCTCTTAATCTAATTTTATTCTCCTCCTTTGCACCTGCTCATTCTTTTATGGACAGGCTTACATGTTTCTCTTTAAAACAAAATAAAAACCAACTCTCCTAGCCACAAAATCTCTCACTAGTTGTCACCTTATGTCAAGACTGTATTAAAAAATAATGAACAGTTAATATCTCCACAACGATTCAACTATGGACTAGGTTGAATCATATGACATTGCTGATAATGGACTGATTTTGATGTATAGAATGGCAATCTTATCTGGTTCAGTAGAATGCTTTTCAACCCGACGCAGTCAGCTTCCTACTTTTACCACTCTGAATCTACCCTTGAAAGGTGGACAGGTCATGTCCCACTTACAAAATGCAGCAGTTACTTTTCAGCCCTCTTTTTATTAAAAATAGTTAAAACTAATAATAGCAGGTAATATTTGCTGAGTGCTTTTTATATAATCAGGACAGGACTAAGCGTTTCAGCCCTTGGAGGAGAGACGGCATCGTTTCCCAACTGAAAGAGGGTGGAACAGAAGCTTGGAGAGGTTGCGTAAGTTGCTGTCCATACCGGGCAAAGCTGGAATTTCAAAGGCTATTTTATTTCACTATGAAACTCTTGATGGCTATGATATAACACTCTCTAGCTTTTGACACGATGGAGCATTCTCTTCCTGAAGACTATTTTTCTGTCCTGGCGTCTGTGAGACTACACTCTGTTCTCCTTTGACCTCAGGTCGCGTTACTTTGTTTTGCTGACTCTTATGTCTCTGCCTAACTTTTTAAGTGTTCTTTCCAAAGGTTTTGTTTTTGACTCTTTTCTTATTTCACCTTATCTCTTCTCACCTTTTTTTTTTTTTAACTTTATGCACTCATCCTGCAGTTTCAATTATCACTTATAAACTATTGACTCTCAAATCTCCACCCAGAATTCTTCTCTGAGCCTCAGATGTAATTCACTATTAGGCCTAACAGTTGAATAGCTTAGGCTACTCAAAAACATGCATCTATTCACACCCTACCCTTCTCCACACCTAATTTTTTATTCTCAATTTTGACTGAAATACTCCCACTGAAGAATCATGCAGGCTGGGATCAATTCAGTTATTTCCCCTTCTCTACTTCACCACAAATGATAGTCACTAAGCTTTATACCTGTCGCCTCCATAATAATGCTTCAATCTGTTTCCCTTGCTATTGTTTGAGCTCCGTGAAGCTGCTGTCTGGTCTTTGCAACAGTCTTGATGGACTCGTCTTTTTGTTCCTGTTGTTTCACTTTGAGTGACTTTCCCTGACTTAGGTGGACTGCCATGGAAAGCTCTGTTGGAAGGCCTGTTTTAGGTGGAGCAGCTCTTACCTAGTCCACAGCAGCTAGGTCTGCTGTGTTTTGTGCCTCCCACAAAATAGCTGATGTTTAATTAATATTTGTTGATTAAATATGTGAATCCCCATTTTCTTTGTCAATTTATAAGGCTCTTCAACATATTATTTAAAAAGATGTCATTTTCACAATAAATTTTGGAGTAGGAATATAAACCCATCTTTATTTTATAGTAAGGATAAGCGGTTTTCCCAGTTATGAAGGTAATTGCAGAAATAGAATTAAGCCAGATTTTTCTGATTTATAATTGGATTCTCTTAAATCTCTGTCAAAAAAACCCAGATCTATTTCTGCTCTATACCCCTACAAACAACCCATTCTCTGATTTGTCAGAGTTTATTAATAAAAGCCACTTTGTAATGCTACCGGTATTAATATGTATCTGTAATTAGGTGTCACCTTGGAGGTTTCTGGGTCACCCACTACTCATATCAAGCCCCTAAAGTCCTCAGGCATTTTTTGATTAGAGTCTTTTTTTTTTTATTTTTATAACTAGAATTGTATGGACATAAACTAGAACATAAGTTTAGTTTCCAGAAATATCCCAGATCATTAAGGCGTGTTCAACATCAATGTTTACATTTATTAGTAGGGGTATCAAGACTGCCACAAAGTCTATTTTGTCTGTTTTAAAATCTCTATTTTAATATTAATACGAGTCAGTTATGCCCAAACTCCAAAAGACAGGGTATAATGAGGCATGTCTGACCTGCCTGTCTGTCATGGCTGAGAATTAAGTTGTTTAGGTTTTTCTGGGGTCCCCTTGGCTGGGAGTAGATCTGCTCAGTCAGCTGTGGGGCTTAGGATTTTATTTTTAATTTGTAATTACTGTATTCGTAGGAGTCTGACAAGAATGTGAAGAGCTCAGAAACTGATGAACTGAAACGATAGAAATAAAGACGTTGAATAAGTATGGCTAAACCTTGGGGCTAACTTTTCAATAAGGAAAGCCATCAGACATGGAAATGGATTTTATAATACAGTGGGTAGCCAATAGCTGGAAGGGTTTAGGTAGGGGCATTATTATGATTATGGGAAGTGGAACTACAGAGAAAATTCTTTTAATTAGGTGGAGAAATTAGTAAGATGACATTTTGAGATTCCTTTCAAGCCCAATATTATTTGATTTTAAAGCTGAGATCCTCACTACCTGGGGTAACAGTTAAGTCTCTTAGTGATTGGTGTCAGCATGTGATTGAAGTTAACGTCCTCTCAGAGTCTTAATGGAGAACAGATTTAACTGGATTTGGGGACAGCTCAGTGGAGCTGGGGGATTACTCCACAGAGTAACCAAGACGAAGGTATCCATCAGAAGGAGGCCCTTCATTCCTTAGAGAGGGGTGGTAAAAGTTGCTGAAAACTAACTTTGCCTAATTTGCTTGGGTGAACCTTTGCTTTGTTCCGGTTACGTTTAATTAGAATATCTAAATTAGTCATGGTGCTTGAGAAATCTCAGCTTTTGAAATGTAGTCGGTAGGTAAGTGTTGTCTCTATATGCTGTTTCCCATCTCCTAGTAGCCCTTTATTTTTTTCTCTTTGCTGAAAGAGAATCTGCTATTTTAGCAGTTTGATGAGATTTTCACATTTCAGAAGGTTATGGAACTTCAGGAATCTGTAATTTAGACTAAGAAAGTGCAAGGAGAATAGGCAGTTGAGTTTTCTCACATTTAGGGTCTGTTCTCTTTATGGTGATTGCAAAATGAAGACTGGTTTTGAAGCAGCCACCAGGGCCCTCTGTGGAATTCTGAGTAGACCTGGTTCAATAAAAGCCAGCCAATTCCATCGGGACTCTTAGGCAATCTCTTATTTGTCCAAAGACGAAAGTCGGTGGACAGTTAGCCGTGGACTAACTTTGAGGTGAGTCTGCACACATTTGAAAGGGAGTACTGGACATATTTATTGAACACCTATTATGCTATTATGTGCTAGTTCAAAAACACACTTTGGTGTGAAAGTTTCCTTCTTAAAATTTTATTTGATTGTTAATAGTGGTATTACATAACATAACATAACATAAAATTTACCATCTGGAAATTTTTTAAGTGTACGTCTCAATATTGTTAGGTACATTTGCGTAGTTGTGTAACCAATTTCCGGAACTCTTTTCCATCTTGAAAAATGAATATTCTATAAGCATTAAACAGTAACTCCCAATTTCCTACCCCCCACCAGGCCCTAGCACGTACCATTCTATTTTTTTCTCTTTATGAATTTGGCTACTCTAAGTACTTTGTATGCATGGAATCATACAATATTTGCCTTTTGGACTAGTTTCCCTCAGTGTCATGTCCTCAGGGTGCATCCATATTGCTGCATGTGTCAGAATTTCTTTCCGTCTTCAGGCTGAATAGCACTCCATTGTATGTATATACCACATTTGGTCTATTCATTGGTCTGTCGATGGACATGTAGACTGCTTCTTCCTTTTGGTGACTGTGATAACCCTGCTATAGACATGGATGTGCAAATAACAAGGTTAGTCTTAGACTCATGTGGAAAGAAAAGCTTATTGTGCATTTTCATAAAAAGAACATGAAAATAACTTTCATGAAACACCATTGATGGGACTCTTCATAAGATGTCTTATTTAACCCAATCCCCACGTCAACTTTAAGAGGTAGTGTATTAGTCTTGTGAGGGGGAGCAGTTTGTGTGTGTGTTTGTGTACATGTGTGCACATGTGTGTTTTTTGGGGGAGTGATAAATAGTATCTTGAGTCACATTGCCTGGATTTCCATTTCATCTCCACTGCTTACCATCTGTGTGAACTTAGGAAAATTACTTAACTTCTGTGTCTCAATTTTCTCATGGGAATGATAACTGTTTAGAGTATTAAATCAGCTTATGCATGTAAATATTTCAAAACACTGTCTATACTAAGCACTCATTGATATTCATTATTATATTTCCTTCCTTCTTTTCTTCCTTCCTCTTTCCCTCACTAATTCTCTCCCTGTCTCTTTTGCTTTTTTTCTTGTACAAGTGAAGAATTTGAAGCCTAAATGACATGGTTTGGTGAAGATCATGTAGTTATTGATTGATAAAACCAGGATTTGAATTAAGCTTTTATGACTCTAATGAGAAAGCTTTCCAGAATTTTATTGCTCCTTATCCTCGTTTATAAATAATAAAGCCCACTTTGAAATCCAAATTATCGCTTGTGGACTTAATTAATTGGCATTTAATTTAGTAAATGTGTACTGAGTATCTACTATGTGCCAGTCACTATGTTAAGTATAGGGAATGCCCTTGTAGGCTAGGAAAAACAAGTGAATATATTAAACAATGGGGTGTAAGAAAGAAAAATAAATCAAGTAAGAATCAAATCCAGAAATATATGAGATTTAAAAGAGTTAAAAGCCTCTCGTTGTAGGGAAAATCTGACTAAGTTTTAGGTAATTGTTATAAGAGCTGATTTTCCTTGCATCACAAAAACACATCTGTGTATTTTGATCTTGTTGCCATTCTTACCACCTCCTCCCCTCAACTCAACACTACTTCAATGTTTGAAAGAAAATAATTTGCACAGTCATTGCTTCTGGTTGCTCAGAGCTTTGTCTCATGGTGAGAGGTGATAAATGGAGAACAGTGAGAAGGAAAACAACTCTTTTCTAAACTCTGCTCCTTCTCTTAACCCTTCAATGCCCAACGCTGCTTAATTAATCAACTAGCACCTACCCTACTAACTTAAGTTCCCAGGGCAAATCCCCAAAGCCTCACTTTATTTGTATTTTCTTTAGTAAGCAAGGAGCTCGCCAGCTTGAGGTGTCTGTGTGATATGTAAATGATGCCCTGAATTGTTTTTTATATTCCACTTGGCACTGGAAAGGCAGTTTCAGGACTGTCATCTTTGCTGAAAGATATCAAGCCTCAGATGTCAAGGAAGATTCTCAATTTAATTCTGAAAAGCTGGATATTTGCTTCCTAGCTCTACTGATTTACATCAGTTTGTTTGATTTATCTGCAGTGATGTAAAGGCTGCTGCTGCTTTTTTCACCTTACAGAATCTGAGGTTCATTAGTCTCCAAGGACATAAGTACTTGAAGATGTTCTGTGTATAGTTGAAGCTGTGGAAGCTCAAGTGCATAGAACACTAATGTAGCAAAGTTTGTGATGGAAACTTGGTGGGGACATGCCTGATAAGGTAAAATGAGGAAGTTAACAGCTTCATCTCTCTTTTCTACTGAAGTCTAGAGGAAGAGCTCTGCTACAGAGAATTCTAAGTCAGAAAATGTCTTCCCTTGTGAAAAAGGGAACCCCAATCTGGATTAGGGTCCCGAGAAATTCTCTTGCAAATGTGATTCCTGAGCTGCCTTAGCCTAGTTCTCATGCTGCGGACCCAATTGTGCTGGTTGGCCTTTGCAAACATGGAGTCCCACACTCTTTAGGAAGATGATCTTGGAAAAGGAAGGGCACTCCAAGCTGGACCTGCTGCAAGAAGGCTATAATGACTCCCGTCTCTCTTGAAACTCCCAATATGCATAGGCTATATATGCATATGCTCATCTTTCCAGATATAATAATTCATCATGAGAGGAATTCCTGGGCTGCCTTAGCCTGGTTCCCATGCCTGGGACCCAGTTGTGCTGGTTGGCCTTTGCAACCAGGGAGTCCCACGCTCTGTAGGAAGATGATCTTGGAAAAGGAAGGGCACTCCCAATTGGACCTGCTGCAGGAAGGCTATAATGACTTCTGTCTCTCTTGAAACTTCCTTTAGACTTCTCCTTTCCAAAGTGGGGCATGTGGTAGGTACCCAAATAACTTTCAATTCTCAATAAACTGGGCCTAGACAGTTGCATGTCCTACTAGACCTTTTCCTTGTCTCAGCACTGCATCTGGCTTTTGCCTTTGCACTAATCACTGAGGACTTATTTAACTACAACTTCAAGGTCATCAGACCAAGGGCACTGTTCTTTAAAAGCTTTCTTGAAAGTTCTTCTGAGGCTGCTGTGAAGAATCTCTTCTTGCAATGCACACTGACCTATCTCGTCTGGCACATATATTATATGAGGAATGCACTCTTTGTGGAGTTGTCTGGCAATGTAAGGGCCTACAGTGAAAACCTTCTAAATCCACTAAAATTAGTAGCGGTGCCTTTATACCTCTAAGAGAGTTTCTTAGATGGAGAAGAGAAACATTCATGATGTGGCATTAAGGAGACAAAATATGTGAAAGGTCTTGTATTAGTCTATTCTCTTATCGCTACAAAGAAATACCTGAAACTGCATAATTTATAAAGAAAAGAGGTTTAACTGGCTTACGATTCCTCAGGGTATACAGGGAGCATGGCAGCATCTGCTTCTGGAGAGGCCTCACGGAGATTTCACTCATGGTGGAAGGCAAAGTGGGAGCAGGTATCTTGCATGTCAGGGGCAGGACCAAGAAAGAGGAGGGAGGTGCTGCATACTTTTAAACAACCAGATCTTGTAAGAACTCTATCACCAGAAAAGCACAAGGGAGATGGTGCTAAACCATTAGAAGCCTCGCCCATGATCCAATCATCTCCCACCAGGCCCCACTTCCAACATTGGGGATTACATTTCAACATGAGATTGGAGTGGGGATACAGATCCAAACCATATCAGGTCTCTAATATCAGAGAGACTCATATCTCACATTCCAGGTGTCGTCCTTACCTGCCTCTAATTGCGTGACTCTTTCCTTAGAGCTGTTGGTGATGTTGCAAGCCTGCTTAGGGATATTGCCACATGTCTTTCACCATGGTAACTGTTTCCAATGGTGGCCTTGTACATGGATAGAAGGGACAAGAGATCTTGGGGCAAATGTGGTGAACTACTTATCTCCAACACATATAAAAGATTATTTTCATAAATAACATATATTACATGTTGATAGCAGGTGTGTGGGGACACATTGATTAGATACACCCCCTTCTGTGTCTCAGAAGATCCTTAAAAATTAGCAGGACTAACACTACTTTTTTTAAAAATCGTATCATTCAAAACATTGGTAACTGAACAACCTTTAAACAACTATGTTCTGTATTCTTCACAGCTGAATGTGATTTCACTGTAATTATTGAGAAATATTGGTGAGAGGAACACATTTTTCTTCTAAGAGTCAAGAATTAGGACTTAGATTTAGGGGGCTGTGTGTGTGCGTGTGTGGCATTTAGGTGTTTTTTGGTTTTGTTTTTTGTTTGTTTGTTTGTTTTTTGAGATGGCGTCTCACTCTGTTACCCAGGCTGGAGTACAGTGGCACAATCTCTGCTCCTCGGCTCACTGCAACCTCTGCCTCCCAGGTTCAAGCGATTCTCCTTCCTCAGCCTCCCAAGTAGCTGGGATTACAGGTGCCCGCCACCACACCTGGCTGATTTTTGTATTTTTAGTAGAGACGGGGGTTTCACTATGTTGGCTAGGCTGGCAAACTCCTGACCTCAAGTGATCTACCTGCCTCAACCTCCCAGAATGCTGGGATTACAGGCGTAAGCCACTGTGCCCGGCTGGTGTGTTGTTTTTAAAGTTAGGAACAAATGCTAGGTGGGAGTATAGTCCAGCTGAATTTAATATATATAGAGGTGCTCTAGAATTGATGGTCACTCTGGTCTTCTTGCATTAGTATCCAGACATACAGAAATAAAACATTTCAATCTGGAAAACAGAATATTTATAGTTGTAGTTGCATTCAGAGGGGCTGCTGCTGTTTAAGATTTTAGCCTCAAATTCAAAGTTAGTGTGAAGTCACTTCAAAAAAAAAAAAACTGCTGTGAAGATCTGCTGCACTCCCAGGTGGTCGTTTCTAAAAAGCCAGCAGCGGTGCCGCTTTAAGTCTGCTTCAGGAAATCATGAGTTATTTCTTCCCTTCCCTGCTGGTGGAGGCTGTACGAATGCCCAGTGGGTCCTCTGGACAGTGGAGAATGGTTGCACTGAAAAGAGTTATGAGAGCCACATGCACTGCTGGGCTGGGGTTGGTCACCAGGAGTCAATGTCCAGTGTTTAGTACCATTTGTAGGCAACACCTGGAAACCAAGAACACATAGTCGTTCTTTATAGAGGTTTATCCTCTGTGATTTATTTAGCTACATCATAGATAGATAGCTGGATAGATACACACACACACACATATGTATGTATATACATGATGTAGTCAAACAACATAATATGTAGTTAAGCTAAATTATATAATTGTATATATGATTTTTATAATATATTATTTAAAGTGATCGTATACATATTATTCTTCAGCTTGAACATTATAGAGACCAAAACTGAACTCAGTGCTTTATCAGATGTCTGACCAATGACCAATACTTTCTTTCAAAGCAGTACTTCTGTTGTTGCGGCCAGGTCCCATATTTGCTTAAAAATAATAGCAGCATATTACTGATGCCAAAGACCCATTCTTTGTGATTTCTGGGTCTTATACAATATATTCACAATTTTAAACTATCCTTAGGATTCTCTGATATAGATACCTTACTCTTTCTTTGGCAAACACTTTGTATATAGCAAACAATTTGTATATATAACTTAAGTGGCAAGTTAACACTTAAGAAGCCAAAGAATAAGGATTCATTTGGCTTAGCCTGCCTGATGTTCAGTTGTAAGTTATATCTTCTAATTTCCCTGAGTAATCACCAAGGTAATCAACACATGTCTACCACCATAACAAAGTGTTAGCCTCATGCTGTCAACTACCTAGAACAATAAAGGGAGGACTGAGACCATTTCTTGAGAAAGCAGGTATCAAATGGACCTGGAGTAACTAAAAGAGTTCATGACAAGCAGGCCACAGGTGATCAGAAGGGGTGAAGCTTCTGAGCAGGAGTTGATAGAGAAAAATGAGAGTATTCACTCAGTAAGCCTTGTCCCCACCCAAATTGCCTTTGCTAACTCCCAGAAACTTTACAATTAGGACTGAATTTATTACTGTAAGCTTAGAATGTGGCATGAATAATATTATTTGCATATTGAAGAAAAGGATAAAGCCAGAAACCTGTAACCTTTGTCATAGATATTTGGGTTATGAGGCGACGTGGCTGGAATAAGATGCTGGACACTCGTTGGCTTTATCTAAAGATTATAGGGCCAGTGACTTGGCAGGAAAAGTAAAAACATACCTATAGCAGGTGTTAAAAAGCTCAAATGCCTGCAGTGGCCAGCAGGCCACATAAGTGTATAAACTGAATCAGGACTATAAAAAGCAACAGCAGAAATTTGATGATAAATGGATGCTGGCCTCAGCCTCAGTTGGAAGGTGGTAGTAGCTAGTATTGAGGACCCCCTGGAGTGCACAGCCCTCCTCCTCCTTCTAAAGGGGCAGCTTCTCCAACAGAGCGGCCCCCTGTGGAAAAGAAAACCTGTTGTGGCTAGCCGTTTAAACTTTTCCAGTGGAGCCCAAAATCCAGATTTTTCTGTGATTTGTCAATGATCATCAGTTGTTGGCAACTGATTTAATTTTTAAAAAAAGAGAAAAGAGCAGATTAAAAAAAAAGTCTTTCCCCAGGGAAAGAGCATATAACTCTTCTGTCATTTACACTTGGCTTCCAGGGATCCAGATTGCCTTCTGGATCAGAGCCAGCACACTGCATCCTCCAGGCCCAGGTAAGGCTGAGTGAGAACTAGAGAGCCAAAGAGTGGTAAGATGTGACTGGGTATTTGAAGGAGAATAAATAGGCGTTGGAATTGAACATTACCCCTATATAATTTTCTTTAGATCTAGCCCAGATGGCTATAGATTGCTATATTAATAAACTAAACCATGAAAGTCAATCATTTCTAACCATCTACACTGCAACTAAATTGCTCAAGGAGAAAATAAATTTTGAGCTGGGAGTAAAGGTGAGTGATCGCTTACTGGGTATGAACACCTTCATTCCATTTATCATAGCATTTGTCTAGCAATAAAGAGGATGCTTTTCCTTTTTTTAAGTTTAGGGGTACATATGTAGGGTTGTTGTAGAGGTAAAGTCATGTCATGGAGTTATGTGGTAGAGATTATTTTGTCACCCAGGTGTTAAGCCTAGTACCCATGATCTGTTTTTCCTGATCGTCTCCTTCCTCCCACCCTCCACTCTCCAGGAGCCTCTGTGTCTGCTCTTCCCCTTTGTATGTTCTTGTAACAAGAATGCTTCTCTAGCAGGAGTCCAATATGATGTAAGTTCTGCTGCCCATTATTGATAAAACTATTTTTCTTTAAAGAGTATCCAGAGATACTTTTTGGTTTCATTTGTCTCTCTTGTATCTTGCTTTTCTCTCTAACTCTGGCTGCCCTCACTTCAAGCTGGGAATTTGAACTGGATCAGCTGAGTACTTTATCAGTAGGAAGAAAACTCTCATTAGAGGCTGAAAATCATTCTGCACGGAAACACATATGCGCGTACGCACACACACACAGTTGCCTTCAAGCGAGGATGCCTTAAGTAATTAAAGGTAATGTGTATCAAGCGTTAATTACAAAATCACTGTGCTCTTCTGAATTGTACACAATTATCAGGCAAGCAGCACAAATATCATCATGCCAGAAGGCTGAGTTTCCTTACCATGAGCTTTAACAATTTATTTTCAGAACTTCAGTTATCCATTAATTATGCATGCATCTCTACACATTCCCTATATGCCTGGATTATTAGGTATATGCCATATCATGAAGGCTGTGAAAGTGATTACAAGAAAGTCAAAGATACCCAGACAGGATCTTTCCTCAGAACCATTTACTTATGCACATACACCCACATTTGTAAACATAATATTGTGGCAAAAGGCTTGGACTCCAGTCATTCAGAGTAGCCACATTGCCCAGGAATATATAACTCTATGTACTTTCGTTTATAAGTGTTTTTATCATGGAACATAAGGGGCTGTTCGTGTTGTAAATCAAGATCTTGTAATTTCAGTGTCTGATATAAGTCAGACTACTGGAAATAAAGAAATGTGATTAAAATTAGAAAGGAAAAAAAAGAAAACCTTTTATGATTCTTCCAGTCCTACATTTTTTATTATCAGATGCTTTGGCACTGTTTGTTCCAGGTGCTAGAAGGATGAGTGACACTGACAATCTGAAACATTTATTAGTGAATTGATAGATGTTTGAAGTATATCTCTGTTGTTGAAGAAAGGATCCTGAATCTGGAATCTCAACCTAAAACAGATACATCTTCCTGACCTCTATCTAAACTTTCAGGGCTGTTTCACAGTGAACTAAATAATAAATATTTAATAAATGATTGTGTTTGGCATATCTGGATTGAGTGTCCCCAAAGAAAACTATCATTTTAGGATCTAGGAAATATACAACAGCAGAAATAGAAGTAGAAAATACTACATATAATTTAAAAAGATGAGAATATTTAAGGTTTTGAATGACTCTTGGATACTTGTCATATGACCTAAAGCTTCTACATAATTATTGTTAGGTATTCATTGCAACAGATTTCACATGTGCAAAACATCTTTGCAGGTAAATACAAAAAAGTGAAACTCAGTGTTTACTGATACTCCACACCAGTGGCTCTCAAACTGTAGTGTGCACCAGAATCATCTGAAAGGCTTACTGAAGCACCACTAATCTTTGGGTTCTTCCTCCACAATTTCTGATTCAATAGGTCTGGGGTGGCATAGAGAATTTCAATTTTAATGAGGTTACTGGTTGACATGGTTTGGCTGTGTCCCTACCCAAATCTCATCTTGAATTATAGTTCCTATAATCCTAATGTGTCATGGGAGGGACCTGGTGGGAGCTCATTGAATCATGGGGGCAGATTTCCTCATGCTGTTGTCATGATAGTAAGTTCTCACAAGATCTGATGGTTAAATAAGTGGCTTCTGCCTTCTCTGGCTCTCATTCTTCTCCTTCCTGACACCATGTGAAGAAGGACTTGTTTGCTTCCCCTCTGCCATGATTATGAGTTTCCTGAGGCCTCCGCAGCCAAGCCAAGCTGTGAGTCAATTAAAGCTCTTTCCTTTATAAATTCCTGGTGTCAGGTATGTCTTTATTAGCAGTGTGAGAATGGACTAATACACTGGTGATGCTGATGCTGCTGTTCAGAGACTATGCTGGGAAAATCACTGCTCTACAGCGTATGCTCCATCACGTGAGGGGTAAAATCTCTCGTATTTATGCTGGTCCCATAGTTGGTGTTCAACGAGCAGATAATAAGTGAATCGTAGGGATGAAAACCATCAAAATGCTTGAGAACTTTTATTACATATAAATGAGCCACCCTAGAGTAGGAAATCATGCGTACTTTGGTTCCAAAAACAGTTCACAAGCTCAGATGCTTCCATTAAAGTAAAATATTGTTTTTTACCTTATTAACCAAATGTATTACTGCTAGATTTTTAATTATGTTTTCAGCATTTCTATAAATTTTGTTACATTTAATTTTTGCTCTCCATTTAAAGTTACATTTCAGAGCGTCTGCTTTTCCCATTCCAACAGGGGTTGGGGCATTGATATTTTTTGCAGAAACATCTCGTGTCAATATTCTTATTACTGTACAGTACAGTGGCATTAAGTAAATTCACATTGTTGTCCAACCGTCATCATCATTCATCCCCAGAATGTTTTCATCTTCTCAAACTGAAACTCTAAATCCATTAAACAACTCACCATTTCTTCTCCCTGGCAACCACCATTCTACTTTCTGATTTTATGAGCTTGATTACACTAGCCACCTGCTATAAGTTGGACCATACAGTATTTGTTCTTTTGTGACTGGCTTGTTTCACTTTATGTAATGTCTTCAAGTTTCAACCGTAGTGTAGCGTGTGTCAAAATTTCTTTTCTTTTTAAGGCTGAATAATAAATATTCCATTGTGTATATCTAGGCCACATTTTATTTATTCATTCATCCATCAGTGGACACCTGGGCTATTTCCAGCATTGCTTATTATGAATAGTGCTTCTTTGAACATTGACATACAAATGGTGTTTCACTATATTGTCTTCCACAGTGGTTACATTATTTTGCATTTATTTTATTTTATTTTATTTTATTTTTTTTTTTGAGGCAGAGTCTCGCTCTGTCGCCCAGGCTGGAGTGCAGTGGCCAGATCTCAGCTCACTGCAAGCTCCGCCTCCCGGGTTTACGCCATTCTCCTGCCTCAGCCTCCCGAGTAGCTGGGACTACAGGCGCCCGCCACCTCGCCCGGCTCGTTTTTGTATTTTTAGTAGAGATGGGGTTTCACCGTGTTAGCCAGGATGGTCTCGATCTCCTGACCTCGTGATCCGCCATCTTGGCCTCCCAAAGTGCTGGGATTACAGGCTTGAGCCACCGCGCCCGGCTATTTTATTTTTTAACTTAATTTTTCTCTTTCCCACTCAGCTATAATTCCCATTTAAGACTGTATCTCTATGACTACTTCCAATAACAGAATCAAAGAAGCTACAGTAAAATTTATTGACTAAGTAAATAAAACGTATCGTGTAAAATCTAATGTATCTGATTGTATGTTTTCTAATTTCCTTAAGATTTTGTAAAGTTTATTTCGTTTCTTTCTGAATTTAATGTTGAAGAGGCATCAAATAGTGAGACAAGTTAGATCTATGTCCACCAAAACAAGCTCGCTTTTTGTTTCATTTTTATACTTAATGCTTGTAGGGTTTTCTTGTTACACTTTTAATTTAAAAAGTTGTCAAGAGCAAGTCAGGAGAGGGATTTCGTTTTACTAATTTTGTCTCAAATACAATTTTATCTTTTGCTGAATTAGTCCAATTTTAAATGCAGGTGGTTTTCAGTTATGGCTTTGATTACTCCTTCATCTAATTATTCTGTTTTCTTTTAGGAAGAATGTTTAGAAACATGAGATTGAATATATCTTATCTCACTTCTATATACACTACCTTCTTCCTTATTCTATTCAACATAATACGCTTTGATGCTGCAATTTGGGAAAACTTTGAGGGGTTGTCACATATGTTTGTGTTAAACAGTTCGTATTGAAAGAGTAGTGGTTGACTTATGAAATGATTTCTCTAAATACTACTTTAAAGTCTGTCACTAAAGTCAATGATTTTGGGATTTCATGGAAAATGTTGACATACGATACTCTAAGAGTTGGCCCTTCCACTCTAAGAATTGGCCCTTCCACTGAAGCAATCAATAAGGTAGCATAAATGACAGAATCGAGTTTTTTTTCTGTTTTTTTGTTTTTTAAACTCTGTATTCTAATGAAATACTTACAGTAACCGGGAGAGGACTTAATAAAGAGACTGCAAAACTATAATAGGCCAGGCGCAGTGGCTCATGCCTGTAATCCTAGCACTTTGGGAGGCCAAGGCAGGCAGGTCACTTGAGGTCAGGAGTTCAAGACCAGCCTGGTCAACATGGCAAAATGCCATCTCTACTAAAAATACAAAAATTAGGCATGTTGGTGGGTGCCTGTAGTCCTATATACTTAGGAAACTGAGTCAGAAGAATGGCTTGAACATGGGAGGTGGAGGCTGCAATGAGCCAAGATCTCAGTGTTGCATTCCAGCCTGGGTGACAGAGCAAGACTCCATCCCCCAAAAACAAAAGCAAACAAACAAACCTATAATAAAACAACGTTGTGGCACTGTCACTCACCTGCCTACCATTGCCCATTTTCTTCCAGTTTGTCATTGAATACAGGGTTATCAGTCCATATTTGTGATTCATCTTTCTGGTGCTAGGGTAATGCAATATAAACCTTTGTGTTAAAAAAAGATGTGAATTTTGATCTGTTTCTTGCTTCCCTGAGGGGACAGCACAGAGGCTTCCCTTTATTTCAGCCCAACCTTCACCCGCACAAGCCTGAGCAGCTTTCTAGGGGGCATATGTCAGCAGCAGTTAAAAACATATCAACTGTAGGTGAGGAATTGCAGAAGAACAGGAAAAAGGAAAAAAAGAAAGCTTGCTGAGGAGTATTCTTGGGGCAGTATTAGCTTTGAAGGGCTACCAAGTGCAATGTGTATACGAAGGTCTAATGCATGCACAGAAAAGGCCTGAGAAGCCTTAGACTAACACATTTAGCTACTCTTTGGACCACATACAAGCAGATGAAGACTATGGGAACTTTCAGGCAACCTAGGTAAGTACTGAAGGCATGTCCCAGTTCAATGGCAACTTACAGAGAATAGGGTAGTTCACTGTTCCTTTTCTTTTGGCACCAGATGTTTAAGAAAGTCTCTGTCAAGTCACTGGCTGGCTGCTGATATGACAGAAGAGAGATTTTAGTGACCACACCTGATAAGAAATACAGAATTTGCAAAAATAATTTGGAAAAGTCACTTTATGAAGTGCCACTGCAGCCCTCAACAAACAGCAGCAGCAAACCATGGGGAGGAGGAAGGATTTGCTTTCCAGATATAATATTAAAAATGACCGGTCTTCAATAACAACATAAGGTATTCAAAGAAATAGGAAAATATGGCCCGTTAACAGGAAATAAAATGACAGAAATTGTCCTTGAAGAAGCCCAGACATTGGACTGACTAGACAAAGACTAAATCCATTATCTTAAATATGTTCAAAGAATGATAAGAACCATGGACAAGGAACTAAAGGAAATAAGAAGAATGGTATACAAACAAGTAGGAACTATTAATACACGGGTAAAGTTGTACAAAGGAACCAAATAGAAATTCTGGAGCTAAAAAGTGCAATACCTAAAAAGAAAACAAATACACTAGCAGGCTTCAGCAATGGTGTAGAGCAGGCAAAAGAAAGAATTAAGACACTCAAGAAGGGACAATCCAGTCAGTTGAGCAGAAAGAAAAAACTAATGCAAAAAATGAAAAGAGCTTAAGGGACCTGAGGATACCAACAGGTACACCAACATACGCCCTAGGAGAGTCCCATAAGGAGAAGAGAGACAAAAGAGCAAGAAGACTTGAAGGAAGAATGTCCCCCAAATCCCCTAATTTGAAGAAAAACATGTGTCTACACATCTAAGAAGTTCACCAAATGCTTGTAGGATAAACCCAAAGAGATCCTCACCAATACTCAATATACTCAAATTTTCAAAACAAAAAGAAAAGTAGAGAATCTGAAAAGCAACAAGAAAGAAGGGAATTATCACATACAGTGGATCTTTCACAAGACTAACAGCTTTGTGTCAGGAAATATGGGGACCAGAAGGTGGTACATGGTGGGGTGGTGTCATATTTGAAGGGCTGAAAGAATAACACTGCTAAGACTTATTCAGGAAAAAATCATACTTAAAAACTGAAGGAGTAATTAAGACATTCCTAGATAAACAAAGTTGAAGGGGTTTGTTGCAAGAAGACTTGTCTTATCAGAAATGCTCAAAGAAGTTCTTCAAGCTGATAGTTCTCAAACTACAAGACAGTAAATCAAAGCTCTACAGAGAAAAACAAGCCAGTAAAAAAGCCAGTATTACTAAACTTTTGATTTTTAACTCTTCTTTGTGTTTATAATGTGATATAAAAGAAAAATACACAAAATAATTGTAAATTTATGTAAATGAACTTGCAATACATAAAGATGCAATTTGTGACAATTAACAGGAACATAAATAGGGACAGTTTTTCTTATGTTATTGAAGTTACATTAGTTTCAATTCAAATTCAGTTTTTACAAATGTGTGTGATTTATTATAATCACCAGGGTAGCCACTAAGGAAATAATTAAAATAATTAACATTTGAGAAGGGAATACAACTAGTACACTAGAAAATATTTATGAAATACAAAATAAGTCAGGAAATGAGGAACAAAGATCTAAGACATATAGAAAACACCATAATGGCAGAAATAAGTAAGTCCTTCTTTATCAGTAGGTTTATTAATTATATTGTAAAAAAATGTTCCTCTCTATGTAAATTTTATCCATTCTTGGATATCCAGGTAAAGTTTTAACTCCTCCTTTAATTTTTTCAAACATTAGATAAAATTTCTCTTACATATAGGAAGAAAAAAGGTTTGAAAATTACTTTGATTATTTCATTAAAGAAAACTAAACTTCAATTTCTTCAATATTATATAGAAAATCTAATGAGAACCATTATTTAAAAAGTCATACTTTTTGCACATTTCCTTTCTGTACTCCATAACTATTTTACATCTGTTGGTTTTTCTTTTTCCATAAACATGGATTTATTTTTATAGGCATGTAGTTATTCATACAGAGCCTTTAGTAAAGCACATTATAATACTTAAGAATTAAACTTAGAAATCTGAAAGACTTTTAAGTTCTGGTTCTGACACTGTCATGCGTGTCCGTGTGAAGAGACCACCAAACAGGCTTTGTGTGAGCAATAAAGCTTTTTAATCACCTGGGTGCAGGCGGGCTGAGTCCAAAAAGAGAGTCAGCGAAGGGAGATAAGGGTGGGGCCGTTTTTATAGGATTTGGGTAGGTAAAGGAAAATTACAGTCAAAGGGGGCTTGTTCTCTGGTGGGCAGGAGTGGGGGGTCACAAGGTGCTCAGTGGGGGAGCTTTTTGAGCCAGGATGAACCAGGAAAAGGACTTTCACAAGGTAATGTCATCACTTAAGGCAAGGACCGGCCATTTTCATTTCTTTTGTGGTGGAATGTCATCAGTTAAGGCGGGGCAGGGCATTTTCACTTCTTTTGTGATTCTTAAGTTACTTCAGGCCATCTGGGCGTATGTACATGCAAGTCACAGGGGATGCGATGGCTTAGCTTGGGCTCAGAGGCCTGACAGACGCCTGCTATAAATTTTGAAGATGAAAAAAGTTCATCTCAATTAGCCTTATACTTCATTTATAAAATGGCAATAATATTACTTATGTGTTTCAAGTGATAATTCAAAGATACAATAATAAATGTAAAGTACTTAATAGTTATAAATAATAAATGGTTTATGTCGTTAGTACCATATTTACCTTAGTTAAATACTTCTTGCTCTTTTTTGAAAGATTATTTATATTTTAGTAATCTATATTAGTTTTTATGTAGGATCTGGAATATTTGTAATGGATTAAACTATCTGTTGTTATTTTTTAAAATATCTATATGTAGATACAACACCGATCTTTATTGGCAGGTCTGTCTGCTTGACTTCTCCAAAACAGACGTCATGATTTCTCTTATTTCCCAACATTTCCTTTCCCATTCTATTCACTTAGTTTCTCAAAAATAAAATCAGTCCTTCACCCCTGTCTTTTTCTCACACCCTACATTCAATCCTCAGCTGATCCTGTGTTTTATTCAAAAAACATACTCCAGAACGTATCACTATTCCTATCTTTATTTCTTCCAAAAAAATAAATATAAAGCAGGGAAAATAAGAAAGACCTCTCAGTGAGCAGTAGACTGTCAAACATAGACTTCTCTACTGACACTTTTTCTTTTTTTTAACTGGGGTAAGATATGACACAGGTATGAAAAGTAACCATTGCCAAAGTGAACTAATGAATCTATTAATATTTATACGGTGATCATTAAAGCATTAGCTTTAATTTGAATGATAATGCTATGGGCAGACTTGACACTGTATTCATGTCCATATACAGACTTGATCCCTGTGAAAAACATTACCCATACTCACTCCCTCTTCAACTGAGCATGATGAACAAAGCCTTTCCTAATCATGCCTGAACATCATCTTGAATTGATTGCACTGTGGGAAGACAGTCTTGCTTTTACATATTACCATTGTTTGCTTAATACCCAAGACATAAAAAAGAGAAATATACACTGTACTTTGACTATAGCATGCTTGTTGAAAATCCTCATCTCTGAAAATGTTTCAAATAATGAAGAAAATTGAGGCTTTTATGATATAAGGCAATTCATTTTAGAAATACATGACAGAAGTGTTAAAATAACTGAAGTGTTATTTAATTATTGGTAGACTGATATTATGTATCACTATAATAGCTGTTGCATGTAGCATCGTTATTTTAAATTACTGGTGGTATAAACACATTTTTATGGGCACATAAAAAAGTAAATTCCTTGTACCAGGCTTTATGAAAACTAGTATTATTCTATCTTTATATAGTTTTGAACTGCATTGGAAAACCATTGTATGCATTTATTCATAGTAATATTTCTTTTTTTCATTGGATTTGATTATAAACTCTTTCATGGCTGGTTGTTTTGATAAGAATACTGTGTAGCTAAGATCCAAGCATACTGTTTTTAATATATATTATTCACCATTAAAATCAAGAAGATGATTTCTAACTTGTTTGTAGTTGTGAACATTAAGTATTTTCACATATATAAAGTGTCTAGCAGTGCTTGAACACAGAAGTTGCTAACAAATATCACTCATTGTTATTATTGTTACTATTACTACTAGCATATTCTGTGTTAATATTTTATGTTTTGAATTTTAACCTTTTTCTCTTTATTTAGAATGAGCTACATTTCATTTCAGGCTACTTTAAGGCAGAGAGCATCTGTTTTGTATTTTATCTGGTACCTAGGACAATGCTGAACACATTGAAATTGTTCAATTTAGTTTAGATCATCAAACATTCATAAAATATTAGATTTGGCCATCGTGTGTTTAAAACAAAGCCTAAGCTTCATTAGGCAGCCCCAGGCTGCACAATGTTTTCCTCTCTTGTTTTGCCAATGTGATCCGTTGGTTACAGTAAAAAAGCATGGAGTAAGCCATTTCTGTGGTTATTTTGTAACATCCTGGATCCTCCTTCCAGCTTCACCTTTTGCGCTTTACAGAGTCTCCAGCCCCAGTCCTGTATTACAGAACCTTGCTTTCTGTGCTCCTCTTCCGAAGCTAGAATACATTTCTAGAGTGATAGTCACACTTTCTAAATTAAATAGAGCTTCATTGCAACTCAGCAACTGTAATAACAGCAAATGGCAGAAAAGATTTCTTCTCCGTAAGTTCTTGTCCTTCAGAGTCTGGGAAAGCACTAGGCCATAACAGAATAGGAGACGGGTATTGCAAGAGTACTAATTTGGACTGTATGAATGTTGTATAGTGAGGGCATTGCAATAATGGTGATAATAATGTCTATTAATTATTAACATTTCCCAGGCATTTTGAGATATAGTATGCATATTGTCTAGTTCATTCTCATAATTACTCCATGTAAGATGGATATTATTATACTATTATGTCCTTGTTACAGATGTTGAAATTCAATTCAGACAGGTTAAATCACATTCCCAAAGTCATATGGCTACTTAAAAGGCAAAGTTGAGATTTATAGCACAGGAAATTAGAATTTCAAAGTTTATTTTTTTCCACTCTGCTATGCTACACATTTATTTTAGGTTGTTATTGAACACTTTTGTACCTTTTTATGTCTTTAATTTTATAACCTCAGTTGCATTCCTAATCACACACCTGGCGATTGACTTAAATTTCACTTTATCTTGAAATTCAGAAAAGTAAGTTGTAATCATTTTTCCTTTCCTGTATGTATGATGTAGCTGCCTACCTATCTAATGTATCATCTATCTATAATTTCTTTTTTGTTTTTTTTTGAGACGGAGTCTCGCTCTGCCGCCCAGGCTGGAGTGCAGTGGCGGGGTCTCAGCTCACTGCAAGCTCCGCCTCCCGGGTTTACGCCATTCTCCTGCCTCAGCCTCCCGAGTAGCTGGGACTACAGGCGCCTGCCACGTCGCCTGGCTAGTTTTTTGTATTTTTTTTTTTTTTTAGTAGAGACAGGGTTTCACCATGTTAGCCAGGATGGTCTCGATCTCCTGACCTCGTGATCCGCCCGTCTCGGCCTCCCAAAGTGCTGGGATTACAGGCTTGAGCCACCGCGCCCGGCCATGTTGTCTTACAAAATGAACACCCCTCATTTCTCAGACTAAGTCTTCTGCTTCTGCTTTTGCCTATACCACCTTGCCAGCTTTTGGACCTTGTTTTCTAAGAATAAAAACCGTTCTAGTTTCCTACATGAATATACATTTCTGTTATGTTAACAATGGACGAGGATGTGAAAGACAACATTTGAGTGCTGTCCTCAATTATAACCTTGGTTTGATAACTTTTAAAATTCAATTGTACTGAATTTTATAGTTTCAAAAATTCAAGTCTGTACTGAATTTTACGGATTGAAAATCCTCACCTCATTTGATCCGCACCTCATTTCGGACTTTCTTCAATCATCTCTAGCTAAGTGTCTTAAATTCAATTCATGCTTATTTTTTTTTTTCCTATGGCCTAAAATGGCTAAAATCACTTTTCCCAGTGATCAGAAACCTTTGGGTCATCTTGTTATTTTTTTTTTTTTTTTTTTTTTTTTTTTTGAGACGGAGTCTCGCTCTATCGCCCGGGCTGGAGTGCAGTGGCCGGATCTCAGCTCACTGCAAGCTCCGCCTCCCGGGTTTACGCCATTCTCCTGCCTCAGCCTCCCGAGTAGCTGGGACTACAGGCGCCCGCCACCTCGCCCGGCTAGTTTTTTGTATTTTTTTAGTAGAGACGGGGTTTCACCGTGTTAGCCAGGATGGTCTCGATCTCCTGACCTCGTGATCCGCCCGTCTCAGATACACTATTATGTTTTCCACAAAATAATTTTAATTCTGAAATGTCTCTTTGTGTCTCACTTTCCATGATTATTTTCTTTTCTGAGGCAACGTCTGGCTCTGTCTACCAGGCTTAAGTGCAGTAGCACGATCTTGGCTCACTGCAACCTCTGCCTCGGAGGCTGAAGTCATCCTCCCACCTCAGCCTCCTGAGTTGCTGGGACCACAGTCACGCACCACCACGCTTGGCTAATTTTTGTATTTTTAGTAGAGAATGGGGTTTTGCCATGTTGTCCAGGCTGGTCTTGAACTCCCAGGCTCAAGGGATCCATCTGCCCTGGCCTCCCAAAGTGCTGGGCCTACAGGTGTGAGCCACCTCACCCAGGCAATAATTTAACTAACAATTTTATTATCATTTAGAAAATCATTTTAGCTACCTCCAAACTCATTCCTCTGGCCCATTTTCTACGTTTCACAAATGCGATCTCATTCTGCTGCTTACGTCTAGTTCTAACTTCTTGATCTCATTTTCTCTCTTGACCTTCTCTGGATTCTCCATCTACCTTACTCTTTCTACACTAAACTTTGCCTTTTCCCAGAAAATATCTTGCCCTTCCATGAATGCATAACTTGCCTCATATTTTTCTTTTCTGTTGTGATGTTTATCTTCTTTCTACATTTGTTGAACTTGTCAATCATTCTCCAATTTATGTCAAATATCACCTCCTTGCTAAATCATTTCCTGATCTGCCAGGTAGAATTCAAGTTTCTCTCCACCATGATTCTGTAGAAATTTGCACATAGATTCTTCATAGTTATGGCAATGTTTTCTTGTCATTTTGTTACCAAATCTAGAATTAAAGCCCTACAAAGTATAAACAGAATGAAAATTTTCTTATTTTGTTTTCCAAGAACATAAGCATGAGTCAAATTACATACTCGATACTCAGTATTTACCAGTAACTTATCTAGAAGTCCTGACCCTGGGAATCAGTCATCTTTTACAGTTTTTTAAACTACAAAAGCATTTTTATAGTGACAAATACTTTTTGCATTTCCTAGCTTCTCACTTTGAAGCACAAATGGGAGATATTGTAGGTTTTATTATTATTATTTTAAGAGCTGGGATCTCACTACGTTTTCTACATTGGACTCAACCCCTGGACTAAATTAATCCTCCTGGCTCAGCCTCCTGAGTAGGTGAGACTACAGGTGCATGTAACCACACGGAGCTTAAGTATATTTTAATTCTACCTTCATTATTTGACATCTTTGAGGGATGATTTCTTCACTTGATATCTGGAAATCTGGTTGTACTGAGAATTAAATGCGGTGGCGTAAGTGACCTGTTTTACAGAGTCCGACTGACATGTGATGCTTTGTGATCTTCACTTTCTTCTTTCACTGACTCATTCATTCAAAGTCCAATTCCACATCACTATTCTGTGATTCTCCCTCTTGAAGTTTCCCTACTATTCTCTCAGTCAGAAATTCAGATTTTCTGTCTTTATTTTCCAATGCTTCATATTTGATCATTTAAAATTTGATTCTAGTCCCATAAAAGGCATATTCCATGAATTACTCTAAAATTTTTGTAGCAATTTTACTAGCACTCCATATACACCAGAAATCAATAACATTTTCAGGATTGATTAGCACTCCTGGAAGATGACATCATGTGCTGACTTTCTTTGGGCAGATCAGAAGCAATTAGAGGATATAAGGCAGTGTCTTTGTCCTCTCTCCGGCACCTACACTACCCTAACCTCAGAGTTTATACTCCTAGCCTGGAGCTCGGTTTGCAAGAAAGAGAAGGAGGCAACAGACTAAGGAAAATTACTTTTATTTTAAAATATTAACCTGTTAGCAACATGCTTTGGGCACTTTTTTTTTTTTAAGAAAATGTTTTGAAAATGGTTGAGATTTTACTCCTAAACTGGGCGCAGTGGCTCACTCCTGTAATTCCAGAACTTTGGGAGACCGAGGTGGGTGGATCACCTGAGGTCAGGAGTTCAAGGACAGCCTGGCCAACATGGTGAAAATGTGTCTCTACTACAAATACAAAAATTAGCCGGGCATGGTGGTGCATGCCTGTAGTCCCAGTTACTCGGGAGGCTGAGACAGGAGAATCACTTGAATCAGGAGGCAGAGGTTGCAGTGAGCCGAGATCACACTGCACGTTGCCAGGGCAATGCAGTGAGACTCCATCTACCAAAAAAAAAGAGAGAGATTTTATTTCTTAATTTTTTTTTGCAAGATACCTATTTATTTCACTAAAATATTTATATCAATCCTAAATTCAAACAGAAAATTAGGTTTGTACACATCAAGTGTACTTAATGAAAATAAATGCACATGAAATCTAATAGTGATAAGTAATTTTTGTTTATTCTATTACTCATGCTAGTGGTGGAAGACATTTCAGTTACCTCAAGTTACTGGCAGCATATCCATATGAGTCCACAGCAACTTCAGCCCTTGCCTCCCCAAAAGAGAGAATATTGACGGAGGGGAATAAAGCAGGAAACTTCCAAAGCAGGAAAGGAAGTTTATTTTAAAAGGTTTCAGAATAGGAAAGAAATAAAAATTTGCTTGGAAGAGATCCGAGTGGGTGCCTGAAGATCAAAGAGAGAAAAAGGAAAGATGGCAAAAAGCCCCTTTATTTAGTCTTGATCCTGGGCCTTTACAGGCTCGCCTCTTTCCCATGATTCTTCCCCTAGGGTGCGCTTTCCGCTGCACAGTGCTTTCCTTACCCTTTGGAACTGAGCATGTGCAGTGTGTTTAGGGATTGTTACATACCTGCCCATCTGAGGCTTTTTTCCTTTTTCCGGTGGCATGTGCCCCCAGAACCTCATACTTCCCCATTTTGCCTCTTAGCGTGCATATCCAAGAAGCTGCTTCTCCCTAGGGTCTGCATTCAATTAACAGGAATGTTAACAGGTGTGGACCATCAGGAAATTTGTCTCTCCCTGGCTGCCCAATTATTATTTTTAGAACGGCAACTCTAATTGCCGAACTATCAGCTGACACTCCTAGTGGGTGCAGAGAGAGCCTTCTCCTGTGTGCTCGTGCCTATCTAACTACCTGCAACACTCTTACTAAGAAAATTTGAATCTAAGACAAATGTCAAAATAAGTCATTTTTATTAAACATGTCGTAGTGCATACGTTTGAAGGAAAAGTCAATAGCTTAAAATATGGTGGACTTTGTGTGTGTGTGTGTATTTACTTAATCAGAAGGTAAATTCTTAAGTATTATCTTTCATAATAATGATAGCTATAGTTTACCAAGTGCTCATCAGTTACTTTAAATTCACTTCCCTGTTTAATTCTAATAAAAACCCTCTTCGATAAGTGCTGTAATTATCCTTTTGTAGATAAGGCATGAGATTAAAACCTCGCCCAAGGTCACAGAGCTTATAAGTGGTGGCACAGAACCTTGAACTCAGGTTTGCCTCAAAGTCTACGCTTATACAAGCCTTGTGCTTTTCGTACTCTGGACTTAAATTTGAATCTGCCCAAGGTACTTAGTATTAGTAGCCTTTTGATCTACCTATACTTCACTCACCTCAGCTTTATATAGACGGAGGCGACTTAAACAAGCAAACAAACAAACAAAGCTTGTTAGGTGCCAAATTTTTAAACTGGCTCGTGCCTCATTTATCAAAACGAAGCGAATCACATTTTCAAATAATGAAACTTGAAATCTTGAAATAATGTTAGAAATGATGCTTGGGCTCTCAGTTTATTCCACCATCTAAATTATAATACAGTTGAAATGGCATCACAGATGGTTAGGGCTGAAAGGGCCATGGATATCATGTAGTTCAGCCCCCTAATTTTATAGAAGAGGAAATTGAGGCCCACAGAGGTTAAATGACTTGCCTAAATGACTTGCAATGAACAATAGCAAGAAGAATTGCTATTGCAAATATGTAGTCTTTTTTATTATAGGTTTTTGTGGGCTTGCTTGAGAATACAACCGTTGTTTATATCATTGCTTTGGCAGGAAAGTATATGGTAAGTACAAAAACCCACTACAACCTCATCCAAAGGAATGAAATAAGAACCGAGGAGATAAGGCAAGAATAGAGTAGTGGTATATAGAAAATAAACAGGGAAGTTCAGGAATGTGATTCATTCTTCAAGAGGGCCTACCCTGGAGAGAGAAAGGAAATGTATGATTACCAAGAGTAACTTATGCGCTAAAGCTAGTGTGAAGCACACTGTTTTTGTCTTTTTTTCAATTACTGAATACACGAATTAAAAAAAAAAAAAAAAAAAAAAGTGGCCTGAACTAAACATTGTTCTTGGGAGAAAAATAAATAACTATTTAGCATATTTTTTTTAAGAAATGAAATTCCTGTGAACATTCTAGACTTTTTGGAGCAAAACAGTATATTAGTCCAAATGAATTTACTGACTCATTGTGCAATTTGATTTACAGTGAGTGCTTTGCCATACATAAGGTACTAATGCATTTAGATGTGTAGGAAGGAAAAATGTTTTTCTCTCTACTCTTGCCGAGTGAGTCTTAGCTGGGACCTCTTGTTGCAAAATATGAGACAAAAGATTAAGGAGAGAAAAACAAAGAACGATAGTAGCATGTGTACGTCATTATATATGAGAGATATCCAGACAAATGAGTACATCTCAAAGAGGTGGCTTTGAACTCAGGCTTAAGTATGATTTTTTGATACATTTGTTGAAATAGGAAAGAAGGATGTGGGGGAGACTGAGAAAGGGGAAGTGACCAGGAAAAGCAAACAAGGGTCAAGTTTGTCATGCAGATTTAAGACAGTACCTATTCTCTCTTGATTGAGTTTTTAGTGATTGGGAGTCATCCTTCTCTTTCTGGTACAGAAAGGTAGATACTCTCATGAATAGATATTTTTTAATAGATGTGAATTTCCCTTGTAAAAGGTTGACTTTTTGAGCTTTTTCTTTGTTTATGTCTCGAAGGAGACATGTTTTGGTATGGCATATTCTGATCTCCTAGCGTTGTAGATTATACTACAGGCTCCATTTCGCTTGATTTTTAAGTTTTTAGGTCTTGCTCTATTAATTTAAGCCATTATTTACAATTTCAGACTCATTTTCACTGGAACAAGTTTAGCTAAGGAACACAGAAATTAATTGTTTAGGCTCTTGCGACTCTTAACACTTACGGCATTAATGGGAGGAAGGAGAGAACCACAGGAAAACGAAACCACCAGAGCACATCCAGGCATACAGGTGATATGGTGAGTGTTCATAATCCAAACAAGGATGTGAATGGCTCAAAGGAGACTGCGTGCGCCCTGACCTCTTCCCCCACAAAGCCATAAGCAGGAAGTGTTCTGTGCTGCTTTCCCGAGATCCATAACGACTCCCGTGTCTGCCTCCCCTGCTGCAGGTAATGGCTCACCCATGCAATTACCTTCTTTTGTCTTCTCTGAGTTCAAGATAAATTATCTGAACCTCTTTGCAGGGGGCATCTGAAGCTGAAGTTATTTTTAGGGAGAAATAATTTTTTTTTTTCATGTAAGATACTGAGAGAAAATGAAAGGCACTTCGAGTCTTTTTAAAAGCCAGATTCTGATGTTTAGCTTGATCAAAGAGAAACTTGGGAAAGGAGGGGAAGTAGAGGATAGAACAGAATATACGGCACTATGTTCTTTGAAGGCACTGCCATTACATTTCTGATCTTTGAACTCAGCAAATTATTTCATGAGGACGAACTGAATTCTTTGCATTTGTGAAGCTAATAACCAGATAGCTTGAGCAATATGTACCAACCTTATAAACAAGAAGGCAAGCTACATTTCTTAATATGATGAATGCAGACCCACTTATGTTTATACTTGCAAATGCATTGAATCACCTTAAAACACTTTCTGGTATTCATGGAGTCAAAATGATAGCTTTTGGAGGAGCATCTAGGAGTTCTTCTAGCCCTTACACTATCTTAATCGCATAATATTATCATTAAACACTCAACCCTGCAGTCTGTTTGCCTGTGTCTGACTTCTAATAGCTCTATACTGGCTGTGAACGTTCAGGGAAATTCTTTTGTTTTTTGGAGACAGAGTCTCGCTCTGTTGCCCAGGCATGATCTCAGCTCCTTGCAACCTCTGCCTGCCGGGTTCAAGTGATTCTTCTGCCTCAGCCTCCTGAGTAACTGGGATTACAGGTGCCTGCTACCATGCCCGGGTAATGTTTGTATTTTTAGTAGAGATGGGGTTTCACCACGTTAGCCAGGCTAGTCTGGAACTCCTGACCTCAAATGATCCTCCCGCTTTGGCCTCCCAAAGTACTGGGATTGCAGGCATGAGCCACCACACCCGGCCTGGGAAATTCTTTAACTTCTCTGTGCTGGCTTACTTTAAAAACAGTGGTTAATAAAATAAAGTGAGTAGAATTAGGGCTGATTTTGAGAGGTTGCTGTGAAGACTAAATGACATAAGTGTCTGTCTTGTTGCAAATTTTCAATAAATGTTAGATGTTATTATTCATTACATTCTATAGGAAGATGATTTTCTTTTTGATTGACTTTCATTTTTCAATAGTGTGCCCACAAGGCTGTTCAACACTTACTTCATTACCCAAAGACACTCAGCTGAACACACAATTTAAACTGTAATTCCACACTAAATTACGTACAAGTAGTGGTTGATATCTAATAGACATGCTGGTTACCAAGATTTGCCTGATACACCACAATGACCCTTGTTACTAAGAGAAAACCAGCTCTTCCCTTCACTGTTCCTTCTGATAAGAAGAGGTGAGAAAAAGAAAGAAAGAAAAAAAACAGATAAGTTTTGGCACAGAAGCAGGTTACTTGTGGGCTTGTCCTTATTGCCCATCTGTCAGTGAGATCCCCCATCAAGTTTTTCAGCACCTCGTATTGATCTCAATTACATCATGATTGTTTCCTAAATTTATCTTACCTGGAGCAATAGAGACTAGAAATCCATCACATTTTATTACCTTGACTATGGAGACACCCACAAGATACAATTTCAAAGCAATGTGCACGATGTCAGATATTTCATAGTGCAATTTTTTTCCATGGGGAAAGAAATGGCTGTGAGAACCAGGACATATTTTAATCCTTCTCACCTTCATGTTCACGCTTGCTTTGACTGTTACATAGTTTTCATCTGCTAATATGTTAATGTACGTTTTGCTTCTCTGTTTTCTCTTTAAGTGGCTTTGCCAACACAATAAACACTGACAAGATTCTTAAGCAGTGTGGGAAGTATTTGAAGAAAAAGGAAGGATTTTTCATTCTGGTGTTAACCAGTTATTAAGACGGAAAGATGATATTTTCATTGCATTTTTAAGTATTTGAACCAATTTTGATTAAAATCTATAATTTGTGGGGAATGGTATGATTTGTCCAATTTGTTTACAGTCTGTTAACCAGGTTGCATATGAGTTTGATTTATCAAAGCTTAAGGCAGTCATGTTTAATGCAATATTAAATTTGATTATAGGAAATCATGTTTAAAAGTCTCTAAATAGATAAGTTCAAACAATATGGCCTATACAACATCTTTTGAAATATTCTATGGTAAATTTTGATCTATGGGCATTAAGTTTTGTATTAGTGGGGCATTTTTAGTATTATTATAGCCATGTTAAATTTATTATAATTTTTAGGTGAAACATGGTTTGATCTAAATTTTACTCTATTTATTTATGTTCTCTAACTATTTCCTAGCTGACATTTGACTTTTGGTTATGTTCGTAAATTATGTTCAATCTCAGAGGAAGAAGATTTTCTACCATTTAGGTAGAAATACATACTCAAGATAATATACAACAGAGTCTGAAAGCAATTCCAGGAGATGCAGCCCAGTAACTTTTTGGTCAATGATGACATGACTAAAATGATGGAATAGCTTCTGAAGGTGACTTTTGTGCTAAACAGGCAAAAGTCATCTGAGCATGTATGTTTTGGTAGCGTTGTTAAAATATCAGTGTCAGTGCACCTACACCTCCCAAAATCCCTTTATAACATAATAATTTGTTTTTAAAATGAGATAGGTCTTAGAGTTCGAGGAAGTAAAATTATTATTGTTTAGGCAACAAATTTCTAGTGAAAATGGAACTTCCACTAACACCACATGATGTAAAATTTTATTTTTGAGTCTTCAGGACCAGACAAAATGTTTACTAAACAGGAAAATACCAAGAACACAATCTAAGGCAATGTTTGGGGGATGGAGAAACCAACATTAATTCTTCTGGGAAAGCAACTTTAATTTTTCCAAACTTCCTCTTCCCTCTTTAAATTGTAATTGCAACCTGTACAAAGGTCTCTTTTACCACTTATCTCAAAGTAGTTAAATTATTCATGTAAATTCCTGCCCCTCCCACTCAAATCTGGGGTCTTTCAGGATGCCAATCGTGTCTTATTCATTATGGTATTTGCAGAACCTTACACAACGTCTAGCCCAAATTAGATCCTTCATAAATATTTCTAAATAAATATTCTGAATAAATAATTTCTTGAAATTAAACTGTGAAAACCTATTTACTTTTATCTCTAAAGAGAGGAAGGTAATAAAAATATATCACGGATGGAATATGGGAAACAATATTCTGGTATTTTCTTTGTCATAAAGTTATCATATGCCACAAAGTTCTTTGAAATTAAATGATTCACATCTGCAGGAAGAAGTGCCCTACCTCTGAGATGAAGTAAATTGCCTAATAGTTCATAGGAAGTTTGACAGGGAAAATGAAATGATACATTCAAAAGCCTTGCAGACCTCCAACTTTAGTTTTGACATGTAGAAACCTTAACAGTCACTACTCCTATGTTTAAAACAAGTAAAAGCTAAATAAACTGAAAAATCAGTGAAAAAACTGAGATTTTTAAGACAAGACACTGCCCCCAAATCTGAAGAAACAGGTGAATTCAGAAAATTAAGGCCAAGATCTTCTATCCTGAAGCAGATGCTGCTGGAACTGCACACTTTTAGGAAAACTGAAATGATAATTTGTACAAAGTGTTAGTAGCTATATATGGACAAACTTGAGGATAAGAAACTCCGGGGAGCTGAAGTCTTAGGGAACCCACACACTTTTATGACTTTTTCTGTAAACACCACCAGGGTCTAGTGGTAAACATCTCAGTAATATTCTCTCATGGACCTTGTGGGAGAAATAGAATAGAAATAATTGACAGATACTCCCAAAGTGTTCTCTATTAACAAAGCCTACATGCAGGGGAGAAACACTTTACTAAAGCCTCATCCCCAATGGGGTACCCACTCTAGATCCCTTCAGCTTTCCTGCCCACGAAAGAGAACAAACTACACCGTTGAACAAACACTTGTGAAAGTCGCAGGTCTGAGACACAGGGCTCACTAAAAGGTGAAATTTAATTAGAAGGTTATAGAAAGGTTCCCCTCTCTCACACAGTACTGCCAAACAGGGTTCAAGTATGGTAAGTGTGGATTAAAGAAAGACACAGACTCTGAGGAGAAGTAATGAAAGAAGACCAAAGTCAAGAGGAAAAACAAAACCGAAAAATGTATAATAGAGAAAGTTGAAACTGCTGACACAATTACATCAAACGTTGAACACAGCCCAACCCCTAGTCAGGCTGGTATAAATCCTCACACTCAAGGGGCCTATTTACTTCAGTTCTCAACACTCAATAAAATGACCAGATTTCAACAAGAAATTTAGAAAGAATGTCAACAGACAAGGAAAAAAATTAGTCTGAAAAGATAAAACAAGCATCAGAAACAGACTCAGCTATAACATACATTTTGGAAGTATTAGAAAGAGATTTAAAAACAACTATGATTAATATGTTAAGGGCTGTACAACATGAATACATGTGTAATATAAGCAAAGGAAAATTCTAGAAATAAAACATACTGCAATAGAAATGAAGAATGCCTTCAATGGGTACACTGGCAGACACAACATGGCCAAGGAGAGATTATAGATATGGAAATAGAAACTTTCCAATTAAAATACAAAGAGAAACGAGATTTAAAAAAGGAAAAAAAAAATCAAATATTCAAAAACATTGTGACAATTTCAAAAATTGTGAATATGTTGACTTGGAATTCTATTATAGAAGGAAAGGAAAATTTGAAGAGAGGGAAAAGTTATTTAATAATAGCTGAAAACACTGTGAAATTAAGGATAAACACTGAATAACAGATCCAGGGAGCTCAAAAAAAAACCGTCAAGAAGGCTAAATACCACACACTACATGTAGGCATATCATATTCAAACTATGGTAAATCAAAAAGAGAAAATTTTGAAAGAAGCTAACATATGCACGAGGAGGTATTATATATTAAAATATTATATGGTAAATTTTGATCTACGGGCATTAAGTTTTCTATTAGAGGGGTATACAAATATATAAATATATCTCTCTAATAGTAAATATATATTTATGTCTATATACCCCTCTAATGGAAAAATTAATGCCCATAAATCAAAATTTACCATATAATATTTCAAAAGATTTTTTATGAACCATATTATTTGAATTTATCATTTTGATACTTTTAAACACTATTTCCTATAATAAATCATATTTAATATTTCATTAAACGTGACTGCCTTAAGCTTTGATAAATCAAAGTCATATGCAATCTGTTTAACAGATTGTAAACAAATTGGACAAATCATATTTCCCCCAAATCATACATTTTAATCAAAATTGGTTCAAATACTTAAAAATGCAATGAAAATATCATCTTTCCCTCTTGATAATTGGTTAACATTGGAATAAAATTGTAGAGAAACAATTCTGCTAATTACAGGGGACTTCTCATCAAAAACCATGTATGTGTGTCTGCTCACACTGCTGTAACACAAATATCACAAACAGGGTGGCAGCAACAACTACTTATTTCTCATAGTTCTAGAGTCTGGAAAGTGCAAGATCAATATGCAGACAAATTTGGTGTCTGGTGAGACCTGTTCTTCATAGATTTTGCCTTCTCGTTGTGTCCTCACAGGGTGGAAACGGATGCATAAGCTCCCTTGGGCCTTCTTTATAAGGGCATTAATCCTATTTGTGAGGACTTTTTCCTGATGACCTAGACACTTCCCAAAGACCCCACCTCTTAAACCACCACATTGTGTATTAACATGTGAATGTTGAGGGGAAACAACCTTCAGACCATAGCACCATCATGCAAGCAAAGAGAGTAAAGTGAAATATTTAAAGCGTTTAAAGGAAAAAAATGTAAGCAGCAACCTAGAATTATACACATAGCAAGATTATCTGTCAAAAGTTGAGAAATACTCTCTCAGGAAAACAAAATCTGAGAAAATTCATCACTGGCAGGTCTGCCTTTCAAGAAAAGTTAAAAGAAAATTTTCAGAGAGAAGGAAACAGAGACAGGACAGAAAGATCAACAAAAGAAGTGTCATGCAAGAGAGAAATGAGGCATAAATAAAATAGAAATATTTTATTTTGTATGTATGTATTTATTTATTTATTTTTTTTGAGACAGAGTCTCGCTCTGTCACCCAGGCTGGAGTGCTGTGGCCGGATCTCAGCTCACTGCAAGCTCCGCCTCCCGGGTACACGCCATTCTCCTGCCTCAGCCTCCCGGGTAGCTGGGACTACAGGCGCCGCCACCTCGCCCGGCTAGTTTTTTGTATTTTTTAGTAGAGACGGGGTTTCACTGTGTTAGCCAGGATGGTCTCGATCTCCTGACCTCGTGATCCGCCCGTCTCGGCCTCCCAAAGTGCTGGGATTACAGGCTTGAGCCACCGTGCCCGGCCTTATTTTGTATTTTTAATTGATGTAAAGAATAACTGTTTGTTATAAGAATAGTAACAATATATTGGACAATGAAACCACATGGATAAGTGAAATGAGTGAGAGCAATGTCACAAGGAATGGGAAGAAAAAATCAGGAATACTCTGCTTTGGGTTTCCTATACTACTCTTGAATTAGTATACTATGATTTGAAAGTAGAGATAAATTTGTTAAAAATGTATGTTGAAGGAATACAACTTACAAGGGATATGAAATACTTCTTCAAGGAGAGCTACAAACCACTGCTCAAGGAAATCAGAAAGGACATAAACAAATGGAAAAAAAAAAATCCATGCTCATAGATAGGAGGTATTAATATCGTGAAAATTACCATACTACCCAAAGTAATTTATAGATTCAATGCTGTTTCATCAAGATACCATTGACTTTCTTTGCAGAATTTGAAAAATCTACTTTAAGTTTCATATGGAATCAAAAAAGAGCCCGTATAGCCAAGACAATCCTAAGCAAAATGAACAAAGCTGGAGGCCTCATGCTACCTGACTTCAAATTATACTACAAATTATACTACAGTAACCAAAACAGCATGGTACTGGTAACCAAACAGATATATAGACCAATGGAGTAGAACAGAGACCTCAGAAATAACACCACACATCTGCAACCATCTAATCTTCGACAAACCTGACAAAAATAAGCAATGGGGAAAGGATCTCCTATTCAATAAATGGTGCTGTGAAAACTAGCTAGCCATATTCAGAAAACAGAAGACAGTGCGGTGATTCCCCAAGGATCTAGAACCAGAAATAACAAAAATTATAAATCATTCTACTATAAAGACACATGCAATATTTTTCAATTTGTTTGTGTCCTCTCTTACTTCCTTCAGCAGTGGTTTGCAGTTCTCCTTGAAGAGGTCCTTCACACTCCTTGTATTCCTGGGTATTTTATTTTCTTTGTAGCAATTGTGAATGGGAGTTCACTCATGATTTGGCTCTCTGATTATCTATTATTTGTGTATAGAAATGCTTGTGATTTTTGGACATTGATTTTGTATCCTGAGACTTTGCTGAAGTTGTTTATCAGCTAAAGGAGTTTGGGCTGAGACGATGGGGTGGGGTTTTCTGAATACACAATCATGTCATCTGCAAACAGAGACAATTTGACTTCCTCTCTTCCTATGTGAATATCCTTTATTTCTTTCTCTTGACTGATTGCCCTGGCCAGAACTTCCAATATTATGTTGAATAGGAGTGATGAGAGAGCGCATCCTTCTCTTGTGCTGGTTTTCAAAGGGAATGCTTCCAGCTTTTTCCCATTCAGTATGATATTGGCTATTGGTTTGTCATAAAGAGCTCTTATTATTTTGAGATATATTCCATCAATAACTAGCTTATTTAGAGTTTTTACCATGAAGGGGTGTTGAATTTTGTTGAAGGCCTTTTCTGGATCTATTGCGATAATCATGTGGTTTTTGTCGTTAGTTCTGTTTATGTGATGGATTACGTTTATTGACTTGTGTATGTTGAACCAGCCTGGCATCCCATGGATGCTCACTGATAGGAAGAATCAATATCATGAAAATGGTCATACTGCCCAAAGTAATTTATAGAATCAATGCCATTCCCATCAAGCTACCATTGACTTTCTTCACAGAACTAGAAAAACCTACTTTAAATTTCATGTGGAAACAAAAAAGCCCATATAGCCAAGACAATCCTAAGCAAAAAGAAGAAAATGGGAAGCATCATGCTATCTGACTTCAAACTATACTACAAGGCTGCAGTAACCAAAACAGCATGGTACTGGTACCAAAACAGATATATAGACCAACGGAACAGAACAGTGGCCTCAGAAATAACACCACACATTTACAACCATCTGATCTTTGACAAACATGACAAAAACAAGAAATAGGGAAAGGATTCCCTTTTTAATAAATGGTGCTGAGAAAACTGGCTAGTCATATGCAGAAAACAGAAACTGGACCCCTTCCTTACACCTCATACAAAAAATTAACCCAAGAAGGATTAAATACTTAAATGTAAAACATAAAACCATAAAAACCCTAGAAGAAAACCTAGGCAATACCATTCAGGACATAGGCATGGGCAAAGACTTCATGACTAAAACACCAAAAGCAATTGCAACAAAAGTCAAAATTGATAAATGGGATATAATCAAATTAAAGAGCTTCTGGACAGCAAAAGAAAAAATCATCAGAGTGAACAGGTAACCTAAAGAATGAGAGAAAATTTTTGCAATCCATCTCACAAACGTCTAATATCCAGAATCTACAAGGAACTTAAATAAATTTACAAGAATAAAACAACCCCGTCAAAAAGTGGGCAAAGGATATGAACAGACACTTTTCAAAAGAAGACATTTATGTGGCCAACAAACATATGACATAAAGCTCATCATCACCAGTCATTAGAGAAATGCAAATCAAAACCACAATGAGATACCATCTCACGCCAGTTAGAATGGTGATCATTAAAAAGTTGGGAAACAACAGATGCTGGTAAGGATGTGGAGAAATAGAATACTTTTACACTGTTGGTGAGAGTATAAATTAGTTCAACCATTGTGGAAGACAGTGTGGTGATTCCTTAAGGATCTAGAACCAGAAATGCCGGCAGGCACAGTGGCTCACACCTGTAATCCCAGCACTTTGGGAGGTTGAGGTGGGCAGATCACCTGAGGTCAGGAGTTCCAGACCAGCCTGGCCAACATGAAGCTCCATCTCTACTAAAAGTAGAAAAATTAGCTGGGACTGGTGGAAGGCACTTGTAATCCCAGCTACTCAGGAGGCTAAGGCAGGAGAATTGCTTGAACTTGGGAGGAGGAGGTTGCAGTGAGCCACGACCGCGCCACTGCACTCCAGCCTGGACAACAAGAGCGAGACTCCATCTCAAAAAAAAAAAAAAGACCTGGAAATACCATTTGACCCAGCAATCTCATTACTGGATATATACCCAAAGGATTATATACCATTCTACTATAAATACACACTCACATGTATGGTTATTGCAGCACCGTTTACAGTAGCAAAGACTTGGAACCAACCCAAATTACCGTCAATTATAGATGGGACAAAGAATGTCTGGCACATATACACCATGGATTACCACACAGTCATAAAAAACAATGAGTTCATGTCCTTTTCAGGGACATGGATGAAGCTGGAAACCATCATCCTCAGCAAACTAATACAAGAACAGAAAACCAAACACCACATGTTCTCACTCATAAGTGGGAGTTGAACAATGGGAACACATGGACACAGGGAGGGGAACATCACACATAGGGGCCTGTTGGGGGGTAGGGGGAAAGGGGAGGGAGAACATTAGGACAAATACCTAGTGTATATGGGGCCTAAAACCTAAATGATGAGTTGGTTGGTTGCAGCAAACTGCCATGGCACATGTGTACTTATGTAACAAACCTGCATGTTCTGCACATGTATCCCAGAACTTGGAAAGAAAAAAGACTACTGTACATGTATACATGTATGTTTATTACAGCACTATTTACAATAGCAAAGACTTGGAACCAACCCAAATGCCTGTCAATGATAGATTGGATAAAGAAAATGTGGCACATATATACCATGGAATACTATGCAGCCATAAAAAAGAATGAGTTCATGTCCTTTTCAGGGACATGGATGAAGCTGGATGCCTTTATTCTTAACAAACTGTCACAGGAACAGTAAACCAAATGCCGCATGTTCTCACTCATAAGTGGGAGTTGAACAATGAGAACACATGGGCGCAGGGAGGGGAACATCACATACCGGAGCCTGTCAGGGGGTTGGGGGAAAGGGGACAGATTGCATTAGGACAAATACCTAGTGCATGCGGGGCTTAAAACCTACATAATGGGTTGATAGGTGCAGCAAACCACCATGGCACGTGTATACCTATGTAACAAGCCTGCACGTTCTGCACGTGTATCCCAGAACATGTATCCCACATGTAATTGTTAAAGTAAAAAATAAAATGTATGTTGAGAACTCTAGGGTGACAACTAAAAATATTTTTTAAGGTGTAAATGGTATGACAAAAGAGGAGATACAGTGGAGTCATACAAAGTGCTCAATGAAAACCAGAGTAAACAGAAAAAGAAGAAAGAAAGAACAAATGCCACAAATAGAAACCTGCTATGAATATAGTTGATATTAATCCAACTACATCCATAATCACTTTAAATGCGAATGGAGTAAATTCTCTAGTTTAAAGATGAGAGATTATCAGAATGGATTAAACAGATAAACAAAACAGGACCCAAGTATACGTTGTAGATAATATGTTTTTTGCACAAACCCACTTTAAATATAAGCTCAAATAGGTACAAGTAAATATATGGAGAGAGATATACAATGGGCTTACACAAATCGAAAGAAAGATAGAGTAGGTATATTAATTTAAGACAAAGTAGACTTCAGAACAAGAAAAATTATAAAAAGGCTATCACATTATATAATGATAAAGGGTCAATTTTATGAGCAGACAAATTGACTAAATGTATGTGCAACTAGTAACAGTGTCAAAAAATGTGAAAAAATAGTGTAACTGAAAGGAGGAATATACAAATCCACCCTTATAGTTGGAAACTTAACCTACCTCTCTCAGTAATGAACAGATTAAGCAGGCATAAAATCAGAAAGAATATAGTTGATTTGAACAGCACTAAAAATCAGTTTGATTGAATTACCGTTTTTAACTACTCCACACAATGTGTAGAAGAATATATATTCTTCTCGAAACATTCACCAAGATAAGCTTCATTCTCAGCCATAAAAACACATTATAGCAAATTTATGAGTAAAAGTCATAAAAATTATGTCCTCAAACTACAATGGAACTGAACTAGAAATCAATAACAGAAAGTTAATTAGAAAATCCCCAAATATCAGAAAATTATGCAATGCATTTTTAATTTCTAACACATAGATCAAAGGGGAAGTTTCAAGAGTCGAAAGAAGTTTGGAGATTTCTCAAAGAACTAACAGTTGAGCTATTATTTGACCCAGCAATCCTATTACTGGGTATATACCCAAAGGAAAACAAATCATTATACCCCCAAAAAAACACATACATCTGTATGTGCAATGCAGCATTGTTCACAATAGCAAAGACATTGAACAAACCTAGGTACCCAGCAATAGTGTATTGGATAAAGAAAATGTGGTACATATACACCATGAACTACTACGCAGTCATAAAAAGAATGAAATCAGGTTCTTTGCTGCAACATGGGTGCAATGGGAGGTCATTATCCTAAGTGAACTAACACAGAAACAAATAACCAAATATTTCATGTTTTCACTTATCAGTAAGAGCTAAACCTTGGACACACATGGACATTAGGATGGGAATAATTGACACTGAGGAGTACAAGAGTGGGAAGGTACAGAGTGGGGCAAGTGTTGAAAAACTATTGGGTACTATGCTCACTTTCTTGGTGATAGATTTAATTGTATTCCAAACACCAGCATCATGCAATATACCATTGTAACACACCTGCACATGTACCCCTAGAATCTATAATACGAGTTAAAAATAATAATTTAAATAAATATTAATATACAACTTTTAATTTTTGAGATCTTAAAGTGGAGGTTTCAGAGAAATGTATAGCATTATATGAATGTATTGGAAAAGCATAAAGATCTAAATAATAACCTAAGCTTCTACCTTGGGAAACTAGAGAAAGAAGAGACATTTAAGTATAAAATAAGCAGAAGAGAACAAATACTATTTAGAGCAAAAATTAGTGAAATTGAAAACAGGAAAACAGAGAAAATCAATAAAATCAAGTTGCTTGTTAGAACAGATAAATAATAATTCCAAATCTCTAGTCAGGCTAATGAAATAAAGAGATACCGATTACTAATAACAGAAATGAAAACAGACTAATAGCTATTGATTCGATCGACATTAAAAGATAATAAAAGCATACTACTAACAGCTCCTAGTTCACAAATTTGATAACAGATGAAATGGACAGATTCTCTGGAAAGCATAAATAAAACTCATCCAAGGAGAGATTGATGATCTAAATAGGTCAATAACTATTGAACGAATTGAATCAATAACATAGACCTTACATACGTCACAAAATTGACTCAAAATTGATCATAGCCTTCAATTAAAACAAAAAAATTATAAACTTCTAGAATAAAACAGGAAAATATGTGACCTTGAGTTTGGTGATGTATTTTCATATATAATAACAAAACCAAAATCCATAAAATTTATTTAAAAAATATATAAGTTGAACTTTCTTAAAATTAAAAAATTTTGGTCTGCAAAATACACTGGAAGAGAATGAAAAGAGAAGGAACACGTTGGGAGAAAATGTTTGCAAAGCACATATCTGATAAAGAACTTTTATCCAAAATGTACAAAGACCTCTTTAAACTCAATATTATAAACAAAAACCGAGTTACAAAATGAGCCTAAGATGTGAACAGACACCTTACTAGAGAAGACATGTAGAAGGCAATAAACACGTAAAAATATGCTTATGAGCATGCATCATGAGATAATTGCAAATGAAAGCAGCAACAATATATACATTTATTAGAACGGTAAAAATTCAATATCTGACAATGGCAGTTGCCGGCAAGGATGTGGAATAAAGGAGCTCTCTTTTATTGCTGGTGGGAATGCAAAGTGGTACAGCCACTGGGAGGACAGTTCAACAGTATCTTACAAAAAATCATCCTAGGCTTATCTTACTAAATAATCCAGCAATCACTCTCCTAGCTATTTTCCCAACTGACTTAAAAACTTATGTTCACACAAAAAACTACACATGATTGTTATAGCGGCTTTATTCATAATTGCTCCAAACTGGCTGTAACCAAGGTATCCATCAACAGATGAATGGATAAACAAACTGGCTCATCAATTCAAGGAGGTGCCTAAGAGAGCCACATACTCTGTGATTTCAGTGATCATACATTCTGGAAACGGTAACACTATAAAAATGATTAAAGGATTAGAGATTGACAAGGCTTCAAATAGTGTGTGTGTGTGTGTGTATAAGACTAAATATATATATATATATATATATAGGTCAGGGAATTTTTGAGAGTGATGTACCTATTCAGTATGATACTGTTGATGTGTGATACTATGCCTTTCTCAGTAGCTATAGACTTTTACAGCATAAGGAGTACATCTTACTGTAAGCAAAATTAAAAAACAATAAGATCACAGGATGAAATGCAGAGTGTGATAAAATGAAACTATCTAATTGTATAAGAAACATTTAAAATGACTTCACTGAAGGAGGTGGGGTGAAAGACTGAATTATATCCTCCCCAAAAAGAAATGTTGAAGTCCTAACCCTACTAATGCAGAAAGGGATATTATTCGGATAATTACAGGTGCAATTAACAAATGTGACATCATGCTGAAGTAGGGTGTGTCACTGATACCTTGATTTTGGACTGCTAGACTCTAGAATTGCATGTCAATGCATTTTTGTTGTTTTAAGCCATCTGGTTTGTGACACTTTGTTATAGCAGTCCTGGGAATTATTATACTCCTCCAAACCCACAACTGCAGTGTAATCATGTGATAAACATTAGACAAACCCAATCAAGGGACATTCTACAAAATGTTTGAATCGTGTTACTAAAAATGATCAAGGTCACCAAAGGCAATGAAGGTCTTGTACACTGTCACATACAAAAGCAGTCTGTGAGAATTCATAACAATGAAATATAATGTATTGTGGATAGGGTTCTGGAACGGAAAAAAAAATACATTAAGTAAAACAATGGAAATTGAAATCAAAGATGAATGTTATTTGATAGTAATGTGTTGATATTGGTCCACTAATTGTGGCAAATTTACCATGTTAATGTAAGTTATTTATTTATATAAGAAACTAGGTATGGAGTATGTGGGAACTGTATTATCTTCATAATATTTTGTTTAAAACTATTCTAAAATAAAAAGTTTGTTAAAATAATCTAAAAACACTAAGAGTCTAAACACTTTAAACAGGACAGTGGAGAACAGGAGAGCTTGTAGGTGAGATCAGCTGCATGTCCTGATGTGTTCAGTGGTGCCCTAGTTCCATGTTTTGCTAAGGAGGAATTGCCTTCTTCTGTGTTTTGAACCTTCCTTTTGAAGGTTCACAGTATATCTTAGCATAGAAGGCCCAAGAAGTCCCACATAAAGAAATCAGTGACACTCAATTTTACTCAGCATTTCCAGCTTTAATTATTCATTTTTACTGATGCTTGCATAACTGGATCTTCAGATGCACTTGGTCAAACGCTAACTGTTGGTTAGATTTTGTGATTTAAGAGCCAAAATCAGGACACCATTGAGTCAGTTGAGTCAGATTCCACCATTAAGCTTGAGGAGTTAGAACAGGACGTGACCTCAGGAGGAGTGATGGTGCACAGGAAGAGTGAGTCTGCCAGTCTAACATGGAATGACTGAGTTCCTCTGTCTGACTGCAGAAACCTACTAGTGTATATCCCAGTTCACCTGTAAATTTCATCCACGGTGGCTGTGCTGAACAGAGTGAGTTGATAAGTCCTGAGGAGGCCTGTACACTGGGTATGAAGAGCTGGGGGTCCCTGAGACTGAGTCCTCTTTTCCAGGGTTGAGACAGTAGTCCTTTATCTGTTGTCACAAACCCTGGGGAAATGAGGGTCCTAAAATCTTTATGCAGACCGTGAATGAGCATTGTGGAGACTCAACAAAATACTTCAGGAAGTATGTATTTTTCTCCATGTGTTAAAGTGGCTGAAGTAAATTGAATGAATTTGATTAACTCATTTATAAATGTCACTGCATATACACTAGCTCTCTCAATCATCGCATATTTTCTCAATTAATGTGCATTAAAACAGTGCTAAAATAATGGAAACCTCTAAAAGTTTAGCCATTCTCAGAAATACTGAATCTAGAGCAAAATGGGTAGAATGAAACATATATAAACATCACGAATGAAGCTCACAGGCTGTTATTCATGGTATCCAGTCAATACACTAATTGACTAATTGACAATATTTGAGAACAAATAAAGAGGTGTCAGACATTATGGTATTGCATAGTGAGTTTTGCAATTAATTTTCATCAAGCTACCATTTCCCCAACAAAAAGAAAAAGAGTTTGAAGTGCTGGGCTTTATAGGCTGACAGCGTTTTCATCTCTCTAGAAGCCAGTACTTTTTACTTACTAGCCGTATACAGTTATGTATTATGTTATTACCCCATCCGTTAAATGGGTTAATACTCCTTTCATTATATATTATGCATATTGGAAGTTGTCTAGATATTAGCAGTATAGCATTCCAGCAAAATAGTAGGCATTCTTTATGAGTTTTTTTTTTACCATTGTTTTAATTGATATAGTTTTGACCTTTCTAGTATAATCATGTGAAAAACAATTTTAGTAGGAGTGTTGTAATAAGTAAAAACTAAAACAGGCACAGTAAAGCTAAAACAATCACAATAAACCTGAGATGATAAAGAATTAAGAAGGTGACAATAACCTGGATTGGATGAAACATGATATAGCAGTAAATTTTCTTTCTCCGAATTGCTAAGCTTTATGTTCCTCTTTGTTCTTCATTTGTTGGGTAAAGGAGTAAGAATGAACTAAGTGTAGAACTGCTTTCTTGAAATGTAGTTATCGAGAAAATTAAATTATGCCTGCATGTCTAATAAAAGCATCTATTTCACTCCTTCAATTATTGATTAAGCACCTACTAAGTATCAGGTCATGTTCTAAGCTCTGGAGACAGAGCTGCAGACTAAGTGGATAAAGCTTATGCAGAGCTTACATGTAACCAGAAGAGACAGTAACATGTATAAGTATATAATCAAATAGTGCTTTAAAAAATAAGCAGGATGATGAAGTCACAAAATAATAGTGCAGGGGGAGAGACTTTTAAAAATAGTATTGTCAGAAACATGTTTTGGGAAGGGAAGGGAAGTAGCCACACCTAGGAAGTAATATTTCAGGTCTCCAGTAAAAGTACAAAGGCCTTTTACAAGGGCAAGGTCGTTGTGTCTCGGGAAGAGCGAGAAGACCAGCAAGGCTGGAGTGGTGAGGGAGGGAAGACTTGTACAAAATGAAGTAAAAGAAATTCCCAGGAACAGGATCACATATATGCATCTTCAAAATCACAGTAGGGCTTTTTAAAAAATAGGCTGTATTTTTACAGCAATTTTAGGTTCACAGCAAGCTTCAGCTGAAGCTACAGAGATTTCCTGTATACTCCCTGCCTCCACACATGCATAGCTTCTCCTATTATCAACATCCTCTACCAGAGTGGTACATTTGCTACAACTGATAAACCTCATCATAGGTATTTTGAGTTTATTCTTATTGAGATTGGAAACCACAGGGTATGTGATCAGATAAGTGACATGATCTGATTCGCTATCCTGGCTGTTGTGTGGATCGCAGACTGTAGCAGGGAAACTAGCAAGAGTGGAAGAAGGAAAATTCATTTGAAAGTTATTGAAAATTGGAAGAGAACAATCAGGGCTAATCGGATTACAATATTAGTGTTGTAGAAAGTAGAAAGTGGTTATGTCAGGATTTACTTTGAACGTAGAGGCAACAGTGCTTGGCTAATGGATCTGATATGGAACATGGGAAAAAAAAAAAGGAGTAAGGATGACCCAAGAATTTTACATATGCACTGACAGATACTTGAATATACAGACATCTTTATAAATGTCATTCAATCTGAACATTTCATCTCTAGCACAGCAGTGATCAATATGTGGAAGATCGCAGGTCCTAACATGTTGTTTAACTCCATGAGGATTGAAATATGTCTGCTGTGTTCACCGCACTCCCAAACCTTAGGATAGTGCCCAGAACATGGTGAGCTTTAAAGAAATTGGTTAAGTAGATTAATGAAAATTACTAATAGGAGAAGAGGGTTGAATAAGTCATTACGGATTGAATACGCATGACTCTTCTAAATTAAAAGGGCTTGATTTGAAGTTTGGAAGGCATTTTGTGAAAGATAATTTACTAATGAGTGTTCTCCAAAATCTCTGGCTAAAAACCATGCATTTATTAAGGCACTGGATAAGCCTTACTGCTTTGAACCACTAGTGACTTTAATAAATGTGATATTAGAACATGTTGTATGTGTGAAATATGTATGAATTCATTTTAGTTTAAAATTTTGGTTTTGGAATCTTTACTTTCAAACTCGAACTAGCATAATTAACATAACATTACCTTTTCATCAGTGGAGACTTCAGTTTTATATTTGACCTTACCCTTCAAATTCTTCATGTTCTAACTGCCTTTTAAAAATTATTAATAACTTTTGGAGGCCTCTGTCATCTTTCTATTCATTTTTCTTTCAGTCTAGTCCCATTTATTCTGCTTCCATTTATCTTTTCTGTTTCTGACGCCCCTAAATATACACGTCTATCTTACCAGTATTTTTTATTAGTTCCTTTCTGTTCCTCAAATGTTTGGTCTTCCAAATATGTAGTTTTATCCAGTTTAATTCATCAAATTTCTCAATGTTTAGAAACTACTGATGTCATCTTACAAATAATATAAGATGAAGATGGATAGAATACCTACACATTTGTCAACCTTCCCTTCTCCCTTAATACACACATTATTGATTTCACGTTTATGTTTCATGTGCACATTGAAGTTATTAATTCCAAGAACATAAAGAGAAGGATTCATCCTGTCCTTACTGCTCAGAGTTGTGGAGTGTAGTGGCCCTGAGAATAAGCCGTTTGGATTTTGTATTTCAGTGAGCATAGTTCACAGAGGATTGCAGCCTGTGCAGTTCAATGGTGGCTTCCTTCGGCAGGCCAGGGCCAGCAGTTGAAGAGGCAATCATAGAGCTGGGCTTGATACCTTCTCCCACAAAGTAATTGAAACAAGATGGAAGCTCTTAACCACCAGAAGTCAAGAGGCCTTAGTTACCTGGAATACTAAGAGGGGTAGCCAGGGAATGAGACCTGCAGGGTGTTGTGGGATGGTTAATAGGTCATGATGTTCTTGGGTGTATAATAAGTAGAAAGTCATCAAGGGTACTGCTTAATATTTATTTATTTATTTTTCAAGAAGAGAAGAGTAGAGAAGCAGGAGGCTGAGCTTTGTCATCCAAATGAAAAAATTAAAAATTAACGACTCCTTCTTTATCCTCAGACCAGAATCAATTTTCAGATCTAGCATTCATTATTATACCCAAAAGAGGTAACTGGGTTCCGAGGAGGAAAAAACCTTCAAGAGTGATGTTTTCCTCTCAGTTCTCCCCTAAAGGCCCTAAGACTTTTATGTTGGCAATTATATCCTAGAGAAAAAGGATTAACCAGACATTTTGGGCATTTGGCATTAACCAACTGATTATTGATTATAAAGCTTGTTTAGAAGGGCGGGGACCTGGAGTTCCATAGCGTCATCATGAACCCCTTTCTGTTAGATTGGAGGCCTGTGGGTTAAAGTCCACTGACAGTGGGTCCAGCACATCTGCAAACCCACCTAGAGGTCATCCCCCCAGTCTCTGGAGATGATATACTTGGTATTTGATGTACCCATCTTATTGGTTCCATAACCTGACACGTAAGTCATTGGAGTTGAAAGATCAAGTGTAAATTTCTGAAACTGCGTAATTCCCTTCACCTCCCATCCTCTGCCAAGCCAAGACAGTAAGTAAAAATCAACATTATATCCATTAAAAACATAAATGGTGCAGGAGTGTTAGTTCCTGTCATAGCTCCATTTAATTGTAGCTACTACAGACTTAACCAAGGAGAAGCCCTGATCACAGCTGCTTTACCAGATGTAGTATCGTTGCCAGGGAAGATTAATAAGGCCTCGGGTACACAGTATGTGGCCACTCATTTGGTGAACATGTTCTTTTGCATTCTGATTTCAAAAAAGAATATCAGAAACAGTTTGCATTTAAATGAGACATCCACCTATATTTACTTAAAAGTTTTGTCTCAGGGATATGTTAACTTCCCACCCCTTCCAAAGAGCTCTGTAGCACGTGTACATCCCACAGGACATCACACAGATTCATTACATTGACAATATCATGCTGATTGTACAGGGTAAGCAAGAGGTGATAAGCATGCTGGAGGCATTGCTAAGACAGTTTCTCTACAGAGGGTGCAAGATAAATGAAGTTTCAGGAACCAGTACAGTGAAGTGTTAAGGTATTCAGTCGTCACGACCATGCCAAAAATACTATCCAAATGAAAGAAAAAATGCTGCAGATGCCATCCTCACTGCTAAGAGGAAAGAAGAGAAACATGCAGCATCTTTAGGCTCTTAAGACAGCATATTCCATACACTACTCCAGCCCATCTTCCCAGTGATATAGAAGGCTACCAACTCTGAGTAAGATACCTAGCAGAAAAAAGAGTCTGTATCAGGTGTTTGTAGGTCATTGCTACGATCTGAATGTTTGTGCCCCCAAATTTCAAATGTTGCAACCTAATCCCCAATGTGGTGATATTAAGAGGTGAAGTCTTTGGAAGGTGATTTGGTCTTCAGGCTGGAGACCTCACAAGTGGAATTAATGACCTTATAAAAGAAGCCTGAGGGAGCTTGTTTGACCCTTTCATCTTGTGAGGATGAAGGGAGAAGTTGCCATCTATGAGAAAGCAGGTCCTCACTAGATACCAGATCTACTGGTGATTTCATTTTGGACTTCCTGGTCTCTGGAACTGGAAGAGATAAATCTGTGTTTATAAACCACCCAGGTTATGGTAATATGTTACAGCAACCCAAATAGATTAAGACAGTCATGGTGTCATTAGCCCTGAAATCGACAGTATAATCAAGCTGACCCTATATTGTTGAAGATGTCACTGGTGTGAAAAGGTGACCTGTGAAGTTTATGTCAAGTGCCAGTGCGAGTCGCAACACAGCCACTTCATATTCTAGAGCAAGACCATGGCTTTCATAACAGAGATTATATATCCTTGGGAAATGCATTTTGGAATGTTACTGGGGCCAGGTGGAGATGGACAGCAAGTATTATTTTCCTTGGGATAGCAAGTATTATTCAGAACTACCCTCTTAGGATCTGAGTTCTATTTAGGACTGAAAATCATAGAGTTGGACTTGACTATTAGAAGTTCATTATAAGTTGAAATGTTAGATCTGAGATTGAGCATGAGCATGTCAGAGAGTTAGAGCAAACTGCTGCAGAAGGTAGACCAGAGGCTCCATGTCACCCTAATAGTTCCCCTTGTGCCCCTTCCCTGGCTCACATCCATGGCAGCAGGGCCCTGTACAACCAGCTGAAAAAGGAGGGAAAAATCCAAGTTTGGCTTGTGAGCGGGTCAGCTTGGTGCTTGAGTGTGAATCAAAAATAAATACTGTCTGAGTAACAGCCACTCAGGGCCTACCCTAAAAACACATTGGAGAGAAAAAAATGTCCCTAATAGGTAGAGCTATGAGCAGTGCACCTGGTCATCTCTGGGTGTGGAAAGAGAAGAGGACTGGGGTGAGGATATATACAGATCCCTGGACACAGGCTCAGCTGTCTGTTCAGGGGCTCAGAAGTAAAAGGAAAAATGAATAGAAGAGCAGAGAAAGAATGTCTGGCATAGAGACACATGGACAAGTGTTTGGGAATGCTATGAAGTATGTGAAGCCTTTTATATTACACGTTAACATCCAGCAGAAAACACCTACCACAGAAAAGGCCCTGAAAAACCAAATAGACAAAATTGACCCAGTCGTTATTAGCTGGCCTTTGTCACTGGACCCTACAGAATTGGTGTGATGAACACGCAAGTGAAGTGATCGTGTTGGCAGAGACAGAGGCAATGAATGGGCCCAATGAACTCCATTTTTTCCGCAGTGGATACCAACACTCATCCTCTAACAGGGCAAGACTCCCTAAAGAGAAAAAAATGGCTATTTAGGTCCCTATGCAGAGTATTTTTCATCTTAGAAAAAATAATCATTAGTCCTTACAAGATAGACACTATTCCAGGTAGGGGTTTGCCTTTGCTGCCCAATGAGCCTCAGGAGGCACACTGTCCAGGAATTTTCAGAATATTTTATACACAGTTATGTAATACCACATAGCATAGCATCTGACAAGGGGATTCACTTTACACCTAATAAGTGTGTGAGTAGGCTCACAGTAGACTTGGAACACTGCACCATGGCCAGCTGATCACAGGATACACTGATCATTTCACATATTATGCCATCTGGATGTACCCAGCCTCCTGAGTGTTGACATGATCTTCTAACAACTCAGCTGAAACACCAGCTCAGAGGCAGCACTCCAAAAGAATAGGTTTCATTTATTTTAGGAAGCAATGTATATATTAAATCTAAGATTCCCATATAGGGTGATGTTCTCAATAGGGTCCAGGGACCAAGCGATGTAAACAGAAGTAGCCCCACTCAGAAAGGGTATATCAAAAGGCTTATTGAACATCAAGTTATGGTTGCCAACAGGGCACTTTACCCTCATTGTGGCAAGGCACCAGCAGTCAAGGAAAATGTTACACAGCTGACAAGCAATTGCTTCAGATCCACAAAAGGAGATAGAGCATTTTTAAATGGGAGCAGGTCAGAATGCATGTTGAACTCAGTAGATTCACCTTGGCTCTGACCATTATGCACTTGCCTCATTATAATTGTGAATAGATTTGGGACTAAGAGAGGTGTGCTTACCAGCATCCTCATTTCAGATGCCGAATATCAGATGCCAAGTTTGTGGGCAAAACTTAGAATCTTTGCATGTGTAAGGATGTCATTGCAGTATCACTTTTGATGGCCAGGAGTTAGGAGCATTGGGGATTGCACCCTTGTTAAGATAAGAGAAAGGAAAAATATGTTGCATGTATACTGTGGAGCCATATGCAAAAATTCAAAGAGGCAGAGGATTGGCTAAACACAAAATAACATGCATTGACCTTAAAAATAGTGTTTGTTGGAAAAAGTGAAGAAAATAAGGAGATATCCAAGATAATGTATTAATGATGATTAAAGGCATATGCCCACCAAAAGACAATGCACATTTTGAAAGAACATACACATTCACACCACATTAGAATGTTAGAATAATACTCTGCTTTTTGGAAAATTTGGAGGAGAATAGGTGTTTAGGCATTAAAGAAAACAAACAAAAAAACCCCTAAAACTGGTTAGACAGGAAAAATCAGAACAAAAGCATAGATGCTCTTCAATTTATGGTTGGATTACATTCCAGTAAACCCATTGTAAGTTGAAAATGTTGGAAATCAAAAATGCATTTAATGTATCCAGCATAGCAAGCATAGCTTAGCCTAGCCAACCTTAAATGTGCTGAGAACACTTACATTAGCCTACACTTGGGCAAAACCATCTGACACCAACCTAGTTTAAATTGAATGTCTCATGTATGTTTACCCTCATGATCATGCGGCTGACTGGAAGCTACAGCTCGCTGTCTCTGCCTGGCATCACAGGCCTAGGAAAAGACCAAACTTCAAAATTCAAAAATACAAGTAAAGTTTCTAATAAATGCATATTATTTTTGCACCATCCGAACATCAAAAATTTGTAATTTAAACCATTGTAAACCAGGAAGCATCTGTAGTGCTCACCAAGTACTTTGTAGCCATCACCTTTTGATGTATCCAACATTCCCCTCCACCTCAATGAATGCTACTTCTAAAGCATCCTTTATTCCAACACTTGCAACATTTAAATTCATGGTAGATTGAGGTGCCTGGCAGTCCTAGACATCGCCACACATTTTGCAGATGATGAGCTCTGAATGTAGGCAATGATTCTCCATCCTGCTTCATCAACTGCGTCCCATCCACTTTATGTCGCTTTCCCTCAGTTGGTTGACCTGTCACTTGGCTTTGGTTTTCTGCTTTGGTTTCCTTTTATTCCCTCAGTCTTAACCCAGGAAGTTTCCACTTCTTGCTTAGTTGCATAGAATGTATTATTTATACATAAGCCCAAAAGACAAATTCAATTTTTCATAAAAAAAGAGCTTTCTGAGAGTAATCACCCATCACTAGTGATTTTTTAAATTTTTATTTTGGGTTGGTTTTCAGGGATTTGAGCTGTAATTTATGAGAAAAAATAGCTCATTAAGAGAAGGTAATATTGCTGTTCTGTAAATATTATAAACATCGTCCACAAATCATGAATTTTACTGAAACATAAACAGCATAGCTTCCACAGAAAACACCCCACAGGACCCAAGCACTTGGACAGGGATTCCATCATCACAGTATTAAGGGCTTTTTTTTTTTTTTTTTTAAACCAACTATGACCTGAGTCACTTTAGGTGTGAGATGCTCCCATCTTGCTCAGTTAGAAAAACAGAGTACAGCCTTTATAAGAATGTATCCTTAAGGACAAAACATCGATTCAATACTTAACTATTAGCCAATTGACAATGACCTGAGAGGCCTAATAGCAACTAGACTGCTGTTATTTTTCTTGACTGAACCTAAGAATTCATATTCTGTTCTGAATCAATGGATTTCATTTAACACATTTGGTAACAAAGAACACTACAAAGTGTTCTGATTGATATTGAGTGCTTGCTGTGTACGCAGCATGGCTTCATGTGCTTTGTATGTATTAACTCGTGAAATCCTCCAGACACAGTCACGAGACAGGCACGGCGGTGAACCTTGCTTTGTCGTTAAGGGAACACAGAGAGGGAAACTTCAGGTAAATTATTCAAGTTTAAAGAAGAATAAGCAGAACTGGAGGTTGAACTCAGGCCTTCTTGCTCTGGACCTTTGTTCTTTACCCGTGGTGGAAACTCCCTCCCCCAAATTCTTTCAAGTTGTTTTAATTTTACCACCATTGTTTGTGTTGGAAACGTGTGAACAGTGGACTAAGGAATTCTTTTTCTAAGTGAATAAAAAAGTAATGCTGTCTTCAAGTCTTACAGAATTAGAAAAGAGGTTTTGGGTTTTTTTTTTTTGAGATGGAGTCTTGCTCTGTTGCCCAGGCTGGAGTGCAGTGTTGTGATTTTGGTTCATTGCAAGCTCCCTCTCCCAGGTTCAAGCTATGCTCCTGCCTCAGCCTCCCAAGTAGCTGGGACTACAGGCATGTGCCACTACATTTGGCTAATTTTTATATTTTTAGTAGAGATGGGGTTTCATCATGATGGTCAGGCTGGTCTCTAATTCCTGACCTCAAATGATAGACTTCCCTCAGCCTCCCAAATTGCTGGGATTATAGGTATGAGCCATGACGCCCAGTCAGTTTTTATGTTTTTGTTTTCTTGATAGCAGGACACCTAAAAATTCTAATACTCAGATTCAGACCAAAGCAGACACCTGAAATCAATATGATGTTTTAGTCCATGGTGCTTACTTTCTTCGATATTGACATTATCTACATGTTTAAAAATATGCATAAAATTATGGTTACTTGCATGTAAGTAAGGATCAGATAAATAAGGGATAGAGAATGAAGTGTTCACTAGCTTTGTAATAGGTTTTAACTAAAGCTTAAAACTCCAAGCCTCAGTTTTTAAAAGTTGTTAACTGGGTGTGTGAGTACCTACTTCAGGATATTTTTGTAAGTATTAAACTAATTAAAGCATGTTTAGTGATTAGCAGAGTGCTTGAATGTTAACCAAAATGCAACACTGGCATTATTATTATTTATTAGATTAAATAATAATCCTCCCATGAGAATTGGTTTTGGGGCTTTCTATTTATTTATTTTTCTTTTCCTTTTTGATGATCTTAGAAGTGTTCTACTTTGAGTCATTTCTGCTTATTTATACCAGCAAGCTCTCCAGGAAATGGACTTTGCTGCATCAACTTGAGCCATGGGATCCTAATTTAACTCAATAACAGCTAGAGTGGATACTATAATTTTTAGTGAAATGGTGCTATGTCCTGAGGAAGGTGGAAGACAAAATATCCAATATCTAAGGGGGACAGTTAGAATAGTAACATACATTTCTGTAATACGACCTGTCTGGTGGAAGAGATGGATAGCAAATTGTTAGCTCCTTTCCTAATGCTGGTTCCTTCTTCAGTCTCGATTCATCATCCAGGAATAGTCTCATCATTTTCAACCAATGGGGTAAGAATGAAAGAGAACATATTTCAAGGTTTCTAACTTTTAAAACACAGATATTGAGATTACCAGGATTAAAATGGCTACATTTGCAAGAATGGCTTATTTTATGAATTACACAGGCTGGGAGATGTTTGTCTGGAAAATGAAGCTACTGATCTTTTAAGAGGAGGCTCTTGGCAATCTGCCTTCACACTATTTTGCTCTGAGTTACCGACGCTTTCTGCTTACTCTCTGCTATCTGCTGACTATCTGGGAAAAGCCTGGCTTTTCCTCTAAATTGAAAGCAGAGCTCTGATCTCGAAAGTAGAAAACACTTATAATAAAAAAAGAAAGAAACAAATAACAACACATAACACCTCATTTCTTCATTTGGACAAGTTAAAGTTATTTAAAAATCCTTTAGTCATTCTCACTGCAAGACACATTTTATGTAGGAAAGAGGAATGTTGCTTCCAAGTTAAAAAACACATGTCCTAAAATAATATCATTTTATATTTCTAGAATCGTTATTGAGTAGTATCCTCTCTACCACCAATGCAGTTTTGAATAAATCTATCTGAATATTCCAAAGTCGAGATTGTTCTTAAAAAAAAAAAAAAAAATCAAGCACTTGACGAAGAAGCCTCTGAGTGCTTTCATGCCGTGCAGACCGTGGGGCCATGTGTGTACTCGAAAGCACGTGGCTGTGTTTGCTGCAGACAGATTGCAACAGTCTGACTCTGAGGGCGCTTCCATCAAGGCCATCAGTTTTGATGTAGGTTGGTAATTACCCAGCATGCTGTCTTGAATTCAGTCTCAAGCTGTTTGTATTTCTTTGTACTAATTCCACCCAATATTTTCATATCTTAAATTGCATTAACAGTGGAGAGGCTGTTGGAGTGCCAAAGTATATTTTGAATTATTAAATTCATTTATGTCTTCATTATTTCTTAACAATTATTAAGGATAGAGAGAAGAGAATCTTGAGAATTCCTGTGCCCACAGGGAAAGGTTCATAGTTCATCTTATCCTCAGGTAGGTTTTGTAAGTTGTTGATTCTGCATTTTAGATTAGCTTATTCATTCATTCATTCATTCATTCAATTATTCAATACATGATACATTTGTTAATGTGTTCTGTGAGCCAGACATTGGAGGTTTGGAGGCACAAAAATGCAATAAACCTCATTCCTCTTCTAAATGAACTTTTACTTGGAATGACTTCCTCAGCTCACATATTTCTCCTGTTTTTTCACTTGGTCAACTTCTCCAGACCCTTCCATTTGTATACAAGTATTCCCTGCTCTGTGAATCTTTTCCTGATTCCATCCGAAAGACTTGGTAGCTCTTGTTTTCCATCTACTTCAATGTGCAAACGTCCATTATAACAATTAGTTTAGGACAGTGGTTTTCAGAGAGCAGTCCTTAGACCAGCAGCATCAGCATCTTGTGGGAACTGGTTTGACGTGAATTATTGAGCTGTTTCCTAGGCCTGCTAAATCAGACACTGGGGCTTGGGTCCAGCAATCTATATTTTCACAAACCCTATGGTGATTTGATGCAAAATAGAATCTGAAAAAATACTACTTTTATGTATTACAATTTCAAATTTGTGTGTCTGTCTTTCCACTAAATTGTAAAAAACTTGAATGCAGGGATAATGTCTTTTCACCATGAAAAACTGAAGTACTGAATACAGTAATTTGCGGAAAAATCAATTAAAAACTAATTATGAAGCTTTATGCTTTTAGATTAGTATTCTCTTTCTCCAGAAATCTCAGCTGATATACATATGTACCAAGGAGACATATAATTGAGGTAGAAGGAGAATAACCCATCAGCAATCATTAACACCTAATGGAGTGCGAGGCACCATGGTTTATTAGACAGTTGTTGAGTTAATTAGCAATCAAACTCTGGGTCTAGTACTTTAGCCAGAGAAAATTAACCACCCTTTTTGAGTCTTGATTTTCTTATCTGTAAAACACCAATCATAACAAATAAATCACAGGATATCCATGAACGTAAGATGGAAAAATGTATGTATAAAATCCCAGTACTATGTATTATTAGTCACAGAGTTCTGGTTCCCCTGAGAATCTTGAATTCTCTATTGAAGAAGTGGATCTTATTTTCTATTTTCAGCTTCTTTGCTCAACAGTTCAGGATATAAACCTACCTACTAGTTGCCTTAAATGGGGAAGCTATGCAAGATACATTTCTGAGACAGGACTTTGTAGTTGGCCTTAAGAAGAAGGAATTGGAATAGAGATCAAGAAAAAAAATAAGATAGTACAACAGATCCAGTATTTCCCAGAGTTATAGATAATGTGATTGAATGTGTTCAGATGGGTAGCAAATACAAAAGTAGTGCTGGGTTTAAGGCCCTTCCTGTTGCACACCAGTAAAGATGGATGCACACAGGTTTAAAAGAAAGAGAAATTTGTGTGTGTGTGTGCGCTTCTCTATTTCAAGGCCGTTTAGCAGGAGAATAGCATCTTCTTCAATTGCAAAATTAATGTAAAATTTGCCATAGAAAATCAACATTGCAATAGCTCATCATTTTGAGTATACTACTTAGTTACTGTACTAAATTTTACAGCTCTATTATCTCATTTCAGAGCTAGCTGCATAATTTGTGGGACCCCATGCAAAATAAAAATGAGGAGCACTTTGTCAAAAATAGTGAAAGATCGCTATTAACGACAGTGAAATAAAAAAGGTTTTCCTAACTTCTAGAGTCTCTGTCTAGATTTTTTGTGATGTTTTCAAAAATTTGCTATTTAATGTCATTACAAGCTAAAGAAAAACTAAGCTTTTAAATTATTAGTGAATTTTGCTTTTCATATTCATATTGTATGATGTCCATTTAATTCTTCTATAAAATTACTACAATTACTCAACATGTACTTTTTTTAGTTTGTGCATGTGTATACCCTTTGTTCCTATCATAACAGTAGAAATGCTACACAAAACGAACTCACCTGTTCTATTTCATCTCCTTGGGATTATAAGTGCACAGTCTGCCAGTACTCAGTCTGCCAATACTCTGTCTTTGGTTGCTGGTGGGTAAGCACTGAAAGTAATAAGAACTGTGTGCGGCTCTCCTGTCTCCCCTTATGTTCTCTTTTTCAGCCTAAGTAACACCAGTCAGAAAGATATAATAAGGTTCCTTGGTCAATTGGGGCTTTTTGGAACACTTTGACTTCTCTCTGTGTTTTAAATAAGTTCTGTTTCTAATGGAAAGTGTGGCTTTTTGGATTGTCATTTTCCTCACCTAGTCATGGATGTAACATGCTTACTCTGTACTCACCTTGGGTCTTCCTGGCCTCCCATGCACTATAGGTCTGCCAGAAGTGTGTGCTCATGGGGCATTGCAAATGCTGTATGAGAATGAGGTATCACAGAACAGTCTCCATGCATATTATGTGTTTGTCCCTCTGCTCACCTGTATCCATCATCATGCCATTGCACTTTGCTTACAAAACAAGTTCAAAAGTAAAAGTTATAAGAAGTTTAATACGGAAAGAGAGAAGCATTGAACCATATTTACAGTCCTTTGAGAGTGGGGCCCTTAACAACTGCTTGGGTCCCATGTCAAGGAAATCGTTCCTGTCTCATTTCATTATGAAGTAGTGTGGCTGTACCAGCCTATTAGGGAAGCACAGCTGCATTTCCACTTTATAAATGAGGACACAAAGGCACAGTTGGAAACTCATGGATGGGGATTTGATTTCAGACAGCCAGGCTCCGGAGCCCATGTTTTTAACCACTGTTTTCTATATTGAGGTGGCACAAGTTTCAGCATTTGCTGTATTATGTACCAGGTATTGTTCCAAGGGCTTTATAGATATTAACTCATTACATCCTCACAACAGTTCTGTTAGGTGTTAGACTCTTATGGCCAATTTACAAATGAATAACCCAAAGTTGAAATAATATCAGTGTATACCCAGCTCATAAGTAGTAGAAGTAGATTCAAACTCAGGCAATTGGCTCTGAAGCCCTTTCTTATTACCAAGCTAATTCTCTACAGGATGGTTTGCTCCACGTGGAAATGTTGCTATAAAGCAGGTATTCAACACAATTTTTTTGTCTTTATTCATTAAATTCCTTTTTAGAAAATAAATACTTTTCATGAGCTTGCTGAATAAACCAAAAGTCAAGACTGAAAGAAAGCACTACATATCTGTGTATAGGATATTGCTAGTAGATGGCAGGACCATTGAGTCGTGATTAACTCTTGACTAGATTAACAGAGTAGTTGATGGGTCCTGGGTGCTATAGGGAAAAGATAAAGGTAGAAAAATAGTAAGCAAAAATTTCTGTTATTTTTATGCCTTGTGCAAAATATTAAGCCCTTTTATTTATTTGCTTATTTATGTATTTATTTGAGATGGAGTCTCACATTATTGCCCAGGCTAGAGTGCAATGCCATGGTCTTGGCTCACTGCAACCTCTACCTCCCTGGTTCAAGTGATTCTCCTTACTCATCCTCCCAAGTAGCTGGGATTACAGGCGCCTGCCACCACGCTCGGCTAATTTTTTGTATTCTTAGTAGAGACGGGGTTTCACTATGTTGGCCAGGCCGGTCTTGAACTCCTGATCTCGTGATCTGCCTGCCTTAGCCTCCCAAAGTGCTGGGATTACAGGCATGAGCCACCACGCCCGACCAGCCCTTATTTTTCAGTGGTACATCACAAAGGTTGCAGACTTTGCAGAGCTAGGAAGTTTTCATAAGGGGTAAAGAAAAACGATGCAACTCTATTCCCCCTAGTATAACATGACAAGTTTCATACATAGGGGCCTGTTAAAAACCCTTTTGTACAAAGGAATTCTCAGAAGAGCTTCTGGTAAATTACAGTTTTCATTTTCAAACACTAATAAACATGATTGTATCTAATTGCAGACTGGAAGAAACCTCCAGTAATTTTCTTCAGCAATATTGTGTCAGATAGTCAAACTGGAAATAATCAATGACATTATTCTAAGCTGTATTTATAATAATTGCTACATCTCCTGCATACAAATATTGCATCTTTTCCTTCTGATTTTGCTCTTTAAACTACATCGCTGAAGTCGAAATTTTGCTCACTTAACTACTATAGATTTAAAATGACAGCAATTTCATTTAGGAGATTGAATCTTAATATTCCAAAAATCTCAGTATTTTCTGTAATTAGACGAAGTCTTTATCTTAATACAATGGTAATTAGGAATGGTCATATCGTCTCTGATTTTCTCTGACAAACTCAATTCTATGTTAATCTAGATCCAAAGATATGATTTACTTTATATAACAGATGAACTGAGTTGCAAAATTAAGCTAAAATAAAAAGATGCACAATCAGTGTTTTGGAAAAATGTATAAATGAATCAACTCACTGGCAAATAGAAATGTCATTATGTAATATTTTTACATAATGGATTTTTATCTTACAAAGTGGTAGTTTCATGTGAAATTAGCTCAATTTTATTCATTAATTTTCAATAAGACAATTAATGTCGATACGTGGCTCCTCTGATTCACATTTTCTTCTGTTTGTTACCTACTTTGGAATCAAAGAATCAGATTCCATTTTTATAATATCGGCTTTAATTTCTACATTGCAACTATTGATCCCAAATTTAGCTTTATTATGCTACTGTGAACCATTTGAAAATGCTGTGATCTCAAATTTACAATAATGAAAAATATAGAACACTAATCTGTTTAAAAATAATTCATATCTTTCCAATTTACCAAAATCTATCATTTCTAAGGGCAACATTTTATTGAATCACTCTTTATGTTCTGTGTGTATATATGTATGTATATATTGATAAGAGATATCATCTTCCAAAGCTTTTTGAATTTCTAATTTAAAATAGTGTAAATTTGTGAAATTTTCTTCATTCTTTCCTAAGCCCTCATAAGAACAAAAATAATGGGGCTGTGGTGTAAAACACACCAGCCCGCAGAAGATTTCAACAACTACCTAGAACACAGAAAGTGGATGGATACCTGTAAAAGCATAACAGGGGGTATAGGCAATGTCTCAGAATAAACAGAAACAGCCTCAGTGGGAGGAGCTGAACTACCAGCAGAACCTGTTAAGGCTCTGATCAGAGTCGACTGGTTTCCAATGGCAGAGGTAAGAATGAAGACTCAAACAGGAGCGGCAGTTGAAATACTCTTTGTAGAACAGCTGTGTTGGCTGACTTTCTACATCCTCCCTCTTTCCTCCTCCCTAATCCCCATATGACAAAACCATAAGACTAGGAAAAAAATATGGGTAAATTCCTCTATAATGAGGATATGGGAAAAGGCTTTCAAACTATGACTTAAAATCCAGAATCAGTAAAATAAGTATTGATAAGGCTACTTTAAAATACACTTTTGTGTGGCAAAAGCAGCATAAGACAAATGACAAATTGGGATAAAATAATAGCAATAAAGACTAATAGCCTTAAAGTCTAAAGAACTCTCAAGACTGAAGAAAAAGTAAGACCAAAATAATAAAAAAAGCATGAGTAAAATACACGAAGAGATCATCAATACATGTAAAAGGGTCTTAAAAACATCAAAAGCTATTCCACTTAACTGATAAGCTTATGCTGAAATACCCATATTCACATGTCACATTAATTTCAAAATAATAATGATGCCCCCCTTTGGTAAGGCTAGGAGAACACCTAGTCTATTATATATTGCTGATAGAAATGAAAATAATATAACTTCTATGGTGGATAAACTACGAGTGTTTAACAAAAATATGTATGCATCTACCCTATAACCCAGTAATAGGACTTAAAGGTATTTACTCTGAAAATGTACCTCCAACAATATAAAAGTACATGTGTGTAAGTTTATTCATTGCCACACTATTTGTAACCAAAAAATCTTATAAACGTTCTAAATAGCCACATGTAGTAAAGTGGTTGAATAGTGTAAAGTACAAACATAAAATGATGGGTTTTGACATATCAAAAGATTGATATGTCAACTTAGCTGGGCTGTGGAATCCAGTTGCTTGGTAAAACACTAGACAATATTTGGTTGTGAGGGTATTATTTTTTAAATTTTAAATGTGATTAACATTTATAATCAATAAACATAAATAAGAGCAGATTACCCTCCATAATGTGGGTGGGCCTTATCCAATCAGTTGAAGTCCTTGAGAACAAAGATTAAGGATTCTGAACAGAATGGGATTCTTCCTCAAATTGCAACATAGAAGTTCTGCATACATTTCTAGGCTGATGTTCTTCACTGCAGATGTGTGACTCAAGACTACAGCAATAATTTTTCTTTTTTTGGGGGGGGGGGTGGTGGAGTTTTGCTCTTGTTGCCCAAGCTGGAGTGCAATGGCACTATCTTGGCTCACTGCAACCTCTGCCTCCTGGATTCAAGTGATTCTCCTGCCTCAGCCTCACAAATAGCTGGGATTACAGGCACAAGTCACCATGCCTGCCTAATTTTTTGTATTTTTAGTAGAAATGGGGTTTCACCAGGTTAGCCAGGCTGATCTTGAACTCCTGACCACAGGTGATCCACCTGCCTTGGCCTCCCAAAGTGTTGGGATTACAGGCATGAGCCACTGTGCTTGGCAATAATTCTTACCTGAATTTTCAGCCTGCCCATGCCTACCTGCACTATGGTTTTCAGACTTACCAGCCACCTCCACAATTGCATAGCCAATTTTCTCTTTTTGTTTCTGATTCTCTGTTTCTTTCTTGAGAGAGAGAGAGAGATTCGTTCTCCATACACACACACATATATGTATATACAAATATATATATACACACACACACATATATACACACACACATACATATTTTGCTTGAGAACTCTGACTAATGCAAGTATTATACAATTCTCAATAAAAGAGAGAAGAATCTCTATGAAATAGTGTGGGTTGATTTCCAGCATATATTCTTAAGTTAGAATGACTTTTGGAAACATGATAATTTTTATATATTCAAAAAGTGAAATTAATGAAAGATAAGGAGAAATCTCACATTTGAATACAGAGAAATAGATGACCCTAAGTTTATTTCAATTGATTATAATTACACCAGCAGCAGGAGGAATGACTAGTCCAAGTATCTTTTGAATATAGGATTGTGACTATATATTCTCAATCAAAAGGGAAAATAAATGAAAAACCACTCTTAAACTCAACTTAATATGTGTGTTGCGCATGGGTGCACAGGTGGTATTGGAATGACAATTCTAAAACCATTTAATTGGCATAGAGGATTGAGTATCTCATTGTGAGAAGAAAGCGATAAGAATATGAAATGGTGAAAGGCAAGGAAACCCACTAATTTGGGGAGACTTGTATCTTTTATTACTATCGGGGGAAACCAGCCCCTGATATTTCATGTACATTCTTTTCTATTTCCCTAAGTGTTGGGTGGTCTGAGAAATAAAGGGAAAGAGTACAAAAGAGAGAAATTTTAAAGCTGGGTGTCCAGGGGAGACATCACATTTTGGCAGGTTCCATGATGCCCCCTGAACTGTAAAACTAAGTTTTTATTAGCAATTTTCAAAAGGGAGGGAGTGTACAAATAGGGTGTGGGTCACAGAGATCACATGCTTCAAGAGTGACAAAAGATCACAAGGCAGGAGGTCAGGGCAAGATCACAAGGTCAAGGCAAAACTAGAATCACTAATGAACTTCCATGTCCAGCTGTGCATGCATTGTCATTGATAAACAAGGTTCAAGAGCAGAAAACTGATCTGACTAGAATTTACCAGGCTGAAATTTCCTAATCCTAGCAAGTCTGGGGGCACTGCAAGAGACTAGGATGTGTTTCATCCCTATCTACATCAGCATAAGGCAGACACCCCCAGAGAGGCCATTTCAGAGGCCTCCTCTGGGAATGCATCCTTTTCCCAGGGCTGTTAATTATTAATATTCCTTACTGGGGAAAGAATTCAGTGATACTTCTCTTACCCATTTTCAGTAATAAGAGAAATAATGGCTCTGTCCTGCCCGGCCCACAGGCAGCCAGCCTTTAAGGTTATCTCCCTTGTTCCCTGAACATCACTGTTATCGTGTTCTTTTTTCAAGGTGCTCACATTTCATATTGTTTAAACACACATGCCGTACGAACAATTTGTGCAGTTAGCGCAATCATCACAGTGTCCTGAAGTGACATAATCCTCAGCTTACGAAGATGACAGGATTAAGGGATTAAAGTAAAGACAGGCATAGGAAATTATAAGAGTATTGACTGGGGAAGGGATAAATGTCCATGAAATCTTCACAATTTATTTTCTTCTGCCATGGCTTCAGCTGGCCCCTCCGTTCAGGGTCCCTGACTTCCCACAACATATTACAATTGTTAGTTTTCCCCAACTGTATGTGCTAAAAGGCCTGAGAAACAATGAGACACCAATAGCAATAGGTGGATCTAACTTGTTTTCTGCTATGCTTTTTGCTATTTCTATTATTACACCATCTGTGAGAAACAGGTCCTCACCAGACATGGAATCTGCATGGTGCCTTGATCTTGGACTCTCCATTTTTCAGAACGTTGAGGAGTAAATTTTAATTGTTTATATACATTTCCCAGTCTGAGATATTTTGTTATAATAGCACAAACTAAGACAGAAACTCGAGCTGAGAAGTGCAGTGCTGCTGCAACAAATACTTAAACTGTGGAAGCAGCTTTGGAACTGGGTGATGAGGGCTGGGAGAGTTTGGGCAACAGGAAAGAAAAAGCCTGTATTTCCATGAATGTATTGTGCTTTAGTCCATTTCTTTGCTGCTATTACAGAATACCTGTAATACCTGAGACTGGTTAGTTTATTATAAACAGATCTTTATTGACTCACGGTTCTGGAGGTTGTGAAGTCCAAATTCAAGGACTAGCATCTAGGCTTCTAGGTAGGGCCTTGTGGCACCATCCCGTAGTGGAAGGAAGAAGGATGAGAGAGCAAGAGAGGTTTGAACTCAACTTTCTATAAAGGCACCAGTCCCACCCATGAGGGTGGAAACCTCATGGCCTACTCACCTTTTAAACATCTCACCTCTGAATAGCATTAAAATGACAAGTAAATTTCAACATGAGTTTTGGAGGGGACAAACATTCAAACCATAACAGACTGTAAGGAGTGATTCAGGTGAGGCTCAAAAGAAGAGAGCTGTGGAGAAAACTGCAATCATCTTTGAGATTATCTAAGTGATGTTGAACAGAATGTTAGTAGAAATATGGATAGAAAAGGCCATTCTGATGAAGTCTTCAATTGAAACGAGGAACATGGCATTGGACAATGGAAGAAACGCCATCTTCCTTATAAAGTGGTAAAAAAAAATCTGACTAAGTTGTATTTATGCCCTCGTGCTTTATGGAAGGTAGAATTTAGCAGTGATAAACTAAATATTTGGTGGAAGAAATGTCTAAGCAAAGTGTTAAGGGTATGGTATGGCCTCTCTTCACCACTTACAGAAAAATGTGAGAAGAGAGAAATGAATTAAAGGTCGAATTTATCATCAAAAGGGAAGAAGAATATAGATTTAGACAATTCTCAACCTTGCCAGGTTGTAACAAATGGCAGAGTGTGTTCAGGAAAGAATACTACAGATGTGGCCAAGCAACCCTTAGATAAGGAGATTAGTATAGATAGATGAAAGCCAGGTGCTGTGTATCAGGACAATGAAGGCACAACCCAAAGGCACATCAGAGATTATTGGGCTGCCACTTTCATTATAGAGCCAGAGTGCCCAGGCCTGGGGACAGAAGTGTGACCAAAGAGATGCCTTAGGTAGTTGCTGGATGTCAATGCCAGGCCACCTCATGTCTTTGTGCATTCTAGTGTATCGCTCCTTGATCACCCAAGGTGTGGCTCAAGCAGGCGATGGTGGCTACTCTTTCACACAGGCAGTAAACTTTGATGGTGAACACACCGTGCTAACTCTGCAGTTGCACCGAGTACAAGAGCTGTCGGGACATGGCCACCTTCACCCATATTTCAGTGGATGCCCCAGAGATCCTCAGGGCCTAGGTTGATAACTGCCACAGGAGTGGGTTCAATGTCTAGTGGAGCTGGGGGGACAGGGCTACTACCCCTGGGACTTCAGACTGTCGGAGCCACCAGTGTACAACTCCAGCTTTGGAGAGCTGCAGGCATGCAACTCCAACATATAAGGGTTGCTGATTGGGCTTCACCCAACAAAGCCATGAGGATGGGGCTGCTTGGAGCTTGAGGACTCAACCTCCACTGCAGTATGTCCAAAAGGCAGGACATAGAGTCAAAGATGATTATTCTGGAGCCTTAAGATTTTATGTTGCTTGCCTTGTGGGGTCTGGGGCTTACTTAGAGCCTTTTACCCCTTTCTTCCTTCCTACCACCGTCTTTTGAAATTGGAATATCTATCCTATGCCTGTCCCACCATTGCATTTTGCATACAATTTCTTCAATTTCATAGGTTTACAGCTGGAAAGCAGTTTGTCTCAGGATGAATCAAACCTTAAGTCTCATCTATATCTGATTTAGATAATATTTAAATGCAACTCTGGACTTTAGCTGTTCCAGTTGGTAATGGAATAGGTTAAGACTGTTGGGGCTATTGGGATGAAACAAAGGTATTTGTATGTGAGAAGGACAACAATGTTGGGGGACCAGGGATAAAATGTTATGGATTTAATGTTTGCGTCTCTTCAAAATTAATGTTGAAACTTAATCTCCAATGCAATAAGAGTAATAAGGGGTGAAGCCTTTAGAAGGTGAGAAGGTCATGAGAGCAGAGTCTTTAAGAATAGAATAAGTGCTGGGTCAGGCGTGGTGACTCACGCCTGTAATCCCAGCACTTTGGGAGGCAGAGGCGAGTGGATCACGAAGTCAAGAGTCCGACCAACATGGTGAAACCCTGTCGCTACTAAAAATACAAAAATTAGCTGGGTGTGGTGGCACACGCCTGTAGTCCCAGCTACACGGGAGGCTGAAGCAAGAGAATCACTTGAACACGGGAGGCAGAAGTTGCAGTGAGCCAAGATTGTGACACTGCAGTACAACCTGGTGACAGAGAGAGACTCCATCTCAAAAATAATAATAATGATAGGATAAGTGCTCTTACAAAAGGCTTGAAGGATTCAGTCATTTTTTACCCATTGGTCTCTTCCACCATGTGGGGACACAGAAAGTGCCATCTATGAGAAACAGATCCTCACCAGACACTGAATCTGCTAGCAGTCTGTTCTTGGACTCCTCAGCCTCCAGAACTGTAAGGAAAATATTTCACTTACTTATAAATTACCCAGTCTAAAGTATTAGCAAAAAACACAATTACTTTTGAAACAACCTAATATTTTGTTATAGCAGCCCAAAAATGGATTGAGAACGTTTCTAAATACCATTCTGTGCCAAGGAAGACCAGGGCTCATTGGTGATATTCTTGACACCAGGGACAGGGATAATATAAGATGTGCCCATAAGAAAGTGTACATAAAAATTAAAATTGAAAAATTAAATGCATTTTAAAAGACACAGAAATCGGCGTGAAAAATCTTCCAACTGGTCAAATTTGTGGGGGATAATAAACGTGAAAAAAAATCAGAATTGTAATATATGATAACTCATTTAATAAAGTAAAATCCCATAACTCCAAACTGATAAAAACAACAAAAAAAGCAAACAACGAAACAAATCAATAAATATACAGAAGACATGATATATTTAGGCACTCATCATTTGGCAACCATTATGGAAATAATTATTTTAGGTAAGGATCAGCAATGGATACTGAAGTTACTGAATGTAATTTGATAAGAAAAAAATTCATATAATTTCACAGTATCTTCTCACATGTCATTTATTAGTTGTAAGTAGAGGGCAGTTTTTTGGACATCATCTAATCAAAGGGTTGAAAGCAACGTCAATAATAGGACAAAATTGTGTCATATCCTTTCTGTCATGATGTACTAAGGGTAAGATGTCACCTGTAGGTATCCTACAACATATGCATGACCTGAATGTAATCATGAGGCTACATCAGGCAAACTAAATTTGAGAAAATTCTAAAGAACCCTCGGCCTGCGTTCTTCGAAACTGTCAATAAGGGGAAAGAAAAGTTAAGGGATGTGTGTGGATTAAAGGAGAATTGAATCTTGAAAAAGATAGGGGAGGCTCTATCTTTTTGTGTTCGGGGACATTCCTGAGACAATTTTCAACATTTAAATATAGACTATGTCTTAGAAAATAATATTATATTAATGTTGTGTTTCCTGCATGTGATTATTTAAGGAGAATATTCTTTTTTTTTTTTTTTTTTTAGAAAATACATACTGAAATACTTAATTATTTAGAGGTAAAGGGGCATGATGTCAGCAACTTACCCCTAAATGGTTCAAAAAATAGGTTCTTCAGCCAGGCATGGTAGTTCATGCCTGTAATCCCAGCACTTTGGAAGGCCGAAGCACAGGCGGATCACGAGGTCAGGAGATCGAGACCATCCTGGCTAACACGGTGAAACCCCGTCTCTACTAAAAATACAAAAAAATGTAGCCGGGCATGGTGGCTGTATTCCCAGCTACTTGGGAGGCTGAGGCAGGAGAATGGCATGAACCCGGGAGGTGGAGCTTTCAGTGAGCCGAGATGGCGCCACTGCACTCCAGCCTGGGCGACAGAGCGAAACTCCATCTTAAAAAAAAAAAAATGGCCGGGCGCGGTGGCTCAAGCCTGTAATCCCAGCACTTTGGGAGGCCGAGACGGGCGGATCACGAGGTCAGGAGATCGAGACCATCCTGGCTAACACAGTGAAACCCCGTCTCTACTAAAAATACAAAAACTAGCCGGGCGAGGTGGCGGGCGCCTGTAGTCCCAGCTACTCGGGAGGCTGAGGCAGGAGAATGGCGTAAACCCGGGAGGCGGAGCTTGCAGTGAGCTGAGATCCGGCCACTGCACTCCGGTCCGGGCGACAGAGCGAGACTCCGCCTCAAAAAAAAAAAAAAAAAAAAAAAAAAAAAAAGTCCTTCATACATACAGACATATATGCATATATACATATACACACACACGGTAGTGTGTAAGAGTGAGAAAGCAAATGTGTAAAAATGTTATTAATTGGTGAATTGGATTGAAGGGTAACCTGGAGATATTTTTTGCTATTCTTGCAACACTTCTGTAAGTTTGAAATTATTTCAATTTAAAAATAAAAAGGGAAAAATATCACAGGCGTATGTACTTTCCTTAATTGTCTGAAAATACCAGACACTGTTATCTTTATTACATTAAACATAACAAAAAATGGAAAGAAGGGAGTAGGAGACGTATACCTAATTATCTTCTGTGATGGAGTCATTTCCAGTTGATGACCTTACATGGAGAGATGCAAGCAGGAACTAGAGGAGCAGGTAGCTACACACAAAAGACTCTAGGCAGTGGGACTGTGAGTGAGGAAGGTTAGAACAGAAGCCAACACTTTCCATTTTGAATTCTTCTGTACTGTGTTTAATTTAGTAGTGTCAAAATATGTGTATGTGTTACTCGAATAAAAAACAAAATGGCCAAAACATTCCCACTGTTATACAATAATATGTGAGTAGTACAGGCATCTCCCTGCAATGCTGTCAGCCTACAGAAAAGGGCAATACATTTGAACAAAAGGACAACTTCTTAGTTTCATCAGAAAAGGAGTCCAAGGTGGGAAAAACTTAGTCAAATAGGGAATTCGATGTCATTGGGCTTTATTTTTTATTTGGTAATTTTGCTGGTCAATTAGTCAGAGATGATCCTGGGAAGAATTGTGCAGTCAATAAGAGTCCTTGTTGATTTTTAAAATTTGCCACTGTTCTTTTCCTTCTCCTTTAAAGAGTCTCACCTCTCCCCCTCCTTCTGGAATCCAAGTGTTCAAGGGCATCCCCTCTTTCTTTTTTTTTTTCTCTGGTTTTATTTTTCAGATCACTCGTCTCTGCTTTATCTTATTATTCATGACAGCTACTCTCACTAAAACATCTTCCTCCCAGCTAATTCCTACTTCTGTCCCTAAAACTTTAAATCCTTTGATGTATGTACCAGATCCTTTATTTTTTTTCAACAGCTTTAGCGGTGGTACAATTGGTTTTTGGTTATATAGATGAATTGTATAGCAGTAAAGTCAGGGATTTCAGTGCACCTGTCACCCGAGTAGTGTACGTTGTACTCAATAGGTAGATTTTTTTCATTCCTCATTCCCTTCCACTGTCCCCCTTTCTGAGTCTCCAATGTCCATACACTACTCTGTATGCCTTTGCATTACCATAGCTTAGCTCCCACTTATAAGTGAGAACATGCAGTGTGTGGTTTTTGATTCCCGAGTTACTTCATTTAGAATAATTGGCCTTCAGTTCCATCCACGTTGCTGCAAAAGACATTATTTCATTCTTTTTTATGGCTGAGTAGTATTCCATGAGGGGTGTGTGTGTGTGTATGTGTGTGTGTGTATGTGTGTATGTATATGTGTATGTTGCATTTCTTTATCCATGTATCAGTTATCGGTTGGTGGGCATGTAAGTTGACTCCATATCTTTGCACCTGTGAGTTGTCCTGTGATAAACATATGGGTGCAGCTGTCTTTTTGATATAATGATTTTTTTCCTTTGTGTGGATACCCAGTAGTGAGGTTGCTGGATCAAAAAGTAGATCTATTTTACTTATTTGAGAAATCGCCATACAGGTTTTCATAGAGGTTGTACTGATTTACATTCCTGTTAGCAGTGCATAAGTGTTCCCTGTTCACACATCCATGCCAACGTGTATTGTTTTTTGACTTTTAAAAAATGGCCATTTTGGTTGGAGTAAGATAGCATCTCATTACGGTTTTAATTTGCATTCTGTGATGATTAGTGATGCTAAGCATTTTTTCATATGTTTGTTGGCCATTTTTGTATCTTCTTTTGAGAAATGTCTATTTATGTCATCTGCTGATTCTTGAAGGAGATTATTTGTTTGTTTTTCCTTGCTAATTTGAGTTCCTTTTAAATTCTGGGTATTAGTCCTTTGTCAGATGCCTAGCTTGCAAACATTGCAACCCATTCTGTAGGTTATCTGTTACTGTGATAATTACTTATTTTGTTGTCCAGAAGCTTTTTAGTTTAATTAGGTCCCACTTACTTCGTTTTGTTTTGGTTGCAGTTGCTCTTAGGGTCTTATTAATAAATTATCTGTCTACGCAAATGTCCAGAAGAGGCTTTCCTAGGTTTCCTTCTAGAATTTTTATGGTTTCAGGTCTCGAACTTAAGTATTTAATTCATCTTGAGTTAATGTTTGTGTAAGGGATATGGATCCAGTTTCCTTCTTCATGTGGCTATCCAATTTTGCCAGCACTATTTATTGAGTAGGGTGCCCTTTCCTCAGTTTAGATTTTTGCATGCTTTGTTGAAGATCAGTTGGTTGTTAAGTATTTGGCTTTGTTTCTGGGTTCTCTATTCTGTTATATTAGCATATGTGTCTATTTTTATACCAGTACCATGATGGTTTGGTTACTATAGCCTTGTAGAACAATTTGAAATCAGGTAATGTGATGTCTCTGGATTTGTTCCTTTTGCTTAGGATTGTGCTGGGCATTCAGGCTCTTTTTTGGTTCTATATGAATTTTAGGTTTGCTTTCGCTAATCTTATAAAAATTATGGGATGTTGATAGGAATTTCATTGAATCTGTAGATTGCTTTGAGCAGTATGGTCATTTTCCTGATATTGATTCTTCCAATCCATGAGCATAGGATGTATTTCCATTTGTTTGCATCATCTATGATTTATTTCAGCAGTGTTTTGAAGTTCTTTATAGACCTTTCACCTCCTTGGTTAAGTATATTACTAGGTATTTGATTTTTTTTGTAGCTCTTCTAATAAAAAGGACTGAGTTCTTACTTTGATTCTCAACTTTTTTGTTGTTGGTGTATAGCAGTGCTACAGAATTGTGTACATTGAGTTTGTCATCTGAGACTTTACTGAATTCATTTTTGGAAGAGTCTTTAGAGCTTTCTAGGTAGAAGATAATATCTCTGGTGGAGAAAATTTGATTTCCTATTTTCCCATTTGGATGCCCTTTATTTCTTTCTCTTGCCGGATTGTTCTGGCTAGGACATTCTGTACTATGTTGAATAGAAGTGGTGAAAGTAGGCATCCTTGTTTTAATAACAATATATTCTACTTTTGAAAAATACTATAAGAGTAGATTTTAGGTGTTCTTACCAGAAAAAAATGATATCTACTTGGTAACTCATATATTAATTAGCTCAATTTAGTCATTTTATAACATCTATATATCTCAAAACATTACATTGTAAATTATAAATACATATAATTTTACTTGTCATTTTAAAATGAAGTAAAGTGTTAAAAAAGACTACTCTAGAAGAGAAAATTCAGTATAAAGAGAGGTTCAAGATACAAACTGTACTTATATATGCATAATAGCTAATTGCAACAGCTTCTCCTTTAATTTCTTACAAGTGAATAGTTTGTTCACTAGACAAGAGTTAGCTGTTATTTAAATATGTCAAGTACCGGGTTCTCTCATTTTATTGGAAGTCTATTTGGCTCAGTTATTATGAGTATATATGTATATATAACTTCTCAACTATGTTTTACTTTCTTCTTTCAACTTCAAAATTTAAGAGATCTGATTAGTACAGAAGTTATCTTCAGATCATTAGAGAATCCTTACTGGCAGTGATAAACAAGACCATTTTGACATAACAATACTGAATCAATTGTTTTCTAGTACCTTCCAGTTGGCCTCCCCATTGCTTCCTTCTTGGCTGTTATAGGTGGGTTTGTAAAACAACCTTCTTACAAATTCTACTATTGACTGAATGTAATTTGCTGAGAAGCAAAATAATAATAATAATGATAACTAAACAAAAAACCCTTCATATTTAGACTTTGCTTTTGACAGACTTACACAGCATCTTTCTGTTGTCCATTGAACACATATTGTATATATTTTCTTGTCATAATCACTAATGTGTGTTGGAACAAGAAGGTACAATAGGAAAAAAGGGTAAGAGTATTTTATATTTTTAAAATTCAATAGTATGGATATATAAATAGAAATTCAATTAGTGTGAATACTAATAGAAAAGTACACAAATGATCATTGTGTAGGTCAATGATTTTTCAAAACCAAACATATCCTTGTAACCAACACCTATACCAAAAAACAGAGGCTCCTACTTGCTCTCTCCCAGTTGTTACATCCTCCCTAAAACAAAAGGTTTCATTGACTTGTAACATCATAAAATAGTTTTTCCTGTGTTTGAACCTTACAGAAATAGAATCACAGGGTATATATTCGTACTTGTCTGCTTTCTTTCACTCAACCATGTGTTTGTGAGACCATATTTATATTTGTGAAAAAAATACAACGTTTATGGAACCAGGTTATTTTACACATTCATCTTCAACAATTGCCCTTTGTATAAATGTACCACAGTATACCACAATATTATATTAGTACATCTATAAACATTCTTCTTTATGTCTTATGGCTAATAGATGTACACAACGTGTGTGGAAATGTGTGCAGAAGTAAACTCTGTGTTATCGTGTTATCGGGTGTATTAGGTAGGTTCAGCTTGAGTAGTGAATACCAAAGTCTGGTGCAAAATCACTGACCAATTTCCATATCCCCATAGTGTAATAATATATAATAGTTCTAATTCCACTTCCTTGCCAAAATGTAGTATTGGTTGTCTTTGTCATTTAAGTTATTCTGGTGGGAACACAGTAGCAATTAACCTGATTTTAATTTGTACTTTTCTGGTTACTAATGAAATTGAGCACATTTTCGTGTATTTATTGACCATTTGGATATCTGTTTCTGTGAAGTGAAATCTATTAATTTGTTGTCTGATTTTTTGGTTTTAATTTGGGGTTTTTAATATATAGTGAATATACATTATTTGTTGTCTGTAAATACAGTAAATCTCTTATTCCATTTTGAGGCTTGCTTTTAAAATTCTCTTAGTGGTGTCTTTGATGAAGAGAGTCTGTTAGTTTTAATACATTATACCTTATATCTCTTTAAATTAATGATTAGTCCTTTTTGTATCTAGTTTAATAAATCATTCTCTAAGCGCAGGCACTTTTTTATACTCTTTTCTAATATCTTTATACTTTTTCATTTTCATATTTTTAAAATTCCACTGATCCTCTATTTAGTGTGAGGTAGGTAGCAATATGATATTCAGTTGCCCTAGCACCATTTATTAAAAAGACCATCCTTTCCTAGCCACATGAAAAGGTCACCTTTGTCGTTGAAAAACTATTGAAACATATGTAGGTTTTTCTTTTCCTGTCTACTGTTTTTCATTATTCGATTTGTCAGCACCTTCAATAGTATCACATAGTCTTAATTCCAGTGGTTTTATTATAATTTTGGACATGTGGTATTGTATGTTCTCCTCTTTTTATTCATGTTTGGCTTTTCTAATATTAGTCTTTAGAACTTACATAAAAATTTAAATTATCAACATTTACAATCAGAAAAAAATTGCTACAATTTTGAGTGTCACTGAATTGAATCTGCATATCAATTAAGGAGAATTGACATCTTGAAAATTTTGAGTTATCATGTTCATAAACATAAAATGTCTTTCCTTTGATTTATATCTTCTTTAATTTCTCTCAAATAAAACTGGAATCTTTTATTTACATTTTTTGAGTGTGCACCACTTATCAGAAATGGTGTGGGGTGGTAGAGACTCAAAAAGACACAATGAAAACATGGTCACTGTATAGTATATCTACTAATGTGGACATTTTAGATGAAACTTTCAGCTTTTTGTCTTCTCTGGTAAGATAAGGGGGAAAATACTCCACAGACTTTTAGGCAGGTGATTCTGGGTACAGGGCAGTGTGGGAAGCACTAGAAATCAGTCTCCTCTCCCAAACAACAATTTCAGTGACGGATCAGTCTTCTCACCCAAACAACGATTTCACTGACAAACTCTCTCCCGCGTAACTATTTTGGAATTCTGGAGTTCATTGAAAACTTGCAGATCCCCTGGCATGGCTTGACTGGTAAATTGTAGCACAAGTCAATTTCAGTGTAGAGATTATTTGAAGAAATAATGGTTTTGTGGGATGAATAGAGACCTAGAGACATGGTGGTGATGGCTGCACAGCCATATGAGTATATGTAGTATCACTAAATGATGCACTTAAAAATGGTTAAGATGGTAAGTTTTATAATATATTTTACCACATATATAATATATTTTACCACAATTTTAAAAATTGAAAAAAAAGACCCAGAATAAATAGCTGACTCATTTATCATTTCTTTTTATATTTGAGGACATGATTTTAATACTTATAATTCCACTTGTAGCCATGGAGAAAAATGTTAGATAATATGCAATATTACCAATATCATCTAATTTGAAACATCAGAGAACATTCATTATTGATCTAAAAGTTAATGCTTTCAAAACAAATAGGAAGAAAGAAGGATGAAAATCTCAAGGCATTGATTATGATATCATATATAATTGATTCTAAAATCATGCTGGTTCATATTTTATCATTTCTCAAAATGAGATTTACAATAAGCGGCATCCTAAAATCAGTGTTTTTTCAGTAGCATAATTTACATTGTCTAAAATGGGTGAAACTGGATATTTGTTCTTGGTGGTGTCTATAGATAATTGCAACCACTTGATATTTTAAATAACAAATGACTTTAGAGCAAGGGAGGAAGTACTATGCATGCTAGAAGTTGTTTTGCACCTTTCCAATTGATCTTCACATAAAAGCAAGAAAGTGCCAGCATCGGAATCTTCAGAATGTGTGTCAATGGCTTGGAAGAAAATATCAGAGATAATAGTGGAACATTCTTTTAAGAAATGCTACATCACCAGTGTTCTTAAGGTCAAAAACAAACTTTAATGACTGTGTCAAAAACAGATTCTGAATACATTGATTTAGAATGAAAAGTATTTTAGAAAACCTTTAATAAATTTATTTACATACATTTTTATGTTACATAAATTCTGGTATGTTAGATAATAAAATGCTTAAGTAAGTCTAAAATTATGTTTCATTAAAATAAATTATGAAAGCATTTTGTAATAGTTTAACAGGTAGTGATGTTTTCTTAATGGTACAAAGTACAGTGATGTATCTTAAAAGTGATGCATTTGTGGCGTCAGTGAAGTATGGCATAAAAAAAAATCCCTAAAATGCAATATAAAGAGGAGATATGGATAAAATGAGGGATAGTATAAAATATTTATATAAATGTACATATATACATGTGTAAGTAACTAATAATTTATGATTTTTAGAAAAATAGTCATTTATTATTAAGTATATTTTATGAGTCATTGAAAAGATAAGAACAAGAGAAAAATGTTTGAATGGTCTTATTTCAAAAGTCAGCATTTGAATATACTGTATTTTAAAATATCCTTTTATCTTTTTAAAATCATTTTGGTGCATATTAGGAGACATTTATATCTGGAGAAAAATATAAAACTTGTAAATATGTCATTTTATAAATACGCACTAAATATCTTAATCTGTTTCATATCTGTTGGCAATAGATACAAGTAATATTAACAAAAGAAGATGTTAATAAAACTTTCTGTCATTAGGTTAAGCTGTACTAAGCTCTGAAAGAAAATATCGCCATGTTTTTCATGCTGTTTTTTATGACCCTTGTGGTGCAATAAGATGGCTGTTTCTAAGCAGCAGTGTTAAACGGAGTAAGAGTAATTATTATTGACACATAATGTAATTACCAATAATGTATTGGGTTCAAATGAAGAGGAGCATTTTAATCTTCACATGAAGCGATTGATGTGTTTAGCTCCCATTTGTGTTAATGGCAAGCATTCCCATGAATCTCAGTGTCAACAGAAGAGAAATGTACTCTAAAGGATGCTCATCAGAAATTCAAGCTGTTTTATTTAGCAGAAAGAACAGAGCTTCCTGAGAAAGATCTATTTTTTGAAATGAAAAGCAATTTCTACTCCATAGAGCATAACCAAAGACTCCCTGCCCTTCTGAATATCTCCCGTGTACTGTTTTCGACTAAAGAGGATCTGATTCCTTTCAGGCTTTCTGTGATTTGAAGTAAAATTTCTTTTTGAAGAAATAAATCATTTGTGCAGAATTGTTTTCAAATAATGTGCTTGGTGAAGACTCCAAAATCTTCTACTAAATACATATCAAACGGAGATATGGATACGGCATTGTCTTTACGTCCAAGAAAATCATTTCCTCTTTTCCTCCATTTGTTTTCTGATGGAAATAAAAGACTATTTACTTTTCCCACATTCAGATGAGGATGTAAGATCACAGGCATTAGGATGAAAATTGTGAGTTTCCAGATGACCTCCTTGATGTAATTTTCATAAAATCAAATTTTCACTCAAGGTATTTTCTATCGCAAAAGCAATAAAACATCAATAATTTAGAAAAAGCCATATCCAAGTTGACTTAGCCTCGAATTTAAGCAAATATTAAAATAAACAGCTTGATTCATTTTAATTATTTACTACTATTTGAATAATCTTCAAATATAAAAGCGACACTAAAACAGCATCCTATCTTGAGATCCTTTAGGGAACCATTTTTGAATAGATTAAAATTATTTGTAATAAACATGTAGTTTGCTTTAAGTAAAACAAAGCTTTTAAAGTATCCCCAAATATTGGTAAATTAAATTATGGCACATTTAAGCAACAAAATACTAAAAAATAATGTTGTAAAAGAATATTTAATATCTTGGGAAAGGATTTATATCCTTCATTGAAGGACAGTACAAGTTAATGTACAAAATAGAGCCTTAAATACGTAACGTCAGTACACATATTTATATAATTATTTCTGTCATTAGGAATATAGAGAGACTTACAAAGGGGGACAACTTAAAGCACAACAAAGCAGTTAAAAGTTCCTATTGTGGCATGGTAGGATTACAGGTCATTTCTATTTTGTTTTCATGCTTTTTTGTAGTATATAAACATCTTACAATTAGTAGCTACTACTACTACTGTAGTCATAAAAAAGAATGCCTTAAAATAATCTAGTGCAGGTGAATTACAGATTGAAATATTACCTACAAATAAAATATATGTGTATATATAATATATAATATATACACACTCTCTCTCTCTCTATATATATATATAGAGAGAGAGAGAGAGATACAGTCTTGCTCTGTTGCCCAGGACGGAGTGCAGTGGCGTGATCTCAGCTCACTGTACCCTCTACCTCCCAGGTTCAAATGATTCTCCTGTGTCAACCTTCTGAGTAGCTGGGATTATAGGCATGCACCACCATGCCCAGTTAATTTTTATATTTTTAGTAGAGCTGGGATTTCACCGTGTTGGTGAGGCTGATCTCGAACTCCTGACCTCGTGATCTGCCCACCTCAGCCTCCCAAAATTCTGGGATTAGAGGCGCGATCCACCATGTCCAGCCACAAATATAATATATTTTACTGGTATAATTTTATCAAACATAGAAGAAACTTAATTTTTATATCTGGTAATTCTCATCCAAATGATCATGTTTCCATTAATCAACCTTCAAATAAAGTTGCAATATTACTGCTTTGCTTTTGAATTTAAGAGTTTCCAGTTAATATTAGGTAACATAATTGCATTATATAATATTAGATATAAGAGTCTCCAAATGTTTTGAGAAATATAAATACAACCTTTGAAAACTCTTTGAAGTAAGCCATGTTGCTCACCTATTTATTAAGCAATCCAAATGGAAGGACAGAGATTAATTGATTTCTTCCTAAGATTAGATGGTGAGTTTAGCTTGCAAGGATATTTTGTTTTTCTTCCCTTTGGGAGATGTTTTAAGCTGATTAGTGAAACTACAATATCAACATAATAACTTCTGTCAGAAAGCTTGATGAAATCTTTTTTAAAGACTTAAGGTACATGTCTTTATTATCTTTGCAAGTCTGAGAATATGGCTAGGCATAAAAATATAATTGTTAGGAGATGTTTTTGACTGGGTTGGCTAGAAAATTTGCTTATTTAAACTATGAAATGTTATACTTTTCCAATAATTTCTTAAATATATATTTGAAAACATGCATAAATGAAAATAGAAAATTATGTTTGCAGTGGCTACTAGCCAGTAGCAAATCTCTTCGCTTAAGAAAAAAGAAACATTGAGGATGGAGAGTATAGATTCATATCTCTAATGAATTAAATGACATTAAAAAGAAAGGTGGGGCAATAAATATTTCAAGTAATTCTAATAATGCCAAGTGAACACAAATATGGAACTGAAATTTGAAGTTTTCCCAGAGCACTATTTTGATTCTAGATCACGTGAGGGTGTGGTAAGAAGGAAAATTTTACACAGAGCCAGATTTATTCATCAAAATGAGAGAAGGGCAGAGTTGTGGAGAAAACAGTTGTGCAAAACTGTAGGACAAATATCTAAAAGAACTTCAGGTGAATTTTAGATATAATATTGTTGAAAAAAATGCTGGACCAGAAATTGGAAGATGGACTAATGATATATATCTGCAATGCTGTCTTTGGAACTAATTTTTTCTTGCCTATGAAATAGTGGTTAGAAGAACTATTTTCCATTTAAAATGATATAATTGCATAAAATAATCATTGTCTTTCTACATGTAACTCAGTAGTAAATATGCCCTATGTTGAAAATTGCATACTGGATACATTTTAGATTATCTTTCCTTAAAGATTGATTGTAACATGTAGCATGAGACAAAATTGATCTTCAGTTCAATTTACTATCATAGGATAAAACTATTTCTCACTTAGTGCTATGTGGGTTTGGAAAAGACCTTGTAGTGACCCAACATATTTTCTACAAGATTGATGTGTTGTCATATTGCTTAATGAAAAAAGTATTCTTTTGTGCTGTAATTTCAAAGGCCAGGAAATTCATGGACAATTAAAATAGGAAGATGTCGTAATTATAATATGCATAGCAATGGGGAATAAGATCCTATTTTATCAAAACCACCACGAGATCTGTTCCTTTCAAGTTATGTTTATTGGTTGACTTTTATAAACCACACAATATATTGGCTTGGAAGACACAAGAGTTAGTTCACTATCAAATAGAGAGGAACACACAAGGTACATCGACTATGTGCATTTATCTCTTCTCTCTACCAGAATATCAATGAAATGGGCAAAGAAAATGGGATTGAAGGCAATAGTGGATAGAACATCTGAACATGTTTGACAGATAGGAGTCAGAGGAGAATTAATTGCGGAACAGAAGACAGCACTGCAGAGGGGTACATTAGTGAGAATCAGCAAAGTTTCATGTTGAGGACTCCAGGCACAGTTGAAGACAGGGCTGAACTCCAAGAATGAAAATAGGAAGATTAAGAGAAACTTCATACACTGAATTCTGATACTTCCAGCTGGCCAAGTCCCCTGCAGAGATTAAAATTTTATTCTTTGAGTCTCTGGTATAAAGACTGCTTTAAGATGAGGATGACAAGTCTGCAAGGTGGGTCCTTCTTCAGAATTTCCAATCATGTGTTTAGGCGTCTTGTTCTTATATATGTAAAAACAGCAAAACTATCATCAGACTTTTGGAAAAAACTTCTGTGATGGAAGAGAAAACAAAGCACCAACAACACAAACAGAAACAAGGTTTGTGATGAGAAAAAGTTATTTTAGGGAGCAGACGAAAGAACATTTACAAATATGATTAGTAACTTCAGATAGGCAAAGATATTATATCCTGAAAATAAAGATTAAAAAGAGCAATTAAAGAACAAGATGGGAAAAGTCAGAAATGTTAAATGACAAGGACTCAAGAGGTTTAACAAACAAAATGAAGTCAATATTTTAAAACAAAGAAATAATGTTAAAAAAAATAACAGATTGAAGGCATGAAAAATATGAGGCTTATTTAGTCTTTAAGTCTTCTAAATCTGCGGTTTACTTAATGGGAGTTAGAAAAAAAACTGATACAGCAGAAGCAGAAGGGAAAGAATTATAAATAAAGAAAGCACAAACAAATATTGCCTTGGTTTAATCCCCTCTTCTGCGAACTATATCCTTCAATGGTACATAAAAGGTAATTGTTAAGTCCTTGTTTTTGTCGAAAAGTGTCTTTCTTCTATATTCACAGTTGATTGATGAAATTTTAGGTTTAGATGTCCAGGTCACAGATAATTTCCCTCAGAATTTTAAATGTTTGTTCCCACAATCTTCTATTATTGAGTGTTACTGTTGGGGGAAAAAATAGAGGATGCAAAAACAGAGTTCAACAAGGAGCCGAGGCACCAGAACTTCCCACAGTGAAGGCTGTCCACAGGCTTTTACAGAAAGCAGGCTACTTGGAACCAGGTGGACAGAGAGCTGAGGGAGGGAGCTCAGGGTGGTCTCCTGTGAGAGGGGAAGGCAGGGTATTTCGTGAATAACAATCTTCAGAAAAAAATCATTGTTGAAGATTGACACATCTGTTGGTGCTTTTAAGAAAAATCACGAGGTCAGGAGATCGAGACCCTCCTGGCTAACACGGTGAAACCCCGTCTCTACTAAAAATACAAAAAACTAGCCGGGCGAGGTGGTGGGCGCCTGTAGTCCCAGCTACTCGGGAGGCTGAGGCAGGAGAATGGCGGGAACCCGGGAGGCGGAGCTTGCAGTGAGCTGAGATCCGGCCACTGCTCTCCAGCCTGGGCGACACAGCGAGACTCCGTCTCAAAAAAAAAAAAAAAAAGAAAAAAGAAACAACCTACACAAACAACATAATAAAAATAATTGGTATAAGAGTAGATTTTAAGTGTTTGCACCACAAAATGATAAGCTTGTGAGAGAATACATATCTTAATTACCTAGACTTAGCCATTCCACAGTGTGTGTGTATGTTCAGGTGTATATATTTCAAAATATCATGTTGTACACTCAATATATACATTTTTTATCAGTCAATTTAAAAATAACAAAACATAATGAAATAATTGGTATGAACTTCTTGAAAAACAAAAATTTATATGAGAGAGGGAACATTAAAAAGATTTTGGTTTGTTTTCTGAAAGAGGGGTGGGACTTTTTGGAAGAGGAATAGATAGTAAGCAAAGCAGATAAAATTATTAACTACAGGTAAAGTAACAGAAGTGGTATATGGATAGCAAGAATATGATCATGGAAAATTACTTCCGTTTGACTGGGCACAGTGGCTCATGCCTGTAATCCTCGCACCTGGGTTAGAATTGCTTGAGGCCAGGAGTTCGAGACCAGCTTGGGTAACACAGTGAGAATTAGTGTCTACAAAAAAACAAACACTAAAAATTAGCCTGGTATGGTGATGGTGCATGTCTGAAGTCCCAGCTAATCAGGAGGCTGAGGTAGTAGGATCCCTTAAGCCCAGTTTAAAGCTGCAGTGAGCTATAATCAGATTACACCACTGCACTCCAGCCTGGGTGACAGAGTGAGACCCTTTCTCTTAAAAAAATAATAAATAAATCATTCAGCATGGGACACCCTTTGCATAGTCATAAATTATAAAAACAAACTTGGTTTAGTAAAGATTTGTGACATAAAAACATTAGAAGAAAAGAGAATCAAGGAAGTGTGTGTGGTTATACTTAACACAGATACATTCTCAACTACAAGAAACTTAGGAGAAACTATATGAGTTTCATAAACAAAGAAATGTCAGCATATGCATATTATTTAGGAAAAAAAAAACAAAATTGAATTTGCTGCCTCTGGATATCAGACTTGGGGATTAAGGAGGAGGGAAAAGAAAACTACTATGTTTTATATGATACATTCATATAAAATATGTACCTCCATAGCTAACAAAAATTAACTTTCAATAAAATAAACACATTTTATTTTTATGTATGTATGTATATATGTATGTATGTTTTCAGTATGAATTACGTGATTCAAGAATTGCAGAACATACACTAAAAAAAAAAAAAAAAGCTAAACAGAAGGGTGTGCTTAGTATCTGGAAACCCCTATAGTAGCAGAAGAGACATTATTGAAAGCATTGAAAAAAAATGGTGACAGTACACAATTTATATTTTAGCTTCTCTAGTCTTTTATTATGGAAGCACTCACTGCTTTGACTTCTATGACATGTCGTTCTCGCAGTATCACTTTCCTCAAGTGCTCTTCCAACTTTTTATTCTGTTCTCATTCTAAACTTTAATACTAAAGTCTATCATATTTTAGTACTAAATGCTTTTTTTCTTAAATTTTTTTAAAAAAAATTTACATTAAGGGTATTCATAGGCAAGTTTGTTACAAAGGTATATTACATGATGTTGAGATTTGAGTTTAATCCCCTCATCCAGATAGTGAATATAGTTCCCAAGGAAAAGTTTTTCAGCCCCTTATCCCTCATTTCCCTTCCCCCTTTGGAAATCCTTAGTTTCCATTGTTCCCATCTTTATGTCTGTCCATACCCAATATTTAGTTCCTACATATTTGTTTTTCTGTTTCTACATTAATTTGCTTAAGATAATGGCCCCCAGCTGCATCCATGTTGCTTCAAAGGTCTTGATTTCATTTTTAATGGCTGTGTAATATTCTATGGTGTAAATGTACCACATTTTCTTGAAGCCACTGCTGATGGGTGCAAAAGTTGGTTCCATGTTTTAGTCATTATGAATAGTGCTGTGATAAACATACCATGCAAGTGCAAGTGTCTTTTTGGTAGAACAATTTCTTTTGGGGTTAGATACCCAGTGATAAGACTGCTGGGTCCTAAAACCTTTTCTCTTTTCATTCCAAGCCCTTTTTTGAACTGACTACATGGAGACTTAGAACATTAAGAAATAGCTATGCTGTGAACTGACCAGTGATATCTCCAGTTCAGAACTCTCTTCTAGGTTCAGCATCTGTGTATGCAACTTTTTATTTGACATCTTCATGTGAATGTATCTAAGGTATCTCACTATTGCCATGTCCAAAACTGAACTCATGCCATTTACCCCACCACCAAGTTTTCTTCAGAGGTTTCAGTTCTTAGTGAATGCTACCTCTACCACATTGTACTTCAAGCAAAAAAGTGGGAATTTTCTTTGAGAAATGTTTGTCCCTTTCTTTCTGTAATGAATCTATCACTGTTGATTTTCCATTTTAAATATCTCTTCAGAGGATGTATTAGTCAGTTTCATGCTGCTGATAAAGATATACCCAAGACTGGGTAATTTATAAAGAAAAAGAGGTTTAATGGACTCACAGTTCCACGTGGCTGGGGAGGCGTCACAATCATGGTAAAAGGTGAAAGGCACGTCTTACATGGTGGTGGCAAGAGAGAATGAGAGAGAAGTGAAAGCAGAAACCCCTTATAAAACCATCAGATCTTGTGAGACTTATTCACTACCATAAGAACAGTATGGGGGAAACCATTCCCATAATTCAATTATCCCCTATTGGATCCCTCCCACAATACATGGGAATTATGCGAGCTGCAATTCAAGATGAGGTTTGGGTGGGGACACAGCCAAATCATATCAGATAGATATCAAAAATAGATATCTTTTCCCTATATCTACTTGCCTTGCCTTATTTCAAGTGTAGATAAATACAAAAGCTAAGTGTTTTACTTGAAATCAAAACTGACTAGAATAAGAACAGTGGAGCAGGAAGGTGATTTGGGAGTTAAAGGAAAGTTGACAGGCCTTGAAATCACATTGAGGCTGGGCACATCACTGGCTCATGCCTGTAATCCTAGCACTTTGGGAGGCTGAGGTGGGTGGATTGCCTGAGCTCAGGAGTTCAAAACCAGCCTGGGTAACACGGTGAAACCTCATCTCTACTAAAAATGTTAAAAAATTAGCCAGGTATGGTGGCACACACATGTAATCCCAACTACTTAGGTGGCTGAGGCAGGAGAATTGCTGGAACCTGGGAGGCGAGTTTGCAGTGAGCTGAGATCGTGCCACTGCACTCCAGCCTGGGCAACAGAGTAAGACTCCATCTCCAGAAAAAAAAAAAAATAATAATAGAAAGAAGGAAATCACCATTGAGGAGAGTACACCAAATTTCATATTAAGTCTTAAGTTTTTGTGTGTTCCAGATTCTTCCAGATTCTTACAAATATTCTTCAAGTTGTTTGCAGTACCCTCTTCAATGTGTGTCCTCAAAGCAATATTCCATGTTATTAAAATTGTTTCTAACTTACTGGAAGTAACTGCAATAAGATGAATCATATAATTAGACATCCAATTTGTTTTGTTTTCTGCCGATTATAATGATAATAGAATATATAACAATTTCTGAATATAAAATATATTTCTCATTTTGCTCACGACTCTATCTGTAGATGAAAATTCACTTTCAAAAGGAAATGTCATTCTTTAAACAATTTTTTTTTTTAAATAGGAGACTGCTGTTGCCATACAGAAATTAGTGCTCCTGGGCTGAATTTTGAGAGTATCTTATTTTCATGGAGATATCCACGTCTACAAGGGAAAAAAAGATTTCTGACATACTCCAAATGTCTAGTATGAGTATACTGTCCACTAGTTCTACTTGTCTGAAATTAAAATATGGCAGAACAGGAGAACAAAAGTTTTTGGGACGCTTGTCATTTTCACTGACTCTCTTCTCTTGCATGTAATCTACTCCACAAGAACTGAGAAGTGGAATTCATAGTCGTAGCAGGATGAAAAGACAGCTCAAAGAAGGGGAAAAAATCAATAGAAAAAATCAATGTGAAAGTTGTAAAAGCTATACCAATTAGCTCTCTAATATATGGCCTTTTGAAGTGCCAAAGAGCATTTTTAAGTGCTCCTTTTTATTTTTATTCGAATAGACTCACTGCTAATGGTACGGAAGCAATCATGTGAAACCAAAAAGAGACTAAACCCCAAAAAGAGCCTTCAAAGGCTAAAGGAGTATTTATAGTCTATACGATGGGTCTTTTATATTCACACCTTATTTTTCTTGCTTCCTCTGGGCCACCTTCAATATATGTGAACATAAGAACTTACAGAGTGTGTTTCGATCTCTTAAATAGAGCAAAAGAGCAGAAGAGATACCATAATTTGTACCTCTGTGTGATATTTTGGGAACACATTTATTGTTTTACTTAAACGTATTATCGTCAAGGAGTTTAAATTCACAAAAAGAGGACTTTTGATGGTAGAAATAATGAGACTGAATATCTTATTTTAAAAATCTCATTTGGATTCTCTGTTTTTTATGCAAAGTGTAATAAAAATATTGAAGGCTATATTGTTCTTCAGTCACTGTAAACCTGTCATTCCCCCAGTTAAACTCTTACAAAGAAGATGAGAAAGATGAAAGAAACTGATCTTGGGATAATAAATCACAACCAGTGTTAAATAATATTAACTCTTACTTACATAGTTCTTATTGTAACCCAACACTGTTCTCCTGTTTATCACCTTCTCAATTCTTCTGATCTTTATAATTAGCCTATGAGGCAGGACATATATTGGCCCCACTTGTAGATGAGAAAATAGAGTCACAGAGAGTTAGTAATTTTCCCAGGGCCAAGGGGTCAGTGTTTTCATCCCTGGTTGTTTGGCTCTGTGCTCTTAAACATTTAGATGCCTTTCAATAAAACATTATTTGATTGCTACAAATTATAGAACTTTATCTTATTTAGGATAGAGTAATTAGAGTAGCATGCTAACAACAAACACTGGGCTAGAAAATGTGTGGATTTCAAATCACTAAATTGGAGATAGTAGAAATAAATTCAATACAAAACCTGCTTTTTATTATTCATTCCTGTATAACAAAAAAAAGAGGCCAGGCGCGGTGGCTCAAGCCTGTAATCCCAGCACTTTGGGAGGCCGAGTCGGGTGGATCACGAGGTCAGGAGATCGAGACCATCCTGGCTAACACGGTGAAACCCCGTCTCTACTAAAAAATACAAAAAACTAGCCGGGCGAGGTGGTGGGCGCCTGTAGTCCCAGCTGCTCGGGAGGCTGAGGCAGGAGAATGGCGGGAACCCGGGAGGCGGAGCTTGCAGTGAGCCGAGATCCGGCCACAGCACTCCAGCCTGGGCGACAGAGCGAGACTCCGTCTCAAAAAAAAAAAAAAAAAAAAAAAAAAAAAAAAAAAGACAGGTGGAGAACAGGCATTCAATAAATATCTGTTGAAGGATTAATTAAATATGGTAGTTCTGTTGGTATTTTAAAAATTAAGGAGATTCTTTTTCTGTCCCCCAGGCTGGAGTACAGTGGCGTGATCTTGGCTCACTTCAAGCTCTGCCTCCCGGGTTCACGCCATTCTCCTGTCTCAGCCTCCTGAGTAGCTGGGACTACAGGCGCCCGCCACCACACCCAGCTAATTTTTGTATTTTTAGTAGAGACAGGGTTTCACCGTATTAGCCAAGATGGTCTTGATCTCCTGACCTCGTAATCCGCCCACCTTGGCCTCCCAAAGTGCTGGGATTACAGGTGTCAGCCACCGCACCCAGCCAGGAGATTCTTTTTTCTCTTTCTACCACTGTCTCTGAGATTGAGTAGAAGTATAGATTACTGAGAGCAAAATATACATCAAAACTATAGCAGACATCTCATCAGAAACCTCACAAGTAAAAAAAGAGTGGCATGAAATATTGAGGAGTTCAAAGAAAAATACTGCCAACCTAGAATTCTATAGCCAGAGAAATTCTCCTTTAAACTGAAGGAGGCATACAGTTGACTCTTGAACAATAGTCTCCTTTAAATTGAAGGAGGTGTACAGTTGACTCTTGAACAACACAGGTTTGAACTATAGATCCACTTATACGTGGATTTTCTTCCACCTCTGCCAGTTCTGAAACAGCAAGACTAGCCCCTCCTTTTTCTCTTCCTCAGACTACTCACTATGAAGATGACAAAGATAAAGACCTTCAGGATGATCCACTTCCACTTAATGAATTGTAAATATCTTTTCTCCTTTATATAATTTTCTTAATAGCATTTTTTCTAACTTACTTTATCGTAAGAATATGGTATATAATACATATAACACATAAAATATATGTTAATTGACTGTTTATGTTATTAGTAACACTTCCAGTCAACAGTTAGCTAATAATGGTTAAGTTTTTGGGGAATCAAAGTTTATATGTAGATTTTCCATGGTGCAGGGGCTGGCATCTCTAACACTCACATTGTTCAGGGTAAATTATACTTTCTTGGGCAAACAAAAACTGAGGGAATTCAACACCAGCAGACCTGCCCTGCAAAACATGATAAAATAAATTAATCAGGAAGATGATATAGCTCAGAATATCTAATCTACGTAAAGAAAAGATGAGCTTCAGAGAAGAAATAAAACAAAAATATTGTATTTTTCTTATTCCAAATTGATCTGAAATGTGGCTGTTTGTTTAATAATAATAATGTATTGGGCGATTACAGTATGCAGATAAGAAAAATAAATGTCAGGAATATCATGAGAAATTACCGGGAGTAATTGGAATTCTCTATTATAGGATTTGTGTATTATATGTGAACTAGTATAGTAATATTAATGTGGAATTAGGTTAGCTAAAATTGCATATTTTAAACTCTAGAGAAACTACTGTTTTTTAAAAAAGAAGTATAATTGATATGCTAATAGGCAATGAAATGGAAATAAATAAAATGCTCAATTAAAAACAGGATGCAGAAAAAGTGTGGGGTGAAGTGGAGAAGTAAAATACAAAGGCAACAACTAGAAAAGGGTTATAAATATGGCATTTATTAATCTGACTTTATTAATAATGAATTTATGAATTTAAGAATGCACCAATAAAAAGGCAGAGATTTTAAGAGTAGATTAAAAAGACAACATCCAACTATATGTTGTCTATAAGATCCTATTTTAAATATAGAGAATTAGATAGGTTACAAATACAAGAATAGAGAAAATTGTGTCATGCTCACAGTAACCAAAAGGAATCTGGAGTTGCTATATTATTTTAGACAATGAAGACTTCAGAACAAGGAAATCATCAAAGATAAAAGTGGCATTGCATAATCATATAGGAATCAATTCTCAAAGAAGTCGTAACATTCTTAAACATCTATGTACATAACAAGAGAGTGTTAAAATATGAGCTAGGCTGGGCACAGTGGCTCATGCCTGTAATCCTAGCACTTTGGGAGGCTGAGGTGGGTGGATCACCTGAGGTCAGGAGTTCAAGACCAGCCTGGTCAACATGGTGAAACCCCATCTCTACTAAAATACAAAAATTAGCCAGGCACGATGGCGGGTGCCTGTAATCCCAGCTACTCAGGAGACTGAGGCAAGAGAATCACTTGAACCTGGGAGCCAGGAGTTGAGAGAGCCGAGATTGTGCCATTGCACTTCAGCCTGGGCTACTGAGCGAAACTTTGTCTCAAAAATGAAAATAAATAAATTAAATAAATAAATAAATAAATAAATAAAATGTGAGGTAAAACTCATAGAACTGTAAGGAGAAATAGAAAAAACTCTGTTGTAGTTAAACTTTTCAGCACATCTTTCTTAGGAATATATAAAGAACAAGGGGAGAAAATCAGTAAGGTGTAAATGATGTGAATAGCACTGTGAATCCAATTGACTGATATTTAAAACATTTTCATCCTACAAAAATAAAATACATTTTTTGAAGCTCACATGGAACATTCACTAAGACCAAATTTTTAACTGTCAAATACACCTTAATAAATTTAAAAGAGTCAAAGTTATATCATGATTGCTCTGAAAGCATAATGAAACTATACTAACAATTAATAACAGAAAGATAGCTGGGAAGTCTTCAGATATTGGGAAATTAAATCATCCACTTTTAAGTGGCAAATGACCAAATGAAGAAGTATCAAGAGAAATGAAAAAATATTTTGAGATAAGTAAAAATGAAAATAGAACAAAAACTTGTGGAATGCAGTGAAAGCAGTGTCTAGAGGAAAATCTATAGCCTTAAATGCATATATCAGAAAAGTATATTAAATAATAAAATTAGTAACTAAGCAAGCAATAATCTTCAGGAACTAGAGAAAGAAGAACAATTTAAGCATAAATTGTAGAAGAAAATAAACCATACAAAGAGAGTAAAGAAATCAGTACAATTGAAATCAGGAAAACAATAGAGAGATCACGTGAGCAAGCAAGAGCTGTTTCTTTGAGAAAAATCAACTAGAATTAGTGAACCTATAGTCTGAGTAACACAGAAAAAAATGAGTTTAATCATAATTTAAAAATATCAGAATAGGAAGGGTCATTTCTACTAGTCCCATGTATATTATGCCCACAAATTTGATAACAGGTGAGCTGAATCAGTTCTGAAAAACATACAGTACTGTATCTCACATAAAGAGAAAGAGATCATCTGTAGAGTCTTATGTCTCTTAAAGAAATTAAAACTGTATCATAAACTTCAAAGAAAACATCAATCTCAGGTAGTTTCACTTCTGAAACGTACTAAGGAAGAAATAATTTCTCCCAAATAGTACAATACAAAAACGTGAATAAAAAGCGTAACTTTAAAGTGAAGAAATTGGACATATTCTATCTCAGATCAAGAGTATTAGGAACAGTGATAAGATATGTTGATTTTATGTTCCTTTGATCTGATACAATGAAAATGACATAACTGTGGTTTCCTACCCAAAAACCCATGACCGCAGATTGATCATAAGAAAAACACCAACTGACCCTAACTGAGAGAGATTCTATAGTATACCTAAAATTTTTCAAGTTTATCAAAAGCACGAAATTTCTGAGAAATTATGACACCAGAAGAAGAGCCTAAGACATCACCACTAAATGTAATGTGCTATCTTAGATAAGCCCTGATGAAAACTAAGGTCAAAATAAAGTATGAACTTTAGTTACTAATAAGGTATCAATGCTGGTTCATTAATTATGGCAAATGTGCTGTTCTAATATTAATATAAGCTTTTGGTAATAGGAAAAACAGAGCATGGAGTATAAGGAAGTCTAATTTTTACAATTTTCTCTTAAACTAAAGCAATTCTAAAATATTATTTGTTAGCGTTATTTAAAAAACACAAGGAAAATTGTATTTTAGTACAGGCTATGTCTTCAAAAATGAATATGTGTGAATGCTCTAACTAAAACAGTTTATTTAAGAAAACATAATTATCTAGAAAGAGTATATATTATGTATAAGAATGCAATTATCCATGTCACTTCTGGTTCTAACTACTTTATTTGCTTAAATAGTGCCCTTCAATAATGCATTAGTAGAGATTATTAAACATTAATATTATTTTTAAAAAATAAAACTAATGATTTTATAACTATTATTTAAGCCACTGAAATGAGATTCCCAGATTTCTATTGAACCCCAGCTGGGTCTTGGAACTTGATATCTCAAAAATTCCTTACACAGTAGCAGAATGGAAACAATCACATTAATTAAGATCATATTACTCTTTTTTTTTGAAAACATTTACTGTCAATCCCTTTAACACGTCTTTTCTAGAGTCATGGTTTTATTTTAATGGGCATATGAAAAGATGAGAAAAGATGAGGAATCTGACTCCTATCAGCTGGATTTAATAAGTAATAAGGAAATAATAGTGGCCTGATCCTTGATTGTATATTTTACATAATTTCATACCCCTGGGAAATCAATCCTTTCCAGATCTATGGCACACTTATTGGTTCCTTACATTTTGTCTCTTATAATGTATATATCAATAGCCAGATAGCTGATTCTCATATCAAGTAGGACAAAAGGAGAAGACTAAGCAGAAATAAGACCCCCTAACTTGTCCCATGTAATAGTTATTCCAGATTTTCCTCATTGTAACTCTTTTTGACAAGTCATTTTGTCTTACCTGCAGCTATGTTTACATATCAGTAAAGTGTGTGTAACCACAGTACCTAACTCATACTTCTTTGGGAGTATTAAATTTTGTAATAGATAAAAAGCACCTTATATGCAGTACGTTCTCAATAACTGTCAAACACTGACATTTCTTTTTATTGATCAGGGGAATTACTAAAAATATTATTGATGAAAACATAAAGTTGAGTTCAAAATAAATGAGTTACCAACTCAAGGTAAATAACAACAACAACAACAACAAAACCAATCACAATATGTGGGGAGCTGAAAATACTGTCTTCAAGAGGGTTTTCACACACATAGTAATTTCTTAGCGTAAGGTTGCCATCTTTTCTTTTACTCCTTGGCCTTCTTAAGGCGTATTTCTTAATGAGTAGAAAGCAATACACTTAGTCTGTCTTTGTCAAAATAGGCTAGAATGCTTTGTAAATCAGTTCCCGAATCTCAATGACTTAATACAGTGAGGTTTATTACCCATCAGGTTGAATGTCTTTGAAGGTTGGCTGCTTGCCTTTGATTTGCTAAACTGAGTCATGTGGGATACCTAATTTCAATGGAATAAGGATGTGTAAGTCCATAAAGTGTTAAAAAAAAGCAGAAATATTTGGTAAATATTTCTAATGATATGATTCGGTGCAACCCTTTCGACTTCTTTTCTCTTTTATGTATATCTACATACATTTCTTACATTTATGTATGGTTAAAATTAAGATCACACATTATAAACAAAAAATTTATATCATTTTTTATTTAACAATTTATGGGTTTTAATTGCCCATGCCATTAAATGCAAATGGAAATGTGATTTTAATCAAATTTTATGATATTGATATCACAGAATATCTTTAGATCCTGTAATATTATTAGACATGTAATTTGCTTTCAACTGTTTCTATTTTAAATAACTCATGATGAAAATTTTCAGAAATACTCTTGCACTTTCCTTGAATTTCGAGATACGTAATTTCTGGGTCAAATTTATGTGATATTAAGGAATCTGGATGAAATAATATAAATAGTTTTCCAGAATGGTTATTCAGCACTGTGTGAGAATACCTATTCCGTGCAATCTTATCAATGTTAATAATAAGAGGTTAAATATCTTTGCAAATTTCGTTGGTAGAAAATGTTGACTCATTATTTTAATCTCCTTCAACTCATGTTTACTGAGGTTTACTAATTGCCGGATGCTCTTTTAGTCACTGAAGATACAGAAATAAACAAATTGTTTACTTTCATGAACTCACAGTTTAGTTGTGATGACAAACAAGCAAAAATACTAAATGTAGCTATCTCTCTGTATAGCTATATATATAATATATGTATGCATGCATATATATACACACATATGTATAATAATACAGTACATGTAATCAGTGGGTTAAGAATATTATACAATCCACCAGGTTAAGAGAAAAGTGAAGAGGGGGCATGCTGTTTCATATAGATTGATCAGAGAAAGAGTCTTTGATAATGTAACACATGAAAATGACCAAAATGAGAATGAGGTAAAGCAGGTATGAATGCAGGTATTTGGGGTTTGTTCTCACCAGGCAGAATAAACCGAAAGTGCAAATAGAGATGTGAAATGCTTGAAAATTGAGTGGAAGAGAAGGCATCTGCAATTAGAGCAGTATTAGTAAGGGGACGGCATCACACTGGGCAAGGGAGGTGGTGTGGTTGGATGGGAGCTCCTGAAAATCACCTAAGGCCCTATATGCTCTGACAAGGTGATATGGTTTGGATCTGTGTCCCCACACAAATCTCACATTAAATGTAATCCTGAGTGTTGGAGGTTGGGCCTGATGGGACGTGACTGGATCATGGGGTGGTTTATAATTGTTTAGCACCATCTCTGTACAGTTGTTCTTGTGGTATAGTTCTCAGGAGATCTGGTGGTTTAAAAGTGTGTGGCACCTTCCTAGTTTCTTTCTTCCTCCTGCTCTGGTCGTGTAAGATGTGCCTGCTTCTCATTCTCTTTCTACCATAATTGTAAGTTTTCTTAGATGTCCCCAGAAGCAGAAGGCTGTATAGCCTGCAGAACCACGAGCCAATTGAACCTCTTCTCTTTATATGAGTGCAAGAATAGACTAACACAGAAAATTGGTATTGAGAAGTTGGACAATGCTACAAAGATACCTGAAAATGTGAAAGTGCCTTCGAAACTGGGTAATGGGCAGAAGTTGGAAGAATGTGGAGGGCTCAGAAGCATACAGGAAAATGAGGGAAAATTTGGAACATCCTAGAGTCTTGTTGAATGGTTATGAACAAAATGCTGACAGTTATGTGGACAGTGAAGTCTAGGCTGAAGAGGTCTTAGATGGAAATGAGAAACTTACTGGGAACTGTAGCAAAGGTCATTTTTGTTATGCATTATCAAAGTGGTAGGCTGCACTGTGCCACTGCTTTAGGGATCCATGGAAATTTGAACTTGAGAGAGATGTTTTAGGGTATCTGGTAGAAAAAATTTCTAAGCAGCAAAATGTTAAAGAAGTAGACTGGTTGCTTCTAAAATGCTATTCTCATATGCGTGAGCAAAGAAATTACCTGACATTGGAATTTATATTTAAAAGGGAAACAGAGTGTAAAAGTTTGAAAAATTTGTGGTCTGGCCATGTGATAGGAAAAAATAAAGTGCATTTTCAGGGGAAGGATTAAAGAAGGCTGCAGAAATTAGCATACTAAAAGGAAGACTAATGCTGATAACCAAGACAACGGGGAGGCCTCAAAGGCATTTCAGAGATCTCTATGGCAGATCCTCCCATCACAGGCCCAGAGGCCTAATAGGGAAGAATGGTTTTGTGGGCAAGGACCAGGGCCTTGCTGCCTTGTGCAGCCTCAGGTCACTGCTTTCCATGTTCCAGTCACTCCAGCTTCCCCTCATGGCTAAAAGGGCCCCGGGTATAGCTTAGGTGACTACTTCAGAGGGTGAAAACCATCAACCTTGGTGCTTTTGACATGCTTTTAAGCCTGTGTGTGTACAGAGTGTAAGAGTTGAGTCTTCGGAGCGTCTGCCTATATTTTAGATGAGTTATGGGAAAGCCTGGATATCCAGGCAGAAGCCTGCTGCAGGGCAGGAACCCTCATGGAGAACCTGTACTGGGACAGTGCAGAGGGGAAGTGTGAGGTTGGAGTCCCCACACAGAGTCCCCACTGGGGCACTTGCTAGTGTTGCTGTGAGAAGAGGGCCACTGTGCTACAATTTCCAGAAGGTTAGATCCACCAGCAACTTGGACACTGTACCTGGAAGAGCCATGGCACTCAATGCCAGTGCATGAGAGCAACTCTGGGGGCTGACCCCTGCAAAGCCATAGGGTAGAGCTTCCAAAGGCTTTTGGAGCTCATCCCTTGCATCAGTGTGCCCTGGATGTGAGACATGAAGTCAAAGGAGGTTATTTTGGAGCTTTAAAATGTAACCACTGCCCTAATGTGTTTTGGACTTGCATGGGGCCTGTAGCCCCTTTCTTTTGGCCAATTGCTCCCTTTTAGAATAGGAGTATTTACTCAATACCTATACCTCCATCATATTTTGAAAGTCACTAATTTGTTTTTGATTTTTACAGGCTCATAGGATCTGTGTATCTGTGTTCCCACCCATAACTCATGTTGAATTGTAATCCAAGTATTGGAAGTGGGGTCTCATGGGAGGTAATTGGATCATAGGGGCATTTTCTAATGGTTTAGCACCATCCTCAAGTGTTGTTTCCATGATAGAGTTCTCACGAGATCTGGGCGTTTAAAAGTGTGTGGCACTCCTGGCCCCCCACCCCTGCTCCAGCCATGTAAGATGTGCCTGCCTCCCCTTTGCCTTCTGCCATGATTGTAAGTCTCTTGAGGCCTCCTAGCTATGCTTTCTGTACAGTTTGTGGAACCATGAGCCAACTACATCTCTTTTCTTTGGAAAGTACTCAGTCTCAGGCATTTCTTCATAGCAGTGCAAGAATGGACTAATACATGAGGATTTCAATTTTTATTGAAAAAAGAGAACGACACAGAAGATTTCAAGGACAGAAATGACATGGCCTGAATTGCATTTCTTTCATTTTAGTGGTGGCAATGGAGAAATTTTCATATGTATATTGTGTTTCTGCATTTCTGCATTTTAAAGACATTAACTATTTTCACTGTACTTACACTTTTTTCCATTTTTATATTTGCCTTATCATTTTCTATTTTGTGCAAATTCAAGTCTATAAATTTTTCCATTTTTATTCTAATACTTTTGTTTCAGTATAATTTATGCACTGTTTAAACATGTTCACAAAAGGGATTGTTTTTAATCTTCATATAATTATAGTAAATAGATGTTTTTATAATTCAGAAGCAGAGCATTGCAGACAAAAATCACTCAAAATTGTAAAATTACAAAATGATGACCATGAAGATATTAATACATAATCTTTTTGACAGATACTGCTTCTAATCTTAAATAATTTAACAAATTTAAAATTTTTATGTAATTTTTTGAGATACAAAAACTTGTATATATTATGTGTATATAATTTGGTAAGTTTGGAGAAAAATATACCTGTGAAATCATTACTTCAATTTATGCCATAAACCTATCCATCACCTCCATAGTTTTATGAGTTTGACTATATTTACCACATAATTGGTATTATGTAGGATTTGTCCTTCTGTGTCTGGTTTATTTCACTTAGCAAAATGTGCTCCAGGTACATTCATATTGTTTCAAATGGCAGGAGTCCCTACTTTTTAAGATTGAGTAATATTCTGTCATATGTATACACCACATATTAAAAATCCATTCATCCTTTGGCACATATTTAGGTTGCTTCCATGTCTTGGCTATTTGAATAGTGTTGCAATAAATGTGAGAGTGCAAATATCTTTTCAATTTCCTGATTTTATTACTTTTGGATATATATCAGGAAGTAGAATTGCTGAAACCTATGATTGTTCTATTTTCAGTTTTACAAAGTTCCAAGCTATTTTTATAATGGCTGAACCAACTTATAATCCCACCGAGAGTGTGTAATGGTTCCCTTTTCTCCACAAACTCACCAACATCTTTTCCTTTTTAAATTTTAATTTATTTTAACCACTTTAGCACTGAGATCACGTGTTAATGATTAGAGTAGTCAACTGGTAGTGTGAGTATTACTTTGGTCATAATGATCATAATTAGACCATCAGATTATTTGTGAGGAGAGTTTATATAATTCAATATTTTTCTTACCGAATACATTGTAGGTAAATTGCTGCAGAACAATTAGAAATACTTTACACATCTGATTGAAGCTACTTTTGACACATTTGCCATTTTTGTGCTGGTTTTATATCCTAAGAAGTGGGGCAAGCATGGGCTCCGCTGCTTTTCTCTTCTTTTTTTTTCTTTTTTTTTTTTTTTTTTGAGATGGAATCTTGCTTTGTTGCCCAGGCTGGAGTACAGTGGCACAATCTTGGCTCACTGCAACCTCTGGAGGCCTCCTACATTCAAGCAAGTCTTGTGCTTCAGCCTCCTGAGTAGCTGAAACTACAGGCACATGCCACCATGCCAGGATAATTTTTCTATTTTTAGTGGAGACTGAGTTTCACCATGTTGGCCAGGCTGGTCTTGAACTCCTGACGTCAAGTGATCCACTCGCCTCAGCCTCCCAAAGTTCTGAGATTAGAAGTGTGTACCACCTCTTCTTGATTATCTTAGGAATTATTACTTTGTTTTATTATTTTGATTTCTAAAATGTTGCTTTATTATTTTGATTTTTAAAAACCCACTATGTTGAAAGAAGATTTCATTGATTTTTATAATTTGGGGTAAATCGAATCTTTCTTCCCAGAATCATGACGTATGTCTTTACTTGCTGAACTTCTTTTGTTTTTAAAAGTTTTACAATTAACATATAATTATAGTGCATATTTTTGGAGTACATAGTGATGTTGTGATACATACAACGTGTAATACTCCGATCAGGGTAATCGGCAAATTCATCCTCTCAAACATAATGAAAACTCTAGGTGTTTGGGTTTAAAAGTTATTCTTTTTTTTTTTTTTTTTTTTTTATTATACTTTAAGTTCTAGGGTACATGTGCATGACGTTTATATCATGTATAACTCCCCAATGCAATCCCTCCCTCCTACCCCCTCCCCATGATAGGCCCCAGTGTGTGATGTTCCCCTTCCCGAGTCCAAGTGATCTCATTGTTCAGTTCCCACCTATGAGTGAGAACATGCGGTGTTTGGTTTCTCTTCTTGTGATAGTTTGCTAAGAATGATGGTTTCCAGCTGCATCCATGTCCCTACAAAGGACGCAAACTCATCCTTTTTATGGCTGCATAGTATTCCATGGTGTATATGTGCCACATTTTCTTAATCCAGTCTGTCACAGATGGACATTTGGTTGATTCCAAGTCTTTGCTATTGTGAATAGTGCCGCAATAAACATACGTGTGCATGTGTCTTTGTAGTAGAGTAATTTATAATCCTTTGGGTATATACCCAGTAGTGGGATGGTTGGGTCATATGGTACATCTAGTTCTAGATCCTTGAGGAATCGCCATACTGTTTTCCATAATGGTTGAACTAGTTTACAATCCCACCAACAGTGTAAAAGTGTTCCTATTTCTCCACATCCTCTCCAACACCTGTTGTTTCCTGACTTCTTAATGATTGCCATTCTAACTGGTGTGAGATGGTATCTCATTGTGGTTTTGATTTGCATTTCTCTGATGGCCAGTGATGATGAGCATTTTTTCATGTGTCTGTTGGCTGTATGGATGTCTTCTTTTGAGAAATGTCTGTTCATATCCTTTGCCCACTTTTTGATGGGGTTGTTTGTTTTTTTCTTGTATATTTGTTTGAGTTCTTTGTAGATTCTGGATATTAGCCCTTTGTCAGATGAGTAGGTTGCAAAAATTTTTTCCCATTCTGTAGGTTGCCTGTTCACTCTGATGGTAGTTTCTTTAGCTGTGCAAAAGCTCTTTAGTTTAATTCGATCCCATGTGTCATTTTTGCTTTTGCTGCCGTTGCTTTTGGCGTTTTAGACATGAAGTCCTTGCCCATGCCTATGTCCTGAATGGTACTACCTAGATTTTCTTCTAGGGTTTTTATGGTATTAGGTCTAACATTTAAGTCTCTAATCCATCTTGAATTAATTTTCGTATAAGGGGTAAGGAAAGGATCCAGTTTCAGCTTTCTACTTATGGCTAGCCAATTTTCCCAGCACCATTTATTAATAGGGAATCCTTTCCCCATTTCTTGTTTCTCTCAGGTTTGTCAAAGATCAGATGGCTGTAGATGTGTGGTATTATTTCTGAGGACTCTGTTCTGTTCCATTGGTCTATATCTCTGTTTTGGTACCAGTACCATGCTGTTTTGGTTACTGTAGCCTTGTAGTATAGTTTGAAGTGAGGTAGCGTGACGCCTCCAGCTTTGTCCTTTTGACTTAGGATTGTCTTGGCAATGCGGGCTCTTTTTTGGTTCCATATGAACTTTAAAGCCGTTTTTTCCAATTCTGTGAAGAAAGTCATTGGTAGCTTGATGGGGATGGCATTGAATCTATAAATAACCTTGGGCAGTATGGCCATTTTCACGATATTGATTCTTCCTATCCATGAGCATGGTATGTTCTTCCATTTGTTTGTGTCCTCTTTGATTTCACTGAGCAGTGGTTTGTAGTTCTCCTTGAAGAGGTCCTTTACATCCCTTGTAAGCTGGATTCCTAGGTATTTGATTCTCTTTGAAGCAATTGTGAATGGAAGTTGATTCCTGATTTGGCTCTCTGCTTGTCTGTTACTGGTGTATAAGAATGCTTGTGATTTTTGCACATTAATTTTGTATCCTGAGACTTTGCTGAAGTTGCTTATCAGCTTAAGCAGATTTTGGGCTGAGACAATGGGGTTTTCTAAATATACAATCATGTCATCTGCAAACAGGGACAATTTGACTTCTTCTTTTCCTAACTGGATACCCTTGATTTCTTTCTCTTGCCTGATTGCCCTAGCCAGAACTTCCAACACTATGTTGAATAGGAGTGGTGAGAGAGGGCATCCCTGTCTTGTGGCAGTTTTCAAAGGGAATTTTTCCAGTTTTTGCCCATTCAGTATGATATTAGCTGTGGGTTTGTCATAAATAGCTCTTATTATTTTGAGGTACGTTCCATCAATACCAAATTTATTGAGCGTTTTTAGCATAAAGGGCTGTTGAATTTTGTCAAAAGCCTTTTCTGCATCTATTGAGATAATATGTGGTTCTTGTCTTTGGTTCTGTTTATATGCTGGATTACGTTTATTGAATTGCGAATGTTGAACCAGCCTTGCATCCCAGGGATGAAGCCCACTTGATCATGGTGGATAAGCTTTTTGATGTGCTGCTGAATCTGGTTTGCCAGTATTTTATTGAGGATTTTTGCATCGATGTTCATCAGGGATATTGGTCTAAAATTCTCTCTTTTTGTTGTGTCTCTGCCAGGCTTTGGTATCAGGATGATGTTGGCCTCATAAAAAGAGTTAGGGAGGATTCCCTCTTTTTCTATTGATTGAAATAGTTTCAGAAGGAATGGTACCAGCTCCTCCTTGTACCTCTGGTAGAATTCAGCTGTGAATCCATCTGGTCCTGGACTTTTTTTGGTGGGTAGGCTATTAATTGTTGCCTCAATTTCAGAGCCTGCTATTGGTCTATTCAGGGATTCAACTTCTTCCTGGTTTAGTCTTGGGAGAGTGTAAGTGTCCAGGAAATTATCCATTTCTTCTAGATTTTCTAGTTGATTTGCGTAGAGGCATTTATAGTATTCTCTGATGGTTGTTTGTATTTCTGTGGGGTCGGTGGTGATATCCCCTTTATCATTTTTTATTGCGTCTATTTGATTCCTCTCTCTTTTCTTCTTTATTAGTCTAGCTAGCAGTCTGTCAATTTTGTTGATCATTTCAAAAAACCAACTCCTGGATTCATTGATTTTTTGGAGGGTTTTTTGTGTCTCTATCTCCTTCAGTTTTGCTCTGATCTTAGTTATTTCTTGCCTTCTGCTAGCTTTTGAATGTGTTTGCTCTTGCCTCTCTAGTTCTTTTAATTGTGATGTTAGAGTGTCAATTTTAGATCTCTCCTGCTTTCTCTTGTGGGCATTTAGTGCTAGAAATTTCCCTCTACACACTGCTTTAAATGTGTCCCAGAGATTCTGGTATGTTGTATCTTTGTTCTCATTGGTTTCAAAGAACATCTTGATTTCTGCTTTCATTTCGTTATGTACCCAGTAGTCATTCAGGAGCAGGTTGTTCAGTTTCCATGTAGTTGAGCAGTTTTGATTGAGTTTCTTAGTCCTGAGTTCTAGTTTGATTGCACTGTGGTCTGAGAGACAGTTTGTTATAATTTCTGTTCTTGTACATTTGCTGAGGAGTGCTTTACTTCCAATGATGTGATCAATTTTGGAATAAGTGCCATGTGGTGCTGAGAAGAATGTATATTCTGTTGATTTGGGGTGGAGAGATCTATAGATGTCTATTAGGTCCGCTTGGTGCAGAGCTGAGTTCAATTCCTGGATATCCTTGTTAACTTTCTGTCTCGTTGATCTGTCTAATGTTGACAGTGGAGTGTTGAAGTCTCCCATTATTATTGTATGGGAGTCTAAGTCTCTTTGTAGGTCTCTAAGGACTTACTTTATGAATCTGGGTGCTCCTGTATTGGGTGCATATATATTTAAGAGAGTTAGCTCTTCCTGTTGAATTGATCCCTTTACCATTATGTAATGGCCTTCTTTGTCTCTTTTGATCTTGGATGGTTTAAAGTCTGTTTTATCAGAGACTAGGATTGCAATCCCTGCTTTTTTTTGTTCTCCATTTGCTTGGTAGCTCTTCCTCCATCCCTTTATTTTGAGCCTATGTATGTCTCTGCATGTGAGATGGGTCTCCTGAATACAGCAGACTGATGGGTCTTGACTCTTGATCCAGTTTGCCAGTCTGTGTCTTTTAATTGGAGCATTTAGTCCATTGACATTTAAGGTTATATTGTTATGTGTGAACTTGATCCTGTCATTATGATATTAACTGGTTATTTTGCTCGTTAGTTGATGCAGTTTCTTCCTAGCCTCGATGGTCTTTACATTTTGGCATGTTTTTGCAATGGCTGGTACCGGTTGTTCCTTTCCATGTTTAGGGCTTCCTTCAGGGTCTCTTGTAAGGCAGGCCTGGTGGTGACAAAATCTCTAAGCATTTGCTTATCTGTAAAGGATTTTATTTCTCCTTCACTGATGAAGCTTAGTTTGGCTGGATATGAAATTCTCGGTTGAAAATTCTTTTCTTTAAGAACGTTGAATATTGGCCCCCACTCTCTTCTGGCTTGTAGAGTTTCTGCCGAGAGGTCTGCTGTTATCTGATGGGCTTCCCTTTGTGGGTAACCCGACCTTTCTCTCTGGCTGCCCTTAAGATTTTTTCCTTCATTTCAACTTTGGTGAATCTGGCAATTATGTGTCTTGGAGTTGCTCTTCTGGAGGAGTATCTTTGTGGCGTTCTCTGTATTTCCTGAATTTGAATGTTGGCCTGCCCTGCTAGGTTGGGGAAGTTCTCCTGGATGATATCCTGAAGAGTGTTTTCCAACTTGGTTCCATTTTCCCCCTCACTTTCAGGCACCCCAATCAGACGTAGATTTGGTCTTTTTACATAATCCCATACTTCTTGCAGGCTTTGTTCATTTCTTTTTCTTCTTTTGGTTTCTCTTCTCGCTTCATTTCATTCATTTGATCCTCAATCGCTGATACTCTTTCCTCCAGTTGATCGAGTCGGTTACTGAAGCTTGTGCATTTGTCACGTATTTCTCGTGTCATGGTTTTCATCTCTGTCATTTCGTTTATGATCTTCTCTGCATTAATTAGTCTAGCTGTCAATTCTTCCACTTTTTTTCAAGATTTTTAGTTTCTTTGCGCTGGGTACGTAATTCCTCCTTTAGTTCTGAGAGGTTTGATGGACTGAAGCCTTCTTCTCTCATCTCGTCAAAGTCATTCTCTGACCAGCTTTGATCCGTTGCTGGCGATGGGCTGCGCTCCTTTGCAGGGGGAGATGCGCTCTTATTTTTTGAATTTCCAGCTTTTCTGCCCTGCTTCTTCCCCATCTTTGTGGTTTTATCTGTCTCTGGACTTTGATGATGGTGACGTACTGATGGGGTTTTGGTATAGGTGTCCTTCCTGTTTGATAGTTTTCCGTCTGACAGTCAGAAGGACTGTCTGTTGGTCTGTTGGAAATTGCTTGAGGTCCACTCCAGACCCTGTTTGCCTGGGTATCAGCAGCAGAGGTTGCCGAAGATAGAATATTGCTGAACAGCGAGTGTACCTGTCTGATTCTTTCTTTGGAAGTTTCCTCTCAGGGGTGACGCCACCCTGTGAGGTGTGGGGTGTCAGACTGCCCCTAGTGGGGGATATCTCCCAGCTAGGCTACTCAGGGGTCAGGGACCCACCTGAGCAGGCAGTCTGTCCGTTCTCAGATCTCAACCTCCGCGTTAGGAGATCCACGGCTCTCCCCAAAGCTGTCAGACAGAGTCGTTCGCGTCTGCACTGCCCCCGCTCTTTCCCCTAAAGGACTGCAGCTGTGCCCTGTCCTCAGAGGTAGAGTCTACAGAGACAGGCAGGCTTCCTTGAGCTGCTGTGAGCTCCACCCAGTTCGAGCTTCCCAGGGGCTTTGTTTACCTACTTAAGCCTCAGCAATGGCGGGCGCCCCTCCCCCAGCCTCCCTGCTGCCTTGCGGATAGATCGCCACAGACGGCTGTGTTAGCAGTGAGGGAGGCTCCGTGGGCGTGGGAGTTATTCTTTATGTTATTCCATGTTTTGAATTTGTTTTTTATATTTTAAATATTTATAATAAATTGTCATTTGGAAGACTTAATAGTAAGAAAAAACAATTTCTTCAAGCATATAATGAAGCTGTTCTTATACAGTTTTAACAGTGTGGAATATGACTAGTGTCACTTTTAAGACTATGGTTTACATTCATTCCAGATAAAGGAATCGTTTTCAAAATGGCATTTCATATAAAAAGGTAATTGCTAGATTGTAAATGTTTTGCTGGTAAAGACATAAGACAGTATAATATCTTTTTAAAAATCATACGTAGAATAATGCTTTCTATTTAAAAAACTCAATTTATAATTATTGACTTATTTTTCTTCATTTTGCTAAAAACTGATGTATTCTAGGGGCAAGAAACTATTTTTAATCAACTTTTGGCTTTTTTTTGAGACGGAGTCCGGCTCTGTTGCCCAGGCTGGAGTGCAGTGGCCGGATCTCAGCTCACTGCAAGCTCCGCCTCCCGGGTTCACGCCATTCTCCTGCCTCAGCCTCCCGAGTAGCTGGGACTACAGGTGCCCGCCACCTCGCCCGGCTAGATTTTTGTATTTTTTAGTAGAGACGGGGTTTCACCGTGTTCGCCAGGATGGTCTTGATCTCCTGACCTCGTGATCCGCCCGTCTCGGCCTCCCAAAGTGCTGGGATTACAGGCTTGAGCCACCGTGCCCGGCCGGCTTTTTTTTTTTTGTTTTTTTTGTAAGTTTCTGATGCCTGTAATGCAAACTACCAATAAAAAATAAAGATATAGTTTTTTAGGCTGAAATATTTATGGATGTAATGTTAATTACTGTTTAGTTTGCTGTCTTTTTGTAACTTGAAAATATTTGGTGTATGATAAACACAATTTTTGGAATGACTGGTGTATTTGTGTCAGAGAACAAAATATCCCGGGAATGTTTATGCTCCTACATTGTTTCACTCTGAGAGGCAAAGCTAAGGTGGCTTATTGTCTATTAGGATGATACCTACTTGCCTTAGTCTAGGCAGGTGAGAGAGTAGACAAGCCACTGAGCACTAAGGGTTTTAAAAGCAGGATACAGACAGATACTTGTGCTACGTTACTCTGAAGTTTATAAGCTATGGGAAAGAATCAATCAACATTGACATTTTTATTTCAATTTTTTTCCAGCTAATATTGTTAGTAATGGACTCTAAGCCTGTCCTGAAATAGCTTGCCCTGCTCTTCCACAAGTGTTGTTGAGCGTTGGTACTGTGGGTAAAAGTAATGTCTACAGTGGTGTTGTAAAATATGAAAATACTTTATCCAAGGAGTACATACAACTAGGATTAGATTTTAAGATTCAACATCTGAGGAAATATTATCCTGTTGTCAATTAACTTCATAAACCATAGCAACTTTTATATTTGTCAGGTTAGTTCCTTGCAACGTAATTGTGCAAATAAAGGAAGGAAGGTAAGAATTGCGAGCTGAAATTTAAAACTAGGCATCTCTGATGCTAAATAGGATCCTTCTACTGCTTAATGCTATAATAGAGAACCTAAAACTTTATTTATAACTATAAACAGCTTTTTTTTTCCTTCCAGGAATTTTCATTTTTATTAGAATTGTTTTTAACCTGGGATTGCTAAAAATCATATTTATATTTTATATTTTTCTGCCTCTGACTAGAATCTGATGAATGCAGGAATCCGCATTATTATCCACAAAGAGACAGAAAAGTGTGTAGGTAACACAGAGCCCTGAGTACCTGCCAGTGAATGAACTCTCCAGAGGTTTCTTTTGGCCGTATTCCAGGTACCTCTGGTTACTGCCTACTCTCCATCCCACAGCAGTGGCATGTGTCTAATGATGTAGTTTAGAACATTAACTTTCTTAGCAAGTATTGCAGTTATTAAAATTAAAGTCTTCATCAAGGTATCAACAGAGTTACTAAAAATATTAGCCTTCACCAATTTTATTTTTCTTAGAAATTAAACCTTATAATTATTGCTACTACTACAATTCATTGAGTGCCTATTGGGTGCCAAACACTTTATAAATTCATAAAAATACAATCAGAAGTGAGTTTTTTTAAATTTTTTTTTTAATTATTATACTTTAAGTTCTAGGGTACATGTGCACAACATGCAGATTTGTTACATATGTATACACAGACCATGTTGGTGTGTTGCACCCATTAACTCGTCATTTACATTGGGTATATCTCCTAATGCTATCCCTCCCCCATCCCTCCACTTCACGACAGGCCCCGGTGTGTGATGTTCCCCTTCCTGTGTCCAGGTGTTCTCATTGTTCAATTCCCACCTATGAGTGAGAACATGCGGTGTTTGGTTTTTTTGTCCTTGCGATAGTTTGCTGAGAATGATGGTTTCCAGCTTCATCCATGTCCCTACAAAGGACAAGAACTCATCCTTTTTTATGGCTACATAGTATTCCACGGTGTATATGTGCCACGTTTTCTTAATCCAGTCTGTCATTGATGGACATTTGGGTTGGTTCCAAGTCTTTGCTATTGTGAGTAGTGCTGCAGTAAACATATGTGTGCGTGTGTCTTTATAGCAGCATGATTTATAATCCTTTGGGTATATACCCAGTAATGGGATGGCTGGTTTTGAAAACCCCATCGTCTCAGCCCAAAATCTCCTTAAGCTGACAAGCAACTTCAGCAAAGTCTCGGTACAAAATCAATGTTCAAAAATCACAAGCATTCTTATACACCAATAATAGACAAACAGAGAGCTAAATCATGAGTGAACTCCCATTCACAATTGCTTCAAAGAGAATAAAATACCTAGGAATCCAACTTACAAGAAGTGAGTTGTTATGATGCTCAGTTTTACAGATGAGAGAACGGAAGCTCAGAGGTCAAATCATTGCTGATAGAGTTTTGGCACAAATTCGATTCTCAGTATGCCTATTGTCATAGCCTATATTCTTCTCACCATACTTTGCTGCTGTTAAACTAAATAAATAAAATTCAGGCATCAGGAGAGGAATGCAATTATTTAGGCAGACATCTAGTAATATAAATACCTTTCATTTGCTCTTCATAGTGTCTCATCTGTAAAATCTCATTGAACTCACTAACTGTGCAAGAGCAAAGACCAGGAGTGAAAGAAAGGAACGTGCAGGAATATGGAGTGAAAAAAAATGCCTGCTTTATATGGAATCACTAAAGGAAAGAAAGGTCACATTGCTAGCTGGTGCTATGCTGTCTGTCATCAGGTTTGATAATAACGGTGTAAACATGGGGTCTGTTACACTGAACAAGTAGGGAATACCTTATTACCTCCAAAACTAGCACAAATGCCAAGCAACTGTAACTGGCTTAGTCTCAGGAAATTGCTTCATTCCCTAAGCATGTAAGGTTACAGTAAATTACTTAGAAAGTTAAGGTTTGAGTGTATCAAAAAACTCAGCTTTTCTGAATTGTTTTGATGATGGTTGAGTATTACTTCAAATTAGACTTGCTACATTATTGAGTTAAAATTCTCTAAAGAGTCCTTAATATGAAATCAGGTGAATAATTATGAAAACTAAACATAATATTCTATTAAATGAGAGGAACTATACACACATTGGTGAAAAGTCAGCTTGCCATGTTCCTTTGAATTTAGAATGAAGAACTATTTCTCAGGCAAAGTTTGTCTACCAACAGTCATTCTGTAGGGAGGACTTGAAATGAAATTATAAATCTGCAAACAGAGATTTTATTATAGTGAAAAACCTTACAGAATCTTAACCAGAAAAGCCAAATGCTGCAAAAGCTGTGATGAATACCAGGCCTATACAGTTCTTAAGTGATTAGTACAACAAAGGTAAGAAAAAATTAAGGATAATTTTCTGTACATTCATACTGATTTCTTACTAAAAGGATATTTTCTTTTTATAAAATTCATTTTGATAATTCTCCTTGAGATACTTTATATTACAAAACAACTTTAAAGAAATATTCTGACTTCGCAAGAACTTTTTCATTTAAAATAAAGGTGTTTTTTTCCTCCAGAAAAAAATTCAGCTTTACCAATCCTGTGATAAAAGAGGAAAAGGTGTTTATATAATATCCATTTCCTCTCTCCTATTATCCATATGTCTTGTACCTAAGCTGACTGCAACTTATTTGGCAAAGGAATGTTTTTCTAACTTTAGCAGCAGGAGCCTATGTTCAAATGATATTGTGTGTAGAGACCTGATGCGTAATGCAAGTGCAAAGTCACCTGGTGGGTTTACCATCAAGTTGGGAATAGGGGTAAGATCTGACCTTGCGTTGCTTTTGTCCATGCCTCCTTAATGGCCCAAAGAAGGCTCCATGAAAACCGTAGGGATCTTCCAAGATAGTCTGAAACCATTGGAATATCAATAACCCAGCCATACTGTGAACTGGATTTGATTTGTTTAGGTTCCCTTCCATTTCATTTTCAGCTTTTAAATGCCTATTCATGTTTCCAAATTTCTCACACGTATTTTTCTTCAGGAATAACAACAATCATAAAAAAATCATTTTTTTTCTGTTACAAGGTTAAATGCAAGTTTCAAAGGTTTTTGGCAAAATATAATCATAAAAGTGTGGGTTATTTTATGAAAAAATATTGTAGCAGGATAATGGATCAGTCAGAGTTTTCCAGGTGTCAGGTGTTTGAAGGTGATGTAAAAAGATTCAAAAGGTTCAAAAGAACTTACCGGTCTATCTTCCCGCAACCCCCAGGAGGCCAAACTCCTAATGAAGGTCTGAGTCTCTACAAGATTTATAGTTTTCTTAGGTCTAAATTATCGTCTGAGCTAGCTTCAGATACCAGAGACTGGTTCCCTGGACTGGCCTATAGTACACTCCAAACCTAAAAGCACACCTGTCATTGAATTCTGTTGGGGATATCTTCTGTAGCTCAGACAATAAGAATAGGTAATTGGTAACAAACACTTATTAGAGTCAAGCCCTGCTATAAATTCTTTCTATGCATCAACTCCTTTATTCCTCATAACAGCCCTTAAAAGAAAGTTCTATTACTACTCAACTTTTGCAGATGTGATAAACAAAACACAGAATAGTTAAGTGATCCACAATCACACAGATAATAAAGATGGAGTTTTTTATTACAAGTCTCTAAGCAGAGACTTGATCTTAGATGAAGAATATGTTACAGGGCATCCCATAGCTTGAGGATATATCACCACTGCATTATGCCGCCTTCAGGGAAGCTGCATGGATACCGAGCAAGGAAGTGTGCCTAGCTAAATTAAATCTACTGTAAGTAGCTCAAGGGAAGTAAGTGTAAACAATCTAATCTAAAAGTGTAGCTAAGCTACGCAAAGATCTATTTTTTAATGTTTCTAAAGAACATTTTTTCTGAAATTGTGTTGATGCCAACATCATAAGAAGTGGATTATCAAAGTAGAATTTAAAAGTGTGAACATCTTAGTATGGTGCTTTTAAACATTTTAAGCAGTTTATTTTGCTCTATCTTCAGAATCACTGACTTCCAAATGTCTTTAATTTCCAATTTGCAGTAAGACTGTATGCTTTTTTCTCAAGTTAAAACCGCATGATAACTCATGTGATCAGTTAGTTGCTCACTGAGATATCTGTGCATGATAGTAAATCAGTTATGCTGCCACATAGGTTTGGCTTTAAAATAGAATTGACCAATGTAAGTGATAGACTGACACTGATGACCAAGTGTGTCTGTTTGTTTTCTGTTATACATATCTAGACTGAATGACTATTATACATTAATTCATATGTAAGATTGAGGTTATTCTCAGGGTCTATGTAATGGGAAATTACACAAGTCATTTTTACGTAAATATACTGAATTAACTTCTAAATTTGTAGTTATTATTTTGGCTATTCTGACCTTTTGTACTTAGCAAAAGCCATGTTAATTTTGATAATTCTCAGCTTGTTATATGAAGAAAAACTTTGTCCTTAGACTTAGTTAGCTTATATTATTAAAAGAAAAAAACTAAATATCTTTTGCTGTTATTAAATTAGGTGTAAAAACCCTTTTAAGTATATTATCTTATATACCAGCTTTAATAAACTTAGAAGATTAATGACATTACTTCTTGAGTAAATTTAGAAAGAATCAGATTATTTCCAAAATATGTTATAGTGCATCCCATAGCTTCCAGGTATGTCACAAATTACATTCTTTCACATCTTTATTTTTAAATAAGAGGGTGATCTAAATTGACAGTCCATTGTAATCCTGCTACATTGCATTTTAACTGAACTCTACAAAATACAATCAGGAAAGGTCTCTGATGATCATCTAGTCACATATAATGAACAGCCATGTTTTACAACTCCAGGGTGCAACCATTGTAGAAGTGTCTAAGCAAATGGTGTTCCCTGGGGCATAAATATCACGCCGTTCATGGTGTCTCCTGTGGTGGTGAACTAAGGGGTCTTGTGAATACCTTGTGTACTATAGGAATTCCACCTGCAACCTCCTGACAGGTACTCATTCAGAGTTTCTTGTCCACCCAAAGCCTTTTCTTGTTTCCCTCTTCTTAGAACATCATGACCTTAGATCTTTGTATGGGTAGAGTCTTATCTGTCTTTAGGTCTTCACTCAAATATCATTTTCTCAGAGAAATTCCCTAATAAGTGAATGAGTAAAAGAAAATTCAAGCATCTCTATTGACAATGGCATGTTATCCCATGGGTTCCTCATCTCATTGTTGGGCAGCTGTAATTTTTGAAACATCCACTATGGAGAAGACCATTTGTGCGTTTGCTAGCACAGCCATAACAATATGTTACAGACTGTGAAGCTGAAAAAAAAGTAAAATTTACTTTCTCATAGTTTTAGAAGCTGGAAGTTCCACATCAAGGTGTCAGCATCTTTGGTTTCTCCCAAGACTTCTTTCCTTGGCGTGCAGATGGATGCCTTCTCCCTGCTTTCTCACAGGTCTTTCCTCTGTGTGTGCCCATCCTGATGTCACTCTGTGTGTCCCAATCCCTTCTTCTTCTTCTTCCTTTTCTTTTCTTTTCTTTTTTTTTTTTTTTTTTTTGAGACAGTCTCACTCTGTCACTAGGCCAGACTACAATGGCATGATATCAACTCACTGCAACCTCTGCCTCCTGGATTCAGAATTATCTGAATCATCAGAATCATCTATTTCAGAAAAATCAGATTCATCAAGTGAATCTTTGGCCAACAACTGTTCTAGAATGATGTTAATATCACGCATAGGAATGCCATGATTTCTAGGATTTGACATTTTCAGTGATCAAGAATTACTGTATTTTGTAAATGGGAATACCACTACTAAAAACAGAATGCTATAAACAGAATAATGTTTCTGTTTCCAAAGTTGATATACTAGAGTGGTGTGAAAATAATAACAGCAAGATATTTCATGGCAAAGTTATCTTCAGGTAAACACTGCTGCTGAAGCATTGCTGGTGAGTATTCTTAGGGAAAATGGGAAAAGGGTTAATAAACCTATCTCCAAATGCAGTCACATTCTGGGAGTTCAACATCTGTATTTTAGGTTACACAGTTTAGTACGTAACTCCCATGTTTGCCTAAAGGCTTCTTGCTGCTTTCCGGATTCCCACAGCTTACCGCCCTCTTCTGTCTCCGCCCTTTTCTTTGCAGTATTATCGCATGCCCTTGACCATATTACATGAGACTTAACTGATCTTATATGAAAAAGAATGGTAATTTACTATGGCAGATGAGACAATGTGGCTCTGAGATTTCCTATTTCAGGGAGCATGAGTGACCAACAGCTTCAGCCACTGTGCTCTAGACCCTTCCCTGCATCTGCACCACAGTGAGAATTCTCTTAAGTGCTTCCAGCCAGTGACTAAGTGCAGCACAGGGACTAAGGCAGGCTCTTTCCTATAAGAAATAGGATTCCTCTGGTGGAGACTTTGGTGTGGGGACACCACCCCCCCATTAATCTTGTCAAACTCTTAGAATCACACTGCAGTCTAACACCTTCCTTTCTTTCCTTCTTCCTCACAGGGGTCAGATATGCACATTAGGCTGACAGTTTCCCATCCTTCTCTGGCTCCCTCATTTACTTTGCAGGCATTTCTCCCAAAAGTATGCTGCACATCTAATCATCTTGACATCTTCTTCTTGGAGGGGCCTGGTCATATTGCCTGTACCTGTGTAAATGATGGAGGTCTTCTGTCTTTGGAGACTATAACTTAAAGAAAAAAAAATCAAAGGTGGAAATTCTAGCTGACCACAGAGAATATATATTTTAGAAAGGCTAAATACCATTGAAATAATGCAAAACTCAATACAAGAATAACAAATTTAAAAAGAGTATTTCATATTTCTGAAAAAAATTACACATTTTAAAATATAACATTTTGTGTTCAAAAAATTTATTCTGAACACAAGGATATTTTATCGCTCTTTATACTTAGAATAAATATAATTTTCTGTATGAAAGTCGTCATCAGACAAAAACAGATCATCATCAGGAGTCCAAAGGGATAAGACCAACACATTGAGGAAGGATAGACCCTCTATTTGATGTCTCCATAACTATTTCAGCAAGGGCAAAATGGGACCTACTTTCAAACAATCATAGCCTAGCTTCCACTGTCAACTTTGAGACCAGCCAGAACTAATCTCATTAAGCTCATTATCTGTTTATGTCAGTCACCACAAGGAGTCCCAGGATTCTCGGTTTTCCCTCACTGCACACACATTAATCACTCTACATTATTGCATATCCTTTATTATGTCCCTTTCTTCCGTTCTCTTTAATTCCTAAAACCTCTCTAGTGAGCCCTCTGGAATTTATGTTCCATCATAAATAAAGCCTTCATGCGCTCTTCTCTAAAAATTACCTTCAACTCACTCTAAATGAAACTTAAATCTCCCTTAATGATGCTACTGCCTCTGCAGGCACTCAGTTGGAAGCTGTTTGGTTTCACACTGGGCCCACCTTTTCATAAGTGTCCTCTTTGTTCCTCACTGCTAATTTCCGTCTGTAATCTCTCCATGGTCTTAAGTATCTATAACATTGATTAAAATGTCATTACCAGTTTGTCCACACATCGATCACTCAATGAATTTTCTCCAACCCCAATGGTCTCATCGAATTTCTTCAAACTCACCAGAACACACAATTCTCAGGGCCTTAGGAGTTTCTATTCTCTCCCTTGATAACATGCTTTCAAACGTTTGTCTAGCTTGACCTGCTCTATCAACTTAATTTTTTAATCAAATTTCAAAGAAAGCTACCCTGTCTACAGTATGTAAAATTGTCATCACTGTTTACTGTATTTCTTCTACTCCAGGTTTCTCATGTTTTCTTTTTTTTCTTTTTTTTTTTTTTTTTGAGACGGAGTCTCACTGTGTCGTCCAGGCTGGAGTGCAGTGGCGCGATCTCGGCTCACTGCAAGCTCCGCCTCCCGGGTTCCCGCCATTCTCCCGCCTCAGCCTCCGAGTAGCTGGGACTACAGGCGCCCGCCACCCGCGCCCGGCTAATTTTTTGTATTTTTAGTAGAGATGGGGTTTCACCGTGTTAGCCAGGAGGGTCTCGATCTCCTGACCTCGTGATCCACCCGCCTCAGCCTCCCAGAGTGCTGGGATTACAGGCTTGAGCCACTGCGCCCGGCCCTCATGTTTTCTTAATGGCAATAGTTTTCATCTGTATCTTCTATCAAGAATTTAAGCTACAGATACATGGATCACGTTCTTCACTGTTGTATAACCAGGGTCTGCTGTAAAGTAGGTACTCGCTATGGTCTGGATGTTGGTGACTCTTCCCAAAGTCATATATTGGAACATAATACCCAGTGTGACAGTAGTGAGAGGTGGGGCCTTTGGGTAGTGAGTAGGTCATGGGGAGAAGCTCTTATGAATGGAATTAATGCTCTTCTAAGAGGGGTTGAATGGAGCTACATTGCCTCTTCCATCATGTGAGGATGCAGCAATAAGGCATCATATCTGAAGCATAGAGCAAGCCCTCATTAGACACTGAACCTGCTGGTGGCTTGATCTTGGACTTTCCAGCCTCTAGAACTGTAAGCAATAAATTTCTGTTGTTTATAAATGACCCAGCCTAAGGTATTGTGCTTTAGCAGCCTGAACAAACTAATACAATATTTAATAAATATTTACTGAATGAATGCAATAAGTTGAATTTATTACAACTATAATCTTCCTCTCAAATCAGAGAAAAAGAATTTAATATCCGTTTAAGATAAATAACATTGCTTTCTGTTTTGTTCAATATATTTTTATCAGTTTCTTCAGTTATGTGCATGGTTCTCTGTTTATAATACTCACATGAATAAAACATGATTTTATAGCTTGAACATTCCCTTTCCAGGTATACAAACGGTGATAATTATAGAGGTAAAGATTATTTACACATAGATTTCAGTTTTCTATAGCAACTATTTGGAAGATAGTTTTGAGAGGAACAAAATCAGAGACAGGTAAAGCAATTAGGAATGTACACAGCCATGAAGGTGAGAGGTCATGGTACCTTATAATGAATTGGTTAGTAGTGATGGAGAGGAACAGACAAATAGAACATATTTAAGTGGTACAATTAGGAAAAAATGATTTTTAACTTTATTTCCTCTCTCTTTAAAAAATAGGAAAGTATATCTAATAAAGAGATATTAGAACAGTCTATTGCAAGGGGAAAATAAAAAAAAAATAACATTTTATTGATTTAATTTTGATGTGACACCAAAAAGACACCTAGAAAAATATCTCCAGAAATATTGGTCTGAATATAAAGCTTGATATAGGAGTCTGGGATAGAGAAATTAATTTGGGAGTGTTCAATATGCACAGGAGTAAATAAGATGGTCGAGGATAACATATAAAGACAGAACAATCATGAGACAAAGAAAAACACTCTAACAATAAGAACTTAGAACATTTACTGAAAGGATACTCATTCAAGAGAGAGAATAAAATGTTGGAAGCAAGGAAGAAGAAAAGGAGGAGGGGGGGAGGTGAAGGAGGAAGAATTTAAGAGTGTAGTGCATAGTGTGCTACATATTAGAAGTAAAAGGAGAGATTAGATAGTGTCAAGAATGAAAAAGGAAGCAAAATTTCCAATAGCACTAGAGAAGCTCAGTAGAATAAGAAGTGAAATCCAAAATACATAAGAAACTCCAACTGAATAGTAAAACAAAAGCAAATGAAAAACAAAAACTCTGATTTTAAAATAGGCAAAGGAGTTTTACAAACATTTCTCCAAAGAAGAAACACAAATGACCAACAGATACATGGAGAGGTGATCAACATCACTAGTCATCAGGAAAATGCAAATCACAACTACAATGAGTTATCACCTCACAGCTGTCAGGATGGATGCTATATATACAGAGATGTTAGGATGGATGTCTTCATATATATATATATATAGACAAGTGTTGTGAGGGAGGGAACTTTGTACACTGTTGGTGGTTATGTTAATTGGTACAACCATTAGGAAAAATAGTGTGGAGTTTCCTAAAAAAACAAAACATAGAATTACCGTATGATCCAGAAATCTTACACCCTGATATATACATATATCACCAAAAATGAAATCAGTAACTCAAAACATATCTATACTCCCACATTCACTAAGGAATTATTCACAACATCCAAGATAGAAAAATAATGAAAATTTAGTATATACATGGAAATAAATATTATTTACCCTTAAAAAAGGAAATCCTATCATTCGCAACATCATGGATGCACTTCGATGAGATTATGCTAAATGAATTCAGTCGGAAACAGAAAGACAAAGACTGCAGGATCACATTTCTATGTGGAGTTGTTAAGAATCAAACCCATAGAAGTAGGAAAGAGAGTGGTGGCCCCCAGGGCCTGGGGAAAGGAGAAAAACAGGAAGTGTTGATCAAAGGATACAAAGCTTTAGTCATGCAAAATAAGTAAGTTCCGGAGATTACTGTATAACACAAGGTGTATGGTTAACAATGCTGTGTTGTTCTCTGTTTTTTGTTTATTTGTTTTTAATTTGCTAGGAGAGTAGATCTTATATTAAGTGCTTTTGCCACAAAAGCAAAAAAATAAACAAAAACAGGGAAACACAAATAACCCGAGTGGGGCAGGAGTCAATTTTTTGAGGTAAGAGATAAATGTATGACATTGTGATGATGATTTCATGGGTGTTTACTTACCAAAAATGTCATCGAGTTGCATAAAATAAACATATACAGTTTTCTGTATGCCAATCAAAGGTCAATAAAGAGGAAGACAATTTAAAAAGAGAATTACTATGGGATTTAATATTAGGAGACCACCAATGGCTATCACAGAGTTTCAGGAGCACAGAGAGCAGCAGAATGCAGGATACTGCACATTGAATATGAGGTAAAGCTGTTAAGGACATGACAATAATACTTTGATTCCAGATGAAAGTGGGAGCAGGAAATGGGGCAGTAGTTGGATGGGTATTAGGTAGGTAGGAGAGGTTTGAGTTCATTTAGAGGCAAATAAAAGGAAGTAGAAAGGGGGATGCTGAAAGTGCAGTAGAAAGAGTAGAAAAAGGGGGATGCTGAAGGTGCAGTAGAAAGAGTAGTTCTGGAAGCAATAGGAGTGGGATACAGAGCTGAGTTAAAAGGTGTAAGAGAGAAGACAGGAAGACAGGACAGTCGTGAGGGTAGATGTGGATGTAGCTTAGCTTGTTAGTTTATGTAAATTAGCAGTCTCATTTTGTTTTCCAGGCTGGAGTGCAGTGGGGTGATCTCGGCTCACTGCAACCTCTGCTTCCTGGGTTCAAGTGATTCTCCTGCCTCAGCCTCCTAAGTAGCTAGGATTACAGGTGGGCACCACCACACCCAGCTATTTTTTCTACTTTTAGTAGAGATAGGGTTTTGCCATGTTGGCCAGGCTGGTCTGGAACTCCTGACCTCAGGTGATCTGCCCACCTCGACTTCCCAAAGTGCTGGGATTACGCCGCTGCCCCTGGCCATTTCTTAAAAGCTAAAGGAGGTAAGGTTTGTTGCTGATAATTGTAGGCAGGGTTTTGAATACTAAGCATAAGATATCTGTGTATTCTTGGAATACTCATAAAGGAGGATGAAAGAAAAGGATGTACTAGAGCAAGTAATTGGAATCAAGCCACAGATATCTTGGGGCACCAAGCTTTACAGTGGTATAATATTCTATGATAATCACCAGCCATCCCCACGTGTAAATGGTAAGGTGGGCTTTAATTCTAAGTTGCAGTTTGGCCAGAAAAGTGCAGTAAAATAAAAATTACAAGGTAACTGAGATACCTGATGGGGAAGGAGTAGATGAGCAGTGATATGGTTTGAATTTGTGTCCCGGCCCAAATTTCATGTCTAATTGTAAACCCCAATTTTGGAGGCGGGGCCCTGGTGGGATTTGACTGGATCATGGGGGCGAATTTCCCTTTTGCTGTTCTCATGATGGTGAGTGAGTTCTCGCGAGATCTAGTTGTTTAAAGGTGTGTAGCACCTTCCCCTTCACTCTCTTCTTCTCTGTCCACGTGAAGATGTGCCTGCTTCCCCTTCACCTTTTGCCATGATTGTAAGTTTCCTGAGGCTTCCCCCGCCATGCTTCCTGTACAGCTTACAGAAGCATGAGACAATTAAACCTCTTTTCTTTGTAAATTACCCAGTTTCAGGTATATCTTTATAGCAGTGTGAGTGGACAAATGCAATGAGTCATGTCGTATATGTGGGACTGAGAAGGAAGAGAGGCCAGCAGGAATTGATAGATCGGAAGAAGATAAAACAGTCAAGAATCTTTGCATTTCTTTAAATCAAAGAGTAGAAATGATGTGAGTTACATTATAGGAAACCTGGATGGATAGGAATATAAGATCAGAGAGAAGGTTATTGAAGTAGAATTTCTCAAACATATTTGATTCAGATGATTTCACTCTCAAAAAATTATTTGATATGGAAAGGAGTAAATATTGTGATCATTAACGATGTTCATGAATTTGAGACTAGTAAAGATTTTGGAACCAAAGGAAAATATTAAAATATCCTTGTTTAGTTTTAAAATAAGTAATCTGTCAGAGAAATAACTTGTCTGTGGTCCCACACCTACTTTCTGGAGGAATTACAAGTATTTGTGGTGGACTTAGGAACAGAATTAAGATTCTTTTTTCAAATATATTAGCTTATTTATTTATTTTTGTTATTACCTCTGTTACCTAATATTGGAGAGTATATTCATATCTTCTTCTTTTTGTCCCTGAAAATGAGGAATCAATTGCTTAAGATAGCAGTGAAACTTTTGTCAACAATATGTCTCAGAACAAATGATAAGCAATGGTAAAAAATAAAATGTTACTTATCGTGAAACTATATCTGTCATTAATAAAATGAGCTCTCCCTCTCTCAGTGTTTGCATATACACCTTATAGAGGAGGGGTGGTAGAAGGCAGGTTAACATTTGAATGGAATTTATTATTGTCTTTTATTATTTTCACATACTAGTCAAGAAAGATATCTAATAAATATAAAAAAGAAAACAATCTTTATATTTGCATATTGAATTGTATTATTTTTCTAGTGTTGATGCAAATATTTTTGCTAAGTCTCCCATGTTGAATCAGAGTTATTCTAGAAGTCCAGAGTTTGCATGCTGATGTGCTGATTATTGTCTCTTGTAAAAGGAAGCGTCTACTTTAGAGGCAGTGTTAAGTGACTCTGTGCACACATTTGCATGTATTATAAACACTTTGACAACAGGGGCCGGTGTCTGTGGTGAAGGTAGAACAGGTGCCACAAGTCACTGGGCTGACTCTCATCGTGGTTTCTAGTTAGATTTCAAAAGATAAAGAAAATTGCATCCTCACCTCCCAAAGAAGATAATTCTTGGGCACATGTCAAATGACTGTAAATAATTCTGTGAAATCAATTGTCACATGAATTGAGTTCAGCACATCTTTCCTTTTGTTTTAGGTAGGGAGGCACTCTTTTCATAGAAACCATAAAAATAGTGTAATGAAATTTTCTGAGTCAATCAGACATTTTGAGTGATTCAGTTAAACGCTAACCCTATTATTGGATACCTACCACATATAGAAGGCCAGGCACGATGGCTCATGCCTGTAATTCCAGCACTTTGGGAGGCTGAGGTGGGCGGGTCACTAGGTCAGGAGTTTGGAACCAGCCTGCACAACATGGTGAAACCCCGTCTCTACTAAAAACACAAAAATTAGCTGGGCATGGTGGTGTGTGCCTGTAACCCAGCCACTCAGGAGGCTGAGGCAGGAGAATCACTTGAACCCAGGAGGCGGATGTTACAGTGAGCTGAGATCACACCATTGCACTCCAGCTTGGGCGCCAGCGACAGAGCAAGACTGCTTCTCAAGAAAACAAACAAAACCACACAATAGAAAATAACCCTAAGTCACAGAAATACTTGTAATGATTTACATTAACACTTTTTAAGTACTATATTCATTGAGTACTATATTCATTTGTTAGCTATTTAAGGCAGACATATGTACTTATCAACATATACAAGGGAGTTGAGAACTCAGCTTGATATGATACTAAGAATTTGGACAGTCTGTTCTAGGTGGAGGGAGTATGGAGGAGTAAAAAAGAAAGGGAAAAAACTACTAATTTTGAATTATTGCAGCATAAATTTTAGAAGTAGAGATAGAGGCAATGCTACATTAAGCTGGAGAGATAGGCAGAAACTAGATTCTGAAGCAATACTGATTAGATAAAGTCACAACAGAAATCAATCAAGGAGGATAGAAGATGCAAATGTCATTATGCACAAAAGCTAAAGTCAATATTGTAATTCATCATAACATTTTTTCAAATATTATAGGAATTGTAATGAAAATGCAGTCATCCTTCAGTATCCCTGGGGGATTTGTTCCAGGGCCTCCCCTTGGATACCCAAAATGGAAGATGTTCAAGCTACTGAAAGAAAATGGCATAATATTTGCACATTCTCCCAAGTACTTTCAAGTATTTCTAGATTACTTATAACACATAATATAATATAAATTCCATGTAAATAATTGTTGTAGTGTATTGTTTAGAACATACAAACAAGAAGAAAATCTATACATATTTAGGATAGATGCAATTTTTAAAAACAGATTTTTGATCCACAATTTGTTGAATCCATGGATGAGGAACCCATGTACAAGAAGGCCCAATTGTATTACTTTACATAATCTGTTTAAAATATTTCCATTTTCCAAAAACTAAAATATGTACACATATATTTTAAGAGACATAGTACTTAAAATAAAATTGTGTGGCCTCTTCTCAGTTCTTCACCTATTGGTTACTTTTTAGTGTTTTCTAGTATTAAGTATTATCGCCATTGTAACTTTAATCTGATGATAAAAATATAGTCTCCTTATGTCTTGAAAGCCTTCCTCAAGCCTTTTTTCTAGCCCAACCTAATATTACTCCTGCCCTTTCTTGAATTATATTCAGTAAATAAGTCTATTAACTGCTTCTGCAAGCTCACTCTGAGTTTCTGTGACTATCCCTGCCCCACTCCCAACACATTTTTCTTCATAAAGACATCCCCTTCCTTTAATTTCCACTTGTCAAAACCTACTCAAGTTCATCTCTGGAAAGACGCTACTCTTCACATGAAGCTCTAATTAACCAGGGAGAATTGGCCTCTACTTTTGCTCCCACAGATGTGGTTAAACCTTTATTTGAAGACAAGGATTGTTTCTTTCTTAAATTATATATAAACCACCCAAACCTTTGTACAAGATGCTGTTATTCAAAAGAAAGCTAGGCCTTGGCTACTGTTACTTCTCCAACATCATCTTCCTTGTTTGGTTCTGACCTCTGTGCAACCCTCTGCGTCTTACAGGCAGGATGGTTCACCTCCACCAGAATTACAGTCTAATCCCAGTGCTCAGGACTAGTTCTGAACAAAGCAGCCTTTAGGCATAATCAATTTAAAGATCAAACCCATTTATACTAGCCACTGACATATTCCATTTTCTACTAAAACACCATGAACCTTTTTACCAGTTGCTCTACATGGTTACCTAGTTGATCATTCCTCTATTATGCTGGACTATTCTGTCAGTTTTTATGGTCCGAAATAATATATTTAAGTCCTTCAGTCTCCACCCAAGGCACTGATTATTGGAGTGGGTGGACATTAAGTGTTCAATAAACGTCTTTTGAGTGAATGAATGAATGAGTGAAGTACATGCAGAAATCAGTGAACGAATTGTTAAGACTTTGTGGAATCATGTACTGATTGCCACTGTCCAGGGAATTACACTCAAAAGAGAGGCCACTCCTTAGTTTCATGTAATATTTCCCACTATGCAGCCTTCTTTCTGATAAGAGGTATGTTATTGCTAAGGAATGGACTTGCCAAAGTAAATCCTGCCCTCTCTATGTGATCAAGAGAAGGAGGAGAGAGTCCTTTGATGAATAATGTATCTAATATTCAATAATGTTACTAATTACAAGTATCAACATTGCAATATATACTTTTTAAAGTAGTAAGAAAGCATCAAGATTACTTACACTTCATCCTTTATACAGAAGAGTCTCTTAAAAATAAGAAAGGTTGAGTTATTTGCTGAAATTTCGTAGTAAATTGCGGCAGAATTGAGAAGACAACCTTGGTTTCCTATCTCACCATCCGGTGCTCTTTCCATTATAAGCATATTTACAATTATGGCCTTAATAATGAAGTGAGCTAATATCACTTAATCTTCATACTTCTTGACTAGTGATTACATTTTTACTTATTGCTGTATCACGAAGTTGCCAAGAAGCTTTGTAAAAGAAAAATTGTACAAACGGATTTTATGACACATCAGTCTTTTCTTGATACCAGCTAGGCTGAAGATAACATTTTTTGCCAACTTTTCTCATCTGCCAAATAGCTTTTTAAAAGCAGTAAATATAAAGTAAAACTTCAAAGCAAATGCTCACTCAATTCTCAAGGCAACAATTTAGAAAAGGAAAGCAACAGAAATCTCAGGAGGAGCTTCTAAGAGGTCATGCGGCCTTGGATGGAACTTTGCACTCTCTCAAATCCCTTGAGGAAGGAAAGTCATTTGTGCTGGCAGTGCTGGGGCAGAGCGGTCCCTGAGAGTCAGCTGCGGAGCTGCTTGGGATGTGCTCTTCAACCTTTTCCTCCCCCAGGAGACTTCTTAGAACACTTGGAGCAATAAAAGAAGGAATCAATTCAACTCTCCTGCTTGTGGAACAGATTAGGAGATATGGACTAGTGTAAAATACTTTAATTTTCACACTACTAGAATTTGTTATTATACTGAAGGCTGTTGTATTCGTTTGTGAGGGCTGCCATAGCTAAGTGTCATAAACTGGGTGGCTTAGGACCCAGAAGAAATCTATTTCCTCACAGTTCTGGAGGCTAAGCTTAAGATCAAGGTGTCAGCAGGGTTTCTTCTGAAGCTTGGCTCATAGAGTGTCATCTTCTCTGTCTCCACATAGCCTTCCCTCAGTATCTCCCTGTGTCCTCATCACCTTTCCTTATAAGGACATCAGTCATTTTGTATTAGGACCCACACACATGACCTCAAGTTACCTTAATTACCCCTTTGAGATCCTGTTTCCAAATACAGTCACATTATGAGGTACTGAAGGTTAGGGCCTCAATATAGGAATTTTGGAGGAGCACAAGTCTTTAACAAATGCCTTTTACTATAGGTCCAGCTTCCAACACAAAGTAGAGAACATTTGGGGCCATGCTTTTCGGGAATATGACAATACTAGATAAAGTGCCAACCAGGCCTCTGCTTTTCTATTGGCAGAAAACCTGGAAGACAGTTCTGAATTGAGCCCCTGCTTAGATAGCTTGCAGCTAGATTCCAGGACCCTAACATTGAAAACTGATACTTGTTTGTTATTTCCATAACTTAATGTCTATGTTAAATAAAATTCTTGCTTAAAGTTAGGATGGGCTATGTCAGTGACAGAAGCTTGATTCAAGTGTTCATTTATAATAAAACATCAGCTATTTATTTTCTGATGACTAGTTTATTATGGTGTATTAGTCAGGGTTCTCTAAAGGGCCAGAACTAATAGGATAGATGTATATATGAAGAGGAGTTTATTAAGGAATATTCACTCACACAATCAGAAGGTGAACTTCCACAATAGGCTGTCTGCAAGCTGAGAAGCAAGGAAGCAAGTCTGAGTCCCAAAACCTCAAAAATACGGAAGCCAATAGTGCAGCGTTCAATCTATTGCTAAAGGCCCAGAGTCCCTGGCAAACCATTGGCGTAAGTCCAAGAGTCCAACAGATGAAGAACTTGAAGTCAAATGTTTGAGGACAGGAAGTACCGGCACGGGAGAAAGATGAAAGCCAGAAGACTCAGCAAGTTTCGTCTTTCCATGTTCTTCTGTCTGCTTTATTCTACCCACGTTGGCAGTTGATTAGATTTTGCCCACCCAGACTGAGCGTGAGTCTGCCTTTCCCAGCCCACTGACTCAAATATTAATCTCTTTTGGCAGCACCCTCACAGACACACCTAGGATCAATACTTTGCATCCTTCAATCCAATCTAGTTGACACTCAGTATTAACTGTGACAAGTCTACCCCTTGTCAACTTGAACCCATACATATCTCCTGGAATCATATATAATATTCAAATAAAGACAATAATAAGGTCATAATTACACCTAACGTAATACAGCTATCCTTCATACAACCAGAAGTGTACTAATCCTTAACTTAAATGCTGTTTCATGAAGTTAACAACACTTAAATGCTGACATGAAGTCAGTCATTCTTATGTCACATGATAAAGGAAAAAGGAAATAAAGTGAAGATATTTTATTAGTACAAGTGTACACATTCATGAACATGTTCTTAATAAGAAGGAAATACTCATCACAATTAGTCCTCATTTCTGCAACTGGTCATGTTGTTGTAAGCTGGTATTGATGATTACCTTATTCTACTTTCTGTAGAAGTACATTATGTGTTTCCTTTGCCTTCAGCAAGCACCTCAGCAGGTTGTAGTTTTTTACCTGGTGGAGTGACCCAAACCTTCATTCCCGAAGAGTCTGGTCCATTTGTAGTCCTGCCTGGATTGGGTTGTTGTAGTTTCCCATTGACCTCCCAATCACAGAGCATGGTAATAGTAAGAGACAATGGATCTCTTGTATTCCATGCATACTCTTCCTTACATCCATGATGGAGTAGTACACAGATTTCATCTTGGTAGTCTGGGTAAATCTCCCCAGCAAATACTGTAACTCTCTTCTAACCTGTTGACTTAAAGGTAGGAGAAGCCAAAAATGGCCAGATGGTAACCTTAACTTCCAGTTTAACGGAATCATCATTGTATCTCCTGGTGGCAGCATTCCCCTCTCTGGAACTAAGACCTCTAAGCCAGCAGAACATAATGTCATGGGAACATGAAGCAAGAATTTTGCTAGTGTGTCACTAGAGGTGATGATGAATGGTGCCACTTCCACTTCTATCACTCGATTCCTGGACCTGGGAATCCTGGTTATGGGAGAAAGAGTACCATATTTTGGATGCTGATTCAGAGTATACAAAGATTTCTGGAGAACTTTGCCCCAGTCCTGCAAAGTGTTGTCACGTAGTTAGCATTAGAATTGTGACTTCAAATGACCATTCCACAGTTCTATCAATCCAGCTGCTTCATGATGATGGGAAACATGGTAAGATCAGTGAATTCCATGAGCATGAACCCATTGCCACACTTCTTTAGCTGTGAAGTAAGTGCCTTGGTCAGAGGAAATGTTGTGTGGAATACCATGACAGATAAGCTATTCTGTGAGTTCATGGGTGGTAGTCTTGGCAGAATCATTGCATACAGAATAGGCAAACCCATATCCAGAGTAAGTGTCCATTCCCGTGAAGACAAACTGCTACCCTTTCCATGATGGAAGAGGTCCAATATAATTGACCTGCCATCAAGTAGCTGGCTGATCACTCTGAGGAATGGTCCCATATCAGAGGCTCAGTGTTAGTCTCTGCTGCTGGCAAATTGGGCCCTCAGCAGTGGCTGTAGCCAAGTTAGACTTGATGAGTGGAGTTAGCCTTGATGAGTTGATGTTGCTGAGCCCATACATAACCTCCATTCTTGCCACCATGACCACTTTATCATTGCCCAATGGGCCAATGACAGGGGTGGCTGGGGAAAAATGGTTAGTGGTGTCCACAGAATGAGTCATCCTCTCCACTTTATTATTAAAATCTTCCTCTGACGAGGTCACACTTTGGTGATCACTCACATGGGATACAAATGTATTCACAGTTTTTGACCTCTCAGAGAGGTCTATCCACATACGTCTTCCCCAAATTTCTTTGCCACCAATTTTCCAATCATGCTTTTTCCATGTCCCTGATCATCCAGCCAAACCATTGGCTACAGCCCATGAATCAGTATATAATTGCACATCTGGCCATTTCTCTTTCCAAGGAAAGTGCATAACCTGGTGCATTGCTCAAAGTTCTGCCCACTGGGAAATTTACCTTTGCTACTGTCCTTTAGGGATGTCCTAGAAAGGGGCTGTGGTGCTGCAGCTGTCCACTTTTAGGTAGTGCCATCGTATCTGGCATCATGTATAAACATCTGTAAACCAGGTTTGGTATCGTGCTGAAACATCAGTAAACCAGGCCCTAGTCTTCTCTTCCTCTGTCAATTAATTATAGAGAACTCCCCATGAGGTCATTGGTGCAGGCTGTGGGAGGGAAGGCAGGAGAGCAGGAGTGGAGGTCATGGGCATTTGATCCACTTTCTCATGTAACTTACTTTTGCCTTCTGGACCATGTATATACCATTTCCATTTGATGATGGAATGCTGTTGTGCATGCTCAACTTAATGGCTAGATGAGTCAGAAAGCACCCAGTTCATGATAGGCAGTTCAGGTTGCATGGTGACTTGATGACCCACAGTTAAATATTCAGTTTCTACCAAAGCCCGGTGATATGGTTTGGCTGTGTCCCCACTGAAATCTCATCTTGAATTGTAGCTCCCATAATCCCTATGTGCCACGGGAGGTACCTGGTGGGAGGTAATTGAATCATGGATATGGGTTTTTCCATGCTGTTCTTGTGATAGTGAATAAGTCTCATGAGATCCAATGGTTTTATAAAGGGTAGTTTCCCTGTGCATGCTCTCTTGTTTGCTACTATGTAAGATGCGCCTTTGTTACTCCTTTGCCTTCCACCATGATTTTGAAGGCCTCAGCCATGTGGAACTGTGAATTCATTAAACCTCTTTTTCTGTGTAAATTACCTAGTCTTGGGTATTTCTTATTGAGGAGTGGAAAAATACTGAATATCAGAGGTCAGAAAAGTCAGGAAACTCCCTTAATGCTAAAACAACAAGGTTATCTGGAAAGTCCCTAGCAGGGCAAGCGGCCGTTTGTGGTTTGGTCAAAGGGCAGGAACCAATGAACAACTGACTAATGTTTAACTTTAAATGTCAGCCAATTGTAAACCTACAACTGTAAAAATCCCCAGTGACTCTGTAACTTGCTGTAACTTGTTTGTGTCTGACTATAAAAGACGGCTGAACACCGAGCTCGAGGTCTCTCCCTAGGATCTGATACCTAGCTGGAGGGAACCGAGTTCGAACTCGAAATAAAGCGATCCCTGCCGCTTGGCTTTGTCTCTGGACTCTGGTGGTTGCTTTCGGGTCATCGCGGGTCTGGGCATTACACTTACAGCAGTGTGAGAATGGACTAATACAGTAAATTGGTACTAGTAGAGTGGGGTACTGCTATTAAGATACCTGAAAATGTGGAAGTGACTTTGGAACTGGGTAACAAGTAGAGGTTAGAACAGTTTGGAAGGCTCAGGAATAGACAGTAAGATGTGGGAAAGTTTGGAACTTCCTTGAGAGTTGTTAAACAGTTTTGACCAAAAAGTCCAGGCTGAGGTGATCTCAGATGGAAATGAGAAACTTATTGGGAACTGGAGCAAAGGTGATTCTTGCTATGCTTTAGCAAAAAGACTGGTGGCATTTTGCCCCTGCCCTAGAGATCTGTGGAACTTTGAACTTGGGAGAGATGATTTAGGGTATCAGGTGAAAGAAATTTCTAAGTAGCAAAGTATTCAAGATGTGACTTGGGTGCTCTTAAAAGCATTCTGTTTTATTCATTCACAAGGATACAATTTGGAATGGCTTAGGTTTGAAAGGGAAGCAGAGCATAAAATATGCAGAAAATATGCAGCCTGATGACACACTAGAAAAGTAAAACCCATTTTCTGAGGAATAATTCAAGCTGGCTACAAAAATTTACATATGTAATGAGGAACCAAATGTTAATCACCAAGACAATGGGGAAATGACTCCAGAGCATGTCAGAGGTCTTCACAGCAGCCCATCCCATCACAAGCCAGGAGGACTAGAAGGGAAAACTGGCTCCATGGGCCAGGCCCAGGGCCTTGCTGCATTGTGCAGTTTAGGACTTGGTGCCCTGAATCCCAGCCATGGCTAAAAGGGGCCAATGTACAGCTCGGCCATAGCTTCAGAGAGTGTAAACCCAAAGCCTTGGTGACTTACACTTGGTGTTGGGCCTGCAGGTATACAGAAGTCAAGAATTCAGATTGGGGAACCACCACCTAGATTTCAGAAAAATGTGTGGAAATGCCTGGGTGTCCAGGCAGAGGTGTGCTGCAGGGGTGGAGTCCTCCTGGATAACCTCTGCTAGGGCAATGTGGAAGGGAAATAAGGGGTGGGAGCCTCCACATGGAGTCCCCACTGGGACACCACCTTGTAGAGCTGTGAGAAGAGGGCCACTGTCCTCCAGACCCCAGAATGGTAGATCCACTGACAGCTTGAACCATGCACCTGGAAAAGCCATGGACACTCAATGCCAACCCATGAAAGCAGCCAGGATGGGGGCTGTACCCTGAAAAGCCACAGGAACAGAGCTGCCCATGACCACAGGAACTAACCTCTTGCATCAGTGTGATCTGGAGTCAAAGGAGATTATTTTGGAGCTTTAAGATTTGACTGCCCAACTGGATTTTGAACTTACATGGGGCTGGTATCCCCTTTGTTTTGGTCAAATTTTCCCACCAGGAATGGATGTATTTACCCAATGTCTGTACCCACATTGTATCTAGGAAGTAACTTACTTGCTTTTTTTTTTTTTTTTTTTTTTTTAGTAGAGACGGGGTTTCACCGTGTTAGCCAGGATGATCTCGATCTCCTGACCTCGTGATCCGCCTGTCTCGACCTCCCAAAGTGCTGGGATTACAGGCTTGAGCCACCGTGCCCGGCCCTTACTTGCTTTTGATTTTACAGGCTCATAGGCAGAAGGGACTTGCCTTGTCTCAGATGAGACTTTGGACTTGGACTTTTGAGTTAATAATGCAATGAGTTAAGGATTTGGGGAACTGTTGGAAAGGCATGATTGGTTTTGAAATATAAGTACATGAAATTTGGGAGAGGTCAGGGGCAGAATGATATGGTTTGACTGTGTCCACACCCAAATCTCACCTTGAATTGTAGCTCCCATAATCCCCATGTGTTGTGGGAAGGACCTGGTGGGAGGTAATTTTCTCATGGGGAAATGTTTTCACATGCTGTTCTCATGATGGAGAATAAGTCTCAAGAGATCTGATAGTTCTATAAAAGGCAGTTCCCCTGCACATGCTCTCTTGCCTGCTGCCATGTAAGATGTATGTTTACTCTTCCTTTGCCTTCTGCCATGACTTTGAGGCCTCCTTAGCCATGTGGAACTGTGTTCACTAAACCTCTTTTTCTTTGTAAATTACCCAGTATTGGGTATTTCTTATAGCAGTATGAGAATGGACTAATACAACCAGTAACAGGCCAAGAGCTGTCTCTCAAAAGGAGAGTAGCTTTCTGTGGAAGATGGCAGGGCCTTGCTCCAAAATCCTAGAGGCCTCTGCTGTGATTCACCTATGGGGGCCTGCCAGAGACTCCAAATAGCATCCATACCTGCCTGTGACACTGCAAACACCATTGGATCTGCTGGATCATATGGCCCAAGTGGCAGAACAGCTTGCACAGCATCCTGAACCTGTTGCATAGCCTTCTCCTCTTCTGGACCCCACTCAATACTGGTAGCCTTTTGGGTCACTTATTAAATTGGCTGGAGTAACACACCCAAATGAGGAATGTGTTGCCTCCAGAATCCAAACTGGCCCAGTAGGAGTTATGCTTCTTTCTTGGTTTTAAGAGGGGCCCAGTGCAGCAACTTATCCTTCACCTTAAAAGGAATATCTTGACAGGCCCCATGCCACTGGACACCCAGAAATTTTACTAACATAGAAGGTCCCTGAATTTTAGTTAAATTTATTTCCCATCACCTGACACACAAATGTCTCACCAATAAGTCCAGTGTGTTTGCTGCTTCTTTCTCATGGATCCAGTCAGCATAATGTTGTCAATGTAGTGGACCAATGTAATATCTTGTGGAAGGGAAAAGCAATCAAGATCTCTGTGAACAGGATTATGATGCAAAGCTGGAGAGTTGATATACCCCCTAGGTAGGGCAGTGAAAGTATATTGCTAGCCTTGCAAGGTGAAGGCAAATTGCTTTTGGTGGGCCTTATGGAATGGAGAAAAAAGAATGGAGAAAACGGCATTTGACAAATCAATGGCTGCATACCAGGTACCAGGAGATGTGTTAGTTTGTTCAAGCAATAAAACCACATCTAGTACAGCAACTGCAATTGGAGTAACTACTTAGTTAAGCTTACCATAATCCACTGTCATTATTAAAGATCCAACTGTCTTCTGCACAGGCCAAATAGGAAAGTTGAACAGGGATGTGATGGGAATCACCACCCCTGCATCTTTCAAGTCCTTGATGGTGGCACTAATATCCGCAGTCTCTCTGGGAATGCAATATTGTTTTGGATTTACTATTTTTCTAGGTAGAGGCAGCTCTAATGGCTTCCATTTGGCCTTTCCCACCATAATAGTCCTCACCTTACCAATCAAGGAGCCAATGTGGGGAATCTGCCTGCTGCTATGTATGTCTATGCCAATTATGTATTCTGGCACTCAGTGCCCTCGGCCTCATTGGGGTCCTCCCACACATCCTGCATTCCAAGTTGCAGGGTCCCATATTTTTTTCCAATTAATACCCTCAATTTAACAGTAGACAGCTGGTGAGGCTGAGCACGTACTTTTGTTGCAGGTCAGCCACTAGCATGATAAGAGCTTGTGTCTGATTTTCCACAATTTCAGCCCTTTGTCTACAGGAGATCAGATTCTCACCTAGGGCAATCTTTTAGAAGATTTGAAGCTCAGTGTGTGCTCTGGAGCTGGGAGTTAGAAACTCCGAGCTCATCATTTTCTTTCATCATTTTGTTCAGCAAACATAGAAGCAACAAACCAATTTCATTATGTTCCATGGTTCTCCACGTATGGTCAAAGATGACATCTATAGAGTCACTAAACTCCTTGCCTCTCATGAGTGGTGAATCAGGAATATCAAATGTACTTATTTTGTATAGCTCTCTCAATAATTCATGCAAAGGGCTATCAATGGTCTCCATACTATTAGAAGTAGAGTCCTTATCATTTTGGGGTCTAATAATATTAAGCAGTCAACTCTTGAAACTCTCAGACCAACTAAAGAATTCCATCCTTAAAATTCTGTTCCTCTCAAACCACTTCTGGTACCAAAATCTGTTCTGGTCAGGATTCTCTAGAGGGACAGAACAAATAGGATAGATGTATGATTAAAAGGGAGTTTATTAAGGACTATTGACTCACACGATCACAAGTTGAAGTCCCACAAGAGGCTATCTGCAAGCTGTGGAACCAGGAAGCCAGTCTGAGTCTCCAAACCTCAAAAGTAGGGAAGCCAACAGTGCAGCTTTCAGTCTGTGGCCAAAGGCCCGACCCTGGCAAACCCCTGGTGTAAGTTCAAGAGTCCAAAAGCTGAAGATTTTGGGGTCCAATGTTCAAGAGCAGGAAGTACCCAGCATGGGAGAAAGATGAAGGCCAGAAGACTCAGAACGTCCTCTTATTCCACCTTCTTCTGCTCATTTTATTCTAGCTGCACTGGCAGTTGATTAGATTGTGCCCACCCACATTGAGAGTGGGTCTGCCTCTTCCAGTTTACTGACTCAAATCTTAATCTCCTTTGGCAACACCCTCACAGACGCACCCAGGAACAGTACTTTGCATCCTTCAATCCAATCAAATTGACATTTAATATTAACCATCACATATAGATAGCAAAATTTTCTAGGCAGTGAAGATATGATATGCAGAAAAATGCTCCCCAAACATGTCTCTGCCATAATCTTTTGTGAATATTTGATATTCACAAAATATCAAATATTCTTGTGAATATCAAATATCAAACCTTTGATAAAGGTTTGTGAATATCAAATATCAAACCTTTGATAAAGCAAAACATCAGCCCAATTACATTTAAAGGAGTTTAACAGGACAGTTAACGATTCACGAATTGGGCAACCACAGAATCACAGCAGATTCACAGAGACACCAACACAGTTATGTGGTAGAAGAAGATTTATGGACAAAAATAGGGACATGACAAACAGAAATTGGAAGTTAGGTACAGAATGGTTGGATTGGTTAGAGCTCTGCGTATGCCTTATTTGAACACAGTTTGAACACTCAGTAATATACGAATGGTTGAAGTATCGCTGCTGGGATTGGCCAAGATTCAGCTACTATTACAGACATATACTCCTAAGTTAGGTTTTCAATCTTATCTGTTAAGCTAGATTACAGTTTATCCACAAGGACTCAAATATAGAAGCACAGTCAGGCCATATTTAGTTTGCCTTAACACCTTACATGGCAAAAGGGACTTTGCAGACAGAATTAAGGTTAAGGACCTTGAGATGGGGATATTATCTTGGATAAGTCTGATAGGCCGAATCTAATCATATGAGTCTATAAAAGTGGAGAAACGTTCATGTCTGTAGAGAGCCAGAAATACCGTAGCATGAGAGAGAGAGAGTTTCCATGTTACTGACTTTAAAGGTGGAGGAAAGTATCATGAGCCAAGAAATGTGGGAATTGTGTAGAAGTTGGAAGAGGCAAAGAAACAGATTTAACTTGATAGTCTAGGAAAGAGTACTGTCAACATCTTGATCTTAGCCCACTGAGACCTGTTTTGAACTTCTGACCCATATAACTCTAAAATAATAAATTTGTGGTTTTTGTTTAAGCCACTAACCTTCTGCCAATTTATCATGGCACAATAGAAAACACATACAATAATTTAACGTTATAATTATTTGAAGATTTTTGTGCAACTTTGTCTAAAAATTCTATCATTACATGAATTTATCTTCTTATTTATAATAGTCTTAAATACAGCAAGTGACATATACATTTAAAGATTCAAACCCCTGATAATGTTATTAATTTTTGATCATCCTTTATTTAACACAGATCTGAATGCTATTCTACTTTCTATGTAAAAAATTTTCTAAGTCCTTGGTAAGTACAAATAGTTGATTTTTATACAAGATTTTAAAAGATACATGATAAAGCAAAGATTTTGGTAAAATCTATTATTGTAAAGAATACTGTATAAAAGCAGACTGGAACATACTTGATTACTAGACAAGGCATGCTGCCTACATCTGTTCATTAAACACAGAACCCTGAGAGTAATAGTATAATAAAAATGTGAGAAGACATTACTTTGTAATGTTAAATGCATTAAAAAGAGAAAACATGACTTCCTTCCTTTTATGCCTACATAATATTCTACTATGTATGAATACTAAGTTTTCTTTATCCAGTCCACTGTTGATGGGTGCCCGGGTCGATTCCATGTCTTTTCTATTGTGAATAGTTCTGTGGTGAACGTACTGTGCATGCATCTTTTTGGTGGAATGATACTATTTTCCTTTGGAAACAGATGAAGCTGAGAACTCTAAAGTCCCAATTCACCTGATTCTCTGTCAACAGGAGTGCCAGTTCATGTACACTCATCTGAAGAAATTAGTCTTCTATATATGCACACTGCTTATATGAAATGCACACACTGCTTTGTTGAAGGGCATTGCATTGAGTAATAATTAAAATGACCACTGGGTTGTATTGCTGTTTTATCACATGTCCTTTTCTAACAGGGTGTTTATTTTTACTGCAGTTGCTACTTTTGTTTCCACAACCCTTGGTGTCACTTTTCTCTCCTACAGCACTTCTAATATTGCTGATATAAATCATTTTCTCCTCTCCTTTCCCCTCTGAAGATGATGGTGATAGTGATTAATATGGTGATAATGTTGATAATGATGATGATAATGGCGAAGTTTAAAGAAGAGGCTTTTAATTATTTTATTTTATATTTTTATCATTTTAACTTTAAAACTGATTAGTGTGATTTCTGACCTGAACATCTGACTATAGATTACATATAATTATGTGATTTTAACATTTATTTTTCGAAGAAGATTATTATAATTTTGTAGTTTTTGATTAAGTCCGTAAGTTATTTCCTAATAAGTATCTTCATGTTCTGGGAAGATATTTAAGTCATAAAGCAACGACCTGTAATTGACAATTACATTACTTTTTTCAAAGAAAGTATAATAAATATATAGTATTCAAGATATTTAAAAACATCAATCTGAATTTTAATCAGAGTTACCCAAATCTAAACCTATTTAAACACAGATGAGTCAACCTGCCAGTGAATCCTGGGGGCCCAGGGCAACGACAGGATTTGTGCTTGGATTGTTCTTTCAGTAGATTTGATCAAATGGTATTAATGTGATTTGAACTCTAAAATTCCAGCCAGAGCCTGGAAAATCTTTTATTTAATTCCCCTGCTACCTGAAAGCACTGAGTTTAACACGCCTCCAGTTCTAATCCATTAACGTTAACAACCTTCAGAGCCATTAGCGATAACAACTTCCTCCGTCACAGTTTCTCATAGTAACCCCCTGTGAAGAATTTATACAAAAAGTAGATCAAGAGAGAATAAACAAATTCACATCTTTTAACACACTGATGCTAGCCATGGGGACAAAGTGCATGGTCAAGGCTTCTGTGTACACACATCAAGCTAAGAATTCAGCAGACTCCATTGCCGCCGTTCCCATGTTCTTATTTACTTCAGGATGCAAATTCATGTCCTACAGGGCAAGCTAGGTTTATAATGCCACCTTTCTCCCTTCTGGAGTTTACAAACAACTGTCAGATGGACAGAGAGCCAGTGGTGAGGGAGGCTGCAGAGTTGCAGTCATTTGCTGTAAACTCAATTCTTCTTCCTTTCTGCCTGCTTTGAGATTCCGCAAGAACCAAGTATTTTGAAGATTGCCCCTTCAAATCATGAAAACTTTTAAATGCCTCCTCTCGTCTCACCTAGACATTTGGTTTTGATTTTGCATTTGCAAACTAGGGGTGGATTTAGTATCCCATTCTGGCAGTGGTTTTAGACCTGCCGCTGGGCCTACATTGCATTTCCTCTTCTCTCTTTTGTTGGCCTTTTTTCAGAACATTGCCTGGCAGCAAGGTGGGACTGGGGTTTGGGCAGCAGAGACAAAGGCTGGGATTAAGTGATTTTTCTTTTTTACTTACTGTTATTTAAACTCTGGATATTCTCAGTCTTAAATCACATTGAGGGCCTTGCATTTGTGTGGATTTTTTTTCTTTATTTTTCTCTATTGTTTTTCAGCTACCTGGAAATTTCCAGTTTTTTAACTCATAAAAACAAAAGTCATAATTGGAAAGTTCTTTAAGGGGTCTTGTGGTCTCGTCTCCTCCCTTTGGGTGGTTTATGAAGTGCCACCTCATTCAAGTGCTGTGGTGTGTGAACTCGATGAAAAAGGATTCTGTTAGAAGTAAGGCCTGTGTAGAATCCTAACACATTGTAAAACATTCCATGGTACCTCGAACCTCATTACATTGTTTCATCTTGCAAGTTTCAATAATTTCAGGATGACATTCCGAAATTTGGGCGAATATAACAAATAGCATGCTATGGTTAAAAGTTAATTGCTAATGAAAATGCAAGAATTAATTTTATTTTTGTTATATTACAGGGAAGAAAAAAGGATTTTATTCATTGGTAGAACTGCAAAGATGTAATAATTTTAATAAATAATTTTTTTTTCTGAATTCTTTATTTCTGAACTAGCTGAACAGATTGTTATTTGAGTTGCCCTTAACGTAGAGGATAACTAACTTGTCGTAAATACTAACTGAGTGGAGTTAAAAGTCAAAATTTCAAGGTTCTTGTTCATATTCAACTACATATTTCCAATGTTTTGTTAGATTATTTTAACGTTATTCATGGTTATCAATATCAATGATTTATAACTTCAACTTCTTTGTATAACAACAAACATTATTGTTACCATAAAGGAATCCTGATTCAGACCCCAAGAATGAGTTCTTGGATCTTACACAAGAAAAAATTCAGGTTGAGTCCACAAAGTAAAGTGAAAGCAAGTTTATTCAAAAAGTAGAGTAATAGAAGAATGGCTACCACATAGACAAAGCAGCAGTTTGAGCTGCTTGTCTGAGTATACTTACAATTATCTCTTGATTATATGCTAAACAAAGGGTAGATTATTCAACAGTTTCCCAGGAAAGGGGCAGGGATTTTCCCCAAGTGAGGGTTCTTCCTCTTTTTAAAATGTGTAGGGTAACTTCCTGATGTTGCCATGGCTTTTGTAAACTGTCCTTGGGCCGGTGGGAGTGTCTTTAAGCATGCTAATGTATTATAATTAACATATGATAAACAGTGAAGATGACCAGGTGTCACTTTCATCACCATCTTGGTTTTGGTGGCCTTTGGCTGGCCTCTTTACCACATCCAGTTTTGTTAGCAGGGTCTTTGTGACCTGTATTTTGTGTTGATCTCCAGTCTCATCCTGTGACTAAGAATGCCTAACCTCCTGGGAATGCAGCCTCAGCCTCTTTTTATCTAACCCCTATTCAAGATGGAGTCACTCTGGTTTGAATGCATCTGACACTATGACCTCATTTTGTTGTTGTTGCTGTTGTTGTTATAGTTCGGGTAAGTGGATTGCATGCACTTTGTGCTTCACTGTGGGTAGTTTTGATCCTTCACTCATTTGATGGTATGGCTGATATGCACTTTGGCACTATTAATTTTCAAATTATGTGTACTGCACCATGAGGATGATAAAAGCCTAAAGAACTCACAGCCATACTGCACATGCCTTTAGAGCCATCGGCATGCCATGTTAATGTCTATACAGTCTGCCAAGCATCCTCATGCTAGCAAAGATCTTAATATTCTTATGGCTGATGATTTAACATGAGATAGAATAAAAAGGATCACAGGCTCTAACTTTAATTTCATTATTAAGACACCCGGATCTTCACCACTTTAGAGATTTTTTTGTTCCTAGCATCACCAGCTTTGTCTTTTCAAATAAAAGCTTCTCCCATTTATGTTCTCTCTATGACTTCTCCTCTGACTCTCTTCTTTTAACCCCCTGGAGAAAGTTCTCAATGAATCCATACTTCTTTTTCAACTTATACCAATATTTAACGAAGCACATTTCTTTTTAGCCCTTTAGACTAAAAATGGAAATATATTAGTTACTGGCCTATGGAGCAATACATTATTATTTAGGGAGTTTTGATGTGAGAAGGGTATGAAAACTCAACATTTCAAGTTTATCTTGTGAGCTAGATTCTATCATCTATTTCCTTGATTGCTGCTGTTTTATAGGCTAACTCATCACTGTGGCCCCTTTGTAGTCTCAGATTCGTATTTTCTGTTTTCTTTTTTCTGACTTTATGCCTGTTGCTTTGCTAGCTTGATTCTTGTTATAGGTTTTGCCAGAATCCATATCTTTGCTTTGAGATAAAGGTTTAGCTAAGAGTTTGGTGTGATCAAGAAAACCCCATTATCTCTGCATTAGTTCATTCATTTATTACGACAACTTCATTAATTGAACATGGTGTGATAACTACTTTGGTAGAAACTAAAGGTCCAGTCCTGATGCTTGCTATAAAGAAACTCAGTGGAGTAGAAAAAATATTAGAATATAATATGGGAAGTGATACGATTGAAGTGCAGGGTGTCTTGAGAATGCAGACAAGGCACAGTACAAGGGAAATACTAAATTTATCTAGGAGTGGAGTCAAGAGAGCAGTCAGAAAACTGTGCAAAAGAGGTGGCTTCTGATCTGAGTCATGAAAAATTAGCAGCAGTTCAATAGTGAAGTCCTTTCACCCTGTCTACTAACTCTTTACTTTCAACAAATATCTCCAATGTTACGACATCATTTTTTCTCCTTTATGTTTTTCTCCTGTTACCACCCTATTTCACTTTTTCTCATCAGGCTCACCTTCTTGGAAAAGTCATTCAGATTTTCTCTATTTTCTTAAAAACCAGACACTCATCAATCATAGCTATCCAGATGCTGCTCCAGCCACTACACAAACACTTGTCAGTCTTCAGAGATGACATCCTAATTGCCAAATTCAATAGCAGCTTTTCTCAATTATCTTATTTGACCCGTGTGTATTGTTTGGCACAGGTTACCACTTCCTTCCTGAAACTCAGCCATTGGTTCACTTTATGCTATCACTTTTTCCTGATTTTCCCCATTTCTGGATGCACATTTAAAATCTTCCTTACGCAATTTCTCTTTCTCCTCATCCTTTGTAAACAGTGATAGAGAACATACAGCTCTATGGTTCTCTTTGATTAATACATTACATTATTTAATAATAGCTAAGTATAAGATTCCTGATCTATAGAACTGATGACTGGACTTGTATTTCTCTGGTCTAGATAGCCAGACTGCAGAGGCATCATTATTCTGACGCCAGTTGATCTGTGTGTAGTGTTTGTAAGGGGCCTACTTTATGTAAGATTCTAAGGGTAAGAAATGTATATTTAGGTAGTTAACAAATCATATGTCAATAACAACTTAGGATTATTTCCTTATCTTCTCCTTCCATTAGTATTCTTGAATGCCTTATTAGTTTTGCAAATATAATTTTATTTTGATTTATATTTCTGCTTGTTTGTATGAAATCCATTTGCTTTATTGTTGTTTTTTATTTACAATGTATCTCAGAGCAACTGTGAGCTCAATGCCTCTCCAGTCTTCAATCATGCATTTATTCACTCCTTTCATGTCATTAAGGATGATGTTCAATGGGAATAGGATGATGATCCATCCTAAGAGCACCTCATTAGACACTCCTCCCCAACTGTAGAGTGAGCTATTTATCCAGTCCCTGTGACCAGCCTTCTCTTACCTCTGTTTCGGCAATAGCTACTTTAACTAGGCTGCCATCGTTGCTCGATTTCCCAAATTTCCTTTCTTCATTTTTCTCTTTAAAAAATGAGAGCTGTATCTAACCCATTATCGACGGCTCATTGATTTTTATGTTCCTCCTTATTTGTTACCAGGCTTGTATTTTCTCTGCCCTCTTTTCTTCTCTTTCAACATTTAAAAGCTCTACTCGGTGATATTACTAATATGTCTCTGTGTTGCTCTTCGCCAGTGTTCCTTACTGAAATTTCCTATCTTGGATTCTGTTTTCCATTTTTAACTGACTCTGTTCTTATATCTTATATAATAAGTTAAACTGCTGGAAGGTAAAATAGAAAAACAAAAGCATGTTGTACGTGCTTTTGAATTGAGCATTTTATAAATTATGTTTTTTGATCATCACAAACGTCTTTCACACAATTTTCTCCAATATTGTTCAGCAATTGGAAACTTTTTTTTTTTTTTTAAGAAATATTGGTGAACGACTGTGATGTAGAAGAGATTGGAAAAACTAAGAAGAATCTGCAGCTGTAGGAAACACAGTTTAAGAACTTTGCCTTTGATTATCATCTTGCTGGTAGAACAAGTATAGTAGCTGTTGCTAATGATGTACCTGGGTGCTGGAGAAAACATGCTCCAGAAATCAACTTCATTTGCCAAGTTTCAGGACTGACAAGATAAAGTTGCTTTTTTATAGTTATTCATTAAAATTTTTATTTTATTTTAAGTGGAATCTTATACAACATTCATTCTATGTATTTAAATATTATCATTACAAATATATTTTACTTTTCATGTACTTGGGGATTTTTTTAAAGGGAACGACTATACATTAAATAAAACAGTAAGTACAGAAAATTCCAGGGACAGATTGGTAGAAATATCTGAATTATCCAATATATGAGTTGCATGTCTCTTAACTTTCTGGAGAAAAACACATAGAATTAAGCATTTCTTATAATATAGAGATATAAAGAAAGGAATTAAATCTTATAGCTCTATAAAGATAACATTCAGATATTTTACCTTTCTATTATTAACAACATTGTTATATTTTATTTGTACCTACTAAATCAGTGACACCTTTTCTATTCCTCTTCTTGCCTATATTCCTGAATAGTACGTAGCCTTTATATATCATATTTTATAAATCTTATATGCTTTTACTTTATTAAAAAATTTAAAATAATTGTGCAGTACTGTTAATAATTGACATTTTTTTCCTTTGAGTATTCTCTTTCTCAATATTTTTTGCTTCCATTTATTTTGTTACTTCTCAAAGTTCCTAAAAGGAAATGTGAGTGTACCTGTGGAAATCTGGGAAATTAAGTTATTCAGTCTTAATACAATAACCCACACACACTTAATTTCTGTGACCTCCAATTTTGACTTTTGACTTTTTTTTTTTTTTCATTTTGAGAATCGGTATCTTCTGGAACTACCTTTCAACTTTGTCCTTCTGTACCTGGCTTATCTAACTTAACTTGCCTTCCAGGTTTATTCATGTTGTAACAAATAGAAATATTTCCTTTTTATGATTACATAGCATTTTATTGTATGTATCTGCCATGTTTTCTTTATCCCTGTGTGGACATTTAGATTGCTTTCATATCTTGGTTATTGTGAATAATGCTGCAATGAACTTGAATGTGCAGATATCTCTTTAAGATACTGATTTCATTTCCTTTAGATATATACCCTGTAGTGGAACTGCTAGATCATATGGTAGTTCTATTTTTAATTTTTGATGGAACCTCCATACTGTTTCCATAACGGCTGCACTAATGTACATTAACAACAACACTTTTATCTCCATGCTTGCCAACGTATATCTTTTGTCTTTTTTGATAGAAGCGACTTTAACAGGTGTAAGATAATCTATTGTGGGTTTTTTAAAATAGTTTTTTTTGATAGTTTTACATATTTGGGGGATACATGTGATATTGATACATGCATATAATATAATGATTAAACCAGTGCAATTGGGAGATTCACCTTTTATATGTAGGGAACATTCCAATTCCTCTCTTCCAGAAATTTTGCACTATACAACAAATTATTGTTAAAGTTACCGTACTGTACCTTTCTCTGTCTAACTGTATTTGTGTATGCACTAACTAGCCTTTCTTCTACCCTTGGCCACTACCCTTCCCAGCCTCTGGAACTACCCTCTAACTCCATGGGATCCACCTTTTTAGTGCTCACTTATGGTTGAGAACAGGCGGTATTTCTCTTTCTGTGCCTGGCTTATTTCATTTAACATGACTTCCAGTCCCATCCATATTGCTGCAGATGGCAGGATTTCAATTTTTTTTATGGCTGCAGATATCTACCACATTTTCTTTATCTGTTCACCCATTGATGGATACTTAGGTAGATACTGTATCTTGGCTATTGTGAATATAGCTGAAATAAACAGAAATACAGATATCTCTGAGATATACTGATTTCCTTTCTTTTGGAGATCTATCTATCTATCTATCTATCTATCTCGAGAGAGAGGGAGAGAGAGAGCTCAGTGAAATTGCTGAATCATGAACTAGTTTTATTTTTAGTGTTTTGAGTACCATCCGTACTGTTTTCCTTGGTGGCTGTACTAATTTACATTGCCATGAACAGTGTATGAGCACTCCCCTTTCTCTACACCCTTGCCAGCATGTTTATTTCCGTCTTTTAGGTAAAAGCCATTTTAACTGGGGTGAAAGGATAACTCATTGTAGTTTTGATTTACATTTTCCTGGTGATTAGCAATGCTGAGGTTTATTTTTTTCATTAAAAAAGCCATTTATATGCCTTCTTTTGAGAAATGTCTATTCAGACATTGTGTTCATTTTCATTTTTAACTTTCATTTTAATTTCGAGGGTGCAAGTGCAGGATGTGCAGATTTATTACATAGGTAAACGTGCGTCATGGGGGTTTGTTGTACAGATTATTTCATCACCCAGGTATTTTGTTCATCTTTAAATTCAATTATTTGTGGGTGTTTTCTTCTTTTTGCTATTGAGTCGTTTGAGTACTTTATGTATTCTGATTATTCAACCCTTTTGGGATGGATCGTTTACAAAAGTTTTTCCCGATTCCATTGGTTGTCACTTCACTTTGTTAATAATTTTCTCAGCTGTCTAGAAGCTTTGTAGCTTGATTTAATCCCATGTGTCTGATTTTGCTTTGGTTGTCTGTGTTTTTCAGTCGAACCCAAATAATCTTTGCCAGACCAATGACCTGAGTGTTTTCTTGATATTTTCTTTTAGTAGTTTCATTGTTTCACATCACACATTAGAGTCTTTAATTCATCATAATTTGATTTTTGTATATGATTATCCAATATTCTCAGCACCTTTTATTTAAAAAACTGTCCTTTCCCCAGTGTATATTCTAGGCACTATTCTCAAAAATGAATTGACTGTAAATGTGTGAGTTTCTGTTTAGGTTCTCTATTCTGCTCCACGAATCCACGTGTCTGTTCTTACGCCATTAATATGCTATTTGGATTGCTCTGGCTTTTCAGCATATTTTGAAGTCAAGTAGTGTGATGCCTCTAGCTTTCTTCTTTTTGTTCAAGATTGCTTTGGGTATTTGGAGTGTTTTTGGTTCTGTATGAAGTCTAGGATTTTTTGTTCTATTTCTGTGAAGAATGTCATTGGCATTTTGATAGAGATTGCATTGAATCTGTAGATAACTTTGGGTAGTTTAAGCATTTCAACAATATTAATTCTTCCAATCATGAGCTGGGATATATTTCCATTTGTTTATGTTCTCTTCAATTTCTTTCTTCACTGTTTTATAGTTTTCCTTGTAAAGATTTTTTACTTCTTTGGTTAAATTTACTCATAGGCATCATTTTTGTAGCTATTGTGTTGTGATTGCTTTCCTAATTTCTTTTCTAGATTGTTCACTGTTGGTGTATATAAGTGCTACTGAATTTTATATGCTCATTTTGCAGCCTGTAACTTTGCTGAAGTTGTCTATAAGTTATAATAGTATTTTAGTGAAGTCTTTAGGTTTTTCTAAATGTATCATGTCATATGTGAAAAAAATAACAACTTATTTTCCAATTTGGATGCCCTTTATTTATTTCTGTTGCCTAAATGCTCTGGTTAGAACTTCTAGCACTGTACTGAAAAGTGATAAAAATGAAGATGATTTTCTTGTTATGGATCTTAGAGGAAAGGCTTTAATTTTTCACTGTTTAGCATGGTGTTGGCAGTGTGCTTGTCATATATGGTGTTTTTTGTTTTGAGGTATGTTTCATCCTCATTTTGTTGAGAATTTTTATCACAAAGGAACGTTGAATTTTGTCAAATACTTTTTCAGCACCTACTGAGATGATTACGTGATTTTTGTCCTTCATTCTGTGAATGTGATGTACCACATATATTGATTTGCCTATGTTGAAATATCCTTGCATCCCTGGCATGAATCCCACTTGATCATGATAAATGATCTTTTTATCGTGTTTTTCTATTCAGTTTGGTACTATTTTGTTAAAGATATTTACATCTATGTTTATCAGGGATATTAGCCTGTAGTTTTCTCTTTTTGTTGTGTCCTTGCGTATTGTTGGCATCAGGGAAATTCTGGCCTCGTAGAATGAGTTTGGAAGAATTTCTTCCCTTTCAAATTTTGTAACAATTTAAGTAGAATTGTATTAGTTATTCTTTCAATGCCTGACAGAATTTAGCAGTGAAGCCATCTGGTTTTACTTTGATGGGTATTACTGCTTTGATCTCATTACTTATTATTAGTCTGTTCGGGTTTTCTATTTCTTCATAGTTCAATCTTGGTAGGTTCTTTGTGTCCAGTAATTTATCCCATGCTAGGTTTTTCCATTTTGGGGTGTATATTTGTTCATAATAGTTTATAATTTTTTTTTTTTGCATTTCTGTTGTATCAGTTGTCATATCTTTTTTTGTTATTTCTTATTAAATTTATTTGGACCTTTTTCTTGGTTATTGCAGGTAAGTTTACCAATATTGTCTATCTTTTCAGAAAAAATCTTTTGTTTCATTGATCTTCTGTATTTTTCTTATTCCCCACTTTATTTATTATCTGAAATTTGTTATTTCTTTGTTTTTACTAATTCTGGGGTGGATTTGTTCTTCTTGCTCTGCTGATTCTCTCAGGTGCATCACAAGATTTTTCATTTGAAATCTTTCTACTTTGTTGATGTAGTTGTTTATAGCTGTAAACCTTCCTCTTACTACTGATTTTACCATATGCCATATATTCTGGTACACTGTATTTCCATTTTCATTTGTTTTAAAGTATTTTTATTTTCAAAATTATTCATTTATTTTTTATATTGGAGGGTTTCTCAGCAGAAAATTTGCTAGACAGATTCTAAAAGAGCTGTAACACTTAATAATATATTTTTACATTTCCACCTTAATTTCTTCATTGACCCATTAATTGTTCAGGAACTTGTTGTTTAATTTCCATGTGTCTGTATAGTTTCAAGTTCTTCTTATTTTTATTATCTAGTTTTATACCATTGCACTCATAAAAGATACTTCATATGATTTTGACCCTTTTGAATTTGTTGAAACTTATTTTGTGACCTAACCTATAGTCTCTCCTTGAAAATGTTCCATGAAGTTGGTGAAAAAAAAATGTGTATTCTGTAGCAGTTGGATACATTGTCTGTAAATGTCAATTAGGTCTATTTGGTATAGACTCTAGTTCGTTTCCAACGCTTACTTGTTGACTTTTGTCTGGATGATCTGTCTATTACCGGAAGTGGGTGGTGACATTTTCTACTATTATTGTATTGTAATGTATTTCTCCCTTTAGATATATTAAAATTTCCTTTATATATTTGAGTCCTCCAGTGATGGGAGCATCTACATGTACAGTTTTTATATCCTCTTGCTGAACTGACTGTTTTGTCGTTATATAGTGACTTTTCTCTCTTTCTTACAGTATGCTGCCTGTTGGGTGGAGACCTGTCCAAAGCTGTTGGCCAGAACATCTACAGGTAACTTTGTTTCTTCACAACCTGATATGCAGGGTACAAACACAAGAATCTTGAGATAGAGATAGTCTATTGGAAGCCAAATTGTCTTTTAAAAATAATTCTTGGAAGTCATAAATTCTGTTTTTTTTTTGCGGAATTCTGTTGTCAATATTGCTAAAACACTTTGAAAGATACACTCGGGTTCAAAGGGAGAAAATAGATACCCCACCTCTTGAAGGACTGTCAGGGTAAGTACATGTAGGATAGAATATGTATCAGTGCAGTTGTTGTTGGACAATTCCATCTAAATACAAGGTATACAAAAGTCAACTATATTCCTATATGTTAGGAATGAAGAGTTGGAAAATGAATGATTTGTAAAACATCATTTATAATAGCTTAAAAATAACATGACCTAGTTAGATTTAAATTAAAATTGCACGTGTAAGAGCTGTACATTAAAAACTATACAATATTGTTGAGATGAGTAAGACTGCCTAAATACATGTGAAGATATTTCACAGCCTTGGATTGAAACTCTAAATGTTGGTAAAATCTTAATTTTATCCAAATAGGTCAGTTGACTCAAGGCAATTCCATTCAAAATGCTAGTAGGGTTTTGTTTGTTGTTATTTTGGGTTTTTGTTCGTTTGATTTTGTAGACAGAGAGTAGAAAATGACAAATAGAGTCTAAAATTTATATAGTAATGCAAAACATCTATATCAGTAGAAATTGGTATATAGAAATAAAAGTTGTCCACTACCAGAACTAGTGGAGGAAAACTCTGGCAAAGTCTGCAAAAGGAATGGCATTAACACTTTCTACATGTTTGCAGGTGACCTTTTTTTTAAATGATAGCAAACATTTGCTACATTCATAATCCCCTCTGTACATTTAAAAAAAAAATACAAACACTTGTGATACAAATTTTTTGTGCAGATGTATGCTAGGTAAATGAGAATGTCAACTTTTATTCCCAATTTGTCCATTTTCATTATTACAGATGGTGCTATATGCAAAATCATTTATATGATGCCTAATATGAAATGAATATTTTAATTTTAATTAACAATCAATTGTATATAGACAAATTAATCCCTTACTTGCTATAAAAATGGTAAAATCTCAGGACAAAATGTTATTTGCCAAGAATCATAAGCTAGGCTACCATGACTTTACAATTAGATATTGTTCTAGAAATGGCTTTTTCTGGCTTACTTAGATTCATATGAGAGACTTCATTTGCAGTTTTAGATGCTTGATGGAGGCAGAAACTTAAATATTGAACTACAAAAATAACAAGGTGATAGATATAAATTTTTCTAAAATGCTTCTATTAAATGTTGGATATATGATGAAGAATAATACATAAGTATCACTTCACAGTCTCAAAACTAGTAGACTAGAAATATGAATCTCCTGACACCATCTACCCATCTATCCACAACTAAATAAAAGTATTTTATTTGTGTTTAAATTTATGAAACCATTCTGGGTGTCTGTGATCCTCTCCATTTGAGCTATATGATTCTAAGTTTTTTCTGCCCCCTTATCAGTTATTTCCTTTGATTAGAAACAAAATCAATTAGTCATTTTGGATGTCCTGATGTTAAAATAATACATATTTCTGATTTTTAGGAATCAAAAAAATCATAGCTTCTATCCTATATTTATTTAAACTGTTATGTAATAATTAGGCAGTCTCTGAAATAGCTCAGAAATATTTTACCGTTATAATTTGCTAACTCATTTAATATGCTTAAAATATTTAAAAGTATATTAATCTTTTAAAATTTGTGTATTATTTTATGACACTTTCAAAACTAACATTGTTTTTGGATATTAGCTTTTGAATTTCCTGATTTGTGGGTTTAATTTTAACTCTGATTGCTCATAATTATACATGTTCCCATTGAATTCATGAAAGTATTTTATTAAATGCTTACTTACAATTGAAAAAATGAAACACACAAAATTGTCTTCTTTTAAGTTAGTACTTTCAAAAATCATTTCATTAGAGTATTATAAATGGCACTAGCAAATAGAGACTGCATGTAGGAATAATAATTTGCTTCCCCATGGATATTTTATGTTGTGATAGAATAGAATAAGAGATTTACCAATTTTTTTTATTATACAGATCAAATTAGATACTATTCTAAATGTTGTGAAATTATTTTGTTTTAATATTGTGAAATTTACTATCATGGTCTATGAATAAAGATAATAGTAATTTCAAAGAAAATATTATTTGTTAATTTTACAAGAGGGTGAATGGTTGCTATTGGAGCAGCTCTGAACTGTCGTTGGTGACTATTAAGCATTTACAAAATATTGGTGACTGCAAAGGTTTTTATGTGGGTAAACATACTACTTACCAAACCTTACAAAACATGTATTAGAAATAACTTCAAATAAAGAGAACTTAGCTAATTTGTCCAGCGTTGAATAAAAGGAAATAGGATTATGACTTGAACCTTGCCTTGTTTGACTTGTCAAACTGAGCTCAAAACACTAAGCTGTACTCACTGGGGTTGTCAGATTGAAAATGTGGTATACATATTACAAATACATATATTTTTTAAACTCATCTAATAAATATTTGCTAAAGGAAACTATGTACCATGCATTTATGAAAGATAAATGTTGTAGTTTTGTGCATGATGTTTGAAACTAGATTTATTGTTCTAGTGTGGTCTTGCAAATATTTGGATCTATTTGCATGAAGCTTGTAGTATTCTCTCACAGCCTTTTTTTCAGAAGCTAGTGGTGAGCGAGTACGACTTTCCCTGCTTTTCATGTACGTAGGAAACTTGACCTCAGTCATCAATGAAATGAGGGGTCCTCAACCAGTGAGCTGCAGACTAGTATTGGTCCGTGGCCAGTTAGGAACCAGGCTGCACAGCGGGAGGTGAGCGGCGTCCAGTGGTGGAGGGAGCATTAATGCCTGAGCTCCGCCTCCTGTCACATGAGCAGCAGCATCAGATTCTCATAGGAGCGCAAGCTATTGGGAACTGCGATACAAGGGATCTAGGTTGCACGCTCATTACTGGAGTCTAATGCCTGATGAACTGATGATCTGAGGTGGAACAGTTTCATCCCCAAACCACCTCCCTCACTGAACACCCCACCCCTGTGGTGAAAAATTGTCTTCCACGAAACGGGCCCTTGGTGCCAAAAAGGTTGGGAACCACTGATCTAAAGTACTTTCTTCTTTGTCCTTAGTTGTTTTTTTTTTTTTTTTTTTTTTTTTTTTTTTTGAGACGGAGTCTCACTCTGTCGCCCGGGCTGGAGTGCAGTGGCCAGATCTCAGCTCACTGCAAGCTCCGCCTCCCGGGTTTACGCCATTCTCCTGCCTCAGCCTCCCGAGTAGCTGGGACTACAGACGCCGCCACCTCGCCCGGCTAGTTTTTTGTATTTTTAGTAGAGACGGGGTCTCACCGTGTTAGCCAGGATTGTCTCGATCTCCTGACCTCGTGATCCGCCCGTCTCGGCCTCCCAAAGTGCTGGGATTAAAGGCTTGAGCCACCGCGCCCGGCCTGTCCTTAGTTTTAATGTTGTACATACCCCTGTTTGCTGTTCTCTTCCTTTTAAAAACAATTTCATTCTGTTCTTTCTCAAAATTGTTACATCATTGATGGCGAACCCCAAAATCTCTTCTATCTTGTCATACCAAGTACTTAGAAAAGCACCTTTGCATACTAAGTACTCAAAATCGTTATTGAACGAACGTTTGTTACATACAATGTAGTAGTAGTTTAACAATTTTTTTTTGTGAATGCAAAAGTAATACAACTTCATTATCATAGAAAGTCATAATGGTTTGGTTCATCAATATTTGAACTATCCTATTACACACTTAGAAAATTTGTTACAAACTGAATCTAATTTGCTACTTAACCTTTTCCCTGGAATAAACACATGGCTCTATTTTCTGTGAAACAATTTGCGTTTTGTAAGTGAAAAGAATGAGACATGTTGTTTTCTAAAGTTAGTGGATTTAGATATCTTTGATGTTTAGGGGTCTGAAACATGGAGTTCATACTTCAGGTCCACTATCTCCAAGTTGCAACCTTAGCTTCTCTGAACCTGTTTTCTCATCTTTGATATGAGTATAAATGTATTTGCCTAATATGGGCATGCAAGCAAGAAGAGGATATGACACCAAAGAAAATGTAATTTTGGTGATTATTTTAAGGTGATCAGGAAAGATTGGAGCTATGTCATCTACTTAAACACCTCTATGTCCCTTTGCCCCATTTTGACAATAAAAGGACAAATGTAGCAATTCCAGCCAAATACAGACACAGTGGCCTAGGGAAGAGGTGATAACGGAAGGAAACAGATATTTTAATGGATAGTGGAAGTGGGCAGTGCTGAGAATCAGTTGTGGCCCTGCACAAGTTATGTTAGTGGGGCTGTAGTTTGTTCTACAGGTCTTCCTTATTTACGTTTTCTTCAGGAAGATTTGTGGAAGAGCTCTTTTCAGAAAGTATATAGACAACTGAATCCATGCGGTGGCATGGATGGACTGTGGTGGACTCCCAGATGTTCATTTAATAAAAGTCTTCTTTCCACCGCTGCTGGGCATGCATCAGAGCTCAAATTCTTTCTCTGTCCAGCCTTATTTCCGTTCTTTCCCTTCCACAGGTGTTGACACCAGAGGTACTCCTTAGTACACATCCTATGCTCTAAGCTCCATCTGAATCTCTGCTTTCTGGGGAACCCAAACAGTGACACCTCCCCATTCTCTGTTGTATGTCTGGCTGCAACTCTAGAGGACTTGCTTTGCGGAGTATTCTCTCACGTTTACCATCAGCTCATCACTATTATCTCACTGTTTCCATCAGCATCTGAACGTACATCTCCTGATCTAAAACAAACAAACAAAAAACAAAACAAATCTTCACCTCAAACCCATACATTCTTTGAGCTCAATCCCATTTTAGAATAAAAATCTTTATAGAACTCTTATTGCTTGTTATAGACTGAACTCTGTCCCATGCTGAACTTCCTACATTGAAGCCTAAACCTCTGCCCGATGTGACTATGTTTAGAGGTCATAATGGTGGGACTCTAACACAATAAAACCGATGTCCTTATAAGATGAGGAAAAGACAGAAGAATGTAATGTAAGCCAGAAACTTATACCTGGATAATATTATATATATATATATATATATATACATCTATCTATCTATCTATATAATAAATAATAAATATTTTATTGATGCTAAAAAGAGTACTTAATTCCTGAAAAAAAATTGTTTAGAAAATATCACATAGATACCAAAGGAAAGGCAACTTATCTCTTTTGGAAAATAAGGCTATTAAATTTACTTTCCAGTGTCCTAGTAAACAAACATTCAAGGTTACAACTTACAATGTATTTTTACAGTAACAATATTTCCCATTAAGCGCAATACAATACATCTTTTTAAGGATTTTTTGGATGGATTTTTCTCTGAGCTGTATTTAGCCTTGAACAACGCATCCTGATGAAAAAATCTCCTAGAAACTGATGTTGAAAAACAAGAGCTTATGAAATTCTATTGTATCTACAAATGGCAGTGAAAAAGAAAAAAAAAACTTATAACCAATGAAAAATTGTAACTCTTTTGCTACTAAAAAGTTATTTTATTGTATTAACACACTGTCAGAACATATAAGCCTATTTCACATAGCAATCAATTCTAAAACAATTACACATCTTACAACCCAGCTCCAGAAGAGATCATTGAGCTGTCCTGGATGAAAGCATTCTCTAAAAATAATAGAACTGCATTTTTGAAGGGAGGGACATAAGAATTGTACTTCTGTATGGAAAAGTATTAAAAATAAGTATTTAGACTTTTGTTTTATATTTTAGAAAAGTAGAAACTATATACATGTAAGACTAGAATTTAGATGTAATATTTGCTATCCAGTGGTAATTTTCTTTTCTTTTGTTTTCTTTTTCTTTCTTTCTTCCTTTTTTTTTTTTTTTTTTTTTTTTTTGTCTTTTTGAGACAGGCTCTCACTCTGTTACCTAAGCTGGAGTGCAGTGGTGTGATCATGGTTCACTGTAGCCTCGATCTTCCAGGCTCAAGCCATCCTCCTGCTCAGCCTCCTGAGTAGCTGGGACTACAGGAGTACATCACCATGCCTAGCTAATTTTTTTTATTTTTTGTAGAAACGATGCCTCACTATGCTGCTCATATTAGTCTTGAACTTCTGGGTGCAAGTGATCCTCTCGCCTCGACCTCCTAAAGTGCTGGAATTACAGGTGTGAGCCACTGCACCCAGCCTCCAGTGGTAATTCCTGTGTGCATTTGATTGTGTAACTATTCGTTATTTCTTTTTGTATATATATATTTTTCATTCTAAACGGAATGCTGCTATTTATCATGGAATCGAATTTTGTTTTCCTCTGCTTCCTCTCCACAGAGCTGGGAGCATGTAATCCTCATAGAGAAACTCCTTTACCAATGTGATTCCTGAGCAGTAGAGCAGTAACGACTGAAAGATGCCTGGCAAAAGCCACTTACATGTCTCTGTTCTTTGTTGCTGTTTCATTTTGTTTTTGAGATGGAGTCTCACTCTGTCGCCCAGGCTGGGGTGCAGTGGAGCTATCTTGGCTCACTATAACCTCTGCCTCCCAGTTTTAAGCCATTCTCCTGCCTCAGCCTCGTGAGTAGCTGGGATTACAGGTGTCCGCCACCACGCCCAGCTAATTCTTTTTTTTTAAGTAGAAACAGATTTCACCATCTTGGTCAGGCTGATCTTGAACTCCTGACCTTGTTATCCACCTGCCTTGGCCTCCCAAAGTGTTGGGATTACAGGCGTGAGCCACCGCACCCAGCCCACATGTCTCTCTTCTGTAATTAATTTGGAAGAAGGTGTAAACAGTTACCCTGGGCATCTCTAGAGAAGCACAGAAGTTCCCGAGGTTGAGGGTGTATATCCAGATAAGCTAGAAATTGGGAACAGAAATGTGTTCCATAGAACTAGAAGCTCTGATATATTCAGCACAGGATAAGTACTAAAAAACAGAAGGGAACAGAAGAAATGAGTTACAACCAGAGAAGGCCACTAGCATGGAGAACAACACTCAGACCTGATGACCATCCCCAGGGTGACCAGATGACTGTGCCCTTCTGGGATCACTTTGGGAGAGAATGGGAGGTGATGACTCTCGGTAACTGAATACCTATCCGAAAGAAACTCAAGTTTCAGTCAGATGGAACTAAGTTTCTATGAATGAGAAAATGTATCTGTTTGCCAACAGTGAATAGGGGCATTGTGCTTTTAATGTACATTTGAATAGATTTACCTCACTGCACATCCAAGATAGCAGAACTGTAACTACATATTTTAGCCACTAGATATACATTCATTAATGTAATTTGTTTTTATTTCCAAATGTCAATATATTATGAACATTATTCTACACTAGTAAGTATATATCTACTAAATAATTTTTAATATTACAGAATTTTTTTTTTTTTTTTTTTGAGACGGAGTCTCGCTCTGTCGCCCAGGCTGGAGTGCAGTGGTGCGATCTCCGCTCACTGCAAGCTCCGCCTCCCGGGTTTACGCCATTCTCCTGCCTCAGCCTCCCGAGTAGCTGGGGCTACAGGCGCCCGCCACCTCGCCCGGCTAGTTTTTTTTGTGTTTTTAGTAGAGACGGGGTTTCACCGTGTTAGCCAGGATGGTCTCGATCTCCTGACTTCGTGATCCGCCCGTCTCGGCCTCCCAAAGTGCTGGGATTACAGGCTTGAGCCACCGCGCCCGGCCCTACAGAATTTTTATTGCATGAATTTACATGTGATGTTTGCCCAGTTTCTTTTGTTTCTTACTTTTTTGTTTTATGTAGATTTTGTTTTTGTTTTACAGAGGTATTTAGATATTTAGACTTCACCAGATTTCCCATAAATGTTCTTTCTTTGTTTCAGAATCTAACCCAGAATATTATATTTTATTTAGTCACTACATCTCTTTGGCCTCCTTCAGTCTGTCCTACTTTCTCTTTTAAAAGAATTTTCGTGACTGAAACTTTTGAAGACTACTGGTCAGGTATTTTGTAGGATGCTCTTCAGTTGGTGTTTGCCTGATGTTTCCTCATGATTAGATTGGGGTTAATATAGGTGTGAACGAAAAATACAAAAAGGTGAGGTGTACTTCTAGTCTCATGTGTCAAGGATGACCTGTAAGACACTCCTCAACTTATGACGGGGTTCGTTGAAAATATTCTAAGTCGAAAATACATGTAATGCACCTAACCTGTGAAGGAACATCACAGCTTAGCCTAGGCTGACTTAAACATGCTCAGAACATTTACATTATTTACAGCTGGGTAAAGTTATCTGGCAATACAGTTCTCTAGAGTCTGATTTGTATATCCTTGTGATTTTGTGGCTGACTAGGAACTGCTGTTTGCAGCCACTCACCAGCATTGTGATAGCATATTGATAGTCCAGGACAAAGATGAAAATTAAAAATTTAAAGTATAGTTGCTACTGGATGAATACTGCTTTTGCATCATTGTAAATCCAAGAAATCCTAAGTCAAACGATTGTAAGTTGGAGACTGTCTGTATTACCCAGCGATTTAATCAAACACTAATTTTTATGTTGCAGTGAAGGTATTTTTCTAGACATGATTAACATCTACAGTCACTTTAAGTGAAAGAGATTGTCCTACACAATGTGGCTGGGCCTCATCCCAATCATTTGAAAGCCTTAAGAGCAAAAACTGAGGTTTCTTTGGGAAAAAGGAATTCTGTTTAAGGCTGCATTGTCAAATCCTGCCTGAGTTTCCAGGCTGCTAGTCTCCCCTATAAATTTCACACTTGCCAGTTCCAATAATCACATGAGCCAATTCCATAATATAAATGTATCTCTCTCTCTCTCTCTCTCTCTCTCCCTCTCCCTCTCCCCCCCCATCATCTATCCATCCATCCATTTATCATCTACGATCTATTATTTCCGTTGCTTTGGAGAATCCTAACTGAAACAATTTCTCATTGCATGATATTAGCAGTTACATAATATCCACACGACTTGACTGGCGATCATTGATTATTTGGTTTACTTGGTGTCTATCAGGTTCCTTCTCTGTAAAGTTTCTATTTTTCTCTTATGTTGCTCTACATTTTACAAATGAGTTGTGAATTCCAGTCCACACTCAATGGGAGGAGAATTAAGCTCTACTTCCTAGAAGAGGGAGTGTCTACACATATTACTTGGAATTCTTTCATAAAAATTAGTTCTGTCTTCCTTGTTTATTGAATTATTTATTTATATTAATATTGACTCCTGTATACTCATTTTGTATTTTGGGTTATAATTCAATAATATCAGTATTGATTTTTCTGTTTAATTTTTTCCATCTGCGGACATTGAGAATTCTTTTAGTTGGCTCCTGTGTCTGATGAACCGCTACCTTTTCTTTTACTTTCTGCCCTCCCTCCCTCCCTCCCTCCCTCCCTTCCTTCCTTCCTTCCAACCCACCTACCTTCCTTCCTTCCTTCCTTCCTTCCTTCCTTCCTTCCTTCCTTCCTCCTTCCTTCCTTCCTTCCTACCAACCCTTCCTTCCTTCCTTCCTTCATTCCTTCCTTTTGTTTAATATTTCTTCCCAACACTACAGGGTCTTCCAGCTCATCTTGTACTTTTTCTGCCCCATGTTAGACTCAGCCATTTTCTAAAATCCCTTGCTTACACTTGTTGGAGAATGGTCTCTGGAAAACAACTGCTGAGTGCTGAATGTGCGTATTGCTACTGCAGTCTCATTATTTCTAGGATCTCTCAGTGGACAGAGCTAGGGAGTGTATATGTATGTGTAGGAAGCCATGGAAATGCACACCTCTAAAATTAGTCTTTATCAATATGCACACACACACACACATACACACATACAGCCATGAGTATGCATGTGTCGAATCGTGTGTGTGCGCATATTGATACAGTGCATACTGATGGCTCTGATGCTAATCTAGTATATCAGGGCTCATTCTAGGCCTCCTCCCTTGCTTATTTTAACATTTTTATCTGACAGTGAGAAATGTGGCTCTCATCTATAATTTATTACTTACATGTTTAAACCCATAATACATATTAAATTGTTTTATAACTGCTCAACCCATATGGTTGTGAGAAACCAGTTTACTGACTAGAGTACAATGTTCACGTATAGTTCTTTTTGTCTCTAGTCTTACAGTATTCAGCAAAAACATTGTTTTCCAGTTACTTTGGTCAGTTCCCTTTTATCCTCCAGTCCCTTCACTGATGGCATGCCATGCATTTGTAATACATTGAGATTTCTATGTCACTGTCTGTACCCCATCCTGGAATCCCTTAAAATTTTGGGTGATTTTCAAAAATTCTGCATATAATGAAGTTCATTCTGTATAGATTTTGACAAATGAAAAGAGTCATGTGCCCAGTACTTCAGCAGCATACAGAACAGTTCTATAACCCTAAAAATATTTCTGTGTAGTTCCTTTGTAATCAACCAATTCCCTCCTCACCAACCCGTCTGATGGTTTTAGGAGAGATGTTAATTTGTAGTTTCTTCTGTGAAGGATGGGAATAATATTCTTTGTTGTTCCGCACATTTTTAAAGTGAGTCCAGAAGTCTAGTCAATTGACTGTTGATAAAAGGTCAAGATTCTTCAATGAAAAAGTATATTATTTTCAATAAGTTGTGCTGGATCAACTGGATGTTAACTTTTTAAATGACCATTAATTCACACAATACATAAAGTGTCAGCTCAAAGTGGATTATAGATCTAAATGCATTATTAACTCATAACATTCTTAGAATAAAATCTTTAAAAATTTTGGCTAGGCAGTGTTTTCTCATATAGAAAAGAAATAACACAAACCATTTAAGTGACAAATAAAATTTTTATATGTGTATATGACATATATTTTATTATATATAATTTGACTTCATCAAAATAAAATGTTCTGTTTGAAAGATACTATTATGAAAATGAAAAGGCAACCCATAGATTGAGAGAAAATATTTAAGATATACATCATACCAAGAACATACATTCAGAATATATAAAGATCACTTATAATTCAATAATATGATGCCAAACCATGATTTTAAGAAAGGAAAAAGGTGCTTCACAAAAACGATATACAAATTACCAATAAATACATGAAAAATTATAATATGATTATTTATAAGAAAATTACAAATTAAAATTGAATGACATAGCACTATATACCTACACAAGAGTGACTAAAGCACTACATAAAGTTAATTTTAAAAATCCCTCCCATAACTTTCACGGTCAAGTATGTGCACCGACTTGAACTCCTATGCGATGATTGTGGGAATATAAATATTACAGGCATGTTGGCAAACACTTTCCATTTTCTTACAAAGTTAAACAAACACATATCAAGACACTTTGGCATTTACCCAAGAGAAATGAAAAGATGCATACAAAGATGTGTACATCCAAATTCAGACATTTTTTATTTCTAATAGCTTCAAACTGGAAACAATAGAAGTGTCTATCAGATGCATGGATAAACAAATTGTGGCATATCTGTAGCAAAAAAGAAACATATTGTCTATAAACATGTATGTGCCTTAATATGGTTATACTGATTGAAAGAACCCAGGAAAAAAATTTGACTAAATAGCATGAGATTCTGCTTGCACATAATTCCTGAAAGTGCAAATGAATCTGTAATGACACAAAGTATATTAGTGATTGCCTGGGGATATTAATGGAAGGAGTGATAAAAGGAAGCTCTGGATGGTGATAGAAATGCTGGCTATCTTAATTTTGGTGATGGCTTTTTATAGCATACCGTACATACCAATAAAATTTGATAATTGATTGTACTTAAATTATACTTTATGAAAACTAAAAAACGTACCAGGTGCAAATTACTGAACTGCAAAATCTGTGTGATGAGATTAATAGCTACTTGTATGTAACAGATGAAAGGAGCCAAGAACTTAAAGGAAAATTGATATAAGTTTTTCAAATTGAGAAAAACAGTAGTGTTGGTGAGCTGTGGTGTAGTATCAAGCTAGCTAATGTTTATGTACTTGGGTTTCAAAAGGAGGGGAGAAAAAGCAGCAAACAATTCAGGGACCAGAGGAAAACAAAAAATGGCTTATTTCAGTTATTAAGCATTGTAATCAAAGACCTTTTTAGTGTGGTTAATGTTACATGAACTAATATATCCCCCTCCTGGAGTGCTTACTTCCGCCTCCATGATCTAACTTGTCTCTCAATTTGCACCTCCACAGTAACTACCCCTGATGGTTTTCTGACCTCCACTCCTCCCACTGGCAGCAATGCCTAGGCATTCCTTTGCATCCCTTAATTTTACAACTTTTATCATAGCACCTTTAACAATATATGAAATGTTTTATTTACATGTTAATCTTTCTCTGCCACTGCTAAAACCAACTGTGGCAAGGACCGTCTTATTTTAGTTGACATATCTACTATTTAGTACTAGGATAGCACACTATTACTGTTTCATGATTATTCATTTAAAGAATAAAAGAAAGAAGAGTCAAAAAGATAAAACACAAAGAAAAATACCTAGAACTTGATACTATAAAACTAAATAGATATGGAAAATAATCTCTGAAGGATAATCAGGGCAAATTATTATGCTCTTTTATAAATAACTACTATAGTCCCTGAACATTGATTTAGGACATCATGGAAAACAACTCACATTTTAATCTGGTAGAGAGCATTGCTTGAGGATCAAGATAAATAGGTCGCTTAGTGTTTGTGTCTACAACATGTCTTTCATTAGAGTGTTTAATCTCTTTTTTCCTATCTGATGAGAAGTTAAATTGGTGAGCCTGGGTCTTTCATCTATTCTGTTAACTTTAATCTAGTTCAGGATTAAACTGTTTCTTCTCATTTTAAAATCATTTAAAAGCAATTGGCTTTAGCATGCAATGGTATAGCTGGTTCCTCGCTAACCTGTAGAGGATGTAATAGTCTCCTTCAGAGAGATAGATGTCCACTGGGAGATGGAAGTTTCATGAATGTGAAATGATCTTCTGAAGATTTCCCTTTTGGGAAAGGTGCCTGGGTTAAATGCCTTTTTTTTTTTTTTTTTGTCTCTTAGGGAATTTCCCTATTGCATGCTCATAAAAGTCCCATTACAAATATGAGACTGGGAAGTTTGGCCAATATCCAATCTCTTTATCTTGAGCATTGCTTCTTATGTTAAGTAAGCCACTACTTACCACTTCTAACATGCATGACTCTCATGCATGACCTCCACAATTAAAAAGGGGAACATAAAATGGCCTGGCCTCTTGGTAGGGATGCTAAGGAGTGGGTGGTGTGGACTACATGCCATCTAATGTCCTTCAATATTTAGGACTGTTTGATGCTCGGGAATCCACAGAATCGCAATAAAACAAAGGAAAAATGTCATCAAATAAGGCTGAAGGAATGATCATTTTTAGAGAGTAGTATTAGGTAGCATATAGGAACTAGTATCTTTAAAATTCTTTTATATTCTAGCAAGGCATATGCTGATAATATATTTTTTTTTTCTCAGTATGATGTTTATGGCATACATGCTTATTCTCCCAGAGTTTCCATGGAGACTTGGCACTATGGCTTATTTTTATTTAGTTTATCCACTTATATGTTTCCTTTTTATAATTTTAGTTCTCTCAGTGAACATATTTATAATGTTCTTCAAAGCTATACTTGGATTTGGGAGCCATCTCATTTCTCACCATTATGTATTTGCACAAGTTCTTCAAGTACATCAATAACGTTATTTATTACATGGACATAAGATGAAGGGATATCATTTCTTAGGTATTAAAAATTCTGATATTTATTCACATTATGTTGCTTAGAATCATAAAATCCAAAAACTGAAATTATTTATCTCATCCTTTAATTTTGTATATTAGGCAGCTGAGAGGCAGAAAATTGAAATGACTTGAGTGAAGTCTTCACACCAGTTTGTAGTAGTCCAGGGGTTAGCTAATCCCCACAATCAGTTCTCTTCTGGCTTCTCAGATTTCTTTCTTCCTGCAACCCTTTGGATTGGAGAAGGTACTGTCTCTATGGTCCTGTTCATACAATGATTCAAATTAAGTCGAATGCTTACTTGGCCATGGCTGAACTCAGGCCTTTGATCACTGAGAAATTTGCTTTTGTAAACCGTGACTGCCTTTGCAGCAACTGCTTGGAAAAGAGAACACCTGGCTTTGTGTTTGTGATTGATACCTTCTCCTCACCTCCACTTGCACTTCTAGCTAGACCACAAGTGTTTGATTTTTTAGAGGGCATAATGTTTCCATGCTGTAGCTTATTTTTCTCTTGTCGAAAAATTTCTTCGTGGATTTCCCATAGGTGCTCAAATGTTCACTGTGCTTTAAGAACAGGTGAGCACCAATTTTTATGTCCTCTCTTTTCAAGTCTTGGTTGGAATCTAACATTACTTACTCTTTCCTATCACTGTGGAAAAGACAGACACATTTTAAAAAATTTTCCCATTGGAAGTATACACTAGCAGAAAGACAGCTATTATAATCGCACTACTGTGAGTTTCCAAACAACCTCAGTATGAAATATGCCCTTTTGCGTTTGGACACAGCATTGTCTTCATAATCACTGGTATTATAAAAGAAAAATATATTAAGTATAATACAGCCCAAATAGAGGACAAAGATTCTCCCTTCTGGGAGCTTGTATTTTAATAATTGTTTTTATTGAATTGAAAAAAACTAGTATGCCACAAGGACTTCCAACTTGCTGTGAAATAGTTGATGAAACTGTTATTTTTCATAAAATATTGAGGAAAATGAATATGAAGAAGGTCTGAGCAAATTTCATTAGAAGGTATAGTATGTCATTCAAGGTTTAGCTCATAGGTTCTGTTCACGTTTCCTTAAAACGGAGGTTAATATAATGTTACGATTACTCTAAATGAAGTTGAAGATATATATATTCCTTTGTTCATAATTGCTTATTCTAAACCTACTTATATTCATCATTAACTAGCATAGTGGCCGATGCTGATACAGTGCATCAATGCGTATGCACATTTAGAGGTTTTTCTAAGCAAAGTTGGTGTTTGAATATGTTATGACATATTTGATGGAACTTGTTTACATAATGAATGGGTTCTGAAGTCCTGCCTGCTAGTCACCTCTCTTCTAGTGAGAACCTCAAGGGAGCTGTACAAAAGGAACAGCAGTGAGTGAAAATCAGCATGACATTCTATTGTCAGCTGGGTAGGCACCTGGTACTTTTTTGTTGTTGTTGTTTTTTGAGACGGAGTGTCAGTCAGTCACCAGGCTGGAGTGCAGTGGCACATCTTGGCTCACTGCAACCTCTGCCTCCTGGGTTCAAGTGATTCTCCTGCCTCAGCCTCCTGAGTAGCAGGGACTACAGGCATGCATCACTGTGCCCAGCTAATTTTTGTATTTTTAGTAGAGACAGGGTTTCACCATGTTAGCCAGGATGGTCTCGATCTCTTGACCTTGTGATCCCCCCACCTCGGCCTCCCAAGGTACCCGGTATATTTTAATGCCAAATTCTGTTGAACAGCGTGGAACACATGCTTTCGGCTGGAACCAGTATTTTTCTGAAAGTTTCCATTTCAAACTTGAGAAAGAACGATCCTCTGGTTATTTATATGATCTTGGGACCTGAAGAGATTGGCACGAAATTTAAGTGTTTAAGTGGAGAAAACTATGGCCAGAAATATCTCTTAAGATGGTAGGCCTGGGACAGTTTATCTTTCTATCACCTATCGAAGAGAAGAGGAAAGAAAACATGGATTTCTGTGTTCAGTCTTCTTGTGTCTTTTCACCACATAAGGGTAGACTGTAGGTGGTATCTTGGTGGAACGCTGATAAATTCATACAGTTTTTACACCTAGTTATATGTGCCCTCAAGTAATATTTTATATTCCAAAAATTTGGTTAATGCTTTCAACATCTGAGGAAAATGAGAAAAGGAAGACACAGTCACAGAGGCAGTCTGAGATACTTTTCTGGAGTGAGGACACTCCCTTTTCCTTCTGCAGAAACAAACTCTGACAACCAGATGAAGGACGTACTTTCTTCTTTGTTCTTTAGCGCCGTGGGTTTTAGTGGTGTCCTCATTTCATATAGAGTACTTTGCTCATTAATGGGAAATAGCCTCTGGAGATTTCTAAGGTTGTATAAATACTAAGGTTTTGTATTCCTAATGAATTTTCTAAAAACTTGTGAGATATTTCTTTTCAAATTATTCTTTTGCCAATTACAGTAGTCCCCTACTTGTCCCCATTTCCACTTTCCATGGTTTTTGTTACCCACAGCCAACCACAGTCTGAAACCAAGATATTTTGGGAGAGAGAGAGAGCACATTCAGCTAACCTTTATTACAGTGTAGTGTTATAATTGTTCTATTTTATTATTGTTGTTGTTGATTTCTCCTGTGCCTTATTTATAAATTAAACTTTATCATAGGTGTGTATGTATAGGACAAACACAGTATATACAGGATTTGGTAGTAGCCATGACTTCATGTATTAACTGGGGGTCCTGAACATATTTCCCCGTGGATAAGGAGGAACTACTGTATTTTCCTTTCTTATCACCTTCCCACCTCAATAACCAACCCAAATAACCAGACAAGCAAAAATTGAAGTCGCCAAGTCAATGACTCTATCTCTGACTCATTTAACTCTTAGAAGAGTCTCTCAGATCTTTATACATATAATGTTTTATCTTACAACAAAGATTATACATATATGTGTCTTCAAATATTTTATATATATTATATAATATTTTACTTATTAATTCCATTATATATAATTATACAATATTAATATATCATGTTGTAGATATGATTATATAAAGTATTGTATATTATATAATTATATATAATGCCATATTATATAAAAATATAAATATATATTAGAATTAATTATATAATGTAATATGTATTATATATTATATGTTATATTTAAAATTATATATTATATATCAAATTTTACAATAAGGATTACACAAGATCTCAGACTGTAGTCTATTAGAAAGAACAAAGCAGAAAGGGGAGATAGACAAGGTGCTCATTGAGAATTTCAATGAGTAACTTAGCCAAAAGATACAGCTTATAAAAAGTAAAAAAAAGAATCTTCCAAAGTATAGGAATCAGGGAAGTTTCCTGAAGGAATAAACCAACCTGAGGAGCACCTGATGCTTGATTATCAGGGAGAGTTAAATGAACTCAGTATTATTTTTTAGGAAAATCTATAAATCTATAAAATATGAAAATCATTTCATCCCAGTCTAATTAAACATAAAATATGTTATCAGTACATAGAGCCATATGCAAATATCAAAACTGAAAATTATTAATATATTAAAGCATTTGTTTCAAGATGCAAGTTTTAGCTATTTGAAACTTGTGTGAACAACTCTTTATTCATCATCGTCGATATATGAAAGATCGTACATGAGGATAGAAAAGTCACCTTTGGAGGAATGATAAATAACTTTATATTCATTTATGATTGTCTCAAATTACTTTGGCAATTTGTACAGCTCTTAGACTTGTTGAAAATTAGTGATATAGTGAAATGTGGGCCCAATGTTTAATAAATCTATGTTCAAATAATAATAATAAAATATTTAAACATAATAAAATTTATGTTCAAATCTATGTTCCAATACTAGTTCAAATATTATGAACTTCAGTTTCTTCAGCTAACATCGTCATTGTAAAACTTTAAATTTTAATTTCATTTGCAGTTGTTTTGATCACTGTCTATAGGAGTACCTGAGGTTTCCACTGAGTAATCTAAAGAGAGGAATAATAGATAATAGATATAGCTTATTCAATTTATCTATAACTCAGTAACATAGGCCATGAGAAGTAAGCACTCAAAACAAGTCTCCGAAATTAAGCTAATTTACTAAAGTGTTGTGAATAAACACAGGAAAAGAGAAGCACTGACGGCTCATTCTCTTGTGCCCTTGACTCTTGAACCCATAGCAGGAAGCGTAAATTCATGGCCCCAGCCAGCACTGTTCTTCAAGACGCATATGACTGAGAGCAAATGCAAATTAGGTGAGGCTTCTTGGAAAAATGGCTTGGAAAATAATCTCCAATCTCTCAAATGTAGTTATTTATCTCAGGAAAGAAAGATGTTGAACCACATCACCCAAGCAAGGAATATGTGTACTAGGGCAGCCTCATGTCATGACCAAGGTCCTGTTCTCTTAGCGCATTTTCCCTAATTGAATTAGGACAAGATGGGGCAGCTTCACCCAAGGTTGTTACATCACAAGGAGTGTATCTAAGACTGGGCCACTAGTAACCAGGGTATCCTCCTCCATTCAACTGCTTTACTTTGCTTAATGAAACAAATATAAGAAACATAGGAATTAAAACATGATTGTTATCAGTCAATTTGTACCAGTGTAAGATTGCCAATTTCTTTTGTTTTGTTTTTGATTCTGACTTCTTGCCTTTCATAAATATGCGTTCTTATTCTTGTTCTGTTTTTCATATATGTTAAGTGTTAAAATGACAGAAAGTATTTTAAAGTTTACCAACATTCATAGGTTAGTGTTGGATCTCTTTCATTTGAGTATTACTTGTTTAATATTGTCCTCATTTCTTTCTACATCATTAAGATCGGCTACAAAGCTTACAACTTATATAATTAGACCCATTATGGAATCATGTTTTTCACTTTAAAGATTCATTTTTTTTTAATAGAATGAAGATTCAGAGAGATTTGATCATATATTAATGCATTGTCTTAAAATCCCAGGTATGCTTGCAGAATAGTTAATACCCCCAAATTACTGATGATGTGTGTATTTAACATTCTGTTAAACACCATTACCAAAGAGACACACTTTTTCATCTAGAAAGTTCTGATGTTCCACTATTAAACAAACACCTAGTGGGATAACAAGAGCTGAGCTGGTAAGTTCAATTATACAATATCCTGGATTCTGAATATTGAGGTCAAAAATGATTTAAATTTACTGAAGATGCATATGTGAAAGTATGAGGAAGCAGAGTTTGGGTTAAACACATTTCAAATTCCAGAAAACTTCCAGCTTCACAGAATTGTTTTGCACATTACAGTAAGTTCTGTTGAAATATTAAGCATAAATTTATACTGGTACTACTTATGGGATTTGAAAACTTATGCTTCTTAAATCTTTAGGGGCACCATGGTGAAGCAAGGGCATGTATAAACTTCAGTAACAAGAAATTGTTTTACTTCATTCACAGGCAATTTTACAATGCATGTCACTGTAGATTATTTAGAATTCTATAAAGAAGAAAAGAGTATGTCCTTTATTTCTACAATCCAGGGATATCTCTTGTTAATATTTTGGCAGAGTTCTCTTTCAGTGCCTTCTCTCATATATCATTTGTATATTATAATTTGATATAATCTTTAGGAATATGTAAATATATCATAAATTTTCACTATATAGTTTTTATAAAATCATTGAATTTAAAAAATCTTGAAAATGATAATTCTACTATATTTGGATATTTGTCATTTCCATTGATTTTCCATTATAAACATTATAGTGATGAGCATTCCTGTATGTATATTTATATACATGATATTTCTGGAATTGGGATTAGTGGGCCAAGTAATATTAATATTGCCAGATTTCTTGGCATATGTTAAAATTTTTTCCTCTAGATTTCTTATGTATGCTTTTATGTTCCTGATGGACAGAAATGCTTTACCACATACTTATTTTCATAAGGTACTATTAACATTTTTCTTAGATTAAAAAATTTGGAGTTGCTTTATAAATTAAGTAAGTTACATAAAATCATCCTGTCTTAAGATATTGTGGAGTGACGTGGAAACTAGGTTTATAATTCTGGTGTGGATTCTGATAAGATTCTACCACTAGCAGAGAATAGTTGATAAAAGGTTAGAGGAATTGCTTACTAGAATAACCAGTTTACAAAGGAACATAAATGATCTGATGGAACTGAAAAACACAGCACAAGAACTTTGTGAAGCATACACAAGTATCAACAGTTGAATCAACCAAGTGGAAGAAAGGATATCAGAGTTTGAAGATCACCTTACTGAAATAAGACATGCAGACAAGAAGAGAGAAAAAAGAATGAAAATGAATGAACATAGACTCCAAGAAATATAGGACTCCATAAGAAACTGAACCTACGATTGATTGGAGTACCTGAAGAAGACAGGGAGAATGGAAACAAGCTGGAAAACACACTTCAGGATATTGTCCAGGAGAACTTCCCCAACCTAGCAAGACAGGCCAACATGCAAATTCAGGAAACACAGAAAACACCATTAAGATATTCCACAAGAAGATCTACCCCAAGACACATAATCATCATATTCTCCAAAGTAGAAATGAAGGAAAAACTGTTAAGGGCAGCCAGAGAGAAAGGCCAGGTCACCTACAAGGAGAAGCATATCAGACTAACAGTGGAAACTATAAGGCAGAAGAGATTGGGGGGCCAACATTCAACATTCTTAAAAGAATTTTCAACCCAGAATTCCATATCCAGCCAAACCAAGCTTCATAAGCGAAGGAGAAATAAAATTCTTTCTATATAAGAAAATGCTGAGGGATTTAGTTACCACCAGGCCTGCCCTGCAAGAGCTCCTGAAATAAGCACTAAATGTTAAAAGGAAAAACTGGTACCAGCCACTGCAAAAACACACCAAAATATAAAGACCAATGACACTATGAAGAAACTGCATCAACTAGTGTGCAAAATAACCAAATATCATGATGACAGGCTCAAATTAATACATAAGAATACTAACATTAAATGTAAATGGGCTAAATGCCCACATTAAAAGACTAGGACTGGCAAATTGGATAAGGAGTCAAGACATATTGGTGTACTGTATTCAGAAGACCCATCTTATGTGCAAAGACATACACAAGCTCAAATTAAAGGGATGGAGGAAAAATTACCCAGCAAATGGAACGCAAACAAACAAACAAACAAAAAAACAGGGGTTGCAATACTAGTCTCTGACAAAACAGACTTTAAACCAACAAAGATTAAAAAAGCCAAAGAATGACATCACATAATGGTAAAGGGATCAACTCATCAAAAAGAACTAACTATCCTAAATATATATGCATCCATACAGGAGCACCCAAGTTCATAAAACAAGTTCATAGAGACCTACAAAGAGACTCAGGCTCCCACAAATAATAGTGGCAGACTTTAACACCTCATTGTCAGTGTTAGACAGATGAATGAAACAGGAAATTAACAGGGATATTGAGGACTTGAACTCAGCTCTGGGTCAAGTGGACCTGGTAGATGCTACAGAACTCTCTACTCCAAATCAACAGAACATAACATTCTTCTTTATGCCACATGGAACTTATTCTACAATCAACCACATAATTGGAAGTAAAACACTCCTCAGAAAATGCAAAAGAATTGGAATCGTAACAGTTTCTCAGACCACAGTGCAATCAAGTTAGAACTCAGGATTAAGAAACTCACTCAAAACCACACAATTACATGGAAATTGAATAAGCCACTCCTGAATGACCCCTGGGAAAATAGTGAAATTAAGGCAGAAATCAAGAAGATCTTTGCAGCCAATGAGAACAAAGAGACAACATACCAGAATCTCTGGTACACAGCTAAAACAGTGTTAAGAGGGAAATTTATAGCACTAAATGCCCATATCAGAAAGCTACAAATATCTCAAATCAACACCCTAACATCAAAATTAAAAGAGGTAGACAGGCAAGAGCAAACTAATTTTTTTCTTTATAAGTCTCAAGCTGACCCAACACTATTTATTGATAAGATGCTTCTTCCTCCAAAGATTTCCATAAGTGAATTGGGCATATATGAGTGAATTTGCTTATGGGCTCCTACACTGATCATTGGACTGTTAGTTTACCCTAAAGCCAATAGTATGTTGCCCAAATTACTACAGCTTTGTAATAAGTCTTCATAAACAATAAAGTTTTTCTGTTATGTTTACTATTCAATATTGTCTATGATATTCCTGGACTCTTGAACATTCACATACTATTTAAAATGAACCTATCAATTTTTAGATTCACATATTTTAACTATGAAATCTATGTTTGGATTATATTAAATTTATAGATTAACTTAGGCAAAGGGTTTAGTATCTTTGATATAAAGACTATTTCAATCAGCAAAAATGATAAATTCTTTTATTTATTGAGGTTTATAATTTCTTTCATTAGGGTTTAATAGTTTTTGTTTTAAGATATTTGATATTTTTAACATAAGTGGTACTATTCCTCAATGTCTACATTTTCAGAAAATATAATTATGTAAAAATACAATTGATTGTCTTGTGTTGACTTGTGTCCAGGTATTTTAATAAACTAATTTAAAAATTCTTATACATTTCCTTAAATAATTTTGAAGTTTTCATTTAGAGAATCCTTATACATGTGAATAATGACATCAGATGAGATCCACATCTTAAAGAAAAAGCTTTTATAATTTTACCATTAATTATGCTTTTTTAGATATGTAGATACCATTTGACTAAGAAGTTACATTCCATTTCCAGTTAGCTAAGTTTATTTTTTAGATTTTAAATGGATTTAATAAATTTAACAAAATGTATTATTTAAATGTTGAATAAAATTAGCAAGTATATTCATCAAATTGAGATAATTCTAAGATTTTATTGTTTATTTTATTGATATAGCAACTTATATTTATTGTTTTTCAATTATTAATCCAATCTGGAATTACAGAAATTTATCATTTTTTCTTGATTTATTGACTTTCTAAAATGTTGCAATTATTTTTATATTTTACTTAGGTCTTTTGCTTCAATGTTCATTTGTAAACCTGGCGTGAAATTTTTCCTGATTATGTCCTTGTCCAGTTAGATGTCAGTGTTATTCTGAGCTCATTAAGATAGGTTCTCTCTTTTTTTTTATTTACTGTAGGCATTTTTCCATGATTGTGATTACTTTTCTTAAATGTTTGATAGAATTTACTGTTGAATAAAAATCTGATCCTAGAGCAGTATTTTGTTTGATTTTGCTTTGGAAAAATTTAAATATTTTAAATTACAAATTTACTAGCTTCACTTATTACTATATGGATCACCAATTTTGTCTCAGGATAGCTTTAAAAATTGCATTCTTAAAAATATTTTACATACGTTATCATATTATTTCCACATGTATTATAATATCATCATGTACCCATAAATATATACAAGTATTTATCAATTAAAAATAAAATAAAAATAAAATGAATACTGTTCATAATATATTATCATTATATTTTAAAAACTCTTTAGCACTGCAGTGATGTATTTTCATGTGCTACCCTGCATTATTTGTGCTTTATCTTTGTATTCTTTTATCAGTCTCATTAGTGGTTCATCAATGTTGTCTTTTGAAAACATCATCATAGGCCGGGCGCGGTGGCTCAAGCCTGTAATCCCAGCACTTTGGGAGGCCGAGACTGGCGGATCACAAGGTCAGGAGATCGAGACCATCCTGGCTAACATGGTGAAACCCCGTCTCTACTAAAAAATACAAAAAAACTAGCCGGGCGAGGTGGCGGGCGCCTGTAGTCCCAGCTACTCCGGAGGCTGAGGCAGGGGAATAGTGTGAACCCGGGAGGCGGAGCTTGCAGTGAGCTGAGATCCGGCCACTGCACTCCAGCCTGGGCGACAGAGCAAGACTCTGTCTCAAAAAAAAAAAAAAAAGAAAACATCAGCATTTTATTTTTGCATTATAATTTCAGATACTCTTAAGGATAAAAATGGGATTTTACTTACATACTATAAGTGTCAAGGAGATGCACATAAAGACTTTGAAACTAAGATACAAGGAGTTAAAATGGAAACTGGTGGGTTAATGAAATGTCTTGTTTGCGGGAAAATGATTGCCAAAAAACAAAGCAAGATGTATCTATTTTAATAATGACTGTAAAGATAGGTTCAACAGTATACCCACTTATCTACAATAGCATGTCTCAATAAAATATTCTAATTCTTTATATAGGATTATTCTAACAGAATCATATGTATATATGGATATTTTCAATTTTAATATATTTGCATATATATATTTGTTGGATTATTTCATAATAGAGTTAGAACAAATATTTCATGAATTTGTCTTTGCCCACCGTATAACAATGATATTATTAGATTGATAAAACACACAAATTTGCATTATTTTTGTATACCCCTCTTTGGGTCAAAGTAGGAAATCCTTTGACAAATCAACAAATAGCTTATCAACAAATAGCTATTCAAATATTCATTAGCATATTTATTCAATAGACACTAAATAGCACCTTATTTGAGGGATTGGGTTAGGTTATTTTTACAGTAGCATTTTGCTTCAAATGCTCTTTCATTTGTGTGTTGGTTCACATATTCAAGCACTCATTTGCCTTTTATTATTTTAAATAGTTTGAAATATTCATTAGTATTAAACTGAGGCTAAAATGTGTATCACTTGGGTAGCCACCCATCCTCCTCCTTTCTTCATCTAGAAGGATCTCTTGTGCATCCCTACTCCCATATAAACAGAATTAGTAATCTTTTTCACAGGAACTGGATCTCCTCAACTGGATCTCCTCACCACAATACTTAAGACTTATTATAAGGACTTCTAAATTACCCATTCTTTCTCTGGTAGTGCATGCTGCAAATAGAAAAGATTGGGATGTACCAATGACTATATTTTCCTCTATGTTTAAGAGATAAGGAAAGAATGAGGAAGAAAGAATACCGAAAACATTCTAGTCCTTAGTTTCTCATATGTCTGAGGCAACTATCATTTTTTCTTTCTTCAAATTTTATTTCTCAATTTGGTAAACCAGTGAATCCCTCTTTTTACTTAAACTAGAGTTAGATTATTCTCACTTACAGGGCAAAAATCCCTCTGTTTTTGTTTCCGTATTTCTACAGCCTAGATTACTAGAAGTACTAAAAGTAAACACATTGCTCATAACACATTCATATGTAAATTCTTCATTTTGTAGCCAGATGCCTTCCAGAATGGCTTTAATAGCCTAATTCTCACCAATTGTATATAAGTAACTTTTATCTTATATAATTTTCAACCACACACCTTATTCATTTTTTCACCTTTACTTCTTCAAAATCAGTTAGTTCTCCCAGCTTTCGTGTTTGTTGAAATACTAGCCACTGGGTCATAAAGATAGAAAGAACCAAGTGAGTCTAAGAAAAAAACACAAACAATTCTGAGAATTTAAGAACTACAAGATTTGGGAAGATCTTTTTGTTCCACAACTGTTTTAATTTGTCTCCTGATATAAACATGACTCCTGGATGTTGACCACCATGAGCCTAAAAATGAATGGAGGAAAAGGATTAGAACTGGGTGAAGATTAGTAAATACGAATTAGTTAATACAAACATGTTTGTATTTTGTGCCCCTGGTAGCTTAAATGGAGAAGAACAAAAGCCATTATGCTCTGTTATATTTACAAGACAGAGCTGCTTAGACCATCCTGGCTAATACGGTGAAACCCCGTCTCTACTAAAAATACAAAAACTGGCCAGGCGAGGTGGCAGGCGCCTGTAGTCCCAGCTACTCGGGAGGCTGAGGCAGGAGAATGGCAGAAACCCGGGAGGCGGAGCTTGCAGTGAGCTGAGATCTGGCCACTGCACTCCAGTCCGGGCGACAGAGCGAGACTCCGCCTCAAAAAAAAAAAAAAAAAGGCTTTGAAGTTGAACAATACTTATTATCTCATACAGATATTTAAAAATAAATAATTCTAGTTCCTGATAGGGTATATCTCCCTTACATTCAAAACCATAATTTTTGGAGAACCTGAAATATATTTGTACATGTTTAATTTTAACAAGTGAATGGAAATTCGAGGAATTGGTTGGCTTCATGTTAAGTCCTAGTAACAAAACCATCTGTAACAAGAGCAAGCATGTATTGAGTGCTTAATGTTTAAATGGATCTCAAAAAGTAATATGGAGAATTCCATTACTTTTCACAATAACACTTGCAAGTAAGTACTATTAATTTAGTTCCTCTTTACAATTTTTTTTTTTCAGAATTCTATACTAATTCCATAGAGATAGATATTTACTTTTTCAGCAACTCCACTGGCTGTTTCGATGAGTTAAACTGACATAAATATAGGGAGTCTGAGTGAATTGTACAGTTGTTCGATGATAAAAGATTGAAGATGTAAGCTTCTGAAGACATGTGAGAATGTTAGCTCTGCTCAGACCCCAGAAATGTAGCACGGATGAAGCCTAAGTATAAAGTATTTTAAAGTAGAAAAGGGTCTGGGCAAGTGTTTTAGTCAATGCTGAAAAGAGCTGTCCAATAAATGAGGTAGAAAAGAAAATATGACATACAATAGGTAGTATAATCATGAGTAGAGAACCATAGGTCTCCTAAAAAGTTAGTTTTCTCTGCCTGTTCTTCTATTGATTCATTGTTAAAACGAAGATAGTTATATACGTTGATTTAATTGATGGGAGAAAACATAAAAATACACACATATAATTTAGTCATTTATAAATCCAAAGCAATGTAGAACTAGCAAAATGATGCTCAATAGTTAATTAGAAAATGTTTCCTGATTTGGTATTCTGGAGCTATAGATAATTAACAACTTCTGACAAGCAGTTCATCTAAACAATACGATTCAATGGCTTTTAATTGAATTATGTCTATGTGTTTGTTACTTCCTTTTGTTTCCCTGCATCAATTTAAGTTCACAATAATAGATATATTAAAACTGCTTACAACCCTATGTCTGCCAGTTAAAGGATTAATTAAGGCAGGTTGAATGCAATTCAATTAATGCTTTTTATCTGGCGGCTGTTTCTTTGCTGGTATACACTTTGTGCTAGTGTCTGTAATACAATCAGATACTGCCCATAGGTTGTAGCAGTAAGGAATGCCTGGGCCCAGCAGGTTGCTCAATGCTAGAATTTAATGATGTCTCACTGAGGCACACACTTGGGGGTCTGGCAAAAAAGTTATTGATTAAAAAAAAAAATGAATGGACCTGTCAGCTTCCAACACAAATTGTTCCACAGACAGGCTACTTTTGTCTTGGAAATTTGAGAGGGAACACAAAAGTCGGAGAGTTTGTCTTCGTGGTCTGAAGATCTAGGGTGCTTTGTTACATCATGGGAGGTACTCGACATAATTTTTATAGACTTCCAAAATTCTGAGATCAGGTTGAAAAGGGGGAGGAGTTTCATAGCATTTTAAATCATTTGTCAGGAATGAAAAAATCACTATTTATATTTTTACCCCACTTGAAAATATTGAGTTGGTATCAGTAGAGAAAACCTAGCAATGACTCAGTCTTTTAATTTTTTTAAGAATGAATTTTTGGATAGGCCCAGTGAATTGTTGCACAGAATAAATCATTGGGGACACTTGGGTTTCAGTTTATATTACATATTCATAGCTTTCTGTGGCAGCCATAGGCCATGAGTCTTAGTTCTAACACAATAAGTCTGTTGGGAGAAGGATACAGTTTGTTTTACACATGCCTTTAAGAGAGTTCCTAGCTGTGTACTCTGCTTTTAAAATGGATGCAAAATTAAACTTAACATAATGACTTCTGCTGGAATCAGTAAGAATTAGTCTTCAGCTATACAGGTGCTATAGGATAGAATGACTTATTTAAATACTCAAAGTATTTCTGCAAACTTGGATAATTCAGAAAATGAACAGGAAAGTTTATCTCTATTTCAGGTTTTTTTTGATCCTTAAATATAAAAGCTTCTAAAAAGAAAAAGAAATTCTTCTTTGTAGCTAGAATAAATGAGGGGAATGAAAGGTTTTCCAAAATCGTAAAGAGAAATTTTGGAGTCTTCCACTAGATAATATGTAGAGATGTCTACCTTAAGGAGAACGCTTACTCAAAAGTTATGTTGTTAGGTTCAGAGAAAGAGAGCTACTCCATTGTTCTACGCAAGGGTAGTACTGACAGAAGTTTCTGCATGGGCAGCATCCACAGGAACTGCTACAGAGGGCTTTCTCTATTGGAGGGCATGTAACTCTAGCAGAGTTGAAAATGGCATTGCAATTCTAAACTTGGTTTGGGATACAGTAGGCACCCTTCCCAAATGATGACCTTCAGGGGTAGAGACAGTGACAGCCTTCTGGAGTATTCTGAAGCATTTTATTGGAACAAGGAATAGAAAAGCAAAGGCACCACCTTTAGCTAACTTGATTTTTTACTTTAGAATTTTGGAAGCTGCTCCAATAATTTTGAAAACATCATCTTCTGAAAGGTAAAGAACCATACAAGCACTTTATTTTATTTTATTTTTATTTTTTTGAGACAGAGTCTCGCTCACTCTCCCCAGCTGGAGTCCGGTGGCGTGATCTCGGTTCACTGCAAGCTCCGCCTCCCAGGTTCCTGCCATTCTCCTGCCTCAGCCTCCCGAGTAGCTGGGACTACAGACGCCCGCCACTACGCTTGGCTAATTTTTTTTTTTTTTTTTTTGGTATTTTTAGTAGAGATGGGGTTTCACCGTGTTAGCCAGGATGGTCTCGATCTCCTGACCTCGTGATCTGCCCATCTCCGCCTCCCAAAAGGCTGAGATTATAGGCTTGAGCCACCGCGCCCGGCCAATGCAAATACTTTTACAGTTCCAAACCTAGGGTGTCACATTGCTCATAATTCACCTGAGATTATGAAATCACCGTGATGCCTTACCTTGTAACCATACAGTTAACAGGTTTCTTTTCTTTCTTTCTTTCTTTTTTTTTTTTTTGTAAGCCCACACAGTTTTTCTTAGGGGCTGCAGAAATTGTTGGACTCCATGACTGACACCAAATCCAGCAAGAACAGGTAGTTCTCTAGTGCTAGCACTCAGAGCAGCCTTCCTAAATGCTGTTTTTTCAAGGCTCTGCAAAACTGAGAGAGAAACACTGAGACGTGTTCTGTTCACTTAAAATTCATATAAACAGCATCGTTTCTGCTCTTATTTCAGGGAATTTTCTGGCCAGGAAGTACTAACTTTAGCGTTAGCAGTGTAGTGGTGTCTATTTCCTGGGACAGATATCTGGGCTAATAGGAGGAACTGGTGATATTTCAGGCCCACCAGAAGCTAGTTTTTATGAGATGCTACTTAGTGTGAACTTGCACCAGTTTTGAATTTATTTATCTTCCTAGATATCCTCGGCCCTAGTTGCTACTTTGGGCTTGACTTATTTGCTCTGTCTTCTTGACAAGAGGCCCAGACATGTGTTGGGCTTTCACATGGTCATGAAGTTCCACCTGCCACTGTAAGCTCATCACTTACCATGATCTGTTGACTCAGTCTTCCTGGTGGCAATGTTGGTTTTTGTGGGAACCCGGCAGTTTTGGAGTCCAGATTCTCCGAACACCACAGGGAAGTCCTAGAGGGTCTGAAAAATACATTTTGGAAGTACAGCTTCTTTCTGTAGGGCAAATTTTGACCAAATTAAGACGATTGATGTAAAAGAATTGGAAGATAAGAATCAGCATTTAGGAATGCTGCCCTGAGTGCTAGCACTAGAGAACTACCTGTTCTTGCTGGATTTGGTGTCAGTAATGCAGCCCAACAATTTCTGCAGCCCCTAAGAAAAACTGCATGGCCTTACCAAAAAAAAAAAAAGAAACCTGTTAACTATATGGTTACAAGGTAGGGCATCACAGTGATTTCATAATCTCAGGTGAATTATGAGCCATGTGACACCCTAGGTTTGGAATTGTAAAATACTTGCATTGAATATGCTTCTTTATCTTTCAGAAGATGATGTTTTCAAAATTATTGGAGTAGCTTCCAAAATTCTAAAGTAAAAAATCAAGTTAGTTAAAGGTGGTGCCTTTGCTTTTCTAGTCCTTATTCCAATAAAATGCTTCAGAAGAATACTCCATCAGGCTGTCACTGTCTCTACTCTTGAAGGTCATAATTTGAAGGGTGCCTACTGTATCCCAAACCAAGTTTAGAATTGTAATGCCATTTTCAACTCTGCTAGAGTTACGTGCCCTCCAATAGAGAAAGCCTTTTCCTCCTACTGATGGATTGTTCTAAGATGCAACAGTTTCACAGTTTCCTTAAAGAAATCCTGAAATATTGAGAACATAGTTCTATTTTCCTGAGATATCGTGGCCAGCTTATTAATGTATAACTTTGTTTTTATGCATTCACTCTCTTCATGCACAACTTATTTTTTCCACCTTACGCTTGTTACATCCAATACCTCCATCCTCAATACAAGTATTACCATACAAGCATATCATCAAGCTGTTTTCTAGGAAATCAGATGCAAACAGAACATTTACAAAGAAAGAGAAAGACAGATGGACAAGATCAACCTAGTAAACAGAACTTAGTTTCAGCTGGGTGTCGTGGCACACACATCTAATCCCAGCTATCTTACTTGAGAGGCCGAAGTGGGAGAACTGCTTGAGCCTGGGACTTTGAGACTAGCCTGGAAATATAACAAACAAAAGAATTTAGTTTGGAAGAAAACATATATGTCTAATTATAGAATGTATCAGTTGCTTGCCAATTCTGATTCCATTCTACATGTTTGGATTACATGAGAGAAATAACGGTGGGACAAGGGTATGAATATAAAAAATGAAAAAAAAAAAAAACCCTACAATTCCTCTATAACTGTGTCAGATACTGAAGCATAAGCAACACTGTTTCTGAACCCATGTGAATAGTGGAACAACAGTGTGACAGAAAAATACTGGAATTTGTATTTAAGAATCTTTCCATTAAGCAAAGTTCAGGTCTAGTTGGCTTCATTGAATTCTACTAAATATTTTTTGGAAGAAATAATAACATTTCTACAAAAAAATCTGAAAAATTGAAAAGGATGGGATATTTTAATCTTCCTTCTGAACAGTATGAGCTGTTGTGAACAGAAGCAAGGGAGCAGGAGTTTCTACCCCTACCTCAACCAAGCGCTGGATGAATGATACCCTCCACAGGGAGTATAGGCTCAAGCAAAGCTGGTTCCTTTGGCTGAAGGCAATTTACGGAGAGGAATGTGGCTTTGGGCATAGACACTCAACTTTCCTAGCAGCTCAGCAAATGACAGTTGCAGCCCTGAAGCTGGTTATCTGTGTGGTGCACCACTGTACCCACAGCAGATGCATTTTACTCTATTAGCACTTGGCTTATTATGATTTGGGTTGAAGAGTCTAAAGGAAAAATGTTACTTTAGCAATTTCTGATGTGTCACAGAATTGGCAAAGGCCAGTGAGAGTTGGCAGTACCTGTGAGCAGGGGGTAATGTCACGTAGGAAGAAGTGTTATTCGGTGAAATTGGCAGTGGCAATTTGTCTCATTGGAAGTAGCAGACCCGAGTGAAATACGGATATCAGGAAGTGCATAGTGGAATCCAATGCAAGATCAGTATTGCCTACCTTAAGAAAACAAACAGATTTCACTGGAGGAAGCTCAGAGAAAGAGGAAGTAAATGACAAATGTAATGTAGTAATTAATAAGTTTCATTTATAAGAATTTTTTGCAGCCTTAGGACACCTCCAGATGTGTGTGTGTGTGTTTCAAAGCTTTAACAATGGGATGGGGAACAGAGTATTCCTAATACTTCTTCCTAATACATATATTATAACCATATTTAGGAATTATGCAGCAAAAGGACAAAAGTTCCCTATGTTGAGTAATTGTGCTTTGGGTCAAAAAGAGGAAAAAAAAAAAACACTGAACAACCTAAAAATTAAATTAGATAGAACATCGTAACATCACAAAATATCAGAGCATAACGTGTATAATAGAATTTTTACAATTCAAATTCCTTTCCTAATGTCTAAACTCATGTTTCTGTGATTTGAATGGAATGCTTAGTTAGATTGACTCACTCGTGTGACAAATTCCAATTATATTCAACTTCCCCAAAATATACTTATTAAACATACCGGCAGTGTGTGCTTATTAAACACACTGGTAATGCTGACCTTCTGTATAGGTTTTCTGAAACTTACATACCTAGGGATAGATCCCAGACTCTTCGTACTTTGCTCTTCCACCCGTTATGAAAGAGTCGTAGCAAAAGCAATACCCTCGTTAGCTTTCTTATCCTCTGGTGAGAATTCCCCAGTATCCCTTTGGGATTCAATGTCATAGATCTCTTTAGTATCTGTAGTTCCACCCGGTTCCATGCTCAATATCCATGATACACATATCAGCATAGAATTGCTATGTGTCATAAAACTCAGTTAACTTGTTACTCAAGTAGTGCACAACCATTCATTTAGCACTAGGAAGGAAAATGAGCAGCAGTCACATGGCATGGAGACTGAGTTGCTAGCAGCTGAGCACTGGGCACCTTGGTTCTCTAGAATTCAGTGGAGAACAGGCCTATTTATGAAAGGGCTCCACCACTGCGGGATGGATACTGAACCAGATCCTGTTCACCTCTTCCTTATTTCCATCTTCTCGTTACCAAGACCGAAAAATCTCTTCCTGGACACTGGTTTTGTTTCACATCAACCCACACAGTGTCTCTATTCCAAAAGGTTCTGCTTCCATTTTTCCTTTTGTTTTGGACCTTTGAAATGACCCACATTGACTTGATTCTTTCCCGTATACTGCTACTAAGCAGTTTTCCACAGTCCACAGGTGTTAAATAAGTCAGACTTCCTTTTAAAGGAAAAGCTATTCAACCCGAAGATCTATAGCATCACTTTTTACAAAACTGCACCTAAGACAACACATAGCAGTTATTATATTACTCCAACAGCTGATTCGTGCTTGTTACAAGAAAAAATTCAATTGTATTTTATTAATAGATGTTGCACTTAGAAATATATTCTAATAGTGGCACTTCAAATTGAGAGACTAGGAGTTTTTGTTATACAATAATATAGGCTTTCCTGAAAACAAAATCACTCATGCTCTAATAACTGATCCCATGAAAAAAAGAGAGTTGGGTCAGACCATTCAAAACCTATGCAAGTTTATATCTGCATATTATGGAAAGCAGCTACTGGGTTATCAACACATAATATGAAGAATCTAGCCAGGCATCTCAGTAGGACTGGATGCTGCTTCAGGGGTTTTAAAAAATATTGTCAGAGTGGTGGCTTGTGAGCTCTGAGTGACTGCATCTGCCATCTGGATGTATTGCTGTGAGCACAGCAGGAAGCGTCAGCTGCCAGAGGCGAGAGCAAGGTGTGCTTCTGTGTGAATGGAGTCTTCGTGAAGCTGAAAGCTATCCTGCCTGTACAGCAGTTACATCACACACCTTTTCTTAAAACTTAGGATTCTATGCCCACTACTCGAGATTCAAATTACGTCTGAAGCAACTCAATGCTCAAAATAAATCAAGTTTTCCTTTTTAACAATCATGTAAGAGCTGATTCGTGTATTAGAAACATGTTTTATCAGAACAAACTGCTACTCCAAATGTTACATATTCAATTTATGTTTCCTTATGGACTCATTAATTAAGTGTGAGCCTGAATGACACTGGTCACCGGCTTCCCAAGTTTTATAAGGCAGATCCTGCATGTGCCATGTTCACTTACAGGCATGACACTGAGTATACTGAACTCAGACACATGCTTTAAAATATTTTGTTGGATAATTGCTTTAACAGAATATGTTTTATAGTTCCAACAAAAACCTGGGTCTCACATTTGCATGCTCGTTAATGTTTTTATTTACAGTGATCCAACGAATTAGGGCAGGTTTATTATTAGATTTTTACAAATGTGTATATCAAACCTCAGAGAATTTAATGACTAAAACTAGCATTAAGCATTAAAGTGGGGAGTAAAAAACTACTACATTATATCGTTTTTCTGTACCACGTTGTGTTTCATGAAGAAAATTCTGGGCCACTTGAAGCTTGGATGTCGTTAAGTGAAAGAGGATGGAGTAGTATCAGGGAAATAAATGGCACTCTACCTGACACATTAAAAGTGAATGAAGTGGCTGAAGTACATAAAATTGAAAAAAATGTGGGGAAATCATTAGAGTTAAATGGCTTTCTCATGTAACTTAAATTGTTCTTTAAATACCTGCTACCCAGAATTTTTTTAATCAATCGTCTTCTTAATCACTGATTATGTCAAATGTCTGTTTAAGATTTTGAAAAACAGTTCATTTATAAAAGCATTTATGTACAATGAAAATATTAACCACAGACATTCATACACACATATATATACACACAAACAACATATATAACACTAAAACATCATAACACATAATCAGTGTCTAAAAATAATACCTCCACCCTGTCAAAAATACAGGATGGTATTATTGTGAGTTTAATTAAATGATTCAGGCATGACTGCACAGCTAGCCTGTCTACAGATCTCAGGATTTGGGAGGCAATTACTTTAAATCTGAACTCATCTTATTCATTATCATTAGTGGTATCACAGGTTTTTACTGTATTTATATGATTTAGGCCTTAACACAATTTGTAAGAGTGAATGGAGCTTCAATATCAATCTTTTTATTAAATAATGTAATTTCAGATAAAGAATTTAGAGTTGAATAGCTGTCTTTTCAATATGTAGCTGGCTTAGTCCATTTGTGCTGCTATTTTAAAAGAAAGAAAGAAAGAAACTACCACTACCTGAATGGCTTATGCATATAAGAAATGTGCTTCTTGGACGCGGTGGCTCACGCCTGTAATCAATCCCAGAGCTTTGGAAGCCGAGGCAGGCGGATCACGAGGTCAGATCGAGACCATCCTGGCTAACACGGTGAAACCCCCGTCTCCACTAAAAATACAAAAAATTAGCCAGGCGTGGTGGCGGGCGCCCCTAGTCCCAGCTACTCGGGAGGCTGAGGCAGGAGAATGGCGGGAACCCGGGAGGCGGAGCTTTCTGTGAGCGGAGATCTCGCGGCAGAGGAAGTCTGAGATTAAGGCACCAGCAGATTTGATGTCTGGTGAGGGCCTGCTTCCTGGTTCATAAATAGTGCCTTCTCTTGTGACCTCACATGGCCGAAGGCAGGGGACCTCTCTGGATTTCTTTAACAAGACCACTGATTTCATTTATGAGGGCAGAGCCTCCCCAAGACCTCACTTCCAGGTACCATGGATTAAAGCAATAAATTTTGACATGCACATTTTGAGGGGATGCAAATATTAATTCTATGACAATAGGGATATTTATAATTCTAGTTCATTTTTATTGACAGGGTTCAAACATAGTCATAAAACATTTGGTTGTGTATCTAAACGGAAGCATTCATGCGCAATTCACGTCAGCTTGCTCCTATCTGACAATGCAGTTATAATTGATATGTCCCCTTATTCAGTATTTAAGGATGAGATGCTTGGGTAAGATAATAAATAAAAAGTCAGACATGAAACACTTTGTGTGTGACAAAATAAAAGAAAATTTATTTATTAGAATCAAACATTTGTAGGAAGTATAACCACAATTGCATCTATGATTGATGTTTTACTTCATTACAAAAAAACTTGGTTGTCCTGAAAAAAATAAGTATTATGAAACTACAAATTTCTAGTAAATACCCCTAACCCAAATAAATATGAAGTGATTTTTTTGTAGACTGAGATGAACATAATAATATTGATTTTATTGTTAATTTTTTAGATGGGATTTTCAGGAAAAAAGTGTGCCTTTGATTAGAACCTCATTTATTCTGTGTAATTGCTGTTCCATTCAAAACTATTTGTGTATATGCATTCAGTTGCATTAATATCAGTTTACATTTATGGTATTTTTTACTCTATTAGTTAATATTTATTGCTTAGAAGAATAAATAACAAATTTGTAATGTATAGACAAAATGTAAAATGGGTTAGGCTCTGAAAATGATCAAAACTAGCCTTGTAACCCTTGAAATCAATGTAAAAACTATTTTCAGGAGCACTTTAAAACATTGTAAAATATTAATTTAGTAAAAACTGTTTCCTTTAATATCAAAAATATAATTTCAAATTAATGAAACAAAAACTATTTCTGTAAGAATAAGAATTGTTAAGTTTTCAAAAATTCTATCTCATTCTCTAATTATAAAATTTCAGACTTCTTCTGAGAATCATTTCGAAATACATGGAAATTACTTTCTCGATTTAGATTCCCTTTTAAGAAGTTGTCTAATTTATAAGAGAAGTTTGAACTCTATGATAAATATGACAGACCTAAGCCTGGAAATAAGGCACGTTATGAATAAATTATCTTTACAGGATAATTCAGGGTATAGAAAATCTTGTTGCTTTGGTTCAAAATCCACAGACTATGGCCTAATTTAATTTAAAACTTTCTGAATCTGTTTTCTTGTTTGGTAAATAGAGAGGAAAATGCAGAAATTGTCAAAAGAAGAAAATCCAAGTTTTGAGAATTTTGAAAAAATATGGCTTTACCAAAGTAACAGTGGTTTCAGAGTTTTATTATTAGGTGAAAAGACTGCCTTCTCAGGATTATTCTCATTCCAACATGTCCAGGATAAATTAAACATTGGAATGGAAAATAATTATACACACATTTCAGAACCTCTATACATTTTGTTCACTTTCTAAAATCAGGTGGAAATAGAAAATGATTCTAAATTTAACTTTTTACTTACACTTTGTTATGATGTTAATATGTTGACATTCCAAATCTCATAGCATCATTTAATGCCTGAAAGACAACATTATAGAAAATGACTGAAAACTTCAGAACTTTTAAGTGATATAGAGAAGTGCTTTAGTAAATAATTTTGTCATTATAGTTGTTCATGTTTTTCAAATAGACTAGATATCATTATAATGCATAAAACTTAAATTTCATAATGACTGATTTTTATCTTTAAAAAATTTAACACAAATAATTCTGCTCAAATATAGCTAACACACAATATCTATAGTTGGAAGAATATAAACACAATATTAAATTTTGGACACACCTAACAGCCACACTTAATAACTCTAAAATAATCATGAGAATGGCATTAACAATCCTTGTTTGTTGTGTCAGTGATTTGGCTGTGTATATTTGCTTCTAAAGTATGCCTGCACTCAAAAATTAACATTAATATCTACAACTTTACACACATTTGTGTCAGACTGCCACAGTTACTTGAGATGGTCACTATGACAGTTACTACTGTTACTACTTGAGACCATCATTATGACTGTTACTACTGCTACTACTTGAGACCATCATTATCAGAGTTACTACTGTTACTGCTTGAGACTGTCATTATGAGACTGAAGGAAGAAGGACAAATGTAGAAATGAAAACTTAAGACAAAAGAAACTGTTTGAAAGGAAGGGGTCAGGGGAAGAAGAGCTCCCTGCTTCTAGTGAGCAAAGGTAGCAGCCTGAGCTTCCACAATCCTTTGTATTTATTGAGTAGAATGAGCAGGGAGGAAGAGGTAATGACTGGTCAGTTGCTTAATTGATCAGAGGTTCAAATTATTACTAACAGGCTTCAAATGTGCCCTGTAGATAATCACAAGAAACACTTGTGCCTGACTCGTGACTGCCCTCAGTATTCCTTCTGGGTGGCGGATGCAGTTTGTCAGTTTGCCAACGTTCTGCTTTTATGAGAACAGTTTGCTGTTTACTAATATAGCCTCCAGTGGTATACAGAGTTGATCATGACCCTCATGGCCTTCAACACACATCTATGATAATATCTCATGATAATTTAATTATGTCTATTCGTTTATTTATAAAGTCAAAATTGAATGGATTAGGTCCACTGTTCATTTCTTATTAAAATTTCTTAAGAAATGTTAAAAGAGTAATTTCAAATCTTTATAATCCCACTAAATTAAAACAATAACAGTAGATATTGTGAGAGTACTAAATATCAATAGTACTTGATACTTGAATATTAGTACTCAATTAAATACTTGATATTTAGTACTATTGATATTTAGTACTTCAAGGTCAAATTAGACAGAAAGTTTGAGCAAATTTGGTAGTATTTGAAATGAAATAGCAATACTAGATCTATAAATTTGCAGACACCAGCATCTGTCTAAATCCATACATACTTCTGGCCATTGTATACCCCAGAGAAGTGGCTGCATAAGAAAATGTAAAGAGTTGGATAATGTTAAGTTTTGATCTGGGACTTCTTTAGTGAGTATGTGATGAATGATTGGTCCTGCCAACCCTGTAGCTCTAAATACTACTACAGCATGGAAAGAAATCTGCACTAGTGTTTATTGCAGAGACTAAGCCAAAGCTTCATCCTAGCCAAATCACATCTGACCTGCCAGACAACATCAATAACTACAGTGCTGTTTGCATGGTGTGATTTCAATAGCTTTTGTCTTGACAATTCAGGCTGCAATAACAAAATACTGTTGACTGGGTGGCTTAAGCAACAGATTTTATTTCTTACAGTCTAGGGGCAAGGACATCCAAGACCAAAGTGCCAGTAGATTCAATTCCTGATGAGAAACGTCTTCCTGGCTTATAGGCAGCAGCCTTCTCCTTGTGTCCTCACAGGGGAGAGAGCGAGGGAGAGAGAGAGAGCGGCTGGGGAAGAGAAAAAAGAGAATGCGCTCTACTCTTTCTTCCTCTTCTTGTAATGACACTGATGTTATTATAGGCCCCCACCCAGATTACTTCATTTGAACCAGATTATTTTCCAAAGCCCCACCTCCAAATACCATCACATTGAAGGTTGGGACATTAACTTATTTTTTAATTTGAATAATTTAAATTCATGGAGTACACATGCAGGTTTGTTACAAAAGTATATTTTGTGATGCTGATATTAGAGCTTCTATTGATCGCATTACCCATATAGTGAACATAGTAACCAACAGGAAGTTTCTCAGGCCTTGCTGCCCTTCTCCCCTCCCTCCCTTTGGATTCTCTAGTGTCTATTGTTCCTGTCTTTATGTCTGTGTGCACCCAAGATTTAGTTCCCACTTATCAGTGAGAACATACAATATTTGTCTTTGAGTTTCTGCATGCATTCACTAAGGACAGTGACTTACAGCTGCATGTGTGTTGCTGCAAAGGACATGATTTTGTTCTTTTTAATGGCTGCATAGTATTCCATGGTGTGTATGTACCATATTTTCTTTATCTAATCCACCATTAGTGGTCACCTAAGTTGATTTCATATCTTTGCTATTGTGAATAGTACTGCAGTGAACATACAAGTGCATGTGTCTTTTCGTTAGAAGGATTTATTTTCATTTTGGTATATACTAAATATATTGGGTATATACTGCTAGTTGGATGGTAGTTCTATTTTTAGTTCTTTGAGAAATCTCCAAACTGGTTTACACAATGGATGAATTAATTTAAATTTCCACCAACAGTGTATAAATGTTCCCTTTTCTCTGAAGTCTGGACAGCATCTACTCTTATTTGACTTTTTATTAATAGCCATTCTGAGTGGTGTGAGATGGTATCTTATTATGGTTTTGAATGCATTTATCTGATGATTAATGATATTGAGCATTTTTTCATATATTTATTGGTCACTTGCATGTCTTCTTTTGAGAAGTGTATGTTCATGTCTTTTGACTACTGTTTAATGCAGTTATTTGTTTTTTGCTTGTTCAGTTCCTTATAGATTCGAGATATTAATTATTTGTGAAATGCATAGTTTGCAAAATGTTTCTCCCATTCTGTAGGTTGTCTTTCTACTCTGTTGATAGTTTATCTTGCTGTGAACAAGCTCTTTAGTTTAATTAGGTCCTGCTTGTCAATTTTAGCTTTGGTCACAATTGCTTTTAAGGACTTAATCATAATTTCATTGCTATAGCTGATGTCCAGAAACGTTTTTCTTAGATTTTCTTTTTTTTTTTTAATTATACTTTAAGTTCTAGGGTACATGTGCACAATGTGCAGGTTTGTTACATATGTGTACATGTGCCATGTTGGTGTACTCCACCCATTAACTTGTCATTTACGTTAGGTACATCTCTTAGATTTTCTTTGAGGATTTTTTGTAATTTGAGATCTTACATTTAAATCTTTAATACATCTTGAGTTGATTTTTGTATATGGTGATTGATAGGGATCCAGTTTCATTCTCCCCAACATATCCAAAGCATTCGGGCAAGTGAAAGAAATACAAGGCATCCAAATAGGAAAAGAGGAAGTAAAATTATCCCTCTTTGCTTACTATATGAATCTATACCTAGAAAACCCTAAAGATTGCCAAAAGGCTTCTAGATCTGATAAACAACTTCAATAAAATTTCAGGATACAAAACCAATGAACAAAAATCAGTAGCATTTTTATATACCAATATCATTCAAGCTCAGAGCCAAATCAAGAATACAATCTCATTTATTATAGCCACAAAAAATAAAATTCCTAGGAATATGTTACCATGGAGGTGAAAGACATCTGCAAAAAGAACTACAAAACACTGTTGAAAGAAATTACAGATGATACAAACAAATGAAAAAAAAAAAGTATTCCATGCTCATGGATTGGAAGAATCCCTATCACTAAAATGTCCATACTGCTCAAAGCAATCTACAGATTCAAAGTTATTCTTATCAAATTACCATCATCAGTTTTCAAATTCATATGGAACAACAACAACAACAACAACAACAACAAAAAGGTGGGGGGCACCTGAAAAGTCAAAGCAGTCCTAGGTAAAAACAACAAACCCTGAGGTATCACATTACTGGACTTCAAATTATACTGTAATGCAACAGTGAGACAAACTGCATGGTTCTGGTACAAAAACAGATATATACATCCATGGAACATAATGGAAAACCGAGGTATAAATCTGCATATCTATGATCAATTGGTTATTGACAAAGTCCACAAAAATAAGCAATGAGGAAAAGAGTCCCTATTCCACATAAATTTTTGAGGTACACAAGCATTCAGTACAGAACAGCTTACACCAGATGGTCATTTTAGCTGCAGGACAAATTTCATAATGCTTATTCTGGAAGTGGGCAGGAATTGACTACAAAGTTTCATATGGAAACTATTCGCAGTGACGTTCACGCTCTACAACTTGATTCCAGTGGTTGATGCAAGACTCTATATGTTACTAAAACTCATTAGACTACACATAAAAAATGGGAAAACCTAATGACATTTAAATCATTATTTGATAAAGCTGTTTTTTTTTTTTTTTTTAAACTATGGACATACAATATTTTGAGTTCAGGAAAGTATTTCTTTTATAAAATATTTCATAATCCTATAAAAATGATGAATGACTATGAACAAAATGATAGCTAAGTTGTTTTGATTTAGCCTTGTAAAACACCTTTTAAAAATTATTTTAGTTCAGTATAGTCATTTTAGAAAAAACCCTATATACTACACTATTTGTTTTTTGTGGAGTTTCAATATGTTACACTTGTGAACTACAGTAAATATTAATGTATTATAGCATAAGGATTTCATCTATTTTGTGATATTGGAACTGCTTTCTATGCAAGTTCTATTGTCAGAGATAATAAAGACATATTCAGGTTTCCTACATGTAATTGATTAAGAATTCTTCTAAGAACTAGAATTGTTCAATGCCCAGAGAATTGGTGATGCTCCCTCATAGAAGGCTACAGTTAAGAACTCAAACTGTTGTGTAAAAAATGCATTAAAAATGATCATTCCTTGAAAAATATTGTCAATTAGTTGACTTAATTTATTTTATAAAATGCTCCATCCAACAAATGCAGAATATACCCTCTTTTTACAGGCTTGTAGACTGAAATAGATCATATTATGGATAAATCGCAATAATTTTAGAAGAAAACAGAGAAGAGACTACAAGATTCAAGATGGGGGAAACTAACTATTACAATAAATCAGAGTGGTGATTTTACTACTCAATAGCACAGTTTCCATCCTGGAATCCCATGCCCACTCCAAGTATCAATCAATCATGAGAATAAACTAAATACATTTTTAAATAATCAACATCTAAAAGACTACCTTGTTAATAAGCTCTTTCTAAGAATGACAGTGAGAAAGTGATACACAAAAAGAAGAGAGTAATTGAGAAAAAAAAAAATGAAACAAGGGAGAAGAAAGAAACAAAACAAAACAAAAATCCAATGCTCAAGATGAAATAAATGTATAAGATGATGGACTAGTGCAATTCTGGGATAACAGCTATGCTGCTGACTCGACAGAGCCAGGAGGTCAGATAGGAGCATGAAGATGGTGAGCTCTTCAAAGAATATCACTGAAACTAGACAAAATTAATAATTATGAGGGATTTTTAATGTATTGACTGTATTTGCATCAATGAATTGGGAACCATTTAATGGTAAGTACATAGACATATGGACAAACCAAGAAAAGAGTCAACTGTTAACACTAGGTAGAAAAAAAAGGTTATATGAAGAGAGAGAAAAATCCAGACTTCTATATGTCACAAATTTAAAATATGTTTACATTGTCAAAATAGTATAAAATTATAACACAACCATTATGGAAAACTGGAAGAATATTGTTTTAGTCCATTTTCATGCTGCTGATAAACATATATCCAAGACTGGGCAATTTACAAATAAAAGAGGTCTAATGGATAATTCACAATTCCACATGGAAGCCCCACAATCATGGTGGAAGGCAAGGAGGAGCAAGTCACATCTTATGTGAATGGTGGCAAGTAGAGAGAGAGAGAGAGAGTTTGTTCTGGGAAACTCTACCTTATAAAGCCATCAGATTTTTTGAGACTTACACACTGTCATGAGAACAGCATGAGAAAGACCTGCCCCCATGATTCAATTACCTCCCACTGGTCCCTACCACAACAGGTGAGAATTCAAGATGAGATTTTTGTGGGGACACAGCCAAACCATACCATTCTGCCCCAATCCTTCCCAAATCTCATGTCCTCATATTTTAAAACGAATCATGCCTTCCCAACAGTCCCCCAAAGTGTTAACTCATTTTAGCATTAACTGAAAAGTCCACAGTCCAAGACAAGGCAAATCCCTTTCACCTATGAGCTTATAAAATCAAAAGCAAGTTAGTTACTTCCTAGATACAATGGGGGTACAGGCATTTGGTACCTACACCCATTCCAAATGGGAGACATTGGCCAAAACAAAGGGACTGTAGGCCCCATGCAAGTCCAGAATCCAGCAGGGCAGTCAAATCTCAAGTTCCAAAATGATGACTTTTGACTCCATGTCTCACATCCAGGTAATGCTGATGCAAGAGGTGAGTTCCCATGGTCTTGGGCAGCTCCACCCCTGTGGCTTTGCAGAGCATAGCCCCCACTCCTGACTGGAAGATGGCGGTCCTCTTCTTATACCTCCGCTAGGCAGTGCTCCAGTAGGGACTCTGTGTGGGGCTCCAATCCTACAATTCCCTTTTGCACTGCCCTAGCCTAAGTTCTCCATGAGGGCCCCACCCCTGCAGCACACCTCTGCCTGGGCATCCAGGTGTTTCCATACATCCTCTGAAATCGAGGCAGAGGTTCCCAAAACTCAATTATTGACTACTGTGGACTCACAGGCTTACCACCACATGGAAGCTGCCAAGGCTTGGGGCTTGCACCCTCTGAAACCATGGCCCAAGCTCTATGTTTTCCCCTTTCAGCCATGGTGGAACAACTGAGACACAGGGTACCAAGTCCCTAGGCTGCACACAGCATGGGGACTCTGGGCCCAACCCATGAGATCATGTTTTCCTCCTAGGCCTATGGTCCTGTGATGGAGGGGCTGCCGTGAAGACCTCTGACATGCCCTGGAGACATTTTCCCCATTGTCTAGGGGATTAACATTTGGCTCCTTGTTATTTATGCAAATTTATGCAGCCGGGTTGAAGTTCTCCTCAGAAAATGGGATTTTCTTTTCTATCACATTGTCAGGCTTCAAATTTTCCGAACTTTTATGCTCTGCTTCCTTTGTAAAACTGAATGCCTTTAACAGCACCCAAGTCACATATTGAATCTTTTGCTGCTTAGAAATTTCTTCCACCAGATACCCTAAATCATCTCCCACAAGTTCAAAGTTTTACAAATCTCTAGGGCAGGGGCAAAATGCCACCCGTCTCTCTAAGAAAAACATAACAAGGGTTACCTTTGCTCAAGTTCCCAACAGGTTCCTCATCTCCATCTGAGACCACCTCAGCCTGGACCTTATTGTTCACATCACTATTAGCATTTTTGTCAAACCCTTTCCGTAAGTCTCCAGGAAGTTCCAAACTCTCTCGCATTTTCCTGTCTTCTGAGCCCTCCAAACTGTTCCAACCTCTGCCAAGTTCCAAAGTCACTTCCACATTTTCGGGTATCTTTTCATCAATTCCCCACTCTACTGGTAACAATTTACTGTATTAGTCCATTTTCATAACGCTGATAAAGACATACCTGAGATGGGGTAATTTACAAAAGAAAGAGGTTTAATAGAGAACTCACAATTCCATGTGGCTGGGGAAGCCTCACAATCATGGTGGAAGGCAAGGAGAAGCAAGTCACATCTTATGTGGGTGGCGGCAGGCAAAGAGAGAGAGAGAGTTTCTGCAGGGAAACTGTCCTATAAAGCCATCAAATTTTGTGAGACTTATTCACCATTATAAGAATGCCACGGGAAGCACCTGCCCTCATGATTCAACTACCTCCCACTGGGTTCCTCCTACAGCACATGGGACTTCGAGATGAGATGTGGGTGGGAACACAGCCAAACAATATCAGATATTTTTTGCACATATTTGTATGTGCATGTGGGTGTGTGTATATGTGTTTGTTTTTGTATTGTAGGTAAGCTAAGTCATCATGTTCCATAGGAGAAATTCAATAAATGGTGTTTTAATAACATACAACTAACTAGGCATACTATTTATAATGGCAAATATCAGAAGAAATTAACAACAAAAATAATTATTTCCAAGAAGTAGTAATTGAGGACAGAAAGAGGTAGGGCAAGGTTTATTTTAAGGCTGAAGATTATTTAATGTTTTTATCTTGTACCTGTATTACTATGATCAAAATAAATTTCATAAATAAAGTTTAATAAAGATATACAATGTCAAATGATCTTTAAAATATGGATAAGTGCTCTAAATTGAGATGACTGATGAGGTAAATGACAATATCCTATGAATATTTTGCTTAGAAATTTGTTTTGAAATAATCTAAAAAGATGTGGTTTTGTCTTAGAATATTTTACATTTTTAAAATCTCCATACTTTCTAACTGATTCTTAATGCCCTGTTTTCTTTAGCCTTCTAAGGGAAATATGTATTTTTTTGTTGGATCAATCTTGAATTTTCCCTTTAAATCCATAATTTGGTGATAAGTAAATAAGAACAATATTGAAGACAGCAAAGTAAACAACCTTTTCATTCATAAAATATATTAGCACAGGAGAGAAAGGAGGAGGAAAGAGAACCTCTTTCTGAATGAATTTTTGAAAATATGAAGGAAAGTTTCGGAACGATTTTGGGGAGTGAAACAATACACACATCTTAGACATAGTGAGGGCTAATCTAGGTACAAAGTTGTAATCAAAGATTCGTTAGTCTCACTACTCATCTAATTGAAGAGAGAGACTTCAATCTTTCATGAAATCTTTTAAAGATTGACAACAGAATAGAATTTCATGATAATCAAATGGGTAGAGCTCTCCTGACCCTCTGTGCCCTTTTTTGCCCCTACTCTCTCTTCACACCATCTGTATGGGTGTAAGCATTTCATTTAACATTTATTTTGTGGGTTCTTACCTCCAAGTTTGGACCTATAGTCAAATGATCAAGTGCAACTAAAATTAAATTTAGCAGATAAATCCTGAGTCAAGAACATATTGTTACTGTGATCATCTAGCAATAAGCCATGGTACCAAGAATTTTAGGTGGTTTGAGTATAGTATATGAGTGTTTTTAGACTAATTCAGCAAAAATAGAGGAAAACAGAAGATAAAAATTATATTTTTTCAAACAATCTTGTTTTGATAAAAAACTATAGATAATTAAAATATATTTTATGTGAGTTTATGAAATGGAAGATACCGAAAAAACATAAAATTGTAATCTAGACATTAGTCTTTAACTGAAATGTGCAAAAATACCAATTTCTTGATGCATTAGAACTCTTTTGGGACAGATGGAGAAAATAAACACTTTAACTAGTTCAAAGTCATTTTCTTACTATATTGAAACATATCAGATCCCTTAGGCGCTTAGTTGATGCTATGGGACTTGCCATCAAACACACTTTGAAATTATTGTTTTAGCTCACCCCAACAAATAGCTGTAAGTTCTGCTACAGGCTTAATATATTAAAACCCTATATCTTATTTGAATCACAATCCACAAACTAGTCCACAAAACTACCCTTCTCTATCTCAGAATGATACCATCTTAGAAAATGTGGTCTCTAACTCTGCAACAACAGAGAAAGAAAGGGCAGTCGCATCTTGTAAAATATTTTTTAAAAATAGACCTGGAAATGTTTTAAATCACATTTGCTCTAATCCGTTGGTTTGACAAAGTCATACAGCCTCAACTTAGCTAAAAGGTAGATGTGTCTTTGAAGAGTGGAGTAAGATGGAAAACATACCCTGGGTAAGCAGATGAAGAGGGAAAATAAGGTTGTCATAAAAGGGATGATTAATGACCAGTGATGATGAGCATATTTTCACATTTGTTGGCCACATAAATGTCTTCTTTTGAGAAGTGTCTGTTCATATCCTTCACCCACTTTTTGATGGGGTTGTCTGTTTTTTTCATGTAAATTTGTTTAAGTTCCTTATAAATTCTAGATATAAGACCTTTGTCAGATGGATAGATTGCAAAACTTTTCTCACATTCTGTAGGTTGCTTGTTCACTCTGATGACAGTTTCTTTTGCTGTGCAGAAGCTCTTTAGTTTAAATAGATCCCATTTGTCAATTTTGGCTTTTGTTGCAATTGCTTTTGCTGTTTTAGTCATGGAGTCTTTCCCCATGCTATGTCCTGAATGGTATTGCCTAGGTTTTCTTCTAGGGGTTTTATGGTTTTAGGTTTTATGTTTAAGTCTTTAATCCATCTTTTTTTTTTTTTTTTCCAGACAGTCTCATTCTGTCGCCCAGGCGGATCGCAGTGGTGCGATCTCAGCTCACTGCAACCTCCGCCTCCTGGGTTCACACGATTCTCCTGCCTCAGCCTCCCGAGTAGCTGGGATTACAAGCGCACACCACTATGCCCAGCTAATTTTTTGTGTATTTTTAGTAGAGACGGGATTTCACTATGTTGGCCAGACTGGTCTCGAACTCCTGACCTCGTGATCCACCCGCCTCGGCCTCCCAAAGTGCTGGGATTACAGACAATAAGCCACTGCACCTGGCTGTCTTTAATCCATTTTGAGTTAATTTTTGTATAAAGTGTAAGGAAGGGGTCCAGTTTCTGTTTTCTGCATACAGCTAGCCAGTTTTCCCAGCACCATTTATTACATAGGGAATCCTTTCTCCATTGCTTGTTTTTGTCAGGTTTGTCAAAGATCAGATGGTTGTAGATACGTGGTGTTATTTCTGAGGCCTCTGTTCTGTGCCATTGGTTTCTACAACTGTTTGGTACCAGTACCATGCTGTTTGGATTACTGTAGGCTTGTAGTACAGTTTGAAGTCAGGTAGCATGATCTCTCCAGGTTTGTTCTTTTTGCTTAGGATTGTCTTCTCTATACGGGCTCTTTTTTCAGTCCATATGAAATTTTAAGTAGTTTTTTGATAAGATCTCATACCAGTTAGAATGCCGATCATTACAAAGTCAAGGAACAACATGCTGGTTAGGTTGTGGAGAAATAGAAACGCTTTTACACTGTTGGTGGGAGTGTAAATTAGTTCAACTATTCTGGAAGGCAGTGTGGGTGGCTCCTCAAGGATCTAGAACAAGAAATACCATTTGACCAAGAAATTCCATTACTGATTATATACCCAAAGGATTAGAAATCATTCTACTATCAAGACTCATGCACACGTATGTTTACTGCAGCACTATTTGCAATAGCAAAAGACTTAGAACCAACCCAAATGTCCATCAGTGATAGGCTGGATAAAGAAATGTGGCACATATACACCATGGAATACTATGCAGAGATTAAAAAGAATGAGTTCATGTCCTTTCAGGGACATGGATGAAGCTGGAAACCATCATTCTCAGCAAACCAACATAGGAACAGACAACGAAACACCGCATGTTCTCACTCATAAGTGGGAGTTGAACTATGAGAACACATGGACACAGGGAGGGGAACATCACACACCGGGGCCTGTTGGGGGTGGGGGGCAAGGGGAGGGAGAGCATTAGGACAAATAGCTAATGCATGCAGGGCTTATAACCTAGACGACGGGTTGATAGGTGCAGCAAACCACCATGGCACGTGTATACCAATGTAACAAATCTGTGGGTTCTACACATGTATCCCAGAACATAAAGTAAAATAAAATATAAGGAGGTGACTAATGATAGAGAGGAGGAGCACTAATGACTAAGCCTTAGTGTATTTTATTAAGGGTTTATATAGCAAAAGTGTAACCTAAAAGAGAGATTGAGAAATTGTAGACCAGGGAAGTAGGAGAAAACAAAGTTTTCTGTCCAGGAAGTAAAGCAAATGCAGTGTTTTCAGAAGGAGGGAATGATCAATTGTGTCAAATGTTGCTTATATGTAAAATGAGAACTGATATTGGCCATTAAATTAACAAATATAATGCATAGTGGTGATGTGTCAATAACAATGTTAGTAGAGTAGTGGGAGAAAACTATGAAAAGAAAGTAAAAGTGAAAGAATAAGCAGAGGCCGAGTGCAGTGGCTCATGCTTGTAATCCCAGCACTTTGGTAGGCTGAGGTGGGTGGATCTCTTGAGGTCAGGAGTTCAAGACCAGCCTGGCCAGCATGGTGAAACCCCATCTCTACTAAAAATACAGGAGGCTGAGATTGCAGTGAGCTGAGATCGCGCCATTGCACTCCAGCCTGGGCGACAGAGTGAGGCTATGTCTCAAAAACGAAAACAAACAAATAGAATAAGCAGAGAAGCTCTGGATATGGTTCATGTAGTTCTTTAAGGGAGTTTTACTAACAAGCGATAGAGAAAAATGAGAAAATGTCTGGAAAGAGAGGAAGAGCTGAAAGAGTTATTTTTTATGAAAGAGATGACAAATTTTATACATGCATATGAGAATGATAAATAGAGAACATAAATGTCAGGATGTAGGACAGAGTGTGGTAAATTACTGGTTGATTACTGAGTTAGCAAGAAAAAGCATCTAGTTCATGAATAGATATTTGACCTTAGGAAGATGGGTGCTTCATTCACAATAACAGGACTGAAGGCGAAGCAGAGCATATGAATACGACTGCTAGTGGGCATGTGGTAGGAGTTTGTAGAAGTTCTGTTCTGATTATCTCATTTCTAAAAAAAGTAGCAAATACTCCATCATAAATATAAGACTAAGAGCGGGTAGGTATTAAAGGAGTGAAAAAAGCCTAACAGGCTTATCCAGAAGAGTGGGAGAATGAATAGACTAGGACACATGGTCTAATTCTTGATCATCATTAAAATTCAGCCTCATGATTTTACATGAGAACAGTCAAAATGGATTTGCATTTTTCTCTAGCCATGTGCAACTGCACAGGTGCTAGTGTATAAAAACAGCAAAGGTAAAAAATGCTGCGGTTATGGAATTGCCTTTTATAGCCGTTTAATAAAGCCAGTGAGGAAGAAGTAAGGGAGATAGGCATCTATGAGGGGACTTCGAAAAGGTCATGGGAAAATAAAATTAAAAGAGTAAAACGTATACACTTTATTTCTCAACATAAGCTCCGTCAAGCTCAAGATACTTTTGTAAGCAATGATACCAGCCATTTGGTCTATCCCTAAAGAACTGAGGGTTCCGGAAATTTAATCATGTCATCACAGTCTTTTTAACATGATTAACTGAAGAAAACTAGATGCCCTTTAAAGGGAATTTTTAAAGATAAGGAAACAAAAAGAAGTCAAGCAGAGGCAAATCAGGACTGTAGAATGGATGCCTAATGATTTCCCATTGAAAATCTCACAAAATTGCCCTTGTTTGATGAGAGGAATGGGCACAAGCATTGTCATGTTGGAGAAGAACTCTCTGATGCAACTTTCCTGGGTGTTTTTCTGCTAAAGCTTCAGCAAACTTTCTCAAGACACTCTCATAATAAGCAAATGTTATTTTTCTTTGGCCCTCAAGAAAGTGTTGCTATGACCTTTGCTCTTAATGGTCCATTTTGCTTTGACTAGGCCACTTTCCCCTCTTGGTAGCTATTGGATTGACTGCGTGCTGTCTTCAGGATTATACTGGTAAAACCATGTTGCATCTCATGTTACAATTCTTCAAAGAAATTCTTCAGGATCTTGATCCCACTTGTTAAAAATTTCCATTGAAAGCCCTGCTGTGTTGGTAGCTCATCTGGGAACAATGGCTTTGGCATCCATCACTTGGAAAGTTTGCTCAACTTTAATCTTTCAGTTAGAATTGTGTAAGTTGAACCAGTTGAGATGTCTACGGTGTTGCCTAGTGTTTCTGCTAGTGACTTTGGTCCTCTTCAATTAGGGCATAAACAAGATGAATTTTTTTCCTCGCAAATAGATGGGGTTGGTCTGCCACTGTGGACTTCATCTTCAGCATGGTCTCATCCCTTCTTAAAATGAGTTATCCATTTGTAAACTGCTGATTTCTTAGGGACATTTTCCACATAAAGTTTTTGTAAAGCATCTAATATGTCACTGTTCTAGCCACCCAGCTAAACCATAAATTTTTGTTTGTTCTTGCTTCAGTGTTTGCAAAGTTTGTGTTGCTCTGATAGGGCTTTTTTCTAGCTGATGTCTTATTCTTTTTAGTGCCTCAATCTAGATCTCATTCAGATGTGTTAAAATAAGTCAGTACAAGTTCATTATGGTGTAAACATTTCTGAAAACATGTATAGTTTTCTTTCAGAATATGCATTTTTTTCATAAACTTTTTGAAGACCCTTCATATTCAAGGGACTCAATTTAATGTTTGTGAATTCATTGATTCTGCATAAAATGCAAAATAGACGTGCATGTGAAATACAAAGGCAAAACAAATTGGCTCTATAAATTATAGGTCTGGGTGAAAAGAAAATTATTAAATTTGGAGTACATAAGGAAATAAGCAGGAAAGTGAGCAGGGGATGGTCAGAGTTTAGTATGCTTAAAATTGACTTTATAGAGAGCTTATATTCACTGGTAATGATAAGTTCTAGAGCAGCGTTTCTCAACCCTAGAACTAGGTACATTGTGGAATGCATAATTCTTTGTGTGTGTCTATGGGTCTCCGTGTGGGGGGGCTATCTTGTGCAATGAATGATATTTCCCAGTATCTGGGTCTTCTCACTAGATGTTAGTAGTAATCCTCCTCCCTCCCCAGTTATGACAACAAAAATATCTCCAGATGTGGTCACATATTTCGTGGAGAGGCAACATTTCTTTACATTAAGAATCATTTGGTCTAGAATATGCCTATAGGAGTGATTGCAGAGGTAAAGGGCAAAGTCACGAAGGATTTGGGGTTAAGAGAGTTGGAACAATCAACCTACAGGTATTTGAAATTACTAAGATTTAAGAAATCAATGGTTTGGGAGAAAGTTACAATGAAAAGGAGCCAAAATCACATATAAATGATGGGGAAGTAATTTGGATTTTGATGGATACAACATTGAAAATGGACAGTGGGTGATACAGTGTGAACAGTGTGATGACATGAAAATTTTCCAGTGCAAGTTTTAGGGATAAGGAAGAGAAAATAGGAAGTGGAAGTGAGGACTAAGGAAGATAAATATCCAAAGGCCACACCAGTGAAGGAAAAGTAACTACAGCCTGAGATTGCAAAGGAAGTGGGGTTCTCAAGAGAGATTTTAGTTTGGATTAGTGCAATAAGGTAAAGTAAATGCTTAAAGTTGATAATATAGGAAATTTAGTTGCTGATGGTCCATGAATATGTTATCGGAAGGTAGGACAGATGGGTTTCATGAGCTATGATGAGACAAAGGAGGGAGTAGAATATGAGCTGTATTTATTTAAGGAGTTCAGACCTTCTTTTGGTCAGCCATATTAACAGAGGATGGGGAAGAGGGAACTCCTGGTAAACTCAAGACAGTCAGTGGTTTCAAGGCTCTCAATGTCAGGAATATAGGAGGATGGGTCCAATACAGAGGGTCTAGGAAATGCTGTAGATCCTGAAAATGGACTCTTCCAGGCCTGAAGAATAAAAGTGGGGAGTCTTATCAGCAGTGCTTGGAACTTTATCTTGCCTTATCTCTGGGAAAAATAAGACCCTGTGGAAGCATGGTCATACATCAAGTGAACAGGAAGCACTCCTTCCTCTTGAGCCTTCTCGATGGGCAATAGCAAAAATAGAGAAGCTAGATCTTACTATGAGTGCTGTTTATCCCAATTCCTATAAGAGAAGCAAGAGGGTTGAGGAAGACTGAATCTTATCCTAAAGTTGATCACTCATCAGGAGCAGTAGTCTTGAGCTGCCCCCTATCAATGTAGGAAGCAAGAGAAAATCAATCTAGTGTGGTAAAAAAGAAGTAGAGGATTTGCTGGGACTGTAATTGATAAGAGAATGGAATATATACATATATTGGAGAGAGTTACAAATATTCAGTTAAGGGATAGTATATAATGGATAAAAGAATACAAATTAAGTTTTGTCTTCATCTAACTCTCAATCTGCAAAGGAGAAAAGATTGCTGTTAATGAGTGAATTAGGAAAACAACTAAAGAAACATGATAGTTGAAATTAATCTACTGAATATAAAGCCTGTTCAGGGATGAAAGAGGAGAGAGAAGTGGTACTGATCAGGTTAGATGAGCATGTCTGGCCTAAGATAGCTGCTGAGTACATGAGGGGTGTTTGTGTGTGTGTGTGTGTGTGTGTGTGTGCATGTGTGAGTGTATTTATATGCAGATATTTGTATAATATAGATACATTTATATAGAGACATAGATCATAGACATATGTTCAAAGAAAATACATATGCATATATTTTTTATTTTTTTATTTTTTTATTTTTTATTTTTTTATTTTTTATTTTTTTTATTATACTTTAAGTTCTAGGGTACATGTGCATGACGTTTATATCATGTATAACTCCCCAATGCAATCCCTCCCTCCTCCCTCCTCCCCATGATAGGCCCCAGTGTGTGATGTTCCCCTTCCCGAGTCCAAGTGATCTCATTGTTCAGTTCCCACCTATGAGTGAGAACATGCGGTGTTTGGTTTTCTCTTCTTGTGATAGTTTGCTAAGAATGATGGTTTCCAGCTGCATCCATGTCCCTACAAAGGACACAAACTCATCCTTTTTTATGGCTGCATAGTATTCCATGGTGTATATGTGCCACATTTTCTTAATCCAGTCTGTCACAGATGGACATTTGGGTTGATTCCAAGTCTTTGCTATTGTGAATAGTGCCGCAATAAACATACGTGTGCATGTGCCTTTGTAGTAGAGTAATTTATAATCCTTTGGGTATATACCCAGTAGTGGGATGGCTGGGTCATATGGTACATCTAGTTCTAGATCCTTGAGGAATCGCCATACTGTTTTCCATAATGGTTGAACTAGTTTACAATCCCACCAACAGTGTAAAAGTGTTCCTATTTCTCCACATCCTGTCCAACACCTGTTGTTTCCTGACTTCTTAATGATTGCCATTCTAACTGGTGTGAGATGGTATCTCATTGTGGTTTTGATTTGCATTTCTCTGATGGCCTGTGATGATGAGCATTTTTTCATGTGTCTGTTGGCAGTATGGATGTCTTCTTTTGAGAAATCTGTTCATATCCTTTCCCCACTTTTTGATGGGGTTGTTTGTTTTTTCTTGTATATTTGTTTGAGTTCTTTGTAGATTCTGGATATTAGCCCTTTGTCAGATGAGTAGGTTGCAAAAATTTTCTCCCATTCTGTAGGTTGCCTGTTCACTCATATGCATATATTATATACAGAATGGAAAATGCAAATTTCAAGAAGTTCTTTCTGCATGGGTGAAAATTTTTCATTTTTGCAGTGAACTTTACTGAACAATAAATAAATAAGTTGCTTTTTAAATTATTCACAGAATTGGATTGGCATTTCTAGTGTTTCTTTGTGACTCCATGCCAGACTTCTACCATGAGGTTGCAATTGTTTGCATACTCGGCAGTTTCTCAGAAATCAAACATACTATGGGATTAGAAGAACATCAGAAAAAATGACAGCCTTACTATTATTTAACAGTTTATTTTGTTTGTTTATTTGTTTTAGTCCCAAATTTCTTGTGGCACAAATTTTGCAATGTATCTGAGGAGTCATTCCCACATTAATTCATATCACATCCAATATAAACCAAAGTTAGCTTATCTGGCTAACTTTTTTCATAGCCAATGTGTTTATTATCAGTTGACTCCTTTTAAAATAACTATTGGGGACATTTTTATTAAGAAGCATGTTGTGGGATTTAGGTAAATGAGACTGAGTTTACATTGTGTTTGCAGAGGCACCTTGACATTTAATGACACTACATAGACTGGAATTGCCTAAGATTTTACTCTTAAGCTTACATATTTTTACAGAATACACAAGAGTGTATTACTATCAATAATTAAATGCTCTGTCAAGACAAACAAAATGACTGAATTTAGCATACTATTGTCTTTCAAACTAGGTTACATTCTAGAGCATATGGATATCCATGTCCAAGTCATTATTTACAACACATCTCCACAACCATTACCTTTCTTTCCTGTCTACAGCTCATCATTTAAAAGATCCTAGGAGTATGTACCACCCCCTTGGGTCTATAGATAAATTTTCCTTGGCACATTATGTATAGTAAAATAATATTGCTGACGATTGCTTCTTCTAATACCAGGGTAAATTCCAGTTTTATTTTTTTAAACATTTTTTTCTCTCTCTAGTTACCTGATTTTTGAATTATTCAATTAATTTATGATGGGTTATTGAATTACTGATTCTGATACTTTTTAATGTGATTTTTTTTTAAATGACAGGGCAGGGGCCTCAATAATTAGTTTTATATTACTTTTTTTTTTTTTCTTTTTCAATAATCAGATCAAGGGGAAGTACACGTGTACTTATTATACGTATTATATTTGCCATCTGAGTTTCAGACACTGTTTTCTCCCAATCGGGGGAGGGCACTTTTTTTTTTTAAATACAAAACCATTCCTTTTATTTTCAGCTACCTAATTATTAGAAGCCTAGGGTGCTTGGGAATATTTTGCTGAATAGCTGGTCGCAAACTGTCATCAAACTACTAAATCCTATGCTTTTAAAGTTTTGAGATTTAGAAAGATCCCACCTGTATTAGAAGGTAAATTAAACACACAAAAAAATGCCTCTTGATAGAAAAGATTTTTTTAATGGAATCATCTCGCTATTTCTTTTTTTTTTTTTTTTTTTTTTTTTTTGAGGCGGAGTCTTGCTCTGTCGCCCAGGCTGGAGTGCAGTGGCCAGATCTCAGCTCACTGCAAGCTCCGCCTCCCGGGTTCCCGCCATTCTCCTGCCTCAGCCTCCCAAGTAACTGGGACTACAGGCGCCCGCCACTCGCCCGGCTAGTTTTTTGTATTTTTAGTAGAGACAGGGTTTCACTGTGTTCGCCAGGATGGTCTTGATCTCCTGACCTTGTGATCCGCCCGTCTCGGCCTCCCAAAGTGCTGGGATTACAGGCTTGAGCCACCGCGCCCGGCTCGCTATTTCTTGAAAAACACAAAGATCTTTAAGAAAATAGTTCTTTTCCAGGGCTTCTCTATTATCACCCTGGAGAGTTCCATATTTTTCACTACTCGGGGTTAAAGTAGTATAGCTACTTGAGGAAATGGAGGAGGTAATTAAATTACAATTCCTGGAGGAAGTAATCATTAAAAGCTTAATTCAAATTTTGTCAATTAATTGCTTTATTCATGGCCTTATAAAATGAAATGTAAGTGAAAATTGGCAAATCTAAGAAAGGCCTTGGTTATAGATTACTTGCAGCCTGCAGAGTTCAAGACTTACAGTGTTACTTGAAGCAAGGTCAGTTTAACTGAAACGGGAAAATTATGGGTGAAAGGAGGAACATACACTGAAGAAAAAAAAGAGGATAATTACAAAGGAATGAGCAAGAGCGAAGTCAACATACTTAACAAATTTAGATTTTCACCAATAAAGAATCCAGAGTGCATGCACTGGTGTGGGTGGGGTGGGGTTCTTTGACTGACAACGTTTGAGGGAGTCTTAGAGCCCCTGGGGACATAGAGATACTCAGCTATCAGTTTGGTAAAACACAGTCTTTCATTTTCTGCTTACTTGGCCATGCCAGAACTCAGAGCCATTCTGAGCTTTTCTGTTGTGTATCCTTAGGGAGAAAAACACAGGAAAACTATTTTTTTCTCTCTCTCTTCTTAAAATAAAATAAAATAAATAGAGAAATAGATACACAGGAACATCCATAGATATTTAACTTAAGGTTCTACTGGTTTCCTTCTGAATGAATTATTTCTGTGTATAATTTCTGCTGTCCTTTACTCCCAAAACACAATGTCACACATCACACATCAGGCTTTTCCTTCAGCATGACGAGCTGTCTTCCCCAGATCTGCTGAGTGTTAGTGCAGAGCATGTTAGCAAGTGCATACCAGTCAGCCTTGCACCATTTATAGGGGCTTATTTGTCAAAGTTCACAGCTTAGCAACATTTACTGCTATTCTAACTTTCTCTGCAGTGTTATGGTTGTAATTATTTGGTGTTATTCTGGGAGTTAATTGTCAGGAAACAAAATTAAGGGAGCATGTCTGATCTTTTTCCTCCTCTGAGACTACTGAAAAAAGAATTGAAAAGAGGTGAGCCTTAATATCAATCCAGCATGGACCATTTCTCTTGTCATTGGTCTCATTGAAGGAGCTCACTTCAGGAAAGTCACAAAGAGGTCAGAAGATTTTAAACTGCCAGCTTCTATCTGCATTGCAACTTCGGAAGACTTTCAACAATTTGGTGTGGATATTCTGAAAATCTAGCTCTCTTCTCTATCATGAGATTGCAGAGTGAAGTCCTGGTTTTCATTGCACTAATAGAGCAGATCTTAGAGAAATATTTAAATGAGGCATTTTAGTAGCCATTATATTTTAAAGCCACTATATCTTACATTTTTAGAAAAAAAAGGTTTCAATCATTTGAGATAATTGAATGACATCATTGATAAAATGTAATCAAAGGGTGATTCTGACTGCAGAAAGTGTGAAATACATTTTTGGATCGTTAAGTCTGAAAGAGGATCACCTTAAATAGGATTTAAGTTCAGAAGGGTTTATGTCATCCCTAGTATATCCATCAACCTGGGGTTACTCAGGGTTTACTGAGAAATAGGAGAAAGTGCCATATCAGCTCATTTTCCCTTTTTAGGAGAGAGAATTGTTGTCTTTATTGTCTAACATAGGAATCCCATGCAATTGCTTGGATCTGTTTTGTCTTGACCTCTACTTCAATTTCAATGACAGAGTGCCTTATAGAAGGCAGCTCATAGCAGAGCTGTGCAATTGTCCAAGCACAGCTTCTTCTTCTTCTTTCTGCTGTGTATCAGTCATGGCCTGGGCTTCTCTGAATAACCCAGTGTTCATTTTACATACAAACAATTAAAGAGGAAACTATTTGTCTTAATTGCTGAGGCTCCAACAGATGTTTTGTTAATAGTGGTAAAACATCCTCATCCAAAGTATTGCTTTAAGATGGGAAAACACTGCCTGGTGCTAACATTTGAATTGTTATAACTTTGAAAATGTTCACATTCTACTTTGAAGGGCAAACACATTTAAAATTAAAGACATCATTGTTTTGTATGTTAATATACTATACTCACAATTGATTTTTAAATGTTCTGCACATTCATAGAATTTGTACACATTAAAATATTACTGCTGGGCAAAATTCTGCTAAGGTATGGTGAAAAAATATTGAATGTTTTTTGGGAAACAGAACTATGTCTTTATCAAATAAATAGGACTTCAGGGCAGTCTTAAACTTCTTCAGCTGGTAAATGCTTTTCTTCAGGCGATCACGTGAATTTTAGAAGGCATGCTGTTTTCATGGAATTCACTACTTTGTTCAAGTTAATAAAAAAACTCAAATATTGCAATTTCTATGTATGATTCTTCTCTCAAATTTGTAAGTTCTTTTTTTTTTTTTAACTATTTAATAATTAAGATCTTCATGTGGAAGGTACACATTCACCATATTCCTGATCAAGAAGGTAATTTTTCATTTCCAAATACTTGAAGCTGTTCTTTCTCCATCAGGTAAGAATGTAAGATGCAATATGAAGTTTCATGACTTTTGTCCAAAACATTTTTATTCGTTCATCAATAATCCTCAATCAACTTTTATGTTACCTTGTTAAATACATATTTAGTAATAATAAGAATGATAAGCCAACTTATATTAGCTCACATTTTTTGAGTAACAACACCCGCGAATCTAGTGGCAACTCTTGACCACCTTCATGAGGCAGAAACTTGGTCAGGGAGAGACAGGTAGGCCAAAGACAGAAATTTCTCTCTGAGACTTCTCTCTTCTCTCTCATGCATCAGCATAGACTAGGCATTTAGTAGATCCACATTCTAGGTTGGGGCTCAGGTTATGATCTAATGTGATTTTTCAGATCACTCAATTTCTCTTAGATGAACTATCCTAATATATAAAATGTTAATAAGCTCAGATTTTTGAGAAAGATTTAAAAAGTTAATTTTTAAAAGTGATTTCCAAGCTCTAAATGGTTATATAAATATTAGTTATTATTATTTCTCCTGGGCCTAGGATTACTTATTACTACTATGGGAAGAGTGTCCTAACTTTGGTTTTCCTTGCTATAGCCTATGTGACTTCTATTTCAGTTGTTCAGTTTCTAAGAATAGACTGATCTTTTGTGTGATCCTGAGTTACCATAATAAAACATCTAGTATCCCCCATGTAATAACCCCTTTTTCTCAGCATGGACTTGCCTAGAATAATTCCTGTGTGGGAATATGACACCTTAACTAGTTTATATGATGGTATATGTCAACAATGCAGGGATGCTGCTGAGAAAATAAAGATTCTTTAATCACTTGAGATTTACATATACATACACTTATTTCCTTAATTCCTGGGGATCTTGCCAAGTAATTAGTAGCCATATATCATGCAAAAAGTATTATTTCATTTATTTGTAATAATATTGACTAGGTTGTGATTTACTTTGGATAAAGGCATATTAAAGTGTATAGGACTGAAAGTATCCAGTAGAGACAGGAGCATTCACAAGGTAAGTGTAAGGGGGATGGTAATCAAATTGTGGTCAAAGTTTACTTTATAGCAAATTACTAGAGACAAGGATAGACATAAAATTAATCATAACTGATGATTACACTGGGAATATGTAATAATGTTAAATGGGCGTGTAAAATAAAAATCACAGAGAACCTGGAAGTTGACCCACACAAGTGTGACCAAATGAATTCTGACAAAAGTTTAGAAGTTATTCAATGTATGAATAAATCAATAAACAGCGCTTAAGTAATTGGACAAACATAGGCAAAACATGAAACTCAACCTAAATGTTAACATGAAATGGATCATTACTTATCTGCAGAACATGTCACTATAAAATTTAGTTAAAATACAGGTGAAAATCTTCAATATCTAGGGCTAAGCAAAGAGTTCTAGACCTGACACCAAAATTATAACCCCCAAAAGGAAAAAAAAATCATAAATTAAACCTCATGAAAATTAAAAACTTCCCTCTCAAAAAGATCCCATGAAGAGGATGAATATACAAACTACAATGATGACACATATCAAACAAAGTGTTTGTTTCTCGGATATATAAAGATCTCAAAACTCAAAAGAAAAAATCTATTTAGAAAATGGTTAAACATTATGAACAGACATTTCACTTATAAGAACATACAAATGCTAAATAAGTACACGAAAAGATGCTCAACATCATTAGCTATTAAGGAAATGCAAATTAAAACCACAACGAGATAATGCTTACTTTCATATTAGAATGGCTTAAATGAAAAATAGCAACAGTAAATACTGGTAAGGATGCAAAGATGCCTGTAGATGGTTGGGAGCGTGGAAAGTCCACCGCTGAGTGGGTTTTGTGATGAAATGCTCACCATTGTCACAGGGTTAACCCAAACACATGACAGATTGGTTTCAAGGACCACAGTGGTATAAATGGTGTAACTGGGGTCAGCTGGTCAGATTAACTGGCAACACAATAACATGCAGACGTTATCAACTCTGGTGAGACACTGCTGATCATATGAGAGGAGTCTAAAGTGTGAAGTAATCCGTCCTTTAGGATCAGGCAGGGGCAGTACCCCAGATAATGTGGCCTCCCTCTGTGTGAGACTACAGGTCAACTCTAGCCAGTCTTGAGTCTGGCATGAAGTGGTGATCTGAGCATCAGAAACGGAGTCGATGAGAGAAGATGTGATCCTATGCTGAGGCAAAAAGGATGGTGTTTTGTGTGAGACAGCAGCTTGACTTCACTTGGTTTCATCAGATAACAGACACTTAACTTGGGCATTTGCATGAAGAATCCAGATGGTTTGATCAGTAGCTGTTATTGGTTTCTGCAGTTCATGGCCTCAAAGAGGGGAGTATTAATCTGCTCTTCTGTAGTTTTCCAAGTTGACAGGCTAAACACTAGGCTATTGGCAACAGCCCAAGCTTCAGTTGAATTGTAATGAGTTTCCTCAAGGTGCTCACAGGCCAGAACTATGAAGATAGCTGTGAGTTCTGTCCACTGAGCAGAGTGATACCAACATTTTCTGTTCTACACAACTGGTGCTGAGGTTGGGAAGATGTAGAGGCCCAGTGGATTTCATCAGTTTCCACCTTAGCCAAACCATCATTGAACCAGGCCAGTCATTTAGAGGAATATCAGTGAATCAAGGACCTCAAGGGTCCAGTACCTTTCTTATAAGGTAATATTGTAGGATATAAAGGTTCTTCCAAAGTTATTATTACTACTCTTCAAGTAAAATGAAGCTATAGGGGCCAAGGCAAGCCAGCTGCATTCTTGAATATAACATTTCCATTTGAAAAATAAGTCTTATTGGGTCCTTCCCACCTTGTTAGTGTTTAAGTCCAAGTTAACCCACATCAAAGAGAGGCATTAAATTTCCACAAGAACCCAGTGGCAAGCTAATAATGATAATTCTGGCAGCGGTGTCATGGAGGCCATGATGCCAAAATCCCAAGGGTGGCCTCTACATTAAGGCTGCCTCCCTTTGACAAAGGCCCAACTGGCAAAGTCATTGGTCATGGAAACTCAAAATCTAAAAAGGTCATTCATACATAAAGGGCACAAAAATAGGGACTATGTCATAGTTTGCTGGATAGCTTCCATGCAGACTGTTGGTTTGTGTCCCACAAAAAATAAACTGACTTAAGGATTATCCAACATAAAAGACCAATGCCAGCGTCAAACTTAAGCACATATTTCTAATAGCTTGAGTTCAATAAGGTGCCAGGCCTCCTTTTTGGTGGTGGGGGTTGAGAAGACAGCAGTTTTTTTCTTGATTGCCAGGGCAGTTAAGTAGTTTGAATCCATTCACGTCATCCCAAGACAATGAGGTTGTAAGGCAGGAATCTGAATTTTCTTGGGGTTTATTAGTAGCCCTTGCAGATAGTAGTATGATAACGTTGCAGTCAGGGCTGTTGAGACTGAAAAAAATCTGATTTGTCAACCAGCAAGAAGTCATGTATGTAGTGAGAGCTTTAAATCTCAGAGGGTAGAGGCACTCATGCTAAATCATGACAAAATACTGATTGCAAACAGAAGTGGGATTTACAGGAGTGAGTTATGTATCACTTTCTTCTGTGCTTTCCAGGTCTAGAGAATCCCTCTGGTATTGATGTGCTGGGGAAGTATATGCACATGACATCAATTCCAGTTATCCTTTTAGACACAAAAACATTACGTTTACTTAATCCAAAGGATCCTGCCCACAAAGTCATTGATATGGTTTGAATTTGTGCACCCACCCAAATCTCATGTTGAATTGTAATCTGCAGTGTTGAAGGAGGGGCCTGGTGGGAGGTGAATGGATCTAGTGGGTAGATTTTCCTCTTGCTGTTCTCATGATAGTGAGCGAGTTCTCATGAGAGCTGGTTGTTTAAAAGAGTGTGGCACCTTCCCCTTTGCTCTCTTCATCCTTCTCCAGCCAGGTAGGACATGCCTGCTTCTCCTTCACCTTTCACCATGATTTTAAGTTTCCTGAGGCCTCCCCAGCCATTCTTTCCATGCAGACTGCAGAGCAGTGAGTTAATTAAACTGCTTTACTTCATAAACTACCCAGCCTCAGGTAGTTCTTTGTAGCAGTGCAAGAAAGAACTAATACAGTCATGTTACCTTCTCTTCTCCACTGGGCTCAAAGAGCATTAACTGAATCTGGGTACCTATTTTCCCCTGGTCTGGAGAAAACTGTGCTTTGGGCACACATAGCCCTTAGAGCCAAAAAAGTTTAATTTTCTGCCCCCTTTCGTATTCTCCATCTCACTCTGAATGGTGTGTCTGGTCTTCATTCCCTCCCCAGGCTAATAGAGAGTTAGGTTCCTTCTTTAATCATTACTTTTCTTACAGCAGCTGATTTTGGGGTAGAGGGTTTAGGAGAGACTGGTGTCTGATATTGTTTGACTCTGTGCCCCTACCCAAATCTCATCTTGCAGCTTCTATAATTCCCACGTGCTGTGGGAGGGACCCAGTGGGAGATGATTGAATCATGGGGGCGGGTCTTTCTTGTGCTGTTCTTGCTGGTCTCATGAAATCTGATGGTTAAAAATGGTAGTTTCTGTGCACAAGCCCTCTCTTTGTCAGCTGCTATCCATGTAAGATGTGACTTGCTCCTCTTTGCCTTCCACTATGATTGTGAGGCTTCCCAGCCACATAGAATTGTAAGTTCAGTTAAACCTCTTTATTTTGTAAATTTCCCAGTCTCGGGTACGTCTTTACCCACAGCGTGAAAACGGACTAATACGGCGTCCTAGAGGAGGAATGTGGCATCTTGCCACCAAACAAGGCTTTGCATTTACTTTTTTGTTTTGAGAAACATGATGGTAGCTCATGGCTCAAGCAAACTTTCAGTATTTGGACCTGTCCAGTGCTCTCTATTAGACAGTAAGAGCACTTGACTTAGCAATGAGGGCCACATTGCTTTTTGATGGAGTTATGGCATTTGCACCTTCTGGCTTACTCAAACTTGTTATCATACAAGGTGATGTTCTTTGAAAAGCCTGCCTTAATCCAAAGCATCTGCTCCCCATCACTAAGATAACAGTGCTTATGTTCTCTCCTTAGCCTAGTGAAGTTTTCCATGGTGGTGAGCCTGACTACAAGATTTTATCTAGATTTCTTTGGATCACCTTCTCGGTCTACAAAATAAGTCACTTCTATTATTATAGAAAACTCAGTCTGGAGCAGTAAGAGCCTATGAATAATATTCAATGCCTCATGTATGGTTTCCCACAGGAGTTTGTCTGTCTCGGAGAAATCTCACAGATAGAGACAAAGCTCCCTTATAGCAGGACCCATTGCAGAACTCTCTGAGGTTATTTATGGACCTTTCTGAATGGACCTAAGATAGCAATGATAGATACAGGGGCTTTAAGAATACCCAGCTGTTACCATTTTTACTTAACGAGTATGGGCCTTGCCTTGTAATCTCACAAGTGAATCAGACAAGAATCTGGTGATTCACTTGGCTTCTGCCCGTAGTTTTCAAGCAGTTTCCCTGTTTTATGCCCAGTGTAGAAGCACATTTTTGTAACTGTTGTCTGAAATGGAGACGATCTTTCTGAGCATCTAGGACACATCTTAGGATCACTTGTTATTGCTGAGGACACAGAAGTTTTTCCGAGACTGGTAGAGGAATTAAGCACTTGAATCCATCCACATAGTTCCAGGAAATTTAAATTGGCTGGCAGATCCCTGAATTGTATCTGGGTTTATTAGCCAACAGGGAAGACTGGCAAGGAAGTTTCGCTCCCAGAGAAGAGTTAGCAACAACCAGGACATAGTTTGGGCAACTCTTGGTGCTGTGCCTGCCACATCCCAATTTTTTCCTCATCTAATTATTAATAAACTAGAGGACCATTTTTTGCCCACTAGACTATGGAATTTTTCCACATAGTAGCTACCATTCCCAAAGTCCTCCCTCAAATCTCCTTAATTCATCCACAAGGCCTTTATACTTCTTTTTTTTTCTTCAGAAAGCCAAGTCTCTGTCAAACTCGCATGTTCATCACCTAACCTGTAAAGAACTTGGGAAGTTCTATAATTGCATTGTACTTCCAAGTGCACAGTTATTGCATTCTAGTTTCATGTATGGTAATAGAAGACACAAGACCCAAGTCAGAGAAGACTGCTTATTACTCCAGGTGATAACAGTAGTAAGAGAATCAACATGTTCAGGCCAGTTTCTGGAGCCCCCACTTCTACAGGAAAATGAGAAAAGGAACCAAGGATGCCTGCATTTAATTGTGTCACAGGGGAAGAACCCTGAGGTTTTAGGGATTTCTGGTCTCTTATAAATAACATAAGCATGGCTGCCCTTAGCTCTGAAGGGAGACATTACCTTTCCTATGTTAGAAAGTAAGAATACCTGCCCTTTGCTACAGAATGGTATAATATCTCTATATTCTAAGACTCTTCACTATAAACACAACCTTAAAAGAGCGTCTGGAACAAAGAGCTGTCAATGTCTTGCTTATAAGACTTGCAGATATTCTCAAAAAACCCATGGATAATTGATTTGCAACACTAAATAATTCAATTAAAAACAATTCAGAAATATTAACTAGTACTTCTGGTAGAAGTAACAGAATCAACAAAGAAAATTTTAAGCTGCTTTTTTAAAACACATTGTATTAATTTTACCACCTTACATTGTCTCATATGAGCTTCTAGGCTTCACCAGTAGTTAAGGCCCATTGGTTTTAAGAATTTTGTCTTCAAAGGATGAATTTTGTTTAACAGCGTAAACTTCATTAGGACTTTTATGTAGGGAGCTTAGTCCTGGCAGAATGGCAATGGGGAGCCTGGGGTTTTGGCACTTTGAATTCAAACACCCCCTTAATACTGAGGAGTGCTTTTAAAGGTAAAAATGAAGCTGGGCATGTTGGTGCACGCCTGTGGTCTCAGACATGCAGGAGGATTGCTGGAGCCCAGGAGTTGGAGGCTGTAATGCACTGATGATCACACTTGAGAATAGCCTTTGCATTTCAGCCTAGGCAACATTAGCAAGACCCCATCTTAAAAAAAAATAAAAATTACAAATGTTAGAAATTTACATAGTATAATCATGCTATACCAGTTCATTAATAAAAACTCAAAAGTTAAAGAAATGGAATGCTTGATTTATATGCCAATGATATTTTTTTAAAAAAGAACACTCTCCTTTTGAAAGTGTTTTTAAAACACAGCATAGCCAATATCATGGCATATATGTGAAGAAACTCTGTTCTAACATGCTGATCAGATTATTCCCTGTGAAAACCCATTCCACTAAAATGATGATGGAGGATGGGAAATGTCTCTTTAAGATGCTGGATGCCTAATAGGACTCGAAGCCTTAAATTCTCCATTTGAGAGAGAGCAGTGTCGTTGGGCCTCATGCCCCATTTCCTCCTACATTAATTTTTGCTATGGGGGTTTTTGACATGAAGGAGAGAAGTCCTAGGGCTGTGCACAATGTTCTGCCCATATTGTAACATAAACCTGCCAGATGCTTCCCTTCCAAAGGAGAGGGATGAAGGTCAATGGGTAAGTGTGCTTGTTGTGAAGCGTTTTTTACTGGCTGAATTATACCTGCCGTGTCAGCAGTACCCAGACTCACCTCTGAGGTAGAGCAGAGGGAGGATAAAGCAAAGAATTTCAGGTGGTAATTTAGTGCAGAAGAACAGCACTTAGGGAATACTGGTGGTGAAGAGAATTCTTTATGTCCTTATCAAAGGTCCTTACATAGGGGTCTCTCTCTCCCTCTCTCACTTGCTCTTCCTGTCTTTCCGTATCCCTTCAGAAGGAGCAAAACATGTGTTTTAGATACAAGATACATTTTTCTTTTGTTTATTATTCCCCTTGTCACCTCTGATTATCCTGTTTTCTCTCTAGCTAGTTCTGGAAACTTGTTTCATTGATCTTAAAGACTTAAGGAGAAGGGGTGTGTGTGTGTGTGTGTGTGTGTGTGTGTGTGTATTATGTGTGCTTGTCTAGTGTTCATGTGTACCTGTGTGTTTGTGTGAATGTATTTGTGTGTGTACCTGTTATTAGAAAGCTTAGGGGTACATAAGGAACTTCTGTTTGTCTTTATTTTTGGTTTACAGTGATTGGAATTCTGATAATTGTGTTATATTCCTTCTTCATTGTTTTTTGGGCCTTGGAGTCTTCTCTGACTTTCACTTCATTTTTTTCTGAGGTTTTAGGATCTGGATTTCGCTGCAGTTGGGAGCTCAGACATCAATTATGAAGCAGAGGATGTGCTTTGAAACTAGAGAACCAGTGAGTCTGTTGGGTGAGATTCAATAATGTTCCAAGTAGAAGAATATTTGCTTAATTAATATAGAGTTTTTCTACATATACTATGTAGAATCTTCATCAACTAAGCTTTTTAAATGTTCTTTCTGTATATCAGTATGACTGAAAATGGCAGTGTGAGACTGTAATTTTTATTACTATCAATGCTCACTGCCACTTCCATTGCATGACGTAACCACCAAATTATGGACGGCTGTGGGATGAGGCAGGCAACAGGAGCCTGAGCCAGGATTGGTCCCAGGAGCTGAGCCTGGGGATTAAATGGGAAAGGAAAAAACAATATTCCAAGATAGGAGTTAGGCAGGAGGAGCATCCTTGAAGATGGGTCTGTGCATAGGAACTGGGCAGGGTTGAAGCTTGAGCTATGTCAAAATATATACCAAAGAACAACAAACCATTTTTTTTTTTTTTTTTTTTTTTGTTGAGACGGAGTCTCGCTCTGTCGCCCAGGCTGGAGTGCAGTGGCCGGATCTCAGCTCACTGCAAGCTCCGCCTCCCGGGTTTACGCCATTCTCTCGACTCAGCCTCCCGAGTAGCTGGGACTACAGGCGCCCGCCATCTCACCCGGCTAATTTTTTGTATTTTTTTAGTAGAGACGGGGTTTCACCGTGTTAGCCAGGATGGTCCCGATCTCCTGACCTCGTAATCCGCCCGTCTCGGCCTCCCAAAGTGCTGGGATTACAGGCTTGAGCCACCGCTCCCGGCCCAACAAACCATTTTTTAAAAATTAAAGCCTCAGTTTATTCACTTGCTAGATTAACGAACAGGCACTAATGAAATTCTCTGAGTAGTTTTTATCAAAAGAGAAAAATAATCAGGATTTTCGAAGTGTTTCAAAGGGTTATCACTGTTTTGAAAACTGGAATCTTAAAAAAGCAAAGTTCATAATGGCTAAATATATTTTATTACTTATGAATAAGGGACATATTTTCAGTTCTGGCATACCAAGGTTACCTAAAGCTCTTGGTGGTTTATGTTTTTCCACTGTTAGAACCAGTTGCAAAGAAATACAGCACGTAATTTTGTTATTTGTCACCCATGCAGCCATAAATGAAAGTTTTTATGTTTTAAAGAAATACAAGCAAAATTGAATAAATAGAACAACATTTAGGCCATGGTGAGGGTTGGTTTCTCTAGAAGCAGATGCTAAGATGAGGTTCAGGATGTAAGATGTTAATCAGGGATCAATTCTTTTGAAAGGAAGGGGGAAACAGCATGATTTGTGAAGAAAGAGAAGGCAAATGTCAACACAGGGCTAGCAAAACTTCAGCCAGCCTGGGTTAGCTGAAGGAGGAGCATCCTTGAAGATAAGATCCGAGCATAGGTACTAGGTAGAGTTGAAGCTTGAGCTATATCAAAAACTAAACGAAGAACAACAAACCGCTCATAGGGCCAGGCCCTTATACCCTTACAGTATTTGGGCATTGCATATGAACTTCCTAAGAAATGGTGTGTCCTTGGGTGGGAGGCTCTCTGCAGCTAAGGTAGAACCTGAAGTTGTTGGTATTTGCAGACTGTCTGCTGCTTACATGCTTACATACCTCATGGCCAAGCAGCAATTCCTAACTGAATAAAAAGAAGTCATGACCCAAAAAAAAAAAAAAAAATAGAAAAGATGTGAAAAAAACACTTCACACAAAAAAAATACATGAATGTCCAGTGATGATAATTTGTACATGTTATATGATAGAGTATATTTGCATATATCATTAGACATCAGTAAAATGAAAGCCAAAAAGAAATATTATTACACAGCTACCTGTCTAATATTACAAATATTGACAAATTTCAAGAGTTGTAAAAAATGTGAAGCCACAAGAATACTCATATACTGCTGAGATTTAAAATTATACAACTACTTTGGAAAATAGTTTGATAGTTTCTTGAAAACTTTTAAAAAATTACCATATGGTCTACCAATTCCACTCTTTATTATGTATCCAAGAGAAATAAAAATATGTAGCCATACAAGTGTGTATAAGTGTTTATAGTAGCTTTCTTCATGATAGCCAAATCTTAGAAATTGTTGAATCTCAGCAAACAGACTCACTGGTTCTCTAGTTTCAAAGCACATCCTCTGCTTCATAATTGATGTCCCCAAAATGTATCAAAAGATGAAAGGAATACCAATCATCAACATAAAGAAGCAAACAACTGATACATGCAATTTCAAAAACATAATGTGGAGCCAGGCAAGAGTGCACTGTGTGCGATTCCAATTATGTAAAACTCTAGAAAATGATTTCGTCTACAGTGACAAAAATCGGATCAACGCTCTCCTGAAGCTGAGGGCCAAAGAAGAGACTGACAAGAAAAACATGTAAGACAATATTTTGAACTGGAAGAAATGTTCTATCTTGTTAGATTTTGTTGGTGTAAACATTTTTTAAATGTATCAACAATATACATAAAATAGGCATTTTATGTAAATTATTTTTAATAACTTTATATAAAATAATTGCATCTGACATTTTTGATATCTTTATTGCCATATAACTCACTTATTGTCATATTCACATGTTTAAATTGTAGAATTCCATAGTTTTTGGTATATTGGAGTTGCACAATAACTAAAATCTAAGCATGGACAATTTTCATCATTGTTAAATAAATGTCCTAAAAGAAATGACTTTATGAGTAGTTTTTTCTCTCATCTTTCTTCCAATTTCTTGCTCATCCTCTCTTTTTCTCCACATGTAGAATAAACATATGCATGACACAATGTAGTTTATTATTTTGTAAACATTTACCTAAGTAATTAAAATTATTGGTAAAACTAAACATAAATCCAAATATTCAAGTTTATGAATATTTAATTTATGTAAGCATTTCCCCAGTATTGGAAATATAGTTTATTTTATTGAAGGCTTTTGAAAAACGTAAACTATGAGATGTAGAATATATTGACAGCTTTTTTGTTTGTTTGTTTAAATGAAGATAATTGCCTTATTTCTTACCTTCTTTTTTTTTTTAAATCAATGACATAAATTTATTTTGGCTTTTGTTCTTAACATATATTTTCTATATGTTATGAAAACATAAATGCTGGCTATGAGAGTTCTATATCAAAAATGAAAAGCACTTTTCTGATTTTATAAATACATTCTCAGAGCATTCAAAATCAAATTTATAAAAGGGCTTAATATAGGCAATGATACAAATTTTACTAAACTGTAAATCTTGTCCTCAGTAATTATAAATGATTTTTTTGTTATTTTTTTATTATACTTTATGTTCTAGGGTACATGTGCACAACGTGCAGGTTTGTTACATATGTATACATGTGCCACGTTGGTGTGCTGCACACATTAACTCATCATTTACATTAGGTATATCTCCTAATGCTATCCCTACCCCCTCCCCTCCACCCAACAGGCCCTGGTGTGTGATGTTCCCCTTCCTGTGTCCAAGTGTTTGTTCAGTTCCCACCTATGAGTGAGAACATGCAGTGTTTGGTTTTCTGTTCTTGCGATTGTTTGCTCAGAATGATGGTTTCCAGCTGCGTCCATGTCCCTATAAAGGACATGAACTCATCCTTTTTTATGGCTGCATAGTATTCCATGGTGTATATGTGCCACATTTTCTTAATCCAGTCTGTCACTGATGGACATTTGGGTTGGTTCCAAGTCTTTGCTATTGTGAATAGTGCCTCCGTAAACATACGTGTGCCATGTGTCTTTATAGCAGCATGATTTATAATCCTTTGGATATATACCCAGTAGTGGGATGGCTGGGTCAAATGGTATTTCTAGTTCTAGATTCTTGAGGAATCACCACACTGTCTTCCACAATGGTTGAACTAGTTTACAGTCCCACCAACAGTGTAAAAGTATTCCTATTTCTCCACATCCTCTCCAGCACCCGTTGTTTCCTGACTTTTTAAACGATCGCCACTCTAACTGGTGTGAGATGGTATCTCATTGTGGTTTTGATTTGCATTTCTCTGATGGCTAGTGATGATGATCATTTTTTCATGTGTCTGTTGGCTGCATAAATGTCTTCTTTTGAGAAGTGTCTGTTCATATCCTTTGCCCACTTTTTGATGGGGTTGTTTGTGTATTCTTGTAAATTTGTTTGAGTTCTTTGGAGATTCTGGATATTAGCCCTTTGTCAGATGAGTAGATTGCAAAAATTTTCTCCCATTCTGTAGGTTGCCTGTTCACTCTGATGGTAGTTTCTTTTGCTGTGCAGAAGCTGTTTAGTTTAATTAGATCCCATTTGTCAATTTTGGCTTTTGTTGCCATTGCTTTTGGTGTTTTAGACATGAAGTCCTTGCCCATGCCTATGTCCTGAATGGTATTGCCTAGGTTTCCTTCTAGGGTTTTTATGGTTTTAGGTCTAACGTTTAAGTCTTACCTTCTTTCTAATGAAAAATAATGATTCCAAAAGATTAATAATGAAGACTGTTTAGGGATCATTTTAATCCATTTTTAAATATCAGTCTAATTTTTAATTGTTAATTTAATCACCACACTGCTAATTAAAATTATTAATTGATTAATTTTAATGATTAATGCATAATTTTTGATTAATCATTTGGAGTCAGTTAATGGAAATATAGATTTTTGATAATTACTTGGATTTAAAATCATTGCTTCTTTTAGCATTATGCTTGTGATTTGGGTGATTTTGGTGTACTAGATTTTAGGGAGACATTTTAAATTAAAAAGTCCGGAAAATTAAAGATATTTTGAGTAACTAGTGCATACATTATTTTGGGAAAAAAAGATTACAGTAAAGCCATTAGTAGAGGTTACCTTTTTTTGCCCTTGGAGTAATCAATGCCCTCACTCAACACATCTTCCTAGGAGAAGATGCGAGAGTTGTAGAAGTTCAAAAGACAAAACCAGATTTCTTTTCATCTTTACATCTCGGACCTATAATGTTTCAAGAGATAAATTTTGGAGGAGAGTCATCAACAGGCACCTCTTCCCAGTCACAAAGAAGTGAAGTTCTAAGATGCTGGGTTTTTGGTCTTATATATCATTGAAATTGGTTTCAATAACATAGTAGAAAACTACCTGAGTGGTATCTGATTCACTAGTTTTCACATAAACCTTTGTTTTCTGTTGTTGTTGTTTTTTGTTTGTTTTGATGGTCAAGAAGCTCTATGCCTGCTGTTACTGGCATTGTTTTATTGAGAGTGTGAAACATAATGAGCAATTGGTAATCTCCCAGGATGTGTGGATAAAAGACTTCTGTAATCAAAAGGTTGAAGGCCTGGGAGAAACTCTTTTGACTTGGAGGGCCAGAGAGCCAGTCTTTAAGGAAACAAATCAATTACTTTCAAATAAGTACTAGATAAAGCTTGACATTGCTATCCCATTTGTGGAGACAAGTAGGATTTATTTGTCTGTTAATGTACACAGGTCAGCCATCGCTTCTGGAAGTGTCCCACCAGAGGAATAAACATTCTTTGATTTGCAGTATTATTTGAGATGTCAATTGGATCAACCTTTTACTTCATGTAGCTAGCCTTCTTGAAATCTTAATATGCTTTTTTCTTGTTAGAGATAGGGCAATAGATCATTTACTCTGGATAAATAATTATTATTTGGTGATTAGTATCAGTCACCTTAAAAAAATAACACTTAACTTTCATAGGACCAATGCAATCTTCTTCACTTCTGTACTACTGGCTATGAATATAAAAAGAAACATATTTTAAAAATGTATTTGTAGTCTCAATCCCCAGAAGATACTGTTTGCAAATTAAGAGACTCAATACAGCCTTTCACTGTGTAGGTAGGTTTTATTACTAGTCTAGGTTTCAGGCACATTTGTAGATATCAAGCATAAAGCATCTAACTATTTCCTAAAATATTCCTCTATTCCCTTAATATGTTCTGATAATAATTTACAGTGTTTAATAATTTGAGATGATTTATCCAACCTTGTCCCCAAGTTGTAACACAAAGAGGGTCTCTGGAACCTCTAGAATTATACACTGTGGGAAGAGTTTCATTAGTCATCTTTTTTTTTTTTTTCTTTTTTGATCCTTTGATAAAACTGAATGGTAAGTCCATCAAATAAGCAACATTTTATCAGCTTCAGTTCAGGTAGGCCTAGTGATAATGTTTTACTATAAATCTTTTCTTAATTTGAAATGTTACTATTATTAAATCTAATTATTGTAATTCCAATTCATGACTCCTCCATGTAACTCCTGCAGATTTAGAAACTTTGGGGGTTTTATGTTGGGGTCATTTGTTTTCTTTGATCTCTTAAGCATTTTTTCCTGTACTTTTCTTATGCATAATATGTTCCTCCTCAGGACTTCTCAGATTTTGATGCCGGTCATCTGCAATAACTAGACATTTTAAAACCAGTGATAGTAAAATGCATATTTGAAGTGGATCTGGAGTGGGCACTGGGGATCTGGTTTGCATTTGAGACAAGGAATCCTTTTTATTCTGATGTAGGTGGTTCACTGACTACCATTGAGAAGCACAGTTTTGCCTAGTGTTATGTCTATACCATATCTCCCTAATTATACTATCAGATTCTTTAGCGTTCTATATGAGGAATTCATAGCATCAACCATGGTTGACATCTAGAATATATTTCTTAAATCAATTGCCACTTTATCCAGCTTCATCAATAGCTTCGCTTCGTGCTTATTCACGACCTACGGCTTATTACTTGGATGTCTGTCTCCCTCATGCCTGCCTGCCTGCCTGCTTTCCTCCCTCCCTCCCTTCCCTACCTCCTTGTTTATTCCCCCTAGTGTCTACCAAGAGAGATTTTCTCGAGACCTACAAACACTTGAGAATCACCACAAAATGAACTAATTGCACCTGGGCTAACCTTTTACATAATATTACGTTTCACACAATTTAAATAAAAATTTATTGAAATAACTTATTTTTAATTGGTTATCAATTGTGGTCTGGATTTGTTTTGTTTTCAGTCGGAAGACATGACACATACTTCTGCCTAGCTCTTGTTAAAAATTACATTACTGTTCTGATAGGCAAAGTGGTAAAAATAAATCCCTTGCTAACATTCTCTGGGATATCATTTGTTATTATTAGCAGAGATGGGAGCCAAGTCCCTGGAATGCTAAAATAAGGAAGATGAAGTAACAGAACATTATAAAAAGAGACGTGATGGGGAAATGGATTGGAAATTAACAAAGAGATACCAGAACTTAGAATCAGTAATGCTGGCTCTATTTTTGTTTCATTTATTTATTTTAGAACTATGTTTTAGAAATTGGTGTCTGTGCTTTACCTGAAAAGTTGAAGGGTTTTTTATTTTTTAATATCTTCTGTGAACAAGAGTTTTTTTTTTTTCCAGAAATTTCAAGTTGAAATTAGCTAAAATACTTCTTAAAGGGACAATGCTGTGCCATTATGGAGATAGCAGGAGAAACATTTGAAAGCTTTGAAACTGTAGGGAAATAGTAACTAATTTCGAAGCCAATTTTTATATTGCTATTATAGATTTACCACTCAGTGGTCACTCTATCTACTCTGTCATCTTCAAGTTCACAGCAATTATTTAGAGAGATGGTTTCTGTCTTGATAGACAAGATGCAAAATACCAGAGCATCTACTGAAAATTAAACAGGGAAGACAGAGTTAAATTGAATAACCTAGAGATGTGATTATTTTGTTGGATTAGATGTTCACGAATTAGCTCTGCAGTCTCGAGTGTGAATAAAGGTTTTAAAGAATAAGAATGAGTTGCAATACACTCGATGCAACTTAAAACATATATGAACAAAGGCATGTTAGGAAAAAGTTTCAAAAAAACTACATACTGGCTATATTCTGAAAGCACAGCAATACAATGAATTCAATAGACTGAATTTTTCCCATATCCTAAGAAAAGGCAAAATTCAATAGAGTATTACCTTTTCTTATCCTACAAAGGAAAAAAAGAACAGTGAAATTTAATTCAAATTCAACCAAGCCCATGTGAAATGGCTGTGTATAAGAAACTGGAGTTCCATTCAAAAATGTTTTTAAGAATATAGATAGATGCTTATTTGTATTATAAAATCATAGCTATTATTCATGAATTCATGCAGAACTCCATATAAATTTTTTTGAATTTATAAATATCAGTGTTATTTGTAGTTGAAATTAGATGAGTTGAGAAGTGATAATTATTGGATGTTTCATCATTTAGAACTTTGAAAGGTAGAACATTTTGTGATAAATTTCAAAATAACCAAATAATATAATAAATAAATCCGTAGTGTTTAACACAGTTCTTAAGCAGATTTAGACGAACATGTAAAATATAAAAAAGTGAACAGTTGCTGACTGACAACTTTGAATGATTTCCTCTCATTTTTAAATTGATGTCCAAAACTCTAGACAAGAAATTTCTTGACCTGTCTGGAGCCTCTCTGTGCAACTCTCAAGCTTTTCTGACATCTTCTTACCATCCGAACCCATTCTAACTCTCCTTTATCTCACTCAAAGAACCATTCTCTGCCTCAGAACCTTTGTCTGTTTAATTTCCTCTGCCTGGAATAACAATTCATAACTTACACTCACTCTCTTTTGCCTCACAATTCAGCTTCCATCTCTCCTTTTCTCTGCAACTCCTGAACTTTCCCACTTTCCTGCCTGCCCTGGCCTGACTCCTGTGTGGTGACCTCATATTTCCTTGCAATAATGAGTGTTATGACACACTATTCTAATTACCCCTCCAATAGTCTTTCTTTTTCGCTAGTGATAGGGTTTTGATCTCTATACCCACTCAAATCTTATGTTGAATTGTAATTCCCAATGTTGGATGTGGGGTCGGGTGAGAGGTGACTGGATCACAGAGGCAGTTCCTCGTAATGGTTCAGCACCATGCTCTTGGTGCGATGCTCATCATTGTGAGTTCTCAGGAGATCTGGTTAATTAAAAGAGTGTAGCACCTCCCTCCACCCACTCTCTCTTGTTCCTGCTCTGGCCTCATAAGATGCCCCTTCTCCCACTTTTACTTCCACCATGATTTTAAGTTTCCTGAGGCCTCCCCAGAAGTCAAGCAGATGCCCAGCACCATGCTTCCTGTAGAGCCTGCAGAAACTGTGAGCCAATTAAACCTCTTTTCTTTATAAATTACCCAGTCTCAGATATTTCTTTATAGCAATGCCAGAATGGCCTAATACAACTAAGAAAGAGAGGATTTTCTACCACTCCTCTTCATTGCCATCCATATAACACAGGGTATAATATATAGGAGGTGCTCCAAAGGTATTATTAAATGAGTGAATAGAAGAATTGGGCATTTAAGTCATCAAAGAATGTATATTTGAAAAGGTGTATGCAGCCTTCTTTAACCCAGAAGTCTGATACCATCACTCACAGATGGCCATCATACTTCTACTTAAATAATTCCTTTCACAGTTAATATTTTCAGGCAGCGATTTCCCTCCTTTTCCTCACATAAATTTCCTTTCCTTTTTTTTTTTTTTTTTCTTTTCTGAGAGAAAGTCTCGCTTTGTCACCCAGGCTGGAGTGCAGTGGTGCAATCTTGGCTCACTGGAACCTCCGCCTCCCAGGTTCAAGCGATTCTCGTGCCTCAGCCTCCTGAGTAGCTTGGACTACAGGCACCTGCCACCACACCCAGCTAATTTTTGTATTTTATTTGAGATGGGGTTTCACCATGTTGGCCAGGGTGGTCTCAAACTCCTGACCTCAAGTGATCCACCCGCCTCAGCCTCCCAAAGTGCTGAGATTACGGGCGTGAGCCTCTGTGCCCAGCCCAATTCCCTTTTTTATACCCTCTGAGGAATGATGCATTATCTTTTCTACCTCCCAAATTACATTAAGCGTGTGCCTTTTTAGGTTTCTTTCACGAATTGTAGTATATCTCCTTGCCTCTGTTTCCCGCTCTTCCTGTTCACTGATCCTTCACTCAATGTTCAAGGTAATTTCTCTAAAATGACAGTTAATTATATTATAATCATGATTAATTTTAAAGTATTTTAAATTATCTAGATGGTACTTTTCAAAAACCTGTTGTTTTTACATCAGGTTTAGCTCTTGCTAAACTTTATATCCTATCATCTCTATGACTGTGTTACTGAATGTTTTACTTTAGAACCACTCTCCTCTTTAACTTAAATTTATTTAAAATAAAAATTTCTATAATTTATAGGTAGGAAAACATCTTCCCTTACATGAACAATGAGCAATGATTAAACAAAAATCACTGAAAACTTGACAATATTATTATAAATTATAGCTGAAAATTCATTTTTGATGACACAGAATGCGGAGATTTCTCCTTTTTAAGAAAATAGCAAATGCCAGGGAAGTGTTAAAATACATGTTATCCACAAACTAAAACGTGCACTCTAGGATAATTACAAAAATTAAAATATAATTGAAGAGGAAATAACTTTAGAGATTTAATAGTATTTGATGTTCTGACCTAATACTCTGTATTAATGGTGTCTCTATCTCCAGTGTTAGTTTTCTCACCACGTAGGACTCAGCCTTTCCCACCTTTTCCAAAAACAAGTCCTTTGCAGAGCATGCCAGACCCTTGGCCATTTAAATTTTACCCAGCTTTTCAGCTCTGTGTCCCTACCATCTTCCACATGTGCCTAGTGTACTGCCTTGCTGAACTGCAGGTAACCTCCTAATCCAGTGTTTCTCAGTCTCAGTACTCTGTTGATACTTTGCTTCAGATAATTCTTGGTTTGAGGGGATTGTTATGTGAACTGTCTGTTGTTAGCACCTCTGCTGCCCTCCACCCACTAGATAACAAAAGCGCCTACCGGTTGTCAGAAACAAAATCACTCCTAGACATTTACTGAGGCAAAAGGCAATGGCAACTCCATTTAGTAACCAAAATTCTAAACTAAATACAAGGTTTTTTGCATCCTTGATGTTGTGACATGACATTATTTTGCCTGCAATGTCTTAGAGAAACCCTCTTACTCTTTCCTGTGCTCTTCCACCCCAACTAGTAAAGCTCACTCAAGAAGAAATAGATAACCTTAATATCTCTATATCTATTTTAAAAATTATACTTGTAGTTTAAAAAAACCCTCTAAAGAAAAGAAAACCAAAAAATCTTGTCTTCACTACTTCAGTCTACAGTGTCAATTCTGGTACCACAATTCGGATACTACAACACAACAAACACATTTCAACAGAAAGGAAACTACAAACTGACATCAATCATGAATATAAATGCAAGCATTCTTAACAAAATTTTATCAAACGGAATCCAACACTACATTACAAAAATTGTAACATGAGTTTTATCTCAAGTATGTACGGCTGCGTTAACAATTGAAAAGTATAAAATGTAATATACAATATTAACTACAAGAATTAAAACTTTATGACTTTATCAATAGATACAGAAAAGGGAATTGACAGCATTCAAATCACTTCCCAATAAAATTTCATCAAGGTAGAACTAGAGGAGAATTAAGTCAGTATAAAACTAGGACTAGAGGATAACTTCCTCAATCTGATAAAGCAAATCTATGTAAAACTTACAACTTTGTTATATTTAATAGTGAAAAACTGTCTTTATGATCAGGAATATGGCAAGGATCTTTACTCTCATCACTTGTATTCAAACTGTAGCTTCTACCCAGTGCAAGAAACCAATTAAAAAATAAAAGATACCCAGATTGGAAGAGAAGTAGTAAAACTGTCTTATTTACAGATGGCTTGAACATCTATGCAGAAAATCTGAAGAAATCTGCAAAAGAAAGCTACCAGAAATAATAGATAATTTTAGCCCTGTTTCAGAATAAAATATAAATGTTCAAATGTTCACAAGTCAATTTTTTATATGCTAGCGAAGAACAATAAGACTAAAATTCAAGGAGATGATACCGTTAACAATAGAATCACAATATTGAAAATGCTTAGAGATATTTTATTTTTCCAAGATGTGCAGCAGATCTAAGCTGAAAAGTACAAAGCATTGCTTAATGAAATAATAGAAGACCTAAATAAATGGAGAGGTGGATGGATAGAAGGGAAGGTGCAGTATAGTAAAAAAAAATCCATTTCCTGGGGAGGGGAAATGATGAATAGGTAGAGTCCAAAGGACTTTAAGGTTGGTAAAACTACTCTGCATGATAGTATGATGGTGAATGCATGTCATAAATCTGTCCAGAGGCATAGAATGTACAACACCAAGAGTGAGCCCTAATATGACCTATGGACTTTGGAAGATAATGGAGTGTCAATGCAGGTTCATGAATTGTAAGAGATGCGCCACTCTGATGGGGGAGGCTGAGAATGAGGTAAGCTAATGTGTGGTGCTGAAGCAGGAGGTGTATGGGAAGCTCAGTACTTTCTTAACTTTGCTGTTAACCTAAAACTGCTCCAAAAATAGTAAGCAAACACAAAGAAAAAGAACAAAAATAAGAACAAATATAATTTACTCCACATTCACTACAATCTTAGTAAAAATTTCCGCAGAATTTTTTTGTTTTTTTACTCTTTAGGAAAAATAGACAATTGAATTGTAAAAACAGATACAAAAATGCCAAAGATTTATGTATTCTAAAAAAAAAAACTTAGAAAAAGAACAAAATTTGTGAATGAAAACTACTTGATTAAGAATTATTATACCACTGTGGTTAAAAAATAAAATGTTATAAGCATGGATATAGTTAAGTATCTTAACGGAAAATAGTGTTCAGAAAATACGCTGACACATATATGAGCAATTAATTTTTAACTAGGACAAAAAGGCAATTCGAAAACAAATTCTATTCAAGAAGTTATGCTTGTGTATTTGGTATCCAAAAGCAAAAATATAATTGATCCATACTTCAAATAATACACAATATATAATACCATATGGATAATAGAACTAAATATAAAAGCCGAAACTATAGAACTTCTGGAATAAAATGCAGGAAGAAATATTTTGACCTTGAGTGAAGCAAAATTTCCTAGAACACAATAGCAATCATAATTCATAAAAAAATTAGACTTTATCAAATGTGCAAATCCTTGAGCTCAGAAATATATTATTAAGAGAATGAAACAAACAAGCCACAAATTGGGAGAAAATATTTGCAAAGCATATATTTGAAAAGGAACTTACATCCAGTGTATATAAAGAACTTAGAAAATTCTATAAGAATCAAACACACTGATTGAAAACAAGGGCAATATATTAAGAAAAAAACACTTTTCTAAAGAATTTCTATGGATGCAAATAATCTAATCAAAATACTCAATGTCATTAACATGAGGGAAATGTAAATTCAAACGATATTCTAAATCAGCTGGCAATTTACCAGAATTACTGAAATTAAAGACCTATCATGCTGAGTGTTAGTGAGGTTGTGGAGGAACTGGGACTCTCATGCATGGCTTCTGGGAGTGGAAATGCAGTTTTCAGTTTTTTAAAACTTAAACATAGTTCATGATTCTGCCATTCCACTTCTAGGTATTTACCAAAGATAAGTGAAATCTTATGTTTGTACAAAAACGTTTATAATTTGTTATAGTCCCACCCAGACTAGAAACAACCAAGATGTCTGTCAACAGCTGAAAGGATAAACAAATCGTGATTAAGAAACCACACACATGTGTCTACAAACAATTATTTTATAGCAAAAGAAACCAGGGAAGCAGTACATGCTGAGTGATTCCAAATATATAGAACTCCATAGTGACAGTACACAGCTCAGTGGCTTCCTTGGGTTGGTTGGGTGGGACAGCTGAGGAGGGGCAGGAGAAAGGAAGTATAGAGGGACACAAGAAATCCTTGGGTGTGATTGACATATTCTCTAATATAGTTGAGATCATGGCTTATTGCATATATACATTGCTAAAACTTCCAAACTATATATTTCAAATACGTGCAGTTTCTTTTATGTCAATTATACCTCAATAAAGCTGTTAGAGAACACAATATACTCTTTAGCAGACACCGTAGTAGAGAATTTTGTTCATGGTTTTAAATTCTTATGGATGTTACTGAAAGGTAAGTGTTAGCATAGTCTTTTTAGAGTGACGAAATGAAGCTGAGACACTTTATGAATTTCAGAAGGTTACACAAGAAAATGAATTGTGAATTTGAGATCAAACTCTTGGTTTCTGACTTCAAAAGACCAGATTCTACCACGCAACACTTTTTTTTTTTTTTTTTTCCCCAGTTTGAGATATTCCCTGTCCCCTAAAGTTTCCTGGCCACTCCCCCAGCCTTTAGAGTATTCCCAGCTAGAGCCTCAGATACCACTGAATAGAGACAAACTATTGACTTGGTCCCAACTCCTGGTACACAAAATCTGACAGCCCAACGAAGTGTTTTTTGTTTGTTTGTTTTTTAGACAGAGTCTCGCTGTGTGACCAGGCTTGAGTGTAGTGGCAGGATCTTGGCTCATGGCAACCTCTGCTTCCTGGGTTCAAGCGACTCTCCTGCCTCAGCCTCTATAGTAGCTGGAATTACAGGTGTGCACCTCTACGCCCAGCTAATTTTTGTATTTTTAATAGACATGGGGTTTCACCATGTTGGCCAGGATGGTCTCTCTCTCTTGACCTCGTGATCCGCCTGCTTGGATCTCCCAAAGTGCTGGGATTACAGGCGTGAGCCACTGCACCCGGACAGGTTTGTTTCTTTCCAAGGATTGTGAGGAAAAATTGTTCTAACTCTTTCCTTGACTTATAAATGGCTGCCGTCTCCCTGTATCTTCCCATCATCTTTTCTGTGTTCATTTCTATGTCCAAAGTTCCTCTTAACGAATACTATGTACAGTATGTAGGTGATGGTTTCACACAGAGCTTCACTACAGAGCAGCATATCCATATAACAAAACTTCACTTGTACACCTTAACTATACACAAATTTAAAAATAAAGAAGGAAGGAAAAACTGCAATTGAGAAAACCTTTTAAAATGTCAAAAACGTCACTAAATATTAAAGTAGAAAAAAATTCTCGTCTTACGTGGATGCCAGTCATATTGGATTAGGCCTTACTCTAATGACCTCGGTTTAACTTAATTACCTCTGCAAAGAGCCTGTCTCCAAATATAATCACTTTCGAGGTTCTGGGGGTTAAGACTTCCACCAGTGAATTTGTGGCAGAGGAAGGAGACGCAATTCAGCCCATAACATAAAGTGTTTTTATTTGGTTTTGTTTTGTTTCAATAGAACAAACCCTGTATAGTAACTTTATTGCACTACAGTCTACATGTGAGGACCAGTTGTTTACAGGAGTTGCAGGGAATGCCAGATACTAAGCAACTGGGGACGCTGGATGGTATATTCCCATCTTTTGGAGGGTAAAAGCCACTTTCCATGGGAAGTGCCTCACTGGGAAATATTGACTGTGCTCACCCCAGACTTAAAAGCAGTCATCATCAAGGAGCCGAATGAAAGCTTCCCAGGATACAGTACTAAACGAGAATAGGAATGTTTACAGCTTTACCATCAGTGGTGCCACCCCTATTCCACGAAGTGGAAGACAAGGCCCAGTTTTGTGTTCCCTGTGGCCCTAACAAAATTCAAACAGCTGTTAACACCCTTGGACTCAAGCAAAGACCATGCCCCATAAGCCGATAACGGCAAAGAGAAATTTGCTATGAAATGTAGAGACACCCCTCTCACCAAACTCAACTGAACCCTCCACCCTCATTACTGACACTGTTCAACCTCAGCTTGCCCGATTCTTACAAATGGTGTCTGAGGAGGAATGCCATGAAGTTTGAGGATAGGTGCTGCTGCCAATTTTTCACAGAGATGCTGATTCAGAGCAAGGGAAGGACTCTTGTGGCTGATATATTTAAGTACAAGGAAAGAAAAATTCTTTAACTTCACAAAGTATTCTCTTTAATTGCAGAAAAACAGCTGATTTTTCAGTAATTGGAAATCATTCTGGGCTCCATTTACTTTCATCTCTTTGTGCTCTAGTTCATTTTGGAGGTTTGAATGATTAGATCAGAATTCACAGTAAACATATTGAACACGGATGCTGAGGACTGTTGGGAACATAAAATATTTTATGTTACTTTTATATAAAGGTTCAGATTTGATGTGACTGAACATGGTACTGAATATCTTGACACCTATATGGATATTAAATCCTAGAATTGTGCATTTAGTGAAGACAGTTTAATTTTAATGGAAGTATTTATCATGATGATTAAATTTAAGAGAAATATAACTTTTAGATTAGAATTTCTGATATAGATTTTGATATACATTAAGATAATTTTTATTTTTACTATTTAATTTTAATAATTTTAATATTTAAGAAAATACTCTTGAAAACAAAATTAATATTCAAATTTTAACTACTTTTATTTGTTTATAGTTTTTTAAATAAATATTTTCATATAGTTGTATTTTATTTTTTGATTTTTTAGATCAGGAGTCAGTAAACTGTTCTGTAAAGTGCTAGACGATAACGAATGTAGGGTTGCAGCTGTACAGTTTTCCTTATTAATTAATTAATTAATTAATTAATTTTTTGAGACAGAGTCTCGTTCTGTCGCCCAGGCTGGAGTGCAGTGGCATGATCTCAGCTCACTACAACCTCTGCCTCCCAGGTTCAAGTGATTCTCTTGCCTCAGCCTCCATAGTAGCTGGGACTACAGGTGCCTGCCACCACATCCGGCTAATGTTTACTAAAATACAAACTTTTCCCATTTCCTGTGTGCTTTTGTTTCCAACTGCCTGTACCTGACACCACTTTGGATTGCTGTTTTAGGGTTAAGGGATCCACGTTGCACATGCTTGGACAACAAGGGCCGTGGCCTCTGGAAGAGTGTGCAAATTGTATGCATCTTACAGTTTTTCTTAACAGGACAGCTTAGTCCTCAGGGAGTCTTATCCCTTAACTGAGTGAGACATGTCCATATCTTTACTACTAAAAATACAAAAATTAGCTGGATGTGTTTAAGGCCAATATAGGCAATTGCCTATGCAAAAGTCTATAGAGATTTCCCTTTGGAAATGTGACTTTTCTTCTTCCAACCTGGATTGTCTCCAAAGTTAGGTGATTCTTTGGAAATTTGTGCTGGCATATGGATTAGCCAGGACTTTGTGAAAGTTAAGAGATGCAAAATGTTTGAGACATGTTGTGTTCATTTTATGTCTTTTTTTGAGGGAAGGGGATGGTAGAGATTATTTCTGGACATGAGGCTTTTTGTTTTTAATGTAGTTTAAAAAATTATGTTGGGCCCTTAGTTTAATTATGATTGCTTATAAATATTTCAATTTCATGTTGCGTAATTGAAAATTATAGTAATATATATTCTGACTCTTCTGGGGGCAATGAAATTCCATCTGAGAATGTGAAATATGTCTTCTGATGTCTTAATTTAAACAGGATTTGAAAATGTATTTAGTTTTATCTCACTCCAGCTTATATGATTTAGCTTTAAAGAGGATAATATGGAACTAAGAATGCTTAACATAATTTGTTTTCTATTCATTTACATTTAGGTATTCATTTATTTCCACTTGTGAATTACAAATATATACAAAATAGAATTAAACCTATTTTTTCTTCATGGGCATTGATTTTCTTGACAGCGTATGATAGTGTTGCCATCACTAAGCAGGATATTCAAGTGGCAGTTTTGATAAAATAAAAAGTAAACAGACAAATAATGCTCATAACTTCACTTTTAGTAGGAAGGTGAAAAATCTAGAGGTCACAGTAAAGGAATGGGGAATGTTAATAAAAGATGCTGCCATTCATCACTAACATTTATTCAGCACCCATCATAGGTTTAGGCACTGGCAAGGCACTGTATGACCCTTATTCATTTAGCCTTCACAGAAGCTTAGTAAAGTCAGCATCCATTATCTGCCCTTCACCATTAAGGAAACGGAGGTCCAGTGAGGTCCATAATTGTCCAAGTTTATACATTAGAAAACCTGAAAGTCAAACCCAGATGGAACACACCCCTGAGCTTTGGTTTTGCTGTCATATCAATGCTAGTCTCAGTATTTCCAGTGTCATTTAGCTGGAAAATCTATTTCCTCCCTACATGAAACCACAGAGTCAATAAGGAGCAGCACCAAATGCTCCAAGAGTGGATTTTAATGAGATAATTGCACGACTATCATCATCCAGAATGATGGGACCTGAACTGCTGCAACTGGCCACTAGTTAGCTCATGTAGTCAAAGTGGCAGGCACATGCCAAAGGAAGGATGGAGCCACTGAGATATTGATGTTGTGGTCATGACACAAAATGGGATGCTCACAAGACCAAGAGTAATATCAAGGAGACTGGTAATTTTATTGCCATAGAATGCAATTAAGGTAAAACAGAAACACTTTGGGAGGCTGAGATGGGCAGATCACATAGGTGAGGAGTTTGAGACCAGCCTGGCCAACATGGTGAAACCCCATCTCTACTAAAAATACAAAAATTAGCCACGTGTGGCAGAGCGCAAATGTAGTCCCAGCTATTCAGGAGGCTGAGGCAGGAGAATCACTTGAACTTTGGAGACGGAGGTTGCAGTGAACCAAGATCACGCCACTGTACTCCAGCCTGGGCGACAGAGTAAGACTTCATCCCCTCCACTCCCTAAAAAAGGTAAAACAGAGGCCTAGAAAATGTGAAATTTGTCCTCAGGCAGCTGGGTGGCCAGAGAAAACATAGAGCCTTGTACTTTTCTGAAGACAACAAAATAGGGAACCAGCAAGATCTAAAATAACAGCATAACATTGTCAAAGAGACAAGAAGTGAATGCACCCACAGGAGCAGCAGCAGGGGTCTCAGCGTGCCCTTCGGCACTTCAGGCCAGCAAGCCCAAGCAGCACAGAAATGGTGCTACTGGAAAGACTGAGGGAACCCCTGTCACCTGCCTGGCAGGACTGACCTGGGGGTCAAGAGAACCGGAAGTAGAACCAAGACCTTGATGTTGACCGCACCTAGCTAAAAAGCAATCAATTCCAGAGAAGGAACATGTGCAGTTCCACAAGAGAAAACCATTAAACAATTAAAAATATTTAGTCTTATGTAAATATTAATTTTCTGCTTAATGAACACATAAAAAGGGATTGTTGTTTATTAGGCAATGCTACACCAATTGTGGCCAAGCTATTTGTTCCTCGTGTCACATCCCTGTCTTACTATTTAAGTGTCTCAGATAATCTGTTCACATAGTGAGGAGGGGAGGGGGTGTTAGCAAATTCAGCAAATGTACAGACCCTAAACAGACATTTAATTTTAGATTAGGGCCTCCTAACCCCGAAAAAAAAAAAAAGTTCTGAATGAGGACCTGCTTCTTCCGAAAACTGAAGGGTAGGAGATGGGGAGGGGTTAAAGAATAAAGAACAGAAATGGATTTGCTACAAAGTGATGTTTAATTGACTGAAGAAGATACCACTTTTTCATCTCTCACAAAATATGATGCATAAGAATTCTGACTTTTCCTAGAGATCATCTTAGAAAATGCCTAAGCAATATTTGTCTTATTCTATGAATATTTCCTTTCTGTGCAAAAAAAGACATGAAAAACTCCTGTCACAGACTATTTTCAGAGGTGCTCAAATGAGGAAGGTCACGCCCACCAAGTCAGATTATTCAAGGATGAAAATCCAATGTGCCCCTTTCTCCTGTGCCTTATTATTATTATTATTATTATTTTTTGCCTTTTGTGGATTTCAATACTCATTAACATCTACATTAAAGGATAGGAAAGCAAAAGAAGATAAAAGGAAATTCTTCTCTTTCAGATGTTATTAATCTTTCAGGTGATTGTTCTTTCATTAATGATACCTCTGAACAAAACCATGTCAAACCTTCCTCTTTGCTGAGGAGCAATGATTTTTGTGCGTTTGTCAGATATATTTCTATTCTACAATAGTTTGCAGTTTGTTACTGTATTGTAAAATTAAAGACATGTTACAGGATCATATATAACACAATTTATTTCTCAATATGCACATCATATAACTTTTTTTTTTTTTGAGATGGAGTCTTACTCTGTTGCTCAGGCTGGAGTACAGTAATGCCTTCTCAGCTCACTGCAACCTCCACCTCCTGGATTCAAGTGACTTTCGTGCCTCAGCCTCCTAAGTAATTGGAAAAACAGATGCCTGGCACCATCCTCAGCTAAGTTTTGTAATTTTAGTAGAGACAGAGTTTCACCATGTTGGCCGGGCTGGCCTCAAACTCCTGACCTCAAGTGATCTGTCTGCCGTGGCCTCCCGAAGTGCTGGGATAACAAGTGTGAGCCACTGTGCCTGGCCCACACTGATGATTTTTGATCTTTGCTTATTTCTGCTAATGTTTTGTCAGTATCATGTTATTTTTATATATGCTCCAGTTGGTGACTATTTGAGAGACCTCTATTTTCAAAAATCAGTGTTCTGCTTCTTTGAATTACATGCTTTAAAATTCCTTTAATAGTTTCTAGGCATATAACACCCCAGTTATTTACACAAAAGAGAGAGAGAGAGAGAGAGAGAGAGAGAGAGAGCGCTATGACACTTAATAGGAAAGACACAGTAAACTATAAATAAATATGTTTTAATCTTAATTGGAAGAGAATCTGGTCCACAAGGAAGAAGCCCTTTTGGGTGAATTTTCTAGTTCTGTGGGTTAGGAGATGCTTTTCACAGGCACTTCCATCCTTTACCCACTGTCCCTCCTAAAATACGCTACTCTCACTCTTCAACTTAAGGAACAGGTTGGTGGGAGTGGAAAAAAAAATATATTGCTGCTGATGATTTAGTAAAATAATTGATAATCATAATGAATAGTTCCATTAACAATGTCAAACACGCTACTTCCATCAAATGCATTATTGGGTCCTTACAGGTGATATATGAGACACCTATTATTGTTTACATTTTGTAGATGAGAAAACTGAAGATTAGAGAATTAATTAGCCAAGTTCGGGAATGGTGGGATCAAAATGTAAACCTAGGCAACTAGGTTTTGGAGCATATGCTTTCAGCCAGTATGTCCAAGTGCCTGAAACATAAAGTAAAATTGGTCAGGCATCCTGTGTGGACTCACAATCAGACAGAGTAGAGACAAGTGAGAGTTTGGAGCTTCATCAGGATCCTCTGAACTTTTTTTTTTTTTTTTTCTGAGATGGAATCTCGCTCTGTTACCCAGGCTGGAGCGCAGTGGCGTGATCTCAGCTCACTGCGGTCTAAACCTCCATAGTTCAAGTGATGTCTGGCTTTTTTTTTTTTTTTTTGTATTTTTAGTAGAGATGTGGTTTCATCATATTGGCCAGGCTGGTCTCAAACTCCTGACCTCACGTGATCTACCCACCTTGGCCTTCCAAAGTGCTGGGATTACAGGCGTGAGCCACTGCGCCTGGCCAAGATTGTCTGAACTGTTTTCTAGCCAACCCTGTAACAGTCCGCAGAGTCTAGGAATAGGTAAACACAGAGCATGGATGTAGTAGTGTTTAAATTACACTTTTAAGAGCTGATTCTCAGATTCTTTATGACTAGAGGAAGCAAACATTTATTTAAACTAAAATGTCCTTACAGTGGAAAGAGGCCTTGCTCCATGTTACCAGATACTCACAGCCCTACTATGGAAAATATGTGCTTTCTAATTGTCTGCTTTCCAAGCCAATTTTCATCTGCAGTATGGTCTCCAGACTGGATATGTCTCAACACAGAGAGTGACCGATGTGGAGGAAAGTAAATTGACAGACCTGTTGTAACTTTTTCTGGGTGGACCACCCCAGTGGGACTTACAAAATCAAGTTTGTGGACCTGGAATGCTCTTTGTCAATTGTTTTGAACAAGCTCCATTATTTTCACAAAGGTAGCCGGATGCCAGAAGGTACTGTGTCCTAGAAGAATGGTTCTCAAAGTAGGCTACACATTAAAATTACTCCTGGGAACTTTTCACAATACTGATGTCCAGGTCACATCCCATACTAATTCAAACAGTATCCTTCAGGATATAACAGTATTTTTAAAACTCCCCAAGCAATTCCAATACACAGCCAAGTGTGAAAAATACTGATCTTAACAATATTTGAAATGTATCTGAAGTCAACTTGTAATAGTAGCAGTTTTCTCTTTTTATATAGTGAAAATGTGAAACCAATTAAACTTCATTGTTTTTTGTTTTTTCTTATAAAGAGGCTAAATGTGAAATAAAAATAATAAAAATAGAGCTTTAGATTATAATCCTAAATGTTGGTGTTTGCATTTTGCTGTTTGTTTACTACATTAATTTGCAAATTTGGTTTGGAAAAATAAATCTGAATGGATTTACAATAAAGTAAGAGTACTACATTCCTATTGTACCTCTGGCATAGCCTTCCTGTATAATTCTCAATAAGCCATCACAGTAACAGTACCCTAGTGCTAATTTGTGTCTACATTTCCATAAAAATTTAGGGAAATAAATTGGTTTATAAATGTGTATTTATGTCATGGGATCCTTGGGGTGTCGCTTTGCCAGCAGGAAAGCTCTGTGGCCAGCGGTGCCTTCTGCCTGAGTATTGCTCGCACCCACTGGGCTCATTCTGCCCACTCGGCCTGGCAGACTGCACTCGGCTTGTGCTACCAGCCCGAGTCCCACACCTGCCAAGGGTGAGCCAGGAACAGTAAGGGGTGTGTGAGTGAGCGAGTGCAGGGTCCAGCCATTGTGCACAGCCAGGCACAATGGCTGCTGTGGCAGGGCAGGCAGCTCCAGGTGCTGGCACAGGTGCTGGCTCTGGGTGAGGCTGCAACTGGAGCAGATGTACCTCATGTGGCTTCTATTGTGGGCACCTGCATTTGGATGAGGGAAACGTGGTGGCACCTGGAAGCTTGGAGATGTCAAGAACTACAGAGCTCCAAGGAGGGTGTCACAGCCCTGGCTCTGGGAGCCCCTAGTCTGGACTTCCCAGAAAGCCACAGCTATTCTCTCCTTCTCATCATCCACAACTGTGGCGAGCAGAGGGGCATGTTTAAACCCTGTCTGTGTTATAGCTGTTTCAGTCCTGCCATTTGGCAGGTCCTGAGTTCTTGTCCTGCATCCAGGAAGAATGAAGTACATGGACAACGGAGGATGAACAAGGCATAGAGAAGCTTCGTTAAGTGACAGAACAGCTTTCAGGAGACCCAAAGTAGGCAGGTTCTTTCTGCAGGCAGGTCATCTGAGGAGTGTCCAGCTCCCAGTGGAGAGGAGACCCAGAGTAGACAGCTCCATTCTGCAGGCAGGTCATCTGGACAAGTTGAGGAGACCTGAAGTGGGTAGCTCCTTCCTGCAGTTGGTAGTCCTGATGCTTGTGTGAGTCTGGCTGAGTCTGGGGTTTTTATGGGCTTAGAAGGGAGGAAGTGTGTACTGATTGGTTTATGGGTGGTCATGGGCAGGCATGGGAAAAAGCAACATAAGTTCTCGCTATAGGTCACAGACTCCACCCAGAACTGGAATTCTGATCCCAAGGCTTTGGTGCACCCCTGGCTTGAAGGTGGGGTTTCACCGGGGACCTGCCCCTTTCCACCCAGGAGTCTGTCTGCCTCCTGCCATCAACATACCATCCATGGCACCCAGACTGTTTGTGCTGAGGGTCACCTCCAGTCCTGTGCCAAGCAACCCTCAGTGCCCTCTCCATCTCCCTCTTGTGCTTATCAGTGCCCAAAGTCTGGAGGGGCCCAAGGCATCAGGAGGCTTGTGTGTTAGTGTTACTCCCAAGTGTGTGCACACCCAGTAGGGTTGCAGTAGCACCCAGGCTAGGCCACAACTTTGCATCACCCCAGAGTGGGCACCTGGAGTAGAAAGAGGCCAGGGAGCAGGAGCAGGCACTTCTGAGCCTGCAGAGGCAGCAGGGGTTCCCGGGCCCCAAGAGCACAGGGGATGCCTGGTTTGGAGCTATGGCTCGGTGACTGCAGCTGCACCTGGGAGTGCAGGGTCCTCACCCTGCCAACTTGGTAGGGGACAGGGTTTCTGCCTGTTCCCACCACTGCCAGTCTCACAGAGCATGCAACCCCAGCTGCACCTCCCCTGCTGCGGTTGGCATCACAGCAGTTGCTCCAGACGAACCACCACTGCCATCATTTATACATACATTGCTGCTCATTACTAAATACTCAGATGCATTTTCTATATTTTTAATATTATTTTTGTGGAATAATCAGTCTGCCTAATTGCAAATTACCAGATAGCACGGCTTCTATTGTTAACTATGTGAATGGTACGTTTTGGAGTTATGGACAGGGGAGACTGCCTAAATGATGTGATAAAAAGTAATAATTATTTAATAATTATTATTGGAGAATTTGTGTTTTCTTTGTGCTCTGTTAGAGTTTTTCTTGAAAACAATGTTGATTCATCCTTCTTTAAGGTCTCTGTGCCCACTGCAAAAAGGCAACAAACAATACTTCTGGACTGTCCATTACAAAGTCTAGAAGCACTGACACTGAGTGACTGCCTGTAATTTCCCTCCCTAGCTATCTTACTTTGGATTCTGAGAGTTCACCTTTCTGAGTTACCTCGATTCAAGGTCCACATGAACTGTTCATCACCTGATACCTTGAGCTTTGCATTCTTACCTTTAATGGCCTCTTTGCAAGGCTTGACAGTGTCTCTTGGCCACTTCTCCTTCCTTAATGCCCATGACATTGCTCTTTCCTGATTCTCTTCTGAAAATAGTTTCCATCATTTAATCCTTTTTCTCTTCCTGTTTTGGCTTACTTACATAATGGTCATTAGTGCTTCCTCCCTTCATGAAGGTTTTAATCCACTCACTTGGAAACAGTAGGTCACTATGTAGAGGACTCTATAATCTTTTTTCTCACTTCAATTTTTATTCTAAATTTTATACTTCATTTTCAGCTGCCTTCTAGAAACCTACATTAAATGAGCTGTTCTGTCCTCTCGTACTTGACAATCATTTATTGAGTGGAGCAGAATGTTTGTTGAATTCACTGACTCACTGTCTTTGAAGGCCATGGTGCTGTGTAAAGATCCAGTAGAAAAAATCGTGAACTGAAAAGTGACAAACCTAACCCCATCTCAGCCACCTGTAGGTATGACTTGGTGCACATATGCAGCCTGAGTTTCTTTTTTCTCATGGGAAAACTGGCCAATTGGCAAAAGGATCTCTGAATGTATGACTCTCATCTTGAACTTATTAATATTATTTTGGAGAATTAAATATATTTTTCCTACTGTGAATTTATTATTGTATTTTCTCTTCTATACTATGGAGACTCCTCTCATTGAGTATTAATAAACCAATAGGCATCTGACAGTCTAGCCTCTCCTCAAACTTCCTTTTCAAGTGGTAGAGTTGATTGGACCTTGAACAAGAAAATAACAAACATATGCTCCTAGAGTTCATAGAAGCATCTTGTTTATTTCCTGATTTGAGAAGGGCTGATAGAATTGCCTTCTTTCCTAAATTTCCTGGTAAATTGCCCTCATTGTGTGTAGACTGAGTTGGACATCTGAGTTTTTAGTTAGTGGGCATGGCAGAACTCCTGCCTTCAGGTCAGACCTCCCACTGCACTGCTCGCCCCTCTTTAATTTGTTGAAGTGTTAGCAATTACCAACTGATTTACTCACAAATGTGCCAAGTCGACCACATCAGTCTTTATAAAATTAGAAACCCAAATGTTGGAAACTTTTTGTTTTTCAACTTTTTTGCCTTCTTTTGCCAAACTTTGCCACTGAGATTTCTGACCACCATCTTAAATTCCACATGAAATTATGTAAGTAATCAGATAACCAGATAGCAAATGGGAATTACATGTGCATTTGGGAGGAAAAATTATTCAGAAAACTTTAAGTTATGCAATATTAGTTTTCCTCAAGTGTTTAAGAGAACAAAAAAGAATAAGTATATTACTCTGAAACAAATGCTTTACACAATTTTTTTATCCTCAGATAATTAAATAACTTTTGTCAATCCCCTTACACAGGTGGTTGCTGACTCCCTAATTGTGAATACACTTCTCTCCGGCTAATAACCAACCTACTGTGTCCGGAAGTTATTCCTTCCAGTGGCTTCTTGGTCTCGCTGACTTCAAGAATGAAGCTGTGGACCCTCACGGTGAGTGGTACAGTTCTTAAAGATGGTGTGTCCGGAATTTGTTCCTTCAGATGTTCCGATGTGTCCAGAGTTTCTTCCTTCTGGTGAGTTTGTGGTCTTGTTGACTTCAGGAGTGAAGCTACAGACCTTGGCAGTGAGTGTTACAGCTCTTAAAGGTGGCACGTCTGAAGTTGTTTGTTCCTCTCGATGGGTGATGGGTTCGTGGTCTTGCTGACTTTAGGAGTGAAGTCGCAGACCTCCCCGTTGTTACAGCTCATAAAGGTAGTATGGACCCAAAGACTATGCAGCAGCAAGATTTATTGTGACGAACAAAAGAACAAAGCTTCCACTCTGAGGAAGGGGACCCAGCGGGGTGCTGCTGCTGGCTCGGGTGGCCAGCTTTTATTCTCTTATTTGGCCCTGCCCACGTCCTGCCAATTGGTCCATTTGACAGAGCGCTGATTGGTCCATTTTACAGAGTGCTGATTGGTGCATTTACAAACCTTTAGCTAGACACAGAGCGTGGATTGGTGTGTTTTTGCAGAGTGCTGATTGGTGCGTTTACAAACCTTGAGCTAGACACAGAGCGCGGACTGGTGTGTTTTTACAGAGTGCTGATTGGTGCGTTTATGAACCTTTAGCTAGACACAGAGAGCGTATTGGTGCATTTTTACAGAGTGCTGATTGGTGTGTTTACAAACCTTTAGCTAGACAGAAAAGTTCTCCAAGTCCCTACTAGACCCAGGAAGTCCAGCTGGCTTCACCTGTCACTACCACATGTTATTCTTCTCCTTTACTTAATATTACTTGATGATCTCAGTTGTGTGCAATGCATTATATTCTCAGGAAATTCCTTTATTCTTGACCTATTGCTTTTGCTCCCTTTTATGATATGCCAAGATACATTGCCTTTATAACATCTATATAGGGGCTTTGAGAATCTCTATCTGGAAGACGGACTACATTATGTTTACCAATGAATGGTTTGGAGAGAAGGAAGAAACCATCTTATTTCAGGAGTGAGTGGGCTCCCCTCTGTGAATAAGCACTGCCTCCAGTGTGCACATACACAGCTAATGGCTCAGCAGGCAAAATAATTTTAATAATTTCATTAACGGTGGGAATAAAAAATTGCTGAATTAAACACCTATTTACTAAATAAAATAAATATGTCCCTGCTTTTCAGTAGACCGAACGCTTACTGTTTACTATGGCTAGGAAGTCACTGGACAAAGGGTTCATTGCTAGTTCAAAACTCAGCACAAAGACATATCTTTTCTAGTTTGTTGTTTTACCAAAATCATTAGATTAACTCCAGAAGATTAAGTATTGAGAAATGCAGTAATTAAAAATAATGTAATTATATTCATAGATAATACCAAAGGTATGGGATGAATGAAATGAGAAAAATTCATAAACAGACAGTATGGGATTTACTGTTACTAATTTATGATGAATTTCTGTAGAATAAACCTGGAAATCTTTCCTGACAGCGCTCCAATGTTGTTGCTATATTTACGCTCTGTTTCTTGGATTCCTAGAATTTGAAATAGCTGAAAGTCACATATTTTCCTGCTTCTCTCTAAGATGTCATTGGCAACACTCTTTACTGTCCTCTAACCACTATATTGGAGAACTGAACATTTTGAAGAGATAGCAAGTAGCTTCTTCTGACAAACAAAGGAAAAAAGATATATTACTTCCTAACCTCCACTGACAGTTCATGTTCTACATAATTTACCTATATAGGAAAGAGCTAGCTGCAGAGTAAAGATTATTAATTTGAAGATAATTTCTCCTTATTCACAGACAATGATTCTAGAATAATTATAGGCTCTTCTCTATCATAAAGCATCCTCAGGCTTCTCTTCAGCTACTACTTGCACTCAGATTACCGGTCATGAAGTCAACTAACATTCTTACATGATAGAAAGGTCCATGTGTTTTAATGAATTTGCATACATACAGAGAGATAAGCACACACACAGAATTATACAGACTTTAGCACTTCTTTGCTTGTATTTTATCAATCCTACTGAAATATTTTATTGTATCTTGGAGTTGATGTTGGAAGCACAGTTTGGATTTGGATGCAGAAGTTAAATACCATATCCTACATGTGAGGCTGACACATAAAAGGCTTAAACGCTGCATCCAGATCAGCGTGATAAATTAAGAGTGATTAAGTAGCATTCTAGAGCTGGTTTGACCTAAAGAGACACTTAGGAGCTATCTTACGAGGAGAGTGGAATTCAGAAATTTAACATAATTAAATGCCTGCCTTGTGATTTTGCAGCCCTAATAGAATGCTATGGACATGTTGAATTTTAATAACTCACAGAAGAATACATCACAGCATAAAATTGTAGACTTACAAATGTCTTTAGTTCTCATTTATCAATTCCCCCTTCTCTTATACCGTCAAGAAACTGAGGTTTGCAAATATTTAAGCAATTTATCCAAGGTCACACAGCTCCTAAATACTAGGGCTGAAACTAGAATCTCTAGCTCTCTTCCTGAAATCTTTACCATATTAACTGCCTACTAGAGTTGAACATTTACTTTCCATTTCATCACTGAAACTTATTCTCTTATCCTATGCTAAGGAGAGAAGAATGTCTTATACATGAAAGTGTCTAATAAATATGGTTAACTTTTTAAAAAATTGGATCACTAACTTCATCCTCCTATAACCCTGAAAATGGCTAGCATTCATTTTTAAAGAATTCTAGAAAACAAATTTGGACATCTATCTGTTTCTGGATACAAATTAGTCCATAAAGCAGCTTAAGAATACGTATGAACCCTCAAGCTCAGTGTCAGACTCCAGCTAGGCATTTTGGTTGGCATTATTTATATTTTCTATGGTCACAATTTCAACATGATTTCAATCAAGTATTTCAGTATTCTTTATTTTTCCAAGGTCTTCGAATAGTGATTTTTAAGGTTTGTGTCTTATGAACGGATTTAAAAGTAGAATGAATAAATTATACAACTCCCTTTGTTTGTGAATATTTTATGCTTAATATGAATTAATTTATTTTCTCAAAGCTTCATTGTTGAGATAAATGTCAGGCACAAAAGTCCATTACAGGATGCAGGAGGCCTCTGAAGTTCGATTAGTCTATTGATTGTCTAAGGAGTAATCAACATGATTCTTGAATATTTTATTCCAATATTTTGTTTCCATTGCAACTTCTATCTGATACTTTTCTTCTAAGCACGACATTCATACTCACAGGTAAATCCGGAAGAGAGAGCTCCCAGTATAAGGAGGGGGTTGGCTCAACAAGGCCTCCTAGGTCCTGTGCAACACCCAGTGACCCACAGTGCCTACAAGAGGATACCTAATTCCACAGCCTGCCACCCTACACACCGGATTTCATCTTAACACCTCTTACTCCCTTACTTCCTTTTTTCTTTCTCTTTCTCTCTCTCTCTTTCTCTCTTTCTCTCTTTCTTTCTTAGTCTTGTTTTGTCACCCAGGCTGGAGTGCAGTGGCACGATCTTGGCTCACTGCAAGCTCCACCTCCCAGGTTCACACCATTCTCCCACTCTCGCCTCAGCCTCCTGAGTAGCTGGGACTACAGGCGCCTGCCACCACACCCGGTTAATTTTATTTTTGTATATTTAGTAGAGACAAGGTTTCACCGTGTTAGCCAGGATGGTCTTGATCTCCTGACCTCGTGATCCGCCCGCCTCGGCCTCCCAAGGTGCTGGGATTACAGGCGTGAGCCACCGCGCCCGGCCAACTCCTTCACTTTTCAACAGAAAGTCCCTCAGCTTTTGTCTGTTTAACTATTTATTTCTGCTTAGTGATGTTTGCCTCACGACACATACCACACACACACACACCTCTTCCACACTGGGTCTGGAGTGATACTTCATAGAAATGCTGGTACTTTCCTCACTAAGTCTTTCCTCTTCTGGTACATGTTTGTGCTGTGTTTCTTATCTTACTGTATTCTATATAAAAGATAATGGATCGAATTACCAGATGAAAGACTTGGCGGTTCAAAGGCAAGATTTCTAGGAGGTTATGAAGGCGACAAGGATAGCAATGAGCCCAATGAAAGATAAAGCACTAGGAACCACCATATTTCTTTTCAGTTGGTATGCTTTCTTTATAATAGGCAATGTAATAGGCTTTTATCATATGTTCTTCCATCTTTATAGGTATATATTTATGGTACAACCAATAGGATTTTTTCATTTTTGTATTTAAAAAGTAGAATAAACAGTTTTACCTATTATCAACATATAAAATTGATTCTTAAAGTAGAATGACAATGTATACTAATATCCTTTCAATTAGTATATTTTCAAACACAGACTTATGATCTACCTATTGACTGATGCTAAGTGGGAGTTATAATCACTTCATGAATCCTATTCAGATCTGCATTCAACATACCAAATTCATCTAGACCACCTCCTGAGGGAAAATAAGGTGTTTTCACTGGTAATGCAAAGCAGCATTTTTGAGTCTTGGTTCCAGCAACCAAATTGCACCACTTTTAAATTCATGACGCTCCATACTGAGGCATTATTTTTTTATCTGAAAAATGACTAATTTTATTATCCTAATTCGTATATATTTGTTCTTACACTTAGAAATATTTTTGTCCAGGAAACTGGTTTCTTACTTCTATATACACCTAGAGATATTTTCAAAGTAATATTTTTGCCAGATTTGGATTGCCTAGAATATATTTCATTTATTTATATTATCTGCAAAATATTTAAATTGAAATCACACAATACAATTTTATTCTAAATATAGCAGTTGGTGCATGTAATGTGATGACCTCTGCTGTTGCCTGTTTTAAAGACAGTGTTAAAATGAAGGAAATTATGTGATATATTTTCTTACACTTTAAAAATATTTTAAAATCTCTCAAATTTATTATCTAACTTTTATGATCACTCTGAGTCAGATGAAGCAATGCTAGAGCTAAGAAAAACGAAGCTTACTTAAGATTATGCCAAAGTTAAGTCTTGGGTATGGGATAGAACACATGTGTCCACTGTTTCAGCAAAATGACTTTTTCCACATACCACATCATTAAATACTATTCTGCTTAAATTCCACAATTTCTTAATTATTTTTCTTTTTCGTCAGAGAGATGGCATCAAGGTATGGGAAAGTATAAGTTTCGTGACAGAAGTCTTGTTAGATACATCCTTAATCCCTCTGAGATTCAGTGTCAAATAATTCATTCATTAAAGTAGTATCTGTCAAAATGTCAGTCCTTTAAAGATGAAAATGCAACTTAACAGATTGTCTATAAATGCTACCAGAGGTTAAGGTGGTGGTGATGATAAATACTACCAGAGGTTAAGGGTGGTGGTGATGATTGGGATAATAATGTTAATATTGGCTTCCAGTGAATCTCTCATGAAAATTGGGTCTTCGTGATTTTAAGGCTTATCTTATCAAAATAAGAAAATAGCAACATCAGATATAAGAAATATCCAAAATGAGGTATTAATAGCATAGAAAATATTTGAATTGTATGTTATTATATATCAAAATTTCTATCATAGTGAATGTATATTGCAGTGCTTTTTAGTAGAGTGCATTTTGCTGCAGAACTCTAGCTGGCAGAGAACAAAAATGAGTGCAGAAGAGAGATAGTGTTTTGGATATAAGGAAAGGAAAAGAGGACAATATAAATAATTAGTCAAAGAACTGAAATCTTCTAAATGTTAAACCCTATCCTTTCTTAAACACTGGCCTTCCCACAAGCTATATGGCTGAATGTTTAGTGAAGCTCACACCATCCTTGCCAAAGACTTTGACTTCAGAGCCATAGGTTCAGTTTGCTCTCACAATTGAAGCTGAGGAACACAATTTCCTAGTAAGAGAAGTGAATAGAAATTATTAATAGGTTCTTTTGCTCAGCTATGAGTTAAAATCTTGGGGGTTCCTGATATAAATATTCAGGATCATGTAATCCTAATCTGTGAGACATTAACATATTTTATAAAGCATTTTATTGGTGCAAGTTTATTGAAGAATATTTTGTATCACAAAATTACCATATGAGCCAGGAATGTCACTGTTGGCATATAACTGAAAGAACTGAAAGCAGGAGCTCAAACAGATATTAATGTATCTATGTTCATAGCAGCCTTATTTACAGTGGCCAAAAGGAGGAAGCAATCCAAGTGTTCATGGAGAGTGAATGGATAAACAAAATGTGTTGCATGCACACAACAGAATCTTACTCAGACATAAATGAGATGCTGGCACATGCTACAGCATGAATAAACCTTATGCTAAGCAAAATAAGTCAGTCACAAAAGTACAAATATTACTTCACTCAAATGAGGTACTGAGAGCAGTCCCATTCATAGAGCCTGAAAGTAGAATGGCTATTGTCAGGAGCTGGGGGAGGGAGCAATGGAGATTTGTTGTTTAATGGGCCAGAGTGTCCATTTGAAAAGAAGAACGAATTTTGAGGATGGATGATGTTGACAGTTGTGCAGCAATGTGAACATACTTAATGCCACTGAACTCCACACTTAAAAATGGTTAAAATGTTGGTTTTATGTTATGCATATTTTCCCACAATAAAAATATTCTTTGTGCATTTCTTCTTTTGTCTTATATTTTCTTGTTACAATATCTTTTAATCTTAAATTCATGTCATATTTCTAACACTACTGAAGATCTCTTTCATAACACTAGTCTCAATTTCACTACACACAGTTAAGACTTTAATTGGTGTACAATTCCTGTGGTTTGATAAATTTAGTGCTATAAACAAACAAACCTAATACATTTTAAATAGCCTCGTTGTATGTTTGTGGTTTCCAGAGAATGCACTTGTAACTCAGTGAGCACAACTGTGGAGTAATAATTCTAAGAGTTTCATCTGAGTTGCTTAGACATGACTTGGCCGCTATTGTCATAGGACAAGATCCCTTACCTCCTACCAGCTGGTATGGCTGCATGTGACCTCAGCTGACCACTGCAGGAATGACCACTCCCTCAGTTCCTGGCAGGGAGACTGCAAATTCCTTTGCCTGTGAAATTTTCAGGAAGTAGGCAGCCATAGAAAGCAGCACCCCAAATCCAAACTGACTGTCATTCAAACAGTCTATGTGCCTCACTATTGATAACTTTGTTCTCACCTTGTCCTGTAAAAAACAAGAGGAATGAGAGAGAAGTGGGATTCCTACACTGGGCTGTGGGAATGGTTTTCTTGTCCTGCAGTGTTTACTGGCCCTGGCACACAGCTGTATGGGATGAGAGGAAGCTAGGGGAGTCTTGATTTCTCTTCTCTGTCTGACCCAGGATTTGTAAATTTTCCCCTTCCACAATAAAACCTCTTTCCCTCACATCTACGTCGTGTTATCTTATGTATCCCATCACAGGTCTGGTGCAAGACGACTGGTGAACTGTCTGGACTCCCCTTTCACAACAGGGATGAGCATGCAAGGAGATGCTGGGCATGGCCTTCCCATTACTGCTTGCCAGCTCTGGGCTTGTTCTTTTAAATGTTATGATTTGAAATATTTTAAACTAATCACTTAAATCATTATCCACTTTCGTTTTTACCTTATATCTCCACAACGTTTAAAAATGTCAATTTCCAATAGCATTCCCCCGCTCCCCTTCATTCCTTCAACACAGCTCCAGAAGGCTGTTTCTTGTAACAGGCTGGGTACAACCGAGGTAACCCGAAGTTCAGTGGAAATGGAGGGGAATAACAGCACACTGTAGACAAAGCCCAGGCAACACAACCCACTGTTAAATATACATGTAGATGTTTTTAACACTTTGTAGACTTTCTACCCAAGAACGTATTTCTCACTGAAAATCTTTCTTCAGTCCCTAAGCTATTTATGTTTTCTGGAACCATCTTCATTTACCAGCTCATTGTCTTATAGTTCTAGAGCTCAGAACTCTCTGTCAAGAAAACAAAGAAAGGCTCAGAAATGTCTATAATTTTATTTGCAGAGAAAGTTATTTTCCCTTTTCCTTAACTGTTTCAAATGGATATAGAGTGGAAGTTTCTTGTTCTTTTTGTTTATTTTTATTTTTTGAGACAGAGTCTCTCTCTCTGTCACCCAGGCTAGAGTGCAGTGGCACAATCTCGGCTTACTGCAACCTCCACCTCCAGGGTTCAAGCGATTCTCCTGCCTCAGCCTCCCAAGTAGCTAGGATTACAGGCATCCACCACTGCACCAGGCTAATTTTTGTATTTTTAGTAGAGACAGGGTTTCACCATCTTGGCTAGGCTGGTCTCGAACTCCTGACCTCATGATTCACTCGCCTTGACCTCCCAACGTGCTGGGATTAGAGGCGTGAGCCACCGCGCCCAACCAGATTTCTCCTTCTTAATAAAAAGCTTCTAAAAAATAACTTATAATTAGAACTTCTAAAAAATGTTCTAAGTTGTATTAAAGAGGTTTGCTAAATTGATAAGAGTTTGTGGTTACAAACTGTGCTTTATTACCAGGCAATTTGCAGCTTGGTGGAAAGTGTCCAGTCTCTTCCTAAGACCCTGATTAATAGACACAGAGCCCCACTTTACCGCAAAGTATGCAAGAGTTGATCTGACCTAGCAGATTAAGACAATGGTTTCTGGAGTCAGAACTTAGGTATAAATTCAAGCTCCTTGACTTCCTAATTGTGAAATCTAAGCAAGTTTCTTAACCTGTCTGCACCATAATTTCTTCATTTATGAAATTCAGGTAATAATGTAACTACCTTTTATGATTGCTAAGAGAGACTGATAAATTTTTAAATGTTTTCAATAAAACAGTGATTGGGACATAATACTCCCAATACAGTGATTGGGAATATTTGCTTTTATTCTTATGGAGAAACTCAAGATCAAATCTTCAGAATAAATTTTTAGTGTTCACAATACCACTTTTTATATGACAATGTTAGAAGGGTCTTCTATGGCCATCAATTGAGTTTGAACCAATTCCTAGGTTTCTTATACATGACATTTTCTCAGCTATAGACACACTTTCTGATGTGTGTACACAGGGGACAGTCACTGACTCTATCTGTCTAATTTGTGTCGGGAGTGGTAGTGAGACAATAAGCAAAGGAAGTCCATGAAGAGCTCAGAATCTGAGCAGAGTTTTCAATGTAGCCACAGAGCTGGGCACAAAAATAAGAGAGACTGAAATCACAAGAGAGAGGGCTTGATGTACACATCAGTTTTTTGGATGAGTTGCACACAATTACATTTCTGGTGTGGATGCAACATCAGACGACCCTTGCACAGACTAAAGCACACCTGCAAATCAGCCAATCACTAATTAGGGTGAGGAGCCCTGCCCCTAGTCTACCTGTTTTATCAGAGCAAAAGTTAGTGTCTTTAGATGAATATAGTAGCATTTAATCCTCAGATTATCTACATGACTTTTCATATGTAATATATAGTGAACTAAATATATGCAGATATATAATAAGGCAAGCTTTAAGCAAAAGCTAAGGTAAATAATAAATGCAAAGGAGTTCTAGACAGAGTCTTTTGCATGCACGTATAATTACAATTACTATATCAAAAGAAATATTAACATAGATATTTTTATGGTGAACTAAGAGCTAGAAATTAATTTAATGGAAATATTGAGATTAAAAAATAAAACAAACAAAATGAACTCAGTTTAGACATAGCTGAGAAGATAATTAGCAAATTGAAAGGAAGCTTAGAGAAAAATATCTAGGGTGAAATTAAAAGATGTAAATTCAGGATAAAGTTCAAAAATTTAAAAGATAAAAATATAGGGGAAAATTGAAAGAACTGTATGGCACAGAGTAGAAAGTTCTACATGGTTGTAATTTGAATCCTAGAACAGGAGGAAAGAGAAATAGGACAAAAACAAAGCGTGACGAGGCACTAAATTAGAAATTTTTGAAATTGGTAATGAATTTCTAGCCACATATTAAAAAATGGCTAAAAACCACAAGAGAAAAAATACAAAATAACAGCAACATAAAAACAATAACACAATTTTAAAAAAGCAAATCTGTAACTAGAGTATATAAAAAAAAAAGTACAGAAAATTTTCTGGGCGCGGTGGCTCGCACCTGTAATCCCAGCACTCTGGGAGGCCGAGGTGGGCGGATCACGAGGTCAGGAGATTGAGACCATCCTGGCTAACACGGTGAAACCCCGTCTCTACTAAAAATACAAAAAATGAGCTGGGTGTGGTGGCAGGTACCTGTAGTCCCAGCTACCCGGGAGGCTGAGGCAAGAGAATGGTATAAACCTGGAAGGTGAAGCTTGCAGTGAGCTGAGATGGCACCACTGCACTCCAGCCTGGGCGACAGAGTGAGAATCCATCTCAAAAAAAAAAAAAGGGTGCAGAAAATTAAAAACGAGAAAAGTTTGAAAAGCCATGCAGAGGGAAAGAAAAAAAAAAAAAAGATGGCAATAAACTCAGGTCTGATCACTCAACAGAAAATATGGAAATTAGAATACAATTGAATTAATTATATTTTCAAAAAGCATTTAAGTGCCAGCATAAAGCAATAAAGGCCTTTCTGAAAAAAAAAAAAAAAAAGAATATTTTTTGCCAGTGGACTCACACTTAAAAATAAGTAAAAGTGCTATTTTAAAACAAAAAGAAAATTTCCTCACGTTTGCATACCTATGCATGTGTTACACAGATTGAGTAAGAGTGTGTAAAAGTGTAATTATGTTGATAAAGTAACCATCAATATTCACTGAAGCAGCCAAAGTTTGAACAACCCCAAAATATCCACCAACAAAATAATGAATAAATCTATTGCAATATATTGAGAGAGCAGAATACTATACAGTAATAAAAATGGACACGTTACTTCTACCATCAAAAACAGGGATAGATTTTTACAAAAGTATTGTTGAGCCAAGGAAAACAGATCCAAAGTAACAAACTCCCTGAAAGGATCCATTTATATAATGCTCTAAAATGTATTTATGGTGTCAGAAGTCAGGAAAACAATTGAGGATACTTGGGAGGGGACACAGGAGGCCATCTAAGATGCTGGCAATGTTTTATGTATTGATTAATTACATGGTTGTGTTCACTTTATATTAACTTATCAATTTGTGCAACTTTTAATAGCTTTAGTGATTTCTAAACTTTAATTTGGACATTGTTCTTATATATATATATATGAGTTTCTCTCTATATATAACAAATATAGAGAGTTTTATATATATATATATATATATAAAACTCTATGTCTAGAATTCCTTTGCATTTATTACATATATATCTGAGTTTAATCCTTAAGAAAATACGTACCTCTTCTAGCATTTTGCAGCACAATCAATTTTAAGATTGGCTGATACACATTTCAGGAAAAGTGTAAAAATATAAAATTCATGGACTGAACAGCTTAAATCAGAGTCATATGTTAAAATGAACAATTCCACACTTTATTAGCTGCCTGATTAATTACATTGGGTGAAAAATAGATTTGTAAAATAATCTTAGGGACAACAATTAGAAATATGCTAATCATGTTGGCAAACTAATGTTAATTTATAATTCAAATATTATGTGACTCAATTCAATCTCACCATCCTTTTATATTGTATAACTTCCCCACAATGAAAATTACACACTGGTGCAGAATGGAACTTTTCCTGTGTGGACAAAAGTGCTACACGAATATACTCTGTACCACACTGGGGGAGCCATTCTCAGAAATCTTTGTTATCAACCTCTAATGCATTCGCATACTAATTTACAACAGAGAGAATGATAGTTGTCATTTGGTAAAATATTAAAGAAATTTAAGGTAAGAGGCTATGCTGCTGGAGATTGCTTTTATACTTAGGAGAGGAGTAAACAAAACAAAACAACTCCACTACATTGTCCCCAAATGTATCACAGCACTTCCTTTTGTCTGAAATTACCCACCAGGCAAGCAAACAAGAGATCATGGGAGATGTAGCTGTCTGTGTTTAAGAGATGGGCAGAGCAAGGCTGAACAGAACAAACAGACAAACGACTGGCATGTTGAAGGAGATGCAGCGTTCCTGTGGGTAATGTCTCCTGTTGTCACCAGTATATAGCATAAAGACATTTGCCACCTGGCAGCTGCACGCCTGGATGACCCCTGAGGATGGAGCTCATTATTTTGTCTGTCTTAGTTTATTTAGGGCCTGATTATCTTACCTAGATGAAACCTGGCTTCATCTGAGCCCATCTCATTCCCTATTATATTCTAAATCCTCTTGTTAGGAAATAAATCTTGCCAAACTGGTATCTGAAGCATATTCATGGGCCCTTCAATCAACGTGTACAGCCCAGAGGTTTGAGGAAGCTCTGTCTCAAAACCTCTCTTTGGCTAATAAAGCTCAGACCCTAGAGTATGTGATGTTGCTTTCTCGTGGGTTGGTTGAAAACAGCACTTTCATTGGTTTTATCTTCTCTGACCTAATGCAATTTCCCATTTCCAGCCAAACCTAAAAGCTTTCTTTTCTTCACACTCTTCCTCCTTTTTTCCTTTGATGCTTCCCATTGGGAGAGAAAAGAAGCAAGATTTTCCTTCACTTTACTTTCATTACCTCTTGATGCTCTCCCTGAGCATCAAGTGTCAGAAATTCCACAATCATGAAACGCTAAAATACTATATTATGTTCCTACAGGTCTGGGTCTTATAAATTTCATCAATGAAATGTTACAATAATGGGGGATGCTAAAATGATTTATCAAATTATCTCTCAATTTAATAGTCTGGATTGTTGGTGGGAATCTTTGTTTCTTTTTCTCACTACATTTCTTACTATGAACCTAACTCCCTTGCTCAGTTCAGGCAGGTTGACAACATGCACTAACTACAGAAAAGGCCTTGGACTTCAGACACCAAAGCCTTGTCTACTAGGGTAAGAAACAGAAAAAAGTAGTCCTTTTAATTGTCCTGTTATGCAGTTTATCTATGTAGTAAGTTTTCCTCCCAAAATATAATCTCAAAATAATTGATATCAGGTTCTTATAGAAAACCAAAGAGAAGGAAGTAATACCAAAGGTTATATAGCCAAACCACCAATCTTGATACACAAAATCATAGCTTTTCATCAAACTGGACCTTCATACCTTGATTGACCACAGAGTTGCCTTCACTAGATTAATTTTAAAGGTGATTCCCTGAAATTTCATTGGCAAGCACTAGATCAAAATGATTGTATCAAAATCACTAATGTACTTGCCATAAAGATGTGTGAGTACTGTCCTCCCCATCCTTTATGTCTTCTTTGTAATGGCAGGATGTCTCTTGTAGAAACAGGCTAACAGAGCTCATGCTTCCCTTGAGGAACTGGCTTTCTGCCTCCTGTCAGTTAAATAATTATGCAAATAATCATCTGTCTTCTTACTTTGGCTGCTAAAAAAGATCAGAGAAAAAAATTTGTAACTGCAAATGTAACAGTTTGGTTTGAATCTGAATTTATGACGGCTTCTATTCCTTGGTTCTAATTTTTCTTTCCTGTTTTGTATTTTCTTGAAAGTGTTTATATCATATAATTGATGAAGTCGGCAGTGTTCTACACTGCATTTTCCTGAGGAAAAGTTTAGAGATTTGTTGGTGTGATGGTTAAAACTGAATGTCAACTTTATTGGATTGAAGGATGCAAAATATTGTTCCTGGATATGTCTGTAAGGGTGTTGCCAAAAAAGACTGACATTTGAGTCAGTGGACTGGGAAAGGCAGACCTACCCTTAATCTGGGTGGGCACCATCTAATCAACTGCCAGTGCCACTAGAATAAAAGTAGGCATAAGAACATGAAAAGACCAGACTGGCTTAGTCTCCCAGCATACATCTTTCTCCTATGCTGGATGATGCTGGATGCTTTCTGCCCTCAAATATCTGATTCCAAGTTCTTCGGCTTTGGGTATCTTGGACCTTTGACCACAGACTGAAGGCTGCACTGTCAAGTTCCCTACTTTTGTGATTTTGGGACTCAGACTGGCTTTCTTTCTCCTCAGCTTGCATATGATCTACTGTGGTACCTTACCTTATAATCCTGTGAGTCAATACTCCTTAATAAACTCCTCTTTATATATACATCTATCCTATTATTTCTGTCCCTCTAGAGAACCCTGAGTAATACAGTTGATTAAACAACTATTTTAACTTTTCACTGTTACTAAGACTTAAAAATGGATTTTCTCATGCAAAATTCTGTTCCCTTTACGTGAATCCAGTGGTTTTCAATGGGAAGAGTAAGGCAGCTGTCCTTGAGATATTTGCAATATTTGGAGACAATTTTGTTGTCACAACCTAGGTGAGGATTGATACTGATATCTAATGGGTAAAGCCTAGCGATGCTGCTAGATGTCCTAGGACACACAAGGCAATCCTGTTGTCCTCTGCCACTGCAAGTACAGATAGTTTTTCAAATCAAAATGTTAACAGTTCTGAGGTTGAGAAACCCTGCATTAAGATTAGCTCTTTTTAATATTATTTGCAAACAAAAACAAAAAATAAACTTCTGGGTAAGTTGCCATACCTCCTTTTCCTTTTGTAATTTTACTTAATCACCTTGTCAGTGTTCTTATATTTTATTTTTTCCACTGTACCAACACTTTTATTACTTAATTTGACTTTTCATTTTCATTAATTCCACCTTTATTATTCTTTTCTGTGTTCATTTTGTTCCTTTTCTTAACTCTCAAGGTATATATTTACTTCATGATTTGCTTTATATATTATTTAGCAAGAAAATGAAATGATGACAAAGAAATATAAAGTGCTTTGGCTCTTAAAGTTGAGAATAATAGCGTTGGTGATGAGAATTACACAAGGCCATTGCTGTTCTGCAATGGACTAGACTCAGATGAAACTCCTCTAGTGCAGGGCTCCCACTAGATTAGGATCTTCCAGTGAAGCTCACCTCCTTCAGTGGTTATTGTCGAAAATAATTGCTTCTGCCTTGTTCTCTTATGAATAATATAAACTATTGGAAATGTCTTCCAATTCTTGTTTTATTTTCCTCACAGGAGGTTATCTTCTACAATAAGGGAGTATACATCTTTAGGGAACAAAGGTCTTTGCCTCTCTGCTCTGCCAGAAGGAGAGAAGGAGATTGTGTGTTGAAGTTATAATGAGGCAAAGGATAGATAGTGTTTAGGCAGAAAAGTGATAGATATAAAGATAGATGAGGAAAATCATTTTTAAAAGAATAAGAAGACCCATCTTAAGTGTATGTTATCTTGAAAGTGTTTTTGGCAATGTGATTTTTAAGCCAAGAGCTGAAAGCTGAGTAGGAGTTTTAGTTCTTTGGCTGACAGATACCAGGAACTGCATTTCAGGAATTCATGTATGGGAATAAGGAATTAAAGCCTTTGCGATAAGAAAGTACTTGCTGAAATTGAGGAATGGAAAGATGATTGGTGTGACCCGAGCATGGTGTAGAAGCAAAAGAAGACTGTAAGGAGAGGCAGGGAGGTTAGCAAGGGCCAGATCAAGCAGGCATATTATACCATTCTTATCCTAAGAGTAACGTTTGAAGCTTTATACAAGTAATGGCGTGATGCTTTTTAAAAGATCGTTCAGGAGATAGTGAACTGAGAGTAAGCAAGAGTGGAAGTTGGGAGACAAAAAGGTAATGCTGCAGCCCAGTGAGAGACAATGGTGGTTCACATCAGGGTACTGGAGGTAGAAACGTTGATATGAGTCCATTTGTAGAGCTGGTTTGCCAGAACTTGGTGGCAGATTATTGAGATGGTAAAGAAAATAGAAAAATTAGAAATAACTTTCAAATGCTACATTAACTAATTAGATACTCTTACCATTTATTGAGATGACAAAAACTATGGAGAGATTTATTCAAGAAGGTCAGTTAGTCAGCTTGGGATATTTTGTTTTGTTTGTCTGCCTATTTGCTTTATTTTTTTCTACTTTCCCCCCTCTTTTTTTTTTTTTTTTTAAATTCCCTTGTTAGCTACTGAAGAGAATAATTCCAATAGGAAGTTGAACATGAGACTCTGAAACTCAAAGAAGGCAACTGGACTACAGATTTGTTTTTGTGTCCTTGACGTATAGATTCCATTGTGGCCGGGGAATGAATGAGTTAATTTAGGAGAAAGTTTTACCCATAGAAGTGATATCTTACAATGTAGCCTCAAGGAATCCTGACACATACCAACAGAGAATAAGGAGGAGAAAGAGAATTAAGAATTAAGAGAATAACTACAAGATTATGTTATCTCTGAAGCCAAAAAGCAAGAAATTGAACATACAATGTTTGAATCAAACAAAACTTTGTTGCATAAGCCTAGCTTTGCAAACAAAGCATAAAGCTTAATTGATCAATTTATTTTCCTAATTGTCTTAATACTATAATAATTATTTATCTTAATAGTAATAAATTGGTCAGTGATATAGAGATGCAAGTATAAAGCTGGGCTAGAAAAAAGGGAAAATTGAATGCTATTGAAATTGCATTCTCATAAAGCTGTATTAGTGAAAAGCTGAAACCTAAAAGAAAAGCACATGAAGATGTTAATTTTAGGTTTAAAAACACGATTTATTCACATACATGGGTGTTTGAAAATATTATATAGAGAAAATAGATATCCATGTTCTTTATGTGTATTCATATTACTTAAAATACAGATGTAATTAAACACACACTTGCTGTTATCTGTAATTTTTAATCCATGGTAACTTTTCAATATCAAACTATCAGTTCCATATCAATCCTGGCTGATGCTTTGATGTGTTTCTGAAATATACATGGTTTGACTAGAGCTGTACTTCAAAGAGAAATTGGCCTTTTAATGGAAAAGAACTTTTTCCCTTGTTTAGAGGTAAGTATATGAAAGTCCCAGACTAGTATAGATAAAAAAAGGACCCCTCAAAGTGTCAGAAGATCAGACAGCAGGGCAAACTCTATGATTCAGAAGTCTAAATCCTAGTCGCATCTAAGAGAATGACATTTCTTTGCCACATCATTAGAAAATTTTCTTAGTTAGGGAATAAAATAGTAAGGCAGGGTTTTTCTGAGTTTTTAATTTCATTTTAATTTCTGATTATCCTGAAAAGATTTGAGAACACAAGTTCAAGTATTTGGAATTTCTCCTTGCAATTTCACAGTAAACAAGGTTCATGATCTAGGTGAAATGTGGATGGATGATGAGTAGAATCTAAGATTTCAGGAAATATCAGTGTTCAACCCATTTTTCTAAACTTATATAATGATCAGTTCTGAATTCTTAATACTTTTGTCTGATTGCAACTTACAAGAGTCATTATTTCAGTCACCCAATGAAAACCAAAAGTACTTTAACGATATTATTTTCTGAACATCAGAGCACAGCAAAACATCTTACTATTTAGGCAAGTAATGCTTAGGCATCTTAGAGTATAAGAAAGCAATTTTGCTTTTCAAGCAAAAACTATATGTTTAAAAAAACTAACATTTTGGGGGTGAATCAAATGGTGTAATTATTCTGTCAGACAGGTACAGTAATTGAATAAGCTATTTCATAAATTGAATCATCTTAATATACTGTCATATCAAGAATTCCATTATTTTAAAAACAATGTTATTTGAATACTTGAAATATTTTAATACATGGTCATATAACTTCTTCCATCTTAGTTATATGTTGGTTTAATAAATATATTTTGATTTTGACTTCATGGCATACATATATCATCAAAAAAATATGTATACCCTAGAAACTAAAGTTCTTAAAGAATATGAGATGGGCATACTTTTCTATATGATTTTAAGTTTATTTCAGCAACGATATTTGATATACAAGAGAAAACTTAGCCAAAAACTGCCCATAAAGGCCTAAATTTTCCCTGATAATTTTATTATTTAAACCAGGAAAACAATTTAAAAAGGCAATTTTGGTGTAAATTATATGGAAATGAAGGGATAAATATCATTCTATAATATAATGGTAAATTTTATGTTGGTTGCCTAATTTATATTTCCAGACACTGTTTTCTCTCTATCAAGAAACCCAAACTAGAGTAGACATAATTTGCTTTATACTGCTAACGACAAAAACTAGTAAAGTTCACCTTGTTGGCTACACCAAGGACATCAAATCATTGATGCATTGTGACAATATTCGTCAAGGTTCCAAATTCATTATCTAAATCACACATGCCTCAGATTTTCCATCTAATGCGAGCGTGGCTCTTGCCTCTGAACCCTTGAGATTACCAGATAAGAGGGAAATGCTCCTATCTCTGTGCACACATATGTGCACTTTCAAATGCAGACATCAGAGTGAAGGAGCCACACCCAACTGCAGCAACATCTTTTCTTCTAGTGGATTCATGACCGTAAAGAAGTTTAAATAATATTTTTTTAAAAAGCCTTTATTCTAGAATATCTTAGGTACTTCGGAAAAATCCTCTCAGTATTTTTGAAATAAAATACTTTCTTTTGATATATACACATTTGATGTATTTTTATCATAATAAATATATATGTACAAAAATGTAATAAATATATATTGTAAAATATATATCCAAATTACATATTTTATTGTAATATCCTGACATTCAACAAAAGATTACATTTTAGATCAAAGCCTAAAGTAAAATATGAAAAGACAATATAAAATTAAATAACATTTTTAGTGAAAGTCATCTTCAGCCATTCTATGATCAAAACTCTAATTATTCTGTGAGAACAATTATGAACTGATCACAAGGAAATAAGACCATCGAATGAAAGGGCATAGCAGTACATTGCTTATGAAGAATCAAGTGCAAATATACTTGGGAACATTCCAGCCTTCCACTTGAAGATAAAATTAGTTATGCCAAACAAATGTCTAACTTTCTCCTGTGATTTCTTTATAGAAAAATGGCCTGCCAGCACGGATGTTTAAATGGGCTGTCCCACCTGACTGTTTTATTTATCATGCAATAGAGTATGCATCTTTAAATTTAACACCTTCTGAGTTGAAACAACAGAGCAAGATCTATAAAAAGTAAGTCTGCAGAAGCCAGACTCTAACTTAATGAGATATTATTTTACCACTTCTTAAGAAATGTGAACTATATTGACACTGTAGAGAAGAGTGAAAAGCAAAAGAACATTGAAACAAAAATGAACCAAACTGAATTTACTTGTTTCCCAGCCCCAGAGATAATAACTGGAAAATCACATTACTTACAAACATCTGGACCTGAAATACTTTGGAGGCACCTGGAGTAGTAAAGATCTGGTGTCAGGTTTTTGTCTTTAGTCAATTCATTAAGCTGCAAGGGGCCTAGAATATTAGATCACATTAGTCTCCTAAAATTGCCATAACACGTCTGTTTGGATAGGAAAGTACACTTCTTTTTTTCTGTTGGAAAATAAAATATTTTCCTTTGAGAGCTGGTCTTTGTTCTTTGGTGGAGCCAAGAAATGTGTACTATTTTATCAAGCTATATTTTAAGTAGGATTCAGAAAACATAATAAAATGAAATGCTTTATTTTTCAGTATTAAATTTGCTGATATAAATTGTAAAAATGTGAAGATAATTTAAACTTATATTTAGCCTAAACAGAGATAATAGTTTGGTGCGAGAATATAGGTTAAAAATTTCTGCATAATAAAATGGACTGAAAGGCTATTCCTGGCTACAGAGATAATGCCACATTATGTTTAGAAAGCATGCAAAGAAGCGGGAAAAAACTTTTTTTTTTCCAGTTAATAGTACCATATTATTTCTATGAAGACAGTATTTTTAGAATCTTTCTAACATGTGATGAGAAAGTCTGATGTCAATATAATACTAGGTTTGATATCAACAATTTGAATATGAACACTTAATCTCCAATTCAATGAATATGAGGATGTAATTTCACTGTCACAAAGTAAATGATTAAGCAACAGGTCTGTAATCTATTTTTTTCCTATCTGCCCAGTACCTGAGACGCAGTTCCCAGAAGTTAGCAGCACACACTTCACAATTATGCTACATGGTGTCACTGATTACAGCTGTCCCTGATATGAGAAAGAGTATACAAGAAGTACAACAGGCCAAATAGGTGTTGTATACTATTATAGAATTAGCCATCGAATGAGTTCTTTTCAGTCCCAATTTTGAAATCAAACTAGGAAAATGTGCATTCTCACATAACGGGATCTAGTATACATTTGCTGTTTTGCCACATTAATATTTTAATTCACCAGTTTATTGAGATGAGACTTGCACTTAATAATCATTATGAGCAACATAGTGAACTATATTGATGATATCATGAAAACTGCATTCTCAAAGGAAGAAAGGAGAAGGAGTTAAGAACATAATCACTCACATGACAAAGAAAGTCTGATAGATAAATCCAGCTAAAATCCAAAGCTGAGTTCAACCTTGGAAATTTCTGAGACCTATGTGGGCTCCTACAACCAAGAGCATTTCTCAAAGTTGAAAAATAAATTGTTATATGTACAGACCCTGTCTAAAAGCAAGATGCTCACAGACTGGAAGGTAACATTTCTCCTAGAAACCCTAACAGTTCACCATTGCCTTGCTACATTGTCAGGCAAATGCGCCCTAAATACCTGGACAAAAAAGATCACCCTTGAATGAGATCCTTATTTATGGAAATACCTGTGAATTTAGAGGAAGAATGAAAGTGGACCATGTAGATGTCCACAAAATGTTCATACCAGAGGGCTCAAGGAACAAGAATGCTAATGAAGATACCTCAGTCAGATCACTGGAGCCAGTTAACTGATTTTATTAAATGAGCAGCCTTGGTGTGTGCTCAGCCATGTACTAAATAAGCAGAATCATAGCACATTTATGTTGTACCTGACAAAATGGCTGAAGTAATAAGAAACTGCATCCAATGGCAACAGAAAAGAAATCACTTGGAAATGGCTGTGAGTAAAATTCCCCAAAGACAAGAGCCTGCATAAAGCTTGCAAGTGGATTATATTAGACCTCTATCAGGGACCCCAGGAAGCTACAAATGGGTGTTAACTAGGATTGACACCTATTATGTTCTTGGATTCACTTATCCTGTAACACAGGCAACTGTGGAGAACACAGTGAGTGGTTTGGAACAGTGAATTATTTATCATTCAAAAAATCTGGACATACTACTTGTGAGCAAATTAGGCACTTTAGTGCGACTAGTATGCAGAAATGAGCATGGAGACATAGTGCCGCATAACCTTGTCTCATTCCCTATTCCCTCCAAGCACAGTCGACCAACTAAACACCTGACAGCCAAAGCATATGGTAAAAATAAATTTATAAAGACTTAAATGTGTGCCCTCAGATTGCTTAAGGGAGGACTCTACTGGAAGGCTGGAGATGGAGCTAAGAAGAAATATTAGCAAGACCATAGTGATTACTGGAACTTTGGTTAAGCAATAGATCTGAGCTGGTAATCCCAGCAAAGTGTGTGGGTCAAAACAGGTAATACATAACAATGGGATTGTTAAGTTAGCAAATGGAAGAAACCACTAAGTGGACTTTCATCCCAGGAGGGAATGCAATCATACTATTTCCGTGAGAACACCTTAGGGAAAGAGAATGCTCTTCTCTCTTAGATCTGGTGCTCACTCATTGGTAATGTTGGGAGAAACCTTCAGAGCTGATTTCTATGGAGAATGGAAATTGGACTCCTGACTCTTTGTAGGTTTGCAAATAAATACTCTATCTGGATAATTCAGAGAAAAGAAGTGGCACAGCACATAGGCCCAATGTGCCAGGAGCTGACCGTGTAAGTGAATGTACTACCTAGTAAGTAATAATTAGAATTTCAGGTGATTTCTAAAGAAAAAGAGAAGCCAGAAAACAGGGAAATATCTTCCAATGTTTGAAATCAAAAGGTCACCTTTAATTGTAAATGCAGAAAACATTTAAAAAAGAACAAAAGTGATTATACGCATTTTTAGATAAAAGAGGAAAATGATCACTACTAACTGATCTTTACTGAATAAAATTTAAAAGAACACTTGACCCTTGAACAACAGGGATTTGAACTGCAGGTCCACGTATACACAGAGTTTCTTCTTCCTCTGAAAATTGTTGCAACACCTGAGACAACAAGACCAACCTCTCCTCTTTCTCCTTCTCGTCAGCCTACTCAGAGTGAAGATGATGAGGACGAATACCTTTATGATGATCCATTTCCACTTAATGATTAGTCAATTTTTTTTTTCTTTCTTAATGACTTTTTTTTTTTTTTGAGACAGAATCTCGCTCTGTCGTCCAGGCTGGAGTGCAGTGGCGCCATCTCAGCTCACTGCTCAGCTCACTTAAACCTCCTGGGTTTAAGTGATTCTCCTGCCTCAGCCTCCTGAGTAGCTGAAACTACGGATGCTCATCACCATGCCCAGCTAATTTTTGTATTTTTAGTAGAGAAGAGGTTTCACCATGTTGGCCAGATTGGTCTCTAATTCCTGACCTAATAACATTTTTCCCTAGATTATTTTGTTGTAAGAATGTAGTATATAATACATGCAGCATACCAAATATGTGTTAATCAACTTCTTATGTTATTGGTAAGGATTCTGCTCAACAGTAGGCTATTAGTAGTTAAGTTTTGGGGGAGTCAAAAGTTATAGGATAATTTTCAGCTGTGTGAAGAATCAGTACTCCTAACCCCCACATTGTTCAAGACTCAATGTATATAGATTCCATAAACACTCACGCACATTTTCAACAGATTTATTTCTATTTCTCCTTTATGGAAGTTGAAAACATGACTGAAATTTATATGAACATACAAATGACCGAAAAATAGCTAAGATACACTGAGAAAAAAAAAACAGACAAATTTTTCGACAGCCGGATGTTAAAAATTGTTAAAAAGTTATAGTAATTAAATAAGTGACTTAAATGAAAGATAAAATACACCAGAGTCTAGACACAGGCCCATATATACATAGTCATTTACAACAAATGTGCCACAGTAGTTTCAAATAGAATAGTGGGAAAGATTGTCTTTACCACAATTTCCAACAAATTAAAATCCATAAAACATAGAAAAAAAATGATACTTAAAAGTTACCCAAAAATCAACTTCAAGTAGCTACTAAATCTAATGTAAAAACAGGAAGGACAGAGGAAGGAAGAAAATAAGGAAGAAAAAAAGGGAGGAAGAAAGAAAGGAAGCAAACAAAGTAGGAAGGGAAGGAGTGAGGGAGGGAGGGAGAGAGTGATGGAAGGACAACAATTATAAATAGGACCAATGTGGATATAAGAGAATGAACCAGGAAGAATATGATATAAAAAAAGGGTTAGTTAGGAAGGTTAGTAATGAGTCTGACTACAGTTTTATTTCAGGATTTGTATCTGATTTGTTTCTAAGTGTTGAGGCCGTTGAGAGGAAGTATAACTGGAAGAGGGAAGAATGGATACTGGAGGGCTGCTTTGTACAAGTGGAAGACGGTGTTGATGGCAAGGGGCATTGATTGGCTGTCACCCAAGGAGCTTCACAGGCTCTTGGTGAATTTGATAGTTTTACTAGCACCTCAAAAGAAGACCAAAGCATGTATAAATAGATGGTTTCGCATGCAGTTGATGAAGGGAGAATGACAACATTGGTTTTGAATTTAGAATGACACCCATAGGCTGGGCGCGGTGGCTCACGCCTGTAATCCCAGCACTTTGGGAGGCCGAGGCCGGCGGATCACAAGGTCAGGAGATTGGGGCCATCCTGGCTAACACGGTGAAACCCCGTCTCTACTAAAAATACAAAAAATTATCCAGGCGTGGTTGCGGGCGCCTGTAGTTCCAGTTACTAGGGAGGCTGAGGCAGGAGAATGGTGGGAATCCTGGAGGCGGAGGAGCTTGCAGTGAGCCGAGATCGCGCCTGGGCGACAGAGCGAGACTCCGTCAAAAAAGAATGACACCCATAACGATCCCATGGAATGGAATACTCATTCCCCCGCTCACCATTTTGAGGGGATGACTAAATAAATGTATGCCTGGTTAGCCTAGGAGCAGAAAAAAGGCAGATGATGTAAGCGTTGGTAGCACCAGAATAAGCACACTGCATCCATCCCACAGAGGAATAAAGGACCACACCCAAGACTCTGGAATGCCAAAGTATGTGGATATGTGGATAAGTTTTTCTCCTCTGGCAGCATTCACATGGTCCAGCCCAGATTTACCTTTTAACTAACATTTCCAGTAACTTCACAGCTGACCATTCCCATTCTGATTGAAACATCCTTTAAATGTGTGGTATATTTAAGCAAGGCACAGTCAACATTGCAGATAGATGTTGAAGTCCTTCTCTTGCATTATCATGAAATTGCAAGCCTATACTTTTAATTCATTGTGCATTAATTTTACTGTTTATATATGGCATAATGAGAGCTGAAGCAAGCTGGACTTCCTGGGTCAAGCCGGGAGTTGAACTCTCCTGTCTAGCTAAAAGATTGTAAATGCACCAATTAGCACTCTGTAAAATGGACCAATCAGCAGAACGTGGGTGGGGCCAAATAAGGGAATAAAAGCTGGCCATCCGTGCTAGCAGCCCTCTGGAACCTTTGTTCTTTTGCTTTTCACAATAAATCTTGCTGCTGCTGCTCACTCTTTGGATCCGCACCACCTTTAAGAGCTGTAACACTCGCCCTGAAGGTCCGCGGCTTCACTCCCGAAGTCAGCGAGACCACAAACCTACTGGAGGGAAGAAACTCCAGACGCATTTGAACATCTGAAGGAACAAACTCTGGACACACCTGTAACATCCACCGTGAAGGTCCGCGGCTTCATTCCTGAACGCGGCTTCGTTCTCTTCGTTAGCGAGACCAAGCACCCCCAGAAGGAATAAATTCCGGACACAATAAGACAAACTTCTTCTTCTAATTCAATGTACTTAAATAATTCCTTGCTCTTGGCCATAGGCTAACAACATGGTACAAGTCTAGATTTAATTTAGTTTGGTATTCATTGAATAAACATGAATCTCATAAACATGTTCAATGAATGACTTTGAAGTGTTTGTTAAAGTGAGTATCATAGGGTTTTTAATGCTATTTATCTCCTTGAGTTTTGGAGCATAATATTAATATGTGTCACATTGCCTTTTGTCATTCAGTGCGGGATTTAGAAACTCCTCAGAACAACCTGAATTTGAAACTTAAAGGACTATTTAAAAAAAATTTTTTTTTAGTATATTCTGTATGTACTTATATACTTACATCTTACTCATTTTTTTTTTTTTTTTTTTTTTTTTTTTTGTGGCAGGGTCTCACTCTGTTGCCCAACCTGGTGGGTACTGACACCATATCAGCTCCCTGCAACCTCTGCCTCCCGGGTTCAAATGATTCTCATGCCTCAGCCTCCCGAGTAGCTGGCACTACTACAGGTGTATGCCACCATGCCCAGCTAACTTTTTTGTATTTTGGGGAGAGACGGGGTTTCACCATGTTGGCCGGGCTGGTCTCGAACTCCTGACCTCAACTGATCCACCCACCTTGGCTTCCCAAAGTGCTGGGATTAGAGGTGTGAACCACTTCACCTGGGCTAGATCTATTTCAGATTTTCAGTTCCATCATCATGTCAAGGTCTATATCTGTACTCAAGTCTATATTTACATAACTGAAATTTATTTTAATCCTAAAGAATTGGAAAATTCTTCAGGATTTTCAAACAATGAGAGGATATATTTCTACTCAATCAAAATTTTCCTTTTTCTTTCTTCTCCGGGTCAAAGCTTAGAATGTTTAGTAGCAAGCCTTTTCCTCCCAAGATTTGACCTTGTACTCAGCTATTGCATCAGTTTTCTGTAGTGTAAAGTTTACACAATGACATATTTTAAGTTTTCATTTTAAATGTTATTATGTAATGACAAATTATAGTTGCATATATTTACGAGGTAAAGGGGGATGTTATGATTTTTTGAATATAATTTAGAAATAATAAATTAAGCTAACTAAAGTTTCTATACCTCAAATATTTAACACTTTTTTTGTAACGAGGGCATTAGATATTTATGTTTTTTTTTTTCTCCTGTCTAAATGAGCATCCATCAAGGATGAATGGATATAGAAAACATGGTTACATGTATACAATGAAATGCCATTTGGCCTTAAAACAAGAAGAAATTCTGTCCTTTGTGCAACATGGATGAGATTGGAGAACATTATGCTAAGTGAAATAACACAAACACAGAAAGATAAATATCATGTGTTCTTACTTATATGTGGAATCTAAAACAATTAAACTAAAAAAAGCAGCAAGTAGAATGGTGTGGTTACCAGAGGCTGGGGAGTGAGAGGGACACGGAGGTGATGTTCAAAGGGTACGAATCTTCAGCTAGTCGATAATATATTTATTATATAGACTACAGAAAGAAACATCTTTCTGTACTGACCTATCTCCTCTGCTTTTCACTATAATTAGTTATTACCCATATTAAGAGGAGTTTCATTTTAAATCAGGTTTACCAGAAGCAGATCCGGGGATAAGGCATCGGTGTGGGTGTGCTAGTGATTTATCAAGAAGGTACACAGAGGACAAACTGATAAGAAATTGCGGAAGAAAGAGAGGCCAAGCATGGATGTGAATTCAAAAGTCCCCAAGCAGATTCTTTGGGTCTTGCCCCTCAAGGCAACTCTGGAGTATAACTCATGCCACAGGGCGATTTCTTCCAGAGGCCACGGCTTAGGGTTTTCTTGCTCTTGCACCTAGGTATAATATGTTATGGACAGCCTGAGAGGGATGGATGAAACCCAGCACACTCTTGTTGTCCAAGCATGTGCAACATGGATCCCTTAACCCTAAAACAGCAATCCAAAGTGGTGTCAGGTACAGGCAGTTGGAAACAAAAGCACACAGGAAATGAGAAAAGTTCTCAGAGAAGATAGGAAAAAAAATCTGAACACTTTGGGGGGTCGAGAGGTGGTCGGATGACTTGAGGTCAGGAGTTCAAGACCAGCCTGACCAATATGCTGAAACCCCATCTTTACTAAAAATACAAAAAATTAGCCAGGCATGGGGGTGGGTGCCTGTAATCCCGGCTACTCAGGAGGCTGAGGCAGGAGAATTGCTTGAACCTGGAGGCAGAGGCTGCAGTGAGCTGGGATGGCACCACTGCACTCCAGAACTGGGCAGAGCACTTCCCTTGAACTTCTTGCATTAGAGATCATTCCATTTCTGATTCAGCAAACATTTATCAACCATCTTCTATTTTTCCGACATTAGGTCGAAAGCTGAAGACAAAGAGGTGGTTAAGAACAAGTTTCTGTCATCAAAATTGTATAATCCAGTGGGGACAGGGGAGGACCTGCAAATCATGATAAGGAATGCTCCAGCAGGGCATTGCACAGGTGTTCTGGAATCACAAATCAGGGACGTTGGTTGCTTTTGGAAAAGTGTATGTGATAAAGTTTACTTGAAGAAGTGCCCTTCCATCTGGACCTCTAAGTTCAAACAGGATTACTCTAGTAGTTGTGTCATGTTTTTCATTCCTTTTACTGTCAATGTTTTCCAGACTCAATAATTTAAATTTCTGAAATATGATTGCCTTGAGCCCAATTCTCCTAAAACCCATAAGATAATTAATAAATGACCCAATGGCCTTTGTTCAGCATTTTTTATAGCAGTTTCTCTGTAGCATTTTATATTTTTATTGCTGTCATCATCATAAAACTCTCTTTTTCTTTAGTTGTGCTGGCCCTGGCCTGTGCCCACTTTCTTTGTGTCTGTCTCATCTCTCTGTTGCCTGGATTGTTTATTCTTTTCTTTGTAAGTCTCGTGTGTCATTTGCTGAGGTGTAATCTTCAGTCCTTGGCTCTGCTTTCTGTTCTGTGTTTGTTTTTCCCTTGAACACTCTCCCTGGGTCACAGCTTCGGAAATCTTCATAATAATATCTTAATTTTTTTTCTTTAAATTTGGCTCTATTCTTTCTCTGAAATCTCACTTTAGTTCTAGGCACTACACTTTAAAGAAAGACACAGTGAAAGCATTGAAAGCACATCAAATGATGTTTAACCTAAAGAAGAGAAGATTCAATGGGACATGAAAAGCGCCTTCAATTATTTGAAAGGCCGTTATGTGAAAGAAGGATTAAGTTTATTTTGTGTTTCCACAGGGAACAGTTACCACCAAAGCTTAGAATTTTAAGGAGGCATACTTTTGGATCAGTATAAGAGGAACATTTATAAAAATTGAATTGGCAAAAAAACATTAAATTGGTGGAAAAACAGGAAATTTTCCTGTCATTAAAAGAATGTCAAACACAGGTGGAATGACAGTTTGCTAGGGATGATGTTTAAGGGGATCAATAGATCAGATGAAGACACAGCCTTGTAGTTTTTAAAGTCCATTGCAACCCAGAGATAATATTGTGCTATGATCCCCTTGGATTTTCCATTCTTTGCTCAGCTCAGGCATATCTTTAACATAATTCATCATGTTCCTTTTTAAGTTCACTTTCCAGATGACTTCCCAGCTGCCGGCACAACTCTCTCTCCACAGATCATCATGCACATTTGAAACTTCAGCACCATCTCTGCCTCATTTTCGTCCTTTGTTTCTCAGAGGTAACCAGTCTTCCAGTCCAGTCCATTGTCTCTTGGTAAAGCTTCTTTCATTATTCCTTTATCTTTCCCATGACAAACCAGGCAATTCAGAACTTTATCCAGAACTCAGGCATGAATAAAGTAAATTTTGCTCCATAGCATTCTCTGGTTCGAGATTCCATTCCCATAATTTAGGATGTAGAATATCTCAGACTACCTTTAAAAACTTCACTTTCACTTAATAAAAAGCATATAAGTAACAACTATACAAATACAATTAAATTTCTTTAAATTGATTTTACATTATACTAAAGCATCATATCATTAATTTTCCCTTTAACCAATATTTCGTTATGTTAACAGCATAAGCCTTTTATCAACCAATGTTTGAGTGTTTCCTAAGATAAGCTGGCCTTTCTCTCAAAAGTTGCAAGCACACTTTGTCTTGAATACATCTTTCTAATTCCTTTATCTATGTGGTGGTTTTAACCCTTTCCCATACTTGGTCTCTTTGTGAAACAAACAAAAACAAACACACACATTCTTTTCTATTCTATCTAGGAAAAGAGTTTTCACTTCTGAATTCCCTACATGTAGAATTCATTTGGAATGTAACAATATGCTATTGGTTTTGCTGTTGTTGTTTTCTTTTTGACACGGAGTCTCACTCTGTCTCCCAGGCTGGAGTGCAATGGTGCCATCTCAGCTCACTGCAACCTCCGCCTCCTGGGTTCAAGTGATGCTCCTGCCTCAGCCTCCTGAGTAGATGGGATTACAGGTGTCCACCTCCATGCCCAGCTAATTTTTGTATTTTCCGTAGAGAAGGAGTTTCACCATGTTGGCCCGGCTGGTCTTGAACTCCTGACCTCAAGTGATCCGCCTGCCTTGCCCTTCCAAAATGCTGAGATTACAGGCATGAGCCACCGCACCAGGCCACAATATGCTATTGTATTTTATATAAATTTCAATTTATATACTTAATATATTCTAAGTAAAGCAATTAACCTCTTGAGAGAGAAACTCTTGTGCTAAGCAGAGTGCCCAGCATTTCAAAGTTTTTGTTTGAAAATATATATATTATATATATGTGTGTATGTATAATTGTTTTCTTTGTTATAATTATATATTTAGCACAATGTGCATCTAGTGAGTTCTCAATTAACATTGTCAAAGACAGGACCAGATTCCCCATCCCCAAGTGTGGATGTACTGTGAAATAAATCTGGGAACCAGAGAACTGGGAGAGCCAGAATAGGTGAGGATACTACTGATGTGTCAAAATTGTATATTGTGTATGGTCCTAGCAGGAAATTTGTATGGAATAAATGTTTTTTTAGTTCAATATATTTTATTAACAAACTACATGGAAGAACATGGAAGACAGACAACTTCAAAAACATGTACATTTGTCTAGGACAATTCAGTTAGAAACACAGAGTGTATGAATGGAATCTATTATATGATAAAATACCACAAATATAATTTAATTTCTAGCAAGAAGATATTTAGTTTCTTTAAAAGATCCCAATGCTGGCATGTTAAAAAACATTAACGGGTTTATTTACACTGTCATGAAGTTGAAATGCTCAATCTTGTCCACTGAAATATTTTGACTTGCATTAGTGTCTCATGGTTTCATATTTATATGAAAAATTTACACATAAATTAAGAGAAAAAACCTTAATGTTTGATTCTATCTCCTATTTTCCTATATTTAGTTATCTTTTGACACTATGAACGACAACAAAAATGTCTTCCTGATACAGGAGAAAGATACATTGTTTTAGTTTCTAGTTTGCTGTTTGTTTATTTTTATTTATATTTGTTTTTGTTTTTGTTTTTGTTGTTTTTTTTCGAGACAGAGTCTTGCTCTGTCACCAGGCTGGAGTGCAGTGGCGCAATCTCGGCTCACTGCAACTTCCGCCTCCCAGGGTCAAGCAATTCTCTGCCTCAGCCTCCCGAGTAGCTGGGATTACAGGCGTCCACCACCAGGCCTGACTAATTTTTTGTATTTTAATAGAGATGGGGTTTCACCACCTTGGCCAGGCTGGTCTGGAACTCCTGACCTTACGATCCATCCACCTAAGCCTCCCAAAGTGCTGGGATTATAGGCGTGAGCCACCATGCCCAGCCTTATTTGTTTCAATAATAGAATGTTTCCTATCATGGTGAAACTTAAGCACATTCTTTAGCTGAAGTTCTTTGGGGTAGTTGTTATATGATTGACATGCACAGCACCCACCCGCGTTGGTGTCTTCAAACAGGCTTGCCAAGTAGGACTCACATGGTTCTGGCAAAGCCCCAGTGGTTGCACTCTAGAAATGCAGATATCTTCTGAACTACTGGGCAATTTCCCCTACCAGATGCTGGAAGAATGCTTCTATCTGATGTTAAGGAGCGTTATGTTACTAAGCATTGAGGTGAGATGTCTGCACCACTCAACAGAAGGTCATCTTTGCAAGCAGCTTTTATATTTAGTCACTTCCTGGTTAATTTAACCTGTTGCCAGTGATATATTTCTTCACAATTCATTACTTAGCTACTTCTCTTTGGGCGGCAACTCAGCTAGTAAGGCAGCTCTTTTGCTCTAGGGAGCAAAAGCAACAGGAAGAGTTAGGTGAAAGGAAGGAAGTATTGAATACTGCATGCAAATAGACCACCTTCAGGCAGAAGGCATCCTAGGCTTAGCCTGCTTGAAATGAAACTAACCAAACATAACCATCCATCAACAACAAAGTCAATGTTCAGAATACTTACACAGCTGCTCATGTTACCTGATTTTAAGCATTTTAAATTGAGCAAATATTGCTTTAAAGATGAAAACATGGAATATTAAACATATTAAGAGATATTGCTTTGTACAGACATGATGGGTTGTTCTAAGTTTCCAATTCTCCACCTATAGATTTGATAAGAGGCCATATTTGTTACCTCCTATGGTAAACGTGATTAAGCTGAAGAGAAAGTTCAATACATATTTAAAGTAGATTGGCGATTTCTTTTCATTGTCTAGAGAGGTCATAAGCTTAATCTTCTGTTTTTTTTTTGAAACAGTTTTGAATAAGAGGAAATTCTTTTGTGAAAGAAAAGGTATTAACCACATAGATATTTAGAAAAAGGATACTTGTTTACTGCAATTGGATTTTAATATTAAAGCTGAATTAAGAGTGTGTTGTTCAGCTCTCTAGAACTTCCTGTGAATAATTCATAGTATCTAATATACCTCCTCTTAATTTGGTATCACCAGGACATTTACTTTATGGACTGAATATGAAAGAGATTTCTTCTCATCAGATGCATGAATTAGCTATGAATAGGAAATAATCTTTTAACTTAACTTTATGCATTTATTTATTTTTTTCCTTTATCATCCAAAAAAGAAGGTGCGGAAATGACAAACAAACAAACAAACAAAAACTTTATTTTTCCTTTTTGTGATCATTTTCTTTTATCAGAAAAAAAAATAGTATACATTCTATGGGAGATTATTTTTTGAAATGTGAGGACTCCTTATTATAACTCATCTTAACCTATGTTTAGTTTTATTTTCCTTGAGAAAAACCTGGCAATCCAGAGTATTTTAATTTCTTCATTTTTGCTGTGTTTTATAAATGCCCATAGTGTCCAAAAGGTTCCCTAAGAGTGGATAGTTAAAAAGCTCCTTTTCTTTTCTTCACAGAAGTTCTTTTTGCAAGTGTGAAGAAAAAGAGCCTTAGGGCTTTTTCTTCTCCCTCTAAAAACTACTCAAAGTTCTTCATCTGATTGTATAATTGTGAAGATGATTAACTTCACAGTAACAGCAGAACTTTAATCCCAGCACATGAATAGTACACTTTGATGTTGTTTATGACTATAATACACCACCCATTCATTTAAATATTATAGGAAAAATCAATCTACTCAAGGGAACGTGTGAGTTTCCTTCTTGGCCCGATTATAATAGGTATGAGATGAATTTAATGAGTTTTAAACATTAAACATACTTTATGTAAAGATTTATTCTTTTGTTGTATTAATGGAAGTTGAATGTATAGTTTCCTTATGAAATACTTAAGGAAATACTTTCCTAGAGAAAAACTAAACTTTGTTTTTCTTTTCGTTTCTTTACACATGTATGAAAATCCTAAGAAAAACCTTATTCATCAAATACATATATTACTACCATGAATGTTTTCTGAAAACTGTTTTTTGTCTAACAGTTTAAACTGTAATACTTTCTACGGGTAAGCCCAAAGGATCATTATAAGGTAAATATCTTCAAAAGAAAATAAAAGAAAAGAAAATGGTACACTAGAGAGTACTTATTGGAGATTTGAGAACCAGGAAATCCTAGAAGAAGTATATTTGAGGAAGATTTTCCGTAAAAATGAAAACATAGGGATATTCTGCTTATTTTAAAAAAAAGAAATTTTGAAAATATTTTCCTGAATGTTATTCTTTTAATAGTAGAAACAAGAGGCAATGATGATATCTTGGTTCAATCTAGGAGGCATACATAGAATTAAGTACAATCACCAAAAGTAAAATACAAGTATAAATGACATTAAGACAAGGAGACCAAGTGTAGGTACTAATTGCAATTGTGAATCTGACTTCTATTTGTTCTATAAGAATTTATGTGTCTTTGCTGAGACTCAATCAAACCTAGTGAAAATTAGAAATAAGCATGTCTCTTCAGTCCCTGAGAGGGTACAAAAAATTAACTAATGGGTACTGGGCTTAATAGCTGGTGATGAAATATTCAGTACAACAACCCCACAGCACAAGTTTACCTATGTAACTAACCTGCAATTTTACCCCTGAACTTAAAAGACAAGTTAAAAAAAAAAAAAGGAAAGAAAGAAGCATATCTCTATGTCTATATTTATTGATCTTTTTGTTGACAGTCAATATTTTACAGCAAATCAATTTAAAAACATATTAGAATAAAATGTCAATTCTGTTCGCCACAAATGATACGTGTATATGCATTTTGTATATATGCAACTGTGGTTTCTTCCAAGATGTTGTAACATGTTTCTTCAAATCAGAACACATTGGCAAGATTTTATTAATAGATTCTAGTTTTTAGAATAGTTTCAGGTTCATAGCAATATTAAGTCAATGTACAGTGTTCCCATATCCACGCTGATTCCCATACATACACAGCCTCCCCACTATCCACATTCTGCACTACAGTGATACATTTGTTCCAATCAGTGAACCTATATTAGTACATTATTATCACCCAAAGTTCATAGTTTACATTAAGGTTAATTTTCAGTGGTGCGGATCTAAAAGTTTTGACAAATGTATAATGGCACGTATCTACCATTGCAATACCATGAAGAATAGTTTTGCTGCCCTAAAAATAATCTGTGCTCTACCTATTCATCCCCCTCTCCCCCTAACCTCTGGTCTCACTGATATATTTTTTGTCTCTTTATTTTTGCCCTTTTGATAATGTCATAGAGTTGGAATTATACAGTATGTAGCCTTTTCAAAGGAGATTCTTTCATTTAGTAAATGTGCATTTTACGTTCCTCAGTGTTTTTTTGTTGCTTGATAGCTCTTTTGTATTTTAAGAACTATATCATATTCCACTGCCTGGACGTACTACAGTTTATGTACCCATTCACCTACTGAGAGACATGTAGTTGCTTCCAAGCATTCACAATTATGAATAAAGCTATTATAAACATCCATTTGCAGGTTTTTGTATGGACATGTTTTTAGTTCATTTGGGTAAATATCAAGGAGTGCAATTTCTGGATCATATGGTAAGAGTATGTTTAGTTGTAAGAAACTGAGAAATTTCCTTCCTAAGTAGCTAACCATTTTGCATTCCCAGCAGTAATAAATATGAGTTCCTGTTGCTCCATATCCTTCCTAGCATTTAGTGTCTTTGCTGTTTTGGATTTGGGTCACACTAATAGATTTATAGTGGTAATTCATTGTGGTTTGAATTTGTTTTTCCCTTTTAAAGTATATACATTTTATGACTAACAGATCATGGAAATCTTCATAATAATACGGAGAGAGAAAGAAAGAAAGAGAAAACTGAACCTGACTTTGAAGGATTATGGTTTAGTAAGGATTCTGAGTTCTACTCTAACTTATTCTATTTTTGTTCTTTCATGGAAATGCTAAGAACTTTACTTCTGGATTCACTTGAATGATTCTCATGAAAATCTACATAATTTCTAGATTCATACTATTGTTTTAAAAATCAAATAATCCTTACCTTATTTCAGACAGGCATTTAGCTTTATGTCAATATAAGTGATCTACTTGTATAAAACTGACATTTATGAACTGTAAATTATCTGGAAAGGTAGGATATTGAAACTACCTTTGCAAAAAGTTATAACTGAGGCAATTATGACAGTGAAAGAGATAAGACCTCACTGACTCTATCTTGCCTGGGGACCGGTCAGCCTTTGTAGGACTAACAAATTAGCTACAAGACTAGAAATTACTGGTTAGGGGACATGCGGGCTCTGGCTGCAAGAGGCCGAATCTCCCCAAGTTGCATCTAAGAATAACATCACTGTTGGAAAGCCTAAGATTGCTGTTTGAGATATTTTGCAGACCCTGCATTCCGATGCACCAGCTGATACCACTCAGATCCATAATCTGGCTCAATCAGTTCTGTGATTCCACCCAGGAACAGAAGACAGCGAGAAGAACTCACTTTGACCCCCTATGGTTTAATCTTCAAATCCATCAGTCAGCATTCCCCACTTCCCGAGCCCCTTCCCACCAAATTATCTTTAAAAACTCTGATCCAATCCTTGAGTTTTCTCAGGGAGACTGATTTGAGTAATAATAAAACTTTGGTTATCCACACAGCCCGGTCTGTGTGAATTACTCTTTCTCCATTGCAATTCCCCTGTCTTGATAAATTGGCTCTGTCTAGGCAGTGGGAAAGGTGAATGCGTTAAGCAATAACAATATTGTTAATTAAAGCGATCCTGATGACAAATAAACACGTCAAGATGCCCAACGTCATCAGTTATTAGAGAAGTATGAACTAAACCCACAGTGATATGCCACCTCACACCTATTAAAATGGCTGAAATTGTTTTTTAAATGACAATACTGAGTATTGGTGAGCAGTGAACTCATGTGTTGCTGGTGAGAATGCAAACTGGTACAACTACTTCGAAAAATTGCCAATTTCTTGTAAAGTTAAATATATACTTATCATAAGACTTGATAACCCCAGCAATTTACTCAAGAGATACGAAAATATATGTTTCTGCAAAAACCAGTATGTGACTGTTTATAGCAGCTTTATCTATAATTACTCACAACCAGAGATCCCAAATGTCTATCCACTAGTGGATGGCTAAAAAATTTTATTATATCCCATGCCAATGAAATACTACTCAGCCATGAAAAATAATGAATTACGGATATAATCAACAATATGGCTAAATCTCAAAAGCATTACGTTAAGTGGAAGAAGTCAGACACAAATGGCTACATCATATATGGTTACATGTATGCATCATTTTAGCAAAGAAAAAAATCATAGTATCATAAATCATATCAGTGGTTTCAAGAGCTAGAAGTAGTAAGGGTATAATTACAAAATGGCACAAAGGAACTTTCTGGGATGGTGAAATATTCTATATCTTGATTGCTTACATGAGTTTACACAATTATAGTTATCGAACTGTACATATAAAAGGGATAGGTCTTTCTGTATGTAAATTATACCTCAATAAACCTGACTTACAAAAATAATATTGATAAGCGCAATGTTCACTGAAAACACACAATAGGTATTAAATGTGTTATTTTACTCATAATTTTTTATTTCATTCTGATTTAGGAGTGGCAAAAAGTTATGAGTGTTAATAGTGATTCTGAATATAATTGCCTATATGCATTTTCAATGAACTATATACATACAGTTTTATAATTTTTTTCTTTTATTGTTTTTTGCTTGCTTGCTTGTTTGTTTAAAGCTGGGGTATCTATATGTTGCCTAGACTGGCCTCAAGCTCCTGGGCTCAAGTGATCCTCCCACCTCATCCTCCTGAGTAGCTGAGACTACAAGTATGGGCCACTGCACTTGGCTCCTGTTTTATTATATCAGTTGAAATGTAATTTTTTATCTGTTGATCTACTAATCATTCACATTTGTGTTAAACAAAATAATATCATGATTAAGTGTTTAGGATCTCCACACTGGATTTGTAACACAGGTATTAATTTTAAAGTAGATTTGTTACCATTGAAGTATGAGTGACTGTATTCTTACATGCATTCACAAAGTTACCAACTTTTGTCTCTGTGTACTGTATTAGTAGATTCTGTGATTAAAACAAAAAATAAGATATTAACCTTTTATTGCCATGGTGCTTCTGTCTTGTGGAATTTATGATGACTTCTATATTAAATAACCTGTTTGGTAATATTTAAACCAAACCTAAAAGCAGTTCTCTTGATTGCAATCAATTTACCATATAAGGCTTGTTTTCAGACAAGAAAACATGTTTTGTTGTTTCTGGCAGGGATGAAAATACAAAACTCTGCTGGTATAGCTACATTTTATTCCTGATTTATTGCGGCCATATTTAGATGTCTCGTCACCTGGCTGTGGATGAGCTTATCTCCTCTTGCCACCAGCGGAGGCTTCATGCATGGTTCCAGGCATAAACAACACATGCAGGGCAACAAAGATGTTCCACGAAATAGAAATACCCACAGTAGAGAACTATGGGCATTACATCAGATGGATATTAAATCAAATACCTAAAGCTTGTGATTTATAAACAGAACTCAAGATGTGATTTTAGCATTGTATTGTAAAAACTAAGTAAACGTTGTAACACTTGATTACTTAAACTTTCCTTTTTTTAGGGGAGAGGGTTGAAGAACATGAACTCATTTGTGTTTTTAGCAGCAGTAAGAGCATCTGAAAAGATGTTCATCCTTAGGCTAACTGATAATTAAGTCATAAGTTAATGAATTTATTCAAACCAGATATGTGAACTCTGAAATTAAGTAAAGGTCTTATGTGTGGCACTACCCTTGGTAGTAATAGTAAGGTATCTTATTGATTCATCATTTACTTGACCAATATGTTTTTATTAATTAATACGTATGCCAGGCACTCTGATAGGCTCATGGTCTTCATAGTGGATGAGAAAGTTTCTGCTCTAGTGGAACTTACATTGTAGGGTCTGAAGGGAAACAGCAAGTCAGCAGGTACATAACACAGATAATTTCACAGACTGATAAATGAGTTAAGGAACAGCCATCATGTGATTTGCAGGGACTGGGAATGAATGGCAGATTCTTTACGTGAAATGTGGTTCTCAGGATAGAACTGAGACAAGTGGGCTCAGGCAGACAGAGCAACAAGAGTAACGACCCTCAGGAAAGAACAAAACTGCGTGATTTGAGGAACAGCAGGGTACTCAGTGGAGCTAGATTAACAGCAGGGAAGGGGATTTTAGTAGCATGAAAACTTTGAGATACTGTCAGGGTCCATATTAAGGACAGTGGACTTACTCCAAATGAAATAAGAAGACAGTATAAAATTTCAATTAGTGGTAAAAATGATCTGATTTATATTTTTAAATAGTCCCACTCCCTCTCCATTCTCCCATCCCTACCCACTATCCCTCTTCTGCATCATCAGTGCATTCTACGGAGGGATTTTAAAGAATAGAAGTCGAAAAACCAGTTACAACACTAACACAATAGTCCTGAGATAGACGATGGTGGCTTGAACTGGGGTCTTGGTGGTAAAAATGGGGAAAAACATAAACTATGAACTTTGGAAATAGACTTGATGAAACATAGTGAAGGTGTAGATTAGAGAAAAGGCATAGAAAAAAGAGAAATGAAGAATAGGTCTTAGGATTTGCTTTGGGAAACTGGTTCCATTGGCTGAGCTGGAATAGGTCGGTAAAGGTGCAGGTTTGAACTTGGAAGTCTGGAGTTCTGCTGTGAGCACAATAACTTTCATCCATGTGGATATTTCAAGTTGGAAGTTGAAAAAGTGAGTTCAGACTTCAGTGGATAAGACACATTATTGTAATTTAGATCAGGATTAAGAAGACTTTCTTGTGAATATATGTCGATAATTTTTCCCCAAAGTTGTAGTGCTGTTTTCCCAGTCTACTATAAAAAATATGGCTTTTGAAAAGAAATGAATTCAGTTAAAGTCTTCAAAAACAAAGACGTTGTTAGAGTTTGTCCATATATTATAAGTTCATTGTTAACGTGCTGTTCAAGAAAGTCAGACAAGAATATATTCACTGGAGAAAGATAAGACATTTTCTTAAGAAAAATAAATGGTTGAAAGGAAAGTAAAATATACATAAGGGTGAGAAATTCTTTTGATCCTGTTGGCAATGAGATTCTTAAACAGCACCTCAAGTTTATAAGAAAGATAAAAAGTAGGTCCTACACATTGTCTAGAAAGCATTTAAATTCAGATGTTACAGATTCATTGCTATCACCTAGTCCAAGCCTGCATTAAAAGAGATGGTTTATTTCAAGTCCATTCATTTTCTTAGAGTCTTGTCAATTTTTGAAGCTTTGAAGAGCCCAGTTTATAATGTATGGATTTAGATAAGAAATCCTGAGAAGAAAGAAAAAATATTTATCACAGAATCAACTTCACTGAAAAAATGCTTCTCCCCCCACCCCCCAAAATCCTAGAGATTTGCAGCTTCTTTGAGTATACATTGTTTCCAGTTTAGAAAGCATAATCCTTATAAGCAGTGACCCAGTTCCATCAAAACTACCCAAGTGTTACTCTCAAATGAGTGAGGATGCTCGAATGTTATTTTGATTTTTATTTTCAGGTCATAGAAAATCACCAATCCTCTGGAAATAGTAAGTCTTATCTTTATGACTTGCTTAACATGCATTTGGCTTTCTTCCCACTCCGTGGAAATGTGCCTTGCTATGCTTCTAAAAGATGCCAGGTGCAGAAAGGCCAACCAAGGTTTGACATCCTCAACTTGAACCTGTAGGGAGGTGTCACAGATTTTACAGGTTATTGGAAATCAATGCTCATCGGAATTCTTTTTGAAGCAGCAGAAATATAACCTCGAGCAGCCTTGCAGACACAGCTAGATTTAAGTGTAAGAGTCCCCCCACTGAACTAAATATTGTCTGGAGAGATGGATTTTTGATCATGCTTATATGTCAAAGGAAAAGTCCTACTCTGTGAATTTGTATCACATTTCTAAGAGTCTGCAAACCTCGAGAACTAATCATTCCTGGTTGATGGGACACAGAAAGCAGTAAGATTTGTTTTACAACCACATTCAATTGATGTTTTCTGAATCAGTGATGCTCAAATAACAATGCCTGTTCAAAAAGATTGCATGTGCATATTTGAAAGCACAGCTGACCTGGATTTCTAGTACCACACATAGTATAAACCCTAAAATTCTTTACCGGAAGCACGTACACTCATGCACACATGCATGTGTCTGTAGGCACTTCAGAAATTGAAGCTTGCCTAGTGGACATCGTACTGTTCCAAATTCAGTAGCCCCCAAAGAAGCTGAATTCATTTTGCACTCAAAGAACTTTAAAAGAAAGAACCCGCCCCTGCCACCAAAATTACCTGCCTCACTTTAAAACAAATTTTGAAAATTAACAATTCAGTGGTTCCTGTGACAGACCTGGAATGACGTTAACTTTTAACTTCTACAATAATTATCTGGTACACGGCATCACTGTGCCTGTCTCTAGCACAGTGTATCAGCTCTAAACATGCAAATTCCCTGGTTTTCAACAAAGCAGTCCTGGAGGAAGGGGACCCTGATTAAATTTAAAGGCATCCTAGAGTTGTATAAGTGCGATGAATTATAGAAATGTAGCTGTGTATGCTCTAGTCCTTATGACTAACAGAGTTAAAATGCATTGTAATTCTTAGGTTATTCAAATACTGTTAAGATGATGTATTTATGTTGTGGAATTACATTGAAAGCCATAATGTCCAAGTCGCCAGAATGAGATGACTTGAAATATAACTTACTGTGAATACACTGGTAAAAGAAAAAAAATTCACCAGCAGAAAGTAATTTTAAAACTTATCACACTATTTTTACTTTTCTAGCTGTTTATATTCTAAGGTCCATTATACGGTCTTATTTTATGCACGGTACATTTTTTTTTTTTTAAATTTGAGTTCAATATTAGTTTATGAAATTTTAGACTATTAGTATGAAGCATTTTTAAATAGGTACTGTGCTTCCTAAAGTCATTTCCTTAAATATAATGGCAGAGATGGGTCAGCAATGGTCTTATTGCAAGTTTTACAGGTTCTAGCTCTGAAATGACAACATGCTATAGGCTGTAGGTTCTTGTCCAGGAAAATTATACCACGTAGCAAACTGAAACCTGGAATTTCTCCCTCCCGTCATTTAGTCTAAAGACAGGAAATGTGACTGCACCAGAAATCACCAGAAATCTGTGACACTACAAAATAAAGAAGATTGTGAAGTACATTTGCTTTCTTTTTTTTGAGATGAAGTCTTGCTCTGTCGCCCAGGCTGGAGTGCAGTGGTGTGATCTCAGCTCACTGCAACCTCCACCTCCCAGGTTCAAGCAATTCTCCTGCCTCAGCCTCCTGAGTAGCTGGGATTACAGGCACCCGCCACCACACCCAACTAATTTTTGTATTTTTACTAGAGATGGAGTTTCACCGTGTTGGTCAGACTGGGATCAAACTCCTGACCTCATGATCCACACACCTCGGCCTCCCAAAGTGCTGGGATTACAGGTGTGAGCCACCGCGCCCAACTGTGAAGTACATTTTCGTACTGGCCCTGCTTCATTTGGCATAGTCATGAGCTTTCTGTAGCTCTTAATACCCTATTTTTATTTCTAGTGCCACAGGATGCTAGATAATCTGAATTAGCAAGAAAAAAATATATACACTATTAAAATGTTTTCATGCCATTTTAAATCCTTATGTTCATTTTCACATATTAAATGAGGAGGTTCTGTGTCAGATCCCAAAACGTTCACGGTTACCAAAAGCAGACACTATGATTTGATTTTATTGAGATTTTCATCTGGTGGAGAAAAAATATTAATCAGTTACTAAAACAGATATAAATTTGAAAGTGTACTATAAGAGAATATAATAGAATAAATTGCAATTGTGTATGGTCAGGAAAATCTTCCCTCAGAAAGTAATAAATTGAATTATAATTTGAGAACAGGTAGGAATTAATATGCTAAACGAAAATACAAAAACCAAAAGAAGGGGAAAAAATGTATGATGTTGATTTTTGTTTTGATTTTTAAAAATGATTATTTACATTAGAATTGTTTTAGAATCACAGGAAAGCTGTAAAGTTAGTTCAAAGGGTGCTCATATACCCATATTCAGTTTCCTCTATCATTAATATATTACATTAGTGTGGTATATTTCTCACAAGCAATAAAACAATATTGACATCCTATTATTTACTGTACTTTATACTTTGATTTTAATTTTATTAATATTTCTTAATGTCTATCTCTGTTTCAGATCTCATCCAGGATACCACATTGCATTTAGTCCTCATGTTTTCCTAGGTTTCTCTGGATGGGAACAGTTAATCTGATCTTCCTTATTTTTATGATCTTGGGTGTTTTGAGGAGTGTGGCTCAGGTATTTTGTAGAAGGTCACTCAGTTGGGGTTTGTCTGAAGTTTTTCTCATATCTAGTTTGGGGTTGTGAGTTTTGGGGAGGAAGAACACAGAGGTGAAGGGCCCTTCTAACCACATCATTGATTGGGTACATGCTGTCAACCATCAACATGACTGTTCAGTGATGATGTAAACCCTGATCAGCTGACTCAGGTAGTATTAGCCAGGTGCCTCCTCTGTAAAATTCTTATTCCCTCCCTTTTCCATTCTCCATTCATATAAAATAAGTGACTGTATTAGTCCATTCTCACACTGCTATAAAGAACTACTTGAGATTGAGTACTTTATAATGAAAACAGATTTAATTGGCTCACAGTTCTGCAGGCTATACAGGAAGCGTGGTTAGGGCAGTCTCGGGAAACTTAGAGTCATGGTAAAAAGTGAAACAATTATCTTCTTCACATGGTGGCAGGAGGGAGAGAGCAAAAAGGGAAGTGCTACATACTTTTAAACAACCAGATCTCGTGAGAATTCACTCATTATCATGAGAACAGCAAGGGGGAAATCCACCCCCATGATTCAGTCTCCTCCCACCAGGCCCCACCTCCAACACTTGGGATCACAATTCAACATGAGTTTTGGGTGGAAACACAGAGCCAAACCATATCAATCACTAAGTACAGATTATGCTTGGAGAATGTGGCATTAAGGTCCACTTCCATGAGTAGGAAGTAAATTATATAAAGTATTTGGAATTCTATGTAGTACATCTGTTTTTGACATGTGTTAGCATTTTAAAAGGCTCAAAACTTAACCCTAAAGCATAACACATAAAATATTGAATGTGTCTCTATCTCAGCAACATGTTATAAATGGCTTTTATTTCCAACTTTTGTATAGTGGCTATGGTTATATTATACACAAAAATATTTTAAATAAAAAATGAAGATGTGAAATCTTCTAGCATATTTAAATCCAGAATCCACACATAATTACTACCATTAGATTTGTCTTGAAGTTGTGGCATTTTTCACTCAATCTTAACCAAAAGTCCGAGAAGTGGTGAGTTGTGGCATTTTGAAATATACAGAGTGTATATAAATTGGATTTACAGTATAAAAAAGAGAAATGAAAATTACAAAAACATCAATGTACTCACCATTCAGATTAAGAAATAAAGGAGTTCCATGTGCCTCCCCAATTTTATTTTATTTTATTTTATCATCTATGAACTATATTAAAAGAAAAAGCATTTAGAAAAATAAAATTTAGCAGAGTTCTTGTGAACAAAGAAGGATCATAAATCAGGCAGCATTAGAACCAGAACAGGTTCATAAAGCTCCACTCAGCAACATGAGTAATGAGCTTTCATAAGGAACATGGAAGCAAACAAGAGAAAACACTTGATTGGCTACAGATTGGCCTCATTTGGAACTGGCATGATGATGCATTTGTCTTGTTTGGACATAGTCTGAACATTTGTCTGCCTGTGAATGACAAATCTAGCTATGGTTACAAAAATATATACTCCTAAGTTAGCTTTTGGTTTGTAGATGTATTAAATTAGGTGAGGTTTGTTCCATAGTAACTCAAAGTATAAAGGCAGCTTCAGGGTAATGGCCTCCTGTTTATTTAATTCGGTAACTGCCAGTCTGATATTTGTGTCTCTTAGCTCCTTGTTTTGATTTATAGTTTTAATATTTATTTATGTTTCCTTTAAGTTTATCTTAACAGAATATCAATGGAAAAGTGCTTGTGTATTTTGCATATTATCTGTTAAAAATTCATTAATGTATTTGTGCACAACTTTAGTTTATTCTTAGTGTTGTTATGTTACTTTGATATATGAGTATAACCACACATACACACACACACACACACACATATATATATATAGTTTTTCCTAATACTGATGGTCATTTTAATGTTTTAACTTAATTGATATTATGAATAATATTTCTATAAATATTCTTGTGCATGTGTCTTGGTACTTGTGCATGAGAATTTCTATAAGGTATATATCTAGGAATGAAATAGATTTGAAAAAGCTACATTATTAAAATATACCAACTGCTTTCCAAATTTTTCTCCCAATTTGTATCTCTACTAACAGTATATGAGAATTATGATTGTACACATTCTTGACAATCCTTGCTATTCTTAGACTTTTAAAATATTCCCAATTTCTGTTTGTGGAATGGACTTAAGCATGGTATTAATCTCTGATTAGCAATAAAATAGAGCATGTTTAAATTAGCCATTTATTTTTCCATATTTGTGAAATACTTTCTCAGCTTTAGTGTAGAATGACTTTATTCATACTGATATAGTGGATTTCTTTATATATTCTAGACTCAATATTTTTATGAGAGAGAGTATTTTATGGGAGTTATATATTGCTAATTTTACCTCCTAGTTTTTTATATTATTTATGACAATTAATAGATGTTCTTAAATTCATCAGAGAGCAGATAGATAAGTTTTCTTATAATTTCTCTTCTCTTCTGTGCACCAAGTATAAACATTATACCCTTCATGGACATTGTGGTAACAACTATATTCTGTAAGTTCCTCATTTGTATTTGTGTTCCTTGTTTCTGTTCATTTCTTACAAATACTGTTATGATTATTGTACATTTGCAATGTTGACAATAAATTAACTTCAGATCTTAGTGATCACTGAGACAACTATGGTTTTAGGAAGTACCAGAATGACCTGCAAGCCAATGCATTTTCTTTAATTTATTTTTCTGTGTTAGGTAGTGTGTTAATTTGTTCTTGCATTCCTATAAAGAAATACCTGAGGCTAGGTAAGTTATAAAGAAAAGAGGTTTAATTGACTCACGGTTCTGCAGGCTCTACAGGAAGTGTAGTGCCAGCATCTGCTCAGCTTTGGCTGAGGCCTCAGGAAGCTTCTAATCATGGTGGAAGTTGAAGGGAGAACAGGCACATCACATTTCAAGAAGGGCAGCATGAAAGAGAGAAAGACAAGATCCTGGACTCTTTCAAACAACCAAGTTTTATGTGAACTAACAGAGTGAGAACTCACTAATCACCCAAGGGATAATGCTAAGCCATTCATGAAGGATCTGCCTCCATGATCCCATTACCTGCCACCAGGCCCCATATCCAACACAGGGAATCTCCTTTCAACATGAGATACTGGGGGGACAAACATCTAAACCATAGAAGGTAGGACATTTTATGAGATTGTATTTCAACATATTCTAATTACTTCATAGTACTTTTGAATTCATAGGTGTTTATGCTATTTTTCATTGAGCACTAACACACTTATTGTAATCCACCAAATATAGCCTAAATCGTTGATATGCTAGGCCATTAAACACAACCAGACTTGGAGAGGACAGTGTCATGCAAGATATGGCTCACATGAGCCTTTACAAAATCATCCCCAAATGTCTGCTTAATCAGTGACATAAATCATTTGGACTGAGTTGAAATTTCAAAATTTATTAGCAAGAAGAAGGTAATACATGAAAGTCATAATACTTCATTCCCCTGAAAGATATAAGTGAGAGATAAGCTTCATGTCCATTTTTAGTAAGAACATACCTGTTGTGACATTTTTTCCCATAAAGCAATAACTAGATTTCTCTATTTCTAATCATGTTTGGCTTTGAAAGATATCATGGAACATCCTGAACTGTTGCATCATACCTCTGTGAAATTTTGGGAAAGAGTTTTATATTCTCCATCTAAGTTTGTTTTATTTAGGTAATAAAATAGAGGCTTTTAATTTGTGTTTTATGACTTCCTCTTCAAGCAGTGCTGACACTTCAGTTAGTCATCTCATTGACTAGATGGAACACCTCTGGTTTATTAAGGGCTATGGTTTTAAGCTGTGAAACTGTGCAATACAATTTTGCACCCAAGAAATAAAAATTCAGAGCTAATGAGGATGTCTGTGCATTACATAGCACTATAAACACCAATCCCAACAGTAAGCCCATAATTATACTCAGTTTCTTCGATTGTAATGAATAAAGGCATATATTAATATCTCCAGTTTATTCTTCAAATTTATTACCTTCTAAACAGAGCCTCAGAGTCGCTATATTTCAACCTTTCAAGAATAGGTAGCTGGTGACTTGCCCTAATTACATTTTCAGTCCCTGAAACATGTTGGTTTCTCACATAGTGGCTCTTCCACATAACTTCTGAATAAATACTCTGTGTATAAGTACAATTTTCTCTATGTACCATAAGGCTTAGAAGAAGTAGGAGAATGGATAATGTTTCACAAAATATTTATGTAAAAGGCAACAGCAAACATTTGAAAGAAAGTATGCTTAGTGTGTTATCATAAAACACAGAAATACCTAATTGGGATATAATGTTATCAAAAGAATTTAGGAATAAATCTAAAATATCTTGTGTTAATTACAGCCCTCAATACTTAACACACAAGACAATACACTCTGTTTTATGCACATAGCAGTCAACATCGTTATCAAATGTTTCTTATGACTAGCCAAAATATGAAACAGACTCTTGAATTATTTTGACAAGTTTCTGCATATAGTCTATAAATTCAGAGAAGTCCTGCTGAATAATACACTTATGGAATTTCATTTAGGGGAAGACATTTTATCATCTAATTATTTGTCAATCTCAGCTGTACTCACTGATGAAGTCCACCTAGGAACTTGCTTCTAACTTTTGTCTCAAGGCTTTTGAGAAAAATATTCTAATAAAAAGAAACATTGTGTTGCTAGATACAAGTTAGTAATGGAATAGATTAGTGTGATTCTCACATTCTTAGGCACTTCTTAGGATGTGCAGTAAAATGAGATGTACAACCCTTACATTTAGAGAAAGGCAAGGCAAATATGCAATATATACCTGAAACATCATTGTTAGTTTTCAGCGAACATGTCCTTCCTTAAGAATCAGACTTTCTTAATCATTTCATTCTTAGGGTTTCAAAATAGAAAACAATGAATTGGAGAACACATCAATTTCCAACTTTTACACAAATATCTTTATATCTGCCTTGTAATCTGCCCAAGGGCTCTTCTGGGTTTGCCGAGTAACAGCCTCTCTATGCCAATTACCCACAAAATATGGTCAATATATTTGCTCGTTTTCTTTTTTAAATACAGAGGTTATTTTCTGTAATTCATTTTAAATATAAAATAGACCCAAAATGTAAACTTCATTAGAATGTCACTTTTGAATAGAGAAAACTAGTCCTAAAATCTTACTAACTTTTCAAGTATTTTACATTTTTATGAGTTACTGGCCAGGATGCATTGTATTATTCTCAGGAATTTTTATTTGAGATCTCATACATCTCATAATTTTATTTGGTAATTTCTAAGAGATAATTGTATTTTCAATTAGTTTTAACTGATTATAAAGACATGATAAGATTAAATGACAAGACCAGAACTATCTAAAAAATCAAGGGATATGATTTAGATATAAGAGAAATTATACACACTGTCAAAGCATGTCACATACATGCAGGTTAGCAGTCAACATGCATGAATGACAGAACACTTACAGCACTAACTCTATATGTCTGTGGGTGAAATCACTGCACAGAAATATTCATGTCAAAGACATTGTTTTACTTTTGTAGTTGAGATTTGTTAGTGTCATTTGGTTTGTTTTTCCACTATACCTGTATACATTATAATTTTGAAAAGGAGGGATTTCAAACTTTACACATATTCTGGTATGTGATGGCATCTTATTCTAAATATACAGATCTTCCACTCTCTCCAGGCTTCATGTTGAAATGCACTGTCGAAAACAGCATTTTTCCTTCCCTTGCCTAATAGTTTAGGGGATTAAAAGCATGCAATTGCAAGTGAGGGATAGAAAGAGAAATGAAGTGATTTTGAGCTGAGAGCTTTCATTAACTGAGACACTGCTGATATTGCAACAGTTCAACACCACCGTGTCACACCCCTCAAAAAAAAATCAGAAAAAAAGGTTGAGGTGCTATGAAAGAAATCAGTCTTTAAAGAAAGGATGAGCAATGTCAGAAAAATTCATGAAAAATGATATAACTATTCTGGTTGATAGTACGAATCATGAATAAATCATACACTGCAAGGGAAGCATAAAAATTGCTTGGTATCTAGGACATTGGATGCTGCGTTCTTAGAGAGAAAAATAAAGTGATACACATATTGTCCCTTGCATTTCCCATGGTAGCAAAAGGAACTGGTCATTTGAAATTTTTTACTTCTGTTTAATACAAATAGATTGTTTTCTGAAGACTATTTTAGCTTATTTCTTCATGTTTTAGAAATTTATATAGCATAACTTCAGTCAATGTCTTCCTTTTTATCTCAAAACTATTGTGTAATGACTTCAGGATAGCTTCAAATGTCCAAAAATCTCTTTTGTGGTTTACTCAAAGGAAGATTTGTTTTCAATTAATGACTTAAAATATTAATTTCTAATTTTAACATCTCAACTTTCTAAATTATTTTCATATTTAATTCTAGGGGTTAGGTTTAATGTCCCGTGGTCCCAAAGGTATGAGTTTAAACTTAAAAAGTTTGGGCCAGGCACAGTGGCTCACACCTGTAATCCCAAAACTTTGGGAGGCCAAGGCAGGCAGATCATGAGGTCAGGAGACCGAGACCATCCTGGCTAACATGGTGAAATCCCATCTCTACTAAAAATACAAAAAAATTAGCCGGGCGTGTTGTCAGGCCCTGTAGTTCCAGCTATTCGGGAGGCTGAGGCAGGAGAATGGCGTGAACCCAGGAGATGAAGTTTGCCATGAGCCGAGATTGCGCCATTGCATTCCAGCCTGGGTGACAGGGCCAGACTCCATCAAAACAACAACAACAACAACAACAAAAAGTTTGGAGAAAAAGTATAGAGAAAGAAAGAGTGTTCTTAGGCTTATGATGTTCTTTAATCTAAGAGTTGATATTTGTCCTTCCCAGCAAGGAGTAGGGAATAGGTGAGTCCAACCGGGGGTAAAGGTGCACGTCACCTCATCCAGCTTTTTTTTTTTTTTAATTTTTGGAAAAACAGGGTCTCTCTATGTTGCCCAGAATTCAGAATTGTCTCCTACTCCCAGCATCAAGCGATCCTCTACCTTCAACCTCCCATTTGGTGGGATTAGAGGTGTGAGCCATCTCATCCAGTTCTTGAAGTTCCTTTATGCTTTCCTTGACCCCCATTTTTAAGCACCTGACACAGCAACCACTTATCAATAGACCATGTATACAGGTTCAATATAATGAAAATAGGAGCTGGAATTGTTCCCATTACTGCCATAGCTCATTATACTAGAACTGTGAAGATGTAGATTTTTGACACAAATAAATGAAAGGTGAGTAAATTTCAAGGCTTTATTTGAAGGCCTACCATCTTTCCTCATCTCATATTCTGGAATAGAGAACTGCAATTAAGCCTCTACAACTTATCCTTAAAAACTTTTATGTAGGTACTGTTAATTTCAAGATAAAATGAAGACTCACATATGTACTAGATTTGCAGATTTTGCAGATGCTACCTTGCAGTCAAGGTAGCATGATTTTGTAAAGACAGTGTGATAACATACAGTGTACACTTTTGGGTTGGATGGCCAGTTAATAAATGCTCTAAACCAAAAAAAAAAAAAAAATTATAAAGCAATGGTATTCTGGAGAAAAACTGTCCTGTGTACACTTAATATTTCATCTCAATCTACAAAGCAATATTAGAATTCAATTTTATATGTCCTTCCTTCCTGAAGGAGTAGTAGCATGGAAGAGAATACCATATTAAACATAGTTTCCATTCTTCACCTCTTGTAATCATTTAATATAATTCATCCTCCAGTATGTATTCACAGTATTCTGTTTCTCTCCAAAACATCTTTTTGTTTTGGTGATTTTTTTGAACTTGATGGCAATAAAAGTTCATACATAGAAATTAGATGATTGTACCTTTAATCTAAGGTTTTATTCTACTTGCCATACCCTTATTCCTCTATGACATTGACTTGATGAGAAAATCAGAGAAGCTAACTGTTAGAATGTTTGATATTCTGAAATTTTCAGATTGTTGCTTGTGGTGTAGTTTAATTTATTTCTCTGTTAGAAATATCTCCTCTATGCACTAATAAATAAATCATTGAAGTTTGATTAAATTCATGTTAAACAAATTTGTCAAGACTACTTCACAGATAATTCTGCACACTTCTCATCGTATACATCTTGAGCTAAACAATGACCAGGTTATTTCATTATTATCATTCATTAATAATAGCTTTCTAGGAATAAAATTTTCATGCTACAAAGTTGATATTTTAAAGTATACAGTTTACTGTTTTAGGATATTCACAGAGTTGTGAATTCATAACCACAGTCAAATGACAGAACATATTCATCACCCAAAGAGAATAACTCTACATGTTAGCAGTCACTAAAGTTTCCCTTTCTCCCAGCTGTGGCAATCACAAATAGGCTTTCTGTCTCCATAATTTTGCCTAATCTGAACATTAGGCATAAATGGAGTTATACCATATGGAGTCATACCATATGTAGCCTTTTAGGTCTGGCTTCTTCCATGTAGCATAATATTTTTCAAGATTTATCCATGTTGTAACATGTATTAAACATTCTTTTTTATGGCCTACTAATATTCCATTGTATGAGCATGCCTTATTTAAAAAATGTATCTCTTCATTATTTGATGTCCATCAGTTGATAGATATTTCCACTTTTTTGGTAATTATGAATAATGTTCTGTTACACAAGGCCAGAAAATAGCCACGAGGGAGGACTAGGCAAAACAATTCCCACAAATAACACAAGCCTGGGAATAGTTTGTATTCATATCAGCCATCCTAATTTATATGACTTCGGGTAAAATCTTCAGAAGGCTATCACTTTAATAGGGAGGCCCAATTAGCATCAGATTAAAGTCTGCACTAAACCTTTCCTGATAAAGCTTCAAAGGAAACCTTAAAAGGATCCACTTAATTCAAAATTTAACTGCTTGCCAGAAACAACAACAACACTATCTAAAATGATACAATCTTTTAGATAATAAAATAATACAATATATAAAATAATAAAATATATCTAACAACAAATGTAAAACTTGCAGTACCTGGCATTCTGCAAAACGTTACTAGGGGGAGAAAGAAGGGATTTATGATACATACCAAAAAGGAAACTCAATCATTAGAAACAGCTCTGAAATGACAAAGATAATGGGACTAGCAAAAAAACAAACAAAAAAGAAGTTAAAAAATGCTCCTCTTTTGACCATAATGGATAACAGAGACTAAAATTACCCTGTACTTTAAAACACTAAATATCAGAACAAATTATGTGTGTGTGTATATATATAAACATATATATATAAGCATATATATACACACATATATATGTGTATGTGTGTATATATGTTTCAAACTTTGGACAACAGACAACATAGAGGAATAGTTTCTGAAAGAAGGAAAATACATGGGGTATAATTTAAGATTTCCAGGTTTTCTATCTTGACAGAGATGCCAGGATGCAGCTCTGGGACCAGAAACCCTAAGATAACTCCAAAGTCTATCTGAAATTAGGGGAAAAGGGTAGTATTTGGACAAGCCAAGGTGGCTAGAATCCGCAGGGCAGAGTGGCAGACAGGAGAGAGCTGCGACGAGAATGAGCTATCCCAAGAGAAGAGTTGCAGCTACCTTCAGCGCGTACCTCTCTATCTTCAGCTAAGGATCTACCAGTCAGTGTAGGCTATAAGAAAACCATCTAAAGCTGGAAAATAAATTACTGGAAATAGAAAGTGGACCAATTATCAGACTTACATGTTTCATAATTTTGGAAAAATTCAGGTTTTCTCAGCAAGAAACAACAACAACAAAACTTGAATGGTCATTTTTTAAATAAGGACTTAAACACTTTCACATCTATTAGTATTACTGGTATCTAGTAATAATTCTGTCTTCTTACATTTTTATTATTCTTCATACATTTTTAAATTCTTCATACATTTTAAAAATTCTTGTTATTTCAGTTTTCTTTTGTAGATATTTTTTATGTATCATTGAAGTACTTATAGAAACATCTTTTCAACTTTTAATACTATTAGATGTTTTTAATATGGATAAAAAATATATATTAACTATCTCCTATATGCCAGCATGCTACATAATACAAAAACCATGGGATTCTTTAAAATGCTTTCTTTAAATTACATCTTTTAAAATTCCTAGAATATTTGCACTTCCCTTCTCATTAACAGAAGAAAACTTTAACATCTACCCACATCCAATTTTCAGTCATTGTTAACATAAACCAGTGGTTTACATTCAAATTAGTTCAATTAGATTACTGATTTTATGTTAGTTTTTTTCCCCAGAATATTTCTTGATATCTATTCAGGTAGTACCCTTCCAATTCTCCCCTGCTTCATCTCCTAGTCTTTTCATTAGAGGCTGGTGAAACAACTTTCCCAGAGCTATGAGGTAGGAGATTGAAGCAGAAACTACAGGCTTTCTTCCTCTTAATTAAGGTTTATTTATTGCCTTTTTATATTTAATACAGTAAAAAGTGCAATATCAGCAGAAAAGAATTTAGAGTTTAAAGGCATTTTGTGTATGTAGTGCATAAATATATGGAAGGATTAGCGATATTACTGACAATAATACAAGGGAATATGCAATAATGTGTCAACCTGAACAATACCAATGGAAAAAGTGTGTGTATAGACTAGAACTTGAAGAAACACCAGCATAGTGCAGATATCAGCAAAAATTAGATCTCTGCAACTGCCAAGAAAGCTGAAAATATGAAAACAGCATGAGGGTGTCTGTGTGTGAGTGTGTGTGTGTGTGTGTGTGTGTGTGATGGCAAAACTGACTTTGTGAAAGTATTTAATGGGAAACAATACCACAGAACAAAGTGTCTCCCAGCTTCTGAGGAAATATTAAATGATTTCACAGCAACCTGAATGTAAGTAAAAAGGGAACCACTATACTAACTTGAACATATACGTATTTAATACCATAGCTTCTGACTCATTATCATATTATTTAGAACACTATAGCTTTTGGTCACCAAATTAAAATAGATAGATTGGTAACAAATTTACAGGTAATGCCTTTAAATTGACTACTTGGTTTACCTTTAGGGTCTGTAGATTACAGATTATAGTTAACACTAGAAAATCTCATTAACATTGTCTTCTGAAAAGATGCTTTTTATGTTTTGAGCCTAACCATCCTATTCATAAAACTGTAATTTTTTATATTGAATATCTCTTTTCAAATGATATCACACTGGATCCAAATAAGGCTGGCATTAATTGTTCGTTGGAATGCTCCAAGTTCACATGTAGGTAAACCATTCTTACTCTTCTACTTGTAATGTACTGTGTGATACTCATGCATTTCATGATTAAGAATTGCAATAATTATGCTGTTATTTTTATATGAAACAAGTGTGACTTCTTTTTCAAATGAGCATATTAAATCTTCCATTAATAGTGTGATCCTGTAGCTTTTTTTCCCCAAATACAAAGACCTCTAAGACATATTATTTTATTTTTTCTAATTCCCTGGGATTGTGAATAAGTCCATTTTATTGTTAGGAAAATTGAAACCCTCAAAGGTTAAATCACTTGCATAAAACCACAGTCACTAGCAGCCAAACCAGAGTTCAAATTCAGATTTTATCTAGAAGATCACATTGCATTTCACTCTGCCACTCTTCATGAGTAGTTTAGTTCTGGCTACACTCTGAATTAATACAATTCTCATTAGATCTCTCCATCTCCCAGCTGTCAGAAATTAATTTGGACTTCTGGAATTGGCAGGGACAAATCTCTTCTCTCCCAATAAAAAGAGAGCCAGCTGATATTACATTTTTGAGCTTGAAGGAAATGTGATACTATATTAATCATCATATTGAAAACAAACAAGTTTTCCATTTAAATGATTGAATTTCACTGAGCTAGTAAGCTGAAGCTAATTCTCACCAAATACCAAATCCTTCAGCTGCACTGCACACCCTGTGTAGATAAGTACTAACTGCTCAACTGGAAAGGACATTCCTTTCTTTCACATATAATGTAAGAACATTCAAGTCATTGTCCAATAAGGTTACTTTTAAAGATCACTATAAATCTTAAGTGGTACACTTTATGGAATATATTCAAGACCTAAAAAATGATTCCTGGCAAAACTTTAAGAGCTAAGTACACTGGTTTTGATTTAGGAAATGCATTATCTAACCCTGAAGAAACTGCTCCTGTAATTGTTTTGATTTTTTGTTTGATTGTTTGTTTAAAAGTTGAAAAAAAAATTGCAAATGAGACAAATCTCTTAAATATTTATTTTCATAGCTAAATACGGCTTAAATACATCTAAATTCATGTTAATAAAACTTCTGCTGTTCAGGATGTTGTAGAAAACATATATTTTAATTTCACCAAGTATAGGTATAACTATTAACAAGATTAGTATATATACACATACAGGATGTATTATATGTGTACTATCAGTATATATATGCTAATCTTGTTGATTTGGTAACTCAGTAACAACAAAGTTAGTATATACATATATATTCAATAAATCATGAACATATATGTTATATATAGCTTATATATTATATACATAACATGTTTGCATATACATAAGTTTATACATATATACATAAGTTAATATATATGTTAGTATACACATATATACAGTAACTCACTAACATATGTCATATGTGATATATAATCTATATATATAATCTATATCTATATTATATATAGATATATAATATATCATATATATTATATATCATATGATATATGATATAAAATGTAATATATATCATATTATATATGATTTATATATATTAGGTATTTGGTGAGATAGTTTCAGCTTACTATCTTAGTGAAATTCAATAACTTACAGGGAGTTGAAAATTAATGATAATTAAGCTAACAGTGAGTTATTAAATTTCACTAAGATAGTAAGTTGAAACTAAGTCTCACCAAATACCTTATCTGCACCCTATGCAGATAAATACTAACTGTTCAACTGGAAAGGACGTTCCTTTCTTTCACACATAATGTAAGAGCATTCAAGTCATTGTCCAATAAGGTTATTCATACCAATACCAGATTCAGATTTTATATATATATACACACACACACACATGGATGAGAACATCATTTATTAAAAAGTAGTATTATGTAACCTTCCAGGTTCTTTGTCAAAAGACATAAATTGGACTTATTTACTTCTTCATTTTGGAAAATGTAACTATTTCTAACCTTTTCTCTTAGGTTTGTTTTATCATCTTATCTGTGATATCAGTTGGAAAGATGTCGACAAATATCTAGTTCTGGATCCAGAATAAAAGGGATAACAGCTGGTTCTAAAGGCTTTCTCTAGCCTCAGGAAAACCTGAGACTTTGAGCTTTGATCTATTTATTTTCTTTCTAATATGAATTCAAGAGATTATCAGGAGCATACCTATACCAGATCCAAGATCAGTGAAACTCAGGCCAAGAACATACACCTGCTTTTTGGTGGGCAGCGTTTGTTAAGGACTGAGAGTCAACACTGATACACGGCTGTCCTGGAGGATGGTGGGAATGGGGCATGTCTTCTGCACTCCAGGGATTGTGAGGAAGTCCCCTTGTGCACTCCTGTGGAGTTTAAGCCTTCAAGGGACTCCAGAGCTCTGAGCTGAAATCATAGGCACAGACTCAGCCTCATCTCTCATGACTGAGTGCATACCAAAATTGGGATGATTTAGACATCAGATCATAGGCCTAGGAGTCAGAAGAGTCCTGCTGTGATGATTCAGGATAGGCTACAGTGTTTACTGTTCTCCATGCTGCCTTAAAAGTAAATATATTTGGTGCTGAATACAGCCCATTGTGCCTTATCCATGTGGTTATAAATCTGAATCCAAGATCACTGTTAGTACAGTAAAACTGGTATTTCAAGAAGGCTGATATTCTTTATTCCTATATATAGGAATATTTACCTTATATTTTCTTACCTTATTTAAATTTCTGTTGATACTATGACTCAAATAAACACCACTCACCTCCTTATCCAACACACTCACATAAAACCACACCCATTCATGCCCATGCTCTGAAACTCCAGTAAAACTTAGGGTTGACAAGAAAGAGAATGTATCTTGAGCCTCATTCAAATGTGTTTGGTTAGGATCAGTGTTATGGAGAGCATGGCAGCTTTCAAAATGTAATGGACTTCACAAATCAGCAGAAGTTACAAGTTCAGAGATAAGGCCACATCCCCCTACTTCTTATTGAATGGATTATAGAGGAGGACAAGAAGGTTCTTTTCTAACAAGCATTTCCTGTGATTCTGATAATCTCAAAATGCATAAATTTCCATTATTTTTAGTCTTCAGTTTTATTCTCTTTATGTAGAAAACTTTAAGGATTGGGGGAAAAATCCATGAGATAATCTCTCTGTATATTACTACTTCCTAAGAGATACATTGGGATTCCTTGATGTGACATAAAGATGGTTTTTATATATGTGGATTTTATTACTCCTATTTCAATTTTTGACCTTTGGGATGAAATGTGGCTGATAACAACTATGGTAAGTAAAGGTAGTTTATCATTTTTCAGGTAATTGCATGTACTAGAAACCTACAAGACTTTAGAAATAAATATTTAAGCCTCCTGTCTCACGGGAAATATTAAAGGTCTTATTACCTGGTGCAATTGGTGGGAAGGGAATTACAATATGTATGTTATGTTTGCTCTCAGAAGAAGCAGCAGATAAAATTCAGCAGCATGAAATGAGGTAGCTGAACAGAGACCCACCAACTGGTACAGAGTGTGCTGCCGTGGTGCACATAAACAGAGAGGCCATTCCCCAGCACCATGACTAAAATTAGAAACCAGCTACGTCATTCCAATAATATGGAAGGACTTAGAGGAAATATTATTCCTAAGTTTTAGGCATACAATGAGAGACAGAATTCAGAATGGCTGATGGAAACAGTTGAATAATGTACAGTGTAACGTAGTGTTATGAGCCGTGTAACTATGCTTTGGCCGATGACAGACCACACATACAATGGTGTCTTAGATTATAATGGAACGGAAAAATTCCTGTCACCTACGGATGTATTGATGAGCCTTATCCTGCTAGGTGAATGTGTATGTTTCTGTCTTAGTTTTTAACAAAAAATGTTTTAAAAGTTTAAAAAAAAAAGTTAAAAATAGAAAAAAGCTTAATAAGGACGTAAAGAAGAAAACATTTTTACACAACTGTACAATGTATTTTTGTTTTAATGTAAATGTTATTACAAAAGAGTCAAAAAGTTAAAGAAATAAAAGTTTACAAGGTAAAAATTTTACAGTAAGCTAAGGTTGATTTATTGTCGAAGAAAGACTTGTTTTATATTAATTTGGGGTAACCTAAGTGTACAGTGTTTATAAAGCCTACAGTAGTATATAGTAATGTTCTAGGCTTCACATTCACTCACCACTTACTCACTGAGTCACCCAGAGCAACTTTCAGGCCTATAAGCTCCATTCATAGTAAGTGACATATACAGGTATATCATATTTTATCTCATATAACATATATTTATAATATCTTTTCTGTGTTTAGATATGATACACAAACACTTACCACTATGTTACAATGGCCTACAGTATTCAATATAGTCAGATGCTGTACAGGTTTGTAGCCCAGGAGTAATAGGTGGTACAATAAAGACTAGGTGTATAGTAGGCTATACCCTCTAGCTTATTGTCAGTACACTCTAGGATGTTTGCACAATGACTAAATAACCTAAGAATGCATTGCTCAGAATGTATCACTGTTAAGTGACACATGCTTGCAATAACAAACTCTAATATTCAGTGTTTTTATATAAATTGATGATAGTTAAGCTTTTATCTTTTATAAGCATGTTGTTTTGATTGTTTCTGTGCGTGATTCTTTTGGCATCATACAAGTGTGTTAAATATACCTGAGTCTCATTATCTTTCTGTCTGTGCAAGAAAAGAGATTTGCAATGAGCAGTATTGTTGGGAAACAACAGGAAAGGCAAACAAAAATTGGTTGCGTGAAGAAAGGAAAGAATAGCCAAGTTCTTGGTCAAATAGATAATCTACCCTCAACTTTAAACAACACCATGTTAAAATTACATTCTTGGGAAACACAGAGAGTAGATGTATCCTCATTACAAAAATAATCACAAGGTGAGGTAATGCATTTGTTAATTATCTGGAGTTAAACATTCCACAGTGTATATAGGCTTCAAAGCATTGTGTTGTACGTGATAAATACAAACAAAAATTGTGTTGAAGAACTAAAAGTGTTTTCTTCTTTTTCTGGGACATAGTATTATTTTCTGTGAAATCTATTGTTGTACAGGAAATCGCCACAGTCCCGAGTTACAATTGGAAATCACTGGGGAGAAGGATAAGGGATGATGGATATAATTTATTGAACATTTATATATATGATTAAAATATGAATATATTGAGTGTGTGAGTGTGTATGTATATGTAGACACCTCCACACACATCTAACTCTCCAAACAACTGTGGAGGTAGGCATTGTTTGGTAGGCATTAATCTTTACAGATGGGAAAGTTAGGGTTTACTTAAATAACTTGCTTGTAGTTACTCGGCTACTAAGTGCTGAGCTGGGTTTAAAACCAGGTCTGTGTTGCTCCACAGCCATTTTTTGCTCTTCCCACGTATAAAGGTTACTGGAACACCAGGGGTTCAGTTTAGGTCCTGCTGCTTGCTGCACAGAAAGCCAATCACTGGGAAAATGAGTGTTGCCAAGAAAGAGGGCTTTAATTGGGTGCCGTAGCTTAGGAGGTGGGAGATCAGTATCAAATCCATCTCCCTGACTGAGTAAAATTTGGGGTTTATATAGCAGGGAAGAAATGTAACCACATGTGGCAAAACAGGATTTAAGGAGGCATAAGCAAGAGGAGTTGGTCAACAGGAAGCCAGTGATCATGCAGGCAATTGTGGTGGGTAAAGGGTTTGGCATCTCATTGAATGCAAAGATTTTGTAAGTTTCAGTTCCTTGATTCTGTCTGCAAGGCTTGATTATTGGTTTCCCGACAAAGGAACTCAAATAATACAAATGTAACTTTCTTAAGTTTTAAAACTGGGTGGATCAGTTATGTTTATTCAAGAAATAATAAACATTAGCTCAATGGGACAATTGGACCAGTTTCATAAGCACAGATGGCCTAAGCCTGATTATTGGCAAAGAGATCCAAAAAACAACACCAGACAGACATAAAACCATATTATTATTGAAGATCCAAATGATGCCTTAAAGTTAGATCCCATTAACTGAGATAAATTCAATGAGTTTCTCTTCTTTGGCAGAAAGGTAAATAAAATAATGAAAATAAAGTGCTCAGTGGAAAATAAGTTGTTCCCTCCAATGCCTTGGAAAATTAAGACACATGTAAACAAATAACTTCAGTTCACTATTTAATAATGCAAGTAAGTATTCTGGGGTGCAGAAAGATGAAAAATCTAAAAATTGCCTGTGTTTGCCAAGGAAGACTTTACAGGGGAGGTATCATTTTGGTGGGTATTCAAGACAAGGTAGGGATTTGTTAGTTGTAGAAAGAGAGAAGTTGTTTCCTTGCCTACACAAGAAAAAAGACATTCTTTTTTTTTTTTTTTTTTTTTTTTTTTTTGAGGCGGAGTCTTGCTCTATCGCCCAGGCTGGAGTGCAGTGGCCAGATCTCGGCTCACTGCAAGCTCCGCCTCCCGGGTTTTACGCCATTCTCCTGCCTCAGCCTCCCGAGTAGCTGGGACTACAGGCGCCCGCCACCTCGCCCGGCTAGTTTTTTTTGTATTTTTTAGTAGAGACGGGGTTTCACTGTGTTAGTCTTTGATACCAGAAAGGATGAAAATCGTGCATAATCTGGGGACACATTCATTTTTATAATCATTTAAATGACCCTACATTTCTAGCGAATTCTGTACCTTGTGAACCATGAAAGTTTAGTGATTAACAGTTCACTGGAACGTATTAATTTACATCTCCAAAGTGGGGAAGAGGTGATTCTTTTTCACTTATCAACTTCCTCCATCTAAATGGACCTCAGCCTTGCCAAAAGGGCTTCATGGCTTTGTCTTTCCCTTACTGATCCATGTTGGCTGATACTGAATTTAGGGAGACTCGAGATAGATTAATTAAATTAACTGAGCCCTTTGCAAAGTCACATTGGGGGCAATTTAATATATGTTTTTTTCTGTTTAGCTGGTTGAGAAAGAAAATTCAGGCTCAATGGTATAAAATACTGTTTTAATTAAATCCAAAGAGGAATGTAGCCTTAGTTTCTTGCTTAACTTCCTTAATTATGTAAATTAATTTTAGAGTAACTTTGTTTTATGAAAGTGAATATATTTTTGCAAAATTATTTTACACTGCCCATCAGGAGAAACGTGACAAGTCAAATTTTGCTTTATTCATTTCTTTGGATCAGTAAATAAAATCTCAAAGTAAGACTAGGCCATTTTTAGGAACTTCCTTGAATTAAAAATAATCAGAAATAAATTTAAATCCCAAAGTGCTATCATTTTTCAAAGCAAGAAAAGCACAAAGACCATAACCCCATAGCTATGTATCCAAATACATTTCTGAAAAAATACTTGAGCATTCATTGAGGCAAATGCTAAAGTTTGCTCTACCTCTTTCCTAATATATATGTGTGTGTGTGTATATGTATATATATAATTTTAATAAAGTAAAAATATTATTAATAAAAACTGGATTGCTTTATATTAGAAACACCTTTTATATCTCTTCAGATAGCTAAACAAAATATTATTGAAATTTTTTCAAAAAGATAGGTGAATGGCTTCTATTCTTTGGCGACATATTCTTTCTCATCCCCATATATAACGAAGAAATATAGATCTGAATGCCTCCTAAGTTGCAAAATTTTAACTAGTTTTATAGTTTCTTTATATAAAATGGACTTAATTACTGTTTAAATCATCATGAATCTGGAACAATTTCACTGTGCCAAAACATGTGATCGAACCAAAATATTTGCTGTGATATATCCGTAGACACCATAGTCAGCCTAATTGAACAAAATCAGCAACGTTTGCTATTGGTGTAGCCATTATATAGGACGGCTAATCAGCGTGTCAAGGAACTGAATGTGATATATGAAAAAAGATTAATGCATGGAAGAAAGAGACAGGGAAAGCAAGAGAGAAAAAATACGTTTCAGACAAAAAATGTGCACACTTACATATTTGAATATTCTTTCTCCTCTCTGTCTCTCTCTCCTACATATGTAAATAGCAAATATATACATTTCTGCACTTTCTTATCATTTTGCACATTTAGGCTGCATTGTGAGAATAGTGCATGAGTTTGATGATTAATTAGTTATACTTAATGAAATTCACTGTTCACTAGATAAACGTAGGTAGGTAGATACACATGCTGCTTGAACATGTCAATATGAACACAGTTTGAGATAATGGATTTCCAGCTCACAGCTGTGAATTTCTCACACTTTCAGCAATTTTACCCACTATCTAATATTGACATTTATAATAGAGCCCTGTCAAAATAAAGCATATGTAAAATTAGTTTTATTTCAACTTTCTATGAAATGGTGAAAGATCAGGATTTGGCATGTAGCTTAACAGCCTGTTTGATGGAAAAAATATGAACCTCACGGTCCTATCTAGATTGAATATTTGCTTCATCATTTTGAACTCACATAACCTACAGAAACTTGCTTAACTACTCTGAAATACAGCATTCATATCAATAAAAAGGGGATGTCATGTGTGAGATGTTACCTCACACTCTATAAATATTAGTTAACTTTTGAGTCCTTAGAACTGCTTGTTTTGGGGTTGAATACATATATACATATATATACACATATATTTATGTATATGTACACTTATATATGTAAAACCAATGATATTAAAGTTTTACATTACAAGAGAGATATATAGATATAAAATCACTACAGTAACACTTATGATTTTAATTGTTTTTATGTTTACATCTGTTCCACTGTTGGAGAGTGAGAAATTATCTAATTAACATAGTCTGAGGAGAGAGTCATAGCATACTACGAGAAACAAAATGTAAGCTTTACATCGTCTTGTTTATATTACTAAAAAAGGAACAATGACAAAAATACTTGTTAAAGAGTGGTTTTCTTACTCTTTCACTGTCAATTACATCTACAAATTCTCCTTTAGGACTGAATTTATTACCTTACTTTTGTGGATTAAATTTGCCTTGATATGTCTTCAATTTTCTATCTTGTCTATTATATACGTTGCTATCAGATTAGGCACCTGTGGCTCAGGGTCATTCTCTTCATGAGCAGGATTCACCTCTGTAACAATGGAAAACTGTGGAACTGAATTCAGAAAAAGTGAGAAAGAGTCCCTAAGATTATACGTTACATTTTAATATTTCTTGCACAGAATAACTTTCTGAGTGTTCCTCACTATAATATTCTTATCATTACCATTGACTACATTCTAAGGGACTATCTGGTACTAAGATCAATTAAAGGAATCACAATTTATTTTCTGAAGTATATATAAGTTAAAAATTGTTTCTTCTTATAAAACAAGGCTACAAAAATTGATCAATCCAATACATTCTGTCACATATCTTCTGTACTTTTATCGTACCCATTAGAAGTTAAAGTTATGATACGTTGGATATCTAAACTTCCCATAGAGACCGGGAGAAAAGCCTCATGCCTGTAATCCCAGAAGTTTGGGAGACCAAGGCAGGAGGATTGCTTGAGGCCAGGAGTTTGAGATTAGCCTGGTCAACATAGTGAAACCCTGTCTCTACAAAAAATGAATTCATAGGTGTGGTGATACACACCAGCAGTTTGAGGTACACAAGACTCAGGTAAGGGGGTTGCCTCAGCCCTGGAGTTTGAGGCTGTAGTGAGTCATGACTGTGTCACTGCATTCCAGCTTGGGTCACAGAAAGAGAACCTGTTTCAAATAATTAAATACATAAAAAATGAATAAACTTCCCAAAAGCCAAAAAATGGTGCTTATCTAAGTAACATCTTCCTATAAAATTGTAACCAACACCATTTTTTCTTATTCTAAAAAATTTCCGCTCAAAACTAGGCATGTCAGTGTATGTCAAAGGTATGTTAATAAATCTAAACAGGTTATTTGGAGCATGTTTGTACGTCTTTTTTCTGGAAAACGCTGATGCCATCAATCTAGCAAAAATAATTTCATTTTCATAAATTCACATCAATTTATCTGCTTAATGTACTGAAAACCTAGTTGTATGAACATAGTCAATTAAAAATTATTCACGTTTTTTTGATTTACTTTTTTAAAAGTGAACTTTATATTTTCACATTTGCCAAAAGTTCACTTACCAATATCTGTGAATAGTTAGAAAATAAGAAAACTAGAGAAACTAAAACTATATTAGAGTTATAATTGCATACACATATATAAATATGAAAAAATAGATTGTTGTAAGGTGGCAGAAACATCCTTGAGTGTAAACTTGTGCAAACAATGCTACAATTCCACTCCTGAGGGGACATAGGTTGTTTTAAAACCATTTCTAAAATTTAATTCCAGAATGACGATATCTAGGGAAGTATATATTTTTATCTATTTTTATTACACAAATTGTGTAAAAGAACAAATAGTGGCAAAATGTTAAGTTCTCAACTTTCATAATGAAGTAGTTTAAGATGCATTCTAAATGTCCACAAGTAAGAGGTTTCAACACTTTTATCTAACCATTTAAGTAGCATACATTTTCAATGCTAAACAGAAGGCCATGGAAAATCAACACTAGTATATTATTTGTGCTTAAGTATTAATTGCTTGAGGATGTAAAATGTTAAAATTCTTTATTTTTACAATAACCAACCGAAGTGGAAAACTGAGATAATTCCCACAAGCAGAAATCACATTTGCTTCAATTATGTGGATACTGCAGAAGAAAGTAATCTTTATGTTATAATTACTTACATCATTCAACTTTAATCTTGATGCAACTTTGGCATGCTGGTTACAATGATGGGAAATTTTTTTAACACAATATATTGTACTTTATGAAGATTTTTGATCTAAAATTAACTCTAGAAATCTTAGATATCAAAAGACATTGGAAGAAATAAGGTAACTGTTTCAAAATTATCATAATAAGGTAGAAGCCAGTGATGACTTACAATACAATAAAGCATCTCAAAGATAGTCTTAAAATTGATTATTTTAAAGGTCATTGTTGAAGTATCTAAGGTAACCAGATCAAATTTTGGAAGTAAATATCAGCAGTTACTTGCCAGAACATGTGGTTTAAAGATTTCTTACACAAGGCAACATGTTGCACAGTTTTACAAGGGCATAAATATAATTTAGAACACACAGTGATCTAAACCCTAACCTGATTTGTGACTGCTGACACTAAGTAGAAGAAAAAAGGCAACAAGGTTTTCCCCAGTGATTGTAATGCTTAGTGCTAACTTTGTGAACCTGATTTTTTTTAAAGTTTATCCTGTTTTATAAAGAAGGTTTTTCTCCATTATTGTCCAAATTTTTCTGCATTACTTCTTCAAGAGCATTAATCTTTGAGACACATTTTTGGCTATGTAACTTTTCAATTTTTGGCCCTAGCTGCGATAAAGGACACATTTTACCCCAAATCTTAGGAGATTGGTTTACGCTGATGCCGAAGAGGTTTTTTTTTCTTTTTTTAATAAATTAAGATAAATATGTTAGCATAAGTGCTCTTTTCAAAAATATTTAGAACTTTAAGAGTTGAGAGTCTGTCTAAAAACACAATTGCCATAAATGACGTTGTGATTTGGAAGAGTGTGTTGAGATATATACAGACACACACACACACCGTTAATAGACTGTGCTATACAATAAATGTTAGTATATCAATCAAGTCACCAAAGAGAATTGCATTATTAACATTCATTAACTTTGTAACAGATAACTTAATTGTGCAAATAACCCAAAGCTATGTAATTAGGATGTGATTATATTCTCATTTCTTTAAGACAAGATGAACTTATAGTTAAAGCAACTGGTGCAAACGAAAAGGAAAATGTGAAATTAGGTTATACATCAAATATTAAATACTTATTCTCCTTTGTTACTAAGTGTAAATGGATTGTTCAATTATCTGCGTTATATAACAATTTTCTATTAAATGACTATGTAAAATTAAGCCCTCATATAGTTTCTTCTCTCATTACAGTCAAAATGTTCCACATTATTTGGGGATGACAGAACTGGTTCCTTGTTTCTTTAGTTATGTTTATATTCAATAGGCTAGAATAACTGAAATTTAAGCATTGGTATTTATAAATGTAAATTTCCAGGGGCGAGAGTAAGTAACCACTTAAGAAAGGCAGATTAGTCCTACTTTTTTGGTACAAAAAATTTTGAGGATGCCAACATCTGATAACAGCTGAGGAAAGCTTAACTCTTGGTTCCAGGCAAAGCAGTTTTTTTCATCTTTTTGATTATATCTGTACTTCAAACTACTGGGAATGAACATCCATATTAACAAAGAAAGTTTACTGGAAATGATATTTATTTTTAGCACATCTTTTTAGATAATTTTCCTTTGAGTCAAAGTTATTCACAATTTGAAATTTTTGTATGTTTTATTTTAAACAAAGTAGTTTTACAAATACATTGACATCAGATCAATGTATCTTAACCCTGATTTATTCAATACAATATGATAGGAAGTAATAGGTAAAATTACCTAACTCCTAAATCATTATGAGTTATGGCAGCACAAATTAGTGATACTACTGATAGGGACAAGAGGCAGAGAAATTCTAGCCAGAAAAGGGCGAGTCCCCAACGAAATCCCACACTCAAGCCACAAAGCCTGAAGCTGTGCCCAAAGTGAGAACTTGTATCCCTGCTTTCCTGCTCAAATGTTGCCTTTTCCTAAACTACCCATGGCCTGCCCCACCCCCATCCTGTGCCTAGCTGGCACACAGGAGACACATCCCCAGACCCAGCTGGCATACAGGAGAAGTAGCTGGCTGCCAGAGAGAAGCAGCTTGACTTCAGAAAAACAGCTTGTTGGTGTAACTGCAGAGTATCTCCAGGGCAAGATTACCTACCCAACCCCCATCCCCTTTTCAGCATCCATTTTGGCTGAAAACCACTTTGATTAGCAATAAATTCTTCCGCATTTACCATCCTTCAATTCATTCCTGTGATCTCATTTATCCCGGATGCCGGACAAGAGCTCAGGAGCCAGGAGTGAGGATACAAAAGGCTGTCACACTGGCCCTTTGCCCTCACTGGTGGAGGGCAGCTGTCTCACACGAAAGGGTGGAGGGCCCACTGAGCTGTTAACAAGCCCTCTGTGGACAGCAGAGCTAAAAGAGCACTGTAACGCGCCCCTTGGGGCTTCGGGCATCGCAGGCATCCAGCCTGGACGCTGCTGGTCCTGCACGAAGTTTCCTTCTGCTGGAGCCCAAAAGTGCTTGTTCCAGAGCCCAAAAGTGATTGATTGCTCCGGCTCCTGCACCAGCTCACCTGTGCGCTTCCTTCCATGAGGGGTGGAATGCAGCCGTCTGCGTGAATAGAGTTCCATCCCAGGTGCCCCTAAGCGGCCAGCTAGATTCCAGCACTCCAGTTCCCTCCCGCCAGGAGTTGACAATTGCGGGCTGAGTAAACAAGGCATCCTTGTCATGAGTCCAGCAAAGGGGTCAAGGAAATACTTTGCCTCACTACCATCTTTTTTTTTTTTTTGAGACGGAATCTTGCTCTGTCATCCAGGCTGGAGTGCAGTGGCAGAATCTCGGCTCACGGCACCCTCCACCTCCCGGGTTCAAGCAGTTCTCTGCCTCAGCCTCCCGAGTAGCTGGGATTACAGGCGCCTACCACCATGCCTGGCTAATTTTTGTATTTTTAGTAGAGACAGGGTTTCACCATGTTGGTCAGGCTGGTCTTGAACTCCTGACGTAATGATCCACCCACCTCGACCTCCTAAAGTACTCGGATTACAGGTGTGAGCCACCGAGCCCAGCTCGCTACCTTATTCCTAACAGAAAACAAAAAAAAAATTGTGCATTATCCTTCAGCACCAATGTTTTTGTAATTTATAACTTCTTTTAACACAGGTGAACTAACCCTATTTTTTTCATACTCATTTGAGCATATTTTAAATTTCAAACCTATGTGGGGAGTCAGACTTATGACAACTTTTAGGCCTGTCTCCCTTCTTTAGGCTTTGAGTGCTCATGTGTCCCCAAATTTTACATGTTGAAATTCTAATTCCTAAGGTGATATTAGTAGGTAGGGCCTTTGGGAAGTGATTCGGTCATGGGGTGCAGAGCGCTCGTGAATGGGATTATATAGAGGAGATATAAAGTGCCTATATAAAGGAGATCTCAAAGAGATACCTGTGCCACTTCTACCATGTGAGGACGCAGGAAGAGGGGCCTCACCTGACACCAACTCTGCTGACACCTTGATCTTGGACTTTCCTTATGACGAATGCATTTCCTTTATGAAAAATGAAGGTCGTCAATTTCTGTTGTGTATAAGTTTCCAAGTTTATGTGATTTTGTTATGAAAGCCTGAATGAACCAAGACTCTTCTAGCAAATTTCTTGGATCCACCTTACTATGAAGAGACAATTTGTGCCTGGGTCTGCAATGTGTCTGCGTCCTAGGTAAGTGGTTCATCTATAGCACCAGCTGCTTAAAATCATATTTTTGTTTCTTCTCTTTAAACATAGTTTGCCATTTAGCTTGGTTATTTAATGTCAAGTATACTAATTTTCAGCGCAAAGGTAAAATTTAAAAATGGTCATGAAGATCATGTTTCTTTCAACACTCTCTGGTAATACTAGAGACAACAACATCCAATGCTTGAAAATCTAATCTTTTTAAATTTTTTTGAGACAAGACCTCACTCTGTTGCCCAGAATGGAATGCAGTGGCATAATCTTGGCTTACTGCAGCCTCCGCCTCCTGGTTTCAAGCGATTTTCCCACCTCAGCCTCCCGAGTAGCTGGGAATACAGGTGCACACCACTTTATATTTTCAGTAGAGACAGGGTTTCACCATGTTGGCCAGGCTGGCCTTGAACTCCTGCCCTCAAGTGATCCACCCACCTCAGCCTCCTAAAGCTGGGATTACAGGCCTGAGCCACTGCACCTGGCAAAAATCTAATCTTAACCTTATGTTATGTGATTGTGCAGCCACTTAGTGTATTTTCCTACTTTAACAAACCTAAAACTTTTTAATTTTAATTTTATAAATGAAAAATAATATGTAAACAGAAAAGTGCACATATATTCAATTTGTAGTACTCAAAAGTATACATTGAATTCTTGCAGAATGAACACCCCATACCAGTATAAATAGGTAGGAATTATGAATTTGAATATTATGAACAACCTAGAAATTCCCTGGCATTCACTACTGCCTCAAAGATAGTTGGTATCCTGATGTCTAGCAGTATGCTCATTGCCTATTTTCATTCTTTTTTTTTTTGAGACGGAGTTTCACTCTTGCTGCCCAGGCTGGAGTGCAATGGCGTGATCTTGGCTCACCACAACCTCCGTCTTCCTGGTTCAAGCGATTCTCCTGTCTCAGCCGCCTAAGTAGCTGGCATTACAGGCATGTGCCACCATGCCTGGCTAATGTTTTGTATTTTTAGTAGAGACGGAGTTTTACCATGTTGGTCAGGCTGGTCTTGAACTCCTGACTCAGGTGATCCACCCGCCTCGGCCTCCCAGAGTGCTGGGATTACAGGCATGAGACACTGCATCTGGCCTATTTTCATTCTTTATGTATGTAAACTCATAGGTATATCTGAGACTTCTTTTACTCCATATTATATGAGGCCCATATAAGTTTTTGCATACTATTGTGAACATTCGTTCTCTTCGTTAAATAGCATGTCATTAGGTGAATAATTCACTATGTATTTGTCCATTGTATTGCTGATGGACATTTGGGTTACACCCAGTTTTCAGATACTATGAATTGCACATATTTTTCTTACTGTTTTGTTTTGCTTCGATGAGCGTATATATTTATCTTGGGTACGTAAATAAAACTAGAATTGTCATGTAATATAGTATTTGCATATTTAATTGACTTTTAGAAATAATTTTATAATAGTCTAAAAATAGTGTAAGCAATATATGAAAATCCTTGTTAACTCCAGATATATACCAACACTTGGTATATATCTTTTTCATTTTAACCATCTTGATGTTTGGAGTGGTTTTAATTTGCATTTCCCTAATAACAAGTGAAGTTGAGCACATTTTTGTTTACTGTCCTCAACATATAGATAAATTTATCTTCCAGATCAACTTAGATGTAGCTGACTCTGGATGCTTTCGGGTCCTTGTGTTTTGAATATTTCTTCAGACTTTTGAAGTACTCGTAACTTACTTCAAAAGCTGTTAAAATCATGACTTGTGAACAAAAGTTCTCTGAAAAAGAATTTGGAAGAAAGAGATATTTTCTTCCTTTGAACAGTTTGCAAATTCAGCAGACAGCCTTCAGTGGAAATCAAAGGTGCTGTCCAGAGAACAGAGGGTTTAGGTTTTTGTTTGTTTGTTTTTTGAGACAGACTCTCGCTTTATTGCCCAGGCTAGAGTGCAATGGAATGATCTTGGCGCACTGCAACCTCCGCCTCCTGGGTTCAAGCGATTCTCCTGCCTCAGCCTCCGGAGCAGCTGGAATTGCAGGTGCCCGCTACCACGCCTGGGTAATTTTTGTATTTTTAGTCGAGACAGGATTTCACCATGTTGGTCAGGCTGGTCTTGAACTCCTGACCTCAAGTAATCCACCAGCCTCAGCCTCCCAAAGTCCTGGGATTACAGGTGTGAGTCATCGTGCCCGGCCGGGTTCAGGTTTTATAGCAAAAGTTTCCAGTCTGGTTCCCAATTAGGTTTGTTTATGCAAACAAAGAATTCAAAGTCACCTGATTGATCAACACAACTGAGTCGTGATTGGTCAATATAGCTGAGCTCTGAGTGGCAGGGGCAGGTGAGCTCTGATTATTTAGTTCAGGTAAACTCTGACTGGTTCCTTTCCAATCCCCAAATCAAAAAGTTTCTGTCAGACGTTTCTTTCAAAGACTGTGGGGAGAGGTGGGTTCTCACTGTAATTTATCTTGGCACTGACAAGAGGAGCTGGTTTGGCTGCTTGTAGACAAGGAAGTCCTGTGATAATTTTACAAAATCTTTCTGAGAACATAATATGTGACTGCCTCCCTCACCCAACTGCCTGGTTCTGTTTTAACTCACTTCAGTTAGCCAGGGAGAGTTCACATCGTCTGTGGACTAGTGATGCTTGACCACTGTTCAGGTCACTTTTATTCGTATGCAAAGATTTTGGCAAGGTTTAGTCCTTGGAGACACTTAGATTTAAAACAAATCCTATTGAAACAACTCTTCATAGCATTTTAACACTGCAGTGACACAAGTGTGTCAAATACAATGTAAAGTGGGTTCCATGGGACTAACAGGTCCTTCTGGTGAGCCCAAGTCATGCTCTGTGGCTTGGTCAGCAGATATTCTGGGATTGAATGGTTAGGTAAGGGCTCCTGTGATATTTGAAAACTCACAAAAAGCTGTATGGCAATAAAAATGAGGAATTTAAGAAACAAAATAATTGCAGACTGAAAATAGCATTTTAAATGTTTTCTTTCAATAAATAAAAAATAATGGAGGGTTTCCATGTCAAGCATTTTCTGACTCATTCTTTATTATGCCTAGTACTCTTCATTAAATGAACTGAATGACTGTAAGATTAACCAAGGGGATTTTCAATGGATATACAGACAGGATCAAAATTTTAAAGGACTGCCAAATTTCTACTCATTCATTGTAAAAGTATAATGCATATTTTCGGTAGATTTTTTTCTTTTTTTTTTTTGGTTTTGTGTTTGTACTTGCATGGCAGTTAAAGACTACAAGTTGGCAGGTAAAAGGCATCAGGACTAGTTGTTGCTTTCATGAGTTTATCAACATTTCTTTCCCATTTTCCGTAATTTCTTAGTGTGTGTGGACAGAATGAAATAAACGAATAAACACAATACATTTTTTCACAACTGATTTAAATAAAATCTTAGATTTTTTTGAAAGCTTTAGAATGGGGAAATGGTTTGAAAAATTCGTGAATTTCATAGTCATGTATTTTTTTTTTTAATTTTAGGGTTTTCTGCTTCTAGATTATCTGTTACCTAAGGACAACAAATAACCCAGTAGTTTTTCATTTTTTCAAGTCTTTAGAAATGTGCTCATTGTTGCTCTGTTGCTTCTTTTTCTTCTATTTTTCAATTCCAAATTACATTCATGGGAAATAGAGCCTAACTAGATTTTGGATAAGTTTTGGCTCATTGTGCAATTCTCAGTTCATAAGAAAAGAAGCATGTATTTAGAACTATTACTGAATTTAGGAGGGTTATTCACGGAGGCTTTTAAAAATACGTATTCCATCCTTTGTATTTCCATGACTATTGTCCTATTTCAATTTCTCATTAACTTTCATATTGGCTTATTAAAACACTTCAGTACTTGAAACACTATTAGCAGTTTCTCCAGCCACTAATCTGTTTACTGCATTGCTTCCAACTTATATTGTGTGTTTTTTTTTTTCAATTTAGTTTGAAACATTTGAGCAGGAGCAATGTATCATATATGCATTTGCATATACCAGTTAATTCTAATTTTCATGTATGCCCTGTGGTTGGTTACTTTATTAGAAGCCCTTTGGGTATGCTACCATCTGTGGAGCTTGGTTTCAGAAGGTGTAAAACGTACTGACATCAACTCCACTGGAGGTAGTCCTTTAAGTTTAGAGGATTTTGATCTTGCCTCACTCCTCATTATGCAAGCTCCTGCTGTTGAAACTGACCATAAGTTTTGTCAATTCTGCCAGAAGAAAAATCTCTCCTCTCTTTTGGGGCAAATCTCTCATTCAACGTTTTTGGTGGAGATTTGACATCGGAAAGGTGATTGTTCTAATATGCTTTTGTTACCAAGCGCTGTCTGTCATTGAGGACAGAGATGAGAAAAATTAGCACTCTCACCTTGTCGCCCCCATTTCTGCCTTGTTTAGTATCTAGGCTATTGCTACGCACCAAAAATCTGACTTTTGTCAAGTTATCATGTTTGCTTCGATAAGTCAAGGACATAGGTTTGGCTTCCTGAAACATCACCAAGCATATGTTAGCAACTCCAGAACAATTCAAGGCTCACCTTGTTCTGTAACCATGCATTCAAGAATCTTCCCTATTCAAAGTCCATTCCAAATTCAACTGTAATTATTTCTTCTCACAGGTTAACCTTAAGCCATATAACCCAACCACTGTTTCTTAAGTATCCTCCTGGTGGCTTGTTTTTTCAAATATTTGCTCAGGTTCTGTTTTTGAATTAAAATGCCTGTTCTCTCATGATCTCCACTTACCCAAATTCTACTACTATTTAAGTGTTTGTCGGTCTTGCCACCCTAAAGGACTATCCTCTTTGTATTCTTTGAGAACATTTAAAAAAAAACTATACCACACTTTTTATCATCTCATAGAGGACTTACATTTAATACTTGACTACACAGGTCTTGATGGCAGCATATTCTTTTGATAAATTCCAGCACCTACCTCAGCTTCAGGTACATAGGGAAGTTCACTAAAAATTACAGTACATTGTATAAGAGTTTACTTTTTCATGTAATTACCTGTGCATGATTATTGTACAATCGATAACATTTTACAATCACAGTGGCTAAACAGCAGGAGTAAACCAGTTGTCCTTGTCTATGCATGTGAGAACTTGGTCAAACCTTGTTAGATTTTCATCACTACAATCAAGTTATATGGATTGTTGTCACTTTGTGTGTTGGTTTAATTGCCATTTAAAATCTTTCAAAAATTTCAAAATGTCTCATCATTGAAATGAAAAGTTATTGTGCTCACAGAAAGGAAAAGAAAGGGAGCAGTGGGGCATAACATGATATTAGTGAAACAAATAGTCTTCATAGAGAGAATGACAGATAGTCTATATTGTCTTGCAGAGCTACATCCAAGTGCTTTATGGTAAGAAAGAAAAATACCCACAAGCAGATAATGTTTAACTATTGACATACATGTAAAATGATTGCCAATCCCATACCAGGGATTGTAAACCAAATAAAGATAAAAAAAAAGAAACCACAAAGTAATGAGAGAATTATGCAACGGATTCAAGTGTAGCCTAGGCTTATCAATTTATGCTAGACTTGAATTGATGAAGTGTTCTTCCTTTATAAGTGATTCATAAAATAATAGTGTATCTTATAATTGATGGCTTATTAAAGTCAAAGCGTATGCTGAGTGAATAAAGAGATGAAGGGTACATGGTAAAATTTCATCTAGATAATACAATTCTGAAATTATGTTCACAATACTGCAAATCATTAGTTTGGGATGTGACTTGGGTTGTACTTTCTTAGGTTAGCCAAAATATAGGAAATCCAACACGTATTGGAATGAAATAACTTCTTACTCCCAAAAGGAAACAAGTAATTCTTTTGCAATCTAGTGTATGCATGTATCTATGTATGTGTGTGCTTGTATATGAAATGATTATAGATGTACACATGTACACATTTGTCTATCATTGATTATACTGTTACTTCACAGCATGAAGTGGAGTTAAGCAAATGTTTCTCTTAGTGTGAACACTTAGAAGTCAGGAGATGTTCTGCTGTGGCTCAATACATAGTGGCTCCATACATAGAAAACAATCATTTTCCAAATTTCCCAATTCAATGTGCTATCTAAATAATAATTACAAAATACTGCTGGTGGCTCTATCACAATCCAAACTACAATATTATCCATAATAAATAAGTGACATAAACTAACATTTACAAGTGTGTGTCGTTGAGATGTGTACACGAAAATATATTTGTTGAGAAGTCTCTCTATGTTTAAATGAATAATTTTAACAGTGGAAACAGATGTAGGTTTTGTCTACATTTGTGCCCTCCCTGAGAATTTCTTGACGGTATTTCCACTGCCATATGTATTTTAGAGACATAACATTCTCAGGTTCTTTTCTCATTGGTTAGTGTTAACGTCTATCTGCTTTCCCTATACCTGTAGTATTAACTTCAAACTAGTACTCACTCCAAACATGTGGGGAATTGATGACTTATTTATCACTTTAGAAGCATAACCAAAACCAAATTGCTTTATGATGCTATGATGTCACTCTTGACCTCCTGATGATCTACAAAAAATTTATTTTAGTGACCCTGATGAAAAACAAAACCCTTAGATGGGAACAGTATTATTAAAAAAAAAATAGTTAAATTGATCCACATTTGGAATTAAGAGGAATTTCAGGCTGGAGGGGATGAGAGGAAGGAGTGAAGAGAAATTGCCAGGACACTTGTTGTGTGCCTTAAAGGCATTTAAGAACAGAGGTGTCTAATGTGAAGTTGGCTGTGCTTCTGAAGATAGCCTTCTCCCCGTAAATATTCCTCCTTCCTTCCTCGAGCCTGTACTTCCTCTCCTCACTTGAGCCATACTCCACCTCAGCTATCTCAGTGATCATCAGTAAACGCTGTTTCAGAGAATTATTTGGAAACAAAACTGAAGGATTCCATGTGTGTCTGGAGGTGCAGGATGTGGCTAAGTTTTATATGTGGGTCTGAGATATAGGACACCCATGAACGACAAAACGTGTAGGAGAGCAGACCAGCCCATCAGCGAACCTGATTCTGCAGAAGGAGAAGAAAAGCTCAACAGGTCCTCATGACAATGAAAGCCCCTGAGGTATCCACAGAAATCTGAAAGCGGGCTTGGAAGTCCTACTTGGTGTGGAATTCCAATAGTTCCAAATGGTTGAGGCCAACAGATTGGAAATGAGCTTATTCATGTCTCAAAGGCAATAAAACCTCAAAAGACATCTTGGCTATATTTATATGACAAGTGCAAGGAATTGGGCTGAATTGGCCTAGCTAAACCACCAATTTTTCCTGGCCTATGCCAATTACCCTTTGATAGAAGATTATTCATGTAAAGATCAATTGTGTCAAATACATAAATATAACAGCAGAATAAAATAACAATCTGGAAACTAATGCACATTTTTAAAGAATAACTGCATGTTAACATGTTGATTTTAAAAGTAATGGTGAACATGTTTTTATCTATATGTTGAGAGAAAAAGTGAGTTATAAAAACACGGAATACTTAGAAGTATTGCATTTAGACATCAGTCAAATTCTCTTGACTTCTTTTGAGAACTTGCCTTACAAGATGAGTATTTGTATTAGAGTCAAAGAATAATCATTTTTAAAATGATCAAAAATTATATTCTTTCTCTATTCCTGAAAACCTCTATCAATTATCTCTGCCTTACTTTTAGCTCACTTTGGTGGTACCTGATTGATATGGTTTGACTGTGTCCCCACCCAAATCTCATCTTGAATTGTACCTTCCATAATCCCCACATGCTGTGCGAGGGACCCAGTGGGAGGTAATTGAATCATGGAAGCGGGTTTTCCCATGCTGTTCTCATGAGAGTGACTTAGTCTGGAGACCTGATGGTTTTATAAAGTGCAGTCCCCCTGCACATGCTCTCTTACCTGCCACCATGTAAGGCATGACTTTGCTCCTCCTTCACCTTCCGCCATGATTGTGAGGCCTACCCAGCCATGTGGAACTGGGAGTCCCTTAAACCTCTTTTCTTTATACATTACCCACTCTCAGGTATGTCCTTATGCCAGCATGAAAATGGACTAATACAATAATAATAAGATAGTAAATACTGTATACAACTTTCACATTACAGACTAGATGCCAATTGAATCGTACCCCTTCCCATTTTAATCATAAATTCTATTCTCTCTTTTCAATTCTGTCACTTTCTCACTTGCTCAAAACTTCAAATATTTAAGGAATAAAATTTAATTTTATTTCATGATTTTTTATGGTCAGTACTTTAAGGTATAGGAAGGAGAAACAATCTTTAAGTGGTCCAAATTAAATGTGTGTCTGCATAAAGTCATTTTTAGTGTGCAGTGAAAAATATTCAATGAGATTGACATGTTAAAATGAATGGATTCTCTCTGTGGAGACAGTTTATTCAGAATCTATTAATTGACTTAAGATTGACTGACAGGACGAGGCAGCTTCTGCCAACCGGTGACTCTCAGGTTAATTTTAGAGTTCCATTATTCATGTAATCTCAGAATCATCATGTAGCTTTATCACAACACTTATGTTTGTCTTCATATATGAAATTGGTGTCCTTGTGGTAGTGATGCACAGCTGGTAAATTTTCTATTGTCCCTATAGGCCTTTAATTAATTTAGACTTAGTATGCAGTAACTTATTTTGTAGTTTGTGAAAGTCAAATTAATTGAACAATTGGCCTTTTTCAGAATTCAGTGCTATTTGAAGTAACCATTTTCTGATTTTAACACCAAATTCTTATTCAAATTTAAAGACGATCATTACTTAAAGGAGACTATTAATAGTATTTGGCATGAAATTTGATGTTGCAAGATTTTATTAAGAAACCGATTTACATAGTCTAGTTTATTTTAAATACTACAGGGTCAAGCTTAAATGTGCAAGACTAATTCCTGTCCAGTGGCCATGAATTGACCTATTACTATTTATTCCTTTGCATACATCCTCAGCTGTAGCCTATACTACATTGTCCCTATAACAGTGTATGTAAGCATTTGGAGGTTCTAAGTTTGTTCTTCCTTTTTTTCCTTAGGCAGGCTAGGATAATCATAGCATGATCAAGGGAAGAATCACATGAGAACTACCAATACACTGCATGCAACACATAAAATACTATGTGTTGGCACCTTTCATTAGGACAAATTTTGAAAGCACTATTCCTTCCAGGAAGTCAAATGCTATAAAATGGGTTTTCGCCCTTTGAAAGACATAACAGATGATTATCCAAATTAGCAGCATATGTAGTATTTTAATAGCTCTGATGTATCTTATTGACAATATCTTAGCATGCTGTAGAAATTTAGGTTTCAAAAATAAATAGCAATGAAACTTATGATTGGAGATAGCATATTAAGTTAAAAGATATAAAAATGGGTCCTGTAATTATAACCAGATAATGTTATTGTGATGGAGAATATAAGAATAGAATAAAACAATAATCTGAAAACTCAACATGTATTTTAAAAAAATAACTCTATGTTAATATTTTGATTTAAAAGGCTATGATGAACATGTTTGCATAGATAGATAAGAGAGAAATAAGTTATAAAAACTTCTAGAATTTAGAAGTAGTACATTTAGTTTCCTTATTCAATTTGAAAAAATTATCATCTTTCTAATATAGTTTGTCATGGGAAAGTTTTGTTTTTAAAGCTGTTTAGCTTATCTTTAAATAATTACTGTAGGACTAGTATATAGCACACATGCACACACACACACACACACACACACACACACACACACAGGTTAGAAAGCCAATAGCACATAATATGCTATTTCTAATGTGTTTTCTGATTATAGAATGAATATACAGAATTCAAGACATACAAAGAAATATTGGCTCTTGGCATTGCATGTAAAAGTATTTCATTGTAGTTTCATTTGCACACATACAGATTCCATTAAAAGATATTTATTTAGTACTTTTGATTGATTTGCATTAAAAGTACCAGGATTATCTCTTTTAAATATGTGAATATTCCTCTAAAAATATATGAATAAGTAAGTACATTCCAGAAGATGAACATTTCAATATACTTATTCCAATTTGGAAACTTTTAAAAAGTATGTCACTTCTATTTATTAATAAATTAGTCTATAAATTTAATATTTCTTGAATAGCCTCATATAATTTAACAAAACCAATAATACACAGGATTTAGATAATACAAAAAATAATAAATGAGTTCAACAAATAGAATAATCATATACATTGAGAGTTTTTTATTGTTATTCATGAAGAAAGTACAATTTTTCAGGAATACAAACCTACTTAAAATATTAAATTTTACTTCTGTAAGAGTCAGCAGCTACTACTGAATGGCCTTTAATTTTTTTTTATTGAGATGAAATAGATATTAAAAATTTAGCATTCTTATGTGAACAGTCCAGTGACATTTACTTCATTCACAATATTGTGCAACCATCACCCAAAGAAAAAGATAGAACTGACTTATTTTAATGTAGATTTTAGAGTAGATTTGTTATCTATAATCTACTTGCCCACACTGGGAACATTCAGAAAACAAACCTTTTACTGATAGTGTGAGAAATAGACTTGTCTGGGGAGTCCCAACATATTGGAAGAACTCTATGATTATACTTGTAGGCCAGACCTTACAGTAGGAACTGCAGTCATTGCATTGTTGAAACATAAAACAATGGGAGTAATTGGTTCTTATGATAGTAGGGGCCAGGTGACAAAAAACCAAAGGCAAAGGTGTGATCACCATGGTGGACAACAGAGTTAAAGCAACAATCAGAATTGTCTGACTCTCATTTCCCTATAATGTTGGCTAGTTCATCATGGTGATTCTTGAAGTGAAATAGATAAGAAACTTACTAAAATCTTACTTGTTCCATAAAAGCAAGAAAACACTAAGTCAAGTGAAAAAAAAATCTAACTTGAATCATAAAAGTGGAGTCGAGGACCCTCAATCAATTCCTAGACTTAAGAGAGTTCGCAAACCCAGAACCCCTTGAATGAAGGGGAAGCTTGGTGTCCTTGAAGAATGACCTCATCAATACCATATCAATTTTATACTGTTCATCTTTCTCCTAGACTTAATGGCATTAGTAATGCCATTTTCCAGGGTGACTGCATTAGGAAAAATGAAGTAATCAGTTCTTTCTGGGACTAATGGACACCGACTTTGAACTGATACTAATTCTAGGAGATCCAAAACATCACTATGGTCCACTAGTAAGAGTAAGAGTTTAAGGAAGTCAGGTAATTAATGGAATTTTAGCTCAAGTCCATCTCACAGTGGACCTGAACTGCTACTAGAACTACTTTTACCCAAGAAAATAGTAAACTAAAAAAAATCCAGCACTCCTAGGGGAATTGCAGAGATTAGTGCTACCATGTAGGGCTTGAATGATGCAAAGATGGTGATTCCCACCACATCACCATTCAACTCTTCTATTTAGCCTGTGCGGGAGACAGATGAATCTTGGAAAATGACAGTGGGTTATCATAAGGTTATCCAGGTGGTGACTCCAATTTTAGCTGCTGTTCTAGATACGGTTTCATTGCTTGAACAAATTAACACATTCCTTGGTACCTGGTATGTAGTATGGACCTGGCAATTTTCTTTTCTCAATATCTGTTAGTAAAGATCATTGTAAGCAGTTTTGTTTCTGTTAGGCCAGCAATATCGCTTCACTGTCTTACCTCAGGGGTATATCAGTCCTCTATGATTATATCATAATTTATTTCAAGGGGATGTTGATCAATTTTCTCTTCCAGAAGACATCACACTGATCCATCACATTGATGGCATTATGCTGATTGGACCTAGTGAGTGAGAAGTAGAAACCACTGTAGACTTAATGATAAGATATTTGCATGTCAAAAGGTAGAAAATGAATCCACAAAAAATATATGGACCTTTACTTCAGTGAAATTTCTAAGGGTCCAGTGGTATGAGTAATGTCAAAATATTCCTTCTAAGGTGGAGGATAAGTTGTTATATCTGGACCCTCCTACAACCAAAAAATAGGCACAATACCTATTGGGACTCTAAATTTTGCAGGCAACATATTCCTTATTTCAATGTGTTACTCTAACAATTGCCTAGTGACCCCCAAAACCTCTAGTTTTTAGTGAGGCCCAGAACCAAAAAAAACAAGTCTTTTACAACAGGTCCAGGCTGCTATGCAGGCCCCTGTGCTGCTTGGGCTATATGATCTAATAGATCCAAGGATGCTTGAGGTGTCAGTGGCAGATAGAGATGTGTATGGAGACACTGTCAGGCTTCTATAGGTGGATTACAGCACAGATGCTTAGGATTTTGGAGCAAAGCCCAGCCATGAGTCACAGAAAACTACTCTCCTTTTAAGAAATAGCTAATGGTCCACTAGTGGACCTTAGTAGGGACTGAATACAACCATTCTGGGTAACTATCAAGTTACCCAGAAACCTGAGCTGCCCATCATGAACTGGGTGGTATAAAGTTTGGGATGGACAGAAGCATTCTATCATCAAATGGAAGTGGTATATATAAGATGGGGCCTCAGCAGGCCCTGAAGGCACAGATAAGTTATACAAAAACGGGATCCAAAAGCCCATGGTCTCTTTTCCCGCCACACTGCCTTCTCTCTCCCAGCCTTCACCTACGGGGAGTTTCCTATGATCAGTTGACAGAGGAAGCGAAAACTCAGGCATGATTTACAGATGATTCTTCACAGAATGCAGGCATCTCATGGAAAGTCAACAGCTACAGCCCTACGGACCTTTTCTTGGACATCTCTATATGACAGTTTTGAAGGGAAATTTTTTTAGTGGGCAGAACGTCCATAGTGCACCTGATTGTTCACTTTGCTTTTAAAGATAAATTGATAGATACGTGATCATATTGTAATTTTGGTTGTGGCCAGTGGTTTTTCTGGATAGTCAGGGACTTGAAAGAAAACTAATTGGAAAATTGGTGACATGGAAATCTAGGGAATAGATATGTAGATAGACCTTTTCCATAAATGTGAATATATTTGTGTTCATCAAAGGGTGATTCCTGGTTATGTTCATCAAAGGGTGATTCCAGCAGAGAAAGATTTTAGTAATCAAGTGGATAGGATGGCCTATTTGGTGTATATCAGTCAGCCCTTTTCCCCAGTCACCTTTGTCATCACCCAGTAAGCTCATCAATAAAGTGGCCATGGTGACAGGGATGGAGGTGATGCATGGATTTTCACTTATCAAGGTCGACCTGGCTTCAGCCACTGCTCAGTACCCAGTCTACCAGCATCAGAGATCCTAAGTCTCCAATATGGCAATATTCTCTAGGGTGATCTGGCAAATACTTTGTGGCAAGTTAATTACATTAGACCACTTTCCTCATGGACAGGGAAGTGTTTTTTCCTTACAAGAATAAACACTTACTCTGAATACAGATTTGCCTTCCCTGTGTGCATTTTTATACACACACACACACACAAATGTATTTCTAATGAAATAAGGAGAAAATACTACTCATGTCATAAAGTCTTCATTTTTGTAACTGGTCATGTAGTCCTAGTTTGTGTTATAACTACCTTTTTCTACTACTCACTCGGCAATACCTTCGTCTTCAGCAAGCATTTCAGCTAGTCGTGGTCCTTTTTGTGGCAAGGTAACTGAAATCTTCATTTCTAGAGCCTGGGTCATTAGTAGTTTTGTCACTATGGCGTAGTTGTAGTTTTCCATTGACCTTATCCACAGAACATGGTAATACTAAGAGATGCTCTACGAGATTTCCTGTATTCTAGAAATACTCTTTCTTCTTCCACTGTATAACTGCAGTCCAATTTCCTCTTAGTAATTAGAATCAATTACCCCAGCCAACTCCCTTGTTTGCTTGTTGATTTACAGGTATGAGGATTAAAAGTCCCTGGGGGGCAGTCTTCAACTCCAATTCAGTGGAATCGTTGTATCCTCTGGTGGAAACATTTCTCCCTCTGGAACTAAACCATGTAAATCAGCAGAGCGTAGCCACAGGAACAGAAAGTCAAACTTTTGCTAGTGGATTACTATGGGTAATAGTAAGCTGCCCCATCTCCACTTCTTGATTTCTGTACCTGTGAATCCTGGCTATGGAAAAAAATAGCACCATATATTGAAAGCCGATTCAGAACACACACAGCCTTCTGGAGAACCTTGTCCCAGCCTTACAACATATTGCCACCACGCTGGCACTGTAAATGAGTCTTCAAAAGGCCATTTGACAATTCCATCAAGCCAGTTGCTTCAGGATGGTGAGTAACATGGTAAGCACAATGAATCTCATGTGCACAGGCCCATTGCTACACTTGGGTTAGACCATGATCATGGATAAGGTGTTCCCTTAGTCCATGAATAGTAGCTTTGGCGAAAGCACTGCTTGCAGAGAAGGCAATTAGGACCGGGAGTGAATTACACCTGGCTTTCTGGGGTCTCCAGCTTGAAGATGGCGTTGTGGGAATTCTCGGCCTCCATAATCACATGGACCAACTTTTTACAATAAGTTTCATTCTAAATAGATCGATGGATGTAGATATAGATGTACAGATGTATCCCATTGGTTCTGTTTCTCTGGAGAACCCTGACTAATGCACTCAATAAGCAGTCATTTCCCTTGCCTTCCTCCTGTTGGCCTCTTTCTGTCTCCAAAGATTTACCATTTTGAGTATTTTATATAACATTTTGACAGTTACTAAAAAGTTAAAAAGAATTACCATATGAACCAGTAACTCCACTCCCAGTTATATACACCCCCCCAAATTGAAAATAGATAATCAAATACATGCCCACACATGGTCATAGTAACACTAGTCACAATAACAAAAAGGTGAAAACAACCAAAATGCTCATAAATGAATGAATAAATAAACCAATTGTGATTTTACATATAATGGAATATTATTCTGCCTTACAAAGAAATCAAGTACTGTTATATGCCATGGTGCGGCTGCACCTTAAAAATATCATGTTTTTATTGTTATGAAAGAAGCCAGCCACAAAAGATCTCATATTATATAGCTTTTTAATCAGTAACATCTGTTGAACTTAAAATTGGGTTTCCATGAATATCTGATAATTTTGATTATGACATTGTAGACCCCTCAAAAGTAAATAAAAAATGTCAGTATTCTGGTAACTAGCTTCAGAATTAATAATAAATTTCATGCTGAAACAAATTTCCCATGAAGGACTAATATTTTAAGCACTAATAATCTTTAATTAAATATTTTATTATCAACATCAGTTTTTAAGACCAGTCATGTGTACAATAATGTTACAGAGAACTAAGATAAAAATCTATATTCTACCTAGCCAAATGCCTTCACACTACCATAGAAATTCTTGAACATTTCTTTTTGTTAACTCTATTGTTTATCTCATCTGTAAATTGAAATAATGTGGTTAAATTAATTCCTAAAAATTAAATTGCTTATTGTGTGTAAAGTTTAGAACAATACTAGTTTATATATATATATCATATATATGTTTATATATATAAACTTATATGTGCATATATATGTATATATACACACACACAAATATTTGTAATTTTTAATTATTATTAATTGATTATTATTGTTATAGCTAATTTAATATTTTTGGCTTTGTTTTGTTTTTGTTTTTTGTTGAGACGGAGTTTCGGCTGTGTCTCCCAGGCTGGAGTGTTGTGGGGCGATCTCGGCTCACTGCAAGCTCCGCCTCCCGGGTTCCCGCCATTCTCCTGCCTCGGTCTCCCGAGTAGCTGGGACTACAGGCACCCGCCACCACGCCCGGCTAATTTTGTTTTGTATTTTTAGTAGCGATGGAGTTTCACTGTGTTAGCCAGGATGGTCTCGATTTCCTGACCTCGTGATACGCCCGCCTTGGTCTTCCAAAGTGCTGGGATCACAGGCGTGAGCCACCGTGCCCGGCCGATTTTTTGAAGAATGTTATTTTTACATCGTAGCTAACTTTTATGCCTTAAATATATTTTTCTCACCCTGTACTTTTGCATTCACTCTCTCTTTTGCTCCTCACAGGACTCTTTTTCAATAGGTAAAAGACTAAACCTTCTTTATCGATAATCCACCTGATGTCAGAGCTTTAGGGACTGAATCATGGTTACTTACCCGGGAAGTTGAGCAGCTGTGTTTTAAACTCAAACTCCTGAGGTGTTGAGTATGTTTACTAACTTGGGCAGTGGTGTAATGTCTGCATAAATATGTCAAAGTGCTTCAAATCTTACACGTTAAGCAAGTAGTGTTAGTTGTAAGCCAGTTGTAAAACAATGTATGTGTACATATACATTTGTATATTTTTGTATTTAACTGTTAACAACAAATATATATTACACAAGGAGAAAAAAATAAAATGAAGATTCTCTTGAAAATATAAAATGCACACATTGCAAACATGTTATTCAACTCTGTAGTTAAAGAGGGAACTATTAAGATGTTTAAATTGGTTTAAAGTACATTTGAAGAGCGGAATGTTTATAGGCAATTAATAAAGAAATATTAAGATGGATTTGCTGAGTTACATACAAAGCTGGTTTGAGTCAGGCGCGGTGGATCACACCTGTAATCCCAGCACTTTGGGAGGCCGAGGCAGGCGGATCACAAGGTCAGGAGATAGAGACCATCCCGGCCAACATGGTGAAACCCCGTCTCTACTAAAAATTAAAAAATTAGCTGGGTGAGGTGGCACCTGCCTGTAATCCCAGCTACTCGGGAGTCTGAGGCAGAAGAATCGCTTGAACCAGGGAGTGGGAGGTTGCAGTGAGCCGAAATTGCACCACTAAACTCCAGCCTAGTGACAGAGCGAGCCTCTGTCTCAAAAAAAAAAAAAAAAAAAAAAAGGAAAGAAAAAAGAGCCGGGTGCGGTGGCTCAAGCCTGTAATCCCAGCACTTTGGGAGGCCGAGACGGGTGGATCACAAGGTCAGGAGATCGAGACCATGGTGAAACCCCGTCTCTACTAAAAATACAAAAAATTAGCCGGGCGCGGTGGCGGGCGCCTGTAGTCCCAGCTACTCAGGAGGCTGAGGCAGGAGGATGGCGTGAACGTGGGAGGCAGAGCTTGCAGTGAGCCGAGATCGCGCCACTGCACTCCAGCCTGGGCGACAGAGCAAGACTCCGTCTTAAAAAAAAAAAAAAAAAAGAAAAGGAAAAGGAAAAAAAGATACAAAACTGGTTAATGTCTGACAGGATCATAAATAGTAAATGCTAGGCTTATTTTTGAGTAAAATATGTGTGTACTTTCACTAAACAACCTGTAAGTTCAAGCCAGCCTTTACAGTGTTATAAAATAGCCTAATTTATGGTGAGTTGATCAGAGGTGCAAGTCCAGAACTGCATCAAAAGGATTCTCAATAATATATTTTGCCTATTTCCATATTTCAGGTAACTTTTCTAAAGAAAGATTTCCTTGTTTAATATTCATGTTTTCAATATGCTTTCAATATGCTTTAATTCATAATTTGAAGCATTTGCTATAAACAAGATGAATTTTCAACAGGCTCTCACTATAATTCTCAAAAGCTGTATATTCATTTTACCTAATATTTTGTTTAGCTCATTTCGTGAGAAACTATATTTGTCTTTAATGCGTAAAACAAGAAAGAAAATTTTATATCACTGATCAAGAAGACCCTAACGTGCAATGTACTTTGCTAGGACCTATGTATATAATACCTTTTTTTACTTATATTTAGACTGAAAAAATTAACTTTGCTATGCTTTATTTTCTTTTATTCCATAAATCTGTTAACTAAATTTTATTCACTTCCTGCTAATCACTTAAATATTACAAATTAGCTCACATTCCCATGTGCTGGCAACATTTTCTCATATTGATGTAATACAACCTGTGCGATGTAATATGGCCTGTAGTCTGGAAACCATCTGTGTATAATATTTCAAATCATAGTTATGTGGTAAATTACTTTTTATCCTCAAATGAAATCAGTTTTTACAATAAGAAAAAAATCATTTCCTCAGACTGTCATATGCTTTATTGTTGCAAAAGATACTATTATGCATGAAGAGGGAATTTAAACGAATTTGTGCACTAAACTTAACTAAGTCAAAGTCTTGACCTCACATTATTTGTTAATACTTATTGGAGTTACACAGCATGTTCAGTTGCATAGCAAATATTTATTTGATGTAATCTATGTGCCAGGCATTGTTCTAGGCTGAAATGTGGCAGCAAATGTAAAAGACCAAAGTTTCTTGGTGAGTACATTCCAGTTTATGGCAACGCAACATATCAATCAGCAAGACCACCTAGGATGAAAGGTGGTTCTAAGGCTAGCAAGGGAAGAAAGCCTGGGGAATATTAGGGAGTGCAGGATAAATAGCTGCTTTTTGTTGGTTTGTTGGTTTGTTGGTTTTGAGGCAGAGTCTTGCTCTGTCACCCAGACTGGAGTACAGGGGCACCATCTCAGTTCACTGCAACCTCTGCCTCCCGGATTCAAACAGTCTCCTGTCTCAGCCTCCTGAATACCTGGGACTACAGGTGCATGCTGCCTTTTTGTATTTTAATAGAGATGAGGTTTTACCGTGTTACTCAGGCTGGTCTCGAACTCCTGAGCTCTGGCAATCTGCCTACCTCAGCCTCCCAAAATGCTAGGATTACAGGCGTGAAGCTGCAATTTGAAACAGAATTTTCAGAGAAGGACTCACTTCATTTAATAGGAAGACCTACAGTAAATGAACAAAGATAACTACAGGAATATGCACTAAAAGTGCAAGGGAAAGAGCTGTTGTGAAAGCCACAGTGAAGGAGCAGGGCTTGCTGATGATGAGTGCATAACTCAAGTCTTCGTCAGTAAATAATTAGCTTTCCTATGTCTAGAAACAGGACATAATCCTTGATGGTTTATTAAATAACATATTGGCAATAAGAAAATTCAAGAATTTAGATTTCACCTTATACAATATTTTACTCCACTAGCCAAAATTAATGCCAAACTAAACCATAACAGATGCCAATGCAATTTCACACACGACAGGTTAAACAGTTCCTGGAAGTGGCATAATTTCTGGTTTGGAAAACTAAAGTCTAATTCTGAGGCATTTATGCTGGTAATCACTGCTTTTCTCCATTCTAAATAACAACTCCAGAAAGTTATCTCAGGAGAGAGAGCAGTTTATACTTTTTCAATCTAAAATAGTACATGATGTGGTAGTTGTACATGTTGTATGAGTAAACACAAGCTATGATGTCTATGGCATACTTCATTTTTGAAAACATATTATTGAAAGCACTCATTTAAATAAATTTTAGATTAAATGAATAAATCATAGGAGTTATACATCTAATTCATCTTGGGTCCTATTATGTAGCATTGTTCCTCCTGACACATTATGAAAATTTAATTAACATTTAAAAAAAGAATGAATAAAGTAATTCAAACAGAAACCATATAATATACTTTTTTTGAATTTATTGCTCTACTTATTGAATGATAGATATACAAAAGAATAAAAAACTCTATGAATAACAAACACAGGAAGTCATGCCTGTAAGTGAATAATGCTATTCATTAATCCTTAAGTTAATTTTTTATTCAGTCTTTTATCTTTAAAATATTTTAGAATACAAATTAACATCTATGTTTCTCTCATCATTGTTTAGTGCTCCATAACCCTAACGAGTATTGACTTTACTTTTGTATCTTCAAATGAGTGATTTTTTAACTTAAGATTTTTATTTAAAACTTTTAACTTCAGATAGCTTGGACTTACCTTCTGACTGATAGATGAGAGAAATTAGGAGACATGATTAGATAAAGGTCAACTCTTAGTTACCTGGAACTACCAAGTAGCCACCATCCATTACTTTCTAGATATAATAAATTATATAATTTTTCACTGGAAACTTGTATAAATCCTTACAATCTCTAATTTTATCTCTCTAACCCACTTTTTAAGTTATTCAACTTCATAGGACTTCTTTTTCATGATGAACAACACATTACAAGGAAAAGTTATTTGGGCTTATAACAAAGAAAATAACACATAGTTTTATAAAGAAATAGTTAAAAATAATAAAATGTTGGCAAAGTAGGTAACAACCAAAAATGTAAGCCATTGCTCATTTTTTCTGACATGACTCTTACTGTGAAAAATAGTATGAATAAAGCAGCATAACGAAGAATTGTATCTTCAAAGTGTAGAAAAAATATAGACTGAAACTTTACCTTTTGTATCCCTGATAATAACATCTCCTCCTTCATCAGACAACTGTAGGATCCTTAGTACAGTATTTAATCTCTCTGGGCATTAGAAAACCAAATTAGCTAAACCTCTCTGAGCCCTAGTAAAACTAAAGCGCTGAGCTAGAGATCTCCATTGTCACTTTCAGTTACAATATTTCAATATCTTAACTTTCCCCAAAACACTAAATTTCAGAGCAGTACAAATCCAACCCAAATTTTTACACTATTTGCCTGTGTTTACTACTTCATTAGATTTGATGTTCTGAATCACGACTTTAAAGCAGTATAGAATTCTAAATTAAATATTGTATTTTGCATATATACTCAGAAAAGGGATTATAGAATTATATTTTAGTTCTACTTTTAGTTTTTTGAAGAACATTCATATTGTTTTTTATTATATAATTTCTATCCTATTTTACATTCCCACTAAAAGTATGCAAGGGTTCCCTTTTCTCCACTTTCTGACCATCACTTGTTATCTTTTGCTGTTTTGATACTAACCATTCTAAGTGGTGTGAGGTAATGTCTTCTTGTGGTTTTAATTGTATTTCTCTAATGATTAGTGATGTTGAACATTTTTTCATATACCTGTTGGCCATTTGTATTTCTTCTTTAGAGAAATGTCTATTCAGGTTCTTCACCAGATTTTTAAATCAGGTTATTTGTTTTCTCCCTATTGAGTTGTACCCATTCCTTACATATTCTGGGTACTAACTCCTTGTCAGATGTACAGTTTGCAAAATTTTTCTTCCATTCTGTAGGTTGTCTCTTCACTCTGTTGATCGTTTTCTTTGCTATGCAGAAGCATTTTAGTTATCAGATGTATGGTTTGCAAAATTTTTCTCCCATTCTGTAGGTTGTCTCTTCAGTCTGTTGAGTTTTTGGGTTTTTTTTTTTTTTTTGGTATGCAAGAAGCATTTTAGTTTGATGTATTTTCATATGTCTGTTTTGGTTTTGTGGCCTGTGCTTCAGGGGTCATATCCAAAAAAAAAAAAAAAAAAATCATTGTCCAGACCAGTCATGAAGCTTTTTTAATATGTTTTCTTCTAGTAGTCTCACAGTTTCAAATCTTACATTTAGGTCTTTAATTCATTTTGAAATGACTTTTGTATATGATAAGAGATAAGGGTCTAATTTCATTATTCTGCATGTGATTATCCAGTTGTTCCAACACCGTTTAGGTGTTCTTTGTACCTTTGTTGAAAATCAACTGACTATAGTAAATGGGTAGATTTATTTCTGGGCTCTGTAGTCTATTTCACTGGTCTGTGTGTTTGTTTTTATGCCAGTGCCATGATGTTTTGATTAACACAGCTTTGTGGTATATTTTGAAGTCAGGTAATGAGATGCCTCTAGCTTTTTTGTTTTAGTTTTTGTTTCTCTCAAGATTTCTTCAGACATTCAGAAACTTTTGTGGTTCCATGTAAATTTTAGGACTGTTTCTATCTATTTCTCTGAAAAATGTCATTGAAATTTGTAGATTGCTTTCAATAGTATGAACATGTTAATAACATTTAGTCTTCCAGTTCATGAGCATGCAACATGTCTTCATTTATTTGTGTCTCCTTTAATTTTTTTCATTAATATTTTATAGTTTTCAGTGTATAAGTCTTTCATCTCCTTGGTTAAACTTATTCCTAAACATTTATTTCTGAGTATTTTACTATATATATTTTAGCTATTGTTAATAAGCTTTTTTTTTTTCTTTTTCTTTTTTTGAGACAAAGTCTTGCTCTTTTTGCCAGACTGGGGTGCAGTGGTGTGATCTCAGCTCATTGCAACCTCTGCCTCCTGAGTTCAAGTGATTCCCCTGCCTGAGCTTCCCAATAAACTTGTTTTTAATTATTTTTTCAGATAATTCATTCTTAATGTATAGACAAGCTATTAATTTTTGTGTGCTTATTTTGTTTCTTGTAATTCTGCTGAATTCTTTGGTTAGTTCTACAATTTTTGGTGGAGTCTTTAGGGTTTTCTATAGATAAGTTTATGTCATCTGTGAAAAGAGACAATTTAACTTACTCCTTCAATTTCAAGGCCTTTGGTTTCTTTCTCTTGCCTAATTGCTCTGTCCATTTCTGCTCTTATTCTCCAGCTCCAATTATATTTGGTTGGCTCAAAGGTAATTGTGTTTTTTGCCATGACTTCCAATGGCAAAAACCTCAATTACCTTGCACCGACCTAATACATATTTTATAATAGCGTATTTTTTTATGGATTATTAAGACTGTTTACATTTGTTTTCAGTTTTTTGTTTATTTACATTATTCCTTGTGCTTTAGTTTTAATAATTGCTCTCTATTCACCTTGAAGTTCATTTTATTCTGTATTTACTAATCAATTGGCTCTTTGTTCCATGCCATGTATTTTCAATAACAGAGATTTTAATTTTCAGATCTAATATTTGCAACTGGTTCTATTTGTCATAGATATCCTGAAATTTTCTATCTGTTTATTATTGTAGTCTTTCTTTCCTATAGTTTTTAATAACATAGTCTTAGGTTTATTTAAAAATTCTTGCCTTTTATATGTAATATAATAATTACTCCTAGTTCTATATTTCTATTTATTCCATACATCTGATTTTTTTTTTTTCTTACTGGAATTTGTGGATGTTACTGTGAAGAGAACCTGGATATTTTTATCTTTGTCTAATGTGTTGATTTTTTTTTTCTCTAGGAGGAATTACTTTACTGACAGATCACCTTCATACTCTAAAAGTTTAGTTTTATATTTGGTTCAGTTGGCATATTTCAGTTTTTCTCCAAGTTATTAGTAGTGCAATAAAATCTTTATCCCCAAGGCATGGCTTTTTGATGGTTTAAATGGAAATTCTAAGCTATTTATCTAGCCCCTACGTTTTTTAAGGTTTGAACTTTAAAATGTAACTTTTTTGGAACTGAATAGATGTTGAAATCTCTGCTCAGTATTTTTAGACTTTCTACCTATTTTTTTACTCTGGATTTGCTAGATTTCTGCCTTTTATACATGCAGTTCAGGATTCAGCTAAGTGTTAGAGTGAATTTTGTATGTAGAAAGATTAGGCTTTCTCACTGTAGCATCTTCTATTTTGAATTTTCTGGTCTGAATTTGCTGCCACTCTGCTGGGCTTAAATCTTCATCTGTATTCTTCAATGTAATAATACTATTACTTCCTGCATGAGGATTACCTGAGTACCAGGCATATCAGTGAGTATCTCCAGAGAGAAATTAGATAAAAATTGAGTCATAAACACTGTGAATTCCATCTTTGAAGGACTTTATATCTTTTAGTTTCTACCTGTATTGTATGCTTTCTAGTACTTTCAGAGAATGGATTTGTATATTTTTTTCAGAATTTGTCATTTTTGATGACAGAAAAGATAGTCTTATATAAACTATTCATTCAGTTATTATCAGAAACTAGAATTTAATGCCCACATTTGGAGAAAGGAGACATATGACACATCTTTAAGCGTGTATAGTCTTCTTTGAATCACTAGCCATTTATTACATTTTTTTATTATTTTAGACAGAATCTCACTCTGTCGGCCAGGCTGGAGTGCAGTGGCACTATCTGGGCTCACTGCAAGCTCCACCTCCCGGGTTCACGCCGTTCTCCTGACTCGGCCTCCCGAGTAGTTGGGACTACAGGCGACCGCCACCGCGCCTGGCTAATTTTTTGTATTTTTAGTAGAGATGGGGTTTCACCATCGTCTCGATCTCCTGACCTCGTGATCCGCCCGCCTTGGCTCCCAAAGTGCTGGAATTACAGGTGTGAGTCACCATGCACAGCCTATTACATTGTTGAGAACATTTTTTACATTTGATTGATAAATTAATCTAGGAGTGTGAGAATTTGATTGGAAATTTTATTTTAGTAACGTATTTTTAAATTTTGTAATGCTGTATGTAGAAATGACAAGATAATAATTTTCTCTTTATATAATGACAAGCTCATTTTCACATGATGATTTCAGTATATCTTATAACGTATCATGAAGGAGATATGCAAAGACTTAGAACTATTGCAAATAAACTTGTGTGTAAATTTATTTGGAAAGCATAATGATTATAATGAAAATGTGATTAAAGATTCGGGTCTTATCCTTGAAAGGAAGCATCGTATTCAAAACAGATGCTTATGTCTGATTTCAACTTTAGTTTTTATTGGAAGTGTTTGTTACAGAAATTGGGCAAAAACGTCATTTAATGTTTTACATCTACCCTTTCACAGTGCTATATCAAGTAGTTTAGTAGTTCCCAAAGGCTAGTGTAGTTTTGAGAGCTGTTTAACTATGAAAATATATGTGGAGCCTGGGAATTCAAGTTTGTGGTAAGTTTCTCAGGTGATCTTCATGTACAAAATTTGAAGACAACTGATTTCAAAAGTAGATCATTCTCCAGTTTGGTCATAAAATCACGATTAATTTTTAAATTTCTTTCTCTAAGACCTTCAAAAATTCTCACATCATATTGATAAAAGGCTTACAAACAATAGCACAAAGACCACACTTATAAGGAGAAATTGGCAACAGTTGGTTCACGCAAAATCAAAATAATAATTCAAAAAGGTCAAAAGGAAGATTGGCAACCTGCAGCATATTATGCAAACTACAGCTCTTGCTTTCCATGAAATGCTTCTCCTTATATTTACAATGTAAAAGGACTACATTGGCCCAATCTTCAAGATAAACAAGAAAACCAACAATATTTTAAACACTTGCCTGAACAGGTGGTGATGAAAAGCAGAAATTATATTTACAGTACTAAATGATAGAAAAATACTCAAAGTAAACTTAGGATGGTTAACAGAATCTGAGACCTGGCATTGATTAAAAGAAGGGTATATATGACTTCCAGCACTGGTTCTTGGCTATATTAGAGGTTAAAAAAAAAAAAAAAAAAAGCTCTACAACATCCATCTCTTTCACTCTAGCCTGCCAGAGGGACAACAGATAGGAGTCTGTTTTGACTTAAGCAATAGCTGGCAATATAGAGCGTATTCTCACCCAATATTCCCTGAGGGTTTACCACTTGGTCACTTCGTGGAATATTCACTATTTGGATATAGGTTTATTATGCCTAGATGTGAAGACAAATTCAAAAGAACAGGATTAAATATTAATCCTTTATATGGAGTTACTTTTTGAGCCTTTAGGTTATTCCAAATAATATTCAATAGATGACGTTCGTTCAACTTTTTAAAGAAATTAAGAAAATATAATTTCTTTGCATAGAATGCTTATCTCTTTATTCTTTGTTTAAACATAACAGTGGTTTAATGTAGAATGGATAACTTCACAATATATAGAAGTGAGATATACAAGTCTCTTGCTTGTGTGGTAAAGGTGCCGGTTTACCAGGATGTGGTGAAACTAGTAACTTCTTGGGATCCGTATTCCATGATATGCCACATGCTGTATCCTAAAGGGTTTATGGCTTTCTTACAGGTTTTGGTCTCTGGAAGATAACTTTTCTACCTGCTGTGTAGATGTAGAAAAAGAATGCTGATGTAAAAATTTGATTAATAAAATGAAAATTCCTTGCTTATTTAATGGTATTAAACAAAAGGTAATTTCTTAGCTTTGACAAATGTACCATGTTTGTGTAAAATCTTAATATAAGAAGAGTTGGGAAAAGGTACATCGGAATTCTCTATACTATCTTCATGAAACTCTAATCTAAAATTATTTCAAAACTTCAAAATTGTTTAAAAGTGTATCATGTGACGTGAAAGTAAATTTACTTGGGGGATTTTCTGATAATTTTCTTCAATATAGATGGGAACAGATTTTCACAGCTGTCCTTCATTCCATTTTTATTTTGGCCTTTAGGATTCTTTAAATCAATGATTTTTCCCTAGTTCTATTGATCCTTGTGGAATAGGCACAGGATAAATGCTTACTGAATGAATCAGTCCTTTTGATGTATTTAAAGAGCCTTTTTATTGGGATTTGTATTGCCTTGAAAGGTGCTCCTAAAATTTTCTTTTGACTCACTTAAGTTTGAATTGCCCCTGACCTCCCACATTGTGTGCTTTTTGGTTCTTTTCATGAAAGACACCCATGATGATTTAAAAAGATACATACTGCACTCAGCCTTCTCCCATTCAGCTGTCATGATGGATTCTTTTAACCTTGCTAGTTATCTATCCCTACATGCTTTTTATTTTACAATATGGCCTTTGGTATGAAATGTACATATCAATACAGATCAAAAGAGAATAAATCAGGTCACTGACTAGAGAAAATAGAATAATTTATTGAATGCGGTAATACCTGATCTTAAAATTGTTTTTGAAATGCTCCCTAGGTTTCTGTAGGGGTTTCCAACATTCTTTACCATGCAGGTGAATGCTATTTCTCACGTTTGATTTGCATGTTGATATATACAGATATTCTCCTTATATTATTCACGTTTTGGCCATTCTGCTCTTTAAGGCTAAACTTCTTTTTTTCTGTATCCTTGACTCAATCACTTCATTCAGTGATTTCTTTAATATCCTAATCTTTCAATGATTTTTCTCTTGCATCTTGAGAAACACTTCTCTCTTTTCAATCTTTCTGTTCATCCATTTTAAAAGTACTAAAATCTCATCGATTTGGAAAACACACATTGTCCTGTCTTGTATTTTCCACAACAGATAAAAATCTTAAAAGCAGTATACACTCACGATCTCATTGTCTTTACCAGCTAGCACTTATTTAATTCTGTAGCATCTTTATCACTATTATTCCATTGAAGTGTCCTTTGAAAAGCCCCAGTTACTTGCTACTACCAAATTCCTGAATTCTCCTGCTTATTGATGTCTCTGGCTTATTGACATGATTGAACTCCTCCTTCCTAGAAATGCTTCTTCACTGACTTCCATAATGTTTGAATCTCCTTGAACTATTCTGTCCTCCTCAATTGCCCTCTTTATCTCCTCTGATTCTACTCTTTCAACCTCCCTTTACCTTCTTTTTCTGACTCTGGTTGTTCTATTATTCCTTAGAACACTGGTTTCTTTATCTGTATAACTATGCACATTGGCTTTACTGCTCACATATCTATGATGACTTTGAAATCTATCTCTGTCCTTGACATGGCTCCTGAGCAGCAAACTTGACTTCCTAAACATAGTTTGCTGCACATTTCTACCAGGATCATCTGTAAACATTTCACACTCATGCTATCCAAAATTGAATTCATTCTTTTTATTCTGTGATCTGGTCTTCTATATATTTCTCAATGTGAATGTTACTAACACACCTTTACACAGGAGTTCAGTATTACTTTTTACTTTACCCTTACCAATTGTTCTATATTCTGTATCTGTTTAATTTGCTGATAGTTTTTGCTTCTCTACTACTTCCACTTCCACTTTCCAAGAACACATTACATCTTCTAGAATCTAGAGTCATCTCATTACAGGGTATTTTCTTAGTGGATTCATCTTTCTTTTTTTTTTTTTTGTAAGCACATGACAAACTTAGAAGTATTTAGCTCTAGGTCTCCCTAGTAATACTTGCCTTGCCGTTCTTATTCCGATGGTGGTTTGGATTTGTCATCAGAGTTCCAATGCCTCTGATGGAACACACATCATAAAAATTTTTTTATGGTTTTTTTGAGAATTAAAGAAATACACAAGAAGCACAGAATGTCTAAGAGTGATGATTCTTTAAATGTACTCCATTCATTTGACTTCAATTTTATTTCTAAAATCCTTCAGCTTTCATGCTCATGTCCCTTCCTCCACATTTCGTAATTTACTACCAATTCTCTATCGTTATAGCCACAGAAAACTTGAAATGAATGTCCATCTCCACACCTAAGCTATTCTGTTGACTCAGGCCAGGAAGAGTGTGGAACATTTTGAACAAATTAGGTCTGAAGGATGAAGTCATGGCATTGTGGGAATGAGGAGCCAAAGTCAGCACTGGAAGAATGGTTTTGGGCATCAGATTAAAGGAGAAAGTGCAAATGCATACACAATGGAAGAACAAAGCAAAATAAGAAGAAAGAGAATAAGAAAGGAAAAGAAAGAAAAGGACGAAGAAGAAAAAAGAATGTGAAGGGATTTGAATCAGTTTGAAAAATAAGTGAATATCTGCATGTATTAAAAATATTTTAACAGAGAGGCCTAGACATGTGAGAGTAGGAGATAATTTGGCTGAAACGTGAGCAGGGTAAAGAAAATAGGTAGCTCCTTTTTTATATATGCTTTGTGTTTTTAATTAATGTATTAGCTTAGTATTAACTTTTCTAGAACTTAAATTGTGGTTTATTATTAGTGGACTAATGAGCCCAGTGTAAGCTATCTGGTTCTTAAAACTCTTCCCTTACGTTCTTAAGCAAGGTTAAAATCTGCAGATTCTTTCTTATCCCAGTAGAAATTATTTGGTTTTGACAGTTGCCTTCCTTAAATCATTCCTGTAAGGTCTTATATTTTATGTCCAGGGACCTGACTGTTAGCCCTAAAACTCCAAATGCCATTTCAATATAATGTAGGAATTTTTAACAAGAAGATCAGTGGCTCCAGGAACCCTATCAACTCTGAAAGCGCATTGCATTTCTAGATGTCTTTGCAAATGTTCACATTTCTGAGTGTCTTTTCAAATATTCTAACAGCTCCTTAAAGACACAAGGGATTTAAAACAGTGGCTGTCCCTGAGGTTTTAAATATGAATAAGAGAGTAGAAATCTTAAAAACCGTAAATCTTATGCTACTCCCTATTTTACAACCTGTTGGGTTCCCCTTAGCTCTTAGAATGAAGATTGAACGTATAGAGCTACATGTATCCTGTAATAACTGAGCGGTTAGTGAGTTCTGAATTCTCTTCACAGAGCTTGCATCAATTTCCCTCTGGTTCTGTGGTTTACAAACAGATTGCTTTATTTCAATTCCTTTAAAAAACTGTGCTTTCTTTCAACTCAGTGCCTTGCATATTTTTTGCCAGGGGGTGGAAAGGGAGAACACTTTCTGTCATCGTTCCCCAGCAAGCTCCCTCCACCCCTTTCTCCCCATTGCCTTCCATCTCACTTCTCATCTTAGCTCAAACAGTACTTTCTTAGTTGACTCTTTTGAGACTCTTGAGACATAATCAGACTCTACTCGTTCATGTGTTTATAATGACCCTCTACTTCTATACTATAACAAACACCACAATTTATAATTATAAATTTGATTTATGATATTATTAATTTCTTATTTTCCCCTTGTTGGCTCAACAGGTTGGGGTTTTGTCTGTTTGTTCTGACTATATTATTTGTAGCACCTAGTACAGTGTCTAGCATTTAATACATGGGCAACAGAGACGCATTGAATGAATGCATGCTTTCCTTGATACCTTAGAGCTCCTGATTTGAACATTTAGTTACATTTATACACAGCATGGCATCCTCCACAGGATTTTAGTACATGGTAAATCATAATTCAGTAATTGCCAACTGAATGACAAGATGTTTTTGTAACAGAAAAATCGTGCTTTCCTGCAGTTACTCTTATCATCTGTTCTTTTTATTTCCCATACGTAAAAATGCTAAATGATCTAATTTTTAAGTTGATTCTTTAAACAAAGTATTTCCAGAAAACAAACACTAATAATCATGTTTAAGTCTTTAAGAATTTCACACATTTTTCATGTCTCCATGTGATGTTTAATTTTATGTGTCAAAATAAAATTAATAAAATTTGACCTGGCTAAGGGTTGCTAAGATAGTTGGTAAAACATTATTTCTGAGTGTCTCTGTGAGATTGAAGAGGTTAGCATTTGAATCAGCAAAGTAAAGATGCATCTTCACCAATGTGGGAAGTACCATCCATTTTGTTAAAGGCATGAATAGAACAAAAAGACAGGGGAAGAGTTCATTTGTTCTCTCTGTTTGAACTGAAACATCCATCTTCCCCTGTCCCCAGACACTGGCATTCCTGGTTCTCTGGCATTTGGAGTCAGTCCGGGACTCACAGCACTTCTCCCACCCCACAACCCACTGGCCTCCCATTTTCAGGTTTTTGCACTTGGGCTGAATTATACCACTGAATTTTCAAGTTCTTCAATTTGCAGGTGATAGATTGTGAAATTTCTCAGTCTCTATAAACGTATGAGACAAGTTTTAATATTTACGTATCTAAAAATGTATATTTATTTTGTATATTTTATTTATGCTGTAAATTTTATATATTTTGTATATATGTATGTTTTACATAATTTTTGTATATATATATATTTTTAATTTATCCCCTATTGGTTCTGTTTCTTTGGGGACCCCTGATAAATACACTCCCTAAAGTGTTTGTACACATGAAAGAGCTTATCATTTTTTTTTTTTTTTTGAGACGGAGTCTCGCTCTGTCGCCCGGACTGGAGTGCAGTGGCCAGATCTCAGCTCACTGCAAGCTCCGCCTCCCGGGTTTACGCCATTCTCCTGCCTCAGCCTCCCGAGTAGCTGGGACTACAGGCGCCCGCAACCGCGCCCGGCTCGTTTTTGTATTTTTAGTAGAGACGGGGTTTCAGCGTATTAGCCAGGATGGTCTCGATCTCCTGACCTCGTGATCCGCCCGTCTCGGCCTCCCAAAGTGCTGGGATTACAGGCTTGAGCCACCGCGCCCGGCCTATCATTTTTTTTTTATTTTCCCTAGTCGACATGAGTTGATATGCACAGAGTGTAATGAGACCATATAACTTGCTGCACATTTTGAAGAATTATATGCTTGTGCCTCATTGTGTGTTAACTGAAATATGGAGACCATAAAAATGGACGGAAAGCACTTAATTGCTTAAATCGTCATCCTGGCATAGTGAGCCTTTCATAATTCTTGGTAATATGTTTCTGATTTTTTGTTGCCTGAGTGCCATATCATAAGAACTGATGTGAATGTAAGAGTCTGTCTGTACTTACAGTCATATGCCATTTTATGTAAGTGAGCTATAAACCAGTAGTATTACTTGGGAATTAAATGACAAGAAGCGATACATAAATATAGAGAAATAAATGTTTTCTCAGTTATGCCTCTTCAACATTGCCACACATATCATTTTTAGTCAATAGATGACTTTACTGATAAGATTGAGCTTTCCCCAAAATCTCCATAACCTTGTAATATCTGAATAATTATTTCTTGTCTCATAAAAATAACTTTAAGTGTAGTTGTTATTAGGGAGACCATGCAATGTATATTGATAAAGCCAAAGGAATATGAGAAAGTAAAGCCCACAGAAATGTTTTGTCTATTTTTGTAAAATCATTTTGTAACTTGTCAATGCCTAGTGGCTAAACTCAGTATCCAGGATCTATTGAAAAAAATTAAAAACGGAACCTCTAGCAGTCACAGTATCACAATAAGACAGTTGTCAGGATGTGAAAACCTCGTTTTGATGGTGGTTTGTTGAAAGTTACCCACGAAGACTGTGACTTTATTGAAAAGCCCCATATATGCATCATCATTCAGTTGAGCTGAGAACTGAGCAGTATGATCCCTGGCCTTTCAAAAGGAAATATGCTCTCATTGACTCCTCCTCACCCAGCCTCCCTGTGACAGTGGAACTGAAACACCTGTCCCCAGGCCAGCTTCACAATGGCAATTCATTGCAAAGATGAAAGATCGGATAAGTGTATTGAAAAACAGGATTTTTTTTTTTTTTTTTAAATAGTATAATAGTAGCTAAAGTGTACAGAGACTTATTAGGAGTTACAAATTTTTTCTGGAGATTTCATATGGTTTTTGTAACTACTCACAACACAACTGTGGAATAGATACTATTACTATCATACTATATTATTATCTAATTTGATAAAATGAGGCTCAGAAGAAAGTTATGCAGCTGACCTTGGGCCTTACAGTTTACATGGTAGAACATGGACTGTAACTACGCTCAGAATTAAAAGACTAGCTTCCTAATCACAACACAAGGAAATGACACAGAACCAAGATAACTATTCATGAAGATAGCTACCACAGGCTATTTGGGTAAACTACTCTTGAAACTACATGGTCTAAATTGCATTTAAAAAAAAAAAAAAAAGTAGTTGACCTAAAGCTATTGAAGTTAGAGTTTGGAGAATTAAGATAGAATAGAAACCAGTAAATCTTCTTAGTATTCTTATCCTTCTTTCATTCTCATTTTCTCTCTTACCTTTCTACACATACAAAAATGAATGAACCAACCTATAAATCCCATAAAAGCTATCCTTAATCTGTCCCTCTTTTACTGTGCTTATATATTAAAAAAGAGGCCAATAGCTTTCAGTGAAATACGATATGAATCGAAGGAAAGAGTTCTGCACCATTTTCAGGATTTGGCTTGGCAAAATTTGTTCATTTCTCTCGGGAGCAGGAAATACATACAAGGAAGTAAATTTATCCAGTGCATAAACAATTCAGAGTGCAACTTTTACCTGAAAATTGATTGATAGTACTATATCACTGATGCACCTTTATATAACTATTGTCAAATAGATACTTTATTTTCTAATTTCCAGAATTATAAATTTTAAAAGGGCCTGAATTTTGATGCTATACATTTAAAAATACTTCAATAAAGTTTTTTACATTTTATTGAAAAGTGAAAACAGTGCTATAACTTTTCTGGTCTATTTTAAATCTATCACACTTAGAAAAAAATATATATACATATAAGATTTTTAATCCAAAAAGGGATTTTACTATAAGGATATTGGGTAGCTCACAGAAGTGTGCAGAAGGCTAGAGGCTAAACATGTAAGATTAGTTGAGTCTAAACTTACAGACACAATTCTAGGACCATGCATCACAATTGGCCTGATGAAGAAACATCAGCTATTGCTGTTGCTCATTGAACACTAAGGGAGAACCCTGCACTGGCTGTCCTCTCATTGTTGGATACATCTGCCACCACCCTTGCCAGCAAAATGGACACCTCCCTGCCCCCAAAGCTTGTCTCCTCAGGTTGCTTGTTTCCAAACCAGCCATTCAGAAGCATGTGACTGACAGGCAAAATCTAGTCCAAATGCTTCTGGTTTAGCTGCAAGGAATTCTGGGAACTTGAGTTTTCTGGATTCTGCCCTGATGAAACCAGATCAATAAGACCGTGCATTTCCTAAACGTAGTGATCACGTGAGAAAGGTGTTTGGTAGCTTGAAAACATAGTAGTTGTACATAGATGATACACTATAGGAAGAAAAACAGATGACTCACTGGCCACAGTTGATATGATCATATTATTCTGATGTTGTCAAAAAGCAAAACTGGAAACAGCTGATGTCCTCCAGGCTTTAAATTGGATTACAATTTGTATAGGTAAAAAATAAAAATAAAAAAATCCTTTACCCCAGCATAACATTGCTTAATCATATCTTAATTTCAAGTCTTTTTCAACAAATATTCTATCAGGCATACTACAAAGATGAAGGAAATATTATCACAAGGGGTAAAATAAATTAGCTTAACTCTGCAGTCTTTACTACAGACTAGGGATGGGAGTTCCCCTGTTCATCATTTCCTCTCTCGATTGATCCTGTGATCATGAACAAATAATGATGATGAAGATGGTGATGATGATGATGATGGCAACAGTGATGATGGTGAGGTGATAATGATACTGGCACTCACTGAGAGCTTACTAAGTGCCATGACACTCTTTTAAGTAATTCATCTATATATTTTTTAAAAAATCCAGCTGGGCGTGGTGGCTCACACCTGTAATCCCAGCACTTTGGGAGGTCGAGGTGGGTGGATCACGAGGTCAGGAGATTGAGATCATCCTAGCTAACATGGTGAAACTCGTCTTTACTAAAAATACAAAAAATTAGCCGAGCGTGGTGGCACGCACCTATAGTCCCAACTATTCGGGAGACTGAGGCAGGAGAATGGCTTGAACCTGGTAGGCAGAGGTTGCAGTGAGCTGAGATCATGCCACTGTACTCCAGCTTGGGCAACAGAGTGAGACTCCGTCTCAAAAACAAACAAACAAACAAATCCTTACAGCAATGCTATGAGGTGGGTAATATTATTATCTAATTTTACAGATGAGGAAACTGAGGCATGAACTGGCCTCGCAGCTAATAATTGGCAGTGCTGGAGTTACAACCTAAAAGCTCGAAGGTGTTAAACTCTGTAATTAAAAGTGGTTGCAATACTGGCTCCATGTTCTAGGGTATTTTTTAGCATGCAGGGTATATTAATCACTAGGAAGTATCTAATATCATGAAGTAATCTTCCATCAGGTGCATTTGTGCCACTGTCCTGTATTTATAGACGATATGACAGTCTTTTCTCTTGAGCCTGAAGTTAGCTTTATCATTTTAAAACCATGTTCCAGGTAGATGCTAAATAATTACTGGAAAGATTGGAGTATATGAAGCTTATTGTTTTATCTTGCCTGTTAAAATATTTAATTGATGTCTCACTAAATAGCTTTCTCATGAAAATCTAGAAAGCCAAAAAGAAAAATACCTTGAATATTGAATACACAAATAGCAAAATCATTCCAAATTGCACTATACATTTGGGCATGCAATTTTCTCCAAGCTTCCATTTACTAAACTTGTTAGAAAAAGTAATATAGTTCATGGGGTTAATTCAGAAGTAGGTAGATAATTGAATAAAAAGACATTTGGCCAGATGTGGTAGCTAACATCTGTAATCCCAGCACTTTGGGAGGCCGAGGCAGGAGGATTGCTTTGAGCTCAGGAATTCGAGACCAGCCTGGGCAACATGGCAAAACCCCATCTGTACTTAAAATATAAAAATTAGCCAGGTGTGGTGGTGCGTGCCTGTAATCCAAGCTACTCAAGAAGCTGAGGCAGGAGAATCTCTTGAATCCAGGAGGCTAAGATTGCTGTGAGCAGAGATAGCAGCACCACACTCCAGCCTGGGCGAAAGTGCAACACTCTGTTTCAAAAAAAAAAGACATTCAAACAACTGATTATGAGAAGCCAATATAAACCAATTACTGTTGCTTTAACGAGAGACAAATGACAAGGAAAATTTCCATTTAAAATGTATAATCTTATAAATGTACAAATATAGATTAGTTGCAATAATATATGTTGTATCTAAGAATCCACCAAAATCTTATATGTTTGTGTGTGTATTTTAAAGTTTGTCCAGGCACAGTGGCGCACACTTGTAATCTTAGCACTTTGGAAGGCTGAGGTGGGAGGATTGCTTAAGACCAGGCGTTCAAGACCAGCCTGGGCAACATAGTGAGACTCCATCATTACAATAAACAAATTGAAAAATTAGCTGGGCATGGCAGTGCATGTGTTTAGTCTCAGATATTAAGATGGCTGAGGCAAGAGAATCACTTCAGCCTAAAATTTCAAGGTTGCAATGAGCTATAATCACACTAGTACACTGCAGCCTGGGTGACACAGTGAGACCCTGTCTCTAAAAAATAATAATAAATAAAATGCAATAAAATAAAAATGAACATGAAGTTCAAAGAAACTCAAAAATTTGAGTCAGGGTGATAAGAATTATTCCAAATCAATATTTAGTGACATTAAACTGATTTGTAATTGGCTTAATAATTCTCCCAAACTTATATTTTATTGACAGTAAGCATATGTATCCCAAAGAAAGACAGATGGAAAACATTATATAATTAATTACATTATAATTGATAATATAACTAAATTTCTACTTAATTCTTTTCTAATGTCACTCTAATAAGCTTCTGTGGTATAAACACCAGAGCTTTGAAGTTTTCTTCTAGAATTGGAACTATTTGTCGATAAAACTAAAACAACTATAGCAGCAAGAAACTCTAAACTATTCAATGCTTAAAATGTGTATAGGAAAATAATCAATACTAGAAATATTGTTTTTGATATTTTAGATATACCTTTTTTAACATAAATGAGACATCATATATAACATCTTTTCCCTTGATAATTTAGTTACTAAAGTGCTAATATTAGTGATAGCGAATTCGTCTGAGTTGTATTGAATCTTGGTAGAATATTGTTATCATCAAAATAATTTCATTGAGAAAAGTAATTTTAACTTTTTGCATGTGGAGAGAAAACTAAATACAGAAAATAAATACCAAATTTATCCTATTTAACATGCTTGTAGATAGATTAGACCCATTGATTTCATAAGTTTCTTTTGAGTGCTTGATAAATACAAATATAAATACACAACAGAGACACATATTGATTTATTTAAAGTAATTTACAATGTATCTTTCAATTGTTTTAAAAAACAATTGAGCACTGAGCAGTCATAGTCATGGTATGAGGAAGTATAATACTGGTTCATTACCTATTCCAAGGTTACTGAGAGACAAAAATTCTTCTGGTTCTAGAGGGTAGAAGCAAGGATTTAGAAAAACATACACTACAAACAAATGTCTACATCCTGTTTCAGTGTTATATGAGGCAAAAATTCCAAATGACGAGTTTGTAGTAACATTTTTGTTTTATTAGACTTATGAGAAAATTTAAATATTGGTGATATTGGCATTTATTTAAACAGGTTAACCAATTAATATTTTCTTTCTGTTTTTGAATCCAAAATACACATTGCAGCTTGCCAGCAAGATAGCCAACTAGACACAGCCAGGAAGAATATGTCACCGAGGGATGGAGGCATCAGAAAGACTGGTGGTGCACTCTGAGCAGAACTTTGGAGGGAAGGCATTGAGAGTAGATGGAGCGAAAGCATTGAGAGTGGATGGAAGGAAGGCATTGAGAGTGGATGGAGGGAAGGAATTGAGAGTGGATGGAGGGAAGGAATTGAGAGTGGATGGAGGGAAGGAATTGAGAGTGGATGGAGGGAAAGCATTGAGAGTGAATGAAAGGAAGGCATTGAGGGTGGATGGAGGGAAATAATTGAGGGTGGATGGAGGGAAGGGTTTGAGTTGAGAGTGGATGGAGGGAAGATATTGATAGCAGATGGTAGAAAGACATTGAGAGTGGATGGAGGGAAGACATTGATAGTAGATGGAGGAAAGACATTGAGAGTGGATAGAGAAAAGGAATTAAATAAATACCCAACTAGGGTATCTCCTGGGGACCCACATCGTAGCTCCTGTGCTGCTTGACCACACCTGACCATCAGAAATCTCCAGTAGAGTGTCCCCTAAAGTGTGCCAGCCCACCAGCACCCTTTCCCCACCACAGCCTCCCCTGAGCCCCTTGGCCAGCACCAACTCACCCACAGCCACCCCTTACTATTTTGCTGGCACACTTGGATGTACCTTGCCTCCCCTTCCCTAACAGCACTCATGTGAGCATGCACCCCACTGTGTTACTGTTAGGATGAGCGCACCTGCCAGGCTGCTCATATTTTCCAGTTCAAATGCATGCATGGAGGTCAGCAGCCCTGCGCCCTCTCTACTCTCCCCCCAGTCTCCAACACTGCCACGAGCACCAATGAGTGCAGGGAAGCCAGCAGCCCTGTGCCCACCAGCAGCTCACCCATGTGCCAACACTGCTGCCAGTAAAAATGTGCACACAGATGCTAGTGGCCCTGCCCTCCCTACCCAATGTTTCCCATGCTGCCACTGGCCACCTGAGCACAGAGGAGGTAGCCCTATGCCTGCCAGCTCCCCACCCTAGCTGATAAGCATGCACCCCACTGGCATGCTGCTGCTGCTGCTATTGCTGCTTCTGGGACATGTGAATGATCACAGATCCAGTTGACATCATAAAGAAGCACATTGGCTGGCACCACCCATTGGAGTTGTGTGGCTGGTGGTCTGGGAACACTTTGGCCCCTCTAGAACAACAGGTTCCTGACCTCAAGGGACCAGAGAACAAGGCCACGTCCCTAAAACAAGACCCACAGCATTAGAGCACACAGCTCAGGAGAGCTGACCTGAGCCTTGGCCCCCTAAAATCTTCCAGAAATAAAAAGTCAGTTGACTGAACCCGCCTTATAGCATAATCAAACCCCCAAGGGAATTAAAGAAGATAAAGGCAAAAATAAATATTTAAAGGACAGCAACTTCAACGACTGAAGGAAAATCAGCTCACACCGATGAGAAAGAACCAGTGCAAGAACTCTGGCAACTCAAAAAACCAAAGTGTCTTTTTACTTCCAAATGATCACACTAGTTCCCCACCAAGGGTTTTAACCAGGCTGAAATGGCTGAAATGACAAAAATAGAATTAAGAATATGGATAGGAATGAAGATCACTGAGATTCAGGAGGAAGTTGAAACCCGGTCCAAGGATTCTAAGGAATACAACAAAATGCTACAGGAGGGGAAACACAAAATGGTCTTTTTTCTAAGAAAGAACCAAACTGATCATATAGAGCTGAAAAACTGATTTCAAGAATTTCAGAATACAATCACAAGTATTAACAGTAAAATTGATCAAGCTGAGGAAAGCATCTCTAAGCGTAAAGACCAGTTCTCTGAAATACCCAGACAAAAATAAATAAAAAAGAATAAGAAATATGAACAAAACCTCCAAAAATTATGGTATTATGTAAATAGACCAAATTAATGACTTATTGGTGTCACAGAAAGAGAGGGAGAGTAAGCAAACAACTTGAAAACATGTTTGAGGGTGTTGTCCATGAAGATTTTCTCAACCTGCTAAAGAGGCAAACATTTAAATTCAGAAAATGCAGAGACCCCATGCATGATACCATAAAAATGAACAACCCCAAGATGCATAGTCATCAGATTCTCCAGGTTGAAATGAAAAAATAAATGTTAAAAGCAACTAGAAAGAAGGCAGGTTACCTACCGAGGTGGTTAATATTTTAATTTCAGATAAAATATATCTTAAAGAAATAAATATCAAAAAAGACAAAGAAAAGCATTATATAACATTAAGGGTTCAATTCCACAAGAACACTTAACTATCTTAAATGTATATGTACCCAACACAGGAGCATTAAAATTCGTAAAGCAAGTGCTTAGTGACTTATGAAGAGACTTAAATAACCACACATTGATAGTGGGAGATTTGAATACCTGACTGATAGTATTAGATTACAGAGGCAGAAAACTAAGAAAGACATTTAGGACCTGAACTCAACACCTACCTAACAGACATCTACAGAACTCTCCACATTCTTCTCATGTACACATGACACATACTCTAAAATCAAACACATATTGAGCCTTAAAACAATCCTCAGCAAATTCAAATAAACAAAAAACAATGAAATTATACCAACCACACTTTTGGATCACAGAGTAATAAAAATAGAAATCAATTATAAGAAGATCACTCAAAACCATAAGTTACATAGAAATAAAACAACCTGTTCCTGAATGACTTTTGGGTAAACAATGAAATTAAGGCAGAAATCAAGAAATTATTTCAAACCAATGAGAACAAAGAGACGCATACTGGAATCTTTGGGACATAGCCAATTCAGTGTTAAGAGGGAAGTTTATAGCACTAAACACCCACTTCAAAAAGTTAGAAAGATCTCAAATTAACAACCGAGTTCTCCTAGAGGAACTAGAGAAACAAGAGCAAACCACCTGAAAGATAGCAGAATACAAGAAATAACCAAAATCAAAGCTGGACTAGAGAAAACTGAGATGTGGAGAACCATACAAAAGCTCAACAAATCCAGGAGTTAATTTATTAAAAGAATAACTAAGATTCATAGACAACCAGCTAGACTAATAAAGAAAAAAAGAGAGAAGATCCAAATAAACAAAATCAGAAATGATAAAGAGGACATTACCACCGACACAACAGAAATACAAAAACTCTCGGGCTACTATGAACACCTCTATGCACACAAGCCAGAAAACCTAGAAGAAATCGATAAATTCCTGGAAACATGCAACCTCCCAAGATTGAGCCAGGAAGAAACTGAATCTCTAAAATGACATGGAATAGTTCCAAAGTTGAATCAGGAAAAAAAAAAAAAAAAGCCTACCAACCAGAATAAGCTGAGTACCAGATAGATTCACAGCTAAATTCCACCAGATGTATGAAGAAGAGCTGGTCACATTCTTACCGAAACTCTTTCAAAAAATTGAGCTTGGGATGCTCCTCCCCAACTTTTTCTATGAGGCCAGCAGCATTTTGATACAAAAACCTAGCAGAGATGCAATAAAAATGAAAATTTTAGGTCAATATCCTTGAGGAACAGAGATGTAAAAATCCTCCACAAAATGCTAGCAAACTAAATACAGCAGCACATCAAAAAGCTAATCCACCATGATCAAGTAGGTTTTATCCCTGACATGCAAGATTGGTTCAACATGTACAATCAATAAATGTGATTCATCACATAAACAGAGCTAAAAACATAAACCACGTGATTATTTTAATAGATTCAGAAAAGGCTTTTGATAAAAGTTAACATCCCTTCATGTTAAAAACCCTCAACAAACTAGTTATTGAACGATTATGCTTTAAAATAATAAGAGTAATCTATGAAAAACCCAGCGCCAACATCATACTGAATGTACAAAAGCTGGAAACATTGTTTTTTAAAACTGAAATAAGACAAGGATGTCCTCTCTCACCACTTCTATTCAACATGGTACTGAAAGTCTTAGCCAGAGCAATCAGGCAAGAGAACAACAATCAAAAGGCATCCAAATAAATAGAGGAATTAAAATTGTCCTTGTTCAGAGATGACATGATTCTATACCTAGAAAACCTCATAGTCTCTGCCCCAAAGCTCTGATTAAATTAAAAATATCAGCAAATTTTCCGGATACAAAATCAATGTACAAAAATTAGTAGCTTTTCTAAGCAACAACCACCACCAAGCTGAGAGCCAAATCAAGAATGCAATTCAATTTTCAATTGCCACAAAAAGAATATAATACCTAGGAATATAGCTGACCAGGGAAGTAAGAGGTTTCTACAAGGAGAGTTACAAAACATTGCTCAAAGGAATCACAGATGACAAACACAAATGGAAAAGCATCCCATGCTCAAGGATAGAATAATCAATATTTTTAAAATGGCTCAACTGCCCAAATTCATTTACAGATTCAATGCTATTCCTATGAAACTACCAATGACATTCTTCTCAGAATTTGAATAAACTATTTTAAATTTCATATGGAGGCTGGGCAAGGTGGCTAATGCCTGTAATCCCAGAACTTTGGGAGGCCAAGGCAGGCAGATCACCTGAGGTCAGGAGTTTGAGATAAGCCTGGCCAACGTGGTGAAACCCTGTCTCTACTAAAAATACAAAAATTAGCTGAGCGTGGTGGCACACAACTGTAGTCCCAGCTACTTAGGAGGCTGAGGCAGGAGAATCACTTGAACCCAGGAGGTAGGGTCTGCAGCAAGCCGTGATCACACCACTGCATTCCAGCCTGGGCAGCCGAGTGAGACCTTGTCTCAAAAGTAAATGAATAACATAAATAAATTTCATATGGAACAAAAAATGGTTCTAAATAGCAAAGGCAATTCTAAGCAAAAAGAACCAAGCTGCAAGTTTCACATTACCCAATTTCAAGCTATCCTACAATGTTACAGTAACCAAAACAACATGGTCCTGGTACAAAAACAGACACATAGACCATTGTAACAGAATAGGTAGCCCAGAAATAATGCTGCATTCCTACAACCATCTGATCTTCAACAAAGTTGACAAAAACAAGCAATGGCAAAAGGACTCCCTATTCAATATGTGGTGCTGGGATAACTGACTAGCCATATGCAGAAGCTGGAAACTGGGTCCCTTCCTCATACCATACGCAAATATCAACTCAAGATGGATGAAAGACTTAAATTTAAAACCTCAAACTATAAAAACCCTGAAAGATAACCTAGGAAATACCATTTTGTACACAGAACCTGGCAAAGATTTCATGACAAAGACTCTGAAAATAATTGCACCAAAACCAAAAATAGACTACTGGGACACAACTAAACTAAAGAGCTTCTGCACAGCAAAAGAAACTACGAACAGAGTAAATGGATAGCCTACAGAATGGGAGAGAGTATTTGCAAACTATGCATCTGCCAATGGTCTAATATCCAGAATCCATAAGGAGCTAAAACAAATTTACAAGGAAAAATAAACAATGCCTTAAAACAGTGGGCAAAGGACATGAACAGACATTTTTCAAAAGAAGACATACACATGGCCAAAAATCATGTGACAAAATGCTCAACGTCACTAATCATTAGAGAAATGGAAATCAAAACTGCAATGAGATACCATCTCACAGCAGTCAGAATGGTTATTACTAAAAAGCCAAAAATTAATACATGCTGGTGAGGTTGTGGAGAAAAGGGAACACTTAAATACTGCTGGTGGGAATGTAAATGAGTTCAGCCATTGTGGAAAGCAGTTTGGGGATTTCCTCACAGACTGAAAGCAGAATTACCATTTGACCTAGCAATCCCATTATTAGGTGTGTACCCAAAGGAATTTAAATTGTTTTACCATAAGGGCATATGCATGGATATATTCATTGCAGCAGTATTGACAATAGGAAAGGAATGGAATCAACATACCTGCCCATCAATGGTCAACTGAACAAAGTAAATATGGTACATATACACCAGGGAATATTACGCAGCCACAGCAAAGAACAAGATCATGTCCTTTACAGCAATATGGACAGAGCTGGAGGCCATTATCCTAAGTGAACTAGCACAGGAACAGAAAAAACAAATATCACACGTTCTCACTTATAAGTGGAAGCTAAACATTGAGAATATATGGACACAAAGAGAGAAATGGACATCGGGCCTATTTGAGAGTTGTAGGTGGGAGGAGAGAGAGGTTGGAAAAACTACCTATTTTGTTCTATGCTTATTACCTGCGTGACAAAATAATCTGTACACCAAACCCTTTTGACACATAATTTACCCATATGACAAACGTGCACATGTACTCCTGATCCTAAAATAAAAGAAAATGTCAGCCTACAAACTCAAATAATAATAATAATAATAATAATAATATATAAATATGCACAATACACACTGGAAATATTTGAAGAACACTGAAAGAAATCTGTGAGTAAATTCTTTTACTTTTTGAACTAGCACTAATTTACATTCACGCACTTAAAAACTATGTCTTACATTTATCAAATTTAGAAAAATGTGTTTGTTTCTATAAATCACTTTAGCCAAATTTACCCTAAATGATTAATCTACATTGTTTTGGAAAAACAAAACTTGACTTTGAAGACCTATAATTTATTTTCATTACGTCCCATGTTCAGTTTCCTGCCTTTGATCTCTGCTGTGGCTTTGAGCACAATGTTCATTTTGGTTCTCTTTTGTTCATTTGTATAATGAATGCCATAATTGGGTGTTTGACAATGTGAATCTACACTTGTGGGTAACTGCTCTGTACCTTCTTGTTATCATGTCTGTTTTCCTAAACAGATTGCAAATTCCTAAAGGTAATGTTGTTGTATTATTAAAATTTTTCTCTGGTGCCCTTTATTATAATCTGAGGTATCTTTCATTCTCTTAGGTACTTGATATACTTAATTTCATTTAGTAAAAGTTTTGGGGGGCAGAAAAATATATGTCAATCTTGTCTAACAGCTAAAAACATGTTTTTAGTCATTCTCTTTTGATGCTGTAAGACGTTGTCAAATGCAAGACTTGGGTACTTTCTCCCTGTACTTCTGTTCATCTTTGGTAGCAGCTGAATGTAACGTAAATTTCATGCATAATTCACAAGCTACATAATAGGATCATGGATCTCTTCTATTTTGTTTTAGCCAAGTTCTAAGTAACCCATGACCACAACAAATATTTAATAAAAATTACTCACAGATGGAACCACTGAAAGTTAGTTATAATTTAAATCCACCTGACAAATATGTCTCGAAGATTAATAACATCTTAAATCTTAAGAGGTCTCTAATCTTTGCAATCTTTTACAAATTAAAATTTTACATAATTAGATTTAAAAGTAATTATCAAGCATTGTCTATATAACTGCTGTGGCTAATTGTTCATGTATATTTTGCTATGACTTTCCTATCAATGTTTATGATATATTTAAATGTTGAAGAATTAAGGAAAAATGAAGATGTAGTGTTTATAGTTTCCTTTTTGAATGTGGTTACATGAGTATGTATCTGTCTCTCTCTCTCTTTTCTCTCTCTGTCTCCCTCTCTCTTTCTCTAACTTATTTGAAGTCTGAGATGATACAGAATGTCACCTTAAAGCATCAGATTGAGGGAGTAAGAGTATCCCCAGTACAGTGCATGAGGAAACACTTCTTTCTGCTTTATGATTGGAAGCAGAACAAAATCCAAAAACCAAATGAGCTTTCAGGGTACAGGCTCCTTTTACACTTGCAAATCCTGGATCTTTACTGGTCTAACAGGTTTCTTTTCCTCACATCAACACCTTTTGGGGGAAGTTAGTAAGGGGGAAGGAGGAGCAGAAATAGGCGCAAAAATTAAGAAGACTCCTGAAAGAAGTGGGATTGAGATGATCTTTTCTCTTTTGTTGGAATTCAATAATATTAAAAGCTCTATAGGAGATGAGAGATGGCGTGTTCCTGACTTAAGACAGATACCCCTGCCCCCACCCACCCACTCACACCCACACCCACACCCACACCCACACAAAAGATCTTGGGTATTCAAAGGAATCATATCCATAAGTGGATCCAAATCCAAATTTAACCTAAGAATATAGATGCTCATGGGATCCATCTAGACTCAGCCACCCCATCAGCGTGTTTGTGCTTCAGGAACAATAGATGAACAGTGTAGGTGAATTAAAAGAAGCTGAGGCTGGCAGTGAAAGGATTAGATTAAGATGAATATTAGGACTGCAGCAGGATGAGGAGACACTCTACTTCTTCCTAGTTGATGTTTGAAAGCAATCCTATATCCAAAGACCACCAGGGTATATGATAAATCCTGAAGATAGCTGCAGGACTTTGGAGCAAGACACTACACAACACACAAATAAGAATTATGCAATCACTTATAAAAATGAAAGAATTGTGTCCTTATCCATTTTATAAGACGTGGCAGAGATTGATATGAGTCATAACAGTACTGTGTTCTGACAGTAACAGAGGACAGCATCTTAACAAGGAAGGCACATTTGCTAGGGCAATTTTTTTAGAGTGGTCACAAAAAATCAGACCCAAAGAAAATGTCAGTTTGAGTCTTTGAAAGTCAATGATGTATTCAAGATTTATTAAATTGGGTGGCAACAGAGTATCTACATATCCAGAGATTAAGCAATTAGAATGTTAGAGAAGGGAGCTCTAACCAGCAGAGACCACTCTTTGAGATATTTTGTTGGGGTTAAATGGGAGAATTTTTTTTTTTAATGTGGTTATTGCCTTTCAAATGACAAAGTAGTCAATGGGAAACAATAATGTGGCTTTTTAAAACAAATTATCCTGTAAATTTCTGAGTTTTTAGTATATATTTGGCACTGTGCAATTTGTTAAATGTAAGTGTAAAAAGAATAGACATGAATGAAAATGATTGATGAAACCAGTTCCTAAAAGGTAAGATGGGATGAGACCAAGTTTATATTCTTAGAATTTTTAGGTAGTAACGAAAGTCCAGTTGAATTTAGAAAGAGGCATTTATAGTTGGAATCATGACAGTGAATATAAATAACATGGAATTTGAAATCAGATTTATTTGAATACTGTTTTAGAAGACTTTTCTAATTAATAAGGGGAAATTTCACAGGGCACATTGGGACCAAGAAAAGGGAAGTATGGTGTTAATGTCATCTAACAAATGTGGGATATGTTGGTTTTTACTTTTCTAGCAGGTATGAGAATACAGGGACAAAGGTTCTCCATATCAAAAGGCAAAAAGTAAGCAAGCAAAATTTTTAAAAATAACTAACTTGTAAGGAAATATTTTGTTTATATTTAAGAATATGTAAGTAAAATTTTGAATTTTGCATGCTGTAAATAGGCCAGAGAACTTTCCTTCATCTCATGACTGAATTACTATATTTTATAATGTAGTAATTTAAATCTTTTACAGAATTAAAGTACACCCTAAAGAATCATTTCGTTCTTTTTCATACATACAAAACAGTGAAGTTCAAAACTCTTCTGTATAAAACAACAACAAAACTGAAGTCCAAAAACTTTTCATGGCTTCCTCTAGTTTATTTATTTTTTGTTAAGTTTTCTTTTAGATTCAGGGGTACATGTGCACATTTGTTACATGAGAAAATTGCATGTCATAGGGTTTAGTATACAGATTATTTTGCCACTTAGGCAATCAGCAAAGTTCCCTACAGGTAGTTTTTCAATCCTCACCCTCCTCCCGTTCTCCACCAAGGAGGCCGCAATGTCTCCTGTTCCCTTCTTTGTGTCCATATGGATTCCAAAGTTTAGCTCCCACTTATACGTGAGAACATGTGAGTTTATTCAGTTTGAAAGAATCTAGTATAATTAGTTTTGGAGTTCAGTGCTCTGAGTCCATCGTTCTTTACTGAAGTGAGTGTCAGGGTTTTCTTTACGTTTCTTTTCTTTTATTTACTTATCTATTTATTGAGACAAGAGTCTGGCTCTGTTGCCCAGGCTGCAGTGTAGGGGCGCAATCTTGGCTCATTGCAACCTCTGCCTCCTGGGTTCAAGTGATTCTCCTGCCTCAGTCTCTCAAATAGCTGGGATTACAGGTGTGCACCACCATGCCTGGCTAATTTTTGTATTTTTAGTACAGACAGGGTTTCACCATGTTGCCCAGGCCAGTCTCGAATTCCTGGTCTCAGGTGATCCACCCACCTCGGCCTCCCAAAGTGCTGTGATTCGCAGTTTTATTTTCTTAGTGTACCATATTAAATTGTTATTATCTAGGATATTTTTTTTCTTTTTGGAGAAGGACATGCATGATATACAAAGGAGAATCATTATGTTCTACTTTTGTGAACTTGCTTTTTTATATCTGAGACAATTTTATTTTCAGAATACATAATAACATGGCAAGCATGGTGATTTTTCCTTGACTAGTTTGTATACATTATTAGAATACCTTTTCAAAATTCTGGTTGGGTCCTGTCAGAGATAAAGGAGCAACCTCAGCTGAATACTTAGGTTTCTTTTGAGCTCTTTGAATTAGATGATCCCTTTCTGCAACTTTCAATTCAAATGGAAAAAGCCACAGGAGCTGTGTCCGATTGTTAATAGTACAGGTATCTGATTCAGGTACAACTGAACAATCATTTCTCACATTATATTTTAAAAGTTGACTTTGCAAGATATATAGCACATTTTATAGCTACGCATTTGTGCAAGTTTACTATTAAACACCTACCTATAAAAGACAATTGTCCATTTAAAGCCAGACACATTTAAAATGTGTAATTCTGTATTTATGGATCTTAATTGCATAATGATTCAATAATATAAGGCCGAATTATTCTATGATCATTTTATTTTTGTTATTTGGAATACATTTAGAACTAAAGAATATCTTTCTTGTAAAATTGTTTACTATTGTATGAACAGAATCTCAAGTAATCTACATGAATATTTCACCAGAGAATTTAAACAATGTCACCCCATTTATTATCTGACACATGATTTTTAGATTGCTTTACTAACTCTGAATATATCATACTAACTCTGAATATTTCCTCAATGATTGCTTCTTTTTAGAGTTTGCATCGAATCAGGCCACAGACTTAAATATCACATAATGATAGTCTTTTGAGTAATGTGTATATAAATATAAATATTTATATTTACATATATATATTCTCATATGTATCTTATTTAATTTGAAGAAAGATGTGTGTCTGATATCAATATGTATCTATCTTAGCCTGAATAAAAATAGGTTATCAAAGATAGAAAAATAATTCCAACATTATTTGTAGTAGTTTACTGCTAATTTTACCCATTTGAAAATATTTTTGTGATGACATACTGCAAAAGGGATCTGTGGGAAAGATCAACTTGCTGTTATAGATTCAGTTAGAACAGGTAATATTTCCTTTGTTGAAACACTAATGAGGAGAACTAAAATAGAAACAATTATTGAGCTCTTACTACATTTCTTTCCCTTTAACAGATATTTCACATATATTAAGTCATTTCATATTCATGACTGTATTAATTTGGCTTTATTTTCAGATTTTAAAAAGGAGGAACTGAGATTTAGGCAGGCAAACTATCTTGCCTAAAATGAGTGATCAAACCTAGGATCCAAGCCCATGTCTGTTTGACTAACGAATCAACTGTCATTTCACTTTAGTATATTTAACTCATTTTATATGCTGATAACTTAATGAATCTGTGTGAGGAGGCTATTTCCTTCTACTCTACTCATCATGATAAAATGATGGCTGCACTAATTTTGTAAGTACATTAACACTTCTTAAAATCTGAAACATTAACAAAATTAGGAATATTCTTTCAATTTGGTTGCCAAAAATGATTATCGCTATAAGTGAATTCCAAAATGAACGTGTATGAATGAAAATAAAGAAAAACAAAACTGAGGCAATGAGAAGAGTGAAAAACAAAGTGTGAGGACAAAGGAAAAGTAAACCCAGCAATGATGATTGATGGGAGGCTCTTTCAGAATGGTCTGGAAGTATTCGGTTGTATAGCTGTCTCTAGTTCATCCATACACTTGGTTTTTCTGAGAAGGATGGGTGAATCCAAAAGCTTTGTGCCAGATTATATTCACTGTGCAAACCTTCTGCCCTGTTTGAACTGGCCAAATGTAAAGAGATCTAACTTTTGCGAACAGATAATGAAAGAAGGATCATATTAAATCCTGTACAATAGGGCAAAAATCAAAGCTTTATAAAAGTTTCCTTACTCAAGAAAATATACGATACTTTCACAAGAACAAAAATATTAGGCCAAAATCACAAAAAGAAAAGCTGTCATTATAAAAAAGAATCTTTAATTTAAACCATATTAATAAATGCACCATGAACTCCCAAAAAAGGAAAGGTGTTAGTCACTTGACGACTGTTCTTCTTTTCATATTTTAGGCTCCTGGGCCAGTTTTCAAGTGGTTGTGAAATTTTAGTTGTCGATGACAGTTATTGCTCACCTTCCTAAAACTGGTCTTTAAAATGACTTTGTGCTTTAATGCAGATGGAAAAATCCTTCATTCTGGTGATCAGTTTCACAGCCTCAGAAACAGTGCAATCAATCACATGTAGTACCTGATGGATGTGTCAGGCAGTAAGCATAGCTATAGCTGTTTCAAGGCCACTGACTTGAAATCTGCAGTTTCACCTGATTCCTTTAAGCCTATGGCTTTGAGGTAAATCAAGGGTCAGCAAAAGTGTTCTCTTCTGCACGGATCACTTGAAACACCAAAGAATGAGTTAAGCAGATTGAATGTTGATACAGAAAGCACCTTCAAGTTATTAATAATTTCAACAATTCCAACAGTAGAAAAATAAAATTTCATTAAATGAAAGCATTTTAACTTTATTCATTGTTGAAGAGTTTATTACAAAGTATTTCTGAGAAGGACATTGTATTTGATTCTTGATAAGTAGCTTATTACACTGAATTATTTATTTTTATGGACAATCACAGAAAAAAAAAAACTCTGTCTATATTATTAAGCCAAGGCTAAACATATTGTAAAATGTAAAGTGAAATTATCAAAAGAAAATGCAACAATAAAAAATCTATGCAAGCCATATCCTGAGTTTTAAAAATCCAAATAACTGACATAAAAATACATTTTTTACTTGGATTAACATTCTTTTTTGTTTGTTTTTAGACATACTTCTAACATTTCAAATCACATTTTATAATATATGAAATAAATTTATTTATTTTGCTTGAACTTTTCTGTCTTTAATTTAGCTTTCATCATTTTATTAAAAATATTTATTTCATGCCTGGTATATGTCAGACATATTGAAAAATTACATTTTAGGTTCTGAGATTAAATGGTCAAATATTAGATTTTTTTATTCATAAAATATTGCTATTCAGAGATGAGTCAGAATTACATATTACAGACATATTTTAGTAACAAAAGAATCTCGTCATTAAGCTATGTCAACTCTCATTGTTATTTTAAATCCAGGTGAATCAATAAGAAGTTTTACATTCATCTATAGAAAGAGCAATAAACTTTAAATTGGTCTTTGGTGCTCTACATGAAGAAGTAATTAGGTTCTCACTTTCGGAGAGGTCGAACTTTCACCAACTGTACAAATGTCCATCTCTGAAGCTGTATTCATTAACGTAGTAATGAGCTGTTGAAATAGCAGTGCAGAACAAATCTACAATGCAAGGAAACTGATTAACTTGAGGATATGTTCAGCCATCCTTCTGTTCTAGAAACAGATTTTTTTTATATAAGAGGGACACTTTGAATTCCATGATTGATGAAACATGATGTTCTCTCTGTTCACAGGTCCCAGACTCATGAGTTTCTGAAAACTTAAATTTTAGATCTCTTGATGTTGTTCAGCAATTGGAGCAAAATGTCCCAGAAAACTTCTTGAGTGCTTTCCAGGGAGGTCTTGTTAGCAAATCAAGGTCTTCTTGAGTCACATGTTTACAAAGGACCCTGCTCACAGAATGATCTCATCTGTTTTATCTTCAGTAGTATCTTTGCTTTGCTGCATGGCCTCAGATCATACCAACAAGCCATCAAGTAAATATAGGTCATCAAGCAATAGTTCATAGAAAAAACTCAGTAACATTTCTATATCGCCCTTGGCGATAAGAAGACATCTCAGAGCACACACCATTCCGATGGTGGCTGAATGCCAACTGCCACATTATTATTACAACATGTTTTGGTAGCAAGTAGCAGGAGCTTTGTTTCTGTCTTCAAGCACCTCTTCTGCATACACAGACATAAATCCTATTGGATTCATAAGTTTCAATAATAATTTATTTCCATTTAGAAACCAGCCTGCTAGAGTCTAGCTCTGTACATGCATGGACGTCTCTCTTCCTCATTCCTATGCCCCTTCCTTCTAAAGCTAGAGCTCCCTGTGCCAATGACCTTTTTGTTTAGGAATCAGATAATTATGCCTTATCCTTTATCTCCTATCCCCACCTCAATACACACAACCATACAAACTTTCAATCCCTTGATGTCTAAGTTGATTTCACAAATATTTAGTAAGCCATGCTATATGATTTGCATTATGTTATAGGCTGTAAATTCAGATACGTATAGCATGATCACAGTGTCTGAACAGTGTATAGCCTTGTTCTTTAAGAGCAGGAATGACATAAACCAGTGGTTATTCTCCCAAAGTCTCTAAAATTGCATGTAGAGTGTCTTAAATACACATTCTGGTTTAATGAATTAATGCTCCTCTGCATTAACAAGAAGGATGACTTCCTGTACAAATGTTCTGATCTCCTTAACCTTGATAATATGGTCTAAGTTTTTCAGATTTGATAAATTTGGACATCATCCAATACCTAGCTAGGTCATTATGACTTGTGTATAATGAGAATTTTGAACGCAGATTAAAATGATTAAATACCAACATTGTGTTATGTGTCGCTATTAAAGCTTGATGGAGCTTCATATTAACATGTTTCTTGCCATTTTTGCTTTGTATTTTATAGCATAGCTTCTCACGGTTTATTTTCCTTATAAATTGTGCTATTTGCTGACTTGATGAATGCTAAAATGTACTGAAGATTAGAATAGAAAGAAAATTAAATAATTAGAGTTCTAATCACAAAAGGTTTCATTTTGAATTTTACTAATTAGCAAAATTTAATATTCTTTACAATCGTGTCCAACAATTAAAAGTCATACTTGCTACAGTATTTTTAACAAATAGATCTTAGTAATAAGAGTATAAAAGAAGAAAAATTAGGAATAACATCTAGGTAGAATTCACCTCTTTTGATGTTTCATCTCTACTTACTTAATTTGTTGCGTTGTATATTGGAGTGAAAACATTGGCATTTTAGTTAGATGTTCCTCCTTTTTTATCAATTGTTTTTCTGTCTATAGTTTTACTTTTGTCTATTAAATCTCTGATAATGAGGCATTGTGTTATTTAAAAATACCTCTTATAAATCAGTGTGACCCTTCTGTCATGAAGTGACCATGTATGTGCAAGACACAAGTCAAAGAAAAAGAATCACACTATTTGGGAATGAGAAAGGTGAATCATAAATTGTCTTTATTGTTCCATTTGAGCATAAACTCTAATCTCAATGTAAAGAGACCTAGATGATGGTATTACCTTGCCTATGGCAGCTAGTTTTAACCTACCCTACCTACAATTTCTTACTCACCCAACCTACCTACTCGTATACAAGCAAGCCTTACTAAGACAGACATCAAACTTGTTTTCTCCAATGAGAACCATTTTCCCTCTTGTCCTTTGAAGTATACTTTTATATGAGTTGAGTAATAAAAATAAAAAGTGGTTTTTTTGTGTGTTTATTGTGGCATACAAGCCACTCACTTCAAAACATAGTATCTCTTCCCCCAAACTATCAATTATAAAGTTTGATACATTTCTAGCACAAATTGGAAAATGAGTGATATATCATGTAAGAAGGTATTTTAAAGATAGATTTACATAACAATAGTAACAGTATGGGTGAATTAACTTCTCTGAAGAAGAACAAGGTTACATTGACATGAAATGCAATAAACTCTGCTCCCTGGCTCTCTTATGGTAGTAGTTTGCCAAATATTTGCTTAGAAAAGTATTGTCAACTGCTTAGGTTCCATTTATAGGAAAACTGTTTGGCTGTGATTTAAAATATTTTTATCTTATGATGTTGGAGCAGAAAAAGGTATGAGATGATTAATATCTCTTCCTTTCTTCACTTCTGGGCCACGAACTGAAATTCTAGTTGCAATAGTCTCACAAAGCTGTAAATGTGTAAATCTGTAAATCTGTCATGATAGATGAGCTGAATTATCAGGGCATGCAGATGATCAAGGTACCTAGGATTTTAAGATAATAGAGATAAAGGTTGAAAGGTTCTATTTTAATTTTTAAAAACACATTATTCGATCATTTTTGTAACTTTTTTTGTTTCCAGTGTCTTGCTGTGTTGCCCAGGCTCTGGAGTGCAGCAGTGCAAATACAGGTCACTGTAGCCTTGACCTGAGCTCAAGTGATCCTCCCACCTCAGTCTTCTGTGTAATGGGGACCACAGGTCCTTGCCACCATGCCCAACTAAGTAATTACTTTTATTTTTTGTCGAGACAGGTCTGGTCATGTTGCCCAGGCTGGTATCAAAACCCTGGTCTCAACCAATCCTCCCTCCTCAGCCTCCTGAAATGCTGGTTTACATAAGTGAACCACCGTGTCCAGCCTATAATTCCTTTTAACAACATTGTGTCCTCTGCTTTGCTTCCTGGGTTTCCCCTTCTTTGTTTAATTATATTTGATTCTGTTCCCATACTCAGTCTCACTCATCGTGCCAATGTCCTAGGATCTCCAGCTACAAGATTCTCTTAGAGACAAACTCTAACTTTTGAAACCTAGCCTCCATGGCACTCACAAAATATTGGTTTTCATTCTGTAAATAGGCTATAATATTACCTCTCAAGAGTATTATAAAAATTAAATGAAACAAGGCCCATGAGTGTACTTTATAAGCTAAAAAAGTCCTAGGAGATATGACTTCTATTATGGATTCATATGCTTTATAATTTTCTACCAGCAGTCACAAATAAATGTCTTTAATGAGATAAATCTGCATAGCCAAATTCTAAATCTCTATTATTAACTATGTCCATTAGGTAAGATCATGTAAATGATGCCTCTTAAACATTGTTTTGGATCCCTGGTAATACTCTTTCATATACTTTTCCCACCTCTACCTGCCCTACTTTCTCATCTTCTTCCTGAGAAATTTTTTAAAATAGGAGCTAGTAAAAATAAATAAATAAATAAAAAATCTCTAAAAGTTTTCTTCTTGGGAATATATGTGTAAAATGAGAACTCATGAATTTATTTTTCCTTAAACTTCCCCTGTTAGTTTACCTGATTCACTCATCCACATAAAATTTACTGTAGTTGATTTAGCCTTATTTAGAATTGCATTTTCCCCTCTAAATTTTTTTCATTTTGTAACTTTTAATTCCTCTAAATAAAAATAGCAACAATTTCCCAGTGCTTCTCATCTCTACAATTATTTGACCACACAACTACAATGTTTCCTATTATAGAAACAGGCTCAGCATAATAAATGCTACATAATTTTCTCACATCAAGTTTTACACATTTATTTTACTACTTTAATAAGTCATGACTACCACCAATGACAGTAATACTAAATCAAATACAAAGAGTTTTTGGTGTGCTGTGATATTTTACTTTAACATTTTATAATGAAACATATTCTGCAATTTAAGTACACTTTCCATTACTGCCAAAAGCCGATTATTTTATTTTTACCACTATCTAAAATCTCCTATTTGCAAATGTCATTTCAGACAAAATTAGCAAACAATTCTTGTTCCATGAGAACAAATAGACCAAATAAAAAGGGCATATTCATAACTCAACTGCCATAAAAGCGCAATAAAATAAATTAGATCAGAAGACATTTTATGAAAAAGAGTTTTGATTTAAAAGTGTAGAGACAAGAGTTCTTATTTGAACTTTAGACTTAATTGGCAATGTAATATTGGGAAATTTATTCAACATTCAGATATTAAAGAGTATTATCGATTAAAAGCACAAAAAAACTTTAGTTAAAGAATTTGGGTTTGAATCTCCGCTCTGGCATTTATTAGCTTAAGTCACTTTCTTGAGGCTGGTCTTCTCATCTGTAAAATGGGAAGAGTGATAATTACTTTCTGAAAATATGCTACACTTTGTTCTAAATAATTTCATGATTCGTTCATATGTGCAATTTTATTACTATAAAATTGTTAATAAATCTAAAATGATTTTCATCAGAAATGACACTTTTCAATTGTATGTCTCAGAAGGTGCTACTGAATCGATATACAGCTTAGTGGTTAAACAAGACATTGGAAAAAAAACAAAATGCAATTACTATGATAATGGTGTTCATATAAATGACTCGCTCCATGCACAAAAGTCAAAATCAAATGAAATATAAAAACCTAAGTTTAGGTACATAATATGCCATGGGTTATTTGTGGTTAAATTGTAACAAAACACAATCAACCACATTAAATTAATGTGTAATTTAATTAATGACTTGAATGCTTTTAAGCCAATACATTTTAATTTTATTAAAAATTATGATCTTGATAATTATACTAATCAACGGAATTGATTTTGTAGTTTTACTTATATTTTTTAGTTATTTTGTTATCATAAATGTGGAAGAGCTGCAATCATGAGTATCTTATGCAAATTTTTGTATGACTATTTTAAATAAAACAACTTAACTTTTTTTCAAGCCTACACTAATGTTTCACATAAAATTTTCTGATTTTCAGCAAGTTCTCTAATATTATGATAGTACTGCCAAGTCTTTATCTTGAATAGCAATTTCTTTAATCTATCTTTGGATAAAGGCAAAGCTCTTGTTTTCTAGCTCAAGAGTTGTTTTCTCTACTCTCTGTCTACAGAAATTGCTTGATAAGGGGCCTTGCACGGTGGCTCACGCCTGTAATCTCAGCACTTTGGGAGGCTGAGGCAGGCGGATCACCAGGTCAGGAGATCAAGACCATCCTGGTTAACGCGGTGAAACCCCGTCTCTACTAAAAATACAAAAAAGAATTAGCCGCGCGTGGTGGCGGGCGCCTGTAATCCCAGCTACTCGGGAGGCTGAGGCAGGAGAATGGAGTGAACCCAGGAGGCGGAGCTTGCAGTGAGCCGAGATTGCACCACTGCACTCCAGCCTGGGCAGCAACGTGAGACTCCATTAAAAAAAAAAAAAAAAAAAAAAAAAAATTGCTTGATAAATATCCATGAATTCACTTTCCCCTCTTGCAAGCAAGCATCTATTATTCATTAAAGTAAATACTAGAGACTAAAAAAAAAGGACAGAATTTCCTCTTTTACAGTTTCTTTCTAGTTGGTGAGAGAGAAGAATAGCTAACAATTATAAGATGAAATAAATAATAACAGATGTGCACAGGATATATGCACAGATTTATCATCATTTATTTCAATCATTTTGTCTCGGGCAAATTAAATATGTACAAGATACAAATATTTTAAAGAATGCTTTGGTTTTTGTTTTGTTTTATTTTGTTCTTAATCATCAGGAAGTATTGCCTGGTGACATTCTCCTTCTATCAACTCACTGCATTTCTGGTTATTTGTCTTCTAAATTATTACCTGCAAAAAGATAAAGGGCAGAAAAAGCATGATATCAGAGGTTTTCCTCCATGAGAAGTTGGTGTTCCAGATGAGACTGACCTCTTTGTATTGCCTAGTTGGAACTGTGCTGTCATTGCCAGGGTATTTATGCAGCTACGAATGAAGGTAGAATCAACCAAACCCTGAAATTATTTGTCCTTTGGGTGAGGATGAACTTGTTTTCATAGTAATTCTAAAGCTCCTGTGGTTGCATAACACACCCAGATCTATGGGCCTCGGGATCTGACATAAATAAGAGGCTTAGCTATAATTTTAGGACTTTGAGATATATCTTAGACAGTACAGTCACATTTTCTGATTCCAAAGAATATAAAATGTAAGTTTAAATTTTAATGAAAATGAGTAGTATGTGGTTGAAACTTGTCCTAACAGACCTAGTTTAACTGATTCCCTTGATCAACCTGCCCACTCCATTTCTTCTGTGAAGCATATGGAATTATGCTCTTGGCAGGCTGTGTTTTCACTGCTTTTGGGCCACTTTCGAATGTGCTAGTGAACTCTGCTCTCTGCAGTTGAGCTGCATGTTTGTGGACAGTTAGTCACATTTGTTCTCAAACTGATTTGTGCCTTCTGTCGTTGTTATTGAAATTACATAACTTAATTACATCTTATATGAACCAAATTTTTAAAAAAATAATTGTTTCTGTTGAAAAAAGTGAATCCTTTGAAAATTCTTAATGTCATGGCACTAAATTTAAAATTGTTAAACAACTTATGCCATACAAATATTAAAGGGTAAAATGTGCATGCTTACACAACACTTTAAATAAATCTAAATTAAAAATTGTAGAAGATGAATTATGGGTGATTTATACTAGAACAATGAGTCAGAACCCCCATCAACAGTAACATTGCAAATGAAAAGATCGCATGTTTCATATTAATAAAAGGATGTTGTTTTGCTGATAAATGTTCAGCGTTAAAATATTTGAGATCTCTGTACAGTTCATTATTCCCAGATTTAACCTGATTTTGATTAAATGATCTATTATCAGTCCAAAATCATTTTTATAATGCCCAATCTTTAAAGAAAAAGGTGGAAATATGATAAAAAGAACAATATTAGACTACATAGAATAATTACAACTATATTAACTAAAACCAATGCTTTCTAAAATAAACCTGTGGAATTGGAAAAAAAGATAGTTTCACTGATATGAACTCCACCATATATGTACTTTAGGTGGAAATGGATATTTTTAGACTGTTTTCCCCTTCCTTCCAAATCTCTTTGAAGCAATTTATTCGCAGACTTGGAGGTTTCAGGAAACTAAATCACAAACATCATTTCTTTGATAAAATCATCCTGCTGATTTTATTTCTTGCCTTTTTTAAAATCAGTGTAAATTCTGTGTACATAATATAAAATATATGTAACATATATGTATAATATACATATGTGTGTATATTTTATGCTTTATTTATTTTACTGGAACAGTTATTAGCTTACTTCTTATTGAACTCAATATTTAAATGTAAAATAATCTCATTCAAAAGCCTACAAAATATCCAAAGTATCATTATTTCAAGTGAAATTCAGGATTACATACAAAGACATTAAGAAGTAAACTCAAAAATATATTATTGATTTTTAAGTTATACTTTATAACAATACTACTCAGTGAAACAGTAATATATTCATCACATCGTGAAAAAGGTAGTCAGTGAAGTTATGGGAAATTAATTAGAAATCATATATAAATTCACAAACAATAAACTTAATGCAACATCAAAATATTTGCTTTCTAATTTAAATGAGGTCAGTCTACTATCCCAGAAATCAATTGAGTATAACGTGAGAAAGATATTTTTCTGAAATTCAGCACATTTACATAAGGACAATTTTTGTTTTCTTACTTAGAATCAGTGGAACAAAAACCTATAATATAGTCCCTAATTTCAATCTATTTGATTCAGCATATCATAACCAATCTTAATTAAGTGATCATTTTTATTCTGTCCTCAATAATTATGGTAATTAATATTACTTTTCTCAGTGTTATTTTCTTTCTTTCTTTTTTTTTTAACAATCCAAGAGTTTTCCAGAAGACAGTTAATGGCTGCAAAAATGTATATTATTCCTCTTAATTGGGAATAAGTTGTTTTCTGTATTTTGTAAGTGTTATTCAAATAGCTTATGTCTTCACATAGTGCTGTTTCTATGTATTGGAATAAATTTTAAAATATAGCATATATGCAAAAAGTACAAAGATCAGAAATGTACAGTTCTATAAAATTTTACAAAGTGACCACACCTGTGTAACTCGCATTTTGGTCAAGGAAAAAAACATTACAATAACACATAGTGCCTCCTGTTTACCTGAAGTAAGTTTCCTCTCAAAGGTAAACACTATGCTTATTTCTAACACTAAAAATGAGTTTTGCCTATTTAAAAATATAAGTGGAATTATGCAGGTTTTAGCCATTATATCTAGACTCTCTTACTAGTTGTTTGAAATGATATGTATTCCTGTGTTTAGTGGTACATCACTAATTCTCATTACTGTAATGTATGCTGTTATACTGTTGGAAGACATTTTCTTGACTCTATCTTCTGTCCACATAAACATTTTAAATAGTTTTTTCACATATCTAAGTGACAATTTGTATTATGTATAAAGATAAACTGAGTGTTATGACTGGCACACCAATTTGATCAATAAAATAATAGAAAGTATTTGATGGCAAAAATTGATTCCTTTATGCATCTCTGATTATACATGGTAACTTGTAAATGATACACTGGTATGTTAAGCTTAAAAATATTTGTTGAATAAAATTAGGCACCACATCATCAATATTATTATTCAGATTAATTTGGTAATTTTATTAGCATGGGAAGCTATGTCTGAAAAAAATCAGAGCACATGTCATAACTTATTTGTAATAATTAGGGAAGTCTCAGCTCTGTCTAAGGTCCTTGACAATGACAGCCCACTTAGGATGTTACATCCATGCCAAATGTTTCTTTTCTTACATGAAATATTGATTAGAAAAGATGTTTTACTTCTGGTGAAATATATTAATTTGATATTTCTATGGACTTCCATTGTTTTATGACATTTTCATATATCTGTATTTGAAATAACTGTTCTAAGCACCAAAAATTCATCAAAAACTGACTGACATGGGAAATTATGCTTTCATTTCCAGATTGTGAACATCAGAAAAAAGGAATAAAACTAATGTTACTGAATTATTTTACTTTAGTCATCACTCCAGTTGAAATTAAAGAAATTTTTTATATTAAGCAATGTTGATATGGTTTGGCTGTGTCCCCACCCCAAATCTCACCTTGAATTGTAATACTTCCCAAGTGTCCAGGGCAGGGCCAGGTGGAGATAATTGAATCTTGAGGGCAGCTTCCCCACTACTGTTCTTGTGGACGTGAATAAATTTCACGAGATCTGATGGTTTTATAAATGGGAATTCCCCTGCATAAGCTCTCTTGCCTACTGCCATGTAAGACGTGACTCTGCTCCTCATTTGCCTTCTGCCATGATTCGTGAGGCCTCCCCAGCCATTTTTAACTATAAGTCAATTAGACCTCTTTCCTTCATAATTTACCTAATCTTGAGTATGTCTTAATTTGCAGCATGAGACTAATACAACTATGTATGTTGGGAGAGATAGGCTTGGGAGTATCATGTATGCCAAAAATAGTGATAAATCGTGCCAAAAATGGTGAGGAAATGGAACTGATGACACTAGTATCAAAAAGCAAAAACATAATGCAACAAATATGATAATATGTAACTGGTGGTGCTTTTAGAGCATCTCACTTCATTAGAAGAGTTTAAACATAATTAGGGGAGCTATGCTGCAGGTATTTTCATTATTTATTAAAGTATTAGGTTTTCCATTATTTAATAAAGTTTTCTTTTTTTATTCCCCCCTCTTAAGCTTCTTAGCATTTACAATTTGGTCAAGGTTATAAAAAGATTTTTCTATGGATTACGTAAAGTAGGTAAAAATAAAAGCTTAATTAGTCTTTTAAAAAATGTGTGAAATTGTTCAGGAAATTATCACTTGGCATAACAAAAATGAGTTATCCACCGTGCAACTCTAGAAAAGGTAAATAATAGTTTCTTTCTGATGTAATGAAGCTAAATACAAGCTAGTGAAAACATATTTCTATAATAACTAACATTTTGTAATCAACACAAAATATAGTGTTTCGAAACAAAAACAAATCTGTGTTGAAAAATTCAAATTACACACACACACACATACACACACACACATCTTAGTAAACTCATCAGTTATCCTGAAGGCTGATTTCTGGTAACTTTAACCAGCCATCCAATCATTCATTTATGACTCACCATAAAATATGATAGGTAATCCAGATAATGTATATATCAGTTAGCTTGATTTAATCATGCCACCTTGTTACATATATCACAACAGCACATTGTACCCCATAAATGTATACAACTATGAATTGTCAATAAAAAACAGATAGACTGCCTATTACATGAAAGTTGCTTTGTTATGTGATGGGAATGCAAAGAAAAAAATACTGCTTTTATACTCCAGGCTGCAAAATATTATTGACAGAGATAGCTACTTAATATAATAATTATGGTTCAGTTTCTAACAATAAAATACAATAATAGGGCTATGGGCCAAGGTTTTAGAAGTAAGGAAAATAAACACGTTTGAAAGTGTTTTTTAGATGTAGTGTCCCAGAACTGAGTGTTAGCTGGAGGACAGTAGAGAGGTAATGGCATAAGTTTTACTATTTTACAGAGATAGGTTCATAACCAAGCTCCACCATTTACTCCCTATAATACCTATCCCCCCTGCAAACTACTAAACCTCTGTTTCCTCATATACAAATGTTGATAAATTGCATGCCTATAATGAGGATTAAATGGAATCAAGCATATGAAGGATTTGCAAAACAATAGTAGCTACTCACTATGTGCCAAGCACTCTTAAGCTGTTTACAAAGTTAATTTATAGAATTCATTTGATAAATCTAAAAAACAGGAGGGTTCATTATTCCCATGTTGCAAACTGGAGATAAAGTGGAGGTATGTAAGATGGATTTGCGATTTGAACACAGTCGAAAACTAGAGAATGGTTTTTTTTTTTTTTGGAGACGGAGTCTCGCTCTGTCGCCCAGGATGGAGCACAGTGGCCGGATCTCAGCTCACTGCAAGCTCCGCCTCCCGGGCTTACGCCATTCTCCTGCCTCAGCCTCCCGAGTAGCTGGGACTACAGGCGCCCGCCACCTCGCCCGGCTAGTTTTTTGTATTTTTTTTTTTTAGTAGAGACGGGGTTTCACTGTGTTAGCCAGGATGGTCTCGATCTCCTGACCTCGTGATCCGCCCGTCTCGGCCTCCCAAAGTGCTGGGATTACAGGCTTGAGCCACCGCGCCCGGCCGAGAATGGTTTTTAAACAACGTACAGTTTGGCTCCTCTAGGACCTGTCACATAGCCAGTACATATCAATGATGATGATGAGGATGTTGAGGATGAGAATGGTGATGGTGTTAGATCAGCAGGGATTATCTAGATCAAGCAAATGGGGCAGGGCAAATGATAGTGAAATGTGTTTCAAGAAGATGGGAGAATAGGAATAGAAGGATTTACTCAATCAAGACTGAACTGCATCTAGAGTTCCTCGAGTGTAGCATAGTGGTGGAGAGGTATGCCTCACAAGTTTATGCCAGTTCTTACATAAAATGTTCAGGTGTTAGGATTTATTGTGAGTGACAAGATGTTTTGGAGAAAAAAAATACTATTGTTTTGCTAAGTGTTTAATATGCTTTATTCCATTTGATCCTCCTTATAGGCATGCAATTTGCCAAACTTTTTATATGAGGAAACAGATATTAGTAGTTTGTAGTAGCTACAGATATTATAGGGAGTAAATGGTAGAGCTTAGTTATGAGTCCAGCTCTGTCTAATGCTAAAACTTGTGCCATTATCTCTCTACTCTCCCTCCAGCTAACAGTCAGTTTTGGAACATTGTGTCTAAAAACACTTTCAAATGTGTTTGCATTCTTGATTTCTAAAACATTTGCCCAAAGCCATGATACTGTACTGCATGGTTAGAAAACTATAGAAGCATGTTGACGGTAGTTTAGTGGGAATAGCATTGAATCTATAAATTGCTTTTTCACAATATTGATTCTTCCTATCCATGGTCATGGAATGTTTTTCCATCTGGTTATGTCCTTTCTGATTTCCTTGAGCAGTGGTTTGTAGTTCTCTTTTAATTTACATTCTTCACAGAATTAGAAAAAAATCTATTTTTTAATGCATATGGAATCAATAAAGATTTTTCCTAGCCAAGACAATCCCAAGCAAAAAGAACAAAGCTGGAGGCACCATGCTACCTGACTTCAAACTATACTACAAGGCTACAGTAACCAAAACTGCATGGTACTGGTAAAAAAAAAAAAAAAAAAAACAGGCACATAGACCAATGGAAAAGAACAGAGAACTCAGAAATAAAAACCGCACATCTACAACTGTCTGATCTTCGACAAACCTGACAAAAGCAAACAATTGGGAAAGGATTTCTTATTTAATAAATGGTGCTGGAAGAACTGGCTAACCATATGTAGAAAATTAAAACTGGATCCCTTCCTTCCATCTTATACAAAAAATTAACTCAAGATGAATTAAAGACTTAAATGTAAAACCAAAGCCTATAAAAATCCTAGAAGAAAATCTAGGCAATACTATTCAGGACACAGGCATGGGCAAAGAGTTTATGATGAAATCACCAAAAGGAATTGCAACAAAAGCAAAAATTGACAAGTGTGATCTAACTAAACTAAAGAACTTCTGATGATAGAAACTATCATCAGAATGAACAGACAATCTACAGAATGGGAGAAAATTTTTGGAATCTGTCTATCTGACAAAGGTCTAATATCCAGAATCTGCAAAGAACTCAAGAAAATGTACAAGAAAAAACAAACAACTCCATTAAAAAGTGGGTAAAGTACATGAACAGACACTTCTCAAAAGAAAACATACATGTGGCCAAGAAAAATATGAAAAAAGTTCAACATCACTGATCATTAGAGGAATGCAAATGAAAACCACAGCGAGATACCATCTCATGCCAGTCAGAATGGTGATTATTAAAAAATCCAGAAACAGATGCTGGCAAGGTTGTGGAGAAATAGGAACGCTTTTACACCGTTTGTGGGAACGTAAACTAGTTCAACCATTTCGGAAGACAGTGTGTAAATTCTTCAAAGATTTAAAAACAGAATACCATTTGACCCAGCAATCTCATTACTGCATATATACCCAAAGGAATATAAATTATTCTAATTTAAAGATACATGCACATGTATGTTTATTGAAGCACTATTCACAATAGCAAAGACATGGAATCAACCCAAATGTCCATCAATAATAGACTGGATAAAGAAAATGTGGTACATATACACCATGGAATGCTATGAAGCCATAAAAAGAATGAGATCATGTTCTTTGCAGGGCATGGATGACTCCGAAAGTCATTATTCTCAGCAAACTAACTCAGGAACAGAAAACCAAACACCACATGTTCTCATTTATAAGTGGGAGATGAACAATGAAAACACATGGACACAGGGAGGGGGACAACACACATTGGTACCTGTTGGGGAGGGCGGGGGATAGTATTAGGGAAAAGAGCTAATGCATGCTGGCCTTAGCACCTAGGTGATGGGTTAATAGATGCAGTAAACCACCATAGCACACGTTTACCTATGTAACAAATCTGCACATCCTGCACATGTACCCCAGAACTTAAAGAAAAATAAAATAATTTTAAAAAGAGAAAACTATAGAAGCTGGTAGAAGATGCATTTAAGAATGAAAAAATAGTAAAAGTAAGGACTCCTATTAGGGGACTGTTGCAGTCCTCTAGGAAATAAGAAAGAAGTGAATAAACTTAGACTTATTCAGTAACATTTGGGTCAGTGGGGAGTCACCTGTTAAACATCTAGGAGAGGAAATCTACATGACCTGGAGTAAAAATGATACTTGAATTACTCTACAGCAATGGATTTTACACACCGTTGTTGAAATATACCACTATCTGAAATCCATCATATGTAGCTCTTATATATACCCACAATGAAGATGAAAATCATGGAGATAATGTGTGTGTGTGTGGTTTTTAGAGAATTTTATAGAACATACTTGACGAAATGGTGATAATCATCAGAAGTATAATTTACGTATATAATTTACCCTCTGTTTCTTATTTTATCTGATAAAGGTGTTCTTTCCCAGTTACTCTTTATTAGTGATTACTTTTTAGTCTTCATTTCCAATATCAAATGTCACCTGCTCAGAGAGAAGTCTACACTGAATATTCTATTTGAAGAAGCCCAAACCACCTTTCCTCGCACACATTCATAGGATTTCAAACTATATGTTTTCTTCCTAAGTGATATGATTTGGCTTTGTGTCCCCACCCAAATTTCACCCAGAATTCTAATCCCCACATGTTGAGGGAAGAAGCTGGTAGGAGGTGATTGGATCATGGGGCTGCTTTCCCCTATGATGTTTTTGTGATAGTGAGTGAGTTCTCATGAGATCTGATGGTTTAAAAGTTGCACTTCCCCCTTTGTTCTATTTCCTGCTAACTTGTGAAGAAGGTGCTTGCTTCTCCTTACGACATGATTGTAAGTTTCCTGAGGCCTCCCCAGTCATGTGGAACTGTGAGTCAGTTAAACCTCTTCTCTTTCTAAATTACTCTGTTTTGGGGTAGTTCTTTGTACAGTGTGAAAATGGACTAATACACTGATATTGCATTCATTTTTATTTATTTGTTTTCTTATTTATTATCTCATTGCATAGGATGTAAGCTGCCTAAAAGACTGTCTTTCTATTTAATTCTGATGACTCTATAAACTCAATATACTCCGTTCTCTATATCAGTGGGTTCCACATGTGTGGATTCAAACAACTGCGGATGGAAAATATATTTTTTAAATTGCTTCTGTACTGATCATGTAAGGATATTTTTATCTTGTCATAACTCCTCACATAATACATTATAACAACTGTTTACTTAGTATTTGCATTGGATTAACTGTGATAAATAATCTAAAGCATTTTTAAAGTATACCTGAGGATGTACATAGGTTATATGCAAATACATATACCATTTTATATTGAGTACTTGGGCATCCTTGGATTTTCGTATCTATTGGAAATTCTAGAAAAAATCCCCTGTGGGTATCATGGAATGACTAGAGCTAGAGGAAATTCTGTAAATATTTGCAGAATATATTAAATAATGAAAAATGGTTTTAATTATAAAGTACAAAATGATTCCCAGACTGCCGAAATATCTCTCAGCCTCTTGTTGTCTATGTAATTTTTGAGCTCCCAACTAATCTTCCACAAATTTCTCATTTGCTATTACTAAATAATATAGACATTAGGGAAGAGGGAGTTTGTTCAATGCAGTATTTCCCCATTCACCTTTATAAATAATGTTCCATAATATTGTTAATTCATGTATTAAAAATATCGAATTTTTATGAGATTAACGGAGTTACTTTTTTAATGAAGAAACATTTTAGACAGAAACTTTTTCTAAGAGTGTTCTTTGAACAACAAAAACTGATATAAAAATATCTTATGAACATGGAACTAATCGATGATAGAATTTATTCTAAACTGAGCAACAGGAACACATCCTTATGCTGTGATTTTTAGTACCCCAGGGCCTTGAAAGTTTCTTTGCAGTAAGCAAGGAGAATACAAATCAACATGATTTTTATGACATACAAGGTGTCCATGCTTCTCTTCCAAAGTTTAAAAAGGTATTTGTAATTTGAAAAAGTTGACAACAACGATATTACAATATAAAACACCTCTGCGTCTCCCGTTTCTCAAGCTGTCAGATCTTTAGAGCATTGTAGAGTTGATGAAACTCTACATTAACTTTTAGAAACATATGCACTAACATATGAAGCAAACACCTGAGATGTTTCAGGGTGGCGTTTCCTGGAGCTGTCAGACTAGAATCTCTTTTTATCACCAGGGCCCTTACATATATTATTTTTCTTAAGAAAAACCTTATAATGAATAAAAAGGATTCAGAAGTCTTTGTTCATCTCCTAACTGCAATGGCTTTGTTTTTGAAACACTTTCTCAAGTTTTAGTAAGGTATGGGTCAGTGGGGAACAGTTAAACATATAGGAGACAAAAGTCTACATAACTCTGAGTAATAATGGCACTTGGATGACTCTGCAGCAATGCAGATCTTACACATCTTTGTTGAAAAGCACCGCTATCTGAAGTCCACCATACAGAGACACTGTCACATACCCAAAATGAAGACGAAAATCATAGAGATGATCTGTGTGTTTGTAGTTTTTAAAACAAAGCCGGATGTTGTTGAAAGAATAATTGATGTCCAAAAACCTAAATACTAGCCCCAGAACCACCAACTATTTGTGTAAATTTTGTAACATCATGGAGACACTGACTTCATAATTCAGAAGAACAGATGATTTTGTACCTACTGTAGTCGTCCAGAGTCTGAGGTGAATGTTGATGACTGATTTTCATCCACTCAAAAATGTTTTCTTACAAATTACTATTAGCAAGGCATTTAACTTCTAACTGCAACAGACAACAAAAAGCACTCAAATATTCACCCTTGTCTTTATTGTGGCTCATTACCTCCTGTTGTGTGACAGTCTACATGTTAAGTAGTTAAGATGCAATACAGGGCCTCACTACTTCATAGTCTCAAAAACTATAAAAGATATATTTATTTTCTCTCTTCCTCTTCTCCTTCTCCATCGATTTTAACTAATAGGACTCAAGAACAGCATATATAAATATCTGATGTTCAAAAGAAAAAGAGTCATTTTATGTCTGGGGCAACCTGGGAGTAGGGGACTGGAGTTCATGGAAGGTTCCACGGAGAATGTGGCATCATATCTGGGTTTTAAGAGGTAAATAAATACAGATATATTTTGCTAGTCTAATTCTCAAATATGTACCATAGGTATTCCAAAAAGAACCACTGAAAGCAGCAAACATGTAAGGGCCCTGTAGACTTTGAAATTACTTATTTTGTTCTTTTTTTCTGCATTAATATAGCATAGCAGAGAGTAAAATAATCTTAAAGGGTTCAGAGTTTGGGGTTATTTCCTGGCACAAACGAGCTGGTCATTGGAGCTCTGCAGAAAAGGGCAAATGGAAACTGTTAATTGCTCACTGATGATTATGACTTACCATGCTATTTATCTCATTTCGTCCCTCCTTGAGGAAAGAATATATTCCAGCTATAAAAGGATAAACAGACACCATCCATTCTTACGTTCTCTTTTGTTCAGATTCATTCTAAATAAAAAGACAATTATTGGCCCAGAGGTGAGCTTGTCAACCTACAAAACAATGCAAGCCTGATGTGTTGATGGAATAAAATGAGGTAAATTGACTCAAAAGTGCAGATTGAGTATTGAATTGGTCAGTAGAATATGAGGTTCATCATAAAAACCTGAGATCCATTCCAGTCAGTGTGGATTCTGTCTTGTATTGGTGGTGGGGTTTTGAGGGGGTGATTACTTTGTAGTTAGTTACGAGTTTTATGCTTTAGAACATAGTTTTAGAATTTAGTGACAATGAAGAGCATTGTTTCTTAAATCTGATGTTCTTTAGAATCAACCCAAGTCATGTTTAAAGAAAGACTTTTATTCAGTAGATCTGGGGTTGATTCTAAGAATCTGCATTTCTAGCAAGCAACCAGGAGATAATTATGCTGTTGTTGCAGAGACACACTTTGAGTAACAAGGATATAGACAATGTATTGTAAAGAGTGATTCTGGGTAAAGGAGATAATTTAGAGAGTGCTTACAGTTGCCCAGAAGAGAATGCCCGGTATAAACTAAGGCAATGGGAAGACAATACAGAGGAGAGAATAGAAATGAGTCATGTGGAGAAGATAGACTACTCAGCAGGTGACGAGTGCTCATTCACCTTCAGTGCTTTTAGTAAACCACCTGGCCTTGTGTTAGAAGGCCAAGTACCTCCTCAGGTGGAGACATTTGCAATGCTTTCGATTGCTGCTCACTTTTTCTAAAATGAGTTCCTCTCCGCAGTGGTTCCCAAATGAGGATATAATTGTCACTTAGACACTAATATGTCTTTAATTTTCCCATTTAACACTTGGAAATATATTAACTGGAGGCCTGCTTCAGGATGGGACTACCTGTTGACAGGAGCAGCTATACTTAGCAATACTTGCCATGTGTGAATGTTTGATACTGAGAACTCTGAAAGCAAAGTCTAGAATGCTCTCCACACATTTATTGCATGGGGTTGTGTGTTAAGTAGCAACTCCCTTCAGAATCTCGTGTTAGTAAATGTGACCAGGGTGGACCTTAGAGGGTGGAAGGATGTGGGGAAGTCCCTTGGCAGAGTTCTGAGCAGCTGCAATCTCAGATCTGAATACCGGCACTCTCTCCTGATGCTTTATTCCAACAGATGCTCCACTCCATCCCATAATGCCCCTCTGAATTGCTTGTGGCCAAATCTATAACTAAAACAATCATTCTCATGCTCAGACAGATATAAGATCAAACATCCTCCACTTTGAGATGATTAAACTATGTCTTGAAAAGCTGAATCAATCTTCTTTCAATGAAACAAATTAAAAGTTCTCGCCAAGCCATAGAGATGGGAATAAAATATAGCAGTTATAGAAAAGGCACATGTAATACCAATAATTCAAAAAAAGGACTACTTTCAATCGCTAAATAGATGTGATTTAAAAGGTTATCTACTTGTCAGACAAATTCAGATAGCTACGCCAATCGCTATTTTTACTCTAAAATGATAAGTTAAAACAAAGAGATACCGCAAACTCACCGAGTAGTTTTTTTGTCAATTAACAAACTACCCCAAATGACCTAATGTCTAACTTCATGGCCTACTATTTAAATATAGATTATATAGAATTTGGATAAGGCATTAAGTTTTGATTCATTGCCGTTTCCTGCAGGTGCTGTACAATCCTTTTAAAACACATGTTTAAATCTTTTGATGCACATTTCCAAACTGTCTTATTATTAGAAGGCAAATGAGTCAGAAAAGAGGCTTGAGAATGATTTTATATGCACTAAACTTAAATGTAATTAGAATCAATCTGTCTCTCTCTCCCACCCCCCTCATCGCTCTGTCATCTCTCTATTTTCTTCTTCATTTGGTTTTCAAAGAAGAAACTAGGTGCTATGGCTTCCAAGTTAGACACTAAAGCCCAAGAGGATAAGGGTATAATTGGCAAAACCTCCTGTGACTTCTTTGTATCTAGTTCTTCAATAGCAAAATGGAGCTAAAATATATATATATATAAAATTATATATAATATAATTTTATATTTATTATATAAAATTTTTATATAATAAAATTATATATGCACTTATACACACTTATACACACAAACACATATACACATATTAGGAACATATTGCTATTATTTGGAGAATTTACTAGCTTTCTTTAGCTAAAAATACCTTGGTATCAGAAAAGTTAAGCTTAGTACTAACATTTCCAACTCAAACTTTTTCTTATGCCCTTCAACTCCTTTGCATATTAAAACCTGGGATATATCAAAACCTTCATGCCACCTCTAAGTAGAATGTAAGATGGCTATTATAAACTCGAGTTTTAGTCCATTTAAGGATTTAATGATCTGTCAGAAACTTAAATTGACTTAAATTTGTGGAGAAAATACATGCGAGGTGAAATCTGTGAATATGTGAATAGATCAGATCCCGAAGCAGCCAGGGCTTCAGCTTTCTCCTTACTTGTGTCTTCCATGGATGTTAGCCTGGACCAGGCTCCCACGCTTTTTCTTCTCATCCTTGCCCTACTCTGCCATGCAAGAGATGTGCCAATGTGCCTCTAGGGCTGCTGAGTTTTCCCACTTAAGGCTATTCAGTGTTTCCTCATGTCTTAAGGAATGTGGTTCATTGACAAGTAACTGATTGCTAGTTTCTCCATCTGCTATTAAATGTGCAACCTTAGGGAAAGAACTTGAATTCTTGTGGTCTAGTTTGGAGTTCTTTTTTTTTGTTTATAAAAAAAGCTGTTAGCAAATTAGTGCCAATCTACCTTTCCCTGCCTAAAAGAATGGTAGCTCTTTACATGAAACTGTGGTAAAGCTCAATTGCTTATTTACTATTTATTTTTCAACACATTTTAAACTTTCTTATATATGTTTGCGTGTGTGTGTGTGTATGCTTGGCCCTTTGCCTACAAAACTTTATTTTGTATCACTGAATTCTATTTACTCCTCAAGAACAGGGATATTCTTCCCTCTCATATGAGGCTTTTTCTCACACCCCCAGTGAAAGGAATGTCCTGCCTTCTGAATAACACTCTTAGCATATATGCGGGACTCATAATATAATGTTTTATCCTAGTAGATAGATACTCTTTAAAATAATAAAAGGAATGCTTTGTGTAAATTTTACCTAATTGCCAAAAAATTGGAATACAGAAAAATAATTAGTAGAGCCCTTAAATATCTAAATTCTATTTTTGAGAAAGAATTGTCATTAAGCCGTCATTAAGATAACACCATTGTGGATACACACACACACAAACACACACACGTTTATAAACAAAAAAAAGAGACAAAGGGATCATAGAGATACACGTATGTGCATTTGTAGATAAGAGTTTACTAAAATGAAATCATACTATTAAGATTTAACAGCAATCTATTTTCATTTTCATTTTTTTTTTAAAGACATAGAGTCTCTCTGCGTTGCCACGGCTGGACACAAACTCCTGGGTTCAATCAATTTTTTTACACCTCAGCCTCACTAGCAACTCCATTTTATTTTACTTAAGCAAAAAGAAATGAAAATGGGGCAAAGCAAATTGCTAAAATCATGATGAAGTCTTCTTCACGAAATAAAGATATTACTTCACTTAAATTCTTCACTTAAATTCCACTTAAGAAAAATCATTTACTAAATGGATTCAGAGCATGTTGTCATTCATGACATGTGTGTTTTGATTTTAGACCTTGTGGATTGTCTGCCAATATGAAATAGGAGAAAGGATTGCACTTACACTTTCTCCCCTTTCCCTACCCTGACTTCTCAATTTTGTTTTTCATTGACTATTTTATATAGCTAAGTTCAATAATATTTATATAGATTTCTGTGAGAAATATACTCAAGCATGTGTCTAACAATTCTTAGTAGCAGTTCTGTGTTTAAATAGATGTACATTATTCACATTTTTCTACATCTTAATTGATGGTCTTGTTCCCATTGTAACTTTCTGCATGCTCTGTTTCTATTGCCTAGAAAATTACCTCCCCATATGGTTAACGCGATCTAATTTTTCAGGTCTCAGATCAAATATCAAATCCTACAGAAAGCAAAAGTCCTAAAGGAGATAGCCTTAGTTAATCTAAAATATAATAAATAAATCAAGCATTGTCAAGTTATTTAACAATAAAAAATTCTCATTTTATATTTTAGAGTAATAGTTATTAGTTTTTAAAAGAAAAAGGAGAATGCAGATACTTAAATAACCTAAAGCACCAATGTATTTGGAGGGAGAAAGCAGTACTTCTGTGTTTGGAAGACAGAGATCCTGAAGAAGAGATAAATTCAGGAAGTAGTTAAATGTCAGATCACGCATATGCTTAAAAGCCGAGGTGAAAGCGTTGGGTTTAAGTTTTGGAAGTGCATCGATCTCATTAGAGCTGTAGGTAAAGAGCTCATATCATAGGTTATTGTTTAGATATTGTTCACAAATAAAAAGTGAGTAGGGGATAAAAATAAGCAGGATGTTAAATTATGTATTTTAATTTAATTAAATGTAACAGGAGAATGTTTCAAAACAAAAAATGATTCCATATCATAAATAAATGCATTCATTTTTAGAGTTTAACATTTATTGGACAAATCAAGGTGTCTGAAGTTACTAAATTACTTTGGCAAATGCATGAGAGACATAAAGACCTGTCTTCAGACAAATTATTGTAGCAGCAGTTTGCAGCAGTACTTAAAAACAGTCGCTCAGGGACCAGCTGATAGCTCTGATATTTCCAGAACTCGGAAAAAAAAAAAAAAAAAAAAAAAAAGAGAATTTGTGGAGGGGAGACAGAGGTTTCCAAAATAGAAAAACTTTCCTCCTGTCTCTGTCCCTCTAGCTTATGCAGAATAATGTTTTATTAACTTGACACAAATTAGGTAAGCATGGGGATTCAGAAGCTGCCTCAGTGCAAATTCTACCTAAAACACTGTAAGGCGGAGAGACCTGGGTTCTGAGATAAACCCAAAAAGTTCATCTGAATGTATTCTTTCCAATTACATGTATATTGCAGAGTTCTTGTCTGCAATAGGTTTTTAGTAAACTCTATTATTTATCATTTTTCTTTGTAGTGTTTGTAAATGCTGATCAAATTCCTTTCTTACACTGAGCTGTCATTGCCATGTGTATGTTTTTATTTTGTTTGAAAAGATTGTGTGGCCTTGTAAATACATACAGAAAATCTAAACTCACAGTCAACAAAATCCATCATGATTATAAGAAAATTGAAGCCAGAAACTTACTAATATTTTTATTCCACTAAATGACCTGTTAACTAAATTGTTAAAATAATTAAATTAATACATTTAAATATTTGCATTCTCATTTTTAAAATAACAAAATACCCATGTACTAAACCTAGCAGAACTTGCTTCCAAGAGTACCTTTATATTTTAATTGATTTAGAAGAACAATTATTTGTCAACAAACTATGAGAATGAACAGAAATGATAATAAAGTAAGAAGATGAATTAATTTTCTTAATTTACATGCCTTATGAATTTTACATATCCACCAAATGGAGACCTGTGTTGAGTATGTCAGAAACGGTTCCAAGGGAGGAAATGTTTTTGTAATACACACATACATGCATATACATATATAAACACACACAGACACACTCACACATCTGTACTCAAATTCTTATAACCATGAACTCTTAAATCAAATTCAGCTAAAGTTTTAAATAAGTAAGAAGTTAAACTATCACTTATTTTTAAATAATAATGATTAAAACAAAAATGTATAGAAACACATTATAAGCTTGTAATTTTGTTAAAATATTTGTTCTAGAAAAATCTCAAGTTTTTAAATAAGGATGTTAGTTTTATAATTCATCATCAGTTGTGGAAGCACTGAGGTATTCACTGTATGACATTACATTCCAGACTGGTTATCACATTTATTGTCTTTGAAAACTTATGACTTGCAGACCTTTGGTAGATCTTATTACTATATCATTTGGGGAAAATACTGAATACAAATGGTAACTATGGCTTCCAGTCAATTCATAAAAACTTGTGATTTTGCTTATTTTTAAATTTTAATGTACTTATAATATACATATAGACTATATGTTGTATAAGTGTACATATGCACAATACATTCTCAGTTTGCTTAAGTTTTAAACCTATGCTTTTCTTTGTGTTTAAGGGATGGGTAGGGGTGTTAAAATCTCATCTGATGGCTTTCTTTCTTCCTATTTCTTCTACAGAGAACCTAAAATGCCTTATATTATCCCACTATGGAAACAATTTAAAATTATTTACTCCAAACTGAGTTAAAATACACAGGCAATTGATCTCATTTTTTAAGGGGAAATTAGTTTGACTGACCCTCATCTTAGAAAGTCATCCAGGCTAGTTTAGCAAACCCCTATCTTTTATAAGGAAATATTAATAAATTCATGGTTTCTGAGGTGTGATTAACTTATGTCAAGTATATTCTGACCTTTAGCTACAGATTCTCCCATAAAACTTTGTTAAGTTTTTAGTTGCTTTGAAATGATTCAGCATGGGACCTGGTTCTGCTGTATGTCTCTTAACCTCCTAATAGATACTCCTGTCTACAAGATTGATTTTTTTTCCAAAAGTTATGCCACACTTATACCTGCAAAATACAGGTGTTTGCAGAGGAATGGCTGATATTTGTCAAGAATCTTGCCTTCCGTTTACTCCTGTTTGATTCTGGCCAGAACAATAATTCATTTTCTGATAATGTACTTTTATAAATGTTACATTTTCATTATATATTAAAACTTCACAATGAGTGCTTGTCTCAAAACCTTAACATAGGATAGCCTATGTTATTTAATGGGAAGACTCTAAGATAAAACTATTATCTTTTTTTTTTTTTTTTTGCTGAACTATATTAGATGAGGAAAAAGAAGAGAAATAATAAATATAGTGTTTGCCTCATAATAATCACCAGGCTAAATGCTACGTATATTTATCTAATTTATATTTTTGTGTAAATTACTGTCAATGCGCATTAAATGACATTTAAGTATTAAAAATTATATCCATTTACTTGGACATTGGACCTGAAAATTTTCAAATGTTACAATTTTTAAAAGTTAAAGAAATGAGAACCCCCTACAAGTGAGGCAAGTTATATATTTTTTCTTAAATTTCAACAGCAAATGAATTACTTTTTTTAGTTTGTGTACCTTTGTCTAAAAATGAAAGATGTTAATTGCCTCTGTAAACTGAAGATCACTTCTAGCATTTATAAACAGGTACCAGTCCCACAGGTTTGCTGATGAAGGCCGGTGCAGAACAGGCCAACTGTTAACAGCCCCTGGCTCCTACTCAACCCTGGGTCTAATTGGCTGGTTTAGTTTGGCATTGAGAATTACTGTGTTCACAAAGAGATGCTTTATTTTCCCACAAACAAAAAGGATAGAAAGGAAGACCTCAAGAAGAAGACTTATAAAATTGGTGGTGTTCCTAAAGAAAAACACATTTCATCTCTGACTGGGTGCTTGCTGTGCTAGAAAAAATTCAGCCTACTCTTATGTAGCTTCCGCAAATGTATTAAATGAAAGTTTTCTTAGGCAAGTGGTCTGAGTCCTCAGACTATTAATACTGCCCATTTAGTCCTCTCCAGTGCTGTAGAGAATAGGCAGATAACTTATTCCCCTAAAGATTGGGAGGTAGATCTGAATGTAGATATCTGCATGCATGCATTTTTGGCCTGGACATTTTTGAGAGGAGAAAACATATTGGAGTACTGTGGAACAATACTCTAGGACACTGTGGTGGCTTGAAGATAAGGATAACCCCTAGATTGTCTCTTCTATTTGCATTGCTCTCTGCTGAGGCTGATGAAACTGGTGTCCATGAATTCAAAGAAGGGGATAGAGAGAACAAAGAGATTGGCAGTGAGAATGGGTGGAGTTCTCTTTCTAGGTGGCCAACAGCCAAGAAAATCAATGGACAACTTGAATAGGGTTGGAAGAAGGGCTAGGAAAAACATTGCTCTTCAGCTAATAGAAAAGCTGGTAATGGGAATGGAGTTCATGTTTATCTTCACCCTAAAAGTATCCATTATATCATCAACGCGAAAGGTCACCATATCCTGAGACGCTAGCTGAAAATAGATGGAACTAGATGAAAGCAAAAAAGAAATCCCCCAAAACTGACAAGTCTTTTCTAATCTTCCCCTGTGCTCCCACAGCAGAAGTTAGCATCTAGGAGAAGAAAGGAGAATACCACGTTCCAGATTTGAGTAAAATTCTCACCCCATCTCCATGCCCCCCAACAGCAAGCCATCAATAACACACCCCCATTCCGTGCTTGCAAGAAAAGGTTGAAAGGAGAAGGAAATGTTAAAATAGGATAAAAAACAAAATTTTAGAAAGAAAGTATTTTCATCTTTAGCATCATTTTGTATTAAATATCTGGAATAGTACTTTTGCTGAAAACAATTTAAAAGCTAAAGAAGATATTAAAAAGAATAGCTCCTTCAAACTAGAAAGAAAAGTAAGAATTCTAAAGAGACCAAAGCATGGACCCTGGAAACTGAATGAAGACTACAGTGGGCTTTTATCATTTATACGCCGAACACAGATGTATTTGGGTCTGCATTCGGTGATCATCCATGGCACAGGGAAAAGAGACAATGCCTTAGAAACTGCCCAAGGTAGTAAGTCTAAAAGAAAAAAAAAAAATCTAAGAAGCTGAGAGGCCAAAGGTTAAATCAGACTACAGCTACCTCCTATCCCTCAAAAAAATGTTACCAGATAATATTAAAAAACAATTACCAAGAAAAAAAACCTCCAAAATGTACACCATACACACCCATGTAAGACTCCCATATAAGACTCCAAACTGCCCATATAAGATGAACTGCCCATGTAAGACTCCAAACTGAACTGATAAGTGTGCTCTGACTATTCCAGTGACTGGTCATCGTCATACTCTTTTCTCTCCCCTTCTCCTCAGGCCTCTTTATTTATTGAGTTACAGCAATATTGAAATTAGGCCAAATGGTAACCCTAAAATGACTTCTAAGTGTTCAAGTGAAAGGAAGAGTCACATGTCTGTCACTGTAACTCGAAAAGAAATGAATAAGCTTCATGAGGAAGGCCTGTCAAAAGATTTTCAATTCAGATGAAATAACTTTATATTAAAAAAAAAAAAGATGCCATCTAAGACTTGCATGGCTAGAGAGGAGAAATCAATGCTGGCTTTAAAGCTTCAATGGATAGGCTAACTCTCTTCTTAGAGGTTAATGCAACTGGTGACCTTAAGTTGAAGGCAATAATCAATTACCATTCTGAAAATTATAGGCCTTTCAGAATGATGCTAAATTTACTCTGCCTGTGCTTTATAAATGAAACACAAAGCCTGGGTGACAGCACATCTGTTTACAGCATGGTTTATTAATTATTTTATATCCACTGTCGAGATCTACTCCTCAGGGAAAGATATTTCATTCAAAATATTATTGCTCATTAACAATGCACTTAGTCACCCAAGAACTCTAATGGAGAAGTACGAGGAGACTAATGTTGTTTTCACTGTTGCTAACACACCATCTATTCTGCAGCCAAGAAATAAATGAGTAATTTTGACTTTCAAGTCATGTTAGTTAAAGAAAACATTTCATAAGGTCATAGCTGCCATAGATGGTGATTCTTCTGATGGATTTGGGAAACGTAAACTGAAAACCTGAAAATTTCACCATTCTAGATGCCATTAAGACCATTCATAAGGCCGGGCACGGTGGTTCAAGCCTGTAATCCCAGCACTTTGGGAGGCCGAGACGGGTGGATCACGAGGTCAGGAAATCGAGACCATCCTGGCTAACACGGTGAAACCCCGTCTCTACTAAAAATACAAAAAAACTAGCCGGGCAAGGTGGCGGGCGCCTGTAGTCCCAGCTACTTGGGAGGCTGAGGCAGGAGAATGGCGTGAACTTGGGAGGCGGAGCTTGCAGTGAGCCGAGATCCGGCCACTGCACTCCAGCCACTGTGCTCCAGCCAGTCCAGACAGAGCCAGACTCCGTCTCAAAAAAGAAAAAAAAAAAAAAAAGACCATTCATAATTCACGGGAAAGGCCAAAATATAATCAATGAAAAGGAGTTTGGGGCCAGGTGGGGTGGCTCATCCCTGTAATCCCAGCACTTTGCTAGGCCGTGTCAGGCAAATCAATTGAAGTAGGGAGTTAGAGACCAGCCAGACCAACATGGAAAGAAACTGTCTCTTCCAAAAATACAAATGTAGCTGGGCCTGTTGGTGTGTGCCTAGAATCCCTGCTACTCGGGAGGCTGAGGCAGGAGAATTGCTTGAACCCTGGGAGGCGGAGGTCGTGGTGAGCCAAGATTGCACCATTGCACTCCAGCCTAGGTGACAAGAGCAAAACTGTGTCTCAAAAAAAAAAAAAAAAAAAAAAGGAATTTGGAAGAAGTTTATTCCAACCCACAGAGATGACTTTGAGGGTTCAAGACTTTGATGGAAGAAGTGACTACAGATACCGTAGAAATAACGAGATAATTAGAATTAGAAGTGAAGTCTGATGATGTTACTGAATTACTGCAATTACGTGATAAAACTTGAATGGATGAGAAGATGCTTTTTAGGAAGGAGCAAACAAAGTGGTTTCTTCAGATAGAATCTACTCCTGGTGATGATGCTGTGAACATTGTTGAAATGACAACAAAGGATTTAGAATATTAGATAAATGTAATTGATAAAACAATGGCAGGTGTTGAGATGACTGACTCCAGTGTTTATGCAACCCCTCAAGCATTTATCCTTTGAGTTGCAAAGAATCCAATTACACTCTTTCAGTTATTTTTAAATGAACAATTAAATTATAACTGACTACAGTCACCCGGTTGTACTCTCAAATAGTAGGTCTTATTCATTATTTCTAATTATTTTTGAAATTCTCCTTGTGGATGAAAGACCATTTAACAGCATCGCATGCTGAAGAGAAATCTTTTGTAAAAGAGTTACTCAGTACAGCAAGCTTTGCTGTCTTATTTTAAGAAATTGCCATAGCCACCCTAACCTTCAGTAACCACAAACCTGATCAGTCAGCAGCTGTCACCATGGAGGCAAAAGTCTCCACAAGCAAAAATATTATGATTCGCTGAAGGCTCAGAGGAATGTTAGCTTTCTAAGCAGTATTTTCAAATTAATGTATGTATGTTGGTAGTTTACACATAATGCTATTGCACATTTATAAACTACAGCATAATGTAAACATAACTTTTACATGCACTAGGAAACCAAAAAAAAAAAAAAAATGTGTGTGACTTACTTTATTGTGATATTTGCTTTATTGTGGTGACCTGGAAGTAAACCCATCATATCTTTGGGTTATGCCTGTATATGACCATAAGTTAAAGTGTACCCAAGAAGAAAAAAATATTGCTGAAGATAAAAGGCAACAGGATAAATAAAATAAAAGGATCAATCTGTCAGGTAATCATAAGGATTCTAAATGTGTATGAACTAAGTAAGCAAACCTCAAAATAAATAAAGCAAAAACAGATGTGATTGAATGGATAAGTAGACAAGTCCACAGTCATAACTGGGGATTTTTATTCTCTGCAACTCATAACTAATAGAACTACTAGAAATTAAAAGAGCAAGTATCTAGAGGATATGAGCAACACCACGAAAATCTAATCAACATTTATAGAAATGCCACCTAAAAATAACAGAATATGCTTTTTGTTTTCATGTACCCATGGGATATTCCAAAAGGCATCTTGGATCCAAAAAACGAACCTTCAATAAATTTAAAATAATTTAAATCATACATGTTATTTTATCTGACCATAATTAAGTTATATTTGAAACCATGGTTTAAAGTATCATTTAATTATGGTCAGATAATATAACATGTATGATCTATAACAGAAATAAAATGAGAATCTCCATACACTTAGAAATTAAATTATGCACTTCCAAATAATCTGTATGCCAAAGACAAATCCTTAACTAAAATATTTAAAAAGTGACAAAACTGAATGAAAATACAACGTATCAAAATATGTGTGAGATGGCTAAAGTAATGTTGAGAAAAAAAGAATTATACCATAGCATCAAACGCTCATATTGTTTAAGAGGAATATTTAAAATAAAAAAATCTAAGTTTCTAGATCAAGAAACTAGAAAAAGAAAAGCAAAATCCCAAAGAGCAGAAGTAAAGGAACAATTTATAAGAACAAAAGTCAATGAAACTGAAAACAGAAGAAAATTAATAAAACAAAATTCTATTCTTCAGAATAATACATCAAATTTATATAACTGCAGAAAGACTGAAACATTAAAGAAAAGGAAAAAGAACTACATCACTGATATCAAGGATCAAACAGGAATATCACTACAGATCTTACAATTATTAAAGAAATAATAAGGGACTACTATGAGCAAATTCTGGTTCATAAATAAAACATCTTAGAACGAATGAATCAATTTCATGAAAACCACAAGTTACCAAAGAGAAACTAAGATAAAGTAGATAATCCTATTAGGCCTATAACTATCGAAGAAATTAGATTCATAATTTAAAAGCCCTCAAAAAAGAAATCTCTAGGCTGAGGTGCCTTCACTTGGGAATCTTTTAAACATGTAAAAAATAAGAACATCAATTTTACATAATCTCTTACAGAAAATAAAAGAGGAGAAAACACTTCCAAACTCTGTTTATGAGGCGGCAACTATTGTGATCTGATCAAACAGACAGTGTTAAAAAAAGACAAAACAAAACACACGATAAAATTCTATAGGCTACTTTCTCTCATTAACTGTTAATAAAAACAAACAAAAAAATGCTTTAAGTCTGGGAGCTGTGGCTTACATCTGTGATACCAACACTTTGGAAGGCCAAGGCAGGATAATTGCTTGAGCACAGAGTTAATCAGCATGGGCAACATAGCAAGACCGTGTCTCTACAAAAAAAAACAAAAAACAAAAATCAGCCGGGGGTTGTGGCTCATGCCTATAGTCCTGGCTCTTTGGAAGGCTGAGGTGGGAGAATCCCCTGAGCCTAGGAGTTCAATGCTGCAGTGAGCTAGGATTCCGCCAGCGCACTCCACCCTGCACTGCACTCTAACAGAGGGAGACGCTGTCCCTTAAATAAAAATGGCAGATTAAATCCAGCAACATACAAAAATTATTACACAACATGACTTAGTGTGAAGTATTAGAGGCATGCAAAATTGACTCAATACTTGAAAATCAACCAGTGCAATCCATGTAGCAAAAGACAAAACAACAAAAAAAAATCATATCACCTGAAGAAAAACTCACTTGTCAAGCTACCACACACATTCCTTGAAAAGCACTAAAAATGTTAAGACTAGAAGTGAATTACTTTTACTTGATAACAAATGTCTACAAAAAACCTACAGCTAACATCACACCTAATGTTGAAAGTGTGAATGGTTTTACCTCAAGAACATGAACACGGAGAGACTGTCTGCCTACAGAACTCTTGTCACTCTTACTTGACATAGTACTGAAAGTCTAGCCACTGCAATAAGGAAAAAAAAAGCCTACTAATAGGAAAGAAAAAATGTTTTAAAATCTCCATTTTTAGACGAGTATCTTTATGAAAACTCCCAAGAAACCTACAAAAATCCTCCTACAAAGTACACTCAGAACTCAACAACTACAAAGCAGATATTCAAATCAGAAAATGGACAAAATTCATAACTAAGCACTTCACCAAAGAAGATATACAAGTGGAAAATCAGCACATGAAAGGATGTTCAGCATCAGTAGCCATTAGGAAAATAAAAATTAAAATGAAAATTAAATATTACCACATACCTGAGTAGCTAACATAAGATTTAAAAAATAATAGTGACAACACTAAATGCTGGCAAGGACACAGCATAACTGGATTACTGATACATAACAATGCAAAAATTAAAAGTGCAGGCACTCAAAAACAGTTTAGCAGTTTCTTATGAAATTAAATATGCAATTACCATACAACCTGGTAATTGCACTCCCAGGCATTTATCCCAGAGAAATGAAAACATATGTTCACATATACAGAAATGCTCATGACAGCTTTATTTATATTAGCAAATATTGGAAACATCTCAATGTCCTTCAAACTGTTGACTGATTTAAAAAAAGTAAACAAACACAAATCAACAAACTGTGCTACATCTATGTGAAGACTTACGAAGCAATGAAAGGAAACCAACCACTGATACACACAACGACTTGGATAGCTCTCAAGAGAACTATGCTGAGTGATATAAGCCAACCCCAATGAGTTGCATACGGTATTATTTCTTATATACGATTCCTTTGTACATAGGTAAAGAACAGATTAGTGGTAGCCAGTGGATCATGACAGGGGAGTTGAGGTAGAAGGGTAGGAGGGACATAGTTGTGTTAATAAAAGGGTAGTATAAGGAATCTCTGTAATGATAGAATTGTGATGTTGGATATACCAATCTATACCTCCAATGAAACTGCATATAACTAAACATATCACACATACACACACACACACACACACACACACAGAGAGAGAGAGAGAGAGAGAGAGAGAGAGAAAGACATGTAAAACTGAAAAATGTGAACAAGAGAGGTTAATTGCATCAATATCACTTTTCTGCTTGTGATATTGTACTATATCAAGTTTTTACCTTTGAGGAAACTGGGTAACTTTTGCACAAGATCGCTGTATTATTTCTTACACTTGTATGTTGATATAAATGCATTTCAAAATAAAGTTTAGGCCCGGCACAGTGTCTCATGCCTATAATCCCAGCACTTTGGGAGGGTGAGGTGGGTGGATCGCCTGAGGTCAGGGGTTCGAGACCAGCCTGACTAACATGATGAAACCCCAACTCTACTACAAATAAAAAACTAGCCGGGCATTGGTGGCGTGAACCTGTAGTCCCAGCTACTCAAGAGGCTGAGACAGAAAAATCACTTGAGCCCGGGAAGCAGAGACTGCATTGAGTCGAGATTGTGCCACTGCCCTCCATCTGGGGGACAGAGTGAGACTCCATCTCAAAAACAAAAGAATGAACAAAAAATAACGTTTAATGAAAATGCCAGCTAGGAAAACACTAGGGAGATTTCTCAAAAAATAAAAATAAAAATGAAACTATCAGATGATCCAGCAATTCCATTTCTGGGCATATAACCAAAGAAACTGAAATCAGCGTCTTGAAGGTTGACCTGAATTCCCATGTTCATTGAAGCATGATTTGCAATGCCAAGATATAAAATCAACCCGTCTATTGATGGATGAAAGGATACCCAAAATGTGGTGTACAATGGGATAATATTCAGTCTTTAAGTAAAAAAGAAAGCCTGACAAATCCAACAATGTGGATGAACCTAGAGGACATAATACTAAATGAAACCTGTCAGCCACAGAGGGACAAATACCACATGATTCTGCTTATATGAGGTATCTAGAAAAGTCAAACTCAGAGACAGAGAGTAGAATAGTAGCTGCCAGGGCCTGGAGGAGCGGAAATCAAGAGTCTCTGTCCAATGAGTACAAACTTTCAGTTGTGCAAGGTGAATAGCATTGGTGTACAACATTGTACTTATAGTTAACAATACTATATTGTGTATTATATATATTGTGCTAAAATTTAGTGAAGAGGGCAGACCTTATGTTACATATTCTTGCCACCACCACAACAAAATATAAATCTATAAATAAATATCTAATAGCAATGTACGAGAAGTTCTTCTGGCATGCTTGTCGGTGCATAGTATTTTCATACATATTTTAAAAATATTATCAATATTGTTCTCATTGTCTTAATTTGCATTCCCTTTATCTGCTAAGAAGCAGACCCTCTTTTAATACATTTGTTCATTGGCCATTAGAACTTCATTTTCTGTGAATTTCTAGTTCATATTGTTCGCTGTATTTTAATTTGGGTTTTGTCTTTTTCTTACTGATTCATAGGAATTCTGTATGTGTTCTCAATACTTATATTTTGCTGGTTTGGGACAGTGTATATTCTCCCATCTCTGGCTTATCTCTTTGTGTCTTTGTTGCTGTTGTGGTGGTTGTTATAGTATAAGCACTTTGTTTTCATGTAATCAAAATTATCATAATTATTATTTATGTTGTATGCTTTAGGGGTCTTGACTTAAAAATCTGTTATACCTTAGGATTGTAAATAAGATCTACCAAAAAGTGGTAACTAGAAGGAAAGGAGAACTAACTCACCATATTTAATAAACGTATTTAAAAGAATGAGGAGCAATTAGATAGAAAATTGTAGATCTGACCTACTTGTGAGGAGTGAGATGCTGCGGGGAGGGGACTCAGCTTCAGGAGGATCCTGGCAGATTGGCTTAATCATCTGTATTTAAGTTATGTGGCAAATACTAGAGATTTAGCATTATTCTCACACTTTCATGTATATTCTTTGTGTGACTTCATTAAATATTCAGATAATTTTTGATAAGAGTATCAGATAGGATGTCACAAAATGACAATAAATAAGACTAAGGATTAAATGCTGAAATCAGACTAGAGTAGTAAATGTAGACACTGACAAATTATAAAACTAATCGAGTTGTCAATAGGTGAATCTCAACTCAAAGGGAAAACGTAATTATAAAATGCTCATTTAAAAGAATGACAGTATTTTCTTTCATTGTTTCATTTCAAAGAAATGCAATGCCTCCCTAATCCAATTTTACTTGTATTACTAGAATCTTTTGTGGAAAGTTTCCTCACCATCCCCACCCTGTTTCACAGACAACTCTTCCAAGTTTAGGTCAGACTCTCTTATGATTGGCCATTGTTCCCTGTTTATAGCTCTGTCAGAACAATTACACATGCTTCTTTGTCACTAACCTTTCAGGTCTTTATCAGCAGGCATCCAGTGCAATGCATTCCATACTGTAGAAACGGTATACATATTTGCTAAATAATTAAGGAACAAATACTTGTATAAATAAATGACAAAGAAGCAATTGCAGCTTATTTTCCAGTGATTAAATACAATATATTCAGTAATTCAAATACATTTCATATACATTTCACATAGCATTTGAAAAATTAGTTGATCCAATGTCTCCCTACATATTTTAAAAACCTTTTTCCGTAGGAAAAAACAGCATTGATTGGGCCTCAAAGATATGTCTCAGGTTTTTGAGAGATGACTAATTAAAATATAAGGGTGGGATATGTGTAATTTATGTCAATAGTGCTTGAAATAACTTAGGGAAGTGCTTAGGCCACTGGGAGTCTCTTAATAATCCACTGCAGGAGTTTCAAAGCATCCCATCTCTCGCTCAAGGCACAATGGTATGCCCTGATCTGCACTCACTTTGAACCAACTGCATGCCTCTAAATATTTAATTTACAAAGCTGTCAGTAGGCATTACAATTGTATGAAAAGACTAAAGGTTTCATTCATTTTTATGTAAAGCAAGATTATGAAAAGAAAAATGAGCGTAAGATTCCCAGTACACTTCTGGCAAACGGGAAGCAACAGGCTTCATTTGCAGCTAATGACTGAGTAGACGTAAAACTAAGCAAAGAAACGATGCAAGACGCCCGAAACAGAAAGCGCACAGATGGAGCAAGCAGGTGGCGTGAACGCAGCAGGAGCTGATGATGAACAGAATACTGATGGTAGGAAAATATGACCAGATTCCATAAAAGTCAGATGTATTTCAGCAGAGGCTACCAAATTTTAGAGGACAGAGTCAGAAACCCATCTGAGGCACTTATGGTTGATACAGGAAAGTTACCGGCAATGAAAACAATGCAACGCCTCTGTCTTATTGAACAAGGAATTTGGTATAAGTCACCAGGATTGAGTCATTATTTCTAATTTTGTTGTGGACCTGGAATGGAAACCCTTTTGTTAGGTAAGATTTAAGAGGGTATTTTTGTATACAGCTAAAGAGATGAATATGTATTTTCTAGGAAGTGCAGTAGCCTGAGGTATTTTATAAAATAAAGGGCAAAAGTAAAAGAAGTATGTCTATCTTCAACCTAATTGGTGGTAACCCTTGATGTGTCACCAAAATTTTGAATAAGTCTCCTACAAAATAGAATACACTCATATAGAAATGTGTCAAAAAACATTAAAAAACACTGAGAGCTTGCACATACTATGAAATACTGTTCTTGGAGGTAGAAGTAGAAAGAGAAAATTGAGCAAAATCATCCCCTTCATTTTTGTTTAATATATTTTAAACTACGAAATAACTTAAAACTATTTTAAGTAGTTTGTCACCAAAATGTTATTTCAAACCCTAATTTAAAAATCAGCTTAGGCCGGGCGCGGTGGCTCAAGCCTGTAATCCCAGCACTTTGGGAGGCCGAGACGGGCGGATCACAAGGTCAGGAGATCGAGACCATCCTGGCTAACACGGTGAAACCCTGTCTGTACTAAAAAAAATACAAAAAACTAGCCGGGCGAGGTGGCGGGCGCCTGTAGTCCCAGCTACTCCGGAGGCTGAGGCAGGAGAATGGCGTGAACCCAGGAGGCGGAGCTTGCAGTGAGCTGAGATCCGGCCACTGCACTCCAGCCTGGGCGACAGAGTGAAACTCTGTCTCAAAAACAAAACAAAACAAAACAAAAACCATCATATATATTTTAAATGAAATAAATGTGTATATCTAATAATTAATATATGGAAGTTAGAAAAAGCATCTTAATGTTTTCAATGTTTTATCTCATATATATATTGATTTAACACATTTATTCCTCATAAATATTACTACGTGAAAATGACTTTTTAAAATGATCATACACACACATAAATAATATACACAATTTTCCTTTTAAAAAATTCTTGAAATGCATTTATTGGGAGAAATACTACTGATAATACTGCAATGGGAAATGAATGACAAAGTTGCAGTACTGGTAATAGAAATGAAATGAAAGACAAATTAGAATTTTCAAAAGATTTTTGCATTTATAAAGAATTTTAGCAAGGGGAGTGTCATGAGTTGAATGGGGACCCCTAAAAAGACACATTCAAATCCTCCTTTCTGGGATTTTAAAATGTGACCTTATTTTGAAATGACATGACCTAGATAAATTGAGGTCAGACTGAAGGTAGACGGGCCCTTCATCCAATATGGCTGCTTTTCCTATGAAATGAAAAGACAGAGACCAGACACGCTGAGAGGGAAGATGGAGTGTGTGACAACAGAGCCAGGGTTTGGAGTGTTGCAACTTCCAGCCAAGAAACACCAAGAAATCGCTGGCAACCTCCAGAAGCCAGGAGAAATGCATGAGACATGTTATCCCTCTGAGCCCCCCAAGAAGAAGCAACCTTACAGACACCTGGATTTTGGATGTCTGGCCTTTTGTGCTGTGAAAGAATAATTTTTTGTTGTTTTAAGCCACTCAGTTTGTACTGCTTCCTTATGGCACCCTTAGCAAACTAACACAGGGGAAGAAGAGTCTCCAAAATGTCAACACTGAGTTAAAGAGTGACTAATAGAAAGTTAAAGAGGGACAATAAAACTGGCAGAAGGAACTGTTTCTTTGTGTGGACTAAACTTTATTTCTTTTAGAAATTTGGATGCTAATTTTTTCCCGTGAGATGCAAGAGTCCAAAGTATCCCATTGGCATTTTTAAGAACATTTCTTTTACGTTGTCATGGCACTTTATGCCCTTTTATGTCATAGAATTTACCTATTGAATGATAACTGAATATTTGTCTTTCTATTTTTTTTTCCATTTTACTGTCAATCATTAAAGATAGAACCTTCACACTTTCAAATTCTGAGTAAACAATACAGTGTTGGAAAATAAGTGAGTGGGTGATAGCAGGTTTATATTAATGGAATGAATGAATAAGGGAACAAAAGCCAAGCTTTGGAATAGAACTTAGGGAGTGACTAGTATATGCCCTTGGAATGATGAGTACAGCTCCTCGAAGATATTCAGGTTCTAATCTCTGAGACCTGCAGCTAACTATGTTGAGTTGCATTGCAACAGTGACTGCAGAGGTAATTAAAATTACACACCTTAAAACAGGGCAGTTTCCTTGGATTATCCACGTGGGATAAATCTTATCATATGAGACCTATGAAGCTGAGAATTTTCTCCAGTCAGAAATAGCAAAGATGCAGCAGAAGGAAAAATCAGATATATTAGAAACATGAGAAGGTCTTGATTCTCTGCTGCAGGTTAGGAGAAGGAGGAGAGAATGATGAAGACCCCGGGCAGGTGTCAGTTGCTGAGAGGCTTTCAGATGACAGCTAGCGAGGGAATGTGAAACTCAGTCCCACAACCACAGCGAACTGAATTCTGCCAAGATAGGAATCATCCTGGAAGCACATTCTCTCCTCAGAGCTTCCAGATAATATCCCAGGCTACTGGGCACTTTGATTTCTGCCTTTTGGTAGAGGAAGCTGAAAAACTGGATAAGTATACCTAGACCCCTGATCTACAGAAACTGTGGGAAGAAAATGTTTTTAAAATGTATTGTTTAAAACTGCTTAAATTGGTGATAATTTGCTACAGCAGCACAAGAAAACTAATACATAGAGAACATTTACATATTCAAATGGGTAAAAGTCCCAAAGAGTTTAAAGAATACCATAGAAGTGAGGCAGGAGAATGTGGGAAATGAGGCAAGAGAATAGCAAAAGGAATTAAAAGTTGAATAAAAGGTGGAATGAGTAAAAGCAGAGAGGAAAAGCAAGGTGAAGGGGCAGGTGAGCAACAAGCAAGGTAACAGGCAAAAGTTAAGCAGCCAAAACAGAAAGTATGATTTTTTAAAAAGTGGGAAAGGAAACCAAGGTCAGCAAGATCTAGATCAAACCAGTAAGGGGCAGAGTTTTTGGGTAAGGTATGCACGTTAAGGAGAAAAAGTATCCTCAATACAACACTGTGTGATAATCAGCTCATTATAGCTTCTGCATCAGGACTGCATATCATGCATGCACTCAAAATTACGGGATGGAGGTGACCATCCTCCATGGTCACAAGGGCCAAAGAAAGCAACACATCTTTTAATCAAAAGGCAGACACTGGCTAGAGATGAGGCAGCCATGGGAAGAGAAGGAAAAAAATAATCACGTGAATATACCCAAAGTACAGCAAACTGAGGCTGATCTCATCTCTCAGAGGTGAGTTCGCTGTTGCCCTCCAAGAGTTAATACACTGTGCTTAATACACTTTTGCTGCTTTGTTTTGCTGTCTGTATGTGTCACGTCCAATTTTTTGTTTGGGAAAACAAGAGCCTGGACCTGCAAGGCACCATCTGGTAACAGAAGTTTGAGGACAACGTGAGAATTTCGGAGCCAGTCTCCCTGGTTTCAAATTGCAGCTCTGTAACACATTGCTTTTCATAGTTGGGGTAATTTATTTACCCTAAATCTTAGTTTTCATATCTGTAAAACAGGGAGAACTTTTTTGTCTTAAAAAGTTCTTCAGCAGGTAAAATCAAAATTGATTAGTGTAAATAATGAGCTTAAAATAATGCCCAACATGTGGTAACTAACAAAAAATGAGTTATTTTTATTATTGTTGTTATAATGATCATTTAGGGGCAAGAGGATTAAATACCCAGACTAGTATAATAAGCATCCAATATATGCTTATTAAACAAGCAAAATTAATATGTTAATGAAAGAAATAAATGAGAGTAAATAGCAGTCATAAAGGTCTGAACTTCAGATTAGAAGAGTATAACCAAATTTGAAGCAAGAAAGACTTTCAAAAAATGTGACAGTAAAGACTATTAGAACCTCCAAAGAAAATCTATGATTTTATTAGGAAGAATTTTGATCTAAACCACTTACATATCATCCTCAGAAAATTAACACTATTTATGTGTTATAAATAGACAATATGTATTTTATAAATGACAGAGAAGAAAATATATAAAAAATAGTTTGGATATGGTGATGAACAAGATTGTGTATTGACAGTTTCTGTGTACACAGATATCAAACTAAGAGAAAGCTAGGTGATATGGTTTGGCTCTGGGTCCCCACCCAAATCTCATCTTGTAGCTCCCATAATTCCCACATGTTGTGGGAAAGACCCATAGGAGATGACTGAATCATGGACGTTGGTCTTTCCCATGCTGTTCTCATGATAGTGAATGAGTCTTGTGAAATGTGATGGTTTTAAAAAATGGAAATTTATCTGTGCAAGCTGTCTTTGCCTGCTGCTGATATGGGAATTAAAAAGAAATAACTTAGGCAGATGGCAAGGGTATGAGAGTCCTCCGTAAGGCTTTTATTTTTAATGAAAATCAACCTTAAATCATTTTCTAACAAAGAACAGCCTGCAAGCTGGGAGCTTGCATAGGTGAATGCCAGCAGGAGCTAAGGACTAGATATTTTCATGATGATGGCTCCATCTTCCCTTCTCTGCTAGCCGCATGTACTATAAAGGAGCAGACGAGAAGATTAGGGTGGAGTGACCAGCCTTCTCCATGCACTACGTAAATGTCATGCCTGATTGAACCAATCTATGAGCCCCGTGTAAATCAGACACTTCCTCCTCAAACTGGACTCTAAAAATCAGCTACCAGCCTGTCCTTTCCACTTGGAGACCCCTTTCTCTAAAGAGGAAACTGTTTCTCTTTCTCTTCTCTTCTACTTATTAAACCTCTGCTCCTAAACTCCTCGTGTGTATCGTGTCCTAAATTTTCCTGGCATGCAACAACGAACCCCAGGGTGCAAACTCCAGACAACGTAGCTGCTTCATACTGGGGGCTCATCTGGGATATCAAGGTACAACATTCACCAAAACTGTGAGTAGAGGAGTGTACTTGAACTCAGTCCTTTCATTCCAAGACTCTTAATCTCCATTTAGAACCAAATCAAATCAAATACTGGGACCCCTTCAGCCATTTTAAACATGATTAGTATGGCTCCCAGCCTTATAAGACTTGGGGGACAGGCTTACTGGGGAGTACATGGAGAATCCCTCAGCACCCATAGGTTGCTGGGTATATTGGCCATGTTTAAACCTGCTTCCTTTCATGGAGGATTTAGCCATTGTATGGGACTGGAAGAAGTCCTGGGGCAATTGAGGATTTCTGGAAGGAGCTATCCCTCAGTGTTGCAAAGGCTTCTGGACTGACCCCAGTCTCCGACTGCCCCAGTGGGTGTCGACAACCAGATCTCTAACTTTTCTATCCTAATTTCCTCCTTTCCTGTTTGCGACCATCATATTTCTTATCCTCTCTTATGCAATGTGCAGGAAGTTTTATAGTTCAGAGAAGTGAACTTGTTTGTCAAGATCAGTGAACGTCATAGTAACTGGGGATATAGCTCAAGAAAAGGTGTTTTTGTGATTTTTTGGGGGAACAGAGCACCATCCCACTCCTGCCAACAGTAAGTGTCTCTCTCTGCCCTTGGTCTGGAGAGCACATGGCACTTCCAGGTCACTCTCTGCCCTTGATCTGAAAAGCACATGGCACTTCCAGGTCACTCTCTGCCCTTGATCTGGAAAGCACATGGCACTTCCAGGTCACTCTTTGCCCTTGGTCTGGATAGCACATGGCAGGTCAAGGTCAATGGTGAAACCTAGTGGAATAGGGATCTTCTCCATGAAGCAGATTGTTGGTCCTTCTCCAAAACACCCTACCTTCCCAATTCTCTCACCTTTTTGTGCCTCTCTACTAGAAACCAGGCTTTATGCTGCTTCTGTACAAGGGAAAATTCTGCCTTCAACAACTAGGCAGAATAAAATATCCTCCCAAGCCAAATTTTAGTCTCCCTATTGTCCCATCAGCAGCAAAATGGCCATTTGGTCCCTACATTTTTTTAAGGCACTTAGTCTGCTGCCAATTAGAATGATATTTAATTAGTAAGGGGATTTTACGTTTGGAAGCTAAACCAAACCAGAACCATTCTCTAAGGGTAAATGAGTTAGCATGTGGCATAATAGCAGGATATAGAGTTCCAACCAGCACACTTCCTCCATTAAGGAGGGAAGTACAACAGTTGCCTAAATGCAACTCTCACATAGTCTCTCCCAAGATCCATTTTTCAGGGAGCCTGGCAGGTCACACAAGTCTAGGAGGTAAAAAGGAAGTCACTGGCAGAGGACTTGAGCCACTTGGGTGTGCATGACAAACCCCAATCACTTAGTTCCTCTTGTTTCATGTCTGGGGAGTTCACACCTGCAACCATGGGTGGCATGTTCAACAAGGTTCTAGGATCCAGGGACCACAGGGGGAAAACAGCTGGGGGGACACCCCCACTGTCTTCTTTTCCACCATGGGTCACACCAAAAGGAGGAAAACTAAAGAGATGTCTTTTCTCACTTCTGTTTCTAGATGGGTACCATCTTCAGTCTGCACTTCCCTGGAGTGCATTCAGAAGCACTGGGACTCCTTTCATCTTGAAACTTTAAAGAAAAGGCAGCTCATTTTCTTTTGCACTAGAACATGGCCTTCTTACCCTCTTGAACTGGCCTGACCTCTGGAGGGAAGCTGTGATTTTAAAATTATCCAACAATAAATCTTTTCTGCAGACAGGAGGGCAAATGGTTCAAGGACCCTTATGTACAGGCTTTCTTTGCTATGGCAGACAACCCAGACCTTTGCAAGCTTTGCACAACTGACCCAGCCCTTTTAGCAATCATATGAGCAGGCCCAATGAGAATAATTCCCCAAAATTAGAGAAGCATCTGAGGATCCCACTTATCTGGGGCCCCTTCATGATACATTCTCAATACAACATCTTAGGCAAATAAAGGGAGACTTTGACTGATTTTCTAATGACTCTGATAGGTATATAGCAGCTTTCCAAAATTTAACTCATGTATTTGACTTTTCATGGAGGGATGTTGTGCTGCTCCTAAGCTAAACCCTAACAGCAGCTGAGAAGCAGGCAGCTCTGCAGGCGGCAGAGAAATCTAGAGATGAGCAATATATTTCCTACTGCAGGCCTAAATGGACAAGAGAAAATAAGAAAAGTGAAGAGATAGGGAAAACACTATTCCCAATACGAAGAGAGGCAGTATCTCTTAACAAACCTAATTGGAACCCTCAGACTTTTCTATGGTGTTTTTCCTTCTTTCATGGTTTAAAATTGCTCTCTTCTCTTCTTGTATAATGTTCCTCCAAACTAGGAAAAGTTAATTTCCCCAAACCTTAAAATGCTTGGCTTAGAGTTGAGCTAGGGGAAAGGGAACACAGAAGCTTGACTTGTCAGCAAAAGGGTTAAAGTTTTTTCTTTTTCTTTTCTTTTCTTAACTGTCAAGCTTTTGGCTTCTCTCTCCATTTGCAAACTGGCAAAATGGATAATAAGGATCACTATTTATATTATTTTTAAAATTTTAATCAATGAAAGAGGGTCCATGATGTTGGTTGTAAGCTGTAGGCAATCTGGTTTGCTTTGCATGTTTTTCTGTATGGTGCTGTCAAAAGAAAGGGTACCTTAGATTAGAATGCAGGCCCAGGGTACCATAAGCCTGCTGTTCAAGGCAGCCCCACAAAATGGTCAGTTACAAACATGGCTACAGGCCTCCATCTTGTTTTACGTCCTTGGCAACATGACCTGTAACCATGTGGCAATACATTTTTAGTCTCCACCAGTTTACAATGGTGGCTGCCTCCTTGTGCTAAATCCATTTCTGGGTGGGGGCCGCAAAATCAGATAAGCTAGCTTATCAATGTGGGTGTTGCCAGCTGATCCGTCAAGGGGAGGGTTTAAAAAATATCTTAAGCAATGATTGAGAGCATGGGAAGGTCAAAATCTTGTAGCCTCCAGGTATGTGACTCCTAGGTCATGGTTTCTAATCTTGTGGCTAGTTTCTTAGTCTGGTCCCTAGGAAAGAGGGAAATATATCTTAAAAGAGGGGCTGTTATCATCTTTGTTTTAGACTATAAACTGTAAAGCAGGCTCCTCCCAAATTAGTTTCACCTATGCCCAGGGATGGGCAAGGACAGCTTGGGAGCTAGAAACAAAATTAAGTTGGTTGGGTCGGATTTCTTTCACTATCTCAGTCACAATTTTGCAATGATGGCATCAAAAGCTGCCTGTCACCCCTTTGAAAATTTTTCATACACTCATAATTAAGTCATATCCTAATTGAGGCTTGTTGGTTTCACCTACGAGGTTACTTTTTATAAAGTTCAAAAACTGAAAATCTCAACTGCTTGCCAGGGCTAAAGTTGAATAACAAGGTATTTAAAAGGCTTTTCTTAAAGAGTTCTCAGCTTAACTAAAAGTGGATCTTCAAGTTATAGGTACATTTACAAGGCCTTTATGATTTTTTCTTATTAGATCTTGTTTTTCTGGAAAATGGCTTTTATCTTTTCAGTTAACTGAATTATTTTTCTCCATTTTTTTGTCTTTCCACTCTTAATGCACACATGAGAGGCCCTAAGGTAACTTCTGGTAGCATGAGACTTTTGGGAAAAACAGAGAATGTGCCACAGACCCTGTTTTGGGAAGAACAAACCAACAGGCAAACTCTGTTTTCCTCATGAAATCCCAGGAATTGAAAGCAATGGATCCCTCTCAAAATCAAAGGCTCTCTTCAGTTTTGCTTTGTTTTATCTGACGATTTTGAGTTTTGGGGTATCTGATTACTTCACCTTAGTCAAGAGCTTTGGTGTGTAACAGCTAGGTAGAAAATACACTTTAAGGGTCTGCTAAATGTTCCAAGGTTGTATTCTGTGTGCTTTACAGATTGGTAAGGTCTGGGATATGTGGAGTTAGGTCCTGGAAAGCATCAGACCTTAACTGCATTTCTGTCTGGGTCCTAGGCTCCACACCTGGTACATAATTAAAACTGCTTTCTAACCAGGTTTTTTACCAAAGGTAGAAGTTGCTAAGAGTTAACAGTGTAACATGTATTTGAGATCACTAAACAGTTTTACATGCAAGGCATATAAAATCAATAAAGTGTTCCACTTACATTCACTTAGTTCTTTTGTACAAATTGTCCCCAACCCCATCCTTTAGTCTCTTATCTAAATTAAAATATCTATTAAGACACAATTTTTAAAACATAAAAATTGACATACTATTCTATGTGATTTCAATAACTCTTATAATTAACAATATTAATTAAAATATAACTTTGAAATAAAATCTGCAAATATTTGACAAGTGTTTTGCATCTTGTTGCTTTTCCATGTCATGGATAAGTTAAATTAAATGCAAAGAGTAATTAAGTGTACACTCAGAGCAATAAGGTGGCTCAAGAGACAGTGAAACAAGAAGCTGGAGTAAATTAGGAGGAAGTAGAGAAAAGTCCTAAAAGACAGAACAGGAACTTCCATGTCACTCAGACAGGACTTGCATAAAGCTGGATTTATAATGAGGCAAGGACCACATACTGGGGTGCTACATTACCTTATCTATCTATATTCCCATGTACTAACCAGCTCCTGCAGCTCAAAATCACCCATGGATATGACAAAACACAACAGCTTCCACAGGGTGAATTACATAAAAAGTGTCAAGTTGTACAGATATGACTATTTTTGAAACCTGCTTTCTCTCAGAAAATTTTGCATATTTTTCTCAATGTATTTCTTCTTAAATACAACAATTCTCTTTCCTATTTCTGTAGAGCAGGTCCAAATTGCCCATTGTTGCTTTTCACCTTTGATTCTGACCTCTAGGTATCATTATTTTCTCCCTGTTTTTCTTGACTTATAGGCCTCATTAATCATATATTTATTATTCTGTGTCAATAAAAATCAATATATTTGTATTTATTTAAGGCACTTTTTTTCCCTCAGGAGAGAAGTGTAGTCCATATTCAATTATACACAGAACATGAGGTATAATTAAGTGTTAAACATTTGTAATCTGGAGGTCCATGGCACAAATTCATGTGAAAGCAGTAGCCAGTTTTTCCCACTGGAATGTCAGGACTATAAATGCATGATATTTTTTCTATTTTATTTATGCTTGCATCTCCAATACCTGGGACAGTTTCTGGTACATAGATGGTGCCCAGTCATATTTTATTTTAACCAATTGGTGACTCAGAGGCTTATGAGAAGGAAAAAACAAAACATATGCCATGGAGTGAAACAGAGTCAAGGATTCTGTGAAGAGGATCATGGTACCTGGGAGATAGACTCAGGCTCCCCTAGAGATGGTAATTTAATTGGAGACAATCCAAGACATAGATCCTTTCTGTCCACAGATCACCTATCATTTTAATCAAACGGGAAGGAAAAAAACAGGAGGCGTATTCTTAGATTCCTAACATCACATAGAACAGCCAGACTCCCAGTGTGGCACAGGTGGAATCAAGTGCTCTGCCATGCTAGTGTGGAATTTAAAAAACAAAAACAAAAACAAAAAAGATTGTACATTTCTTCCCTGACACTAAGCCTCTACCTGTTACTGTCATCTAGAAAGAAAAATGATCTGAATTCTAACATTTTCCTCCAGCTGTGTACATGCACCCACCCATTCCCACCACCACTACCTTCTCAGAGAATGGCAAGCCCACTTTCTTCCTCAGTTCTTATTCCTCCAGCTATTTATGTAGCCTTTCCTTAAGTAGCTTCTACCTCAGGACCCAGAACCCAGTAACAACAAAGACGTGAGTTCTCTGACTTCTCTTGTGCAAATATTTCTCTAAGAAATTTCCCATTTTCCTCTCAAATGCCTGTGAAAGAGGAAGGGGAAAGATACTTCCAAAGGGTCAATGGTCAGGAAGTGGCTGAGGGGAATCCTGGGATGAAAGAAGGAAATGGAAGAGAAGAAGCTAGATCATCCATCCCACAGCATCTGATTCCTTGGAGAGAGATAATGATGGTAGCAAGACAAAAATCCCAGTTTTTCACTTAGTTAAGACATTACAGGTTCACTTCAATCTCATATCACAATACGATAAAGAGCATTAGGAGGGTTCTGTAACACGATCTGATTCAGGCTTCTTCCATGATGTGGATTCACTAAAGCTGTGAACTCAAAATCCTCCCCAGTATGCTTTGAATCCAGCCAGGACATAAGATGAGGGACAGAGCTGTGGAGGATTGTGCAGGTTTTAGTGTTCCAGGCATGGAGGTGTCATTCATAGTTACCCCCATTCTGTTGGCCAGTCACATGGCCCTCCCTGCTGAGAAGTATAGGAAAGATAGCATGTGTGTACAGAAAAAAAAAATTGGATTGATTAATTCTGCCAGAATCTTCCTTCTAGTTGTCAAGTATTTATTTCATTCTTTATCACACACAAAATATGCTGACTTTTTGCAAAGAAACATATCCCAAAGTTCAGTGCAGGAAGTAATTTCATCTATCTTTATATTCAGGATTTCCAAAACTTTATTCCCATTATGACCAGACATAGCTAGGTCACTTGTATTTCAACTATTATAGAAGTATATGCATATAGAATGTATGTGTATAATACTGAGGACAGTATTAATGGAAGCCCATATTCCCAGTTGGAATAAAAGAGGTATGAAATGTAAGAGAAACAGAACAAAACAAAACAGTAGTCACTGGTTCACAACTATCTGAACTGCTCCATGGAGACATTGCAAGGATATCCTGCCTTGGGAGTGGGGAAATTACTTGATTACTCCTTGATCTTGCATTATTCGCTAGGTCCTTGTCTCCCTTGTCCATTTCTTCTGTAGCTGAGGAGGATATTTCTTTGGTTAATCTGGGTTATTTGCATCTCCATATGAATTTTAGAACCAACTGGTAAACTTCTGCAAAAGAAGACGCCTGGATTTTAATAGGGATTAAATAAAGTCTGTAAAAGAGTTTAGGAGGTATTACTGATTCAGGAATATTAAGTTATCTGATCCATGAATATAGAATGTCTTTCCACTTACCTGGGTCCTCTTCAATTTATTTTTGCAATTTTTTTTTCAGGGTACAAGTCTTGTATTTCTTTATGAGGTTTATTTCTAAGTATTTTGATTTTTGAAGTAATAATATTATTGTATTAGTAATTTCATTTTTGGATTTGTCATTGCTAGTGTGTAAAATACAATTGATTTTTCCCTATTGATGTTGTATTCTGCAGACTTACTGAAGTCATTCATTAGTTCAAGTTGGTTTTTGTTTTGTTTTGTAAATCCCTTAGGATTTCCTATATAAAAGATAATATCATCTGCAATAGGTCTATCAATAGATGCAGATCTATACTTTCTTATCTGAAAGTCATTCCTTATTTTTTATTTTCTGCCTAATTGCCTTGACTACATCTTCCTCTGCAATTTAGAAAATAAATGATGAGAGTAGTTATCCTTGTCTTGGTCTTGATGTTAGAAGAAAAGTTTTCATTCTTAAACCATTAAATTTGATGCTAGTTGTGTGTTTTTCATAGATACATTTTATTGGGTTGAGGAAGTTCCCTTCTATGCTGTTTGTTGAGTGTTTTATCATAAAAAGCTCAGATGTTATAAATGCTTTATATATATGTGGTGAGATTTTGTGGGGTTTTTGCTTTTTGTTCTGTTAATATACTGTATTATCTTGCTTGATATTTCTAATTAAACCTATCTTGCTTTCCTAGGAGGAAGACAACTTGGTCATGGTATGTAATCTCTTTTATATTTTGCTGGATTTAATCTGCTAGTATTTTGTTGAGGAATTTAATATGTATATTCACATTGTATGTGCAATATTGGTCTGTAGAGTTTCTTTTGTCTAATTTTGGTATTATTATTTGTCTGATTTTGGAATTATTTGTCTAATTTGTCCAATTTTTATTTATCTAATTTTGGTATCAGGGTAATAATGGTCCCATAGAATGAGTTGGGAAATATTTTCATCCTCTGACTTTTCGGAAGACTTTATAAAGGGTACATATTTTCTCTTCTTTAAAGATTTGAGAGGAAGCCATCTGGTCCTGGCTTCCTTTTACTTTGTGTGATTTTTTTCCCTCCATTTTAACTAGTTAAGTAGACTTTATATTTGGAGCACTTTTAAGTTTACAAGTGTGGGGTTTTGGGGTGTTCTTTTTGGGTTATTAATTCAATTGCTTTACTTGTTAAAAGTTTATTAAAATTTTCTATTAATTTAATGTCAGCGTCAGTAGTTTGTGTCTTTCTAGGAATTTCATTTAGGCTGTATAATTAGTTGGTATACAGTTTCCAGAGTTTTACTTAATAGGCCTTTTTATTTCTGTAAGATTGCTTGCAATGATCCCTCTTTTATTGCTGATTTTAATTATTTGGACCATTTTTTTTTGTAAGTCTAGATAAAATTTTGTTTTTTATTCTTCTCAAGAAATAATTTTTGGTTTCATTGATTTTATTATTTTTCATTATTTGCTTCATTTTTTCTGTTCTAATTTTGTACCTTCTTGTTTTGAGCTTAGTTTGCTCTTTATTTTTTAGTTTCTTACGTTGAAAAGTTAAGTTCTTGATTCAAGATTTTTGTTCATATGTATATGCTTATAGCTACATTTTTTAAAAATCTAAGCATAGTGTTAGCTACATCCCAAATGTTGTGGTAATATTGTGGTTTTTGGTTTTGTTCGTCTGAAAATATAATTTTATTTGTGACTTCATTTTCACCCGTTGAATATTTAGTAATGTGGTGTTTAATTTCCATATATTTGTGAATTTGTGATCAGATATTGTGATCAGATAACATACTTGATATGATTTTATCTTTTTAAATATACTGAGGCTAGTTTTATGGGTTAGCATATGGCCTATCATGAAGAATGGTTCATATACACTTGAGAAGAATGTGTATTCTGCTGTTAATTGGAGGATCTGTGTATGTCAGTTATGTCTCTTTCAATTGTCTATTTCTCCTTTCAATTTCAGCAATGTTTCCTGTGCATTAGCACACTATTTTTATGTACATATATGTCAGTCCTTTTCTCTGTTAACAAATCTGTGTCCTAAATACTTTCTTTAAAGTATTAATATAAGCACTCCAGCTTTCTTTGGTTTCTGTATGTATGGTACATTATTTTCCATCTTTGCACATTCAACCTGTTTGTGTCTTTGAATCTCAAGTATATATATATACTTGAGACATATGTACATATCAGCCTTTGTGCTAACTATATATATACAGCACAAAGGTTGACAATTTTATTGTATTCAATTTTTCTTTCTATATCTGTCTTTGTATTCGAGTGGCTAATTCCTATTAATGTAATTATTAGTTAGATACAATTTACATATGTAATTTTGCTACATTTTTATACCTGTCATTTCAATCTATATTCTAACATGGAGTAAGGGGATAAAATTAAGGAAATTCATGCTTGTGAGGGGAAAAGGAGAACATAGAACAGTAGCTATGGTTCTTCCAATGATGCAATAACCAACTGCAGCTTGTTCTCGGTATCTCACAGATTTTTACTATAGTGTCCAAATAAAATGAAGATATTGTCATTTAAATGTTTTATTAATACTTACTTTTCAGCATTTTCAAAATACTTTTGCCAGTATATGTTAACAAATGAAGTAAAGATTTAAAATATGATTTGCTGATAAACATGAGTGGTGATTAGAATCTATCATTGATCATAAACATGTTTCATGTAGAGATTTGGTAATAGTTGGGTCTAGCACGGAGTCTAATGCATAATAAAAACACACTAAATATTATTTCCAGTGAATGGAATCAAGTGCTTGCACATATTGTGCTTTTTATTGAACAACATAAGTAATAACTTTTTTTAATGTGCCAGGCATTTCTACAATACTGGGATAAGGCACTGAATTAAACCAACAAAGATCTGCCCTAATGGAGGCACATTCAGGAGAAATGAAACAGACAATTTTTAAACTAAACAAGATAAAAGGAATGGGAGCTGTGAAATAAGTTTTCAAAAATAACAGGGACACAATTTTAAACAGGGTGTCCAAGTCAAGGCTCTGTTAGAAAGTAACAGCTGTTCAGAGATCTGAATGAATGGAGGGAGTAAGCCATGTGGACACCTGGGGAAGAATCTCCAGAAAAAAGACCCTGCAGGGGTCTCAATGGAGACACACATGGAGTGCTTAAGGAAGATCAGGAAAGAATGTGTAGCTAAAGCAGGATGAAAGAAAGAAAGGGAGAGAGAGAGAGAGAGAAGAAAAGAAATAAAATCTGAATTCCCTTATTTCTCCATATTGTTATATCAATAGGCATGTTCAAAAGTTAAACTTGTGGGGCCGGGCGCGGTGACTCACGCCTGTAATCCCAGCACTTTGGGAGGCCGAGACGGGCGGATCACGAGGTTAGGAGATCGAGACCATCCTGGCTAACACGGTGAAACCCCGTCTCTACTAAAAATACAAAAAATTAGTCGGGCGAGGTGGCGGGCGCCTGTAGTCCCAGCTACTCGGGAGGCTGAGGCAGGAGAATGGCGTGAACCCAGGAGGCGGAGCTTGCAGTGAGTGGAGATAGCGCCACTGCACTCCAGCCTGGGCGACAGAGCGAGACTCCATCTCAAAAAAGAAAAAAAAAAAGCTAAACTTGTTCCCAGAGAACCTCACTGCCATCAGTACGTTACTTTCCGTCTTTCACCTCTCAGTAAGAGCTTGGTCAGGGCTGTGAATGCCTGTGTCTATGAGAGTAGTTTTGCATCTGCAGAGAGACTCTCACAGCATCACTTGTACACTTTTGAAATATCCCAGCTTCCCTATGTACAATTATTCTCCCTTCAACCAGGGCAAATGACAAACTATAAGATATGAAGAGGGTTTTCCTGACTCCTTGCTCGTGAAAACAGAACAATTAATTAAAATTTTGTTCTTCACCAAGTTGCCTAATTTGAGAAGAATATGTGTGATTTTAAGAGTAAGAAACCTTAAGGGACCTCTGTGAATCACAGAAGCAGAGGTAGAAACATAGCACTCCTCATTATCTATTTCTTTCCTGTGTTTAACTAACTGTAATCTTGTAGCCCTCCCATGCATTTCTGGTTTATTCAGGCTAGTACTTGGATAGCTATTATAAATTTCAAAAGCTTTGTTTTAAACACATATTTTTAAGCCATAAAAGCTGCATGGAAAACTATTCCATTTCGTATTTTTGAAGATATTTGTAGCCAAGATGCTTTGCTGTTGTCTGTGGGCAACCTCTTCTTGAAGTCTGTAGTTAACTCTAATATGCTCCTGTAATCTGTTGTCTGTTGACTCAAGCCCAAACCTGTTGCTCTGCTCGGCATGTTTCTTCAACTTGATGTGATGCTATTCACTATTCTTTGAAGTTAAGTCTCTATGTCTTTGTATTCTTTCTGTGTACCCAGGGATATGTTTGCACGTGCACACACATACACACACACACACACACAGAGAGAGAGAGGAGAGAGAGAGAGAGAGAGAGAGAGAGAGAGAGAGAGACAGAGAATGTCTACAATGTCTTTGTGAGTCTATCAGAAACAGTTTTTGTTTCATGGAAACGTTATTTCCCTGATGTTTATATTAGGGCAAATAAAATGATAATATTTAAATTCTACTTTTGTTTCTGAGAACATAACACCTTGTGCCTCTAAACTGAAATGTTTGATAAAGTCTATTTGCAAAAAAAAAGTTCTCTAGTATTATTACAGTTAATTACTATGCATATCTTATTTAGTTTTTTCAAGACTCTATTATAAATTCTTAAATTTTAATTAGGTCCTCAGAGACATTTATTTGGCTCCTTTTAAATATATTTTGTCTTTAAAATATTACACTTAAACTAATGACCCCTTAAACCTTTATTTGTTGTTAAAAGTATTATTTATAATGTGGTTCAAACAGTAAAATGCCAGATGGAAAGAATATTAATCCTTGCAAAACATTCTTACTCCTACATTTTTCTGGCAACAAAGAAAGAAGGAACTTCCTTCAGTTTCTTGGAGATAAAGATGTTCTCCATATGGAAACATAGCAATTGGGAGAATAAAATACTTTACGGAAATTATCTACATAGAAAAATGTTCTATGTATGCAATAAATTACATATAGCTTGCCTTAGACAAGTCCATTATACTCTAAACCAGTGGCTGAAATGCCTTTCCAATAGAAGCTCTAAGTGCAAATATTGTTGCACTTTACTTAAATCATATTCTGAGCTTTCTTGTCTCTTAAATTCTATCAGAAAGTTGTTTTTATAACTATTTACGTGACACACACTTTATTAGACTTTTGAAGTTTCATAGTTCACCTTCACCTTCACCAAGGTCGTGTGACCTTGGGAGAATATAATGGCAATGGTCCAAAACTATGTCTAATTTCTCTGGTTTTATGTATTACAAGTATTCATTTCTCTTCTCCCATAACAAGCTAGAATTTTTGTGCAATTTCAATACACAATAAGTATAGCAGGATAAAGTGTTAATACCATGATAAAATTTAAAACAAATTATAATATGAATCTTCTAAAGAGCACCGCTAAAATATATTTCCTAACAAACATATCATGAAGGATTTGAACTTGATTAAAAACAGTATTCAGTTGCTCATATAATTTTAAATTTCTTCGAAGATGTGTGGCTAAAAGAATTTAGGCAGTGCTTAAATATGCCTAGAGAAGAATAGGGGGGAAAAACCAGTCAATGTGATTCATGTTAAACTATTATTGTGCATAATTCATCCTTTGATTTAAATCTCTCACTGCCATAGCACCAATCAGAGAAATCAAATTGGATTTCCTATTTGTCAGTTGGCTGGAATTTATTTGATTTATTATTATCTTCTATTGCTATACTATTACCTGAGACGTAGTTGAAGGATTATGACTGCTAGACTCGCTGGTATACTTTTTCTTTTCCATCTTACTATTCTATCTAGTGACCAATCTGCCTTTCAAATGTCATTCACTGGTGACCCACATTCCCTACAGTGATTTCTTCCTGAGTGACCACTGAACTATGAACAGCAAGATGCTCAGCAGAAGCTGTGACTTTGCTTTGAGACACTACTGAATTCCTTAATTTTCAACATGTTCTATCTCCAGTTAACAGAGAGTTGACCATTCCCTTTATTGGATTCTGTCTTAATTTATGTTCCCTTGGAAGTACATCTTGAGATAAAGATTGAATTGTTTATTTTGTAATATAACTTATTTTGTAGGTGATCTTGGGAAACACTAGTAGGATAGTGAACAAGGTAGAAAGGGAATGGAAATGAGCAAACGCAGACCATGCAGAGTTCTTCAACAAGCAACTTATTCATGTAAGTGGAGAGTGGTCTTGGTAATGTAAAACTTGTACATTGGAGTTATTCTGCCCAACGTTTGAGGGAGGTGAAGGGAGCTGGGGTTCATACACAGGAGGAAGTCTTGTGAGTCATTGGGTAATACTCGCTCCTGGGATGACATCAAATCCTGGGAACTTCAAGCTGATCTCTAGGTGGCAAAGCCAGACTGGGTTCCAGAAAAATTTCTAAAGCAGTTGATGTCAGACATATGCATATCGACATGTAGAGTGTGAATGCAAATGAGTAGGACACTGTCAACTGCTACAGGTTCCACTTTGGTTTTTCTGGCATTTTCTTTCCTTTCTAAACTCTATCGTCTGTTACAGTCACAATAACATGGTACGCCTTTGCTTGTATGTTCATCTCTCCCTGTGTATTAGCAGTCCATCCTAATAATGATCTTATCATCTGGAATATAATTGAATATTGCAATTGAGAATAAAATAGATTATCCAGATTATTTCAGTGAATATAAGTCTGGTTGATTAAGAGGGAAAAATAATTATAGATGCTGTGATATCCCCACACCAACTTCTTATAACAATGAGATGAGTGAAACTTTAATGAAATAGCATTATCATCAAAGACCTGCCAACCTAAAATTATCTATTTTGCTGAATTGTCATTAAATAAATGAAGAAGCGAAAATAAAGATTTTTTTTTTTTTTTTTTTTTTTTTGAGGCGGCGTCTCGCTCTGTCGCCCGGAGTGGAGTGCAGTGGCCGGATCTCAGCTCACTGCAAGCTCCGCCTCCCGGGTTTACACCATTCTCCTGCCTCAGCCTCCCGAGTAGCTGGGACTACAGGCGCCCGCCACCTCGCCCGGCTAGTTTTTGTATTTTTTTTTTTTTAGTAGAGACGGGGTTTCACTGTGTTAGCCAGGATGGTCTCGATCTCCTGACCTCGTGATCCGCCCGTCTCGGCCTCCCAAAGTGCTGGGATTACAGGCTTGAGCCACCGCACCCGGCCAAAGATTTTTTTTTTAAATACAAAGACTAAATCCCTTATTCCCTCAGAGAGTTTGTAGGTTTGGTTCCAAAAAGCCACAGTAAAGTGAATATTGCAATAAAACAAGTCACACAAATTTCTTGGTTTCCCAGTGCATATAAAAGTTATGCTTACATGATACTATAGTCTATACATGTGCTATAATATTATGTCTAAAAAAGCATATGCCTTAATTAAAAACTACCTTTTTCCAAAATAATGCTAATAATCATCTCAGCCTTCAGAGAGTCATAAAAATGTTTTGCTGGGAAAATCTTTCCTTAATGTTGATGGCTGCTGACTGATCAGGGTGGTGGTTGCTGAAGCTTGAGATAACTGTGGCAATTTTTTAAAATAAGACAATGATGAGCTTGTTGCATTCTTTCACAAAAGATTTCTCTGTAGTACATGATGTTTTTTGATAGCATTTTACCCACAGTAGACCTTTTTTCAATGCTAGAGTAAATCTTCTTAAAAGCTGCTGCTGCTTTATCAACTAATTTTGTGTAATATTCTAAATCCTTTGTTGTCATTTCAACAATGTTCACAGCAACTTCACTAGGAGTAGATTCTATCTCAAGAAACGACTTTCATTGCTTATGCATAGGTAGCAACTCTTCATCCATGAATGTTTTATCTTGAAATTACAGTAATTCAGTCACATATTCAAGCTCCACTTCTGATTGTGGTTATCTTACTATTCCCACTACATCTTCCACTGAATTTTTGAGCCTCTTAAAGTCATTCATGAGGGTTGGAATCAACTTCTTCCAACTTCTTGTTCATGTTGATATTTTGATCTCCTCCTACGCGTCACAAATGGTGTTAAGGACATCTAGAATGGTGAATTTTTTTCAGAAACCTATCATTTTATTTTGGCCAGATTCATTAGAGGAATCACTATAGCAGCTGTAGCCTTGCAGAATGTATTTCTTAAATCATAAGACTTGAAAGTCAAAATTACTCCTTGTTCCATTGGCTGCAGAATGGATGTTATATTAGCAGGCATGAAAATAACATGAAACTTCTTACCTTCAGAGATCCTGGGTAACCAGGTGCATTATCAATGAACAGTAACATTTTGAAAGAAATATTTTTTTTCTGACCAGTAGGTCTCAACAATGGGCTTAAAATATGTATTAAACCATGCTATGAACAGATATGCTATCATCCAAACCTTGTTGTTCCATTTATAGAGCACAAAGGTGATTTAGCATCATTCCTAAGGGCGCTACAATTTTCAGAATGATAATTGAGCGTTGTCTTCAACTTAAGTCACAAAGTGCATTAGCTCCTAACAAGAGAGTCGGTTTGTCCTGTGAAGCCTTAAAGTCTCTCTCTTGCTATTAGCTTCTCTCTTGCTATGAAGTCCTAGATGGCATCTTCAATTACAGGACTGTTCTTGTTTTTGTTCTGAGATGGAGTCTTGTTCTGTTACCCAGGCTAGAGTGCAATGATACTATCTCAGCTCACTGCAAACTCCACCCACTGGGTTCAAGGGATTTTCCTGCCTCAGCCTCCTGAGTAGCTGGGATTGCAGGCATGCACCTCCATGCCCGGCTAATTTTTGTATTTTTAGTAGAGATGGGATTTCACTGCGTTGGCCAGGCTGATCAATCTCGAACTCCTGACCTCAGGTGACCCGCCCTCCTCAGTCTCCCAAAGTGCTAGGATTACAGGTGTGAGACACCGCACCTGGCCAAGACTGTTTTGTTTACACTGAAAATCTCTTATTTGATGTAGCCACCATTGCCACTTATCTTAGCTAGATCTTCTGGAGAACTCACTGCAGCTTCTACATCAGCACTTGCTGCTTCACCTTGCACATTTATGTCATGGAGGTGGTTTCTTTCCCTAACCCTTATGAACTAACCTCTGCTACACTCTCAAACTTTTCTTCTGAGCTTCCTCACTTATCCCAGCCTTCATAGAATTGAAGAGAGCTAGGTCTATGCTATAGATTAGGCTCTGGCTTAACAGAATATTATAGCTGGTCTGAACTATCTAGACCACTAAAACTTTCTGCATTATCAGTAATGAGACTGTTTTGCTTTCTTATGATTCATGTGTTCACAGGAATAGCTATTTTGATTATCTTCAAGAACTTTTCCTTTTCTTTCTTTTTTTTTTTCAAGATTTTGGTATTGTCTTTAATTTTCTGTAGTTTGAATATGATATAGCTAGGTGTAGACTTTTGGTATTTATTCTGCTTCATATTCTCTGAACTCCCTGGATTTGTGGTTTCGTTCCTGTTATTAGGTTTGGAAAATTCTCAGTCATTATTACTTCAAATATTCAAATATTCAAGTAATTTTTCTACTCCTTTCTTTTTTTATTCTTCTAGTATTCCCATTATGTGTATGTTATACCTTTTGTGTTTGTAATTGTCTCGTAGTTCTTCAATATTCTGTTCCTTTTTTTGATTCTCTTTTTTTTTGAAGAGATAAAGCAGCATTAGAACCAGATTCAGATATGGTAGACATTTTTGAAACTATCAGACTGGGAATTTAAACTAATTATGATTAATATGCTAAAAGTTCTGCTGGAAAATATAGACAATGTGCAAAAACAGACGGATAACGTAAACAGAGAAATGGACATTCTAAGAAAGAATCAAAAGGAAATGCTATTATAGAAGCCACAAACACTGTAACAGAAATGAAGAATGTCTTTGATGGGTTCATCCACAGACTGTACATGGCCAAGGAAAGAATCCATGAGCTGAAAGATACGCCAATAGAAACTTCCCAAATGGAAATGCAAACAAAAAAAAAAGAGAACTTTTCCTTTTCCTGTGCAGCTTGGCCAACTGACACAAGAGACCTAGCTTTCGGCCTCTCTGGGGTTTGACCTGACTTTCTCACTAAGCATCATCATTTCGAGCTTTTGTTTTAAAGTGAGAGGTGTGAGATTCTTTCACTGAAACACTTAGAGGTTATTGAAGATTTATGAATTGGCCTAATTTCAACGTTCTCGTGTCTCAGGGAATAGGGATACCCAGGGAGAGGTAGAGAGATGGGGAAATGGCTAGTTACTGGATCAGTCAGAACACATACAACATTTATCCATTAAGTTTACAGTCTTATATGGGTGCTGTTTATGGCCCCAGAACAATTATAATAGTAACATCAAAGATCACAGATTATAAATTACCATAACATATATCATAATAAAAAAAGTTTGAAGTATTGCAAGAATTATCCAAATGTGACTCAGAGACATGAAATGAACACATACTTTCGGAAAACTGGCACCAATAGACTTGTTTGACATAGAACTGCTACAAATCTTCAATTTGTAAAATACACAATATCTGTAAAGCACAATAAAGCAAAGTACAATAAAATACTTCATTTTTTTCTCTCTCATTTTATTAACTCTCTCTCTATATAAGATATATATGAAATAAATATATATTTATGTACAAATAGATATAAAATATATAATATATGCAAAATAATTATACATTTTAATAAAATAGATGTATTAAATTCCTTTCTAAATATGTATATATTTAGAGACAGATCCATATAGATAGACATAGCTCTCTCTATATATTATATGTGTGTATATATAGATATGTAAACGTTTATATATGAACAAGAATATATATCGTTTCTTCTGCATGTCTTCACTTCTCTCAGTCTTAATAGAATTGCAGAGAATTAAGGCGATGCTATGGATTAGGCATTGGCTTAAAGGAATGTTGCAACTGGTCTAGATAGCTGATGAAACCAACCTCTCTCTCTATATATAGATATAGATATAGAGATTTATAGATACACACATGTATTTCATGAATACGAATAACAATTGTATCTAAAATATTAATAGTAACAATTTTATTTACAGTGTGATGTGAAACTTCTAACTAACATTTTATTTTCTAACTATTATCCAATTTCTTGGTCTAGCTGGTAAACCCTGCTTGTCTTTTATTTTCTGTGAAAGCGAGAGCTGAACAATGAGAACACATGGATAAGAGAGGGGAACAACACACACTGGGGCCTGTTCGAGGGTGGGGTTGGGAAAGAGACCATTGGGAAAAATAGCTAATGCAGGCTGAGCTAGACGATAGGCTGATAGGTGCAGCAAACTATCATGGCATACATTTACCTGTGTAACAAACTATACATCCTGCACGTGTACTCCAGAACTTAAAAACTGAAATTAATAAAAAACAAACAAACAAACAAGACTTGGAATTTTTAACAATTAGGCACCCTGTTGAAATATTTTTGGCAAAATTAAAACATCAAAATGTTTCTTCATAAAATGGAAACAACATCTACCACATATAATAGGAATAAAATAAAATATATTAAAATTAGTAATTACAAAATGAAAAGAGGAACACAAGTAGTAAAGAAAAGCAATTGTTAGCAGTAAAGCCAACTAAAATGGCAGAAATAAATCCAAATGTATCAGTGACGATGACTGTAAATGAATTAACCTTACCTAGTAAAGGATGGACTACTAAAATCAGGGAAAAAGACCCCAACTGTGTGCTTTTTCTTAAGAGTAACACTAAAATATGGTGATTAGAAATGACTGTAAGAAGTGGTGGAAAATCTTAACCACTCTAACACAAATTAAAAGAGGGTTAATGTAGTGTAGTTAAAATAGAATAAAATAAACTTAAGGCAAAGCATGTTAATAGCAGTAAAATGGTAATTATGATATCCTTCATGATAAGCTTTGTGCTGAAATAAAATGGAATCCCAGAATTTCCACAGGTTGGAAGAACTCAGCAAAGATTTATTTCTTGCTGACGCTACAGACCCAATGTGTGTTGGCTGAGAAGATAAGTTCGCTCAGGTAGTAAGGTTCATTCTAATGAATTATGCTGCTGCATTCAGCAGTCGATGCCGGCATGTGTTTCAATAGTGGAAGAGAACACAGGGAATCATGCACCAGCCATAAACACTTCCATGCAGAAGTGAAATGTGTCACATTTTTCTTATTTGGTTGGCTAAAGCAAGTCATATTTAAGAAAGCAGAAAAGCACATTTTCAAATGGCTAGCAGAAGTTAATAACCAGCTATTTGATGAGCACAGTTGTCTACCACAGTTGCATATTAATAAAATATACAGTCACTCACAGAGATAAAGCAATCATGAATATTTTTTGACATCAGATAGCATCAAAATCTATTAAGCAAATTGGACATTAATAAGCAGAAGTGAACAAAACCAGAAACATAAAGGGTGGATTTCAGTAGCTTTTCACAGAAACTAACAGATCAAATAGACAAAATTAAATATAGAAAATGTGAAAAATAACAACATAATATGTCATAATACAGTATAACATACAACATCACATAACAATAAAACCTTGCTCTGACACTTGCGACAAGTTCCTCGCACATTCCTTCGCCCTTCAGCCTCAAGTGATAAAAGTGGGCAGAATACAGTGAACTGAGTGTTGTGGAGTATATTGCATTCCCCTGAAAGATATGTTCATGCCCTAATGCACAATTTCTATGAATGTGACATGACTTGAAAGTGGCCTTTGCAGATGTAATCAAGTTAAGATGAGGTTATGATGGATTAGACTGGGCCCTGATCCAATAGGATTGCTTAAAATAGAGGCAAAGAGATGCAGATATGTACACAGGGACAATGCCATGAAATGAGGACAGAGACTGGAGCCATACATTCTCAAGCCAAGGATGTCAAGCATTGCCAACCACCGCCCACAGGTAGAAGAGAGGCACAGAATAGATTCTTTCTCAGGTCCTCCAGGAGCACCAATTCTGCAGGCACCTGGATTTTAGAAGTTTAGTCTTTATAAATGTGAGGTAATAAGTTTCTGTTGTTTTCTTTCTTCTTCATTATTTTTTAAATTGTTATGGATACATAATTGTTGTGCATATTTATTGGGTAGATGTAATATTTTGAAGCAATCATGAAATGTGTAATGTTCAAATCTGGGTAATTGAGATTATTCTTTGCCTCAAACATTTATGTTTACTTTGTGTGGGGAACATTCCAATCTTCTATTTATTTTGAAATATATAATAAATTATTGTTGACTAATGTTGCCCTATCATGGTATCAAACACTAGATCTTACTTCTTCTATCTAACTGTATTTTTGTACCCATAAAACAAACCCTTTTCATTCCCTCTCTCTGTCTTAAGCCACCCAGTTTGTACTGTTTGATGCCAGTCCTAACAAACTCAGTGTAAGGGAGATTTCTGTAAACCAGACCTGAAAGACAAACACGCCACCATCCTTCACATTCTATTGACTAAGTCTTCCACCACTTCTAACTGCAGTGCAGATTGGGAAATGTCATCTAGCCACATTCTGGGGGGAAGAGGAGATGTCTTTGACAAATAACCAGTCAATTTATGTCATGAAAATTTAAAACAAAAAACAAATAGCAGAGTTCGTTTAATAACTCAACAGTAAAGGGAAAATCAAAATGTAAATTTTAAGTTATTTTGTAACTATTTTATAATGAAAACATTACAAATAACTACTTGTCTTTGGTTCCTGATTTAGAGGTATGTTATTTTTACATACATTTATTAATGAATTAGCAATAGAAATGGATTAAGCTTCCAACTCTGAAACATCATTAGAAGAGTAAATAGAAAACTAAGAATCAGAGAGCATTAGATAAACTGATAAAATATTTAAGACTGCAATTAGTCAAAGTAAATAATGATACATTTACAATAATTTAATCATTATAATATATAGTAATCATTTATATATGTATGTGTGTATGTAGTTATACTTATATATGATTATACATATATATGTTTTATATATATATAATATAAATTGTATAATTACTTAGTTTAACTAAATAATCTTATGCATATTAAACAATCAAGAATTTTATTTCCGGCCGGGCACCGTGGCTCGTGCCTGTAATCCCAGCACTTTGGGAGACCAAGGCAGGTGCATCACTTGAGGTCAGGAGTTCGAGACCAGCCTGGCCAACATGGTAAAACCCCGTCTCTACTAAAAATACAAAAATTAGCCAGGTATGGTGGCAGGTGCCTGTAATCCCAGCTATTTGGGAGGTTTGAGCAAGAGAATTGCTTGAACTGGGGAGGCAGAGGCTGCAGTGAGCCGAGATCACACCACTGCACGCCAGCCTGGGTGACAGAGCGAGACTCCATCTCAAAATATAAATAAAATAAATAAAAATTTATGAATAATTTTATTTCTTTTAAATCCTCTTTTAATCTTAAATTTATAAATGTAAAATTAAGGTATCTTTGAAGAGGTTTTACAAGGCTTATTCACAGGGGAAAATTGTTCTTTTTACTGGAAATTACAAATAATTCTACTTATAATTTGATATGGCCTATTTTTACTGTAAAGTGGGCTATTGGAGAGAATGAAGTCATAGATATGTGTATACCATGCAATCACTACACTTCATTTTCTGTAAATAAGCATAGGCACTGCATCTGCAGTCTTAAGTACTAAGCTTTTTTTTTTTCTATTTTTTTTTTTTTTAATACGGAGTCTCTCTCTGTCGCCCAGGCTGGAGTGCAGTGGCGCGATCTCAGCTCACTGCAAGCTCCGCCTCCCGGGTTCACGCCATTCTCCTGCCTCAGCCTCTGAGTAGCTGGGACTACAGGCGCCCGCCACATTGCCCGGCTAGTTTTTGTATTTTTAGTAGAGACGGGGTTTCACCGTGTTAGCCAGGATGGTCTCCATCTCCAGACCTCGTGATCCGCCCGCCTGGGCCTCCCAAAGTACTGGGATTACAGGCGTGAACCACCGCGCCCGGCAAGTATTAAGCTTTTACAAAGATATTCAGAAAATAATTGTTAACATTTAGCAATTGGATTAAGGGAAAAAGTCCACTTATCTTTGGTGGTGAATTATTTTCTTTCAAAATGATAAAGTGGTTAACATAATTTCTGAATAATAACATCAGGATATATTCCTTCTCTACTTCAATTTATGATTTTCTAGTAATCTTCATATATTGTTTTGAAGATTAGGAATGTGCATATCTGAATATGGTTGGGTTAGAAATATAATTCAGAGGCGCAACTGTCCTTCAAACGCACTGATTTGTGGTATTATTTAAAAGTGATCCAAATTCCTAATGGAGCATATGTAGAGTTACAATACTGAGGATACATATATATTAAATCCTGTAAATGACTGTTAGTTCTTACCTTACCTGAGAACTCCAGGGCTGTGGTACTTAAATATTTGCACAGGTTTGTTGTATTCCATTGGTCAGATTTTTTCTAACTTAATAGTTCTTCTCAGTACTTAAGACTGCTAAGTAACCTATAAATTTCTTAAAACCTTCATACTCAGAATTATTCTCCTTTCATTCTATCTTATTCTTATGAGTACCTTCAGTGATCAAGTAACTATCCATATGCTGATAATTCTAGTATTTATATAGTTAATGTGCATACCATATTTACTCTGCATTGGATACTTCTTTCAGCACTTTATATCTATTTAATCATAATTGTTGTAATAAAATTTAAGGTAAACATTAGTATTTCCTTATTAGACATAAAAATTCTGAGGCAAAGAAGGGCTAAGTCACTTGCGCTATGGATTGTTGGTGCCAGGATATGGTTCCAATAACCAAATTCATGATTTTGACCACAGTACTGTATTTCCCCTCAAGGTCATGCTACTTTCTTGATCTCCAAATCTGTACATTCAAGTGTTTACCAGGAATCTATTTTCAAGAGTCTATCAAATGTCTGTCAAAATGAGCATGTCGATATGTTCTCCCTCTCCTCTCCAAAAAAAAGTAAGTAATAAAATTCTGTACTTCTGTAGTTATTAATTAAGGCAAGAGTCATGAATCATAGGCTCTTTTGTTTTCACTCTCTCCCAACAAAGTTTCCGAGACAGACTTTAAGGATTTCTCCAATCAATCATCTCTATTCTATTTTATTAAACTGTCAGCACTACCTCTATATAAACAAAAGGCATTTCTCTTTGATGGGGGAGGAAGACTTTTTCCTTTTTAAAGTTTGCGTTTTATTGCATCAACAGAGTCATTTTTATATGAATATTTTACTTTCTTTTCCATTTTGTGCAGTTGATTTCACCAACCTTTTATGTCTTTTACATTTTGTATCGTAATATCCCTTTCTGCCCAAAGGTCATAATGATTTTTAAAAACATTCCTGGTTTTGATCTAATACTTTTATAACTTATAGATCTGATACTTTATGCTTAAATTAAAAATGTTGAAATTTTACAGTCACCACAGTGAGCATATATCCTTTCTTGAACACCCTATATAATATAGGCCACTGCACACCATGCCCTCATATTTTACTTTCTTGTACTATTGCAGCTTAGGTTCCTTGAAAGCAAGCTGTCATATGAAGTTTGGCACAAAAGGAAAGAGAAGGAAGCAGGTTTTGGCAGAGTGAGGTTGAGTTGTGATGCAGTCTTAAAGGAAGTTTCAGTCAACATTGTGGGGAATTTTGAGGAACGATTAACGCTTTGGAAACATAACTTCTGGTGAGGGTGCTTGGCTTTTAACCTACACCCACTGTGTGACCTGAAATAGAAGCTCCTCAGCCCGGTTCATCCCTGAAGGAGCTGAGAGTTGTCTGTCCACAGCACTGCCAGTAGGTGGGGTAATAAGTTTTTATTCCTCAAATGAAATCTGGGCAGCATACTAGCGTCCTCATGGTCTGTTCCTAGTGCTGTCTAGTGCTGTTTTTGTGTAAATCCCAAGAGCAGCCCCTCTAAATCTGATGAGCCTTTTTTCTTGCAGGAAATTTAAAGTGTTTGTGGGAAAAAGTAATGCTCTTACTGCTGCACACTCTAGGGGAAACAGCTGATATTTATCATCTCATTTCCTCCACTATCAAGTCTAATTTTTCTCCAACCACAGCTACCACTTTTGCTTTTTCTTGGTTGCTTACCTGGAGATGTGACCCAGATTCCCATCCTTGAGAGTTCTGAGTCCTTGGCTATAGGTATTTCTTAGGTCAAAGAGGATGCTTATTTATTATTAAAATTGAATAAGGAGTTGGTAGCCAAGTGGCACCCAAGTGAATTGCTTTATGCCAACTATATTCATTCTAGTACCTATTGTTTAAAAACATCCATATTTCCTCCTAAATAGCACGGTCAATTACCCCTGCCAATACAGTGACCACTCTTCTTGCTTGGTCATCCCTTGCTATGAAGATTCTGAAGTGCTCAGGAAGGATTTTTAGCTTTTATTTCAATAGATATTTTACTGTGTTTCCTACTGGAAGCATTTTCTACTAGGAAATAAGCATCTTTGCTCATAGAGCACAATGTTGGAATGAAAGAAAACACAAAATCTCCAAGCATGCTATAGCAAGTGATGGTAAGCTAGGCTTCTCCCACTTCTATCTTTGTTTCCCAGATCCATGTAGTCTACATTTTGACACAACACCATGTAAAGGTATACAATTTAAAGTATATACCATATTTTTCAGGATGACGCTTCAATCAAAGTATTTCTTCCAAGCTGTCACTTTAGATGTGCATTTAAAAGGCAGTTCTAACACTATGAGTGTGGTCGCTTCTGGGGTTGCAGTTTGTAATATGACTAGTGAATCCCATTTTTCTTGGGTGCATGTCCATCTTTCCTCTGTTGGAGAGTGGACACTTTGTCTTACAATGAATGCTATGTGGGTTCCCTATTACCAAGTCTAATTTAACTGCTGTCATCACTAAGTGTCCAATATCAAGAATTTAGTTTTGATCTTGATTGATGGTAAGTTAGAGAATCAGTGATGACAACAGCTAAAGCAGACTTCATAAGTGGACACCAAGAATTTCCTTCATTACTGCCACCATGTCTACTTCATTCATATGCCCATTGTCTCACAACTGGGACAGCCAGTGACAGATGTGGGGTGCTGACAAGTGGCCAAGTTATTTTTATCTATCTAGTTGTTCAGTGCTTCTTTCATGATGAATGCTTTCTACTAAGCATTAACATTAAATGGAAAGATCTTCCAACATCCTGTTTGTTACCATATATCAAGCTAACTGTCTCCAGCTGAAATATCCTTTTACCCAGTTTTCCAATTATTCTCATTCCAGGTTCTCTGGTCAAGGTATTTTCCACTGCCTATGAATTCATACAAAGAGTAAACTAAAGTTATTTCTATTTCTACACAAAGTGCACCAGATATACTACTTTGATCTCTGTCCACTGGATAAACGTTTCCTCAACTCTGCCTTTAGTGGTTACCTCTGAGCAAGCCTCATGTACAGCTATCATCCATTTTTTCCACTTGCACCCACATTCCAAAATGACAGGCTCATGTATGAGTTGCAATTTTATTTCTCCTCTGTCAGCTAGTCCTAGAGATCCCTTAGCTTCCTAGGATGACTGAGGAGAAGAGGCACTGACTGAAGAGTGGTGTGTGGTATATTGCCCTGGGCTATGTCCCTTGCAGTGTGTATGTGTTCTACAGCCCTCATCATGATCAGACGCGGATGTGCCATTCCCCTCTTACGTTAGATTGTGACTGATCCAACAAACCTTATGACTGGGTGGGTCAGACAGAATGTGGCTCATCCTAGATATCTGGCTTTGGGGATTCTGTGTCTCATGATCAGGGGCTCCATCTCTAGCCAGTCCCAGTAACACACCAGGAGTTGTTTTTCAAAAGGTTCATAAATCTCTGCTTCAGATGGCATGACTTTGCTCCACAAAATTAGGGGTGTACATTGTAATTCTCCTATTGAGACATGGCATAATTACAGAATCTCTGTCTTTCTATGACTGGTATCTGTGATAGGATTGGGCCTGCTGGGAAATAAGGCACAAGCTGCAGGACTGGCGCTATAGAATAGACTGCTGCATGACACTGTAATCTGCTAGGCATTAAACAAACTTGCTAGCCTTTTATTTCACCAGCTCTATGGCATAGAGAAGCAATATAAAGTCTAGAACATGCTTTCTTCAGAAGCCAAAAGGAACTGACAGATGGTGCCCCTTCTTCATGGTTTCATGGTGGAAGGCACAAAATTTATATATATGTGTGTGTGCGTGTGCACGCACGCATGTGTATGACAGCACTTCCCTTCCTAATTCATATCTAATGTATACATTATATGCATTATGTATTATACATATACTTATATATAATATAAATATATATAATATGAATATATAATATAAATATATATTATGTGATATAACTATATATTTTAATGTATAACTAATACAATACATTTATATTATATACTTATATATAATACTTTTGCATGATATAATATAAATATTCATTTATTTAATATTTTATTTAATTATTTAATTATTAATTTATTTAATAATTTATTTAATATTAATTTATTAAATATTAAGTGCTGCTATGGCTTAGACAAGTGGATTTCTAAAATTTTGATGCTATAGTGAGACTGAGTTTTCATGGGGTTTCTAATGAAGTTTATATCCTACCATCAGAAAATGCTTGTGTTTCACTAAGGCCACAATGTGCTAGTCACTTCTTGCTTACCTGATTTGATTAGTATGAGATAATCAAGATAATCCACCAGAGTCATTCTCTGTGGGATGTACAGATGGTCTAGAGCTCATGAGTTTATATTATGATGGGGTGGCAAAGTTAACCTCCTCTGGGGCAAAACTTTAAGGATATATTATTGTCATTTCTATATGAAAGTGAAATGTATCTAATTTTATATTCTTATAGAAGTTAAAAAGGACACATTCATCAGATGAATGGCTGTATACCATGCACCTGAAATTTTGTTTATATGCTTCAGAAAAGATACTGCATTTGATATAGTGGCTACAGTTAGGGCTATTATTTGGTTAAGTTGACAAGAGTCCACTCACATCTTCTATGATCTGTCTGATCCTTCAGAGTTCTGATTGGCGAATTAAATTAAAATAGACTGAATATTTAGTTATGCACCTTTTAGAGTTGAATTATACATACTTTTAAAAAATTCCTTCCTGGGATATGATAGTGTTTTTGACTTATTATACAGAGAGAGTGAGATTTCAGAGGCTTTACCTTTTTTTTCTTACCATAGAAGCTTTTACTCCACAGGACAAGGATATTACACAGCCTAGAAACTATGCCAAACATCTACTTGTCTATTTCAGTTTGGAGGATCAGGAAGTAACTACTAGAGAGTAGGCCCATCACGAAGTTAGCATGGCTCTGGACTCCTATATTAGTCAGTTTTCACATTGCTATAAAAAACTACCTGAGACAGGGCAATTTATAAAGAAAAGAGGTTTAGTTGACTCACAGTCTCACTTGGCTTGGGAGACCTCAGAAAACTTATAATCATGGTGGAAGGAGAAGGGGAAGCAAGGCACACCTTACATGGTGGCAAGAGAGAGAGAATAAGGAGGGAAGTGCCACACTTTTAAATCATCTGATGCCATGAGAATTCACTCACCATCATGAAAAGAGGGAGGGGGAAATTCGTCCCCATGATCCAATCACCTCCCATTCAGGTCCCTTCCCCAATACGTAGGAATTACAATTCAACATGAGATTTGAGTGGGGACACAGTCATACCACATCAAGTCCATTTATTATTTTCATATGTATGCCCCCAATATCTGAGAAGGGAGCATGATGATGATGATGACACTTGGAGTCTCTGCTATTGTTGTCAACTCTAAACCTGTGTTCAAGAGTCTTCAAAATGTTTGAGTATTTCTGTTTTCCCATGCACAGCTAACTAAGAAAATGTCCAGAGATCCCTTTGAGGAATGTCTGGATAAATCATCATCACATACAATTGATGTGGTACTTCAGTTTCCTTCATTCTGGGCCTAGTTTTGCTTTCAGTCAGTAGGTCCTGGTTTGAAAACTGGAACAGGTCTGAAAACTGGGAAGGGAACTGCAACTTTGTATATGGGGTAATTGTTCTCCTCATGCTCAATTTTAATTTTAAAGATTGAGGAGCCCATCTATATTGCCCCCTACAAAGAACTATCTTCTATTTTTATCTTCATCACAGTCTACAGTTGCCTCCTGGCACGTCTGCGGATCTTTCCACTCATAGGTAATTGTGTTCACTGGGAGTTGGATGTTCCCTGTCACTCCAGGCCTCTACTTTTGGAGGGAGACAATCATCCCTATTGCTAACAACCATAAACAGAATCTCCTAACATCAGCCCTTGTGACAGAGCAGAACCATTCGCTTTTCCAGCATATTCCTTATGTCTTTGTCGGACAATGTGTTATTTGGCCTTACATATTATATTCACTTTAATATGCCTACTTCTCTCAGCCCTTAACCTCACCTTTCACCATGTGCCCTGACAATTCTTGTATTTCTAGATCTTGGATGTGGGCCATCATTTTGCCTTCCTCTAGGAATTATCCTATGCTGTGTTTACATAATCTCCTGTGTTTCTCGCCAGTCTGTTAAATTCTGTATCTTGGGAGAGTTCATCAGATTAATAACTCTCCTTTATGTTTTTTCGTATCTTTGTCTTCTTGATCACATACCTTCTGATATAATATTTTCTTACTTAAAAGCTTTTATCCATCAGACCGTAGTGAAGGATTTTAAGTAAATTTTTGAAAAATTAAGTTAAAAGTTTTTACTGACTAGTTGAGCGTAAATATACCAGACTCCAAAAATGTTTACATTGTTCAAAAATTTATCTCTAGTTGGGGATTATTTCTCAACAAGTGATCATACTTTGTACTCCACATAGTATTTAATACAAAATATCTATAATATGCAAGACCTTGTGTACCATGAGTTTCCAGGCCCAGTGATTACTCTGTCTTTCTCAGTTCTCCCAAACATGCAACCTGTATCCGACTTATCCAGAGCTATTTACATTTCCCAAGTGCACTGTGCCTGCTTATGCTTCTTTATGTGCAAATTGATTTTCTATACCCTGCCTGGAAAACACATGCTACCATCCGATTTTTCATTAACTCATATTCAAACTTCAAATGAAAGCTTCTATCTCTTTTACCCTTTTTCCTGAAAATATTCTCTCACCTCTGTAGACTGTCATTGTCTGTCCAGTGTGATTCAAAACCACCTTCTTGAATAGGTTGCTTGTCACTATTTTCTGTCTCTCTCTCTTTACTGGTGTTTCACAAAAAATTGATCTACAGACATTTAAGAATTTATGTCAAAGTTATTATTGTTTTGCAGAGAAAGAAAAATATCGAAAGCAACTTAAGTAGTTTTTCATAAAGCCACATTTGGAGATAAAATGCACTACTATTCATTCTTAACTAATTTATTTCTCAATTTTGTTATTATTAAAGTGCTTTTTTTCTTTATCAAGTAATCATGATGATAGGTGTCATTGTTCTTTTCTTCCTTTTTTCTTCTTTATTTTCCTTTCAAAGTCTTAACATGTCATAAGAAAAAGTTCATAACATTATATAGGACCCATTTTATAAAAACATTTCTGTTGCACAGGACTCTGAAGTGTGTGTGTGTGTGTGTGTTACAATGTTATCACTATTTCCCTGGTATCATGATCAGTGCCCAGAACACTTAGTTGGTGACAACATATGTCAGATAAACGAGGGATTACACCTTTAGATATGCCAAACCAATTATAATTTAAGAATGTAACTGGAAAAAGAATGGAATAACTACACGTACTGCCAGCACTCAGGGGCAGGAATACAGCCCGGTTGTAGGCTAAGTAGGTTTATGTGCCTAAGCATTTTAATGATCCTCTAATCTCTTGTCCAGTGATTTCATTGCTTACTTTGCACAGCACCCTAGTGAAACCAATGCCCCCATAATTAATACTCCCTGTTTTTGGAACAGCCCAATATATTCAGTGCTGCACCGCTGCTGATCTGCTTATAAACTACTGGGTTATATAAGCATTTTTTGACTTCAATCCAGCACATAATTAAGGCCCACCTCAAAACCCCCAGGAAAAGTCATAATTATGGAAAAAGGGCAGTGGAATGTTTTAGATCCAACATGCCAGTTCAAACTCAGCAGCAGATTATAACAGCAACAAATTGTGGCTTTTTGGTAGCACCTGTAAAGTGGTGCCTAAAGATTGTTCTCTAACTGCTTCACTTATTGGCAGTTGGGTGAGAAACAGCGAATACAGAGCAGATAAAGTGATTAAATTACCTTTCTTTCTTTAAATAGCTACTTTCTGTGCTGCATTTGACTCCACCTATAGGAGTCCATCTATATGTCTATAAAAATAAGAAACCCAATTCTTTGGGAAAGTGTAGAAAAAATGTTCAGACACCATCAATCATGAAATAGAGTGAACTCATTACCTATCCTGCACCCCTGCTGAAGCAAGGTGAAAATTCAATTTTAAAGAAAGCTAACACTTTTATTCTATCTTTAAGCAATTTCTTACCTGGCAGATCGGTAACTCTCTCTTTACTGTATTTCTTGAGGTGCAAATTAATTTTTGGTTCAGGTAGTAACTCATCTTTGTGTAAGGAAATTGTAACAGCAAGGGCTGACTGATCTCAGGAAAGCAATTGAATTGAACATAAATATACTACATTCCAAAAATATTTGCATTGATCAAAAATTTATCTCTAGTTCTAGATTTTTTCTCAACAGGGTGATCATACTTTGTTTCCCCACAATGTATTTCAATCCATGTATGTATTTATTTTGGGATATTAACAGGGCAAAAATATATAAATATTTTATGCATTACTCTAATTGCAAAGGCAACTGGCTAATGCAATTCTGAATTAAGCAAAATAAATATTGTATTCATACTACAATAGAATTGTGCTCCACATATTTTTCTGGTGTAATAAGACAAAGCATTTAATATATATTCTTAATTTTGGATATGTTTAATGTGTATAATTTTACGTATAACTTTGAAAAAGATATTTTCAGGATAATTTCAAACAAAACACTTACCCCTTTATTCTGGGGTGAGATTTTGTGTTATTTGTTGGTTGGACACTTTCCAGAATTGAGTATTAGCAACTAAGTAATGTTAGATATTTTAAAGTTAAACAGAAAATAATGTTTTTGTACTGTGAATTTAGAGTTATCAATATCTGTGAACTATTTAGTTTGGTTAATATGAGAAAGACCAAAAGTGAGGAATCAGATTTTTTTCAAAGCTTTGACTGTTGATTTAAAAAATATGAAGTGGAATGAAGTCAAGCCTATATTTGAATGCCCCACCCTAAAGAGACCTTCTCACCATAATAACGCTTCTTAGGGAAATGTCTGTATTTACAAAACAAAAAAAAACAAACAAACAAAAAAAAAACCCCAAAAAACAAAAAACAAGCAAACAAACAAAAAAAAACAAACAAACAAAAAAACGTATATTGACATTTTCGAGTTAGATGAAATGGCCCATGCTATGTGAGGGATGCATTTGTTATGAGTGAATTTTAAGTTGATGAAGGTTACTCACCTGCTTAAAATCTTTATTTTTCTTCATTTACACTACAATAAAAGTTGAACCCCTAAGTACTGCTTACATGATTTAATCTCATATACATTCCTTTCTCACCATCCATCACCACACTAAACACTCCATGGTCACTAACTCCAGCCCCCTTGGCCTTCTGGCAGTTGCTCAGGGCTGTTCAAAGCTAGACTCTGGCTGGTGAACTCTTCATTAGTTCCTCTTCTGGGTATCCCCAAGTCATTTCTTCTCCCCCTGGTCTAAATGTCACCTCCACAGAGAAATAATTTTCACTAAGACCACTGCTCTCAATTATTTTCTACTATTTTCTCAAAACAGTCCATTCTTCTTCATAGAACTTACTATAACTTGCACTGATAATTTATGCATTTATTTGTGTGATATCTGTCTCCTGCATTCACTCTCTTCTGTGATAGAAAGCCTCATATCCATTGATTTTACATTATATATAAAAAACTGAACATACAATAGTTGCTCCTTAAATATTTATCAAATGCAAGTTAAAACATGTTGTTATTCATATTATGAATAACATGTATCATAAAAATAACAGAAGTTTTATGTATTTTCTTAATTGGTATTATCAATTGCCGCACATGGAGTGCTGTACACTCTCCCCAAATGTTGCACTGAAATTTCAACCAACCGTGTAAAACTTAGTTTTGTAACAATGAGTATAAGTAACATTAAGGCAGGATCTTTAAATGAAAACAGCATGGTTGCAAGCTATAATGATGTACTGGCTTCGGTGAATAAAAAGCAACATTAAGATACCACTAAGGAATAAGACCATCACTGGAACACAGATGAATTGTGTGTTTTCAATCTATGAGGGTGTAACCAAAGTGGTAAATGAATCTACTCAAATACTGGCAAAAAGTAAATATTGATAATAATCATGAATGCCCTTAGAGAAAATGTAAGAATTTAGTTGTGATTATGTTATGATTGATCATGCTTATTCACAAAGTACTGTTTTAATTTTTTAATATTTAGAAATGTGCTGTACAATAATTTAGTATCTTACATATGCTTTAAAAATAGAATGGAAAAAATCATTGTCTAATATGATCTGTGTGCTTGCATTAAACAAGTATTCTGAGCTTCACTGGTCTGATAAATGTTATTGGTATGTGATTTATGTTACTCTTCCAGAATCCTTCCATAAATATTAATCAAAATGAGGGCATAAAGCCTCAGGCATGAAAATTGTAAATAGATAGGAGAATATACCACTTTGTCTTGTTTCCCCTAAATTGAAGTATGGAAATAATATTCATTTATTAATCATTTCTGTTAAGAATGAAATTATTTTGTTGGATGTCTTCTTAAACTTTATGTTGATCTTCCCAAGAATGCTGAAGTAACAGTAGATTCACTTTACAAATGGCAAACTAACTTAAATAAAGGTTAATAAGATTAAGAAGTTTTTATAAAAGTTTTATCTATTAGAACTAGAGTGGAAAATCTTGGTTGTCTGATTACAAGCTAAGACATTTTGCTTTTTCCTTTGCTTTCTTCAAATGTCTATTTGAAACAAAACAGGTAAGTTTCACTTCATAATCTTCTAATTATTATGTTAATTTTTTTTTTTTTTTTTTGAGACGGTGTCTCACTGTGTCTCCAGGCTGGAGTCCAGTGGCATGATCTCAGCTCACTGCAACCTCTGCCTCCTGGGTTCAAACAATTCTCCTGCCTCAGCCTCCAGAATAGCTGGGACTATAGGCGTGCGCCACCACACCCAGCTAATTTTTGTATTTTTAGTAGAGACAGGGTTTCACCATGTTGGCCAGATGGTCTCAACCTCTTGACCTCGTGATCTGTCCGCCTCGGCCTCCCAAAGTACTGGGATTACAGGCGTGAGCCACCGTGCCCAGCCTATGATGTTAATAGTTAATGTTAACAATTAGTGTTCATTTTTTTATGTTCTTTCCTCTAAATATCAATGTTCTTTACACATATGCTTCTCAAATATTACTAAATTGATGAATAGTTATGCAAAGTAATTTCTATTGATCACTTGTGAAAGCGGCACACACGCGAACATAAAAAGAAAATTTAATCAGAAATATTTTGAAAATGTCACAAATCATTAGCATATGATTCATCTGTTATTTGCTGAGGGATTCTCACAATATCCTTAAGACAACTGGATCAGTCATGTCCTTTACACACATAAAGAAAGTGAAACTCAAAATAGTTAACTAAATGTATTTTAAGCATGTATAGCAAAAATAAGATTAAAAAATATATATTTTTTCTTTTAGTAGAGCCCAAGTCAAATCTATGTCAAAACTCAAAATAGTCCTTAAAGCAAAATTTGAACCAGTCCCTAGGAATTAATGAGATAAATGTACTACATTACTCCTAAGCTACCAGATGGTCACAGAAAAGTTCCTAAAACATGAATAAACCTAAAAAAAATGTAAATTATTTTATGAATAAAGTGGGAAAACTTATGAAGAGGAATTTTTGTTTCTGCAAAGACCTTGAATCTTGAATGCCTGCCAAATGTAAAGCTAACAGTAAAGACCACTGCAATGATAAAAGTATCTTTTATGTTTTCTGGGATGATTCTTGCAGCAATCCTGTATTACTTCCACAGTCTCTCAATATGGGACAGAAATACCAAATGAATAGAATAGTGGCAAATTAAGCATTAGGGGAGAATATAATTTAGAGGCAATCTGATGTTTCTCTCAATAGAACTATGCTTTTGGAACAATGATTTTGTTAGTCATTTACCCAAATTGATTAAAACAAAAAAACACGATTTATCATCCTTTTATTATATTTCAGAAACAAAGAAACATCTTTTCAGCCAATTTCTACTGTGGCTTCATAAATGCTGAGTTAGTTTTTATGTTTGCATTGCATATTTGAGATATCTAATTTAGAATTTTTCTCCCAGCTTCTTAGTTGCTAAATGCAGTATTAAACCCCTCACGAAGCAATTCAACAAATTGCTCATAGTTTGATGCCCCCATATTTCCAAATCTCTAGGCATATACCCTACTTATGCAGCCCTATTAAGAAATTTACTCCTTCCTCACTACAGTTTTACTATTGAAATGTTTCATTGTAGGCTATAACTTCAGGAAAAGAAATTGTTTTTTGCATGAGCTAGCTGGGAAAAACTTCCAGTATAGACTTCAGAGTTTACTTTCCATTGAAATAAATAGCTTTCAGATTCCAAAAGGTCCTAGATCTCTCTGTTCTTCATTGTGGATGGAAACTCTCAATATTACCTATATAAATTAGTAAAAACAACAAAAATATCCTATACAATCAAAGTGCATTGCATGATATTGTAAAAGTGAATTCTATTTTCAATATAATATCAAGAATTCTAGAGAATTTTATTAAATTAATATGTTATAGGCTGTATTCTGTATATTACTAATTACACACTTGGAAAATATTTTGATTAGAACTGAAAGGTTGAAAGAGATAGTGATTTAAGCCATTTTTGTGTTGTTATAAAAAAATACCTGAGACTGAGAAATTTAAAGAAATGAGGTTTTATTGGTTTGCTGTTCTGCAGACTGTAAAGGAGGGATGGTGCTGGCATCTTCTGAGCTTCTGGTGAGGCCTCAGGGAGATTATTGTCATGGCAGAAAGTGAAGCAGGAGCAGGCACCTCACATGGTGAGATCAGGAGCAAGGGATGAATGTTGTTGACCTACCATTTTAAACAACCAGGTCTTGCAAATACTCACTCACCACCATGAGGACAGCACCAAGACATTCATGAGGGATATACCCCCAACCCAAACACCTTCAACCAGCCCCCACCTCCAACATCGGAGATTACATTTCTACATGAGATTAGGAGGGGACAAACATCTAAACTATATTAATGGAGTAAGATGCGTTAAATGCTATAAACCAAGAGCTCAGGATTAGCAATCATAGAGTTGTTCTACTCTCTTTTTTTATACAATCTGCAAATGCACAAACACACACACACACATAGCCCTAAACATAAGTACACACATACACATGCTTATATACGCCAAAGGGCTTTCAGCAAAACAAATGTTTATTCATTTAGGATAGGCTTTGTAAAATTTGTCCAGGCTTCATTCAATTATTCAAAAAACTATTTGACATTGCCAACCTTCACAAAGTTCTAGAAGTTTAGTTAAATGTTAAAAAATCTTGAATAAATGACTCCATTTGCCCATATCAGATAAGAAATTCATAGGTTAATTGATTAATATAAAACCACAATGATATAAACAGGCATATTTTCCTGAATCATTGAGTTCCTCATCTATGAAAAAGGGTGGATATTCATCTCATAGAATGCTGTGAGAATTAAATCAATGTGCTTATGCAAAATGTTTGAATGATGGACATCCAGGCAGATATTGCTAATATAATATTATAAAAATATTTTTTGTAAGCTGAGGTAAGGACAATATTTTGAATCTATTGACCTTCAGTGCCTAAATTAATGTTTGACCATGTCAACCAATATGAGTTGCTTTGGGGTGAGATCATTTAATTTTTGACTCACATATCTGAGATCAGTGTGACAACTGATCCTAACTGCGTGATATTATCCTAGGAAGCATTGTAAGGTGTTGTGGTGTATATTCCTACTTACCTATTCATCTTTATTGGCCAAATTCTCATTTTATTCTGTGTGGCACTGTTCTCAAAAAAGAAAAAATCTGAATTATCAGCCTCTCTTGCTGCTATGGATACCCTTGGGATAGATTACTTGTGGACAGACATTTTCTGGGAAGCACTAGCAGAGAATTTGCTTTTCCGATACAGGCGTTTTCTCCTTCACCCACCAATTTTCCTTCCTTCAGTCTGCAAAGTAGACATGGCTAGAGTTAGGCCAGCCATTGTTCTCTGAGAAAGTGAGAAAGTAGCATACATCAGAAAAGGCCAAATGCTGTAAATGTTGGAGCAGAAAGATATAAAGGTTATCAGGACACTGGTGCTAACAAGCAGCCCACACCAGACCTGTGCCCTATGCCTTACTATGTGAGTAAAAAGTAACCAATTTTAATTAAGCCATTTAAAACTGGATTTTCCTTACAAGAACAAAATAGAATCCTTATTAACAGAGGTTCTTTTGCTCCTATAAACTTTCCTTGCGTTGTTCCTAACACTCAGAAGCTATATTTAAAATAATAATGTTGCAACTGAAGTTGTTTTGTTTCCCAAATAATATTTAAATGATGGTCACTAAAAGTTTGTTTTTAACAATCAATATTTGTTAATCTGTTTTGTCATAGAAAAGAAATCTATCCTGAGCACTGAAATTAATCTTCCAAAATAAAGCCTTCCAGACAAGATGGATACTAAGAGTTAATTAATAGCATCATATTTAATAGATGATAGGACTCAAGATACTTCTGGTACATTGAAATAATTTTCTGGATTGTTTTTTCCTGTGAATTCACCGTTTTCAACTCTGTCCACTTACTGTTTATGAAGCAGTTCTCCAACCTTTGCAACATTTGATCTTCCCACATTCCTGTTATAATAATAATATATAAATCTTATTATAATCACTTTTTTAATAGTACCAAAGCAAAAGTTACACCAAAGTCAAGCAGGAAAGATTTTTACTAAAGGCTGTTGCAGTAGGGGAGAGAATCTAGAACTCAGTCTGATTCGATATTGATGAAATAAAAGGTTGTAGAGTTTTTTTTTGTTTTAATTATACTTTAAGTTCTAGAGTGCATGTGCACAACGTGCAGGTTTGTTACATAGGTATACATGAGCCATGTTGGTGTGCTGCACCCATCAACTCGTCATTTACATTAGGTATATCTCCTAATGCTATCCCTCCCCCTCCCCTCCACCCAACAGGCCCTGGTATGTGATGTTCCCCTTCCTGTGTCCAAGTGTTCTCTTGTTCAATTCCCACCTATGAGTGTGAACATGCAGTGTTTGATTTTCTGTCCTTGCAATAGTTTACTGAGAATGATGGTTTCCAGCTTTATCCATGTCCCTACAAAAGACATGAACTCATCCTTTTTTATGGCTGCATAGTATTCCATGGTGTATATGTGCCATATTTTCTTAATCCAGTCTACTATTGATGGACATTTGGGTTGGTTCCAAGTCTTTGCTATTGTAAATAGTGCCGCAATAAGCATACGTGTGCATGTGTCTTTATAGCAGCATGATTTATAATCTTTTGGGTATATACCCAGTAATGGGATGGCTGGATCAAATGGTATTTCTAGTTCTAGATCCTTGAGGAATAGCCACACTGTCTTCCACAATGGTTGAACTAGTTTACAGTCCCACCAACAGTGTAAAAGTGTTCCTATTTCTCCACGTTCTCTCCAGCACCTGTTGTTTCCTGACTTTTTAATGATCGTCATTCTAACTGGTGTGAGATGGTACCTCATTGTGGTTTTGATTTGCATTTCTCTAATGACTGGTGATGATGAGCATTTTTTCATGTGTCTGTTGGCTGTATAAATGTCTTCTTTTGAGAAGTGTCTGTTCATATCCTTCACTCACTTTTTGACAGGATTGTTTGTTTTTTTCTTGTGAATTTGTTTGAGTTCTTTGTAGATTCTGGATATTAACCCTTTGTCAGATGAGTAGATTGCAAAAATTTTCTCCCATTCTGTAGGTTGCCTGTTCACTCTGATGGCAGTTTCTTTTGCTGTGCAGAAGCTCTTTAGTTTAATTAGATCGCATTTGTCAATTTTGGCTTTTGTTGCCATTGCTTTTGGTGTTTTAGACATGAAGTCCTTGCCCATGCCTATGTCCTGAATGGTATTGCCTAGGTTTTCTTCTAGGGTTTTCATGGTTTGAGGTCTAACATTAAAGTCTTTAATCCATCTTGAATTAATTTTTGTATAAGGTGTAAGGAAGGAATCCAGTTTCAGTTTTCTACATATGGCCAGCCAGTTTTCCCAGCACCATTTATTAAATAGGGAATCCTTTCCCCACACATCTACAACCATCTGATCTTTGACAAACCTGACAAAATGTTGTAGAGTTTTTAAGAGCTGGGGTCAGAGAGATCGTAGACTATCTGTGTTTGCTAACTGGCTTTCCCCAGAGGAAAAGTAAACTCTCCTATCTTCATGACAAGAGGTAGTTTTATAACTTGTAGCAAGACTCCAGCTGAAGTTAGGCTCTACCCTCCTGCAGGAACTGGGACTTAGGGGGCCTATTTCCTTGATAATTACATTCCAAAAGGATGATTCCAGGTACATGAGAAAGATATTTCTGGATATCAAAACTGGCAAGAAGCTTTAAAGATTTACATATCAAAAGAGAAGGGATTTTACAATTACAAGTTCTCTAAAGTAAATGCTCTTAAGAAAAAGGAGGTCGGAGTCCTAGAGTCATAGGAAGCCTGTCTAAAGTTTAGTCAACCTTAGAGGAATGTTAAGGTCTTCTTGGTCAATGAAAGGAGATAAGTTTTGAACTTTTCTTTTTCTTCGTTTTTTCCACACAATCAGAAACAGTAAGTTAGGGTTGAAACACAGCTCTTTAGAAGCTGTAATCCATCCTAAGTCAACTTTTCTGCCTGCCTTTCTTCTTTCTATTTCCCCTCCTGCTTTGCTCTACTAATTCTACATTATCTTATTCATTTTATTGTATGATATAATTTCTCTTTCTAGAAATATGTTTTAATTTTTAAAACAAAATAAAATTTTTCAGTGATTCCCAAGTTAATTAATAACCAGTAGTAATATACTGGTATGTATATTTCCAGAATTTTTTCAATAGATATATTTATATAAAGGTGCTTATGTTTGTGTACACATATAGCTATAAAATATACCAATATACTGCATCAGTTACACATGTATAAATGTATAGTGATCAACCTGTATAAAAAGTTCACATATTAAGGGCTTGTAAATCTTGATGAATTACTTTTACCCCTTTCCCAGTATGGATAAAATCTTAAAACCTTAAAATAAACTATATAACCTTTTCAATGTTTTATTTTAATGTTTGCATACATGAGAGCTTTACATGTATTTTAAACTTCACAATATATTATAATGAATTACTATGTTTTACTGTCAATACTAATTTATCGTGGCTCACATATTTACCTTTCCAGAGTTCCTGTCTATATTTCTATGTTTCCAAATGGATTAATTTTTCTTCTTTTTTAAGATTTGTTTAGTGAAAGAATGTTGAAACCAAATTTCCATAGCTATTGTTCATTTGAAATGTCTTTTCTTCACTTTTACTTTTGAAACTGATGTTTGGAGATACTTTATTTCAGCAATTTAAATATGCTGCTCTTGACTTCTGGATTTCATTGTTTCTATAGGAAAGTCCTTTGTTAGATTTAGTGTTGCTCTTTTAAAAAGAATTTGTCTTTTCTTACTCTGGTTTATTTAAAGTATATTATTATTATTATTATTATTATTATAATATTTGAAGCAGCATCTCACTCTGTCACTCAGGCTGGAGTTCAGTGATGCAATCTCAGCTCACTGCAACTTCCACCTCCTGGGTTCAAGAGATTCTTGTGTCCTAGCCACCGAGTAGCTGGGATTAGAGGCATTTGCCACTATGCCCAGCTAATTTTTGTATTTTTAGTAGAGACAGCGTTTCACCATGTTGGCCAGGCTGGTCTTGAACTCCTGGCCTCAAGTGGTTGGCCCACCACAGTCTGGGATTACTGGAGTGAGTCACTGAGCCCGGCCTAGAGTATATTCTTATCTATGTCTTTCAATAGTTTTATTCAGATGTTTCTGCTTATAGAGTTCCTTGAACTTATCCTTCTTTGGGACATACATTCACAGAGTTTCTTGAATCTATGATTTATTTTATGAATGTCACAAAGATTTTAGCCATGTATCTATCAATATTCCTTCTGCCTCAATTTTGTTTTTGTCATCTCCTGCAAGGCCTCCAATTATGCGTATATCAATGCTATTTTTCTTTTTTTCTCGTTATTCCTCAGCTTTTTCATTTTTTATTGATTTATCTTTCAGATCACCAGTTTTATGTTTTGTTGTGCCCAGTCTGCTCTTGCAGCTATCCATTCAATTCTTAATTCTGATATATATAGACAGATAGATAGAGAGATACATACATACATACATACATAAACACACATATTTAAAGTTACATATAAAGTTACATATATATTCTTAATTCTGAGATACATGTATATATATACACACACACATATTTAAATTTACATACATAATTAGCTTATTTATATATATGTGATATTCTTCTGTCCGGGAATGACTACTTAATTCTTTTATATAAATTGAAATTGTCTGATAAACTTTATCATTAACCTACAATGCCTTACTTTTACTCTATTTTTTAAAACTTAATAACCATATTTTAAATGCCTTGCCTTTTAAATTTGAAGTCTGAATTATCTATTAACTCCTAATCATTGGTAGTTTTCTTGATTGTTTGTTACTTGCTCTTATGTCTTTGCGCATCTAGTTTTTTTGTATGTTATTTTAGGCACTCACATAGAAAACCATAGGATGGGATTCTGATCACTAAATTAATTATTGAGCTGAGTCATATCTAGGTTTCAGTTTTCTAAGTCTCAGTCTAGTTTAGCTAATTTACATGCCTAGGGCTTGGCCTTGTTAGAATTTGGGCTACAAGTATGGTGCGTCTCTACCTCTTCAGTGCTAAAAGATTATGGGAAATTACACTGTGATCTTCAGAGTTTTTAAAATTAGGTGCTTTATTGTAACTCCATATGCAATTATATGACTTGTTAAGTAATTTGAGGAGAGATCAATTGTATTCAAGGTAGTTTTCTTCTCTCTGAGGGGTCCTTTCTTTTTTTGCTTCCTTCATATATGTTCATCTAAAGTTTCCAGCTACTTGTTAGAATCCTTTATCTTCAGTCTTCTGTGTCATCCTAGAACTCGGAAAGTATTCCTCAGAGATAACTTGCTGTGTGTATTATATGCAACATGATGTTAATTAGTCATTCTATTTCAGTGGTTCTCAGCTATAGTTATGTTGCCCCCAATGGGACAATTAATAATGTCCAAAGATATTTTTGTTTTTCATACTGTGACTGTAGAATCCAGCATTTGCTAATTAGCATCATACAAGGTACAGAGCATCCTGTAAAACAGATAATAAGTAATTATCTGACCCAACTTTTTCCCTGGGTCGAGACTGATTCTTAGCCCATGCCCAAGATGGACAAATACTGAGGGTTGTGGAAGACAGGGGACAGCTGACTATTATCAACTCACCTTGGAATAGTTATCTTTGCTCTAAAATTTTCATGTAGCTAGTCTTCATTGCTTCCATAGCCTTCTGATGCTTTGAAATAATATTTTATTTCATAACTTCTATCATTTTCTATTTCTGGAGGAAATTCTCTGCAATACCCCAGTGTGCCAAAGGGTCATGGCTATCCACCACAGTGCCACACAATGCAAATGTAATACAGGTTTATTTTGGATAGAACTTGCATAATGGAAGTGAAGTGTATGAAGTTCCCACCAGATCTCATTGCCTCACAACTTAGGCTAATGAATGATAGTTGCACGTGCCATTGACAAACATTCTAGTATAGGGTGATCCTGCCCTTTCATGGTCTAAATCTTTATATTGATAGGAAGCCCGAAAATTACTCAAACCACTTAAAAATATAAGAATGATTAGAGAAGAGGTGTTGACAGACAAGAGAGCCTCCATCATCTAAGAAGCAGATTGGCCTTTTTCCTGCATTGATCTAACTCAAACCTGGCTGAGCTAGCTGTCAGCAATGTTACCACAATGGGATGAGATAAACTTCAATGATATTATTCTCTTATCAATCTATTCTTTTTCCCTAGATGAATAATTTAAACTGGGTCTATTTTACATCAGTTATAGTGGTTTCTGCAATAATGTCTAGGAATGAGATATTAATATGGCCTTGTGCACCTTCTGAGCTCTACATCTTTACTTCAAGAAAGTTGTCAATCTCTGTTTGTATCTGCCATCTGCATTATTGATAGGAAACATTTTTTAGAAGCAATCTGGGCAATTGTAGGGTTCCCCTGCTTAGTTTATCTTCTCTTAAACACCACTGACGTCCATTTTCTGCTGTCCAATGTCTAGAAACCTTTGTTTTATATATTTTTCCTGATTTTGAGTTGATTAAAATGGGAGGATAAATACATTCCTTACAACTTCATCATGGCCTATAGTGGAAGTGTTTCATCCAATGTCTTTGAAGCCATAACTCTGTTACCCTTTTTTCACTTAATGTCTTCCTTTTATTTTATGTATAACTCTTAGGTATTTTAAAATCAATTTAAGTAATTTGTGTTTTATTTTTAAAAGTCTACATTTTTGTGTTGTTCAAACATCTTGAACTAATGTTGACACAGAATGTCATGACCAGTTACTCTGAGCATGTGTGTGACACAGATGTAATTCAGAAGCCAATTTGATTCATTCCTGTCAGTAATGTGATGCCCAACTTTCACTCACAAAACTTGACGATGCAATTGGAGGAAAAAAAATCACATGATTATATCAATAGGTTTGGGATAACTATTTGGCAAAGTCGAATCCATTCGTGATAAAAACTCTCAGCAAACTAGGAACGGGGAGAACTTCTTCAACTTGATAAAACACATCTACAAATCACATACACATAATATTGTACATAATGGTGAGAAAGCTGAAGCTTTCTAGCTAAGATCAGAAACAAGACAAGAATGTCCCCTCTCACCACAACATTTCAACATCAATCTGGATATCCTCGCTAACACCATAAGATAAGAAAAGACAATAAATGTATACAGATTGGGGAAGAAGAAATAAAACTTTGTTCACAGATAACAGGATCATCTATGTATAAAATCTGAATGTTTTGACCATAAAAATTCCTGGAACTAACAAGAAATTATTATAACAAAGTTGCAGGATACAACGTTAGCGTTAAAAAGTCAATCACCTTCCTATATAGCAGTAATAAAACAAGTAGCTTTGAAATTAAAAACACAATACCATTGTATTACACCCCTAAAAGAATGAAATTCTTAGGTATACATCTATCTGTTATCTATCTATCTATCTATCTATCTATCTATCTATCTATCTGTCTGTATCACCTATCTATCAGACCTATGTGAGAAAAACTATGAAACTCTGATAAAAGTTATAAAAGAAGAACTAAAAAAATCGAGAAAGATTGCATGACCATGGATAGAAAAACTAAATATTGCCAAGATACCAGCTCTTTTCAAATTAATCTATAGATTCAATGCCTTCCCAATCAAAATCACAGCAAGTTATTTTGTGGCTATTGACAAACTGACTATAAAATTTATATGTTAGGACAAAGATCCAGATTAACCAACTAAATATTAAAGGAAAAGAACAAAGATGAAGGACTGACACTACCCAATTTGATGACTTACTATAAAGCTACAGTAATCAAGACACTGTGGTGCTTCCAAAGTGATAGACATATAGAACAAGGGAACAGAATAAATAACCCACAAATAGATTCACATAGATATAATGAACAGATCTTTGACAAAGAAGCAAAGGCACTATAGTGGAGCAAAAAGAGCTTTTTCTGCAAATGATGCTGGGATAAATGAACTTCCACATGCATGAAATGAACCTAGACACAGATTTATATCTTCACAAAAATTAACCCCAAATAAAACATACACCTAAATGTAGAACACAAAACTATTTAACTCCTAGAAGATACCATAGGAAAAGACTAGATGACCTTGAGCTAGGTGGTGACATTTTAGATACAACAAAAAAGTCATGATCTAAGAAAGAAATAATTGATAACCTAAACTTCATGACAATTAACCACTTCTACTTTGCAAGAAAAGTCAAGACAATGAGAAAGACAAGATTCAGACTTGAAGAATATATTTGCAAAAGACGTATCCGATAAAGGATTGTTGTCTGTAATATACAAAGAAGCCTTAAAGCTCATCAATAAGAAAACAAACAACCTGATTTAAAAAATAGACAAAAGTCCTGAACAGACATGCAATGGACTGAATGTCTGAATCCCTCCCCACGGTCCCCAAATCTGCATGTTGAAAACCTAATCTGAATGTGATGGTATATGGAGGAAGGGTCTTTATTGTGAGGGTGGAGCCCTCGTGAATAGGATTAGTACACTTAAGAGGCCAGAAAACTGCATAGCTTTCTTTCCCCTATGATAAGATACAATGAAAATCAGCAGCCTGAAAGCTAGAAAAGGGCTCTCACTAAAGCTGAACCATGTTGGCACTCTAAGATTCTTGAGCTTCCAGCCTCAAGATCTGTGAGAAATAAATTTCTGTTATTTACAAGTTACTGTGCCTGTAGTCCTTTGTTACAGAGTCCTGAACTGACTAAATGTACCTCACCAAAGATGATATACAGATGGCAAGTAAGGATATGAAAAGATGTTCGACATCACATGTCATTAGAGAATTTCAAATTAAAACGACAATAAGATACCACTACCCATACGACTGAATGGGCAAAATCCAAAACACTGGCAATATCAAATGCTGGCAAGGATGTGGAGCAACAGGAACTGCAGGTAGGAATGTAAAATGGTACTGCTACTTTGGAAGTCAGTTTGGCAGTTTCTTATAAAACGAAACACACTCTTACCACATGATCCAGCAATAACACTCCTTGGTATTTACCAAAATACACTGAAAACATATGTCCATGCAAAAACCTGCACATGAGTGTTTATAGCAGCTTTTATCAGAACTGCCAAAACTTGGAAGTAACCAAATGTCCTTTAGTGGGTGAACAGATACATAAATGTGGTTCATCCAAACAATGGAACATTATTTTGTACTTAAAAAAGCGGTAGAGAAAGCTATCAAGTCACAAAAATACATGGAGGACACTAAAGGGCATATTACTAAGAGAAAGAACTTTATTTGAACAGAACACATACTGTATGATTCCAGCGATATAACATTTAGGAAAAGACAAGACTATGGAGAAAGTAAAAACTATGTATCAATGGTTGTCAGAGGTTAAATGGAGGGGGGATGGGTAGACAGAACACAGAGGATTTCCAGGGCAATGAAAGTATTCAGTATAATACAACAATAGTGGATATATGTCCTGATACATTTGTTAAAATCCATAGAATGTACAACACCAAAAGTGAACCCTAACATAAACTAAGGACTTCGGGTAATGATGATATGTCAATGTAGGTTAATCGATTGTGAGAAATGGATCACTATGGGAAGGGATGTCACAGAGGGGAGGTTATATGGAATCTCCCCATATTATTATTATTATTTGAATTTTGCTTTGAAACTAACATTGTCTTAAAAATATATTTTATTAATTAAAAAATAACACCACATGCAAATTTTAAAAACACTAGAACTCTTTTAGAACTGCTTTGTATTAGATCATGCTTTTTAACATCCACTGTTAAAACAGCATTTCATATTTTAGGGTAGAATTTAATAGCTGTTTTTAATAGCTGAGAGCCTCTTAGATTTTAGTCTGGTAAATACGGTGAACAATCACATTGAGAAAATCTATTTAGAGTTTAAAATTAGGTATGAATTTAAAGTAATTGAGATTGATTTTCTTAATTCACCAGTAAAATGTCTCTGAAAGTGTTTCCAAAAGAGGAATCCTCAGGAGATTTTGAGCAATTGCAGCAAAATGAGATTAAGTGTCTCTTAAGTCAATATTTTGCAGGACAACTGGCACATACATGTATTGCGTTATGTTATTTCTAAGAATTGTGTCAAATTTCAGGCTTTACCCTACAAAGTATAAAGTATTAATACCAAAAATTATTTGAACTTTTGTTATTTTTTATTATAGATAATTGTTTCATAGATATAGCCCAATTGATACATGCCTATACAAATAAGTATGTGTGTATGCAAACATATAGAAAACTCCCATAAATCTAATATGCATATGTTTGAGATAAGAATATATTGACAGAGGATTTTTATTCCTCTAAATTAGAAGAATCACGTACACATCACAAAGCTTAGAGCCTTTGAAATGCCACATTTGTGTTTTATTATTCCATTTGTTACCCAGAACTAGATATTTTAGAAAATGCTTGTTATATCAGTTTTTGTAGTCATAAGTCCTCTAGCAAATTATCTTAGAGTCATTACAAATTTTGTTTTAAATTATTCTTTGAAAGACACAGATAACTTCTTAGTTAGAAAAAGAAAAAAGCACTTACAGTTTGTTTAAATCCCCTTATTGAGAAATTGTAGGTTTATCTCTCTATGGAAACTCTTACAAAAGGAAGGGCAACAGAATGTCATTTAAGCTATATTTTGCTAAATGTGTATTTGTTGGAGGATTGAGGGCAAAGGTTTTCCTTATCTGAATTAATTGTTTTTTAAACTCTTTTATTTTAAGCCTCACTATCACACTCAGATCTAAGAAGAAAAAAATCAAAATATTTAGGAGACTATGAAGCCTAACATTATTAAAGCTGACTTCCCTAGGTCAACTCTCAATATTTTGTTCCTTTTCCCGTTTGTAACTCCATTTAGATACTGATTCACTCATATCTTGTGAAAAGTACTAATACCAAAAATTTATTTGAACTTTTGTTATTTTTTTTTTTTTTTTTTGAGACGGAGTCTCGCTCTGTCGCCAGGGCTGGAGTGCAGTGGCCGGATCTCAGCTCACTGCAAGCTCCGCCTCCCGGGTGCACGCCATTCTCCTGCCTCAGCCTCCCGAGTAGCTGGGACTACAGGCGCCCGCCACCTCGCCCGGCTAGTTTTTTGTATTTTTTTAGTAGAGACGGGGTTTCACAGTGTTAGCCAGGATGGTCTCGATCTCCTGACCTCGTGATCCGCCCGTCTCGGCCTCCCAAAGTGCTGGGATTACAGGCTTGAGCCACCGCGCCCGGCCTGTTATTTTTTATTCTAGATAATTGTTTCATAGATATGGCCCAAGTGATACATGCATATACAAATAAGTATGTGTATATGCAAATATACAGAAAACTCCCATAAATCGAAGAATCTTGCTGTAAGAACTTGAAAGCTTTCCCCCTCTGTGTTGAGGACTCTTCTTTCATTATTTCTTCATGGAATGTTCCATGGACAATGTTTTATAGATGCTCATCACCTCAAGTTCATTTTTGTTGAGCCCTAAATATTTCTTGCAGTTTCATGTATTCTGAATATTAAGTTTTTATTTGCAATATGTAATGGTCAGCGACCAGATGTTGCCTGAATATACTGCTAATCATAAACAGGAAACTGAATTTCTCCCTTTCCCTTTAAGTCCACAATTATTCTATATGTGTTCCCTTTTGAATTGATACTATGTGGAGACAGTTTTGAATTTTTTTTAAATTATGTAGACATTTATTGAAAGTGACTATAATGATGAATATATCTCTCCTTACTTTTCCTTTTTCCCTTTATCTTCCCATTTAATAGTCCACAAATTCCTGTCATTTTTACTTCTTACATGCGCCTCACATCATTTTCTTGAGTCAAGTCTCATTGTTACTAAGTTAGTTTAATGTTATATAATTTTCACTTCAAGAATTGCAAGTCTTTCCCCTCTACCCCTTTTGGCTGATTCACAATATTGTGACTAGAATTATATTTCTGAAATACAATTCCAATCTGTCATTATTCTAATTAAAATTCTTTGAATAGTTGTCATGGCAGACAGAATAAAATTTCAAACCCGAAGTAAGATACTCAAGGTGTTTCACTCTCTTGTCATAAAATAATATTTTATATTTAATTCCATGGGTGCTTTTTCACATTTGTCACAATAAGATTTAGGAGAGTTTCCTATGTGTCTCCTCTAGACACAGTGAGTGATCAGTGACTTCAGGTATTATTTTCTCTTAGAAGGATGTCATGAATTTTTGTACATATGTCTGTCAAGTGCTTACACTTTATACTGTGAACATTTATTTACATGTTGGTTTTTCTTAGAGATACATTGGTCTTTCTAATTCTGAATGGCCTAGCTTCATAAACAGTATTTTAGAAGTGCTATTTCCTTCAATTTATGCAAAATATCAGATATCTATGTCATTCATAATATTCTCTGAGATCTCAACCTTTGTTTGCAATGTCTAATAAACCAGAGACACCTCAAAATTGCATATCAAATGAGCTTATGCTGAGTGGGGATCTTAAACTCTATCCTTCAGACTAAAAGTGTTCAATAATGAATAAAGTATTATCTATGTGTATTTTTAAAGATGCTATTAGCATCATCAGTATCAACATCAAACATACATAAAATGCTTGGCTTATTTGTACAAGATACTGCAATTTAGTTGAATTAGTCTGAATATCTAGATTTATTGTAGTTTAAATTGGCAAGACATCTGCAACATTTAATTCTACTTGCATATTCATCTGCCAAATTCAAATATGAAAAGTGAATTTCACCTCTGTATGTGTAACTCAATGTCTGCAGAGTCTCATTCATGAATGCCCAAAAAGACAAATTGTTCTCATCTATCAAATAGGATTTTGGCAAGGAACTGGTAGTAAAACCAAAAGACTTGCCAAAGTGTGGACTTTGCAGAACTTTATGCCTTCTTCAGACTTTATTGTAATCTGTCACCATGTGTCATTTTGAATGTGTTTCATTTAAAACTGGCTTGGATTCATATTGGCAGGTAAAACAACATTTATTATTGTTATACTTTATATTTTATTAAAATGAGTGAGAAATCCAAAAGAGGCACCAGTGTTGAGAATTCATTTTCAAAGGTGAAACTTGTTAGGAATGTTCCTTTGGCCCAGGGCTAATCAGTGTGCTTATGTACCAAACGCTATCATGCGTGGATTAGGAGCTTATCCCAATTATGCGTCGACTGGGTAGTCTTTTTCAATAATTCACCAACTATCCAGCTAATACTCTTGAGTACTGAATATTCTATATAACAAAGATGACTAATTTCATATGCTTTGTATCATTGAATATTCACAACATCTTAGAGGAGATACAATATAGTTGTGAAAACCTCACTTTTTATGCTTACAAATAGAGACATATGCTTAATTATCTATCTTAGTAAATCAAAAACTTGGACCAAATCTTGAGAGAGTTTTTCTTACTTAACATTATAGTTGTGGTGGTTGATATTGACTGTCAACTTGATTGGATGGAAGGATGCAAAGTATAGTTCCTGGGTGTGTCTCTGATGGTGTTGCCAAAGGAGATTAACATTTGAGTCAATGGACTGAGAGAGGCAGACCCACCCTCAATCTGGGTGGGGACCGTCTAATCAGCTGTCAGCACAAGTAGAATAAAGCAGACAAGAGAGGATGGAAGAGCAGACCTGCTGAGTCTTCGGCCTTCATCTTTCTCCCATGCTGGATGCTTCCTGCTCTTGAACATCAGACTCCAAGTTCTTCAGCTTTTGGACTCTTTGCCAGAGACTCTCAGGTCTTCGGCCACAGATTGAAAGGCTGCAACGTCCGCTTCCCTACTTAAGATATTTTGGGACTCGAACTGGCTTCCTGACTCTTCAGCTCGCAAATGGCCTATTGTGGGACTTCATTTTGCGATCCTGTGAGTCAACACTCTTTAATAAACTCCCCTTCATCTGCACATCAAGCATATTGGTTTTGTCCCTCTAGAGAACCCTGACTAATACAGTTGGTATGTTCTAAGTCTTAGTTGTACTGAACTAAATAAATGATTGGTAATAAAAGGGGAGAAGCAAACTTAAGTCACAGGCTTTCACTATGTTAGAGCAAACATCAATGTATCGCAAATACTTAGACTTTTGAATTACAACATCCCAATACAAGTATCCGACAGCTAACTACACAATTTCAAACTGCATCTAGGAAGTATGTAATTGTGAGCAGTAATTTCTAAATAATGTGCATGGTTAGGAAGACAAATCCCTTAATTCGTGAAGCTTTTAGTTTAGGAATTACCAAACTTTGTTGATGGATATGATGGAGATGTACAGGACAAAATGGCAGCAAAAACAGCAGGGTGTATATTTAATGTCACGGTTAAGTAGCAGCAGATCAGGCCTTGGCTACTGAGTACATACTTTCAAACCCATGAATATTCTGGGCACTCAGCTAATCTTTAGTGTCCATAAAACAATATTTATAACACACAGAACATTTCCAATTTTCATCTAATTGTGTACATAAATGTAAGCCCAAACTGGTCCTCACCCTACTTAAATATATTTTGCATGACTTCCCATGTGCAAATATAGCAAGGCACAAAAAATTTGTTTGCTTCTTGATTGAGAGAAGCTGACTGCCTCTCTTGGGAAATACTCTTGTTCATTGTAGAAAAGGAAAGGCTTGGGCTGCAAAAGAACCGGCTGCATGATTTTTTTCTGACATTTTGTCTTTATATAACTTTGGTTCTAAAATAATCATGAAAGTTATAGTACAGTTTTAGATTGAGTAAAAATTGGTGAAGCTACTACAGAGATCTCATGTACTTCATACTCAATACACTCCATTATTATTAACACTTTAAATTAGCATGGATACATTTAGTAAAATTAATGAACCAATACTGATATATTACCATAAACTTAAGTTCATATTTTACTCTCATTCCCCTAGTTTTCACCTAATGTTCTTTTTCTGTTCCAGAATGTCATGCAGGATACCACGTTACATTTAGTCATCTCTCCTGAGGCCCCTCTTACGTGTGACAGTTTCTCAGACTGTCTTTGCTTGCGATGCCCTTGACAGTTTCAGAGGTTCTGGTTAGATATTTTGTAAACTGTCCCTCATCTGAAATTTTGCCAAAAGTTTTTCCATATGATTATGCTTGCGTGATGAGTCTTTCTGAGGAATTATATGGAAAAGCTTCATTTTAATCATGTTAAATGAAGGACACATATCATCAACATGATGTAGATGTAAAAGTTTACCATGATCCGCTGGCTGAGAGATTGTTTGTTAGGTTGCTTTTCTTTCTTTATTTTTTTTATTCCCATTTACCATTGTACTCATTGGAAGGAAGTCACAATGCACAGCCCACACTTAAGAATGGAAAGTTATGCTCTGTCTTTTTGAGAACTGAATACCTCGTAATTTTTTTGAGATTCTTTTACGTGGAAAGTTTGTCTATTCTACACCATATATATGTATATATATATCTGCAGAGACTCAGATATTTATTTTTTGCTTCATGTTTTAATGGAATGTTGTCTTTTTTGATGCTCATTATTCTTTCAGCTTTTTCAATGTGGGGACACTTTCAGTTGGCTCCTATGTCTCATTTATTTGCCTCCATCAATGTGTTTTTTGAGGGTAGGGGACGGTTCTTCCTTATATTATCACAAGATGCCCCAGGCTCATTTTGTATATTTCCTGCCTATTCAATGATTCAGTCATTTCTTCATGGAGCTTTAGTCTCTTTTTTCAGAGAATCATATTAGTAACCAAGTCATGAGCCCGAGGTACCCTTAAGGCTACTGGGGTGACAGTGCTTCCACATTTCCTAAGCTGATAGAATATGGATACATACATACATACATATGTGTATGATTATGTGGTTTCTGAACTAACTCATTTATATACTCATGTCTACAGTAATTATTTCTGTAATTATCTGTATCTATATTAAGCGTATCATGATTTTATGCTATTTCTCCAAGTCTAACCCATTATCATATAGATTATTCTCACTCCTCCCTTTGCTTATCTGTGTATGCCCACTCCAACAGCAGAAAACATGGTTCTTAGCACACATATCTGATGACTTAATTTATTCTAATACACATGATGTATAGCAATATCCAAATTGTTCGCTTGTGCCACCATCAAAAATAACTTTATCAACTATAACACAGTACTAGTGTGCTGTTTTCTTTTGCCTTTGGTCTTAGCATCTCCACCCATTTCCAAAGTTGCTTAGCTGAGCATTTTCCTGCCCTCCCCTCTCCCATCCTCCTCTCACCTTCTTAAGTACAGTTGTTTCATGTATAGTCACTTATCACTTAATGACAGAGATACAGTCTGAGAAATTTGTCCTTAGCTTATTTTATCATTGTACAAATGTCATAGAGTGTACTTACACAAACCTACATATGATAGCCTCCACCTAGGCTGTATGATATAGCTGTGGCATATAGGTTACAAACCTATATAACATTTTACTCTACTGAATACCTTAGGTGATTGTAACACAAGTAATTGTGTATCTAAAAATATCTAAATATAGAAAAGGTAAAGTGCGTATACTGTATTACAATCTTATAAGAACACCATTATATATGTGGTACCTTATTGACTGAAACATTGTAATGCAGTGTATTAATCTGTTCTCATGCTGCTAATAAGGACATACCTGAGACTGGATAGTTAATAAAGGAAAGAAGTTTAATTGACTCACAGTTTCACATGGCTGGGGAGGCCTCACCATCATGGTAGAAGGCGGAGGAGAAGCAAAGTAATGTCTTTTACATGGTGGTGGACTACAAGCGCCCACCACCACGCCCAGCTAATTCTTTGTATTTTCAGTAGAGATGGGGTTTCATAGTGTTAGCCAGGATGGTCTCAATCTCCTGACTTCGTGATCCGCCCACCTCGGCCTCACAAAGTACTGGAATTACAGGCGTGAGCCACCGCGCCCGGCTGCATATTTTAAACTATTGTAAAAATAACTACATAATATCCTTAATTTTGCTTCTTGGCCAGCAAAATCAAAATATTTACCATTTGACGCTTTAAGAAAAAGTTTATCGAACCCTGCTTTAAATATCTGAGGATTCCCATTTCTCTAATATATTTACTAAGTAACTTGGGACAGAACGCTTTGGTTGGAGTACAAAGATTAGAAAACTGATTGGCCTAACATGTTCCATTGTTTTGCAGAGTCTTTCCTTCTGAGGCATGGCTCTTCCTCTAGTTGATGGCTCAGGTCTAGAAACTGAACAAGTAATTATAATATTTATTGAAGCAACTCTGTATAATTGATGTTAAATTTCTTTTTCTAACATACTTTGAGCAGTATCTTCATTGGCTAACAGTTATCTACACAGCCCCTTGGGATGCTATGTTCTATTTAACATTTCTATGTTCTCTGCAAGGGAGGTTCCTTGGCTGCTCTTCCAACCTTACTACCTATAATACTTGTACCCGTCATGCTTCTGAGGTTGAACATTAGAGCAGAAGCCATTTTTCCAGATCCTGAAACCCCTTTTCTAAAAAGAAGCCCATTTCCATACTAAATTTTGCTATTATGTGGCACTAGCAAACACACTAGCGTCCATCCGTTCCAGCATAGAGAGCACAACCACATCTGAGACTCTCTCCAATGCTTGTGTCTCTATTGCTTTGGTCTTTGATCCAAAGCTTTTGATGATCCTTCATTATCTGCCATGGTAGTCCAAGTATTTCTAGTTCATTTGGTGTGGGATATTGTTTACTCCAATATTCTAGGAGTTATCCTTGCAGTGTGTTAACACCATTTCCTGGGGTTCTTGCCAAGACATCAAATGTTATATCCTAACAGATTACTTTCATATTCATAAACTATCTTATATAACTCTGTTTTTGCCTACTGACCAAGAATCTGCAATACATGTTGGTTATCTTTTGCCAGTTCATTGATATGTAGTTCCTTTCCTTCATTAGCTAGATCAAGTCAGTTTATTTGGTGACTTGATCCTAGTTATTGGCATGATGGTAAGAGTTGAGTTGGTATTATACTCAAAAGAAGGCTTGCGTGGTCTTTTAAGACAGAGGTCTATACATCATTTTTAAGGAAAGGGGTAGCACCATGTTTTACAGAAGAGTGGACCAACTTCACAGCAAAGAGTATTCAGATGAATCTGAGGTTTCAAGATATTTAAGGATATCAACACAAATATTCCCATATAAAGGCTAGGGTTCCTACCATTCCTTCCTCACATTCCTTGAAAATACTTTTTGGAACTGGGAATAAAACCTTCTCTGGATTCTCACCTTCTCCGTCCTCTGACTGGAAATGAAATTTTCTTTATATTCACCAACATGGGCCGGTGACTGTTAATTAATGTGTAATCATTATCAACATTTACATGCCTTTCTCCAGTGTGACTCCTCTCCACCCCAGCAGCCATCTAAGTCCATGGTCTTTAGCATTACTATCCCTCACACTTCTCAAATGCCTGAGATATTGCACTCACCAATGCAGTTTTCTTACCTTTAGCATGCAATATCCGTGAAAAGTCACCACTTCTATGGATGCAGTCAGCAGTTATTTGGTGCTCCTCCTAACAACCTAACGCAGAAAATGTATCCTCATTTCCATCTGGATAACAGATAGCAGGAGATACACTGCAAAATTCCATTTCAGAATCTACTTCCTGTTAGTGGGAAACATTTAAGTTTCCTGGAAAGCATGCTTGGATGAAAATTTGTATTAAGTAAATTCATTGTTGGCGGCTCTCAGGAAGAACCCACTTTAGGAGGTTAAGAAGGAGAATTGAGCAGAAGAAGAAACTGAATTGTGGATGTGAGATGGCCCTTTGTAGTTGTCTGTAGAGACAAAGGAAGCAGGCATACCTATACTTGCCAACAAGAAGTTTCTCCAAGTAAGGGGTGAAAGTTTGGGTGAAGTAACTCCTTTTTCGTCAAGGAGAATTCCTGGAAAAGTGTGACTCCACTGTGAGTCAGAGTCCTCAGCTATCACCTTTGCCAGCTATGGTTCAAGAGAAGCACTGAGGCAATGTACCACTGTTCTAACTGATCGCCATGCCTCATGAATATTTCATTTAAGTCATTAGTAAGGAAATACTACAAAAAAAAAAATTAATAAGACAATAGTGTTTGAAATAAAGATGTTAATCATTGGACAAATCTCCTATTGCTATCATTTTCAAGTACTTTTAAGCATAAACTCTGTTTTCCAAGAAACCCTAATGTGGAATGTCTATTCATAAATATAATGCTTTTCTTTTTAAGTTGCACATTGATCAGCACCACAGTGATCTACCATTTGTCCCACTGCAAGGAATACTGAAACAGTGCTTCACGTTTGGAATAATTTGAATAAATTTTGCAAAACAATTTAAGTATACAAAGAAAATAACAACAAGGTGAAGGCATACCTTGACAATAGGCTTTATTTTTCCAAGATACATGAAACTTTTAATCTTTTAATGGTCACATATTTTGACTTGTGTCGATCTCTGTGGGTATAAATGAGGGACTAGAATGCCCAAGCTCATGTTATTGTTTGACAGAGAGGTGTACTTATGACTAAAATGTGTGATGAATATATCTAGGGTTTTTTTTTTTTTTTGCTTACAGAATGTTATAAGCATCTTATTTTATTAGCAAGATATCTAGTAACAGTTGAAAGTACTATCATCTTCTGGAGAATCCATTTTGTCATAGCAAGTTCACAATCACACACACACAAACACACATTCACAGGCAAACACACAGTCTATTCCACTTTGAAGTAGTTATAGCTTACTAAAAACATTTTATTATGCTTTTACAGCATTAACCCCCATGGTGTTTTGTTCTTTGTTTCCAGTTCTATATTGTGCAATTATAAAAAATAAACTGAGTTCATTCTTAGGTCTTTTGGTTAGATCTTTTATCCAATTAAGTTGATTTTTATGCTTGGTGTAAGAGCAGGGTATAATTTTATTATTCTGCATGTAGAAATAGTTTTCCCAACACCATTTATTAAAGAGACAATCATTTCTCCCTTATGTTCCCTGGTGCCCTTGTCAAAATTATTTGACTGTATATGTTTGAATTATTTCTGAAATCTCTGCTCTGTTCCATTGGTCTGGGTTTCTGTTTTCTATGCCACACCATAGTGTTTTTATTACTATAGCTTTGTAATATAATTTCAAATCAGGAAGTGTGATGCCTCCAACTTTGCTTTTCTTTCTCAGAATTTCTTTGGTTATCAGGGCCTTTTGTGGTTCCATATGAATTTTAGAACCTGAAACCACAGAACTCCTAGAAGATAATGTAGGAAAAAATTCCTTGACATTTTCCTTGGAAATAACTTTTTGGCTATTATACCAAAATCTCAGGCTACAAAACCAAAAATAAGTAAATGGTACTACATCAAACTAAAGAGCTTCTGTACAGCAAAGGGAACAATCAACAAAATAAAATGGCTACTCATGTATTGAAAAAAAATGTTTGCAAGCCATCTACCTGATAAAGGGTTAATAGGGTTAATATCCAAGATTCACAAGGAATTCCTATAAGTCCCTAGTAAGAAGTCAAATAACCTGAACAATAAATGGGCAAAGGACCTGAACAGATGTTTCTCCAAAGAAGACGTAAAATTGGCCAGTGGGTATATTAAAACGTGCTCCAACCTCATTAGTCCCCAGGGAAATGCAAACCAAACCACTATAATAAATCAACTCACACCCATTAGGATGGCTATTATCAAAAGTTAAGATATAACAAATATTGCTGAGGTTGTGGAGAAAATGGAACTCTTGTATGCTGTTGGCAGAAATGTAGATTGAGGCAACTATTGTGAAAACCAGTATGAAGATTCTGAAAGAAATTAAAAATAGAACTATTATGTGACCCAGCATCTCTCTTTTGAGCATATACTAAAAGTAAGTGAAATCAGGAAATCCTGCCATTTCTTACAAAATGGATGAACCTGGAGGACATGATGCTAAATGAAATAAGACAGAGAAAAAAATTACACGATCTTACTTTGCATCTAAGATAACCAAATATACAGAGAGAGAATAAAAGAATGGTGATAGAAGGATGCAAATGGGGAGATGTGGGTCAGATAATACAAAGTAGTAGATGTGTAACATGAACATGTTTATGTATCTAATGTGCAACATGAAGTCTGTAGTTAATAAAATTATACTGTTTGGGATTTTTGCTAAATGAATAAATGTAGTTATTGCCACACACACACACAAAGGATAATTATGTGAGATGATGGACATGTTTATTTGCATCACTATGGTAACCATTTTACTATTTATATTTATCCTATAACATCATGTTATATACTTTAAATATACACAAGAACATTTTTTGAAAGAATAAATCTATAATCCTCTTAAGTATTGAGTCAGCTAACCAAGTATTTTATTCTTTCCTAATGCGACATAGTTTCTTAATTGTTTTCTATTCTGTACACCGTCTTGTGAACACTGTAGTTTGGTATGTTTTGTGTAGTCATTGAAACACTTCAAAAATGAAACTTTATAGACAAGAATTTATCTTGGTTATGCTTGAGATATGTTGCATAGCATCTCATTCCTTTTGGAGTGTCAGCATAAGCATACTTAGTATTATGCAGTACATATTTTGTGAAATATGCCTCTCAAAATATAATGCCAAACTAATATATTATGCATTAGTAATTAATATTGGTCTTACAGTAGCTAAAACTTTTGAAGATATTTACATTAATTGAACATTTCTGATCCCATGAAAGGTGTTAAATTTTTCAGATATTTTAAATTTTTCCTTCATGGTTCAGTAGAATATTTTATTTGGAGGGTATTCAAAAAGGTTACAGTCTTGTCAACGTTTTTTTATTTTGAGTCTTACTTCTTGTATGTTATTATTTATTCTTGTTTTTATTCTTTTCTATGGTTTCAAATGTGATTTTTTTTTTTTTTTTTTTTTTTTTTTTTTTTGCTGTTGTTTGTTTGAGATGGAGTCTCGCTCTTGTCACTCGGTCTGGAGTGCAGTGGTGTGATCTCTGCTCACTGCAACCTCTGCTTCCTGGGTTCAAGCGATTCTCCTGCCTCAGTCTCCTGAGCAGCTGGGACTACAGGTGTGCACCACCGCGCCCGGCTGATTATTTTGTATTTTTGGTAGAGACGGGGTTTCATCACGTTGGTCAGGCTGGTCTCAAACTCCTGACCTCAAATGACCTGCCTGCCTCAGCCCCCACAAAGTGCTGGGATTATAGGCATGAGCCACTGCGCCTGGCAATTCTTGTCTTTTTATTCAAGTTGTAAATAACATTTTTGTAAAAGTCGGTCAAAGCACAATACCTTTTTAAATTTTTATTGTAATTGACAAATTATTGCTGGGTATATTTATTGGGTACGAAATGGTGTTTTAATTTTTAATACAATGTGGAATGATTAAATCAAGATAGTTAACATAGCCATCACCTCAAATATTTACCTTTTTGTGATGATGACATTGGAAACACTGTCTTAACACTGTTGAAATGTGAAGACCCCATTTATTAACTGTATTTACAAGACCTTTGAGCACACCTTTCTAGAGACCACACTTTGGGTTGCCACATGCATATTGATCAACAATATTTGAGTTTGGTTATGCAACTGATAAATGTCATACACTTACAAATGTATAGTCCATGAGCCTCAATCTTCTGATCAAAATGTCAAAACAGACTTCAATATTTGTACTGAAGTTCTTATGAATTCTTTATACATGCCATTTTATAGATGTGGAAACAGTATTAAAATGACCTTATCAAAATAGGTTTTTATCATATGTTATTGGTACATATATGCTGATTTGTTGTAAACAGAGTGGTCCAAAGATCTCATCTACAATATCAAATAATAAAATTCAACTACAAATGTAACTCAGTATTTCTTAGCTCAGATATTTAAGAAAAAACTTAATTGCTAATAAATTAATTAATTTACTTTAGTTCAGTTGTCTACTTTTGACCAGTTACATATGAAAGAAGGAAAGAGTCACATAACAACAGGACCTTCAAGGATGAGAACAGAAATAGAATCTTTAGGGGAGTTAGCAGGGGAAGAAGAGCATGTCCAATAGAGTGGTTTTAATCAATATACTTGGCATTTTGTATTTTAGTTTCAATAGCCTCTGAAATTATTAGCAATTAAATTGAAATTTTAAAAAGTTGATGAATAATAATTGTACATACTTATGTGGAATGTGTGATATTTTTATACATGCATAAAATGTGTGATGATCAAATCAGGGCAATTGGGATATTCATTACCTCAAGAATTTATGATTTATTTGTGTTGGAAACACTTCATATCTTCTCTTTTAGCTACTTTGAAATATACAATAAATTATTGTTAACGATAGTTACCTTACTGTGCTATTAAATACTAGAGCTTTTTTCTTCTAACTGTATATTTGTATCCATTAACCAATCTCTCTTTACTGCCCACCTTTCCCAGCCTCAGGTATTATTAATTAATGCTAGTTACCCTTGCTAGACTCAAGTAACCATCATTCCATTCTCTACTTTCATGATACCAACCGTTTTTAGCTCCCACCTATGAGTGACAGCATGAAACATTTGTCTTTCTGTGCTTGGCTTATTTCACTTAACAGAATGATCTCCAGTTCCATCCATGCTGTTGAAAGTGATAGGATTTTATTCTATTTTTATGACTGAATAATATCCTATTATATGTATGTATATACAATGACAATGTTAGAGATAGACATATATCACATTTTCCTTATCCACTTATCTGTTAATGGACATTTAGATGGATTCCATGTCTTGGCTACTGTGAATAGTGCTGCAATAAACATAGAGATGCAATTTTCCTGGTTATAAACTGATTTCCTTTCTTTTGAATACCAAGTGGCAGAATAGCTGGATCACATGGTAGCTTTGTTTTAGTTTTTTAAGAAACTCTCCTACTCTTTTTCATAATGGGTGTACTAACTTACATTCCCACCAGCTGTATGTAAGAGTTCTCTTTTCTCCACATCCGCACCAGCATTTGATAATTTTTGTCTTTGAATAATTGGCCATCCTATCTGAGGTGAGATGCAATCTCATTGTAGTTTTAACTTACATTTCCCTGATGATTCTTGATATTGAAGATTTGTTCACATACCTGTTGGCCATTTGGATATCTTCTTTTGACAAATGTCTATTAAAATCCTTTGCCCATTTCTCAGTGTTTTTTTTTTTTCTTCCATTTTTGTTGAGTTGTTTGACTTTGCATATTCTGGATATTGGTCCCTTGTCAGTGGAATATTTTGGAACTATTCTTTCCCATTCTACAGGTCATCTCTTCATTATATTAATAATTTATTTTGCTGTGCAGAAGTATTTTATTTTTATATAGTCCCATTTCTCTATTTTTTTTTTGTCTGTGCTTTTGAAGTTTTAGCCATAAAAACTTCACCTGGACTGATGTCCTGAGGCATTTCCCCTAGGTTTTTGTCTAGTAGTTTTATAGTTTGTGGTCATATATCCAAGTCTTTAATCTATTTTGATCTGATTTTTGTATATGGTGAGAGGTTGGAGTCTAGTTTCATTCTTTGGTATATTATATACAGTTTTTTTCAGCACAATTTATTGATGAATCTCTCCATTTTCTAATGTGTGTTCTTGATGCTTTTGTCAAAAATCAGTTGGCTTTAAATATATGAATTTTATTTCTGTCTTCCCTATTCTGCTCCATTGATCTATGTGTTCATTTTTATATCAATACCATGATGTTTTGGCTACTATAGATTTGTAGTATGTTTTCAGGTCAGATAGTGTGATGCCTCCAACTTTGCTCTGATTCCTTCTTAACTCTGGCCTGATGGTAAGTGCTGCATATGACGTAGTCTGAAGATTGATATATTTTCTTGTTAGGTAACATTGTCACTACATAGGAATTTTAAGATGTAATAACTTGAAAATTTGATGGGTCACATTTTGGGGGCTACTTATTCAGAAAAAGGAAACAGAGTTATGGCTATCATGACTCATCTGACTGTTAATATTGTGTGACTAATAGACCATAACATATTTTCATTTGAGGTATTAACATAAAGAATTATAGAGATGGCCAAGAATGGAGGTTTTTAAAATCCACACCATAAGTGGAAAATACGTTCAATGAAACCTGCATTTTTTAGGCACTTTCAGAGTAGGGGCTCCACTTAATATGTTTCTACTGCGTCAAACCATAGGTTGAATCTAGAAATCACAAAAACAGGATTTCCTACTCATTTTCCCATTCTTCTCTGACAAAGCATGTAAACTAAAGTGTGTAGAACTGCAAGATTCAAGACACAAAAATTAAAGAGCCCTTGATCATGAGGTCACTACGGAAAATTGAAGATCCCTGTCACTAAAGCTGTCTGTGATCTCAGAAACAGTTTAAGTATAAATCCAGGGCTTTAGTACAAAGCCTTTAAATATTGAATTAAGTTTATATTCAAGCTCGACTTTTATAGGTTGAACTCCCTCCCTCTAAAACAAAACAAAACACAAAAACACATTATAATCTTTAGTTCCTGTGAGTGTGACCCTATTTGGAAACAGAGCCTACAGATGTAATAAAATTAAGGTGAGGTCACTGAGGTGGGTCCTCGTCTAATATGACTGTTGTCTATTTAAGAAGACCATGTGAAGACAGAGACCCCTAGATAGACAACACATGCGACGACAGAGGCAAGGATTGTAGTGATGCAGCTGCAAACAACGGAATGCCAAGGATTGATGGCCAAAACCATGAGGTAGGAAGAGACAAGGAAGGATTCTACCCAGAGCTTCAGAGGGAGCATACACTGCCCACATCTTGATTTCAGAGTCACAGCCTCCAATACTGTGAGAGAACATATTACTGCTGTTTTTAATCTACCCAATTTGTGATACTGTTTTTACAATAGTCCTAGAAAACGAATGTGGACTTTTATGCAGCAGGTGTTCCAAAAATTACACTTAGTAATGACTTATTCTATTTTTATAATTCTGTGAGTTAGTTCAAAACAATAGATGATGAATTTGAGTGTCAGAGAGGGAAAGTAATGCTCAGTTGCTATCAAACCATAGCACATGAGAAAATGGAAATACCTAGAAACTCTGTCCAATACCCAGGTTCTTACTTATTAATGACATGATGTCTACAAAACAAACAAATAAAGATGTTAATAATTAAAGAGAACATTTAAATTCTCAGATTTAAATATATATATTAATTTTATAAAAGTGTATCTATATACTTTTCATATACATTTTCAACTTATAATTTACATAGTTATATTGTTTTTCTTTTGTCTTTCAGACATAATAATACTTACCGTGTACTGAATTCCCTGAAATTACACCAATTTTATTTGCTTGTTAGTTTTTGTAAATATATTTGTGTTAGCCATATTTGGCCAAAACAAAGAAAAATCTACATGTTTATTTCTGAAGCAGAGCTCTCTGGATGTACTGTCATATGATACTTCCCACACATCCTTCGCTATTCCTTCCCCATCCAAGACTTCTTTAAAACATGAGATAATAAGGAAGAGGAGGACAAAGAGTAGGATAATCTTGATGGTGATAATGAATTTGGGCACTTAGTAGGCACCAGGCATTGTGCTAAGTACTTTTTATACATTTTCCCTTTAATTCTTAACACAACATTGGGAAGAAGCTAATAACTTTCAGCTCATCTTACACGAAGGGAAAGCAGTATCAAAGCTATTGAATGGTAAAGTCAAAGCTCAAACTCAGGTCCAAGGCCTTGTCTTCACTATAAGTTTATTACCTATACTTCATATGACTATGTTGCAAATGAGCATGGGAGGGCAAGGCGGTGAACATAAGAAGTGAGCTCCAAACTTGTTTTCAGGTTTAGACATGTACATAGGTACACCCATGGCAGAAATGGGTACACTGCAGATGGACCTGTAGGATGTGCTTGTAGAATTTTAATGACAGTAACCTAAATTGCATTGAGCCATGTCATAAGAAAGAGATTTACGGTTAAACATTATATTAACAGACTAAATTATCACAGAAATTTGAAACTATCCCAATTTTAACAGCTTTTACCTTGTTAGCAGTTTTCCATTATGCGAGGCACTGAATTACATTTATTGAGTTTACTTTTTCATTGTTTAATATTTTAACTCAGAAAAAAAATTGGTTTTTCTAAAAACAAAGCGACAGTTACAAATATACAAACAACTCTTCCACAATTATCTTCCACAAGTTAGATAATTCCAGGATTATCTATTTTGTTAGATAATGAATGATATGAACACGTTCAAACTATCACTGAGACTTAAATTATGTTAATGAAAAATTAACATTAGCTGTGTGGACAATAACTTACACTTTTACTCTCTTGAATATTTGCTGAAATTTTAAGGAAAATAGATTATTAGCTTATTTGGAGATACTCACATGGGCCTATCTTTACAAAATAATGCAAATAACAAAGAGGAAGCAAAAGCATCTTATCGTGCAGCCAGTGCTCAACATAATTTTACAGTCAGCATTCCAAGTACTTTGATTATGTGGATTTTGCTGCTTTTTTCCTTGCTGCACTCTACTTCAGCTTAAAACAAAAGATAATGTATTCTGTCAAAAAATGAAATAATGTTAGTAGGTAATAGAGTCTGAAATGTTTACAAACCTATAAATGAAGAATGCACCATTAATATGAATGAATGTAATGAAATGCTTTCATGATAATTGCTACATGAGTAGCATAGCACAAGCTAGCTATTTTTAGTGTATTAGTTTCAGGTTGCATAATCACGGAAAAACAATTAGTGCTTACAAGTACTAATTTTCATGCTACAAAGAAGGTTCTTTTACAGTCTTTCCATGTCAACATAAGGACAATTATCACAGGTTCCTATGGTTCCTTTGAACTCTGGACAGACTTTGTATCATGACATATCTAATTTAGCTATTTTGAAAAGTAGACCAGTCAATTTAGAAAAAAGTACCTAATCAAGCTGTCAAGTCAGACAGATCCCTTTGTATTCTATGTTAATCATATGTCATGATTCTAGATAAATTCCACAATATCACATGAAATTTTTGAAATAATAAGTTTTGCTGGAGTAATAGGAAATCTTACATGGCCAGGGACAATAAAGCTATAATCCTCTTCTGGTGGTCAGGGTGAGCCGCCATTCTGGTCAGGGTGAGGATCATTCTTAAAAGAAGAAGTTGTTTTCCTAGTTGCAGGGAGTGATATCAGTCTTCAGCTGACAGCTGCTATAGGGATTATCTAAATTGTAGAGGGCAACCCCACTCACTGTCATACCTTCCTGGAACTGCTGACATTCAATGAGTAGTAACGGCAGGACTGGGGGTGCCATACAGTCACAGGAATTACCAGAGGAATCCAGCTCCTGAGTATTTGGAGATCTTGGCAACTATGGGAATATTGTCCCCTCCTATTCATGTGGAAAACTGAGCCTGGGTACATCTCCAATATCTAGATAAAGATGCACCCCTCATTCCAAAAACTGACTGTTCAGTCAATGCACAGTGAGTGTTAAGGATAATTTTCAGGCATTGCATAATGTGATACACATGTAATTTTTAAATTGAAGCAATGTGTTTATTCACCAAAAGAATTAGAAAAATAAGCCAGGGATAAATATATGAAGAAATTCAAGTTCACATATTTAAGCATAAATAAATAGATAATAACTGATCAACAGGTAAAACATTTACTGTTTATTAGAAACCTAAGAATTAAAAAATAATAAAAATGTACAAGAAATTTATGAGATGAATAAGATGATTTCTATAATAATAAATTTATGTATAAATATTCATATATAATGCAATAGATTAATAATTGATGCCTTCCCATCAAGTATTAATAACAGCTTATGAAATTTTCTAGAATCTCTAGGAACCTAAGTGGAATACTTTTCTGAAAATGTAAAACATATTTTAAGACTAACTTCTCACTGTATCTTCTCTAATATATGACCTAATAGTCAATGAATTATATAGTATCATTTATTCATTAATGGAACACATTATTTTAATATTATAGAGCATCTTCAAAAAAACGTGTAGGTGAAAATCATAAAAATACATTCAGGAGTGACATCAGTAAGATGGAAGAATAGGAGAACCTCCACTCATATCCCCCCATAACAACAATAATTTGTCAACCATCAGTGGATAGAAATGTCGTTTTGGTGGCTTTGAGATACAGAAAGGAGATTGCAAAACACCAGTGGAGTAAAAGATCAAGTAGGGCCGTTTTGAGACATCAGGCTTGCACTCAAGTTGCAGATTTATTGACAGTGGTTCTAGCTACAGACATAGAGATAACACTCTCATTATTTGGACTTGGCCACAGCTCCATTTGTTCTGGCTCCTCTATCAGCACTGTCTACTAAGGGACTTTGGAGGAGCCTTGCCTGCTTGTCTGTTGGGTAACAGGCTGGCTGACTGCAGTTCCAACTTTAAATCCTGAAGCATCTCTGTGACCTAGCTTCAACCATGATCAGCTCAGTCCACAGGCAAATGTACCCACACACAGGAGACAAACTCATCTGTACTCACAGAGGCAGGCCTATAGACCTGAAAACACCCTATAAATTAGGTTCAGCCATTTTTAGCCTTGGTCTAGAACCAGTTCTGCCAATTCAGAGACCTGCCCAGTATCCCACTGGGAGCCCATCCAGGGATCTGGTAGGAAACATACTCATCCACACCTTTGGTAACAGTTCTACCTTTTGCAGAGCCAACTGCATGCCTTGATGAGGACGCTTTTCCCAGTGCCAGCCCTACTGGTCAAGTCATGGAGGCAGCCCTTTTCACCCAGAAACCAGACAAGATCCTCAGCCTCCCGAGTCCCTGGTAGCAGGCCTGTCAATCTTAGATCACACTATGGACCCAGCAGCATCTGTGTGACCCCACTCCAGCCCTACTTTATTGCAATCCCGGCAGCAATCCCATTAGCCAAGGCACTGGAGAGAAGAAGGTATTTACCTGCAAAAAGCAGTCTATAAATACTGGAAGAGGTAATTGTTCCTTCATTTGCACAGACATCAACATATCTACATAGAGCATGAAGAATCAGTAAAACACAACTCTTATCAAAGGAAATTAATAAATCTTCAGGAACTAAGCCTGAAAAAAATGAAAATCTATGAATGCCAGAAACATAATTCAAAATAATCATTTTAAAGAACTTTAATGAGTTGCAAGAGAAGACATAAACAACAAATAAAATCAGAAAATTAATGCGTAAAAAATAAGAAATTTAATAAATAATAGAAACCATAAAAAGATTCAAACAGAAATCCTGAAGTAGACTAATACAATGACTGAACAGAAAAACTGATCTGAGCTTCAACAGAAAACTCAGTCATGCAGAATATTCAATGAATTCAATAACATGTCCTTTGAAATTAGCCAGTTAGATGAACAAAAAGGAAAAATAATAAAAAGTGTAAAGAAATCACATGGGACCACTGGGACATCATTTGGTGAACAAATATATGTATTATGAGAGATTCAGAAGGCAAATGCAGAAGGGAGCATATTGAAGGAAATAATGAGTGAAAACTGCTCAAATATTGGAAAATGTATGAACCTCCAGATTTCTAAAGCTTGAAAGCCCCTAAGCAAAATTCAGCCAAAGAGATTAACCAAAAACATATTAAAGTCAAATTGTCAAAAATAAAAAATAATGATATAATTTTGAAAAAAGCAAGAGAAAAACGACTTGTCACATACCAGCAACGCCTTCTGCCTGCAAAAAATATCATTGGATTTTTCAACAGAAACCTTGCAGACCAAAAAGTTTTGAGAGAAGAAAAACTACCAATAAAAGATACTATACCCAGCAAAGTTTTCCTTCAGACAGAGAGAGGAAAGATATTCCCAGAATAACAAGGACTTAGATTTGTCTTATAAGAAATGCTAAAGGGAGTTCTTCAAGTTGAAACGAAATATTGATAAGTAACAACATGAAAACTTACGAAAATACAAGATTCACTGACAAAGGTATATATATAGTCAAATTCACAGTGCTTTAATGATATACTGTGGAGAATAAATCACTTTTAACTATAGTAAAAAAGTTAAAAGACCAAATATTTAAAATAACTATAGCTGTGATACTTTATTAATGGATATATAATATAAAAAGATGTCAAGTGTGACATAAATAGCATAAAATGTCAGAGAACAAGTAAAATGCAGAGCATGTGTATGTGATTGAATTTAAGTCGTTATCATTAAAATAAACTGTTATAACATGAAGATATTTTATGTAAACTTCATGGTAAGCACAAAGAAAAAAAATACCTCTAGTAGATACACAAAAGATAGAGTGAAAGTAATCAAAGCATATCGTTACACAAAACCAACAAATAACAAAATAATACAGCAAGAGAAGAGGAAAGGAAGAGAGAAACTACAAAACAGTAAATAGTTAACAAAATAGCAAAAGTAACTTCCTATCTATCAATACTTACATTAAAATTAAATGAATTAAATTCTCCAAAAGACACAGAGTGGCTGAAAAAACAAACAAAACAACTACCAAGATCCAACATTATTCTGCCTATAAAATACTCACTTTAGCTTTATGAATACATACAGGCTGAAAATGAAAAGATAGCAAAATATTTCTCTAATAAATAACCAAAAGATAGCAGGGGTGGCTATGACTATTAGCATGAAATAGATTTTTAGTCAAAATCTGACACAAGAGATAAAGAAGGCCTATATATAATGACAAAGTGGTCAGTACATCAGGAAGACATAACAATTTTAACGACATATGGTGCACCAAATTCGATCACCTAGAGATATAAAGCCAATATTCATAGAAATGAAGGAATAAATAGTAATATAGTAGTAAATGACTTTAATCCTCTGCATTAATCCATTTTCACTCTGCTAATAAAGACATATCCCAGACTGGGTCATTTATAAAGGAAAGAAGTTTAACTGGCTCACAGTTCAGCCTGGCTGGAGAGGCCTCAGAAAACTTAGAATCATGGTGGATGAGGAAGCAAACAGTTCCTTCTTCACATGGTGGCAGCAAGAAGAAGTTCCCAGTGAAGTGGGGGAAAACCCCTTATAAAACCATCAGTTATTGTGAGAACTCACTCATTATCATAAGAACAGTATGGGGGTAACTGTCCCCATGATTCAATTACCCCCCACAGGGTCCCTCCAGCAACATGTGGGGATTATGAGAACTACAGTCCAAGATGTGATTTGGGTAGGGACACAGCTAAATCATATCACCAACCCACTTTCAACAGGATTATCTAGACAGAAAATCAATAAGAAAACAGCACAATTGAATAGCACTATAGAACAAATGGACATAATAGACTTATACATAATATTCCATACAATAGCAGAAAATACATATTCTTCTCAAGCACACATGAGACATTCTCCAGGATATCATATGTTAGAAAACAAAACACTCTTAACTAATTTAGGAAGATTTGAGTAATATCAAGTATCATTTGTGACATTAATGACAATTAATCAGAAATCGACTATAGGGGGAAAGTTAAAAAAATCACAGATATGCAGAAAATTAACACACTTCTGAACAACCAGTGAGTCAAAGGAGACATAAAAAGAGTTGAGTTTGTTCTCAAAGTTAGCAGAAAGGAAGAAATAACAAAGACTAAAAAATAAATAAAAGAGAAATTAAAAAGACAATGGAAAAGTTCAACAAAATTTAGAGTTAGTTTGTTGAAAAGATAAAAACAATGGAAAAAGCTTTAGCTAAATTCACTGAGAAAAAAAGAGAGGAGTCAAATGAAATTGCACATGAAAGAGGAGACATTAATACATTTCTGTGATACCTCAGAAATACAAAAGATCATAAGAGACAACCATCAGCAGTCATATGCCAACATATTCGATAACTTAGAATAAATGGATGAAGTGTTAAAAACATGCAACCTACCAAGAATGAATTATAAAGAAACAGAAAACCTGAAAAAATAAAAAAAACAGAACAAAACTATAATGAGTTAGGAGATGAAACAGTCATCAACAACCTCCCAACAAAGAAAAGCCTGTGACTTCACAGCTTCACTGGTGTATTTTAACAAACATTTAAAGAAGAATTAATGGCAATCCATCTCAAACTCTTTCACAAAATTGAAGAGGAGGAAACATTTACAAATAATTGTATGTGGCCAGCATTAACCCTATAGTAAATCCAGATAAAATACTGCCAAAAAGAAAATCACAAGCCAATATTCCTGTTGAATATAGATGCAAAAATTGTTAGCAAAATATTATCAAACTGAATTTAACAGCACATTAAAAGGATCATACACCATGATCAAATGGGATTTATCTCTGATATGCAAGACTATTTCAACATATGCAAATGTATAAACATTATATAGCACATTAATAAAATGAAAGATAAAATAATATGATCAGTTGAATAGATGTAGAAAGAGCCTTTGACAAAATTCATAATAAAACACATTCATAACCTTTCATAATTGAAAAGCAACTCTCAACAAATTAAGTATACAAGGAATATATCTCAACATAATAAATATCATGTATGTCAAGCCCATAGCTAACATCATACTCAATGGTGAAAAGTTGAGACATTTTCTTCTACTATCAGAAGTGAAACAAGGATCTCCTCTCTCCTCACTTCTGTTTAATATAATAACTAGAAGTCCTAAACAGGGCAATTAGGCAAGGAAAATAAAGGCATCTGTATTGGAAAGGAAGAAGTAAAAGGTCTCTATTTGCCAAGAACATCATAATATAATGATATTATGTACAGGAACCCTAAAGACTCTACCAACAAACTGTGAGAAGTAATACAGAAATTCAGTCAAGTTGCTGGATATAAAGTCAGCAGACGAAAGTCAGTTGACTTTCTACACACTAAGTAGGAGCTATTTGAAAAAGGAGTTAAGAAAACTTTCCCATTTAAATAACATCCAAAAGAATAAAATACTTAGGAATAAATTGAAATAAGGAGGTAAAGTTTGAACAGTGAAAACGATAAGACATTGACAAATGAAATTAAAGAAGACACAAACGAATGGAAAGATATTCTGAGTTCATGGATTGAAAGAATTAGCATTATTCAAATGTCCATACTACCTAATGTGACCTACATAATCGACGCAATCCCTTTAAAAATTCCAGTGACATTTTCATAGAAATAGAAAAAAAAAAAAAAATTAAATTTAAAAGACTCCAAAAGACCCCAAATAACCCAAGCAATCTTGAATAGGAACAAAACTGGAGGCATCACACTTACTGATTTTAAAGTATATTCCAAATGTATATTAATAAAAACAGCATGACAGTGGCATAAAATCAGACACATGGAACATAAAACAGACCAATGGAACAGAGTGGAGAGCCCAGACATAAACCCACACATTTATGGTCACCTCTTCTTTGAAAAGGGTGCCTATAATACACAGTAAGAAAGGTTAGTCTCTTCAGTAGATTGTCTTGGGACAAATAGACATCCCAAATATAAAACAATAATACTGGCTCTTTATCTTATACCATAAAACTTGAAACAGATTAAGGACTTACATATTAACATCAGAAAATGTAAAACTCCTGGAAGCAAACAGGAGAAAACTCCTTGATGTTTGCCTTGGCTATGATTTTTTTTTCTCTCTTTTTTTTAGATATGACACCAAAAACACAGGCAAGAGCATCACATCTTAGTCTTTTGGCTAAGATTATGTGTAGTGAACGCACAGGCAACAAAAGTAAAAATAGACAAATGGGATTACATGTAAGTAAAAAGCTTCTGCAGAACAAAGGAAACAATCGATAGGGTAAAAAGATGATCTTTGGCCAGGCGCGGTGGCTCATGCCTCTAATCCCAGCATTTTGAGGGGCCAAGGCGGGCAAATCACAACGTCAGAAGATTGAGACCATCTTGGTTAACACAGTGAAATCCTGTCTCTACTAAAAATACAAAAATTAGCCAGGCGTGGTGGCACAAGCCTGTAGTCCCAGCTACACGGGAGGTTGAGACAGGAGAATCGCTTGAACCCGGGAGGTGGCGATTGCAGTGAGCCGAGATCATGCCACTGAACTCCAGCCTGGGTGACAGAGAGAGACTCTGTCTCAAAACAATAATAATACTAATACAAAATAAGATCTACAAAATGGGGAAAATGTTTTCAAACCATGTTTCTGATAAGGAGCTAATATCCAAAATACACTTACAAAACTGAATTCAATAGCATAAAAACAAATAACCTGATTAAAAATTTAGTAAAGACCTGAATAGATATTTCTTCAGAGAAAACATACAAATGGTCAATAGGTATATAAAAGGTACTCAATATCACTAATCATCAGGGAAATGCAAATCAAAACCACAATGAGTTATCTTCTCATACCTTTTAGGATGGCTGATATTAAACAACAAGAGATAACAAGTGTTTATGGGGGTGTGGAGAAAAGAGAATGTTTGAACACTCTTGGTTGAAATATAAGTTAGTAGAACCATTATGCAAAACAGTATGAATATTGACCAGTATAAAAATAGAACTAACATATCATCCAGCAATCCCACCTCTGGAGATCCCGCCATTATCTGTCTGTCTGTCTATCTATCTATCTATCTATCTATCTATCTATCTATCTATCATCTATCTATCTATAATGGAATATTTTTCAGCCATAAAAATAAGGAAGTCCTGCTATTTGCAACAACCTGGGTGAATATGGAGAACATTATGCTAAATGCAATATGCTAGAGACAGACACAGAAAGACAAATATTGTATGACCTCACTTATATATGAAATCTGAAAAAGCCATACTCATAACAGCAAAGAGTAGAATGTTGGATACCAGGGTGAAAAAGGGTAGGAATGAGAGGAGTGAGAAAATGTCAATCAAAGTGTAAGAATGTTAAAACATACATAAATTATAGAGTTCTAATGAACTCTATGATAACTATGGTTAATAACACAGTATTGTATACTAGATGTTTGCTAAGAGAGTACATCTTGTGTTCTCATCACACACAAAAACAGTGGTTCCTATGTGAAGTTATGTATGTGTTCATTAGCTTGATTGTGGTAATCATTTCACAATGTATACATATATCAAATAATTATATTGTACACCTTAAATATATACAGATTGTATTTGTCAGTTATACCACAATAAAGCTGAGGAAAAGTAAATTATGGATCAGGTCCGTATTTGACATCATCTGACTTAGCTCTGGACTGCATGATGCACTATTTTTTTTTTTTTTTTGAGATGGAATCTCTCTCTGTGGCCCAGGCTGGAGTGCAGTGGCCGGATCTCAGCTCACTGCAAGCTCCGCCTCCCGGGTTCACGCCATTCTCCTGCCTCAGCCTCCCGAGTAGCTGGGACTACAGGCGCCCGCCACGTCGCCCGGCTAGTTTTTTGTATTTTTTAATAGAGACGGGGTTTCACCGTGTTAGCCAGGATGGTCTTCATCTCCTGACCTCGTGATCCACCCGTTTCGGCCTCCCAAAGTGCTGGGATTACAGGCTTGAACCATCGCACCCGGCAATGCACTGTTACATGTATCAATTCTAAGCTCTCGTTTTTATTTATTTGTTCATTTTTTTTTTATAGAGACAGGGTCTTGCTATCTTGACAAGGCAGATCTTGAACTCCTAGACTTAAACTATCCTCCTGCCGCAGCCTCCCAAACCGCTGGAATTACAGGCATGAGCCACTGCATCTGGCCTCTAAGCTTCTACTTTTAAAGGTCTTGTTCTCCAAACATGTATTTGGTCTTCTCTTGACAGTGGGAAAAAAATCTATCTTAAATGGCACTCAAAATAAGTTGTGATTTAAATGGGGGAGAAGGGAGTAATGATATTATATCAAAATAAGTGACGTTGGCCCAGGGACCATGGTCTTTACAAAAAGCTCTCCCAACATTGTGTGACCTTGGGCAGCAGGGAATTATAAGCTGCTGGTCTTTGTTTGGCTACTGTATAAGGCACTTCTGTTCATGTCTGGCTTAGTGAGTAGTGAATACAACCCCAAAGGAAAGAAACCAGGCTTTACATAGCGAAGTACACATTAGACAATTTTTTCCCCAACAATAATACATGAAGAAAAGAAATATTATGCATGTCATTGTTTTCAAATAGAAAAATTATATCTATTGGGATTACTCTATTCTATCTATTCCTTAGGATTGTTCAAAAAGAAAATGTACTCCTTTTTAAGTATTAACAAGGGAAATGATTTCTTACTGCCTTGTTACTATAGGAAACTATATTTTCAGCAGGAGAGAAATGGAATTGCTTTCATTACTTTAATGGTATGACAGTTTTCCCAATGCAGAAAAGAATTTACTCTAGAGGCTTAAAAAGGCACTCACATGTAATGAGAAATTTTTGTCATATTGCAAATGCATATGATATTGGCCTACCTTTCAAAAACATGTGAAACTTTCTGCAGCTGTTTTATATAAAGTATTATGACACTGGGTAGTTTAACTTTTGAGATATTTCATCCATAAAAAACTTTTTTGAGACAGACTTACAGATAACCCAACTGTATTTATCCATATTTACTGTTTGCTTTTGTTGAATGCACAAATGATTTACCCAACTGTGTAATGACGTTCATTTCAATTTTATGGAACTATACATTTTCTTTTTGACTGGGATGGATGAGTTGTATAAAGTCTGAAATTTATGTGCAATGAAGTAAAATACAAGCAATGAAAATATTATGATACTTAACTACTAGGAAAATATTTGATTGGGGGCAGGTATCTTTTCTATGTTTGTAACCTCTCTTTTCTTTTTTTGATGTTGTTTTTATTAGAACACAGTAGCAATGAAAAAGTAAATTGTAAACATTCATCACCTAAGCATAGCATTTATTGATTTTCTCATATACAGCAGTTTGCATACTTTGTGATATATGTAGGAAACCAAGAAAAATGAAAGATTATAACTGTTTACTGATTATGGATCTCCATGAATGTTTTTGAAAGCAGCAGCAACAACAACAACAACAACAACAAAACCTCCATAGCACAGTACATTATTATGAAAATACTCACTTAACTTGCCCAAGATGCACAGCCTATGGCTAAAAGAGACAAATGATTCTGTGCATTCAACATGTGTAAGTCTTTACTTACTGAAAAGCCTCCATGTCTATCTCATATTTATGTTCAGACTGCTATTCTAAATTCAGAGTAAATAATCATTGGTTTCAGAAGGTGACAATTATCTCCCAGTGTTTTAATTTCCCATAAGTAGATATTTGGTGAGATTAGCTGTGTAAGTTTTATTCGATTATATCAACAGTTGAAGCCGTAATATAGCAATGCAAATGTGCTAATGACAGTGTTTTGCTTACAAATTGATTTAGATGAATATATGATCTGGCTCCACAAAAACAGATTTCCATTTAGATTTGAAAATCTAGTTAATTACTGTGCATAATGGATGCAGAGTAGAATTAATAAATGTAGAGTAGAATTAATAAATGTAAGTATCAATCAGTGGGTGATTGAGATTAAGGTTGAAACGCTACATAAAAGTTAGTTTCCACCACTTGTTAGCTAATGGTGTCAAATATGATAATTATCTTTGACATTGTAGTGTGAGAAAATATCTATTTAATATTTTCAAATAATGTAATTAGATCTTCTTAAGAGTACATATGTCTAATGCTCTTGGAATCTACATCAATGATGTTGAATAGTGATAGTTTAAGTCTTCTAAAGTTCATAAATTCAACTGACAATAGGAGACTAATGATCAGTGCAGAAAGTAGTCACTAAGAAGTAGAAGCTTTAGGTTGATGCAAAAGTAATTGTGGTTTTTGCCATTAAAAGTAATCACTTTTGCACCAATCTAATACTCAGTTTTCAATTTTAAATTCATCATTTCTTCTCCGATCTTGGGCAAGTCTCTTGCTTCATTTTGCCTCTACTTTATACTTTACAAAAAGATAAAATGTTTGTCTGCTTCATAATGTTGTAATTCTTAATAGGGGTACTTTGGAGAAAGAAATACTGCCTAAATGGAGGAAATAATACTATCAATAAAAATATATAAATGCAATAAGCCACTTAACTAAGGGTAAAAATCTAGTGCATTACTTAAATGAAGTCTAAAACTAAGCTAATTTAAGTTCTGGCCACCTTTTTCAAGCAGATGCTACAACATGCATAAAATGTGAAGGCTCTCATTTATATTTGAATATATTATCTGAAAAGTCAATGTCCAGTCCTATGCTACTTATTTCATTGCTTGTTTTCCAGGAAATTTAATTTTCTATAGCAAAGTCAAACTTAAGAAAAAACACCAAACACCTAAAATAGCTATTGGCCATCCTGTCTCTAAAATTATCCATTTTTTCTTTTATTACTTTAATTTTTTGTTACTATAGGTAATTTAGCAAACTATTGTTTCCAGTTTTCACTATTTTTTCTTTTTATAATCCGAAGCAAGGAAGAAAGAGTTGAGCAAAAAGGACTTGGGAATTATGACAACTGAAAAAGCTCATCTCAATGATAGCAGAAATGACAATTTGATAGTCTGCTATCAAAAAATAAGACAGAAGAACTATAAATTTTTTTTTATAGTATGGTGAGCTTTCCTACTGATGACCCTGAATCAACAACAAAAACAAAGAATGAAACCATTTTTGATGTTCCCTGGCTAAGAAATCAGTAGTTTCTAATCTGTTTTTTGTTTGTTTGTTTGTTTTGAGACAGAGTTTCACGCTTATTGCCCAGGCTGGAGTGCAGTGGTGCCATCTTGGCTCACCACAACATCCACCTCCTGGGTTCCAGCTATTCTTATGCCTTAGCCTCCTGAGCAGCTGGGATTAAAGGCTCCCCCCACCACACCCAGCTAGTTTTTGTATTTTCAGTAGAGACAGGGTTTCGTCATGTTGGCCAGGTTGGTCTTGAACCCCTGACCTCCGGTGATCCGCCCTTCTCAGCCTCCTAACATGCTGGGATTACAGGCATGAGCCACCGCATCGGGCCTATAGTCCATGTTTAAATGATGTCATAAAACCATGTAAAATTTATTTCTAAATTTTTATTTTAAGTTCTGGGATACATGTGCAGGACGGGCAGGTTTGTTACATAGGTAAACTTGTGCCATGGTGTTTTGCTGCACCTATCAACCCATCATCACGGTATTAAGCCCTGCATGCTCTCCCTCCCTGCACCCGCCCCCATGGGCCCCCTGAGAAGCCCTGTTGTGTGTGGTTCCCCTCCTTGTGTCCATGAGTTCTCATTGTTCAACTTGGACTTACGAGTGAGAACATGCAGTGTTTGGAAACCGTAGGAAATTAAACCAGGGAAGGATGTGAGATCTTACCTAAGACAATGAGTCCTCATTCTGTGGATGAGAAATTAAAGCAATTAGAGTTTCATGATTTGCCCAAGGTTACAAATAAAGGTTTAAAATGGATAAATTTTAGCTGATGGGGTAAATTTTAGTATCTATAAAACTTTTAAACATGAAATCATTTAAACCTTAGCAATGAAGGGTGTGTGTGTGTGTGTGTGTGTGTAGCTATACTTATATATCCATACTTATTTATATACCAACATATGCACTGCTCCAGCAACTATATATGAGAAACATATGTCTTAGTTGTTAAGTCTAACATTCTTCCAATATTTCTACAATATTTTTAAGACTCAGAGTTGAGCATGAACATATTTGTGCTATTAGGATTCACCCTAAAGTTACACGTCTTCATCTGGGAAATAAACCTGATTAAGTCCAGAATAATTTAATCCTTGATGTTGGATTGGGAGTGCAGAATTGTCATTTTTTTGTTGTTGTTCCTTATTTCTGACAAATACACAAGATAAGAGATGAAATTCACTTATGTGAATGTGTTATGTATAGGTTAAAAAGCAAGTCAGAAAGACAGAGGTAGAAAGCAGTGAGTTATCTTAGACTTTCAAACCATGAATAGCCATTTATTATATTACAGTTTTCAAAATGTGATCCGTGAGTCATTACATGAGAATTGTCACAATCATTTAATGCAGTGATTCTCATACAATGATATAATTGCAATGCAATGGAAGATGACATAGGTTTGGCACCTGTGTGGGGAGGAAAGGAAGGAAGGAAGAATGAGTGAGAAGAATTTCACATTGCAGTCCAGTTCTGAGAACACTGGATCCAGGCAATGAAAATCCCGCTCCCACCCCTCACACACCTATTTATGAAAAATCTAATTAGGGTTTGTAATATTTCTGAGACGAAGTAGTATTTAGGAAGAAAACTGAACAATAATAGAAATTATGTAGGAGAAAAGAAATGAGAGTTTCAAGAACTAGCATATGTGAAGACTTGGAGGTGAGACAGAAAGTTCAGCATATATAAAGTACTAAAAGGTGTTCAATCTATTGACCATAAAGTTAGGAGTAGCTGTGGATGCCAGAAAATTAAGTCAATTTACAAAAGAAAGTGATTTATAAGCCTGGGTAAGGAGTTAGTTTTTGAGAAAGGAATTTTCTAAAATGGCAGAGAATAAGCATATTTAAATACTTATAGGAAGAAGCTGATAAAAAGAACTTGATTAATTAAAAAAGGGAATAGACAACTGACAGAAACAGCCTTGTTAGGAGTAGTATTGGCACTTACCTTATGTTCTCTATTAAGTAGAGCATATCTTGTCCTTACATATCTCCTCTCCTCATAGCCAAACTTCATGAGAGAGTTACCTTGGTTCCTTGAATTGTTTGCCACCCATGCATCTGATACCTCACCCCATTACAATTTGCTGTTATCTCTATGCCCACCACTAAACTTGATCTCACAAAAATAATCAATGATCCCCTTTAAATAAATTCAATGGATAGTCCACATTACATACTTACTCAATTTTCAGTGACCTTTACTTATGTTGATCATTACCATCTTTTCAATAATTCTCTTCCTAATTATGAAGAGAAAAAGATGCATTAGTAAGCTCCTAATTTGACTATGTCCCTTCCTTCTCTCTTCCAGTAACAATTATTGTTATTTCCAGGCAACTATTATCAATTGCTTGGATTCTTTTATGTCTCCCTAGTGCATTCCTGAATTAGGCACTGACCTCTATGAAATAGCTAGTTATCTTTTTTTAAAAAATGTAATTCTGCTCTTGTCACCCCCCTGATTAGCCTAACATATTCAAATATTTTTTCTACTAATTGAATTGTGTTAGGATAATTAGATATGCACGAGTTTTCTAAAGGGCCACCATGCATATGTACATTACACAAAGGACTAAAGTTCTGCCAACCTTAAAGTTTTAGAAGAAAGAATAAAATCGTTCTCCATAACTACCAAAGTATGTGTAAGCAAGAGTGGCTCTTTCAATTCCGGAGCTTGTCCCATATCTCATTCTAATAAAAAGGATGCCACCCCTGATCTCTGCATATTTCCTTCCATATGTTCTTGCCAACACCAAATCTAGTAGCTTGAAAAGTGCTGAGGATTAAAAAAGAAACAGACTCTTTTCTTAACTTTTATGCTTCTATATGATGACACTCTCATGTCTTTTTTTTTATCTGTACCTTCTCATTAGGCTTGAGTTGAAAAGCAATTTATATTACTGAAATGCAAGAATATAAATGAAGATATTTTTTCTGTGTGTTTAATGCTCTATCCCTAATAACTGAAACAGTCCCTGGAACATACTGAATTTTCTCTGTGTTAAAAGCCTTCAATAAATGAAGAAAACTAGAATCTGTGCTACCAGATTCTCTTTTGACAATCTTCACCAACATATTGCAGAATGAAATCACCAGACAGAAGTAGGCATTTAAAATGAAAGTTATTATACAGTGGGACCAAGTGAGGTTGTTAATTTCCAGTGATGGTCAATCTGAAATGATATGGGAACATACACCATAAAAAAAAAGGAAAAAGGAAGATGTATTAATAAGATATAAAGAAACACAGAAAATGGCTGACTCCTCTTAACTGTGTGGCAGTAGAGAAGATCCAGGATGGCCCTGCTACGTACAATCTTTTTGTTTACTACCTGATGAACCACATGTTTGTGGAGTCCCATGGTCATCCATCCTGCATTCACTTCCTATGTCTCACCAATAAATTGTGGCATATTATTTAGTGACCAAAATGCCCAACTAACAGATCAAATCTTATAAATTTGTAGTAAATCATAATAGATGAGTGTCTCCTTAAAGTAAAATGGAGGTTAAAAATATGGCTGAAAATACCTTCCACCTCTGCAGATGAAATTGAAATTAGCAGATAGTCTGGAAACACCTGCTAGTGGAGACAGCATATGGAGGATAAGTCAATGAGTGAAACGGGTAAATAATTGAATTCAGGACAAAATCTTCTGGATTTCTTGCTCAATTCTGATACTTTCTGAAAGTAAAGCCTTGGGGAATTCACTTAATCTCTGAGTTTGGTTCTCACATTTGCAAAATAAGGATAAAACATATCTTGCCTATCTCTCCGAGGCATTGAGAGGATCAGGTTTCATAATATCCGTGAAATGGCTTTCTAAAATGTACAGCAATCTTTAAATCATAGTTTTACTTAAAACTATTATCATAAAACTCTATTCCATGTCCACTGGTACTTCTTAAATGAAACTGTGTCTTTTGTTTTTGAACATAAATTACAAGGTGAGTTTTACCTTTGCGTTCAGTGGTAACTGAAGCATCTTCTCCCCCGGAGTCTGCAAAGTCAAAGCAGAGCATAAGGCACTGCAAGTACAGGTCTGAAACCTGACTCAAGATCAGGGAACTACAGAGAGTCTAGTTCAAGCTAAAACTGCCCCTTGATCACTTTCTCTGGGGAGAAAAAGGAAAAAAAAAAAAGAAAAGAAAAAAAAAAAAGAAAAAGGAACAAGAAAAGACTGCTGCCTAGAATGGAAGTCTTGATATAATAATGTCTGAGTCTGGCTCTTTGAAAGGAGTTTAATCACTGCTTACTTGAAGAAGGGGAAGGAGGAGGGCCTGTCACCTCCATCCCTGAAGAGAGAGGTCAAAAATCTGCTTCTGCTTTTTGCTACAATTAGTCTCAGTGAATGCTCCCTGCAAGGTATCCTGAGGATGGAAGGGTCTTTATACAGAGTAAAAAATCGTTCTTATTGTTACACCTGTGTCTTCTAAGCAGAGAGAACGCATGTCTGCTACAGTGTACAGTGTTGGTATGACTAGAGAATACATGTACAAAAGGAGTAGATACAATAATCTTAGTGTCTGGTTACAGAGGCAGTGTATTTGGATGTTTGCTTGGCATTTTAGAAATATTTCTATGGTATCATTGTCATAAAGCCTGAATTAAATACCATGGTTCACCTGAAATTTGGGGCCCAGAGTGAATTAAAATAAAAATGTGAATCCAGTAACTCAAATGTTTCTTTTCCAGCAGATATAGAATTAGGAACAATGATTTGGTTTGGGAAAAATGAGAACCTACCACCTTTCCTCAACATACAACAAATCAAAGCAAACAGTTTACTTCCTTTTTTTTTTTTTTTGCTTGTTGTGGACTCCAAGCAAAAGCAAGGAAAGGAGGAATTGTTTGGTTTTGGGTGGTTTCACACTTCAAAATTCTCAGTGATTTACCACATCTTAGTGCAATCATTCAGTGCCACTAAACAATACAGAGCTCTGCTGTGTGTGAAAATGTGACGAGGAAAGGCACCTACAGCAGTAATGCACAGTCACTAAAGCCACATAGTTTAATATTACAAAGATGTGGGAGACAATATGTTTATGTCTTTTTACTTTTTTTTTTTTTTTTTTGAGACGGAGTCTTGCTCTGCTGCCCAGTGCAGTGGCGGGATCTAGACTCACTGTAAGCTCCACCTCCCGGGTTCTCGCCATTCTCCTGCCTCAGCCTCCCAGGTAGCTGGTACTATAGGCGTCCGCCACCATGCCTGGCTAAATTTTGTATTTTTAGCAGAGATGGGTTTTCACCATGTTAACCAGGATGGTCTCGATCTCCTGACCTCATGATCCACTCACCTCAGGCTCCCACAGTGCTGGGATTACAGGCATAAGCCACCGCGCCTGGCGTCTTTTTACTTTTTATATGAGAAAAATATGAGAACCAGTAAAATCTAATGTTTTACAAGGTTACAAAACTGACTAATATTGAAATTGGGATAAGACCCTGTTTCCCAATTTCTAGATCTATGAAGTTTCCAGTTTGTATTATCACTTCCCTATTTTTCCTCAGGAATAGTTCTAAACTAATGCTTCCAGATAGGATGAACTCATTGCTCTATAAATATAGAATATTCATCTACAAGAATAAAACCATTGTGGGAGTATATGTTTCATACTTTGCCTATATTGATAGGTCCAGAGCAGAGAGTGAAACACTAATTTGATGCTTTCAAAAACATTTAATGCTAAAGTTCCCCTTCTGAATTGTAGAAGATAGCCTTGAAATTCTACAAACATGCCAATAACAGTGACTCTCCTCTGTGCTGTTTTTTCTACATACTCACTCATGATATCATTTTATTAAAACGCTGATAAAATCATTTAAAAAGAAAAATCATCATAAAGTGGAGTTACAAAACCAAATAATTCTTGATCCTGTAGTATGATAGGATTAGAAGAAAAATATCAATACTAAAATGAACACCAACTGCTTGTGCCCAATCATTACAACTAATTAAAAAAATTCAACCTATGAATAAAAATAATACATGTTTCCATAGATAGAGGCCAAGAAACAAACACAATTACAATTACTTATATGTATCATTGTTATTTAAGAGTTTGTTTGGGTTCTCATTTTCAGGGATAAACATCCAAAAATACTGAAAAGGAAGGAAAAAGAGAATGAAAGACAATTATTTGTGTAACTGCAAATATTTGAATTTCAATAAGATTTCAAATACTCTTTACTTAAATGAAAATCCATCCAGTAGGGAAATACAGTATTTAAGATTTTATTCTGATATAAATGTATCCTGAATTGTTCAGATACGGGGATACACAACAATAGTAGACTGAATAATGTCTCCTCACCCCACCCTCAAAAACATGCTATTCACATCCCAATCCCTAGAGATTGCGAATGCTACTTATTTAGAAAAAGAAAATTTGCAGATGTGGTTAATAGTTTTGGGATGGAGAGATTACTCTAGGTTGTAGGGATGGGTCCAATATGCAATAATAAGGGTGCTTATGAGAGGAAGGTAGGGGGAAATTTGACTATGGAAGAGAAGAAAACTATGCAACCACAAAAGTAGAGACTGCAGGAATATGGCTAAGAACCAAGCAATGCTGGTAGCCACGAGAGGTTGAGAGAGGTTCAGAGCTTCCAGAAGGAACCAGCCTTATTGACACCTTGATTTTCACACTATAAGACGGATTTCAGTCATCTGGCCTCTACAACTGCAAGAGAATAAATGTTTATTGGTTTAAGTTGCTAAGTTTATGGTAATTTCTTACACTAGCAATAGGAAACTAATATAACAGCAATAGAGAATTCATTAAGACAAATATTGGTGACAACTAATTTGAAAAAAAAAAATTAAACAATGTCCTTACATGGGAACTTTGGTGTATGACATGTCTTTGAAAAGATTATTATCTAAATATGATCATCGTATTAGTCCATTTTCATGCTGCTGATAAAGACATACCCAAGACTGAGTAATTTATACAGGAAAAAGAGTTTAATTGACTTATGGTTCCACCTGGCTGGGGAAGCCTCACAATTATGGCAGAAGGCAAGGAGAAGCAAGTCACCTCTTAAGTGGATGGCAGCAAGCAAAGAAAGAGCTTTTGCCAGGAAAGTCCCCCTTCTAGAACTGTCAGACCTCAGGAGACTTATTCACTTATCACAAGAACAGCACATAAAAGACTTACCTCATGATTCAATTACCTCCTACCAGATCCCTCCTACAACACATGGGAATCCAAGATGAGATTTGAGTGGGGACACAGCCAAAACATATTCCAATTCTGGCCCCTCCCAAATCTCTTGTCCTCACATTTCAAAACCAATCGTACCTTCGCAACAGTCCCCTAAAGTCTTACCCCACTTCAATATTCACTCAAAAATCCACAGCCCAAAGTCTCATCTGAACCAAGGCAAGTCCCATCTTCCTATGGATTTGTAAAATCAAAACAAGTTATTTACTTCTTAGATATGACAGGAGTATAGGCATTGGGTAAATACAGCTATTCCAAATGGGAGAAACTGGCCAAAACAAAGGGGCTACAGGCCCCATGCAAGTCAGAAATTCAGCAGGGCAGTCAAATCTTAAAACTCCAAAATGATCTCTTTTGATTCCCTGTCTCATACACAGGTCATGCTGATACAAGAGGTAGGCTCCCATGGCCTTGGGCAGCTCCACACCTGTGGCTTTGCAGGGTATAGCCCTGCTTCTGGCTGCTTTCATGGGTTGGTATTGAGTGTCTGTGACTTTTCCAGGCACATGGTGCAAGCTGTCAGGGGATCTACCATTCTAGGGTCTGGAGTATGGTGGCCCTCTTCTCATATCTCCACTAGGCAGTGCCCAGTAGGGACTCTGTGTGGGGGCTCTGATCCCACATTTCCCTTCCACACTGCCCTAGCAGAGGTTCTCCATGAGGGCCCTTCCCCTGCATCAGACATCTGCCTGGACATCCAGGCATTTCCACACATCCTCTGAAATCTAGGCAGAAATTCCCAAATCTCAATACTTGACTTCTGTGCACCCACAGGCTCAACACCACATGGATGCTGCCAAGACTTGGGGCTTCCACCCTCTGTAGCAACAGCCTGAGCTATACTTTTGTCTCTTTCAGCCATGGCTGGAGTGGCTGACACAAAGGGTGCCAAGTCTCTAGACTGCAAACAGCAGGAGGTCCCTGGGCCTAGCACATGAAACCATTGTTTCCTCCTAAGCCTCTGGGCCTGTGATGAGAGGGGCTGCTTCAAAGGTCTCTGACATGTCCTGGAGACATTTCCCCCATTGTCTTGGGGACTAACATTCGGCTCCTCGTTACTTATGCAAATTTCTGTAGCTGGTTTGAATTTCTCCACAGAGAAAGGAATTTTCTTTTCTATCACATTGTCAGGCTGCAAATTTTCCAAACTTTATGTTCTGTTTCCTTTTTAAAGCTGAATGTCTTTCACAGCATCTAAGTCACCTTTTGAATGCTTTGCTGCTTAGAAATTTCTTCTGCCAGATACCCTAAGTCATCTCTTTCAAGTTCAAAGTTCCACTAATCTCTAGTGCAGGGGCAAGATGCCAGCAGTCTCTGCTAAAAAATAACAAGAATCAGCTTTGCTCCAGCTCCCAAAACGTTCCTTATCTCCATCTGATACCACCTCAGTCTGGATTTCATTGTCTATATCACTGTCAGCATTTTGTTCAAAGTCATTCAACAAGTCTCTAGGAAGTTCCAAACTTTCTCACATTTTCCTGTCTTCTTCTAAACCTTTGAAACTGCCCCAACCTCTGCCTGTCATCCAGTTCCAAAGTCGCTTCCATATTTTTAGCATGTTCTCAGCAGTTCCCCACTCTACTGATAGCAATTTACTGTATTAGTCTGTTTTTATGCTGATAAAGACATACTGTAGGCTGGGTAATTTATACAGGAAAAAAGGCTTAAAGGACTTACAGTTCCACGTGGCTGGGGAAGCCTCACAATCATGGTGGGAAGTAAAGAGGAACAAGTCATGTCTTACATGACAGGCAGCAGGCAAAGAGAGAGCTTGTGCAGGGAAACTCCCCCTTATAGAACCATCAGAGATTGTGGGACTTACCCACTATTACGAGAACAGCACAGGAAAGACCTGCTCCCATGAATCAATTACCTCCTGCCAGGTCCCTACCACAACATGTAGGAATTCAAAATGAGATTTGAGTGGGAACACAGCAAAACCATATAAACCGTCTTGCTTTTCTATGGTTTAATTCATTAGAAATAGGGAGGAATAAGTTCCAGGACTCTATTACACAATAAGGTAACTGTAACTAATAGTGTATTTTATATTACAACATAGCTAGAAGACAGGATTTTAAATGTCATCATCACAAAGATAAAATAAATGTTAAAGTGATGGATGTGCTGCTTACCCTGATCTGATCATTTTACAATGTATAGAAGTATTGAAAATTCACACTGTAACCCATAAATATGTATGATTATAGGGTATCAATTATAAATAAAGCTTAAAAATATGTCATCCAGCTTGTGTTAGGCTTCTTGTTTCCAAGTAGAATTTAGTCCCAACTTAAATAGCTTTCATTTAAGCTATTTTTTTCTTCCTAATATTCTCTCTATATCATGCTTTCCTGTAAAATATATTATGGCGCTCATTTAAAATTAAGCCACTACTTAAAATTATTTATTGTGCTAGGTTTGCATATGGACATTTTGATGGTTATAATATGAGGGCCTAACAGCGAATTCTTGCAGACCACACTATCATGAACAAGTCTTACCAGGCTTGGAAGAGAAGAAAAATGAAAGCAAGTGATATCCCCCAAGCACTTGCTCTCACATCTGCCCCTGAAACATCATTTCTATCTATTTACATGGCATTTCTACCTGGTGATGAAAGTCAAATGCTGCCCAAGATGAGAAAATCTCTAGGGAGCAGTAGTGTGACCTGGAATAAAGGTGAAGCTATTTACAAGAATACAAATGTGAAGTTACCTGCTCATTTAATTTTATAGACTCATTCAAAAATAGCCCTTGAAAACAGAACAGGATATTAAATCAAAAGAAAGGTTTTATAGAATTAATTAGGCAAAGTATAAAATTTGAAAGCTAAAAATCAGGAAGTGAATTCAAGCTTCACCAGTCTTTTGCTTCCCTTATTTATGTGTTGTGGCAGATATACACAAAACTGTACTCCAACAAGTCAAGCCATTGTATTATAACCATGCTTGAGGGTGGATGGAATCAGTGACATGCTTCTGGTCAACAGAATATTGGCATACCTCAGAGAAATTGCAATAGTTCTAGACTACTGCAATAAAGCAAATGTTGCAGTAAAGTGAGTCACACAATGTTTTTGGTTTCCCAGTGCATATAAAAATTATTGTTACATTTACAATATACTGTAGTATATTAAGCATGATGCCTATATATATACACATCCTGTATATAGCATTATATACATCATATATAAAGCAATAAAGTATTTTAAGTTGTATATATATAGACATATATGAGTATTTTAAAGCTATATGTATTTTTAAATTAATGTGTATATATAGATATCTATAGACATCAATCTCTCTACATATATGTCTCTATATATACACACACAGAGCTTAATTTAAAAATATTTGATATGTATATTTATGTGTATAAGTTGCATATATATGAAGTCTATATATGCTGTATATGTCTCTTCATATACAGAGTATGTATAGTAGGTTTCATCTCAAGAAACCACCTTTTTTGCTCATATATAGGATGTAACTCCATTCCTTCAAGTTGGATCATGAGATTACAACAATTCAGTCACATAATCAGACTCCACTTCCAATTCTCTTGCTATTTACATCACATCTACAGTTACATCCTCCGCTGAAGTCTTGAACTCCTCAAAGTCATCCAGTAGGGTTGGAATTAAGTTTGTACAAACTCCTGTTAATATTGATATTTTGACCTCCTCCCATGAATTGCTAATGTTTTAAATAACATCTAGAATGATAAATTCATTCCAGTAGATTTTTTATTTACTTGGCCCAGATCCATCAGAATAGTCACTGTCTATGTCAGCTATAGGCTTATGAAATGCATTTCTTGAATAACAAAAATTGAAAGTAAGAATTACTCCTTGATCCATAGATGCATAATAGATGTTGTGTTAGCAGGCATGAAAACAACATGATTTTCTTGATATCTCTGTTGGAGTTTTTGGGTGACCAGGTACATTGTCAATGAACAGTAACATTTTGAATGAATTTTTTTTTTCAAGTAGATCTCAGCAATCATCTTAAAATATTCAGTAAATCATGCTATAAACAGATGTGCTATCATCCAGGCTTTGTTGTTCTATTTAGAGAGCACAGACTGAGCGGAGTTAGCCTGAATTTTAGAACACTAGGATTTTTGGAATGGTAAATGAGCACTGGCTTCAATTTAAAATCACCACCTACCCGGGCCCTTAACAAGAGAAACGCCTGTCATTTGAAACTTTGAAGCCAGAAATTGATTTATCCTCTCTTGTTATGAACATCCTAGATGACATATTCTTCCAATATAAGGCTGTTTTTTGTTTGTTTGTTATTGTAATGAAAATCTGATTTATCCTTTCCTGCTATGAACGTCCTAGATGACATATTCTTCCCATATAAGGCTGTTTTTGTTTGTTTCTTTGTTTGTTTTTGCAATGAAAATCTTTTGTTTAGTGTAACCAGTAAGAACAGACAACACTGACTGATTAAGTTTGACGTGTATCAATTATCTTATGTAGAGCTTCTGGATAATTTTCTACAGCTCCTACATCAGCACTTTCTGCTTCACCTTGCACTTTTATGTTATGGATATGGCTTCTTAAACCTCATGAACCAACCTCTGCTAGCTTTTGATTCTTCTTCTGCAGCTTTCTCACGTCTCTCAGTCTTCATAGAAATGAAGAGAGTTAGGGCTATGATCTGGATTAGGATTTGGCGTAAGGGAATGTTGTGACTGAATTGATCATCCATCTAGACCACTAAAACATTCTCCATGTCAACAATAAGACTGTTTCACTTTCTTATCACTCTTATGTTTGCTGAAATAAATAACTAATAGTTACTGAGTTTTACTATGCAAATTCTTTTTGCATGTATTAACTGGTAAAGGCTGTGTAAAGCTGATTATAGACTTTATAGTTTGTGTGGTACGTAGCTCACTTTTAATTTTTTTCAAGAACTTTTTCTTTGCCTTCACAACTTGTTAATCTTTTGATGCAAGAAGCCTAGCTTTCAACCTATCTTCATGCTTGACATGTCTTTCTCACTAAATATTATCATTTCTGGCTTTTGAAGTAAAGTGAGAGAAGTGTATCTCTTTCTTTCATTTAGACTTTTACACTCCATTGCAAGGTTATTAACTGGCCTAATTTCAATGTTGTTGTGTCTCAGGGAATAGGAGGGCCCGACAAGGGGGAGAGAGGAACATCCTGTCAATGGAGCAGTAAGAACATACAATATTGACTAAGTTTGACATTTTATATGGTCGTGATTCATGGTGTTCCAAAACAATTATAATGGGTAAACACCAAAGATCACTGATCACAGATTATTATAACAGATATAATCACAATGAAAAGTTTAAAATAGTCTAAGAATTAACACAATGTGACACAGAGATGAGACGTGAGCACATGCTGTTGGAAAAACGATGCCCAAAGACTTGCTTGATGTAGGGTTGCCACAAACTTTCAATTTGTAAAAAATGCAGTATCTGTGAAGCACAATAAAGCAAAGCACAATAAAATGAGGTATGCTTGTATAGCAAAAGTGATGAAGTGGCACTCTCAAGATTGTGTGACTTTACAGAAGACTCAACCTTATAGGAGTGAAGAGAGTCTCTTGCTATATTTGAAGAAGTTAGGTCCCACATGATGTGAGAATCTTTGGGAGTTTCACATGGCAAAGAACTCAGAGTGGGGAATGTCTCTTAGAGCTGACAGTAATCTCTGCATGAGATTAATGCAGCAAGAAAATAGGACCTCAGTCTCAGAGCTGCAAAACAATGAATTCTGCCAACCGTGGAGATAGAAAGAGAACCTCAGGCCCTAGGAAGAAACACAGCAGGCTGTCACCTTGGTTGAGGCCATGGAAGATCCTAGAGGACTCATCCAAGCTGTGTTGTGACTCCTGTCCCACAGAAACTAGATAATAAGTGTTAAGCTGCTCAATTTGGGATAATTCATTGAGCAACAATAGAAAATTAAGGTATCTATAAATTATGTAAATCAGCTCTATACAGTCTTTATCAAATAATGGATGTAAAAAGACTTGTGCACAGTAAAACTTAGTTATCAGTATACTTATTGAAAAATACAGGATTAAAACCATGCCAAAGCTATAATTCTATACATTAGTTTACATATACAAAGGTGCTTTATCAACATCAAGTTTTGAGAAATTTGTGAAACTTCCTAATTTGTAAATCAACATCAACAATCTAATTAAAATAAAGATTTGGAAGACAATCACTTTGTCGCCATCAGTCAATATGTCTGAATTCTACTCTTTTACATGTTGATATATTTAGTCTTGAGACTAAAATTATATTTTTCAATAGAAATTGTTTAATATAAATTATTTTAACAGATACACTCTAACCCTAATAGATGCTTTTTAGTTAATTATCTGGGGAAAAAAGCTAATGGAACAAGCTAGATTTTCTAGATATGAATGCATACTTTGATACTCCTTTGCAATGGCGGCATGAACACCACTTGTTGTGTGGATTTTGATGTCAAGACCAGGCTTACATCTAAGCTGTACTCTTGCTTTTTATTTGACCTTGAAATCACTTAATCTGTCCTGGGACCTTAGTTTCTTAAACTTCAAAATGAAAGCATCCCTCATCATTATTGTTGATGTCCATGAAGATATTTTCTAAAATGTAACTTCTTATAAAATATTACTTATCATTTAATATTTTCTATTTTACTGCTATTTAATGAATGTGAAAATGACAAGGAAAAGAGATCAGTCTTTGATGTATCATTTTCTACAATTTCAATTATGTAGAGTCTTGTTCTATGATAAAAAGTCTATTCTTAAAAGAAATTTTTTCAAGTCTTTTTTTATACATTTTTGTCTTTCTGACAGTTGCTTCTGCAATTCTCACAGCCCTTATTTCTATATTTTCAAGAGAGAAAATCCATCAAGATGATCAGAAAAAATGTCAAACATGGTCAGAATGTTGAGTTAAATTATCAGCACATTTCAGATTTCTGACTATGCCACTATCACAGGAAAGCAAGTAACGGCAAACTGTTATCAAATTACTGATCAGGATTTAATATAAATTAATTGTACTTCAAATACAAATTTGTGATATACCATCCCAGCTTTTATAACTTCTATAAAGCAGCATTGCATGTAATGTAGCATTTTATGTAATATAACATGTATTACAAATTAGTAGATTTTGAAACCAGGGCTTCCCTTTTGTGTTTCCAGATGTTCTTTTTTTTTTTTTTTTTTTTTTCAACAGCTTTACTGAGATATCTTTGACATAGGAAATTGCATATATTCAAGGTGTTTTAAGTGATCTTGTGATATATGCATACGCTATGAAAAGATCACAACAATCAATCAAATTACCATGTCCATTACCGCTAACAGTTAGCATTTTGTACATTTATGTATGTGTATTGATAATATTGATAATGTGTATTTGATAATAGTAAATATAGATAATACTTAATTTACGACCTATTCTCTAGTAAATTTTGAGTATACAATAGAATTTCGTTAACCCTTATTACCAGGCTGTTCACTCCATTTTCAGAACTTATTCACCTTGCATAACTGACAGTTTGAACATTTTGACCAGTGCCACCCCATTCTCCCTCACCCAGTCCCTGTACCTCCGTTTGTATGAGTGATCAAATCATCATAGGAATTATTCAGTTTAACTGAATTAAGCATGGAAAAAGATATTTATAGCTTTTGTACCAAAGAGACCGATAATTAAGCAATTTCTATCTACAAATATTTTATTTCTTTTTTACACAGAGAAACATGTAATCTAAATGTCAAGAAATGTGCCTCTTTTTGTTTGTTTATCCCACGATCCTCATTACTTAGCACAAAACTTGACATGTGATATGATTTAGTAGGGCTCTGTGACATAGTATATTAGGTTGGTGCAAAAGTAGTTGTGGTTTGTACCATTAAAATAGATGGCAAAAACCACAATTACATTTGCGCAAACCTAGATTTAGAAATACAGACTTTGTCATCAGATGACATGGGTTTAGCTGTATGATTTGCAGCAACCTACTTATATTCTTTAAGCCTCAAATTTATCAAATATAAGAGATAAGTAATAATATTATATTCCTTGTATATTATTATGAGGATTAAATAAGATAATGTCTATAAAGTGCCTACTCTGCACCTTGTACATAGTAATCTGTAAATAATTTTTACTATTATAATGCTAGTTAGCAACAGCAAAATGCATAATTCTTTTAATTTATATAGGCCTTGTATTAGTAACGATTAGGTTCAGAATTAGTTTTAACAGTGGCTTATAGAAGAAAGGATTGTTTGTTCACTTTTATTTTCTTTGACCAACCCTTCAGAGGTAGACTATCCAGAACTGCATGGTGCTCCCTAATGTTTCAACTCGGATACCTTTTGTGCAGGCTTCATTCCTCAAATCAATGTTTCGTTTAGGATGGTTATAAATATTTTTGTAAATACTTAAGTTTTTAATTGAATAAATACCTAGGAATGTGATTGCTGGGTCATATGATATGTTTCTATTTAAGTTTATAATAATATTCTAATAAAAACCAAAAGATAACACTTCATATATGCTGGGATGGCTAAAATTTAAAAGACAGATAATAGCAAGTATTAGTGAGGTTATGGAGAAATTGGAACCTTACTATATTGCTGGTAGGAATGTAAAATGGTGCTGCTATTTTAGAAAATCTGACAGTTTCTCAAAATTTTATACATAAAGCTACGTATGATTCATCAAATTAACTCTTAGAGTTATATCTGAGAGAAGTGAAAGCATATGTTTACCTAAGGACTTGTACATTAATAGTTATAGCCACATTATTCATAATAACTAGCAAGTGAAATCAAGGTACTATCACCATTCTTCACAGAACTAGGAAAAACAATCCTAAAATTCATATGGAACAAAATAGTCCACATCTCCAAGGCAAGAAGAGCAAATCTGGAGGCATCATGTTACCCGACTTCAAACTATACTTCAAGGCAATAGTTACCAAAACAACATGGTCCTGGTATAAAAATAGGTACGTAGACGAATGAAACAGAATAGAGAACCCAGAAAGAAACACAAATGCTTACAGTTAACTGATCTTTGACAAAAACATAAAGTGGGGAAAGGATACCCTATTAAACAAATGGTACTGGGATAATTGTCAAGTCACATGTAGAAAAACAAAACTGGATCCTCATCTCTCACCTTACACAAAAATCAACTCAAAATGGATCAAATACTTAAATGTAAGATCTGACACCATAAACATTCTAGAAGATAACATTAAAAAACTCTTGTAGACATTGGCTTAAGCAAAAAGTTTATGACCGTGAACCCAAAAGCAAATGCAACAAAAACAAAATTAAATAGATGAGACCTAATTAAACTAAAAAGCTTCACACAGCAAAAGAACTAAACAGCAGAGTAAACAACCCTCAGAGCAGGAGAAAATGTTCATAAACTATGCATGCAACAAAGGACTCATATCCAGAATCTACAAGGAACTAAAACAAATTAGCAAGAAAAAAGCAAATAATCTGATCCAAAAGTGGGCAAAGAAAATGAATAGAGAATTCTCGAAAGAAGATATACAAATGTCCAACAAATATATGAAAAAATTCTCAACATCATTAATTGTTAGGGAAATGCAAATTAAAACCACAGTGAGATACTACTTTACTCCTGCAAGAATGACCATAATTGAAAAACCAAAAAATAATAGACAACATGGATGTGGTGAAAAGAGTACATTTTTACACTGTTGCTGGGAAGGTAAACTAGTGCAACCTTTATGGAAAACAGTATGGAAATTCCTTAAAGAACTAAAAGTGGAACTCCTGTCTCATCCAGCAATCCCACTTCTGAGTGTCTACCTGCAGCAAAACAAAGTCATTATATGAAAAAGACACTTGTGTACAAATGCTTAAGCATTTTATGTCAGAATCTTATTCTGCCACCCAAGCTACTAGAGTACAGTGGCACAATTTCGATCACTGTAACCTCTACCTCCTGTGTTCAAGCGATTTGTAATTGTAAAAATTTGGAACCAGCCTAAATGCCCATCAACCAACAAGTGAATAAAGAAAGTGCGATACTACTCAGCCATGAAGAGAAGTGAAATAATAGCATTCACAGCAACCTGGATGGAGGTGGAGACCATTATTCTGAGTGAAGTAACTCAGGAATGGAAAACAAATATTGTGTGTTCTCACTTATAAGTGGGAGCTAAGTTATGAGGACTCGAAGGCGTAAGAATGATATGCTGAAATTTAGGGAATTGGCGGAAAGAGTGGGAGAGGAGTGAGGGATAAAGACTACACATTGAATAGAGTGAAAAGTACCCAGGTGCACCAAAATCTCAGAAATCACCACATAAGAACTTTTTCATGTAACCACAAATTACCTGTTCCCCCAAAACTATTGAAATAAAATTTAAAAAACAAACCGCCTCAAAAATTAAAATTAAAATTAAAACAGCATGCCAGTTCCTCAAAAACTTAAAAACAGAATTACCATACAATCCAACAATTCATTTCTGAATATAGACTAGAAAGAATTTCAAAAGAATATCTGTATACCAATGTTCACACTAGAATTATTTGCAATAGCTAAAATGTGTAAGTAACCTGTGTCTGTCATACACAGATGAATTTATAAGAACAATGTGATATATATTTACAAAAGAAGGATATTCTGGCCAAGAGCAGTGGCTCATGCCTGTAGTCCCAGCACTTTGGGAGACTGAGGCTGATGGATCAGTTGAGGTCAGGAGTTCAAGACCAGCCTGGCCAACATGGTGAAACCCCGTATCTCCTAAATATACAAAAATTAGCCTAATGTGGTGGTGCATGCCTATAGTCCCAACTACTCAGGAGACTGAGGTGGGAGAATCGCTTGAACCCAGGAGGTAGAGGTTACAGTGAGCCGAGATTGTACCACTGTACTCTAGCTTGGGTGGCAGAACAAGATTCAAGATTTCCTCTAAAAAAGGAAAATCTGACATATGCTAAGACATGAATTAACCTCGAGGACATTACACTTAAGTGAAATAGGCCAGCCATAAAAAGGCAAATACTATATGATTCAACATACATAATGTTCTGGAAGATTCAAAGTAATAGAAACAGAAAGACTAGTCATTCCCAACATTTAGGAGAAGGAGGAAATAGATGAAAGGAGCTCTGGAAATGGATAATGGTGATGATTAGACAACATTATGAACTTATCACTGAACTGTACAATTAATAATGGTTAAGATGCCACATATTCTGTTATGTGTTTTAGCAAAGAATAAATGTTAGAATACATATTTAAGCAACTTATGCACTAAAGAAGTAATAATAATGAGCATTTAAAATATTTAATTTATACTATGTATTATACTATTAGTGTACATGCACACACACATACATACAAATAATGTAGTGTTAGAAGTTAGTTGATTTTTATTGATAGGATCTAAGATTGTTGAAACATAGATAAATATTAAAAAGCCTATTTTGATTTTAATGATGTAGTAAAATACCCCACAATTAATTTACAAGAAAAACTTGTAAAGATATAAATATAATGCCGAATAAAATTTGTAGAGAGTTTTGAATATCAGTTAAGCTGAGTAGTTAACAATTAGAGAGACAATAAACATTTTTAAATGGAAACCATTTTTAATAATATTTTGTAAACATTCCAAAGTAGCAGCATGTAGATTTAATAAATACAGATTGATTGTCACATATTGGAGTGACCTTCCTCAGACAACCTTTTTCCTGTCTCTGATTGCAAAATCTCAATTATGCATTGCACTTTATGTGATTGTTGAGAAAATTATTTCTTATTAAGCAATGCTGTGTATAAACTATAGTCATACAAACTATGAAGTTATCAAAAAGCCTTATATTTAAGCAATATTATTAATTATAATGTATTTTATTTTATTTCTTTACCAAAAATTATAATGCAATAAGTATCTTGTCCAAATTTCTAGGGAATGCTATCCTGAATTAGATGAACTCAGTGCTTGTTCCTCATGGTGCTTCATTGAACCCACTGGCATGTGTATAAGTTGTTAAACTAGATTGTATTTATTTCTTGGATTGTTTTAATTTTTGCTTCATTTTGTAAAAGGATCAACAATTCATAAATTTTGAATAATGTAATACATTTTATTTTTGATTTTTTAAATATTTTCCAAGAATCTGTTATTATTATTTTGTCCCTTAAGTTCTTTACCTAGTAAGGATGTGGGTTTCTTTTCCCCCATACAGAAGCAAAATCATACAGGCTTTAGCTCCTAAATGCTTTGCCTTAAAATCTTTCTCAATAATTCAGGAGAAAAAAATAGCCCTGTAAGTGCCATTCATTCTGTTAAAAGCTGGTGAGACAAAGAGTATTCAGGTATTATTTTACTTTCAGATGAAAAATAACACGCAAAATGTTTTCTGCAGGTTTGCATAATTCCATTACAAAATTCAAATTTTTTAAAAAACTTAATCAAAGGTATGGAGATATAGTCAGTGCACTTAAGTCTCATTCTTCTTATATTTATCATAGTCAGTTAAAGAGTCATAAATACTATCTTGGACACAGTACTGATGTCACCAAAGTGAATGATGGGAATAGTTTAGAACTCAAGATATAGAAACTACATTAAATATTATTAGGAGCAAATGTTCAATCTTTTATGTGAGGAAAAGTTTAAGTTGAAGATAATACATGACTTTGTTTGGAACATATAAAAAATCACAAATTTGAACTATATTACTCAAGTCTTACTATTCCTGTTTCAAAACTCTTTTGATACATATTGTATTTTCTCCCAAGTATCAGCTGTATATTCCTTCATTGTCTTATAATGTAATCATATTTGGGAATGCCAGTTATTATCTAGCACTTGTTGTAGGGACAAAGAAGTCTGTATTGAGTTTTGGATTCAATAGATCTGAAAGACAACCACCTGGTACCATTCATTCAGTTATTTCACTGCCTTAAGCAATCTACTTGAGAGTGTTTATATCTACTATAATCAAAATTTCAAACTTCTCATTATAGTATTTTCATAGGCATAAATAAGTTAAACTATATACACTACTTAAGGGAATTTGAGTTGCTTATATTCGTTTTAAAGTAGCCTGAAACTTAAGTAAATTATTAATTTAAATATTAAATATTAAACAGAAATGTTACTAAAATATTTAGGACCTGCTTTAGTCCATTGTGCTGCTACAACAAAATGCCTGAAGCTGGGTAAAGAACAGAAATTTATTTTCTCACAGATCTGGAGACTGGGAAGTCCCAGATTGAGGTGCCAGCAGGTTCAGTTGTCTGGTGAGGGCTGAAGTTTCCAGAGAGGAGGAAGGCTGTATGTATATTTGCGTCGTCAATGACAGATGGGCAAGTGGGCTCAACTCTGTGTGAAGCCCCTTTTATAAAGACCTAATTCGATTCACGAGGAATGGATGAATAGCCTAATTACCTGTTAAAGGCCCCGCCTCTTAGCACCATCACTTCACAAGTGTAACATTAAGTAAGATACAGTTCCAATTATGCTTTACATACATGTATCCACTCCATCTGGGGACACTTTGTGAAGAAGCCATGTGACTCTTTCCTTATTGTGTTTCCTTAATGTGTTTCCCTTCCCTTATTGTCATAATTTTTTGCTCTGTGGAAGATGGAATAGTTAGCTTCTTAGACTTGCCATTATAAAGTTTCTTTGTCACCTACAGAAAGCTGCCACAAACCTGACACATTGAACGTCTATCAGGTCAGTTCAAATGCATCCCAGAAATAAACATTTCTTTACCAATCCTCCCTCTTCTGGCTCCCAAATTTTAAGAAAATTCACAATTAAAAAACTTTAAAAAATAACATTTGTATAGACTCTATAGACCAACAAATATTAAAAAGATAATACATGGATATTACACTTTGCTACTACACTTGAACAAATTCACTGAAAAACATTACTTAGCAAGAACAGACACAAATATTAGATTATTTTACTTTATATATCTATTAAACAAATCAAATCTTTAAGTGAAAACCTTCCCATAATCAAAGTTTTCCAAATATTAAAGAAGTAACTCTTTAAAAAAAAAAAAAAACAAATTTTAAGGAAAATGTAGTTTTTCTAACTTGTTTTAAGAGGACCACAAGTATTGAAAATAATCCTAATGAAGATATTAAAAATAAAAAGCAGAGCACATTTCTTTCATTTAAAAGGAAGCAAAGAAACAATTTTTTGCAAAAGCAAATAAAATCCAACAATAAATTTAAAATGAAGAATAAAGCAAGACTGAGCTGGGATTATTCCAGGAATGCAAGGTTGGTTTAAGTTCCAAAAATCAGAAAAATGCGAAATGCTCATCATCACAGACATAGAAAAAAAAAGTTTAAAAATGTTAAAAATCACCACTTCTCTCTTTAAAAAAAAAAAAACAGAAAACTAACATTAAGAGGGACACTCCTTTATGAGATAAAAGGGCATACATAATATTTAATATTAAAATATTAAAAGCTTCCTTCTAAGACTGTGAATAAGACAATGGTTTCTGCATTATTATATTTTCCAGGATGCTGAAAACCCTAACCAGTTCCAGAGAAAGCAAATACAATTAAATATATAAGGAATTGTGTCTAAAGAAATAAAATCATTATTTACAACTCACATGATTACATATACAGAATACTCAATAGTAGCTACAGAATAACTTTTAGAATTACTAAGTGAATTAAAAGTGTTGAATACAAGGCCAATACTTATTAAAAACCTATTTATACAAATAAGAAATAAGGAAAAATTGTAATATCAACAACGCAAAAATCAGAGATACAAGAGGTCTAAAGGAAACTATAAAGTATTTATGAAAGAAATAAAGAAGGCCTGTATTCATACTTTATAATACTTGATAATGTGAAAATGTCTATTCTCCCTCCACAGATCTATAGACTTAAAACAATCAAAAATCAAAATCTATGAGGTGTTTTTGAGTGTGTGTGTACACAAACTATATTAATGCCTTTCTATAATTTTCTAGTTATTTAATACTGTAAATACTGTGTAACAAACTACCACAAAGCTGATTTTCTACATGTCATGGTTTGGATTGTAAGGACTTTCAATAGGACATGACTATTTATTCTATTGTGACAGGGTCAAAAGTAACCCCAAGCCCACACACAATCAATGGCAAGATGAAATAGTGTACAGATCTTGCTGAGAGAAATGTGTAAGAATACTTAACCACTTTTAAATCACAGAAGCTCAAACTGTGGCCATGCATTCCACATTTCTCCCTTATACAAAATGTACTGTCTTCTCCTACGGCCCCCAAACCTTCACTCTCTTATATAATTAAATACAGGATTTTATTATTTAAATTGAGTGGATTTAGACTCTCCAGGGGTGCTTCCTCACATACAATTCCTCTTTATGTAAAGAGAAATTAGGTGAATTGATTCCTGTTTATGATTCCTGCTTATGTGAAACAAAGTAGGTGAATTTTTTCCCTTCATACAATCAACCTATAATGACAAGAGAGAGACTTGAAAATTACAACAGGTATTCTGATTCCAAAAGGAAGAATATGAAAGTACATAGCAATCATGGATCTGTGGTAATTCAGAAATCTACTTCATTTGATATTGCAGTTTCTTGATTGGGACACAGTACTACTCCCCATGGCTCTTATCTCTGTCTCATGAGTTACTCTTAATTTTACTAATAAGTGGTCTATGTTTACAGCAGCTGAGTATTATTCTCAGTCTGTTTACTTCCTGTAGAAATAAACCAAGGTTACAAAGACCTCTTTTCATTTTAAACTATCTCTGCATTTTGCATCTAATCTGATATAATGGCTTTAAAATGTCAGTTGGTTTCCTGTGTATCAAATTCATCCAGTTAGACAAAAACCAAACCACTTGTTTTAACCAATTCTCTAGCTTTACTTGTAAGATGTGATATCTTGGGACCATAAAATCTTTCTTTGTAAAAGCATTTCATATTGGAATGGAAGCATGATTTGACAAATCTTAACCCATTTATGCCCAGTTTTCCATTATTGGAACACCAAGGTTGTGGAAGTTATTTATATTCTGCTGTTCAAGGTAATTTCCAAGGTCTGATTTTTCATCAAAAAAATTGTTTTCAACCTCTGGCATAAATTGGTTAATGACCCACTTGTGCAGCAGAGTCTAAGAGGCATTCACTTTGTATTTTTAGAAGCCTTACTAAGCAAATTATTGTATCATTTTCGTGATCTGATGAAAGGATCTTATAGCCACATCCTTGAAATCTGTATTCTCAGGCTATGGATTACTAGTTGAGCCTTTGATTTGATTTCTGGCATGTATTCATTTATAACTTTAAGAGTCTTTTTCTGTTAGAAACTAGGAATATGCAACAATTTTGTTTTCAAACTCAGCATGTCTTGTGGCCTTTATAATGGCTCAAATTCTGCCAAAAACAGAACAGTTTTTTCTTTATCTCATTATTGTCTTGTAATTCATCATAAATGTCAAGAATGAGTATGGAACTTGCAATATTATGCCTGCAAATATCCCTGGGCAACCCTCAGAGATCATTAGTTACTCTTTCTATGTTCCTGATTACATGTTGCTTCCTTCTTGCCTGTAATAACATTTTCCTCACTGCTTTTACATTTCTCGTTAATAATCCCCTTGAAGCTCTTCCACTATTCAGTGACAGTCTCCCAGGGCCCTTTTCAGCTTCTCCCTTACCCACCAGGAGGAAGGAAATAAATATCCCACTCTGTATGAGGAATGTCAGCACACTTGTGGCCATGTTTATTCTGCAGTACATGGCAATGATAGAAGCACAAGAGAGAAAGCCCTACCATAAAGCACATGTGGAATGTCAGTTGAATCATACCACTTTTGCTAATATCTCTTTTGCTGATTCCAAAGTCAAGGGGCAGGAAAGTGCACCCTTCCATCAATAGGAAGAAGTGAAATGTTATAAGGTAAAGATCAAGACGGATTCATATTTGTGGTCAACTATGCTGTCTATCATCATCTGGCTGTATTTGAGAGTTAATCTGATTGTGTTTCCAAGTATATGGCCAAGGTTCTACTTGATTTGAAGAGAAATGTTTTGGCAAAGTTTAAACAAGTCCACAGAGGTTTTGATAAAGGAGCTCCCAATCCTAAAATATAATTAGTTTCTTTTCCTCTACCTTCACATTAAAGACTATTCAAAATGTCCTTTCATAGTAACAAGGCAGCAGATCTAGCAGGCATTTCAGTACCTGTCTGTGTTGAATGGGAAAGTCTTTGCATCAGATTCCACTGAGTGGGATGCCTCTGGCTTTTAATTGAATCTGGGTCCTGTCCTGCTATTTTTTTTAATCAAATATACCTACTCTGTTGGAAGAGAAAATTGAGACGGAAGGAAAGGGAGCAATAGTTCTTTAAAATGGGTTTTCATAGTTCAACTTTACTTTTTTAAGGTTTCATATTAATTCAACTATCATGTCATCTTAAATAGAAAAAAAATTTATCCATAAAGTGAGGTTTCCTTTTGCCAGAGGGAGGCAAGAGTAGAAACAGAACAATTTGTAATGATTGTTTTTTAAACTTAAGAGACGTATATTTGGACATATACATAATATGCAAATATATACCATGATGTTCAGGAGAAAAAAAACTTCGAAATTATATGTATATTGTACATATAATCATATGTATATTGTACATATAATTATGGAGTTTTTCAATTAAGAAATAGAAAATCACACTCCTAGAAAGCATTCAATTTAAACCAATTATGTACTATAGTATGTCTAGTTTCTTAAAGTACTTTTACTTGTTAATATGCTACCATTAGTCCTTAAGCATGTAATTAATATTCTACTAGCAGCTTAATGTTATTTGGCATTTGTTACTAATGAATAGATGTTTAATTAAAGTCAAGTTATTCCATGGCAAGCACACAGCTGACATTTTCTAATTTCTCTACGAATAGACTTAGCTTTCCAAACCCTACCAGGAGCCTTTAATCTTTATTGTGACAGCCATTAAATTTATACCATATATGGTAAATGGCATTATAGCTTATTTTATTAGCAGTATTTTTGTTGTATAAGTAAAATGTTTCAAATATTAAATATTTTACATTATAAATTATTTCTTTTAACCCTGAGAAGTAATGAATATTGTTTGTGCTATTTTTTCTCTTAATTCATAAACCAGAGCTACCCTAAAGAAAGAAAAACTGAATTCTATAATTATAAATGAATAAAAGTATGTCAAGATTGTATCATCACTTCTAAAAACAAATTTAGAAGCTAAAATAATATACCACAGAAAAAACATTCACTTTAATCTGACACAAATAAATCTGTGAATAAATAATTCCTGAAAATGTTCTTCTCACAAAGGAGAAATATCAGTTACCTGTCAAAGGGCAGGGCTGACCTTTGTGTGGTCATAGAATTTTCATATTCTATGAGTATAACTGACATAAGTTGAAAATCTAGAGGAATAAGAATGCAGTGATTTCAAGCTTTTATGTTTATCCTTTCTTTCAATTTATTCTTCATTTCATGATGGATATTATTATTTATAAATGCCTAATATTAAGACTGACATGAAATATGAAAACTTCTTGGGTGCATAGACATTTTTAAATGAGAGTCACTATCATTACTATTTTAGTCATTACAGGAATTTGGCATCAAACGAGGCATGCTGGTTTCCTGATATATTTTACCTATTCTTTAACCCTTGTAACTTTACCTACTCTTTAACCCTTGTTACATCTGGGAACGCCACATTCCCAGATGTAACAGAATAATTATACATATATAATTTATTCTGATCAAGAAGCAAATAGAATAAAATTACAAGTCAGTCTCAAGGTGTTTTTCATTATTCCTGAATGAAAATTAGAAACATCATGATGTATTCCACAAATAGGCATGGTTACAATGTGTCAATTAAAGATAAATTTAAAAATTTAAAGGATTTAATAAGTTCTATTTTTAAAGTCTGAACTTTCCCCCATCTTCAAAAAACCACACCCAAAAAACAACAAAATTCTTCCAGTTCTAAAACTTAAAAGAAATGGGTCGGGAAGAGGATATGTAACTCTGAAAGCATTAGTAGATCTTCTAAAATGAGTTGTCCTTGAAAATACTTTCTTCTGGCTTTTGTACAGTGTTATTATCTCTTGTAGTCCTAACTGACTTGTTTATGATCACACTATGATAATTTTCAAGTTCTAGATAGTTTTTCTCAGAATTTACTTTAGTATCTACCATTTTTTACATTTTGATGCATCAGTTAAACATTGTATCATCCTACTGCATGCCAAAAGTGGTAATCATTAAGGACATTGCACAAAGTCCGTTGTAAGAGATTAAAAGCACAAAACATTAATATGTATTTGTTATCTATATATCATGTAAAAATTTCTTTATATATATAGAAAATAATAAGTGAGTGGAGCTATCTGGATTTTTACCAAGGACATTTTAATAAGAAAGAAAGTTTTGAGGGTGGATTTTCAAGATAGGTGCAAGAAACGACATAGAAAACCCTTCATTATTTAGTGCAGCACACATTCACATAAATACTCACAAATAACTTTTTCTGCATTATTTTGATATTTTTGAAAGTAAATAATTTCTTTTCCATATCTTATTAAACTATAATCCAAAGTATTAAAATTCATTTTAAAATAGCCAAACAATATAAAGAAAGGAATACTTTTTCTTGCATCAATTACTATTGGATTTTTAAAAACATAACCCCCTGCAGGACCATGTAACTTCAATCCAGGATAAGACATGTGTGTGTGTGTGTGTGTGTATGCAGGTGGTTGTGCATGTGTGCATATGGTGTACATGTGTATGTACTTAGCAAGGGTATGTTTATACATATCAGAATAGTCCCTAAAAGGATGTGGGATAATAGGCAACTGAACTAGTGAACTAGGGCAGTCTCACCAAAGACAAGTGCCCTGAAGAAAACTTTATACATCCTCATCCTTTAAATGATCTTTGGAATACCATTAAAGACAAAAAGATAATATTGAGCTATAATAATGTTCACAATAAAAGCCCCAATAGTTCTCTTATAGAGTCAGAATTATATATATTGTTTCTGGGGATAGATATCTGTTTTCATATCATAGAACTCATTACGTGATTTCAAACGAATGTTCTTTATAGTCATTTAAATGCATGAAAAGCAAATTCATACCTCTAGGTAGATGTTACAAATCTTGAGACATGATGAAAATGCCAATAATTTTCTCTCACACAATGATAATAAGGGAAAAAAGATGATTCTTGGAAGATAAGTGCCACTTTGGCACATAAGTTTAACTTGGGCGCCAGAAAGCAAAAGAAAATATCTACAACATTCTATTAAAATATCTACTTTTCCCACCAATCTTCAGGAATGCATATTTTTGTCTTAAGTAGTCTGTATTCTTCTGTCTTCGTTTTATGTATTTGTCTAATATGATCAAGGTCAATTGCCACCTGCACAACATGATATAGTTATCAATAAGTTTTTGGAGCCTGGTGTAGCAAAGGCACTGGCAGTTTGGGGAGTAGAGTTCCTATGAAGAACGCCACATTCCCAGATGGCTAAGAGCATTTGAAACATGTGTCCACATTCAGCAGAATTTTAGACCTATTAAAGTTTTCAAAGGACTGCTGTAAAAGTATTTGCTTTAAATCATGTAGAAATACTGCAAGTCTGTGCAAATCATTTCTCTATGAAAGAGATACGTTATAGTGATAGTGTAAATAAAATGGAAAATTTTTAAGACAGTTTTTTACATAGTTTTCCACAGTATCACAGTTTACACCATTTTAGATATTATTTAAGTCTCCTCCAAACAGGTTAGCAAACTCATAATCCCTTGAAGTATTGTCCTCTAGCCAGCAAAGTTAAATACTTCACCTTCACACACGATGAATATTATGCTTAAAAGTCGACTCAGAAAGCATTTCAATGACAAAGATTTACCCAGTGTCTTCTCCAGTTAAAATGGTGTCTGCTTGTTATAAACATTGCATTGTATAATCCTTAAAATCTTTCTCTCTCCCTCCTTCCTCTCCCCTTTCTTTCTCTCTGTTTTCTTTTCTCTCTCTCTTCCTCTCTCCTCTCTTCTTTTCTTTCTCACTTTTTAAAATATTAACTAACACAAAACAACTATCACTACTCTAGTTGTTCCCAAAGTATAGCTTTCTGAATGTTTGAGTTAAGGAGTCATGTAGAATCAGGCTTAACAAGATTTAATGAAGGGAAAAGTATTATTTTCTCTAAGACTAGATTTTGTAAAGTTACTTTTCCATATATACTTCTAATCATATTCTTATGTTTTATTAAAAAAGAACATTCTTCCAGAAAAAAAGTCCAAGATTTTCCAGGAAAGGAGTTCTTACAGTATATTGTAATTCTACTGTCATTTTAAATTTCTAAAATAATATCTTGCTAACTTCTTAACAAGGGACAGGCATTTATTAAAAAAGAGTTCTGGATATATGCTTCACACAAAGAGATTGAGATTTACTTCCGATATTTAGAAAGTGGCAGAGCAATGTAAATAAAATATGCCTATGAACTTAGTGTTTTGCTAAAAAGTTTTTGCCAAAGATGCTAAAGTTAATGTTCCATGTGAGGCTGTATTGGAACTTTTCACATGTTGGAGTGGTGAGAAACCACAGATCAGAGGTTTTCCTCACTATTACATTCTGGGCTACCATTTTATAGCAAACATTTGGTAATGTTCTTTTGCACGGAAGTTCAAAAAGGTATATGTCTTCAGTTTTATGTAATGAGGAAGAAAAAGAATGCAATATATATTGCAATAATATATACTCATATGTAAATATTTGTCATCATAGTGAATGTGGATGGCAGTGGCACTTCACTGACTTCACAGTTTCATAAATCTGCTTTAATTATTTGTGGTGTGGTCTAGAAATTGGAATTTTACAGCTTTCCAGATGATTGTGATGTACAACTAACGCTGAAACCACTGGCAAAATATACGTAGAATTTACTTGAACGTGAGAGCCACAAAAACAACTCGTACAGTTTAGAGTTTATTGATGACCCTAATGAGATAAGTTTTGCTATATCAATGATACATTGATCTAAAATGATGAACATCTTTCAAAGATATTTTTTGGAAATCTTCCCTTGATTTATTTGACAATACGTATCTGCATGTTAAAACTGTTCAATAAAGTCTATATGTTTATATGTAAAAATATGTGGGTTTTTTTCCTTTTTTTCTTTTTTCCAACAGTCTCACTCTGTCACCCAGGATGGAGTGCAGTGGTGTGAGTTCAGCTCCCTGCAACCTCCACCTCCCTGGTTCAAGCAATTCTCCTGCATCAGCCTCTCTAGCAGCTTGGATTACAGGTGCCCACTACTATGCCCAGCTACTTTTTCGTATTTTTAGTAGAAATGGAGTTTCACCATGTTGGACAGGCTGGTCTTGAACTCCTGACCTCGTGATTCACCTGCCTTGGCCTCCCAGAGTGCTGGGATTACAGGCGTGAGCCACCATGCACAGCTGTAAAAATATGTTTGATTATCATGTGATTATACACAGATGTGTCAACATAAAGCTGGCAAGAATATCAGAAAATTACAGAGGACACATTTTCCAACATGTCCAGCATTTCTGGTTTCCCTGACTATATCCCCAATTATGGAGAAAAGCAGAGATGCCTTCACACCTTTGCAAACCCTCCTTAGGTAGTGTTGTTGAGAATTATAAAGAAAATCTATAGCATTAACAGAAAATACATGTTTTTCAGGAAGTAAGTTATCTGTGAAAAACATTTCTTCAGTTACATTTTGTCTTCTTGCCCCCACTAATATAAAAGTAAGTAATATATTTGCAGTTCCTCATTTTATATGCACCTAATTTATTTTCTAGCATTTACATTGTCTGAATTAATGATGCTTTTAGGGATTCACTTTCCAGTTTAAGCTATATGATAACCACAATTTCATGTAAAATATACAGTTATATGAAAGTCTTATTTTATAGACTGCAATATGGAAGTTTCTTTGATTTTCAAATTTGCAGTTTAGATAAATCTATGCTACATCACTGACATACTTTATATGTATGTGTGTAATGTGTGCACGTATATGTATGTATATATTACACATATTTAATTTATATATAGTTAAAATATTACATATACTGTAAGAATATATATGAACACATTGCATACAATTTCAAAATTCTATATATATATATATGACAATTCCCACTTTATTTTAGCAATGATAATCTCTTCAGTAATTAACATCATGTGGTTAATTGTCTCTTCAATATGGCTGTGTTCCTAAGAAAATGTAAGAAACAGTCTGGCACTTTATGATGCACATGTGTATCCTTTCTCCATAGGTAAAGGACAAGGACTAAAATAGATTGCACACTGAGATTCTAGCTTTAAAGAAGGCATAGTGTTTAATAATTGATTCTTACTTTGGATTTGAGCCTCAACCATTGAAAATTAACTTATCAGGGAAAGAAAATATGTATATTCAAATTAAAATAACATACTTTTGTAATTAGCAGGTCGCAGTCATTTCATGTATTATTTGCTTATTTCCTTGTACATTAGTATTGCATCATGAGTATCTTCCTGGTTTATATTTTGATTTTGTATCTACTCTCCTTTTATAAATGCAAAGTAGCCTATCAGAAGTTCCCACTTTACAAAGAAAAGATTTGTTTGAAATTACTCACAAATAGTTTAAACAAGCTAATATGCTGGTTGGTCGATAGGTTGCTTAGTTTGCTGTTGCCTTATTTTTCTTCTGCTTAGTGCACTATTCATGATGTATGCTAAATGCTAACCTATTTAAGAGATTTGATTAAGCAATTTTTGTTTGGAAGTTAAGTTTTGATCAAAAAACTGAACTTAGAGATTGAAAAACTTAATTCTGTCAAAATGAAAATGACTTTTTTTTGAGGGGGTGGGGAAGGGGAAGGACCAGGCCTTGAAGTCAGACAGACAAACTCAAACTCTGACTCAGGAATCTTGACAAGTTTTGTAGCAACTTATTCCTCATTTCCTCACCAGTGAATCAGGAATAATATCTGCTTTGTGGACTTTTTGTGAGATTAGGGATAATTGAATGATCTTATACTTGTTCAATTCTCAAAAATGATAGCTGTTAATATGATGTTAATATGCATCATTAATAGCTGTTAATATGCATCGTTAATAGTATGTTTTACGAGAATGTACACATAAGCTCTAAAATTGCTATTTGAATATGAAAACTTATGGTTTGTGAATTTATGTCTATGTATATTTTGTTTAGCTAATAATCCTTATTACAATTAAGTTTATAGATTTGTATCTCTATTTATTTTTCTTATCCTGTTACCCTTCCTAGAAGTATAATCTTATGGTTATTTAAAATAATGTATTATATAGAATACCACTATTTTAAAAATAATTCTTGGACAAATCATTGAGATCTGAAAGTATTCTTTAAACATTATTCAACCTTCATTCATATAATATAAATTATATTCATATAATATAAATTGGAAAATTTTACCAATTTACATAGCTAAATGTTTATATTTTGTTATTAAACAACTACATATTGAGCATTTATATATGAAGAGTTTCACTCTAAAAATTTTTATATAAATTGGGAGGTAGCTATTGAACAGCCAATAACAAAATTATTTCGTTGGAACTAGGTAAATGCTAAGAAAGTAATGCAGAATGCTATTAGAACTTTATAATAGAAGATCTGACAATTTGGGGAGTATAGATAGGCTTTTTTGAGAACAGTGTTTATGAATTGAGCTCTGAATAATTCATAGGAATCGATGAGGTGAAATGTGACTGTCTTGAGAGGGGAAGTTCTAGGCAGAGGGAAAAGATGGACTTGAGGTAGAAAAATGAAAAGATTGAAGAGTTTCAAGGTATTGTAGTTGAGGAGCAGAGTGAAGTCTAGAGTTTACGAGAAGGGATTGTTGATTTTTCAGGCAGAGGAAATGTAGACTCTTGTAATATTAGGGATTTCTTTTTTCTTTATCTCCATTGCAATGCTGAGCATTGGATTATTTTAGGCAGGAAGATGAGGAATCAATGAAAACTGAAAGGATATTTTAGGTATAGTCAGAAGTAGAAAGATACCAGAAATATTTAAAAATAAAGTTGATAGGTTTTAATGAGCGAAAAAAAAAAAATTGGTGAGCTGACAAAGAGAGAAACACACTTGTGAAAAGCCGGTCTATACACTAAGGTTCTGTCTACTACTCCCTAGGTGTGAACCATCCCTTGGGTGTAGAGCTACATCCATAGGTGCTATGATCTCCCTTCAGATGAAAAACCCAGGAGAAAGCCCCAAGCATGTTCTGGAAACAGGTTCCAGGCTATCTGGACAGCTGGTAGCTGAAGCATGGTCTGAAAGTGGGTTTATGGCAGGTCCTCCGGGGCATTTGCCTTTAGCCCACAGATGCTTTGCCCTGTGATGGGTGCAGAGCCACACAAAGCACCCCAACGTGAGGTGCATTAAAGCATGGTGCAAGTGGGGTTCTACTTTCATCTGGGCTATTTTAGTCATTCTTTGATAGAAAAGTGATATCACACTGTGGGTTTGTATGACATTCCACAGAAGAGATTGAGACATTTTCCAGGTTCATTGGTCTTTTTGATATTCTCCTTTGAGAAGTAGCTATTCAAGGTTTTGCACTTTTTTTTTTCTAAGGGAATGCCTGATTTTTAATGAAATTATGCAAGTTTTTAATATATTCTGGATATAAGTCCTTGGTTGGTTATTAAAAATACCTTTTTCCACTCTGTGGCTTTTTTTATTCTCTTAATGGTGCCATTTTAATGCAATCCAATTTAATGCAATTTGGAGCAACCGAGGGATTATCAGCTCTCACTAGCGTTTTTCTCAACAAAATTTTGAAAGATCCTTTTACTTATGAAATTGTATTTCTTTTCATATGGTTATTGAGAGCTTGCTTTTGATTTACCTTTGATACAAAAAGATCATATGGAAATTACATGCCTTAGATGAACACTATTTGAACAATCAAGTTTAACATATTCCTCCACCAGCTTTTTCCAGCAATTCCTCCATATGGTGTTGAATTGCTCTGAGTTTCTCTTAGGTGATAATGATTCCACTTGTATCCATGTACACTGCTTGCCAGTCTCAGCCTATGAATACCACATTCCTCTTCCACACATCACACACACATATTGATTTATGCATGTTTATACACTCAAACACATGCTCACATCCACACAAACTCAAGCACACACTCATGCTCATACACAACCTCATGCTCACTCACACACGTCAACACACTCATACATATACATATACTCACACTTTCAAAAATATATGCACATATAATTTTTCCCTCATTTAGATCCACTGAGGGATGATTGACTCTTGGTAATATTTTTCTCTTAACAAAATTTTGAAAGATCCCTTTACTTATAAAATCATACTAATTTTGAAAGTTGTTTCCATATAAAAATCTTTCCCATCACCCACTCTCTTGTTTATGCTGACATTGTCAGAGAAGTCATTATGACCAAAGAATTGGCTCTTTTTAAAAATATCCTTGCTCAGAGGCACAGAATATTATTTGGACGTTAACTGGAAGTTGAGACAACTCTTACATTTTCAATGTGTTAGAAATGGGTAAAATTTAATTCTGAAGGCCATTCAAGTTATATTATGGGTTAGATTACTTTCTGACCTGTCCTGTCTGGGAATTGAATAACATTTTGAAACATGTTTTATAAAGAAAAATGAGTCATAATTTCCAAAAAAGTAAATTAAAAGTAGACCATTTAATATAGAAATATATCTGTCCAAACATAAACTATGGTCTCAGAAGTATTCATTAAATAGTTAGTAAGCTGACTGTTTTGTCATCCAACCTGGATATTAAGTGTCAAGGTGGTATTTAAATTGCAAACAACCATTTCTTATGAGTCCAAATCATGATGAAGGGAAGTAATGATGCAGAAGGTGAAAGGGATATGAAAACATGGCATACGCTTTCTGAACTTGAGAAAAGACAGATTCCAATTTCCCACTCTTAAGATATCCGCTGTGTTCGTATCTCTGCATGGCCTCTTGAATTTACTATACGGATTTCATGACAGGTGTAAACTGCAAGGTTAAACAGGGGCAACAATTTGGCCTGTATTTCGTGGTAGATTGTTCCTAGAATGTTTGCCTTTGTTCTGTTGTTTGCCTCTGGTTAAGAGCTGGGCCTTTGAGGTTCACCAAGATATGCTCTGGAGTCTGTTGTCCTTCCAACTTATCACCTGACAGCACTGATTGTACAGTGTAATTATAAGTCAAAGGTAGCTTTTGGGATATGTGCTCTAATGAAGGAACCATCTAAAATTAGGACTTAAATAATAAAGGGTTCAGGGACATGGAGGCTGGTATTTGTTGCACATTTTAATTGCAGAACTTTACAGCTAATTGGAGGCTAACTAAACCCTTTGGACACGTTTCAAGTCATGTCAGTGGGTTTTTTTTTTTTTTTTTTCTCCCCAAGGAAACTGATAGGACATACAGCTTAGTGCTGCTTTTTTCTATCTTAATTACTACATTGAATTGTGCTAATATACATTTACTTTGGAGACGTGTTTGTAACCAGGCAAACATTGTTGGCATTTGTTTTCACTCTATGAGCATCAGACTGTAATTCAACATTTTAAAATAAGTTTTGATTTAAAGGTAAATTCAAAATATTTTAAAATATTCAAATATTTAAAAATATTTTAAAAGAAGTAAAATACTATTTAAGTATGCACTTGGTTCAAAATTACAGAATATTGACACTATTTTAAAATCTATGAATTAAAACTCACAAGTTACTTCAAAGATTATATTTGCGTTTTTTCAGGTTTCAGTTGATTCTAAGCCATGATATAATAAATTCAGCTTATAAACACATACTCCAGAAAGACTGCACAAAATTTTAAGTAATACAGATAAGAAATAAAGGAATAAATAAGAAAGCTAAAAAAAAAAAAAAAAAAAAAAAAAAAACCAGTTTAACTCGCAGGAGCATTGCATATCTATCTACAAAATAGAGTTTCAATGAAGAAATTGTATGAGTTTCTTTTGCCACAGTTGAAATTTCTGAGGCATTTTGTAAAATATTTTGCAAAGCAGATCACTAAACTTTATGAGTTTGATGCATGTAAAACAAAAGCAACAGATTTTCTTGGGTGAAAACTTTAATTATAAGATTAATTTTTATTTTAGGATTGAAGGCTATTTTAGACTGATTTTGTGTAAAAATGTTCAAAAATTTTAATTCATAAGTGTTTTTCACTTCTAATACTTTGTGTCCATTGTAAAAGAAAGATGTTTTAGCTTTGAATTTGAGTAAGATAATTGTTGAACTGAATGAGGTCATCATTCTTGATATAGTTAGCTAGTGTAGAATCGTGACATTTCATTGGCAATGTCACAAAGGCAAGGGACTTAAAACTGTGCCTTTCCTTTTTTTGCTTAGTTCTTTGTGCCACCTTGCTTGGAGGTAGGCAAGCAATGACTTTCCTTTCAGAAGCCATAAATCCTGAGAATCTGGCATTATAACCATTACTTTTTCTAAGCCCCTAATTCTCTTTCTTCACTTCCAAAGAGTGACAAGAAGGAAGTTACACATGAAATTAAGGTCTATAAACACACCAATTCTTACCTTATGAGGCTATCTTATCTTCTGTTATTAATTATATTAAACATTATATTTTAGCAATGTTTTAAAATAGAACGAAATCATGATCTTATAACAGTTAGGTATAAGCAGAACAGGTTATTAAGAAAGATTAAGCTCTAATTGTTTTTAAAACCACCTGAAAATTCCATTATGGGCTCAATCGAAATTAATGCTGATCCATTTCTAATCATCTTAGTCATTAAATTAATACAAGCAAAATAGCTACAACAAAAATGGAAATATGGAAAGAAAATTATTTCAGAAAAAATGATATACCAGTGATCAAATACCATCTCATGTGTTTGAAAAATTGTTTAGTCACTACTCTTTGACTACTTCATCTAAAGAAAAAAAAATGTCTTTAAAAAAAAACACCACGTGGACTTGAACATTCTAATGAGGTGATAATGTAAAGCTTCTGGCTGAAAGTACCCACTCCACATATGTGAGTGCCTTTTTCTCTTCTAGATAATATAGTAGATATTCTGTAATAAAGGAAATAACTTCAGACACAAGAGGATATTTGAGAAGTTCATTTTTGTGAGCCATTTTTCTTAAGACCATACCTTAAAAAATTGTTCATAAAAGGCCACATAATATCCTTTACTTTTAAATTTCTCCAGTCAAGGATTACTCCCACTTCAGTGGCTAACAGCCTTTGTGAGTCTCCTTGTACACAGATGAATCCTCTCGTGCTAAATTTCTCTAGTCTCTCCACAATTGATTTAGAGAAAAGATGCCATCATTTTCTGCTCAAAAACACTTGGCACATTTAAAAAAATATTATTCGAACACTTCTAAGCTATCTACAATTCTAGTTCAACGATATTTTTAAAAATCAGAGAATAACAGTTTCAGGAAAAACTAAAACTAAAACTAAAACTTGGCGTCCGTCCTGATTTCAAAGATTTCTAAATATCTGTGATATTTTATACCAGAGCCCAAGTCTAGAGAAGGAAAATGAGGTGTACACACACACACGCATGCACGCACACACTTAAAAGTTATAGGTGGTGATGGCTTCCCAGTGCCAACATAACTAAATAAAAAGTAAGAAAAAAATCACTTTGACATTTTGGATATTTTGTTTGCTGAACAGAAATGTAACATAAAGAGATGGACATATCAATTTTTTAATCAAACAGATCTGGGTTTGATTTTTGGCTTTTTTATATTTAGAAATATGTCTCACATTGCCTACTTAAGAGTATTACTCATAGAATTACATGGGACTCTGTAAAATTGACTACCAGATACCCAAATAGCGGACAATTTATCCCGGTCTTCTGGGTACTGTGCTTCTGATCACTGGGAGCTGAAGTTGTGGTCCCTTTTTTCTTTGCTTTATTTTGATTCAATATACAATCATCTGACAAAAGAGATCCTTTGTTTTTCTTGCATTTGAAGTGGTTTGTGGGCAATAGAGGGCAGGAGCTTCCTGTTTCAGAGCTTGCTTGGGAGCAAAGAGGTGTTGGATTGGGGAAATCTCACTGCTCTCCTTACAATGTGGGAGGGCCTACAGAATAATACATTGCTTTCCTTCTTTTCCATCCTTCTGACTTCTATACCTCTACAACTGCCACCTCTAAATAATCAAACTCATCATTTCTAATAGTGTATTATAGGCATTTTTGTGCCTATTTGTTTATTTTTAATTGAATATATATTTGTTTAAGAGTTTGTGTTTTTGATAAAGGACAACTTACTTTTGCCTATAAAAAGCTATTTCCTCTTAAAATTTCCTACTCAATTTAAAATAATATAGTTGGCTACTTAACATTTTGTGTTTTAAGGGATGGTACACTATTTCTTTGCCTGCCCAAAGTTAGTCTCTATATTGCATGTCAGTATAGTTCCTACTTTTAATCTTTTCCTTCTGCTAACAAAAATATGATGAGCATAGCTCTACCTTAAAAATTCTGTACCTATTCTTAATAATATGTCTAACTAGGTCATATTATTTAAATTACATATTTAATTTTTTCAGTAGTTATAAGTTCCAAATAAAGACACTTATGTTTTAAGAGAAATATTAAAATTATTGCAAAATATTCCTATTTTGCTGAAAGAAAATAAGTGTTCTAAAGTCATACAAAACATTTTCATTTCTTTCTTTCTTTCTTTCTTTGTTTTTGAGATGGAGTCTCGCTCTGTCTCCCAGGCTGGAGTGCAGTGGCGCGATCTCAGCTCACTCCAACCTCTGCCTCCCGGGTTCACACTATTCTCCTCCCTCAGCCTCCTGAGTAGCTGGGACTACAGGAGCCCACCAGCATGCTTGGCTAATTTTTTGTATTTTTATAGAGTCGTGGTTTCACCGTGTTAACCAGGATGGACTCGATCTCCTGACCTCGTGATCTACTCGCCTCAGCCTCCCAAAGTGAAAATATTTTCTATGTATATAACCAAAGTGATATTTTATAATGCAGGCTTTTCTATACACTCACTGTCATTTATTTAAAACTGTAATTTAAAATCCATGATTGGGCACTGGTTGAGTTGAATGCCAAGAAATGTCAAACAATCTCTCATAGTGCTTAAAACTGCATTTAATTTTATGTGGGACATTTTGATAATCCCCAAGGAGCTTTGATTCTTCCCCTGATATTAGTATTTTGGAACCAAATATGAGTGCATTCTTTACTGTGCATTGGAAATCAAATATGAGTGCATTCTTTACTGTGCATTGGAATCAAATATGAGTGTATTCTTTACTGTGCATTGGAATCAAATATGAGTGCATTCTTTACTGTGCATTGGAATCAAATATGAGTGTATTCTTTACTGTGAATTCTTAGAGTTACTTTAAATTCACCCTGCATGAATTAGTTACTTTTACGGTTCTTGCTCTTCTCAGTGTTTTGTAACTCATGCACCCCTCTGTTGTTTCCTCCAGGAGACAGACAATCCCTCTTAGTCCTGCAACTTTCTTTTCAAAAGCTCATCAATATGTTAAGCAACAGATTAAAATCCATCTCTATGGGGCATTCTTTCCTGATCCACTGAAATTACAGCCACATCCAGAAGTGATTTCTCTGTCCTTTAAACTCATAACATTGTATTGAGTGTTTCCCTTAATGATATTTATCATGTTTATAATATTTTCAAACTGTCCTTCAGCCCTTAATGCGCCATTTCTTATTTAACACATTTCTTACCCAGTGCTTTGGCTTCATATGTTGTCAAGAACCGTTGGTTGTAATAAATCATAATAGGATTAAAACACAGATTTTAAGGCATTTGAAAACTTTTTGGTAAATATTTATTAATCATTTTCTACATCAATACACACAAGTGTACATCAATTATCTTTACTTAGTATGCAAAATCATTTAATAGCAGATAAACTATGAGATGATCATAAGACTCTTAATAAGTCAAAAAATAACAGATGCTAGCGAGGTTGTGGAGAGCAAGGAACACTTACACACTGTGGCAGAAGTGTAAATTAGTTCAGCCATTGTGGAAGACAGTGTGGCAATTCTTCAAAGACCTAAAAGAAACAATATGATTTGACCCAGTATCCCATTTCTGGGAAGATACCCAAAAGAATATAAATCATTCTATTACAAAGACACATGCAGTGCTATTCACAACATCAAAGACATGGAATCAACCTAAATGTCCATCCACAATAGACTGGATAAAGAAAATGTGGTACATATATACCATGGGATACTATGTGGCCATAGAAGGAAACAAGATTGCATCTTTGCAGGGAGATGGATGGAGCTGGAGGTCATTATCCTCAGCAAACTAATGCAGGAACAGAAAACCAAATACCACATGTTCTCACTTATAAGTTGGAGCTAAATGATGAGACCACATGGACACAGGGAGGGAACACACACACTGGGGCCTTTAGGAGGTTGGAGGGTAAGAGAGGGGGTAGAAGGATGGAAAGGAAAAATAACTAATGCATGCTAGGCTTAATACCTGGGTGATGAAATAATCTGTACAACAAACCCCCATGACACAAGTTTACCTACGTAACAAACCTCAACATGCACCCTCAAACTTAAAAGTTTAAAAAAAATGCTTTATCATCAGATTTAGATAATTATAAAGAAGAGAGATTATCCCACATCTTATTTGCTATGTAGAATATTCCAAATAAACTGACATATGGCTTAGAAATCTGAGGACAGATAAAGTGATACCATATTAACATTTTCAGTCCAGAACCTACAGCCTAAAATTTATAGACTCTAAGTCAAGCCAAAAATTCCTGGGAAAGTTTTACAGATTTAACGTAATGAAAAATTAAGTTGACTGTAAAATTAAACTGTATATTTGATCAAGATCTACTGACAAAGAGGAAGAAGGATAGAAGCTGAGACACAAAAAACAATTCTGATATGTAAATTTTTGCTTTTGAGATTCTGCGCAGCAGAGTTTCAGACAAATACTAAATCAGATAACTCCAATAGGGCACTCCAGCACTGAGAAATTATTATAGATAGTACAAAAATAGATGGCTGGGCAAGGTGGCTCACTCCTATAATCCCAGCACTTTGGAAGGCCGAGGCGGGTAGATCATTTGAAGTCAGGAGTTCAAGACCAGCTTGGCCAACATGGTGAAACCCAATCTCTACAAAAAATACAAAAATTAGCTGAGTGTGGTGGCACATGCCTGTAATCCCAGCTACTCTGGAGGCTGATGTAGGAGAATCGCTTGAATCTGGGAGACGGAGGTTGCAGTGAGCTGAAATCCTGTCACTGCACTCCAACCTGGGAGATAGATACTCCATTGCAAAAAACAACAACAACAAAACAACAACAAAAGTAGAAACTGAGTTTTCATTTACACAAAAACAACTAGAAATTTTATAATATTTTGTTTTAGAACAAAAAGTTCTATCATTTAAATGAAAAAAGAGGCAAGATTAATGTTGTTTCAGCTGGCAAATGTAATAGTCATTTTATCCATGTGTGTTACCATATATTAAATATTCACAACACAAATCACACTCTGGGACTTCAAAAGAGGTAAAAAATTAAATTTAATTATATTTCAAAATAGTTTACACATTTTAGTAGGACAGACAGTGTTATGGGTTTTCAAACCCGTAGTCAACACCGACAAGCTATGGGCACAGTGAAGAGCCAACTTGATATTTCTGTGTAATTATGTCAATGAATTATGTATATCAATTATTTTTAAAAGTTACAGGGCTAGAATTGAAGCCTGTGGAGTGAAGGAAAAATATATCAAAATATATCAGCTTGAATATTAACCTACTTTCATGAAAGTAACAGATTGTTTCTAGGCCAATTCCTTAAGTAGGTGATAGCACCAGTTCAACTCGAGAAGTATCACACTGTGTGATGACAGCTCTCACAAGTGCTCTGTGTGCCTTTCTCCTGAAAAAGCTACATAAACATATAAAATTATTACAGTTTCTGCTAATTGCTCAAGCTTTCAAAAATCAATTTATTACTAGTATGCTGATATTTTTCAGCTGTGTCTTAGGCATGTTTCATGATGTATTAGGTTATCTGGCAAGTAGAAGTGTGTATCTTCTCTGTTCACCAGAAGTTTTAACTGAAGCATGAGGCATTGAATATTACAGCTCTCACTCATTTATAAAATAATGCCAGTGGAACGCTGGGAGGAAATCTGGAAAACGTGTATCTTTTTTTTTCTGCACTCTTTAAATTTTGATTTACTTTATTAAAAATTTAATTAGTATTAAGTAAATGTTTTAAATGATAGAAATATTCGGTTAATAAAAATGTCACCATAATCAAAAAGAAATATTTATGTAATTTCCTACATTTGCTCAATGGAGATATACTAGTTACCTATCTTATAACTGTGTTATTGTCTCTTCCAAAGGGAATATAAATGGGTCTTGGGTGTAGAGTTAGATAAAAAGGTTGAGGTTGGTGAAATAAGATTAGCTATATCTTGTAAACGATAAAACTCAAAGCATAAGAACCGAGAAGGTACCAACAGATTCACATAGTATCTACTTATCTATCTGTCTATCTATCTTTATATTTAGAGAACAAAAGGAACATATGCTTTGTTACTTGGGATTACCTTTATTTTGAAAAGGTACTTATTTATAAGCCAACAATGTCATTGTTCCATAGTTTACATTTGATCCATCATGGCCTCTTTATAGTTTCATGTTTATTGGTTGATTTGAACCTTCTACCTGCTCCCCTTGTACTGTTAGTTTAGAGGGAGTAACAGACCTGCAGTTACTAGCCCCCAGGTCCTGCACCGTGGTTTGCCTGGAGTGCACCCTGCCTGCACTGCACCCTGCCTGCACCATTGGAAGAAGTCCCTTTATCAGTCACTCTTCAAATGACCTAAACCGAGGATGCCGCTTGTTTCCTTCCAGGATGCTCAAGGACGCAGGGAATCATCAGAGGCTTTCCCTCGGAGGGGTGACTTCATCTGACATATAAACACTTCTGCTGTTGTGCTGAGAATAGATGGGGGAGTGGATTGAAGGATCAAAGGTTTAACTACATTAGTTAGGAGGCTGTTACCATATCCTGGAGTCACTTAGACAGCATAACTGCAGAGGTCATGAGATATTGTCAGATTCTGGGTATTTATTTGCGAGAGCTGCAACAGGGTTTTTTAAAAAATGTAGAGGTAAGGAGTGTGGAAAAAATACAATCAGTGAGGACACCAAAATTTTTTTATCTGAGAACATGGAGGCATCCAATTTCAAGCAGTTGGAATGGGTGAAATTATAAAAGCTAGGTTTGAGTACAAAATTTTGAGCTAACTATAAGACATAGTATGTTGGAAATGACTCTATTACATTCAAGAAGAGATTCTATGTATCACATTCCTGTCCGAATAGTCAACCGCTGAAACATAAGGAAAAATACACATGAAATATGTTGATTAGTAATAGAAGAGGTGACATCTGTACTCTAATGATGACTTCTCCCATTTTTAAAAGAGGTGCAAGCATATAGAGTAGCCGTAAGTTATCTATTAAATTGAGTAGATTGCATATAAAATTGATAAAACGAAACTAATAATTTTCTGTTGGCCTTAGCCCTGACATACTCTCAATATTTAAATAGTGCTATGACAGAATATTCATGATGAATTTTTGTGTGATTTTTCATTATTAACAGTAAGAATTAAATTTTAACTCCTCTGAGATTTTAGAAACATCTGTGTTAACTTTTCTACATTGCTTGCTTTTGAACTCACACAAGAGGCAACCACAGGAGCATTCTGAACATTAAAACATTCAGAATGGCATGTCACCCAGCACTGTAGGGACAGCATATTTCAAAGGAATTACACTGAATGAAAAAAGCCAATTTCATAAGGAAATTCTTATGATTGAATTTATGTAGCATTTCTGAAGTGACAAGATTATATTTCTGGAGAACAGATTAACAGCTGCCAGGGTTTAGAAAATGGGGCCCTCCGTTCTACCTCTCTTTGTTGGCTTCACGGTCTTAGGCTCATTTTCTTCCACATAATGGGCAGCATGACTACTGATATCTTTGTAGTGGCACCGTTCACAATTTCAACACCAGAGAAATTATCCTTTCCCTTGGTGCTTAACAAAGATTTACCACTACAATGGCCCCATGTGAGTCACAGTTGCGCATCGCAACTAGTTAAGTTTGGCTTCCAGAAAGATGACGGTTGACAGTACCGTCTAGAACCATATGTTTAACATACGGGTAAGATCCTGGGCCAAAGATTCTTTTTCTAAGACTACAGAGAAATGCTGGGCAGGGAAAATAATAGAAGCAATATGTGAGCATTTATTTCACTTCGTGTTTATAAGTGTAAAATCTAGAGTCAGATTAGCTTCCTCCCTGCCCAAGAGCCCTGGTTTCAGTGCTTCCCATCAAAGTGAGCTTGGGTCAATTAATTACATTCTCTGCCTCAAAATTTATTATTCTAAAATTGAAATAGGGATAGAGTTTCTAGGAACATTGTATGAGATGGGAAATATGTGTAAACCACATTGAATGGTGCCTGGTACTCATACATTGTGAAAAAATTATTAGCTTTTGTTATTATAAGCACAGCTCAAATTTGTCCTACACGCTGTTGAATACTGATTAAAATACGAATGTCCCATGCCACAATTTTATTTGCATGACTCAAACAAAAACAGAAAAAAACCCTACACACTTATTTAAGTACATGTAAAAATATTCAAATTCAATGGAATTCATATAAATGTTTACTTTTAAACAAATAGATTCTTTCTTTACTTGCCCAAGCATAAAAGATATATTAAGGGAAAATAATCTTAACTAATATCCAATAAGATAAAAAGTTCATTATGACACATTTGTAGATGAGAAACATCCAGTAAGTCAGTTTGTTATAAATTTTAAAGAGTATTAATCTATAATTATGTTATAGCAGTGATTATAAGCAATTCTATAAAATTATAAATCCAGTATGATCCAAAGTACTAAAAAATATAAATAGAAAAAACACATGATGGGAAATATTTCAAAATGTTAACTTGCTTGCTTGCTACTTTCATCTGAGGAAACAATGACATTTTCACTATACTTATATTTTATGCTTTCAAATTTTTTACAAGTATACATTATTTAATATAAAGAAATACATAAAAAATTAAATCTGAAATGTTTTCTCACAACCTACAGGATGTCAAACATTTTTATACAATTTACTAGTACTTTATTCATTCCATAATCCAGATATTTCATGAAAGACTTTTACTTCGATCATTCATTAGAGAATAATAATTATTCCAGGTATCTTATGCAGGGCAGAAATGAATACAGGGAATTGTCTAAAGAAATCATCAGGAAGGGTTTGCAGGAGCCAGCTCTTCATGACACACCAGAGAAGCCATGGCCCGAGGCTGCCACTGAAGTAGATGATAAGAAGCAGCAGCAGGGTGGGGACAACTGCTTCTTATGTCCAGAGGATGGAGAATGAGAGGATGGATGTCCGTAATTTCAATTCAAAATCAGAGAGCCACAGCCATCCCTGCTGCAACTCAGCACTCAGAGAGATGCTAAAGGGATCCTGATGTACTTTTCTGGGTCATGGAGGGAATGTTTGTTTACATTTTTCTTCCAAAAGCTTGCTATATTGCAGTTAAGTTTTACATTATTATTTTTAACAATAGCCTTTATATAAGCAAACTCATGAGTATTATTCCAGTATAGATCTATATACAGAGAAAATCACAGCATATTATAGTCAATATCAGAAATTGGAATATAATACATGTATAATAGCATGAAGATTCCATCAAGTAACTGTGTCTTAAATGACAGGAGTTAGAGCAAATTAAATATATATATATATATTGTTACATCATTGATTTAGTTCAAAAGTTAATAAATTAGCTCTTCTTTGAAATATGGTGTATTAACAATTTTTCTCAAATATTCATTTACCTTTAATATATATGTAGATTTTGTCATATTCTGCCTCTCTTTTCTGCAATTTTCTCTGTCTGTATTAGCTTCATTCTCTTCACGGAATACACCAGGAAAAACATAGGGAGCTTTTAATTTTCTCAGTATTTCAATTTTAATTTCTCAGTATTCTTCATCATTAATATCCCCATTAGACTTCTCACAGTATTCCCTTCTACTTCAGGTAGCTTTATCACATTTTGTATATTCTTAGTTTTTCCCATATATGTAGTGTCATTCTATGTATAGCGCCTTTTCCAGAAAGTAAACCTGACCCTAAGGAAGCCGAATTCTCACCTTCCGCACTAAACTTGCATGGTGTCGCATACTAATTGAAAGACTACCTGCCCTCCCTCAAAATGCAGCATTTCTTCAACACCTTCCTAACTTTGGACTGAAAGCAATATGGCGAACAGTCCACTGATTTTCGTGATTGATTTGGCTGGTTGATCAAGTGTAAAGGTGGCTGTCTCCTTCTCCCTTCATCACTTCATGTGTACACATGAGGTCAAGAGAAAGGAAAGCTTTTCTATAAACAAGTTCTGTTCCTCAGTCACTGGTCTTGACAACGTCTATCTCTTTCCAAAGCCTCCAAATATATTCTCATCAATCATGAACTGGCATAAATGCATTCCTATTTCATCTTACATATAATTTCACTGATATTTTAAATGACCTATATACCTTTATCTTCACTTTCTTCCTATGGGGAGGCACAACTCTGCTGCCTTATATTATAGTATAAGATAGGCTAATTTCAGATTTTTAATGTGATGCCTGGGAATAGCAACATTCAAAACTGATTTATTAACATCTTCCTTCAAAAGTTCCACAATAAAATTCATGGATATTCATACATACTTAAATAACTACTAAGATAAATGAACTTTTAAATACAATCATTCTTTGTATGTTTACTCATAAAAGTATTTTAGTCTACTAGCAGTTCTATCAACTGCATTTATATGTAGCATCATTGAATCTGGTTTCTAAAAATTGCTTTTGTTTCAATAACATTGTCGTTTCCATCCCATAAATAGTTGGATTATTTTCTGATACATTTTATATGACCTCATTTCAATACTGTAAACTTTTTAAGTCTAAAATACAGTTGTGTTCAGATCATTTATATAGGTCAATAACAACAAAAACGTGTATTGACTGCCTACCAGGCACTATTCTAGGTACTGATTTTATATTTATTTAAAAGTATTTTCCAGACTGTAGCAATGTTGATAAATTACTTTTATAATGTAAAATATTTGGCCGGGCGCGGTGGCTCAAGCCTGTAATCACAGCGCTTTGGGAGGCCGAGACGGGCGGATCACGAGGTCAGGAGATCGAGACCATCCTGGCTAACACGGTGAAACCCCGTCTCTACTAAAAAAATACAAAAAACTAGCCGGGCGAGGTGGCGGGCGCCTGTAGTCCCAGCTACTCGGGAGGCTGAGGCAGGAGAATGGCGTGAACCCGGGAGGCGGAGCTTGCAGTGAGCTGAGATCAGGCCACTGCACTCCAGCCTGGGTGACAGAGCGAGACTCCGTCTCAAAAAAAAAAAATATATATATATATATATATAATGTAAAATATTCTTACACTATTCTCATAGTTCCTAGGCATTATAAAAGTAGTGTCATATGTCATTATTGCATTGATTAATTTTATTTTTGCTTTACTTCTCATCTTTATGTCACTATTATAAATTAGAAATTGGCAGTTAATTGATGTCACCCTACTTTTTCACAGGAGATTTTCATTCCACTAAATAGATGCTAAATCTATACAGCCAAGAATTATTTCTACATTGTTCTATTTATTATAGCTTGTGCAGAATTTTAATTACTACACAGAATGCAGATTTTCCCAAGGGCATCCACTGTGGAAAATGTTTTAAATGTAATCACAATAAATCTTCTTATCCTTATTACTTAAAACATCCATCATTAACACTTCAGGTTTTCCTGAAATACTATTCCTTCCAAATCTCATTTTAGAAAAGTCATGCATGAAGAGAACAATAATAAATTGAGCCCCCCAAAAATTTACTTAAAAGTTATGAAGACACTTTCATAGTCTGTCACTTACCATTGTCCCTGCAAGCCAAGGACATTTTTTATTATTTTACAGTTACCTAATTTATAGTTTATAATATAGGAAAGTTCATTTATTCTCTAACTATATGAGCCTTAACTATCTTGCAGATTTTTCTTTTGATTCACCCCAGAAATTAAATACATTTCAGGGAGAATGAAGAATGAAATAGAGAAATAAAGGGAGTCTGAAAATTCAGAAAATAAAAGTATAGTTTGGGCAAAACAACTCTAACAATATTATCATGAGTCATCTGTCTTTTAAAATAACAATGATAACTCATGGTAAAGTTCTGTTTTTTTCTCATAAGGCTACTTTGAAATACAATCACAAGCAGAAATAGTAACAGAAATAAGCAGTAATGGAATGTACCCATTTTATTAAATGCTAATGACAAATATGCTTACAACGGGCAGATGTATGCTGTAAAAACAAAGTGGTTACTTTCTAAGATTATTCAATTTAAAGTTTCTGAAAGCCATCCTAACATCTATAACTGCATTAAATATTAAATTTTAAGATTTTTCCTGACTATGGAAAAGATGTGCAGAATCTATCCAGAACATGTAGTATTACAGGGTTAATGACCTTGAGTGGGAGAGCAACCAACATCCACAAGTTTGTCATTAAAGACAAATACTTTCAAGTTTTAAAAAATAAATTATTCTTCCTTTTCTTATTTATTAGCTATCTTTTGCAAAAACTACAAGTCGTCTGATGAATTAGTTAATTTATTTTAATGAGTTCTATACAATAATCTGCGAAAGACAAAACCCCATTATGCACCATGACATCCTAAGCAGAAATGATATTCTTCATGACAGCAATCTAGTAATCAAGCCTTGGAAGGCTTTAGCTTGGAAATTTGTTTGATTTCTTCTGGTTATGAACATTTTCAATTAAATATAAAGATGTTTTTGCTTCACATGGTGGTTTTAAATTGGCATTTCATCATTTTATATATTACTGGTACTGGCTCTGGGTTATTTAGCATTTATTAATAATTTCCATTTTGACCTTTCCCAAGTTTTGCTATTTATTAGGTATTTTTGCACTATTGCAGAGATGACTGAGCAGAATTGGGGAATTTTTTTTAATCCCTTTTAAAAACTCCGTACTTTAAATTATTTTTACATTGACCTTTAAAGTTGGGATATAGCTAAGATCTGAAAGTTCTATTCAAAAAACTACCCTGCTGAAACATCCGGCTACCCCAAAAGTTCAAAACAGATTGGCCAGCCAAATGCTGAAAGCAAAGAAAAACTGGAAGGGAGTGGTGAGAATGAAGAAAGGAAGGGAGAGATGTCAGGAGGCAGAAGGCTGTTTGGATATTCACCATAACTATTTAATTTGTAAATCATTACTGACAGTGAGGAGCAGGCAACATACTGGGTGTAAATAAATTCCGTTTGATGGAAAGTGATTTCTGAACACGTCTGGATATATTTGGAGAAGAGACATTTTATTTTTCCATTTCCATTAAATATTATCCATTCCCCTTTGAATGAATAATTCTATTTTCATTTAGTTAATTTCATAAAACAGTTCAACTTTGTTAGGGGTTAAAATCTGAGGGATCTTCAAGTTTTAAAGATGCAGTCACTGATTGTTTTATGTTTGATGTTTGATTCAGACTTTGAGTCCTAATGTCAGAACTCACATTATAGCTCAAAGAGTCAAAGTTGTCTGACATGACGTCAGAAATACTGTAATTACTTTACTTCAGTGGACAATAAAAGCCACAAACAGGACCAATTGCTTTGTGTTCTGCTGAATTTTAGAAAATAGTCAAGTAACACTTGTTTCCATTTGAAATTTTCCTGATTGCTAACTTTTTACCAAAGCCTTGACAACTGCAAGATACTGTTCATTACCTGTGTTTTCTAATATTCAACAGCATTTCCATTTTCTGTATTAAAGTGTCATCCAATGAAAAAGATAAAAACTCCTTTTTTAATCAGGCAACAAAATGTAGTTGATTACATACAACAAAATGGTTTCATGTTTATAGAGCTCTTTAAAATAAAAAGCCACCATTGACTGAGATAAACTATAGTGTATGTTTACACTGTGTGTAAGTAAATACATGTGTGTCAGTAAAGTTGCTTATAACATGATGGCTGATACCGAAGATTCAACTTTTGTCAAAAAGCTGTATTTTAATTTTAATCCAATTTACACTCTTTCTTCTCCTACCCTTAAATTATGAAGAATATATCTTTAGTTAAAGTTAGAAATAAGGCGTTGAACTGTGACTGATTATAAAGGCAAAACTATGAAACATACAGCCAGTAGCTTTTGGAAAACTTGTAACTATTTATTTATATTGGTCCTGGGTTTCAAAATGGAATCCTCCTCACTTTTATGGAGGATTCTGCCAGGTAGGGTGCTAGGTACTAAGGAAGACACAGATATGAATCACTTGAGTTACATGTGGCACTTCTGTTATTAAAACTGCCTCAGAGCCACAGTCATTGTTCAGCAATATTTTCTCTATTATGAAAGGATTTAATGTTGGGTATCAACTTTGGGAATATAGTGTGTGGAGGAAGGGAAGAGTCATATCTATTTCCGTGCAGTAAGTGTCATAATGATGTTAGAACTGGAATCTAATGTTCTTTGCCATCACAGTTGTGTTTTCTATTTTAGAAATAATTCACTAGGGTGAAATTCACAGAACGTAAAATTAACCATTTGAAAATGAACGATTAAGTGTCATTTAGCATGTTCACAATATGGTGCAATGACCATCTCTCTCTAGTTGAAACGTATTTCCATAACACTTAGTAAAACTCTTTTAGAAGTTTCTCCCCATCCTCCCTCTCTATACTCTAACAATGCCCAATCTGAGTTGTGTCTCCTGGGATTTATATTTCATACACATAGAATCTTACAACATGCTTCCTGTTTGTGTCTGGCTTCTTTCATGAAGCAGAATGCATTGGAGGATTTTCTGCCTAAGAACACACCTATTCATTGCTAAATAATGCTCATCCTCAAAATATTGGAGTGAACAGAACAGAAGATATTGGTTCAGATAAACCTGGGCTAAATCCTTTAATTTTTAATTATAATACTTGAAATATACTGTACATTATTCCACTTTTCTGGACCTTGTATTAATTCACACAATCTAGGAATAAATATAGGATAAATTTGAGCAATAAATGACTTAGTGTAGAATGTATAAAATTTGAGTAATAAATGACTTAGAACATAACAGGTCCTTAGCTGACATCTGTTCCATTAGCAGAATGTCTGTTGTAGCAGAAATAAAATTGTTGTATTCTCTTCATAATTCCATTATTTCATTGATATTTCCTGAAAAATGTGTGTCAATACCTATTTCTATATAAATAAGTAAATGATAATATCACTTTTTTGATTTGTCAATCTTATTATTTTGATTTCTTATCTATGAAGATACCCTTACATTTTTACTTCTTAAATTTTAGTAAAAAGTTAGATTGATGAAATTTCCCTTTTAAAAATCACATATCTGTGTTTGGTTTGCGGTCCACTTTGTCTGAATTATAATAATTTTGTTCATTCTGATTCATAAGATTTATGTTAATAGTGATAAAGTTCTTCCTTGGAAGACATTGTTTCCTAAGGACAGAAATTTTAACAAAGTAAAGCTATATTGGGTCACAAGACAGTTTCTGATTTACATAGAGATAATTATTCAGAATTACACACACAGTAAAACTGCTTTTAGCCAAGCTAAAGAAAACGTCTACTTTATAGGCTTATTACACAAAGGAGAGCAGGGTTTTCCTTTTATTAAGTGCAGACCTGATCTTTGGTGTTGAGTATGAATGTGGTCAAGTCTCAGCCTCAGTGTTATTCACCATATTCCAGAAGTAAAAACTCTAAATATAGACTGTGATAGCAAAGAACAAACTACTTAATTACCTGTCCTTATCAAATGGAGCTTGTCACTAACTATAAAGCAAGATGAGAGTTTAAAAAAAAAAAACATCAGCAACTGCTTTTTGGAAATTGTGAATAAGTCTCCCTCCCTCCCAACTCCCCCGACACCCCATGTCCAGGTATTAGTTCTCATGGTTGATTTTGTTTTTGCTGGATGCTTCCCTTGTTAAATTTTATGTGTGTTGTTTCTTTTTTCTAATCACTGCATCTATTTTAATTCATTTATTAGTTGATGACCCTTATATTTGTAGAAATTTTAGCTGTTCTATCTATATCTTCCACATGACAATTTTTTAAATAAGTTTTATCTGAAATTTGTCAGAAGCTCATGAGAAAGAAAATATCTCATTTTATACTATTGTATATGATTTTATTATTATCCTCCCTTAAGGAAGATCTCTCTCACACACATGTGTGTACACACACACACACACACACAAGCTCGGAAAGAGCAAAATCGAGATGCGTTACTGATTAGTAAACTAGAAAGTGAAACGCAATTTCTCTATTAGCATGGTTTCATACTATCAGTGCTCAAGATATCTTTTCTATAAAATGTCATTCCTCTGGGATGAATGACCGCCCATAATCCAATTATATTTCAAAGTCACAGTTTCTTTTAAAGTATTTAATAGGTTGATTTTTAAAGCTGAGGAATAGTTATGGAAAATGTTTACTGTTAGCCTTTACTCAAACTACACAGCTCGAGATTTAGTTTCTAAAATAAAAGTAACACCATGTAATTTTACTGTATAAAGTTAGTAATATAAATAAAGTATGTGATAAATCTTCCATATGTATGCTCCACATGCGCGCATATTAGAATATGTTAATTTTCTCCCCTAGAAGAATATTTTATATATTCTACATCATGCTTCGTTAAATTATGTGTAATGATAAAGCATATGTACATTTTATAAATTACACTTCAAAGGAAGATTATGCTAAAACTCAAACGTCTGCATGCTTATTATGCAGTCGTCACCTATCCAAAATGTATTTAAAGGTTAGTTTTCTAATATAATTCCACAGCTAGGAGTTTAAGGTCATCGTAATGCTAGAGTTGAAAAAAAAAAGTCTTCCAGTCTTGACAGATGCAAAGGAAAGAGAAAGGAAAAAGCTAATTTAAATCTTATATAAATACACATTAAAATAAAATAAATAGTTTGGGGGATGGTATATAAGAAACAAAATCAGTTTTGATGCACCAAGTTAGGAGAAAAAAAATTCAAAAAGAATGCAGCTGTCATTTTGAATTATAGCCAAATAATGTTCTCTTCTCACTTTGAAAAAAACTACCAAAGCAAGAAGAGTGTGATGTGAGTCTGAAATGCCGAGAATTAGAGGTGAGAATTACTAAAGTTCCATAAAAATGGGGTTATCTAACATTTTAAACCATGTGCAAAGGACTATCTTAATATCAGGACTTGAAGAAAAATACTGCTACTGTATTCTAATTTTCCTTAAATTATGGAGTCTAGATTTTAATTTCCAGGGCACTGTACAGCTGCATCCATTACGGAACCTTATTATAATTATGAGAGGAAAAAAAATGCTCTGTCAACAATTTTCTGTATGTGATGAGGCACTTATATTCTGATGTCTGGTTACCTTCTGCTTGTTAACCTCGTCGTGGAGGGCCTCTTGCAGACAGCACCAACCAAATGCAATCCACAGTAATTACTATAATTCAGCGGAGATATGTAGTCACTTGAGGCTGACCGTTTTACCCCCACAATCAACCTTCTGCAACTCAAGGAAAACACAAACATGGCCGGGCTCCGACAAATTAGGCATGAACAAATGTTTCACATTAACTGAGTTAAAGGACCTTGCTGAAAATTACAAGGGCTGCTTAGGAAAGCAACGAGTCCCCTTATGGAAGTAATAGGTCTCAAAGCAAGCAGCTTGTTAGAGATTCATCTATAGCTGCAGGATGTAGACACCTTAGTGAAAGCATCTCTGACCTGGACACTTTTAGACTCTGGGATGGGGATGGAAACACAGTCCTCTCTGGGAGATGTCATCAAAATCAGAAGCTGGAGACAGCTCTCCTGAAATGTAACTAGAAAGTACAATGCTGCTTTTGCACTATCTCAAGCAATTTTACCACAAAAAATGTGAAAGAAAACAACCCTATACTTCACTCTGAGTTTAAAATCTCTCCATCTTCCTGGCAATACCTGATTTGAATTCATAGACTGCACATTACAGGCTATGTGTGGACATTTACACCTGCAACAGGAATTATTTCCACATAATGATAAATAGGCCTGAGATATGAGTACTTCCAAATCAGTGTCTTTATGGAATATATTATTTCAATATGCATTTTCCTCTCCTCCCTCTTCATTGGGATGTGGGTTAGAGGTTCCTATTCTTCAAACATGAATGAGGCTGGGCAGCACTCCATTTACCTCTTTCTTCCCCCTGCTTTAGTGATAATGTAATTCATTGGAAATGCTGCTTCAACTATGCTTTGTAATATTTTCTAACGGCTTACTTTACTCTGAAAGAGTGCACAGATTTATTCAAGTTCATTCTGTGGTGAAAAAAAATAAAATTGAAGTTGAGAGAGCAGAATAAAAGATATGGATAACATTCCCACATAAATACATTGTTGATAAAGGGGTTTAACAGAAAAAGGAGTCAGTAGGGGCCTGGACCATGCACCACCATTATAAAATATAAGGCAAATCACCACCACCACCCTGCATTTTGCAGGTATCCATTAAGGGAATCTTTTTGTGTAAATAAATGGCCTGTAAATTCAAGCTTTTTACTTTTTATTTTTTGTAGTTTGACTTTAAAAGGTTCCTGTTTGATATCGTGTATCTTGCACTAACCATATATTTGTAATGGTGACTAAATTTTTAAAAACGGTAAAATGTAGAAAAAAAGAATTGATTATATAATTGATCACAATTTTATCAATTCCTCATTGGATATAGGTTATATAGTCTATACTTGAGAATCTCTCTTTTTTTTCTTTAGATCTGTGTACCATCTTAGGTGAGCAAAACCACCCAGTTTCTCTTCCTTCTCTCAACTGTTTGTAAAGAAAAATTCTTCATATGAAGAGATTCATGAACTGCATTGAATTTATGTGTCAAAGTTTGAATAATGTTTATAAGTATAGTTAATGTAAATACACAACATAGCTATAAGTTTAAATAAACAACCCACAACTAAACTGAGAACTATAAAATATACTAATAGTAATTTATTATTAGAAATCAAACATAAGAGTAATTAAAAATTGTGACATACTCAAAGCACACTGGTGATGCTCAAATACTAAAATTGCCACTCTCCTGAGCCTGAATGTCTAGGAAGAAAAATCCAACTTTCTTAATAGAATATTGAAGTTGAAAAGTATCTGGTAATATACCAATTCTACTATAAAACACTTGCTTAGAGTCTAACCAGTTAGTAGCCTTTATTGGTACATAAAATTGTAACTCTATGGAATTGTACATTATTAAATGCTAAGAATTAGGGAAGGGATTTGCACTTTAGATGACTTTTGGGTCATCTTTGAGACACACAATATACTTTCAGAATCAATGTACATCCAAACCATGGAATCTTTGGATAATTGTTGTAACTTTGAAGCAGTTATTTTTACATCAGGTAAAAATAACCATTTGGTTGTTTCTACTTATCGCATCTATTAAAAAAATGCAAAAACAGTTAGTTTTGTTACACTATTAAATCTCCTTAAGATGGCTTATTTCTTTCATTCAGGTGTGCCTTCATTCCCCTTTGTGAAACATTGCCATTTATTTTATAAGTAATACACATTTTCTGTTAAAGGTAAGTGTGTATATTTTAGGCTCATTACTGTTATCGCCAGATTCATTATCAAACTGGTTATTGTTTGTTTGTAAAATTATTCAATTGTACATTTCTCAACTCCATAACCAGCAGCCATTCTGAATTTTCCATTGTTTTGTTTTTGTTTTTCATTTCTGAAAGATTTTTGTAGATGTCTGGCATTCTACAAAAATAATATACATATTTACAGTTTTAGTTTCTTATTTGCGATATTTGAAGCAATTCTTTCACAGTTTTATATTTGTAATTATATTTTAGGTAACATTTCAATAAAAGTTAAATCAATGGGCATTAATATCTTATTCCTGACTTTATATTCCATTATTTAAAATTATCTTCTTTGCTGTTATGTATTTTATAACTTATTGAGGAAATCTTTATTAATTTCTATATTTTAGTGAGGTTCCTAAACATCTTAAAAGGTTGTCTGAGAAATAATACATGCATTTCAGAACTTTCTGTAATATTTTTTTCTAACATTTTAACATGGTAAAACACATCAGTAAAGTTTAAATTTTGAACTATTCTTACATGCATGGAATGACGATAACAAGATTAATTTTGGAGAAATGATGAGCTCATTTTCATTTGCATGTGGGACATTTGGATATGTCAGCCAGAGAACCTAATTTTTGTGCAGGAGGAGAAAGTGTGTAGTTAGGAAAAATGGGCATATGTTAAAATTAGACCTACAGTAAACTTTTAAATATGTCATTTATGTACATATATTCATGTAATTTCAACATGCTATTTATATTTAGATCATTTCTATGTTTTAAACTCTACTATTCCAAGGAAAAATTCAGAAATCACACAATTTTATTCTCTCCCATCACTCGAGTAAATGTACGCAATTTAGATTCCACTGCCTCAGATCCACCTGCATCAGTCTTTGATTCAAAGATGAAGACTTTAAGTAAGAGTGAGGGAGCATTAGTTGGAGCAGTAGTATTTTCAGCAATATGGTCTGAGAACACTTCTCATTAAATCCATTTTAATCTCTTCCCTGGAGATATTTCTCTTCTTGTATCCCATGAGCCCCTCGTCCCCACACAGTGAGTACATTAAGGTAAATATAGTTCATAGAGAAATCCTGTGTCTAGTGAATTTTTTCTTGCAGTAAATGATAATGATGATGATGATGAATTTTTTAAAGCTAAACTTACTCAGTTTCTATCTATCTAAAGTTGTCTTGCTCTTTCTCTTATTCTCTAAGAATTTCTCTAGCCTGCACCCTATAAAGAGTGTGTGACTACTCACCTTTTTCATTTTTATTTTGGCTGCCACTCTTTGGCGTGTAACAGACTTTAGTTAAACTCCCATTGATGCAGATAGGCAGGCCAGCCCCAAAGTTGGGGCTTAGACCAGAAGGGTGCTTAGCTTTTGCCAGGAAAGAGTTCAAGGGTGAGCTGATGTTAAACAGCAATCTTTCATTGAACCAGAGCTACTCCTTGCAGAGCAGGGCTAACTCATAGGCGATGCACACAGAGCAGCACTTGTGCACTTGTGGGCTGTTGGCAGCTGTATTTACACCCACTTATATCCACTGTTACTTACATGCAAATTAAAGGGTGGGTTAATGCAAATTAAAAAGCAGGATATTCAGAATTTTCTAGGAAAAGGGCAGTAAGTTCTGGGTTTATAAACTGTCATGATGTTGGCGGAAGTGTCTTATGCTAATGAGCAATGAGGGCGGCTAGGGGTCATTTTTGTTGCCATCTGTTTGGTTTGACCGTTTTTTTCACTTCATCCTGTCAGGACCAGGAAATAATAAGTTCTGCCAGCCTCCCACCTCATTCCCCCTTCAGAGATTAGATACTCCTCCTTGAACTTAAGGGGGCTGTGGAACAGCAGAGGTCTATCTTCTCTAATTTTTTTTCTTCTGGGTTTATAGCATAGCCCCTGCTTAGAATTGCAGGAGTAAAAATCTCTGCATCCCTGATTTAAGGGACCCAGTGGCAGGATGTTTTCATTCTCCAGGTCAGAAAAAGGGATGGATTGGAAGCTTCCTGCTAGCCCGTCTTTATATGAAATTGTTGGAGTGCGGAAGACCAAAACATTACAAAGAGTTGAACAAGCAAGAGTCAAAAATTAATAGTAAAAAGATAGCTCTCAAAGATCCTAGGAAGGACCTAGGAAGGGTAAAAACCAGGTGACATTTGTGAAAGCGCTTTTGATAGTGGGCCAGATGTAGTTGGGGTGAGTGCCCTGGTTATATCTATGTAACAAGGTGGCTTGCTTATAGATCTTTTGAATGTTAACCTCAATTTGTCTAGAGTTACTCACATAAATGCAGCAGGTCTTATTAATAACTGCACAGACTCCACTCAGTTTAGCTAGTAAACAGTCCAATGCCAGTCTGTTGTCAAGGACTACATTTGCTAAAGAATCTAAGGACCCTTGAAGTTAATTTAATGCATAATCTGTGTTGGTGGCCAATAACATTAGAACTTCTGTCAAATTTCTTAGGGTTGACTTGTGGCAGGTAAAGCCACTCCAAGGGGATGCTGGTCTTATTGATGCCATAATTCCTACCAGAATTAATCTTATTACTCATTTATTTTTATTTCTGGGTATTATGGGGTTATAGATAGTGACTCCCAGAGAGGCGATGGTGGCCAAGGTATATTTACCCCGTTTCAAGTTTTTAATATGCAAGGGATGGCAACTCTTAAAGAAATAGGTAGCTCTTGAGGGAGTCAGGAGTGGGTACAGAGTGGAACTTCTTCACACTCATGACTGCAAACAAAAATGAGCCCAGCTGGCACACAAACTGAGGCCCTGTGGAATGTGGTATCTCTCTGCTGATGCCAGTTTGGCTTTCTATAGATATTTTTCCCTTGACCAATGGAGGTGGTTGAACAACCTTTGTTTTCTAGAAGAGGGAAGTATGCCCACCTTCCCAAATCAGGCAGTTGTTCTCTGGTGCATGTTTTGATCCGGGAGGATGCACCATGTACAATTTCCTTGCATATAAGTAGGATTTTATTTATTTCCCTGTGGTCTTGGGAATTTATCCACTAGGGTTGGATTAGAATTTTACAAGGAAGCTTTCTCTTTTGCATATTCACACAATGATAAATATAAAAGATAGTATCATTACTGCACTAAAGATATAGATACCTGACTTCCTAGGTCCAGATAATAGTGGTGGTGGGGATAAGGTGGAGTCCTTTCAGTGGGAGAGACTTCGTCTTAACAAATAGGAGTCTGGGTAATTTGGGATCACTATGATTAATGAGAAGGTCTGGAGAGATGGTCATGAGATTTTCCAGATATGCCAGAAAGTGGAACTCTCTATTTTGGGGATAGAGATGTGCCAAATGTGCCAGAAGGTTGATGACAGATGCAACATCCATGAAGATGATTCCCTTTATGAATGCTATAAATTTTGAAACATTTATTATGAAGTCTTTTTCCCCTCCTACACTGTATTAGGTTAATTGGAGAGCAAGAGGATTAGGAGAGGCAGCATGATGTCTGGTTAGACCTTAGAGTGGCTTCTATGCTCAAAGAGGACAAAAGAGGTATTTCCCTGGAGGAGGCAGTTTGCCAAAACAGGAGAAAAGGAGAAGAGAAAAATTAATGCTCCTGTGCCCACACACATCGTGTTATTTATCTGTGCACTTGAGAAAAAACAGCTTTAAGTCTTCTAGGGATTCGCATGTGTAGGTCCTGATATCATCCTGTCATGCCTGTAGGGACTTGTAAGAAACTGTTTTACCCCCAGACAGGTGTACCCATCTAGTGATTCCCTAAAATCTAACAGTAGTGGGGGTATCTAACAATACTGTATTAGTCCATACTCATGCTGCTAATAAAGACATACTCAAGACTGCGTAATTTATAAAGCAATGAGGTTTAATTGACTCACAGTTCAGCATGGATGCAGAGGCCTCAGGAAAATTACAATCATGTCAGAAGGGGAAGCATGCATGTCCCTCTTCACATTGCAGCAGCAAGGATAAGTGACGAAGTGCTGACCAAAAGGGGGAAAGCCCCTTATGAAACCATCAGATCTTGTGAGAACTCACTTACTCTCACAAGAACAGCATGGAGGCAACTGCCCCTGATTCAATTATCGCCCATCAGGCCCCTCCCACTACCCATGGGGATTATGGGAACTACAGATGAGATTTGTGTGGGAACACAGCCAAATAATATGAAATACCTTGCAGGAGCCTTTCCAATTGGGTTGTAATTGATCCTCAGGAGATTTTTCTTTCCATGCTTTATCAAGGCAAATTCTTGTGGAAGGAGCCGACACTTTATTTCCATAGTCTTGAAGGGCTTTTTGAGCCTGGCCTAAATTTTAAAAGTGGGTAGAGTGAGGCATGTCAGAATGCCCATTTCTATCATGATCTGAATTAGTTTTTCAGGATTTCATAGCTAATTAAATGTTATAGGTGTATTAGTCCTTTCTCATGCTGCTAATAAAGACATACCCAAGACTGGGAATTTATGAAAGAAAGAGGTTTAATTAACTCACAGTTCCACATGGCTGGGGAGGCCTCAGAAAACTCACGATCATGAAGGAATGCATGTTTCAACAGGATGGCAGGAGGGAGAATGAGTGCCCAGGAATGGGTAGGCCGCTTATAAAACAATCAGATCTCGTGAGAACTCATTCACTATCACAAGAACAACATGGAGGAAACAGCCCCATGATTCAATTATTTTCACTTGTTCCCTCCAACGACACGTGGGGACTATGGAAACTATAATTCAAGATGAGATTTGGGTAAGGATACAGCAAAACTATATCACTAGAGCAGATGAATATGGGGTGGGGGGGAGAAATAGGCATTCATTAGCCTTTAAAACCTTTAAAAGCAACATAAGTGTCAAAACCAAAAGCCAAAAATAAGGTTACATATCAAGAGAAACTAAGAGTATAGAATCAAGTAATATTGAAAACATTGCTTTTATATAAGATAAGATAAAATATTTCAGCATCAGGCCATAACAACAGTTATAGCTGAAGGAGAAAAAATTATAGAAGCTGATGATAATGCTGAAGGAGAGAGTTATTGTCTCAGACCTTCTACAAAGGGAAAAATTCTGAAAGTCACAAGACACAACAGTTGAACTTTTAGATATGAATCAGAGAAATGTTAAAAGAAACAGATTATAGAATTGAAAACCAAATGATATGTTAAAAAACCTGTTTTCATGTAAACACTGTTCTTTTTTTTTTTTTTTTTTGGAGATGGAGTTTCACTTTTGTGAAGGCTAGAGTACAATGGCACGATCTCCGCTCACTGAAACCTCTGCCTCCTGGGTTCAAGCAATTCTCCTGCCTCAGCCTCCCAAGTAGCTGGGATTACAGGCACCCACCACCATGCCCTACTAATTTTTTTTTTTGGTTTTAGTAGAGCTGGGGATTCACCATGTTGGCCAGGCTAGTGTCAAGCTCCTGACCTCAGGTGATCCGTCTGTCTTGGCCTCCCAAAGTTTGGTATTACAGGAGTGAACCACCACGCCCGGCCCCCAAACTATTCTTTAGAAAGAATATTATAAACAATTTTCTTTTAATTACATTGATTTCCTTTATAAGATCCCCTTCATACATCTTACTATCATGTACACTATCATGTATATATATGTACGTGTATGTATACATACATATTCACATAATATATGTAGCTATACAAATTACCCAAATAAAGTGAACATACAAGATAATTGGATTCAAGTTATGCACAGAATTGGTACGTGTCAACTTGGCTAAACTTTGTTTTCCCCAATGGGTGTGGGAGACAGGGAAAAGCAGAGAAGGGGATCCCATAGTAACAAATAAGCAGGGGAAGGGGAAAACCACATTGCTTAAGGGGAGGCCGTGATGGCCCTGAGCCATCAAAGAATCTATCCAATAGCAGAGACACTCAGAAAAATTGTTTGGGCCATTTGTCTGCTGCTGCAGGAAGGTGTCCTTCAGGTCAGGAGTTCAGGACCCCCAGTAAATGCAGCTCACTGAGGACAAGTGAAAGAAGGTTAGCTCTAGTATTGTTGGGCAGAGTTTATTTTTTTCTCTTACTAAGGATGGTTAGGACATTCTCATTGCCAGTGGCCCTCTGACTCACAGTAGGCACACTGATTCTGGTCCAGGGGGCAGTGAGTTCGAGGCTTTCAACTGGGCAACCTGGACATAGATCTCAAGACACTTCCTCAGTACAGGTAACCTGGAGATGGGGAAGGGGCCTAAAGCAGCTGCTAGCAATTGCTCTTTTGGCTATTTCTCTGCTTCCTCAACTCTGTCTCTATTGTTCTAAAGTCCAAAGGTGATGTTTCAGGGTGGGCTGATAGGGGTTTGCGGACTCACTGCTGTGTTTTATAGCTTCCTCTTAATGTCAGGGGCAGACTGAGTAATAAAATGCATGCCTAGGAGACCTTGCCCTTCCATGTTGTTTGGGTCTGCATTAGTATATTTCCTGAGTACTTCCACCAAATGGCCTTGAAACAGAGTGAGATTTTTGGCCCTCCCCTGAGTTACTTCTCTACTATTTTCATAATTAGCTTAATCTCATACTTTAAAAAAATATTTTCCATTTAAAAAGTTGCTATGTGTTTTTTGCATTCAAATCTTGGGAAACCCCCTTGGTTATCCCATTGAGGGTCCATATCTGGAACTGCATCTCCTGCCATGTGATAACTGGCAAGGCCTTTGTTACGTGTATCCACTCCATCTGCAGATTCCTGGGTGGCACTCAGAATTCTCCTCTTCTCCTCCACAGCACAGCAAGTAGATGGCAATCACTGCAAGTCGTGCCGAGTTAAATCTAAGAACATATCAACTTAACCAACTCCTCTATAAACTTCCCTGCGTTCTCTGTAAGCCTGCCAAATTTGTCTGTGAAAAACACCGAATCAGATATAGAAAATGGCACATGTACTCTAAGTTTTCATCTCCATCAGCTACCTCCCACAATGTACAAGGTTTGATTTGAGGTGCTGATATGGAGCCCCATTCATGTGGTACAGTCTGGGCTTTCTTCCTCGGGCAACAGGGGTATAGTCTGGCTATTTGGATAAAAGGGAAGTGTGCCTAATGACCCTGGGGTGGAATCTTGGATTAGATAACTGGGAGTACTCCCCCTTAGAACTGGGTGAGTGAGGGTCTCTGAGGAGGATATGGGCCTTCTAGGAAGAGCGCCATGGGAGGATCCCTTAGAAACAGCTTCTCAGCGCCTGAAAGTAACATGAAGCAGTAAAGGGCAATACAAGGTTTACATAAGGGACCTCTACTCATTTCCCTTTTTATTACAGAATAAGTTCAATTGCAAAACACTATTATGATGTAAAGAACCATTTTTAGGCCTAATTTTTGGTCTCCCACTTTGTATTACACTGAAAAGGTGTTGGGATAGAAAATGGGTTTCTTTTTCTTTAAGCAGATTTGAATTTGCTCCAATTGCCTAAAAGACACTCTAGTGGCAAGTCCTCTGGAATGCTCTCCATTGTCCCCATGTCTAACAGGAATCTTTATTTTTTAAGGTCTAACAAGAGGAAACGCAACTGGGCTCTTGTTACTTTTTTCTGTTTAGATGTTTACCTCCCGTAGAGAAGGTATAAGTACAGGTAGCAAAGTGTTAGACAAACGGAGTGTGAGATACAAGCAGGCGGTAGAGTACGGTGCTCGCTGGTGAGCAAAATGCAACAAAAGGAATATTTTTACCAAGCAAAGTATAAAAGGAAAAGTGAAAATAGAGTGACAGGATCCTAGGGCAGCAAACAGAAAAAGGCAAGAGCAAAATTTCCCTGGAGTGGGCCTGGAACCTACAATGCCAGAAGGAATGCCAAGGTTGAAAACCCCGGAGCATGCAGGGGACTGCCAATGATGCCAAGTGCCAAAAAGCCTGGATTCCCCAAGTGCTGGGCAACTAGACTTCCCACACCACATGCTGAAAACCCTGGAGTATCCAGCGGCAACCAATGTTGAAAACCCTGTGAGTTTCAGCATTTTCAACCCTGAGGGGCAGGCAATAGCATACCCTAAAGGCCTGGCTGGGGCCACAGAACAATGTGATTCTGACATCCCAGAACCAACACAACAGGGGCCCTCACAACCAAACGTCCTGCTTTAAATAATTACCCAAATACAGTTAGCTAGGAGCTAAAGCCAAACAAAACAACAAAACAAAGCAAAACAAAAAACCCTGCAAACAAAGCATATATTTCAGAGCAAAGAATGAAATAAAACAAAATGACTGATGGAAAAAAATGAAATGGTATTTTAAAAAAAGACTGAGGGAAGACGAAAAAGGATCTATTATAGTTGGTCAGGTATGCTAAAGGGGACTTTGAATTGATTACCTGGCCAAAGGCCTTATTTTCTGCCTCACCCAATGTTGATGTGAGGGGGGGTCAGTGGGGACACTCACCCATCTGCCGGAGCCAAGTGGAGATGACTGGTCTGTAACTGGGACCCAGGCTTGAGTCAGTTTGGCTGCCACAGGGGAACTCGTGTATACTCTTGCAACAAAAGGAATTTTCTTCTAAGCCTGCAGAGCTGAAACAGTAACCAAGGCTCTTTTAAGAGCTGTCATACTTGCTGACATGCAGTGGAGCAGGGAGAAGGGTGAACAGTCACAGTACAGTCTCATGTGAGACACAGCACTCTGGCCAGCTAGTTGACAAAGGGCTAATATCCAGAACCTACAAAGAACTCAAACAAATTTACAAGAAAAAAACAACCCCATCAAAAAGTGGGCAAAGGATATGAACAGACATTTCTCAAAAGAAGACATGCATACAGCCAACAGATATATGAAAAAATGCTCACCATCACTGGCCATCAGAGAGATGCAAATCAAAACCACAATGAGGTACCAGCTCACACCAGTTAGAATGGCAATCATTAAAAAGTCAGGAAACAACAGGTGCTGGACAGGATGTGGAGAAATAGGAACACTTTTACACTGTATTATAAACTAATTGTAAACTAATTCAACCATTGTGGAAAACAGTATGGCGATTCCTCAAGGATCTAGAACTAGAAATATCATATGACCCAGCCATCCCATTACTGGGTATATACCTAAAGGATTATAAATCATGCTGCTGTAAAGACACATGCACACGTATGTTTATTGCGGCACTATTCACAATAGCAAAGACTTGGAATCAACCCAAATGTCCATCAGTGACAGACTGGATTAAGAAAATGTGGCACATATACACCACGGAATACTATGCAAGCATAAAAAGGGATGAGTTTGTGTCCTTTATAGGGACATGGATGCAGCTGGAAACCATCATTCTCAGCAAACTATCGCAAGACCAGAAAACCAAACACTGCATGTTTTCACTCATAGGTGGGAATTGAACAATGAGATCACTTGGACTCGGAAAGGGGAACATCACACACCGGGGCCTATTATGGGGAGGGGGAAGCGGGGAGGGATGGCATTGGGAGTTATACCTGATGTAAGTGACGAGTTGATGTGTGCTGATGAGTTGATGGGTGCAGCACACCAACGTGGCACAAGTATACATATGTAGCAAACCTGCACGTTGTGCACATGTGCCCGAGAACTTAAAGTATAATAATAAAAAAATAAAATAAAAAGTTACTATATAAAAAATAAAATAAAAATAAATAAACTCACCATCTCTTGACATCTACCAGTCAGGTTGCTTTCTCCATCTCTTGCCATCGAGCTGACTGTCATCTCACTGTCCAGCCAATCACTGTCTTGCTGACTCACTGATGGCTGTCTCATATCTTGTCATCTTGCCCCACCTCTCACCGTATTTGTCCTTTTAGGGTTGCCACCATGATGTAGCTGGGCAAGTGATCCCTAAAATTGGTAATTAGCCCAAGAGAATTCTTGGCTTTACCCAGGAAATAATTCAAGAGCAAGGTGGCAGTGTTAAACAGCAATCATTTATTGAGCCAGAACTGCTCCTTGCCCAGCAGAGCCAACTCATAGCCAGTGTGCCCAGAGCCACACTTATGGGCTGTTGGCCAGTTCTATGTATACCCATTTTTACCCGCTCTTACTTACATTCAAATTAAGGGTAGGTTAATGCCAATTAAGGGGCAGATTTTTCAGAACTTTCTAGGAAAGTGGCAGTAACTTTCAGGTCATTGACCTGGAGAAAAGAGGTAACTTCCAGGTCATTGGTGTGACATGCACATTGTCATGGCACTGGCGGGGGAGGGGAGAAAGTGTCTTATGCTAATGAGCAATTAGGGCAGCTAGGGATTGCTTTCATCACCAGCTGCTGTTTGGGTGACTTTTTTCACTACATTTTATCGGAAGTAGGAAATAAGGCCTGCCAGTTTCCTACCAGCCTAATGGTATAAAACCATTAATTTGGTCAGATAAAACTCTCTACTTAATTTGCATATTTTGACAGACTTATAGAGAATTGTTTTGCTTTCCAGGAATTTCTTCCAATCAGGGCAGCATTGCATTGTATTTGTCTGTTACTCTTGATATAAATTTGGTTAGGATTGTAATAATCTACAGTTTTCCTTCCCAATAAGTTGGATTTTTTGCTGAAGTTATGTTTGGCAATTGTAAGAGAACTGCCAAGAAATGCTTTTAGAGAAAGGAGACCATATTTTTTAAAAAACAGAGTTTTTAGAAATGCTAAATATACTACTAAAATCAGTGTTTCTGTATTATTTTTTAAATAATAGTTATTATTTATGCCAGGTAACATGAACCAGTTGTTATATGTATTATACCTAAACTTATGCTTAAAACTCTAAAAAAGTCTGATTTTCTGTATCATATAAGAAAGACACTGAGGTCTTGAGGAATTAAGTGTATTACCCAAGTGCAAGTAATAATTCAGTTGTATTAATCTGATAAACAGGTCATTTACAATCTTTACTCAGATTTCTTTCCTTTCATGAGTAGCTGAGTTTACGTGACAACTAATGGACACTTAATACCCAATATTAAATACTCTAATTTAAATAACATAGCCAGAGATTTTTTCTTTGAAATATCCAAGATATAGGCTACATCATTCAGTTCTTGGAGCTATTTACATTACTTTTAATAAGCAGAGTGTTGATATCACTGAGATAAGTTCCAATTGTTGTTTCTATTTTTTCCAGGCTTACTGTCATTTTGTTGAGCCTTTTAAAGATTTTAGTTAGGTAAGTTGATTTGTTCATTATTGTCATCCCTTAATATTTGTGTGGTTTGTATCACTCTGTTTCTTTTCTTTTCTGTCCTGTGGATTGTGTTTATTATTCCATAACATCTTTCAGCTTATTCTTTTCAAATTTTGTTCTTCTATGACATACAGATTTAAACTTTTCTGTGAGGTCTTCGTCCTTGACAAGAGGGCAGATGAGATTTGAAACTTGGCCAGTTTTTGTTGGTATCTGCCATCTCAACATAGAAATACAAAAGCAAGAAGCTTTGTTGTTGTTCGGAGTTAACTTTATTTTGTCTTTGTTCCCATAGCTTATAAATACACAAGTTGCTTACTGTGAGCTGGGGGAAAAAAAAGAAAAGAAAAGAGGAGATTGGTGCTATTGGTGTAGCAGTCTTTGTGATGTGGCTGCCTGGAAACTGGAAAACATACATATTCTTCCTACCTCTTCAGTTGGCTAACTGGGATCTTAAAGCAGTCAATTAAATACTCTGGTCTAATATTTCTTTATAGGAAAAAGTGATAGAAGCTGGCTTAGATTATTTGGAGGTCCCTTCTAGTTTAAAACACACACACACACACACACACACACACACACACACACACACATCAGTTGCATTTTTGGCCTGTGAGGTTAAGCTGGTAACTATAGAACAAAAAATACAATGTATTGGGAGCAGGACATTAATCCAGATGGAGTAAGGGGTTGAGTCTGATCCAATGAGGCAAGGACTTCAGTGACAAATCTCACGATTTAACTATAAGGACAAGAGGATAATTAAGGGTTTTGAAATGTATATTGACAAAAAAAAAAGAGGGAAAAGGATAGTTTAATCTTTCAGTGGTGTGGTATAATTAAATGAGAAGCAACTAGATACAAAAGGAATAGTAAGGCCATTTAATTTTATATGTAAAAATCTTCATAAACTTGATATCTAATGATTTAGGGCATTTCTCTGGCAGATAATAAACCATTTTGAATAAGTGATGAGGAGTATTATCTAATCAAACAGCACCAGGACCTTTAGAAAATCACGAGTTGTGTAAGAATCTACTGTAAGGAATCTTTTTTAAGAACTGGGCTCCCACATACCCAATTAAATCCCTTTAATAATATTTATGTGAAGAAATCTACCTCTGTGCCCTATTCTCCCACCAGTAACAGGGAATTATGCTAAGACAAATCAACTGAGAAAAATGGACCAAACAGTATTGTCTCTTAGGAATGTAGACTACAAAAAGGGACTTTTGTTATTTTATTTTGGGCAATTAAACTATGGGAAGATATATCTCTTTTTTTTTTTTTTGGTTCATTTACAGCAGGAAATAAGTATTACCTGGATAAAACAAGACAAAATTGGGACTTAACTCAGCAGAGTGTCATGCTAAAATTAAAAATTACAAATCCAGTCTCCAAAGCATTGAAAAGCAGTGCAACACTTTAATACCAGTTTTAGGTGGAGACCTGACAAAAAAAGTTTTCGCTATATAAAAAATTTATAGACTTATTAATAGCCTCATTTCCACACTCTCCCAAAAGCAACACTCCCCATGTCCATAGCTAAAATCAATCCTCCTTCTTCTCCCTGTATCACTGTCCAAAATGATTTTGCGTCATGAGGCTGTCACTCCATTCTTAATTATTTCCTCTCAAGTATCATTCATTTGTAAAATGGTCAGTTTCTCAAGATTACTTCAAATGTGTCTAGCCCCCTCCCACCCACAAGGGAAGCGCTACAGGTTAACAAGTTGACAAAATGTATTTTTATTTCGCTAGGTTGCAGCAAGAGAGAAGGAGGTAGGTATTAGAGCAGTCAGTACAGAAAACTCTTATAATGTACCAAATTTGTTTTACCTGACCCTCAGAGAAAAACTTGGTCTAGGTTGAGGTTATAATAAAGCAGATGAGAGGCCATAAGACTTAAGAAAGAGAGAAAGAAACTCTTTTTGTTTATGATGCTAATCTCATATTCTTTTTTACTCTTCTGAGGCCCAGGTACACATCTGTTCTTAGGAAGAGGGAGACACACTGGATTTCTAATGCAATTTTGACCCCTCCTGCCTTATTGCTCATATTTAATCAAGAGACGCTTAGCTGCTCATAACTTTTAAAAAGTTGCAGTACACAGAAACAGTGTAAAAGTTCATCTCTTAAACATGAAGAGAGGCAAGTAATTTATGAGCTGTAGCAATTATTCCCCAAATTAAAATAAACTATTATCTTCACTTGAATGAAGGAGAAATACAATTAAAATTTAGAATAACAGGAGATGGAAATAATGGTGTCATATAGCATTTCTCATCTGTATTTCAGAGCAAATATATTTTATATAAATCACACGAGACAGCTTGACTTCACAAATAAATATAAATATAACATCAATATAAGCATAACAATAACCACTAATTATTTTTAAATGCTTTCCTGATACATGAAAACTCAAGAAATTTTACATTAAATGCTTATTTTTTACATTATGAGAATAGAACATGCCATTATATGGCATATATAATATTTATATGATATTAATTATATAGTATATATATTGCTTATACACTTAATTAAAAATGCAACTTTCATGGAAACATATTTGCTGTAAAACTATTCCTTCTGATTAAAAAAAATTTTGTTGTTCACTTGAGGGAATTTATATACATATTTAAGGCTAAATAGACTAGAAGTTAGGTGATGTTAGTCCTAGATCAAGCCATGTAGCTTATTTCCCATGTATAAAATGAAGTAATGTATATGTATACATACCTATATTTGGCAGGGCTATTGTAAGAATAAAATGAGCTTTCCCCCATGAAATTATGAGTGATGGGAAGAGATGATTAGTGTATTTGCTGCAGAATTTAAACAAGTAACATTGAGCAGAGGTTGGTGACCAATCACATGGAAACAGGTGCATTAAGAACCATTTATCTAGTGAATTTTAAAAAGTTAATACCTTTTCACCTGCAAATAGATTTTTAGGGATACTCATATGTTCAAATAATTATCGGCTCATTAAACAACGTGAAGATCTTTATTGTTGAGATGGTGAGTTTAACAATAAAGATCTTCTAAATAAAGTATTCAACAAAATACTTTGCTATCTAGTGTTTATCTTTATCTGAATAGAGAACCACTAGTTTGAGTGTTTGTGAATTTTATAACATTGTCCCCATAAACAATATATGCAATTATTTTGGATTGTCTTTCAAAAGTCACATTTCTGCTATTTTCAAGAGCCTCACCTAATTTATATTCATTCATATCCATGCTTTATAAAGTCATCAACCATTAGGACACATGGGTTAATTCATTTGCTTTTAATGTTTTAATCATTGCAAGATATTCCAATATGTGATAAACATTTATTTATTAATTTCTCTGCCAAAATTGTTACTGTTTGCTGTTATCAATACTGCTTCTCTAGGTAAAAATTTAACAACTATCTCAGCTGTTTACCACAGAACCATTATACTTGGGATGCTGGCTCTGGATTTATTTTCCTGTAATGGTGTTCTCTGGAATGCAGTAGTTTAAGAAAAATGAAATGTTGATTTGTGTTATGTTGTACTAAGGCACATTGTACTCTATTAAAATTGTTGTGAGATCCATGTTAATGAGAATCATCCAGAGAGTTGTGATCAATATCTTACTCCCAAAGGGCTATGCAATGACCACAGCAGACAGAGGTTTGAGTAATGGACAGCAGTGTTGCCTGGATTTGCTGCAGTGTATAGGTGCTCCAGTTTCATTTCCAGCAACTTAGCCCACAGCCCGGTTAAAGTGGCCTGGAACCTGTACTTCGTATATTACAAGACATTCTAGACTCTATATGGTAAAAAAGTTTGGTGAGGTAGTGTTAAATTGTTGATGGGTGAAAGCGTGTCAATCCAAGTTTAATTTTTTACATAGAACTTAACTTGTCAATGCAGTGTAAAAAATATAATTCTGTGGAATCCGCAATGGCTGGAAAAATTAAAAGTGCAAAATTGAAGGGAAATGACACACGCACACACACACACACACATCTGCTCTCCATGGTTATTTTGAAGATGATTATTGAAAGTAAAGACATTATTATGGGAGAGGAAGACAGAGCAGATAGGTTTAAGACTGGTGTTTAAAATCAGAACCCATTAATTTGCTACCTAATGTTCTTTACGGTTTTTGATATAATAGTATGCATAACTGCTGTGTCATACCACTGAGATCTTTAATTTGCAAATACCGCCCAAGCTCCAGGTAAGAATAAACAACTCTTTAATAGAACTAAAAAAATACAAGTTGTTACATGTAAATGTAGAGTTACTTTGGAGAGAAATACCAGCCCTTATCGATGGAATCTTTATTGTCGTGAGTTCTCAAATTGAAATACCAGAGTCATAACTTTAAAACTGATATGAAATACCTCAGAATAGCAGGGGTTATATGAAATATTACTAGTCTCCTATTAGATATGATTTTTGGTGTTCAATTCACTCATTCTCCGAATGTAGCGGCTTTGCCCCGTCAGAGTGGATAAAAACCATAATTAAATGAAGTCTTTAACAAACAAGAGAATTGTACTCTTTCATCATCTCATGAAAAATGAAACCTACCCCCAAAAAAGTGGAAACACTGTGTTTGATTAATTATGATATGATAATTATGTGACTTCCCTGTGATTATATCCCCTATCCAAACTTTAGTGAATACAGTTGGTAATGCTAGGTCTTCCTCACCTCCGGTTGGGTAAAAAGAGGCCATGCAGGACACAGCAAACAATGTTTTTTCCCCAATTAATTCGCATTGTGAACATAAAAAATTTACAGCAAGCCAGAAAAGTAGTTCAAATAGAGTGGACATATATTAAGTAACAAAAAAAGCATCAATAAGTTCCACAGAGCATACGTAATAAAATTATATTACTTGATTACAATGCAATGAAATTGCATATTAAAGAAAAAGTCTCCTCTGCCTAGAAATGTTTAAACATAATAAAAATGACAAGAACTCTCTGATAACAATTTTTGAGGGTAAGGAAAATTTACACTGAAGCAGAAGAATTTATATAACATTGATAATGAAAACTACTACGTATCATAATTTTGGAATATATTTAACCACTGATTACAAAAAAATATAAGTATAAAAATCAAATAATAAAATAAAGTAATTAATTTTTCATTCAAAGGCCTAGAAAAGGAACAAGACACTAAATTTAAGCAGAAAATAAAAATTATAAAGGAACAATTAAGTAGAATCAATAGTGCAGAAAATCCCTTAAATGTAGAATTACTATGCTAAATGTTTGTTTTTCAAAAAATTAAAAATGGAAAAATCACTGGGTAAATTAATTAAGGAAAAAGGGGGAAAAGCACAAATATTCAGAATTTAAAAAGCAGCAAAAAGAAAAGAATCACTGAAACATAAGTAAACAAAATAATATATTATTTACAAAAACAAATCTTCACAAATACTGTTCGATGTTGCAGCTACAACAGCAAAATATGACAAACATCTATATATGAGTAAGTAGGTTATTTCTCATATTTACTTATTTCAAAAACCACACACAAACATACTAATGCACATGCTTTTGTATCATTGGAGCTGTGTCACTGGGTACATTCCCAGAAGTTGTATTCCTGGATGAAATGGTAAATGTATCTGTTCCATGAGGTATTTTGCAATCTCATTTCATTCTACACTTAAAGGAGCAGTAAATTATTGAGCATGTTACTGATAACAGGTCTGGTTCAAGAGAAATACAAGGGGAGCCTTAAACCTCTTGTGTGAGAAAGACAAGCATTTAAAAACACTGTTGGGACATTTAAAAAGACACAGGAGCCAATTTGAAGAGGTGTGCACTGACCAACTTAGAAAAAAAAACAAACATTTACCTTTAAATGACAGCCCTGAGATATAACCCATTGAATAAAATAAATCAATAGTTCTGTAGAATATATTTTAAGTTAGGGATGAAGAGAACAGAAAGTTGCTCAAGATACACTTCTTAATAAGTTTATAAGGAATGATAGAATAAAAATTCACCTTTTTACAGTCATACAATAATAGTTGATTTATCCAAAAATCATCAACAATTGCTAAAACCAAGCCAATTAATTAAACTGACCAATTAATAAAAGTTAATTGAGGAACAAATTCATCAAATTTAAATATTATCACACAGATTACATACCAATAACAAACAGAATAAGTTATGTTTACAGTAGGTAAATCTGATCACCATGACTCAAAATAAATGGATACCACCTGGCTGCATTTTGCAATCTAAAAAAATATATATATATATATATATACTAATTGGGGCAAAAAAATTGTTTAACTTGACTATATTTAAATAAGTATTTTCAGAAAAATCCAAATTAAGAGTATTGTAAAAAAATCTGTTTTAGATTTTTTATAAATGCCAGTGAAATAAAAAAATATATATATATAGCTTAAAATTTCGGTTGTAAGAGATAAAGGATGGGATGATGTGAACCTTGATTGGATCATGGATTTAAAAAGTAGCTATAAAGAATATTTCTAGGATAATTTAGGATATTTGACCATGCATTTTAAGTTAGCATGACAGATAACTGACAGTAATAAAGTGTAATTTCTAATGTTTAATCACTGTATGTTGTGGGTTGTAAAGGGGAGTGTATTTTTTTTTTTTTTTTTTTTTTGAGACGGAGTCTTGCTCTGTCGCCCGGTCTGGAGTGCAGTGGCCGGATCTCAGCTCACTGCAAGCTCCGCCTCCCGGGTTCACGCCATTCTCCTGCCTCAGCCTCCCGAGTAGCTGGGACCACAGGCGCCCGCCACCTCGCCCGGCTAGTTTTTTGTATTTTTAGTAGAGACGGGGTTTCACCGTGTTAGCCAGGATGGTCTCGATCTCCTGACCTCGTGATCCGCCCGTCTCGGCCTCCCAAAGTGCTGGGATTACAGGCTTGAGCCACCGCGCCCGGCCGGGAGTGTACTTTTTATTAGGCAAAAATGTGCACATTGCCCGTTAGGGAGAATTATGTCTACAACTCATCAGACATGTGTGATGTCTGGGAAGAGACAGATAGAGAGAAAAGAGCTAGTGCTCAAATGTGGCAAAATAACAATCAGCATATGTAGGTTACAGGTATACGCATGTGCAACTTTTCTCTAGGTTTTAAATTTATTTAAATAAATATTGGGGTAGAATGGATGACGTTAGTTTGTTAAAAACATATTATTCTCGGCTTTGCTGGGGTTCTGTAGTTAAAACCCATAGAAGAAAACAAATTTGACAGTGACCAAAAAGTAATATTTATAACAAATATTTTGAAATCAATGTGTCAGATGTTAAGATGGAAAGACAATTGATGATAAATATATATTAGCTTTAAATATTCTTGCAAAAAGATGTACTTCAGAATAATTGTCAGCACTTTTGTATGAAATAATACATTTCTAAAGGGAAAGTACATCATTTATTAGGACAATATATGTTGTAAATTTGCTTTTTAAAACAACATAACCCTCATAATTTGACTTATTACATGAAAAAGCTGCTTAAATTCACCTTAGAAAGGGAAGAAAGCATGTTTCAGCAGTCTTGATATTTAGAAAGAAAAAGATGTGTCCTAGGTTCCCAAAATTAGTGTTAGGTTAAAACATTTATAATGAATTATTTCACGGTAAGAAATAAGTAAAAGATTAACATAAAATATACTTTGCCACAGATATCAATAAGAATAATGTTATATATGTATCTATGTGTGTGTGTAGAGAGAGAGAAAGGGAAGAAAGAAATAGTGAGAGACAGGAGACATTACAGCAGAAACAGGAAAATTCTAAAATAAGTAAGAATAAATAAGGAGCGTGTTCTCAGACCCTCAGATTGAGTCCATGATGAAACGTAAAAGCATGAAATCACTACCTGTAGATAACTTTGGGTGTATGAGAAGGAGAAGAGGGGTTGATGTGAAGAGATAAAAGACTAGCAGAAATAAAAAGTCAGGTAAGATTGTGCCAAAAGAGGATTCACGGATAATGGATATTTTTGCAGGTTTCATTAAAAAGCATAGGAAGATTAAGAGAGAAAACGGTCAGTGGATCACTGCCAGGGACTTGATAATGGATGAAGGAACATGATTTTACAGGAGAAATCACAGCATCTTGATCATTTGGTTGAGCATCTTGATCATTTGGTGAAACAAGTGAGATAAATGCCATTTGGCAAAATTCTTTAACATTCTGAATGTTCCTTTGGCTGATGTTTGCAAGGGCAAATGCCAGAGGTGACATGATAAACACAAGTAAATAAGTGTAACATAAAAGCTTTTAAATTAGGAAAGAATCTTTTAGAAATGACAAGGAAGTGATCTGGCAAACACTACAAACAGGAATTTCATAGCATGGTTAGCAGAAACACATACATAATAATGGCGTAAATAATAACCATAATAACCTAACAAGAACAATTGTAGTAGTAGAAATAATAATTAATTATATAGTATCTTCAGTTTGTCTGACACTCTTCTAATGATTTTGTACATAGTCAATGCCCCAAATGTGTATTTTATAAAGATACAAAATTGAGATAATACAAATATTGTTTTCATTTCTTAAATGAAGACACTGGAGAAAGACAGGATAAGTATCATATACAATATCACAGAGAACCCAAGTAAGCTGGTTACAGAGTTCATGATTTATTTTTTTTATTTTTATTTTTTTTTTTGAGAGGGAGTCTCATTCTGTCACCCAGGCTAGAATGCAGTGGCATGATCTCCACTCACTGCAGCCTCTGTCTCTCAGGTTCAAGCGATTATCCTGCCTCAGTCTCCCCAGCAGCTGTCATTACAGGAGTGCACCACCACACCTGGCTAATTTTTGTGTTTTTAGTAGAGACAGTGTTTCACCATGTTGACCAGGCTGGTCTCAAACTCCTGACCTCAAGTGATTCACCCTCGTTGGCCTCCCAAAATGCTAAGATTACAGGCATGAGCCACTGTGCTCAGCCTAGTTCGTGTTATTAATTATATAATGTTATGATAGTCAAAGAAACATGGGGAATAAGAAAGATATGGAAATGTCAAAATAGGTAACTGGGAAGGTACCTCATCTAATATTTTTTTTTTCAAATATCACTAAGGATCTCCATCTAACCTTACATAATGGAGTTATATTTGTTCTGCTCAGCAACATTCTGCATAGCAAAAAACAATTTTAAAACATATTTTTTCTTGACTTTTATGAATATTGTTTTATTTATACACCACTGGCTGTTTTCTGGTCTCCTTGGCTGGCTATTTCTGTACTGACTATCCTGGAAATGACAAAGTATTCGAAATAACCATCAGAAGACCACTTATCTCCTGCATTTATATGCTCTCTCTGGTTGGCCTTAAATTGTCTCTTTTACATTTTGTATGCATGCTGATAACTTCTAAAGGTGTATACCTGAGCCTGACTATATCCAAATAAACCCCAGAATTGCAAGTCCAGTGACATTTCCTAAAAGGCACCAAAAAGTCATTTCACATTTTAAAAGACCAAAATTCATAGCTTAGACATAAATGCATACATATGTATATAATATATACACATATATATGCATGTATGCATATATGTATTATAAATGTATCTATGTATATATTATATGTGTATATGTATGCATATATTACATGAAGTTCAATGTTTTTTCATCCCTAATCCTGATTCTCTTCCAATTTCCTCCACCTGTGGGTACCTGATGCTTATCACAAAAAAAATTGGGTTACATTTTTTTCCACAGAAATGACTTACTTGACCATCAAATTTGATATAGCTACCCATTCATGTATCATCACAGTAACTATTTTAAGTTATTTATGCATATTAGAAGTTATCTTGTTTGTGTATTTTCTCTTTTCTCTGATAGATTGAGAGTTTCATGAGAATCTTACCTACCTTATTGGATTCCATTCTTTATACATAGGACAGTTCCCAACTCATTATAGGCTCATTATCTAAATAGTCATAGAAATGTAACAGAAAAACCAGACACTGTGTTTCTGATGTGATACAACATTAAGACATAATTTATTTTATAAAGTATTATTACAAAAAATTAATTCAAATATAATCAGAGCTCTAGATTAACTTCCAATTTACAGAAAACAGAGCACAAGTTCACCAGTGCAATGTAGAAACAATTTTAAAAAATAGAGAAAGAAAAATTCCTGAAGAAGACTGCCTGGGATCTCTCCAAATTAAATGTTTTGTGTTTAAACAAGGAGTAAACCCTACTTGATTTAAAATGATTAAAGATAAATCTTCATTCATATTAAGCGTGATAATGGTACTGTACTTGCATAGAATGAGTATTATATTCTTAGACAATGCATGCTGAATTATTTAAGGATGAAGTGTCTTGTATTTAATATACTCCTAAGTGTTTCATCAAATACAAAACACACACATACACACACACACAAAGAAGAGGAAGCAAATTTGGCAAAATACCTGGGTAAATTTATGTAGAAGGAATATGAACATACATTTCCTTATTCTTTCAACTTTTCCATAGTGTTGAGATTTTTCAAAATTAAAGGTAAAAGTGTACTTTTGATTAACCTCTTCTAGGATGGTTTTTATAAATTCTCCCCTTCTACTTTAATTCTATTCTTCTCAGAATTTGTAGATACTTTTTTTGTGTATTTTATTCGTATTAATTGCTTAACAAAACCAAATTTAGAATACATTTTACCATAACGATTCATTTTGGTATCTATAAATTCATTCTTTTTTTTTTTTTTTTTTTTTTGAGGCGGAGTCTCGCTCTGTCGCCCGGACTGGAGTGCAGTGGCGGGATCTCAGCTCACTGCAAGCTCCGCCTCCCGGGTTCACGCCATTCTCCTGCCTCAGCCTCCTGAGTAGCTGGGACTACAGGCGCCCGCCACCTCGCCCGGCTAGTTTTTTGTGTTTTTTTTAGTAGAGACGGGGTTTCACCGTGTTAGCCAGGATGGTCTCGATCTCCTGACCTCGTGATCCGCCCGTCTCGGCCTCCCAAAGTGCTGGGATTACAGGCTTGAGCCACCGCGCCCGGCCGAATTTTTTCAAATATGTCATGTGTCTTTATTCTTTTGCCATGGTAGAATCAAAGCATCTTTATGGATTCTTTTAACAACACACACACACACACACACACACACACACAAACACACACACACCTCCCTAGGGGAAGTTATAACAGAAGCAATATAAAAATTACACTGGTACACAACAACTAGAATGACTAAAACTAAAATTACAAATATCAAGTGTTGACAAGAATGTGGAATAACTGAAACTAAATTACACTGCAGTTGTGAGTGTGTGTGCATGTGTAAAGAGACATGTATGTCTCATCCCTATAAGCATTTTTATTTTCCCCTTAGATTTACTCTATTTTATTAATACTTTTTTGAGTTGGAAGTTAATATCATTTATTTGGCAAAGACTATTATACAAGGAGACAGGTGCCTTTACTCCAAGTGTAGGATTGTGTTGAACATAGCAAGAACCACTTTTATATATCAAACTACATAACAGATTCCTAAGACCAAACTGAACCAAAAGCTACAAACTTAATTCATATTACTCCTATCTTATTTTGAGGCACACATTTTTGCTTTGTGTTACTTAATTTTATTTTACTTGCTCCAACTTCCACAATAAAAACTTAAAATCCAATGATTTGTCTCTGATATGAGTAAACTGGTAAAATGGTTATATTGACCATTAATGGACTTACTGAAAATTGTTCCTGTTGACTTAATAAATGTTAACACTTGGCATATATAAATATTTAAAAACACCATAATTGCCTGTAAACTCTTAGAGTTATGTTGTGTTCTAGTGAACAAATCATAATGACAAGCTCATGATTTGTTATAATCTATAAAGATGTGGCATTTTGTAAGAAAAGAGAAGCACCCAATTTACGAGGGTTTCCTTAAGCATGGGGAAGGTTTGACAATGTTTGCACCTCAGAATAGCATTCTGTTTGGGTATCTAGTTCAAGACTTACTCTTCTTAACCTTGCAGACCAGTGGAAATGACTCCACAGTGTAGGGTGGAAGATTGATGGGATAAGAATAGGGGCACTGAAGTGACTCAGATTGTTTTATTGGGTTACGTGACTTCAAATTTCTTTTACTTCTACAAAACTTACAATTAATTCCTTGATATCTCCCTGTTGTCATTCCTTCGTAAGACCTTATGAGAAGAGGTTAATAAGGAAAATTGTGTTTTCTGAAATGATTAGGTTAGCAGCATAGACAGAACAGAAATAAGTGCTTCCACTGTTCCAAAAATAGCAGCCTTAACAGCATTTCTGAAAACGTTAAAGACAAATGATTTCAGCAAATTTGGAGGACTCAAACAAGAAAATAAACATAAGTAGAGGAAGCTCATTAACTAATTTCTAACCATCTTAACTTGTTTTAATTGCATCTATATTGAAAACTTTAATAAGTCATTTACAGAGGGTAGGAATCTGGGAAATGTGTGCTCCAGGGACTATCCAAAAAAAAATAGGCGTCCAGTAAATTGTTTTTGTTGTTAATATTGAAGGCATACTTTTCAAATTACACTCCATTCATTCTGTGGTAGTTAAATAAATTTTAATCTAAATGCTAACCTAATTAAAATCTTGTCTGTGTATTACATGTGTATTTTGTGTAATGTGGAATGGTAAACCCTAAAATAAGTCATTTTTGTTGTTTTTGGTTTTGCATTTAGAAGATATTATCCCACAGAAATAATAATATGTTTGTCTCCTAATAGAGTTTGATGTTCTTCCTTGCTTCGTTTCTCCAAGAAAAGGTTGAGTGTTTCATATGGCAGGAGTAGATTTAACTGATGCATGGAAATATTTTTCTTTTTTTCAACTTTTATTTTAGATTCAGGGGCATATGTGCAGGTTTGTTGCATAGGTATATTGCCTGATGCTGAGGTTGGTGTATGATTGATCTCATCACCCAGGTAGTGAGCACAGTACCCAATCATTACTTTTCAATCCTTTCTCTCTTCTTCCTCACTCTAGTAGGCGCCAGTGTTTGCTGTTGCCATCTTTACGTCCATGAGTACCCAATTCTTAGTTCTCACTTATGAGTATGAATATGAGGTATTTAGTTTTCTATTCCTGCACTAATTTGCTTAGGATAATGGACTCCAGATGCATCCATGTTACAGCAAAGGACATGGTTTCATTCTTTCTAATGGCTGTCTAGTATTCCATGGTGTTAAAGTACATTTTTTCCAAATCCACCATTGATGGGTACGTAGGTTGATTTCATGTCTTTGCTATTGTAAACAGTGCTGTGATAAACATAAGATTGCATGTGTCTTTTCGGTAGGACAATTTACTTCCTTTGGATATATACCCAATAATGTAATTGCTGGATCAAATCGTAGTTCTAAGTTCTTTGAGAAATCTCCAAACTGTTTTCCACTGTGGCTGAACTAATTTACATTCCTACCAAAAGTGTATAATCGTTCCCTTTTCTCTGCAGCCTCTCCAGCATCTGTTGTTTTTTGACTTTTTAGTAATAGCCAGTCTGACATAAGACATGAACAGACACTTCCCAATAAAAGGACATATGAGTGGCCAACAAACATAAGAAAAAATGTTCGACATCAGTAATCATCAGAGAAGTGCAAATCAAAGTCACAAAGAATTTTCTAAAGACTTCCTTCCATCTGCAGTGTGCAGTGTATCCTTTGATTCCATTCCAAGGCTCTCATCCTCATAGGTTTTGAAGTCAGTCAGCCAGAGAAGGAAATCTAGCTTTATAAATCTGTCCTAGTTGGCAAGAGCATGAAACCTGGGTCTGCAAGGAGCCTGAGGCACTGGGGAGGATCTGTGTGCATGATTCTTCACACAGCTGAGTTCAATTTTCTGGGCCAGATTTTTTTCACCATTTCAGGGTAGTTATGATAAAACAGGCAAGATTTGGTTGTGATTGTGAAGAGTAAGAGGCTCTTCAATCTACACTACTTTTATACTGCAACTCTAACCTTACTCTAAACACAAATTTAATTGTAAGTCTGATTATTAGGTAGAAAAATTATATTGAAAACTCAACATAGTATCTTTATTTGAAAATGGATGATAGATCTTCTATATATGGTGGTAGAAGGGAGGAGAAATTAAACCAGTAATTAGATTTTTAAAAAACTGACCCATTAATTAAATTCAATTGGTCATTTTGAGTACATCCAGCTAGAATCTAATGATGTCATTTGAGAAGTATTTTCCTTCTCACCAGTAACCCTGAAGCTAAGTGTACATTTTTCTTACTGACTAGTTTTACTAATAAGGCCAAAAGGTAGTGAAAGCCTATTTCTCAATGAGAGAAAATCATCTCTGATCAATAGCTGCTCTCTGATACTCACTCTGTAACGTATATCAGAGCCTAAGCTGCAAGCAGCAAAGTACCCAGTGATACACTGGCCCCTCCTGCCGCCAACATGGCCAAGAGCCAGTAAGGCACTTAGTGAAACTCTCTGTCATCACTGCCAGGTTTGAAGGCATTTTATGCATCTGAACATTGGGTGTCTTTTTTACTTCCCCTATAGGAAATATAGATTCACTCTGATACTGCTGCAAAAGAAAGTCATCTAAGAACCTAAGTTTTTTGCTTTTTAATCAATCAATGATACCAAAATGTATATTCAAATACCTTTTCATGTGAATTATTCTGCTCCTAGGATAGTATTAATAGAAAAAAACTCAGCAAGATAATATTAGAATGCAATACAATTCAAAATTATCATAATATGATACCATTCTATTGTTTTTTTTCTTGACAGTATATTACACAAAATCATAAGTAACATTTGGTCTTGAGTGAATGGCAAAACGAGAGTTTAAATTATGAGATATTTCAAATGACCCTAGCATCAGACAAGCCGAAGAAGATAAAATGCCTGTAAAATCCCTAGACAATATTTATAGGGGAAAAATACAATGTAACTACTGAAAGATCGTAAGTTTTTACACAAATAAAACTTTTATGCCCACTTGCCTCTGTTCTACCCATAATAAAGCAAACTCTTGCGAGCAATACTTAAAACTTGTTTAAATAATCACTTCTAAGTAACCAAATATGTTTAGTGTAGTAATACAAATAATTCACTGTTAGTCATTTTCACACTGCCTGAGGTTGGGTAATTTATAAAGGAAAGAGGTTTGGCTACAGAGACCTCAAGAAATTTACAGTCATAGCGGAAGGGGAAGCAGGCACCTTCATCGCTAGGTTTCCGGGGAGAGAGAAGAGCAGGGGAAACCATCACTTACAAAAGCACTGGATGTCGTGATATCTCACTCACCAGCACGAGGAAACCATGGGGGAAACTGTCCTCATGATCCGATCACCTCCCACCAGATTCCTCCCTTGACAAGTGGGGATTTGAATTTGAGATATTTGGTGTGGGGCACAGAGCCAAACCGTATCATTCACCCACTGTTGGTATCATCATATCAACACTGATATTTGCTTGTGAAAAAAGTCAAATTGTTTGCTATTGTTGGTTTTTGTAGAAATATTGAGTTTCCTGATTATTAATATCTAGTATATTGGTTTAATTTCATAAATGTTCTCATACATTTTACAATTAGAACATTGTTCATGAAGTAAAATGGAAGACTATATTTGACTCTGAATAGAAATAAGCCACTATATCGTACTACTCTTTCTGGTCCCCAGCAATGCAAGAATATCTTGTGACTTTTCTGCCCATGTAGTGAATGCAAATTTTATTTGGCATTTTCTTGATTAGTAATGAACTTGAGAGTGTACTCAAGTTTATTGGTCAGTTATAATCCATTTCTATGAAATACCTTGTGACTCAGTGAACATTGAAAAATGTTTTCATTCTTCAATATTCTACTTGAAATGTCAAAAATTGTTCAACCTTAACCAGCAGATTTCATGGCTAATCAGTGACTTTTACTCTTGATTCAAATAGCAACTTTAAAATATAATGCTTGCTATGTATACATATATCCAGTCACCTCCTATGTCTGTGCTTCGTGATGAATTTGGTGGAATATTATTTTCTCTCCTAATATTTATACAGTGTAAAATTTAAAATAGTTGTGACCAGCAAAATACCTTGTAAATTCAATAGCTATTACATTATTTTATAAATTTTGTTAGTAAATATTTGATTGTATCAATAAAATATGTATTAATCCATTCTACTGAAAATGTGTGTATTTGATGAATAACAATACTTCCCAAGAACACTATTTTACGTATTGTCTCATAAACATATGCATATCCTATAGCATGTGTGTATGCATACTTACGTATACATACTTGTGTTTATATACACATATTTACATGTATACATACATATGTGATTGTTGGGTTGCAGTGCATATGCATATTCAACTTTGCAAGGTAATGTCTAATTGATCTTTAATGTGCTTGTATTGTTTTACATGCTCATCAAATGTGAATAAAGGATCCCATGGGTACTCATCCTTTAAAACACTTCTTGTTATCAGATGTTAAAGTTTCTGCCCATGTAGTGAATGCAAATTTTGTTTGGCATTTTCTTGATTAGTAATGAACTTGAGAGTGTACTCACGTTTATTGGTCATTTATAATCCATTTCTATGAAATTACATTTGCACCTTTATCTACTTTTCAATTGGTTTTATCTTTTTTTGGTAGATGGTACGTTTTCATATATTCTGGGTATGAATCATTTGTAGGCAAAATGGTTTGAAAATGTTCTTTAGTTCAAAGATTGTGTTTTTTTTATTCTTTATACTGTGTATTAATAAATATAAATTCTTAAATGTAACATAGTTATTTATTAATATGTCCCCTTTTTCATTTTTTGCCCTTAAAACTTCATTTCCAATCCTTTGTTACAAAAATATCCCCCTATATCTGACCCTAGAATATTTACTTTTCATCTTTTATATTTAAATTACTGAAAGCACTTTAGTCTTTTGTATGTATATTTAAAATTTCAACTCATTTAAATTGCAAATATAAAAACTCTTATACATTATTTACTTTTTGCCATAATATTATTTTCTATTTTTCTTATTTTTTTCTCTATTTGTTTCCCTCATTTTTGGCTTTTGGTTTAATAGTGTTTCCCTTCAACGTTTCTTTATTTTTCTTTAACTATTATGAAAGTTTTATGTAATATTTTTATTATTTTATGATTGCTCTAGGAATTTAAATGTTTATGTTATCGTAAAATACTTAAGTATAAATGTTATTTTCAGTATTTTTTAGACAGTACAGTGATTTGAAAATTATTAAACTCTGATTTCCCTCCCCAGTGAACTTACCTTAATCCTGAACTTTAATTTTTTTCTACTAGCTTGGTTTCCTTAACCAAAAAACCTAGATTATATCTTGATTGTTTATATGTGTTGTTCATACATGTGTTTGCATATGGGCTGTTTGCTTTCTACTTTATTTACCATTATCTCTGACATTTAATACCTTCTTTCTGTTTGATTAAGATTCAATTTCTAGAATCCTAGATACAGACAAATAAACACAGTCAGACACTGACTCCCTTGTAGTTTACCCTTGCAACTTATTCTTTGGTTGGTTATTTCTTATCGCCTACCCCCTCTCTCTCTCTCTCTCTCTCTCTCTATATATAATATATTGTGTATATAATATGTATGTAATATATATAATATATGTATTTATATTTCATATAATATATAAATATGCAAATAAGAGTTTTAAAATGCATGCAAAACATTAAAAGATTAAATATATATTAATTTAGTTTCTCAATGTTTTGACATACATTTTAAATTTTTATTAATATATTATCCAGGGTGGAGTTTGATTTAAAATCTAGCTTACCATTTTGCAAAAATGAAAATAAATCCAACATTTTTTAAAAAAAGGAATGACTGAAAAATCTTTCAGAGAAATACTTATTGCATAAGATGTAAATGTATTATTTGAAAAGTTTGAAAAATAAAACTACTTGAAAATCTTAACAAAATGTGATATATCAATATCTCCAATGATCCATATGAGCAATTAAGATGAAAATTATAGACAGAAGAGGTACTGTAATATATAGTGTTCTGTTTCTAAATATCAAATTTATGAAAAGTAGTAAAGGCAGTTAAATGATATAAAGACATGATGTAAAGAATATTTACGTTTCATCTTTTGTATTTAAATTACTGACAGCACTTTAGTCTTTTGTACTTATATTTAAAATTTCAACTTATTTAAATTGCAAATGTAAAAACTCTTATACATTATTTAATTTTTGCCATAATATTATTTTCTATTTTTCTTATGATAAGAAAATGGTATGATAAGTTTTCCTGAGAAAAATGATTTGTTCCCCAACATAGCTTTATATACTCGGGCCATACTACACCAAATATTTTTTACTTAACACAGACTTTTATTCCTTCTATCCATACACTGTCATATCACACATACATATTTATCCTGAAAGATTGTTGTTATACATTTATATGACATGCCCTTGTTACTGGGCTATTAAGAATAAATAGATGTCCAAAACTTTTTCTTTCTCACCGTATTTGGCTCCTATCACAGCAATTTATAAGAAGATATTAATGTGTCTTGATGTGTAATGCTGATTTCATGAATGGATATATGAATCAACCAGTAAATCCCTGATTTGATACAGGATATAAAATATGTCCCTGGAAGTATAATGAAAGCTAAAAAGGGAGATTTTTGTAATAATCTATATGTTATCAAGTCAAATCAAAGACAGTCTTATTTTTTTTTCTAAAATAGACCTCTGAATTGCCACATATGCATCAATTGTATTCAACACAAGATGCCTTTTTATTTCCTGAATGAAAAGCTTTATGTTACAGGTAGTTAAACAATAAAATAAGAATATACCATCCATAAAACATTAAAAAGTTCAAATTTTAAAAGAAATGAAATGTGCTTAGTTTAGATCAGCAAATATCCGTTTCCTGTTATTAGTGGGAATCACAGATCTTATTTTCATCCTAAGATATTTTGGCAAAATATATTACAGTGATAGGATTCTCCACAGTGGGGCATGGGTTTGTAGAGGATATTGTGAACTACAAATGACTGGTCACTTCTTTAAAATCTTGGAGCTCATGTGTGATAACATGTTTTCTGTCTGAGATAAAGTATTGCACTATCGTTACAAAAGATTAACCTTATTTTGACTTCAGTAAATGCTGAACAAAACTGCTGGTAATAGTTTCTAAAATACCTTCAAAATATCAGGAGAACCCACCCCTGATAGCTAACATCGGTTCTTTTCTATTTCCCTAAGCGTCAGCTGGTCTGAGACATGAAGCGAAAGAGTATAAGAGAGAGAAATTTTAAAGCTGAGTGTCCGGGGCAGACATCACATGTCGGCAGGTTCCGTGATGCTCCCTGAATCATAAAACCAGCAAGTTTTTATTGGCAATTTTCAAAAGGGGAGGCAGTGCACAAATAGAGTGTGGGTCACAGAGATCACATGCTTCACAAGTAATAAAATATCACAAAGCAAGTGGAGGCAGGGCAAGATCACAGGACCACAGGATGGGGTGAAATTAAAATTGCTAATGAAGTTTCGGGCATGCATTGTCATTGATAACATCTCATCAGGAGACAGGGTTTGAGAGCAGACAACCTGCCTGACCAAAATTTATTAGGTGGGAATTTCCTTGTCCTAATAAGCCTGGGACCGCTACAGGAGACCGGGGCTTATTTCATCCCTTTGGCTTCAACCATAAAAGATGGCTGCCTCCAAGGGGGCCGTTTATAGACCTATACTCAGGGCACGTTCTCTTTCTCAGGGATGTTCCTTGCTGAGAAAAAGAATTCAGTGATATTTCTCCTATTTGCTTTTGAAAGAAGAGAAACATGGCTCTGTTCCATCTGGCTCACTGGCAGTCAGAGTTTAAAGTCTTATCTCCCCTGTTCCCTGAACACTGCTGTTATCCTTTTCTTTTTTCAAGGTGCCCAGATTTCATATTGTTCAAACACACATGCTCTACAAACAATGTGTGCAGTTAACGCAATCATCATGGGGTCCTGAGGCAACATACATCCTCCTCAGCTTACGAAGATGATGAGATTAAGAGATAAGTAAAGACAGGCATAGGAGATCACAAGGGTATTGATTGGGGAAGTGATAAGTGTCCATGAAATCTTCACAATTTATGTTCAGAGACTGCAGTAAAGACAGGCATAAGAAATTATGAAGTATTAATTTGGGGAACTAATACATGTCCATGAAATCTTCACAATTTATATTCTTCTGCCATGGCTTCAGCCAGTCCCTCCATTTGGGATCCCTGACTTCCCACAACATCGAGTCTCTAATTGTGCTCTTGCTTGATACTACACCCTTTTAATGATTGATAACAAAGCATTCAACATTTGTTTGAAAATCAAATGGTGACTTTACTATCTGCTTTAAAAATGTGGTGTATCTTCTGTATCTTTTGTCTGTCTCCAGTGTATCTTTAGTAGGGGTAATATGGAAGTTGACAAAATCTCTGGAGGCTCTGGAGAGAAGGAATAAAAGTGTAGAATTATTCTGGACTTGAGAAAGATCCCCAAGGATATAACATTTAGGTATCATTAACTGACAGAGGAATGTTTATAAGTCACGGCGTCTTAGGAAATGTAGAAAGACCTGAGTTTGTGACAATTAAAATAACTCTTAGTAGAGTTGAAGGCCTTTCATGATAAAGTAAATGTAACCAGTTAACAGTTTAACGTATTATTTTCCCTGATTCGATTGCTATTTTGTTTTCTGAACTGTCCTAACTATTATTGATTTCTTTACCTGACAATGGCTATTGATATTAAGGCTAAAATATGAGGTTTTAAGAATGTCACTCACATGGATTTAAAAGAAATAGAGTTGAAAATTAAATATTTCTCACGAAAAAAAGAAAAATTCTTTCAATTTTCTGCCCACAAAAGTGTTGCTGTCCCATGTCATTTTAATATGCAGTTAACCAGAGGATGGAAATGTTATGATTTATCATGACAGTGTAAATAAAGCAATAAGAGCAAATCTAATTTAAGCATGAGTCACTGAGCATGCTTTTCCACCCCTGCTTGATAGCTACCCAAAATCATCCGCTGAAAAATGAAAGGCAAGATGCATTAAATGTGGGAGACTGGCTTTGGAGCGTACTAAAAGCCTATTGGGTACTTAGGGGTTCTGCAGCCTTCTCCTAAATCACTGACTTCTGGCTGAGATCTGGGAAAGGCTTATCCTGATCTTCTTAAGCATTTACACTTCCCACTGCTCTTTGAATCTTTTAGTATAGCTGATTCATCTAACAGGCACCCTGGATTTGAAATTTATCTCTTCCATTTACTAGCTGGGGTTTACTGGACAAGTTTCTTAATAAGCCATGCTACCATTTCTTCTTCTATAAAATGGAAAGTAAAATCATATCAAACTAAGAGAGTTTTTTTGATTGTTGATGAGATGACATATGTAAATCACTAAGGCAGTACTTAGTAGTAATAAAAGCTCAGTAGATATTAACCATCACTAGTGTTAATATTAGGCATAATAATTATATGAAGCTTAAATATAAAAAAAAACTGCCTTAAATAAGTGGAGTCATTAACTTCAACATCTTGCTCTCACACAGTAATGATATGAAAACATGCCGTTTGCCCTCCAGGATGTCAGTTAACTAGACTTGAGGGGTAAATATTTAAAAATTGGCATCCTTAAATATATGTAACTTTGATGGCCCCACATACTCAATAAGTCTGAGGTTACTCTTTATTTTGATAGCCCCATAAAGTAGCTCAAGTTTCCTTATGACTCGTTTTATCCCTTCCCTACTCCTCTTTGTATAATAGTTTTCTTTTCAACATTTTTCTGATAATCTTAATTTCTAATACCAAATATTTTTCATAAAGACTTATCACAACCAAAAATAAAAAGAGAAGAAAAACAAGAGAAATTTTAAAAAGGAAAGAAAGACAATAGGTTTTTCTGTAAGAGTAATTGATTCTTTCTGAACAAACACATTAAAACTCCATAGGCATTTTAAAAAATGATGGTATGTTTGTTTCCATTACAAAAGACTGTTTGTACATGCAAAAATGAATAGTAAAAACATACTTTCGACATAGGCCAATTTGTGGTGCTAGTGTTTTTCTTGTTCTTAATGAGATCCTAGGGCATAATTTTGAACTTTTCATATTCTATGAAGGATTTTGTAATGTGATATGTTGGTGTTATCAAGGACACTCATGATATTAGTGTTGCTGTGTGAATAGAAAAAACAGGACAAGGAAATATTAACCACAGCTGACATAATGTTCTCACTGAGTTGTAGGCACTAGACTATGCAATCTATAGACATCCACTTAATATGACAACTTTTTGAGCAAAGGTACTAAGTGCACTTTACACAAGACAAATTACAGGTTAAGAAACTTGTCCAAATACAGTCAGGAGTGGAATGTAGAATGTGGGCATGTGATAACCATAGTTCATTCTCAGTATGCTTATGATAGGCTATAGAGTAGCTTTCAGTGTTACTGAACAAAACACCAGAGACCTGTATAACTAACTTTTTCATGTTTTCCGTTTTATTAAAATATGTACCTTTTTTACATGCCTAGATTTGATTCTACAAACATGCACATGCAAACCTTGTTACCACAAATCTGCTTCTGTTGCAGTTGTGGTTGATCAAATATTTTAGTTACTAACATAACTTAATTTGTATTTTCCTAATCATATAAATGCACTAAAAATCCTGGTTTCACTGAATTTATTACCAGTCTTTCAATATGTTGATCTTCAAATTTTATGTAAAATGTAGGGTATGGATTAGATTTCAAAACAAAATTTGAGATCTCGTTAAGTTTTTCAGAAAATGAATGAAAAAACCAACTGACTAATAGCATTGGTAGTTGTGACACATATATGAATGAAATAAGAGCTGGGACTTATGTGGGCTGGATTGAAGACGCTGAAACAGGGAATACAGGGAAGACATGTATGCACATCTCCATAAGACATGCCTACCAGTGCGATGTCAGCTTACCATTGCCATGGCAACACCTGGACGTTACTGCTGCTTTCAGTGGCAACAACCAGGAAGTTACAACCCCTTTTCTAGAACTTTCTGAATAACCCTTCCCTTAATTTGCATGTAATTAGAAGTGGATGTAACTATAACTGCAGAACTAAATGTCCCTAAGCTGCTACTCTCCACACACCGGCTAGTGGGTAGCCAGCTCTGCTGGAGCAGTCACAAAGCTATAACATTATCCACTCAATGAAGCTGTTTTCTTCTACTCACCGGCTAGCTCTTGAATTCTTTCTTGAGCAAAGCCAAGAAGCTTCTCAAGCTAAGCCCCAATTTGGGGGCTTACCTGCCCTGTGCCATTAACGCTCATCCGGCTTTCTATAACAGTCAACTCAGAAAATAAACTGGGAAAATTTTCCATTCCCTGTTGTGTATTTGATGATGTGTCACAGTCTAAAATGCCTAGGATGCACTTAGCTATTTAAGAAATGCATTTCACTTTATGTACACACATTTATATTTATATTGCAATCAAGTCTACATCCTGGTGTCCTAGGAGGCCACGCTGGTCATTCTGTAGCACAGAACTTACCAGCATAAGGATTATTCTTGTATATTTGCTAAAGTAATGAATGTATATCTCAAGAATGAATGACTACATTCTGCATTGAATGGATATGAGTAGATAGATTTGGCTTTACTTTTCTGTTTTTCACACATTTATCTCAGAGCTTGTACTATTTTTATATAGAGATAATAAACTTCCTTTTAAAGTTACTCTTTCTGGAGAAGTGATGACTTAGGGTGGCGGTCACTGAAGGGATTATGCACATTTCTCCAGAATAATTTCAAACCCAAACCAAATTATTAAACTAGCTATGTTTAGAACTGAAATCTCCTCATTATCATTCCATACTGGAAGCACAGAATGGAGGAGACTTTACCACTTTCTAACATACGTATGAGAAAAGAAAAGGAGATGAAGAAGAGTAGGATGGAGACTACCTCATTATGCAGAGAAACACGCTTGGTCATAGTTCTTAACCTTTACAAAAACAGTTTAGTGTAATAATGAAAATGTTGGCAAATGTCTATATATATACACACATACATACACACACACACACACATGTATGTGTATATATATATATATTTGAGATGGAGTTTTGCTCTGTCACCAGGCTGGAGTGCAGTGGTGCAATCTTGGCTCACTGCAACCACTGCCTCGTGGGTTCAAGTGATTCTCCTGCCTCAACCTCCCAAGTAGCTGAGACTACAGGTGCATGCTACCATGCCTAGCTAATTTTTTGTATTTTAGTAGAGACGAGGTTTCACCATGTTGGCCAGGGTGGTCTTGATCTCCTGATCTTGTGATATGCCCGCCTAGGCCTTCCAAAGTGCTCAAATTACAGGCACGAGCCACCGTGCTTGGCAAATGTGTATTTTAAGGCAGTTTTTGCTCTATAGGTCATTTAATGATGAGTGTAAGATTTATCATGAAATAATTTAAAATGTTACTCCTCAAAACACAAGGTTATATATCATGAAATATTATCTGCAGTTGTAAACTTTTGTGGGTGCATTGTAGTATTATTTTTCATTCTTTTCCATAGGCTTATTAATCTGTCTTGTTATTAAAAAATATCAAGGTCAAATATCCTGCCACTGCATTTGCTGAATCACTCTTATGCTCTGGAAATTCGACAGAGCCCAGAAGATTTCCTTGTGTGCGTATGTAGAAAACTGTATGTGGTGTATTCCTTAAAGTGTTTGAGAAAAAAAATTAATATTCATTAGGATATGCAATTATTTACTTTTCTATTTTTATTGTTAGTGTTAACAAGTAAAGACTTAAGTATTTGTGATTAGTGAGTGAATAAAAATGCCTGCCTAGCTTGGTTAAAATATGTATACTGGAATCCGATTCTGGAAAACCTTATGGTGGTTAAATGTATCCCTGAGAGTAAGTGCCCTCTAAATTTATATAGAATGAAAGATTAAGTAATTTATCCAAAGTCACATTGCTAGGAAGTGGTAGAGCTCAGTTCCCAACTTAGGCAGCATAGCTTCGATGTTTATTCTGTTTACAATTATATAATGCCTAATGTGGAGAGTTTTTGTGAAGATTAAATGGGATAGTGTATATAAAATAGTGGTATTTAGTTTTTGAAATAAGTAAACGACAACAAATTTTACTTCCTTACAGTTGCTTTAAAAAGTAACATCTGGCATGATAAAATGAAGGATTTAAGAAATACAGCAAATAGACCGGCCTGACCAGTGAGTAGAGAATATGTAAGAGGACATTAAACGTAGCAAGTTAAATTAAAGTTGAAAATGCTGTTGAGCCAGATAATGGAGGCTCTTAAATGCCAACCTTAAAAGCTTTCACTTTATTTTATATGCAACCTGGAGAAATATTTAACTATTTTTTGAGAGGTGAAGCATGATGAGTTATGTGCTTTCAAGGCAGTCACAGAAGCAATATGTAATATGATTGGATAGAATGGGCAGGGGGAGGTGGCACAGTAATCAATTCATTTACCATGGCACTACCTGAAGTAAGAGGTATTTACATCTATAAGAGGCAATGAATATTACAAAAACGGAATGAATGAAATTGTATACACATGGAAAGAAGGATAACGAATGAAGAATATAGAAATGGTTAAAATTCATTGAATGCCTTTACTATTTCAATACAACATAGCCAGCATTTTCAAACAGAAAAGGCATTCAATAAATTTTAGACTTACACAGTTACGTCTTCCCAGATGGTTATGTTATATTTATAAGGTTCATTTTATTCCCATTTTACAGTTGAGAAAGCAGAATCTCCAAAAAAAAAAAAAATGTAATGAGCTTAGATCACACAACATATAAGAGGCACAAATAGGCATCTAATGTTGATCTTTGAAATTTTGCTTCAAAATTTGAGCTGTTTATTCCACCACATATACCCCATGCCACACATTGTTGGGAAATGTGAAGTAGGTAAGAAATTTCAAACTTCTTTGAAAGAATGGCGGATGGCAAATCTAAACAATGTAGAAGATATAATAGTAGGAAGCACATATTTTGATAAGACTGGTAATCTTGCCTTGAAGTTTTAAGTATAGAGATGGATTCACAGTTTGAAAACTGCAATGCATGCCGATAAAAATTATAGCTTTTCAAGATATACTATGTGATATGGCACTTTTAAAAATTATTATCATAATTCTAAATCCAAATGATTGATTAGATCTTACATATCACTATGAGTAGGAGACACTTCACAAAGAATATTTTTATGTGCTTCATTGTGATCCTATAACATTTTCCTCCTCATCCCATACCCCGAGAAAGTACTATTGTCTACTTTGAAAAATCATTATTTTATTGCCTTCTCCATCTGTGAGGGTATATATCTAAATCCTACCAGTATTTCTGGAACCAAATTACTAGTTGCTGTGACCTAAGGAAACAATGGGTAGTTTTTCATAAATAGACTGGTATAGAAAACAACATGGAGGATATGAGATTTAATGTTGCTTCTTGATATCAAAGGAACATTGAGTTGCTACAATCTTTAGATTCCTTTTTTTCTCCCTTGTATTTTGGCTTCTGGTATCCCTTGATATTTGTATAATCTCAGGAAGACAGTGCAGAGCCGGAGTACACAATTAGCATCTTGAGTTATCCAAGGCACAAATTTTTTCTCTCATAATATCGAAATCTGATAAAAGTAAGGGAAGTGTAGAGCTAGAAACAATTTCTCATTAGATTTTCTGACAGTATGCTCAGGAAATCTGAAAGCTTCATAATGTAAATATATATTTCTCTGTGGAGCCTGACAACACATTTCTGAGAAGGGTAGACCACCCTGGCTAACTTGCAGGAAGCACAGCTGCTAATCTCCCAGTAGTGTTCCTACAAAACATGTTCTTCAGATTCTGTATGATAACTGAAGCCATGAAGAATTGCTCATGGATTTAGACAATCTGTTCCCTAAACCACTAAATCATACTCAGGTGTTTGAATGAGCACAACTATGAGAATCAATGAAACCTAGATTTGCAGCTCACCTTTCTAAGCAATGCAAGAATATTGTAAGATGAGTTGCTATAAACCTATTTTTAATCATTTATTGATCCCTGGATGACTTCAGCAAATGCAGAGTGCCAGTTAGATATTATATATGGGCTAAATTTCAACATTTCTTCCCTTTATCTCTGAATGTCTTCTATCTTTGGTGTGTTATTTATAGTTCCCTGAAGTTCTTATGAATTCTGTAATCCTGATGTTTACACCTTGGTGTGAGCTCACAAACACACATGTGCACATGAAAGAAATGAAAGAAATCAGGCACATTCCTCAGTCCTGGGCCCAGTACAAACAACATATATCTCTCAATTTCCTGGGCCCAGTACAAACACCATATATCTCTCATATCTCTCAACTTCCTGAGCCCAGTACAAACACGTCCCACCATATATCTCAACTTTAGAAAAACACCACCTGGAAAAAAATCCCTGATAACGACACAGCTGTTTGTAGTTTTACTGAAAGCACGGGAACCAATAGATCACTGCTAAATGTATAACTTAATATGTTAACCAATTGTAATGCTGTAACCTAAAGAATTCCCTTGTTCCTCTGTAACCTTACAAGTCCTATTTACATCGGGCTATAAAAAGTGAGCGCACGCATTGTTCGGGGCCCTCTTGTATGTTGTGGAACAGAGGGACCAAGTTCGAACTTGCAGTAAAGATCCTTGCCGCTTGGCTTTGACTCTGGACTCTGGTGGTCTTCTTCGGGGAATAAACGGTCTGGGCATAACACACATACATACACACACACACACACACACTCATAGAATTCATTTAAAATGTGAATAATTCACTACCCATCAGACTTGAAGCTAGTCCTGAGTCCATACTTGATAAAATAAGCATATTTAAATTTAGACATTAGTTACCTGGAAAACCTTTTCATTGAAATAATACTGTAGCCCCAAAGGCCTAGATCCTATTCCAATTTTGCCATTGTAGTCCATTTTATTTATTTGAGTTTTATTTTTCTTTTCAAGGTGATATTGAAAAAAAAGTAATAACATTTTTCTTTGGCAGGTTATTATGAGGGTTATGTGAGACTATCTAAACAAATATTCTAAAAGTTTTATACTTATTTTAGGCTTTCCTTATTATTAATATTGGTTTTCTTTATATTTTGCCTTTCTTTAGTTAAGTTTGAAGTAGCTTAGGAAAATATACTAATAAAACATAGAAATGTAAATATTATTTACATTCTAAACAAAAAATAATAAAAGTCATATGGTTAAGGTCAAGATGGATGTATTGCTACTATTAATACACCCATGAACAAAATAAATGGATATAATTTGAGTTTTTCAATTTATAAAGCATTTTATTTGCTTTACTTTACGACTGCTGTATTTTATATATTCCTAGAACTGTGTAATAACCAGTGCTTCATGGATTATGTGGTAGCTTTATTTGTTTCAGTATTTTCCCCTTTTGTTAGTGAAGGGCACTTGCTTTGTAGGTTTTATTTTATTATTTTATTATTTTTAGCTGAGGATAAAATCAAAATCATTCTAATTTCTAATAATTAGGATTTAATACCATAAAATAACACATCAAACTATAAACATTTCAATGGTTAAGCCACATACTATTTTATTAATATGTTGTGACAATTGAGCTCCCATTTCTAGAAATATAAGAATTGCAAGGGATGTAAATGAGAATTAAAAAGAAACCAACCCATAACAGATGTTAGCAAGATCTTTTCCTCCTACTTAGAATGTAATAAACATATGGAATGGCCTATCAGGCACAATTGCTGAAGCAAAACACAAGGATCATTCAAGAAACAATTAGATTCTGTTCTAAAGAAATGGAATACTTAAAAAGGATGGGTCCTGATGGGCCTATAGTCCTGATGAGCAAATAGCTCCAGCTAAACCCTTTATGATGCTAACTTCATTTGAATGTAAATATCAACACAATGTACTCATATCAAGATTTGAGAGCGCTGTGAAGATTTTTCTCCCCTGCCAGAGAGGGAACTGTGTTAACAATATTCCATGTCTGTGTTGTAAAATGCCTACATGTGGTAACTTTGTTTTCATTTTTAATATTAAGAAAGGTGAAGATTTCTCATTATCTTAATTTCTTTGTTTTTTGGATGATGTTTAGTGGAGCAAAGAAAATTGTTTTTTTGAGATCAAAATCAAATTTAGGAAAATTTCAAAGCACATAATATTAAATGTATTAGGAAATAAATTGCGAAAATTTATTTGAAGAGTAAATAAAAATTGTGAACATATAAGCTAGGGTACAATGTAACAGCATGAGAAAAAAGTCTAAAACCAGAAACCTTTAGAATTCAATGCCACCATTATGGTGGTTCGTCCTTCATCAGCTAACTTTGGTGTAGCATCATTGAACATGACCTCAAGATAATTTTATTTCATTTTTTACTTTTGAAAATGTTAGTCTATTTTTATATTACATACAATTTCTTTCTTTTTTATAATTTATCATCACACTGGAGTATAAAAGGTACTCAGTTTGTCTTCTGCATCTCTGTATCAGTCATGAATGCTTGCTTATGTAGTATATATAATAAAAATAAAAAACTTCTAATTTCTGAAAATGAAAATAATATTTTGAGTGTATGTTTTAGACTACATATGCCACAACCATTGTAAGATCAGCTATGTCCTCCATGAAAGGTTAAGTATTTCTTCTCTTTCCTGTCCAAAATTAACCTAAAACTTTTCAATCAATATGTATCATTTATGCATTTTTGTAGACAAAAATGACAGTGACATTTTGAAAATAATATTTACAGGTAAAAGATATGCTGTTCAGGAAATAATGATAATCAAAGTTACAATTTTAATAAATATCATTTCATATATGATTCATATGCTACGTAGTGAGCTTCAACATAATATTACATTTTACATAGTCTGAATTCTGCCTCAGTTTGCTACTCAATGAAGTTGAACCAGGGACCAACATAGAGACATTGAAAAAGCCTGAATTGTATTTTCTTAGTGAACTTAAATTGACCTACTAAGTGCTTACATACACTATTTTGGAATAAAGGGAAGAAAGTTTAGTTGTAGTGTATTCAGTCAAAATTATTTCTTTATGTGTATATCTCTCTACTAGAAGTTAAGCTTTTGAGGGAAGCAGCTATGACCGAATTAATTCTATATCTCTGGCACATAGCAGGTTATCATGAAATGTTTGTGGACTAGAAATCAATTGTTAATGCAAATTTGTTTAACCTATTGATATATAGTGCTGAAGCATGCACCATTATCTTATTAAGCGTCTACAAATTAGATGCTAACTCTAGAATGGCAAATGTTAATATTGTCCTTGAACATTTGCTTCTTACCATTTAAATCTAGTTTGAGGCTATGAAATATAACCTTTTAGGGCCTCCTTGTTTTCACCCACACAGACTCAGCAACTTGATGCCTTCAACTACTAACTGCAATGCATCAACCACGTTTATCTGTATGAATTTTGGGCTCAAGGTCAACAATTAAAACTCTCTCTCTCGCGCGCGCGCGCAAACACACACACACACACACAGACACACACACACACACACACACAGAATAAATTGTGGAGTACTTTTTTCCAAGATTGTATCTTCAAAGTCTCCTACAGGACATAGCCATACAGTATTGTAGTAACATAATACACAACATCCTGTCTGACCTGAAACATTCTATTTAATATATCAAAAATGGCTGGGCACGGTGGCTCATGCTGGGTTTACCAGCACTTTGGGAGGGCAAGGCAGGAGGATATCTTAAGTTCAGGATTTCAAGAACATCTTGGACAATATATTGAGAACCCACCGCGACAAAAAAGAAAAGATTAGCCAGGGCCTGGTGGCATGTGCTTATGTTCCTAGCTACTCAGGAGGCTGAAGTGGGAGGATGACTTAAGCCCGGGGATGTCGAGACTGCAGTGAACTGTGATCACACCATTGCACATGTAACAGAGTGAGAACCTGTTCCAAAAGAAAAAAAGATGCAAAATTTATGCAATTTGATTGCTTATTTAAGTATATTAAATAAATACATATTGTGTACTTAGCAGGTACGCAAATTTGGGGTCAACCATTAGTATTAGACAATTAGGTAAAGAAGATTGTCTTTTAATAAATTTTGTTCTTTAATATTTTGCAAAAGTTGCATTTTTTATCTTGAATTGTAAAATTAAGATTGATTTCTATCTTTAATTTTTATAACATTGGTTTCTATCATTAATATTTTGTAACATAGTAATAAATGTAATAAGTAGCTTTGATATTTTGTATTCACAAAAACAAAGGAAGGACTATTTATTAAAATGATAAAACAGGCCTTTTAAGTTCCAAACATGAGATATTGGCATGAAAATAAAACAGCAAAATCAGCTGCGCAGATCACTCGAGTGTGTTACAGTATAAGGAAGAACTGGCCAATGTGTGTTAACACAGTGTCACTGAACAAGACAGCCTTCACTCCGGCCTCAGCAGGAATAAACTTTAGACAGGCTTCTTCCTGACTTCGGACCTTTCATCTCCCTTCTCTTAGAGCATTCACTGTAGAAAACTTACACATGTAAATTCTTTCTCTGCCTTTTTGAGATATAAATCTTGTTAAAGCTTCTTACAACATTTACAAGCCAGAAACATCATTCTCAAAACCCTGGGAGCAGCACCTTTAAAGTGTAACCGTTATCCAGCAAGATAGGGCTCTTATCTCCCAGAGTTGGCTCTGAGGCCAGCAGCCTAACTCCAGCAGGCACCTGGGCTCTAAGTTGTAAAACTACTTCTTATTAGGAAAGTATAAGCAAGTTTGTTTCCTTTGGTTAAGGCCAATTGGCAAACATAGGTAGCCTAAGATTCCCCAACTCTAGGTCTTACAAGCTCCCCAGACTTTGTTCCATTTAATTCAGCTCAGAATGAGTTCTGACTTATCTGTTCTGTTGAGATAGCATTGACTAAAATCTTTCTTAGCTGTTTAACATTATACAGGGATTTTTTTTTTTTTTTTTTGCTTGGACATGGAACATAAAAACAAACACACAATTTAGGAAAAGAATGTTAGTGTTCTAACTTCACTAAAAAATGGTTATCCATTGAAAGGTTTAAGGAAGATTTTGCTTTAAATAAAGTGAAGTTCAAAGTAAAATTCTAAATATGTTCATACATAAAACTATTATGAAGTTTCTATGCTTATAGTGTATATGAAACTTTAAAATCCAAACAATATGTATATTAGGTATAAGAAGAATACAAATACAATACAATCAAATTAATGTTTGCAATATCAATGTGATGTTGATGGGCGCTGCTGCTCCAGAAGGATTGCTGCTGCCATGGAGCTGGCAGCAGCAGGGAGGCGCAGCGGGGACTGCACCCTCCATGAAGCTGGTGGGAGTCCTACCTCTTCCAAGTTGGGGAGGGAGCTCCAGGGTGTCGCTGCAGCCTCCCAAACCTCAGGTGCACACCCCGGATTCTGCTCCTGATCCACAGAGCAGTCAGGAGCCCCACTCAGGCAGCCACCCCAACTGCAGCTGTGGATCCAAGCCTCCCTGTGCCCTTGGGGGCCTAGGAGCAGGCAGGAGCCCTGCCCTCCTGGGTGCAGCTGCAGCTGCCCAAACCATAGCTGCAGACGCAGGCATCCCTGCGAGGTGAGGGCCCAGGTAGACCCTGTCCCCTCACAGGCTTGGAAGGGCCTGCCCCACTGTCTGACTTCTCCCTGCTGTCAGCGGGGCCTCTGATCTGGGAGCAAGTCTGGTGATCCCAGGGACGATGTATGGCTGCTGGAGGCAGGCAGGCTCTTGAGCTGAGGAGATAGGTCCCTATAAGGCCCCACCTTCAGCTCAGGGAGGGTCTGAAGGCTGCGGGCCAGGATGCCAGTCCCTTGGACCAGAGTGGGGACTTGTGGTGCCTTTTCTGGCCCACCTATAGCTGCCCATGGACCAGTCACCAGACACTTCCTCCTCTCTGAGATCCATAAAAATGTTCTGCACTCATCTAGAGCAGGGCAGCAGATGGACAGGTGATAGGACAACCAGCTGCAGAGAGGAGTTACCCACCCTGGTACATCTTCTCTGCTGAGCGTTTCAGATGTAGAAATGACCTGCCTCCAGGGAGGAGCCACCCACTCCATGGCCTCCTTGCTGCTGAGAGCTGAATACTCTATGGGACAACCTGCTTACAGACAGGAGCTACCCACTGAGGGTCTCCTCTGAGCTCTTCTAACACTCAGTAAAATCCTGTGTCTTCCTCACCCTTCACTTGTCTGCATACCTCATTCTTCTTGGACACAGGACAAGAACTTGGGCAAAGGTGCCACCAGCCACAAAGGTCTTCCGGCCAGAAAAAGCAGCACTCCAAAGATCCTGTAACAATCTGACAGTTTTTTTTTAACACTGCAATCCAACTGTCGTTTACAATATGTTTCAGAGAGCGAAGAGCATGGCAAGACAATGATTTTTCTAAATCTGGCTGCCTATGCTAACTGTATATGACTCTTCTGCCACTGCCTTTTTTTTTTTTTGGTGCTTCTACATAATATGCTGTGAGATCATTTGATCTTAATTTGACCCAAAGGCATGACATTGCCACATTTGCTCTATTCTTTTCCCATAAGTACTAGGGAATCTGTATGATAATAAGCACAGTTTTACTGATATGATATTAAACCCAACTTAAAAGTCTATTGCTGAAATCCTATTGTGGTTCTCAGAAAAAGGAGAGCCAGCCTAACAGTGAGAGTTTCACTGATGCAGTGGGAGGACCCCCACTCTTTCTATTATGGACCCTTCAGGTCTGACCTTACTATTAAACTGTATCACTGTCATCCATTTTGGGAGAAGTCTTAGCTGTATTTGTTTATTTGTTTATTTATTTATTTACATTATTATCGAGAGAATTGTGTCTCTTTGGGTCCTAGCATAATTCCAATTATGAATTTATGTTTGAATTTATGTTCATCCAGCCTTGGCCTCCCAAAGCACTGGGATTATAGGCCTGACCATGCCCAGCCCATCATGCTGTTTATTTTCAACTTTTCTGTGCTTCTTCTGAGCATTATAAGGATTTTGTTTTTGTGGCTATTTAAATTAATTTGAAAATTTTAGTCTTGAAACAAGTGTTTTTAACCCATTATATGAAATACAGTATTACTTAATATAATTATTGGTGTATTCAGATATATATTGTTCATTTTCTCATTCTTATTCATCTTCTCTTTGGCCATCTATTTTACTTCACTTTTTCTGATTGTTCTTGTTTCTTCTGTATTAGTTATTTTATATTCTATAATTTCTCTCTCTATTATTTACATATATTTCACTAATTTTTAAGTGGCAGATTAAAAGTTTCTTTATCAATACTTGAATTATTACCCTTGAACAATGTTACTTTTATCATTTCCTTATTTTAAAAAAAAACATAGAACATTTGAAATATATTTATTGTCTCCATTTGTGCTGTTTTAGGCATTTTTTTATCTACATGTATTTCAGTTCCCATAAGGTAGCATTATTGTTGCTTTGTACAAACGATATTATTTCTATTGTAATGTAGATCTGCTGACAACAAATTCTCTTTGAATTTGTCTAAAATCTGTTTATTTTTGAAGGACATATTTGCTGAGTGTATAATTTTTGGTTGAGAATGACTTTCTTCAGCTCCTTAAAAATGCCATTCCATTATCTTCTGACATTCATTCAGGCTTTGTTTCGTTATTTGTTTTGACAAATACTATTGTTGCAACTTTGAACATAATTTGAACTTCAACTGCCCGCGCCCTGCCCCTGCCACCTACCACTACAACCCAGGATGATTCAAACTCCTTTCTCTGTTCCTAAGCATTTTATTAAGACCTTCATAAGTGTGCATTGCTCTTACTTCAACTGCTTTGTGTTCAGTGAGTGTTTTGATCAATAGGTTGATACTTGTTCTGTCTGTTCCTGCATTACAAGCACTTTAACATTCATTGTCTTAAAATAACCATTCTAGGAGCTCATGTTTCAATGGGTTGACTGAGTGTAGTTCAAGATTTATTTAGCCAACCTCACCTGGGGTTCTCCATTTATTTCATAGTTGGATATGCAATCATTTGGATGCTAGAATATTTTATTCCAGGTGGAAACTTTGATAGCTCATCTATCACATATAAGACGTTTGTTTCTTTCTCCTCTCGCCTCCTCCTCCTCCTCCGCCGCCGCCGCCGCCTCCTCCTCCTCCTCCTCCTCCTCCTCTTCTTCTTCTTCTTCTTCTCCTCCTCCTCCTCCTCCTCTCCTTTTCCTTCTCCTTCTCCTTCTCCTTCTTCTTTTCGACAAGCCTCTGTCACCCTGGCTGAAGTTCAGTGGGGCCATCTCGGCTCACTGCAACCTCCGCCTCCAGGACTCAAGCAATTCTCCCACCTCAGACCCCCAAGTAGCTGGGATTACAGGTGTGCTCCACCATGCCCAGCTAATTTTTTTTATTTTTTTTGTAGAGCTGGGGTTTCGCCATGTTGGCCAGGCCGGTTGCAAACTTCTGATCTCAAGTAATCTAACCGCCTCAGCCTCCCAAAGTGCTGGGAGTACAGGTGTGAGCCCCCGAGCCTGGCTGCTTCTTTCTTCTTTATGAAATCATTCTTTGCCTATTGTATCTTGTCTTCAGGGGCCTCTCTCCAGAAGGGTGGCTGTAATTTTACATAGTGACTCCAGGCTCCAGAAAACTCAGAAGAGGATTCCAGTCAATTTTCAGGCTTAGGCCTAAAATGCTACAGTGTCCCCCGTCACAGCCTGTTGCATAAAGCAAGGCACAGTGCTGCCCCACATTCAATAACAGAGGACATTACACCATGCAGGAATATTAATCCATAGTTTTTTTGGGGGTGGGGGCAAATTTGCAACCAGCTGTCATAAATCCTTTCTTTGGTTTTAGTACTTTTTCTGCCATTATGTATTAAAATTCAGTGTTTTCCCTTTTCTCTTGTTTATTTCCTCTGGAACAGAAATAACAGGTTTTTCTGTGTTCAAATTCTCTGACACTCTTTTCTGTATTTTCTTTTCTCTCTCTCTCTCTTTTTTGGTTTATATTTATTGGCATGTATTTCAGGTGAATAGTCCTGTGTTTTTCTGTTTCTCATCGTCGTTAAATTCAACGATTAAGCTCTTACTTTCAAAAGTTGCATTTCTTCAATTCTAGGTATTCATTATATTCTTTTAAGTCTTTCAATTTTTTCGTATAATCACTATTGCTTTACCTTTTTAAATATTTTCCTTTGTGTTGTTTTACAGTTGAATAATCGTAGTTATCATAGTGTTCTGATCTGCTAACTTAATATCTGCACTCTCTGAGAGCTTGGTGTGTTTTCATGACTCTGACCCTGGACAGGTGAGCGAATGTTAGCCATTGTCTCCTCAGGAAGGCTACGCTTGCTCTGGTTTGCTTCTTAGAGACTTCCTGTTTAGCCTTTTTTATCTCCTCATCCTTCATGTAACCATAGAGGGGAAAACAGTCATGTATTTAGAGACCATCACATCTCTGTTTTCTATTTCTAGCCCCAGGAGACCAACAAACGTCTGCTAATTTTTCTCTGCCTAATAGCAGGCTTCTTCTGGGCCATCGCCAACCTTCTCAGCCTCCTCCACAAAGGCAGAGACAGCAAATTTCCTCAGGTAAAAACCTTCTACAAATATCAGAGATTCTCCTCTTTCTGGAATCTTGCTGTCTTTAATTATCCTGGTTTCAGCACTTCTTTGGACATGACTTCTATTTTTGTTCAAATTTTCTAGCTGTCTTTTATGAAAGTATTGGTATCCCCTTATTAACTCTTTTTTATTTTTTTAACCACAGCATTTGGTGTCACCTACTCTTGACTGCCTGCCTGTTAGTTTCCTCAAGGAGTCCTATAGTTCCCTCTACACTTTGACATGCACTCTTACAGAATAAGAATGTTTAATAGTCTGAACCTCCCTTTAGAATAAATATTTTTTAAATTTCTTTAATTTTTGTATTTTTAAATTAACACAATTATTATACTTATTTGTGGAGTATGGAATGGTGCTTTGATACACGTACATATTCTGTGAAAATGAAATCAGGATTCAGACATGCATCAAATAATAACATTTTAGTCAATGTTGGACGACATCTATGACGATGGTCCCCTAAGATTCTACTGGGGCTGAAAAGTTCCTGTAGTCTAAGGATGTCATAGTTGTCCTAATGTCATAGTGCAATGCATTACATGTTTGTGGTGATACTAGTGTAAACAAACCTAGGCCGGGCGCGGTGGCTCAAGCTTGTAATCCCAGCACTTTGGGAGGCCAAGACGGGCGGATCGCGAGGTCAGGAGTTCGAGACCATCCTGGCTAACACGGCGAAACCCCGTCTCTACTAAAAAATACAAAAAAACTAGCTGGGCGAGGTGGCGGCGCCTGTAGTCCCAGCTACTCGGGAGGCTGAGGCAGGAGAATGGCGTGAACCCGGGAGGCGGAGCTTGTAGTGAGCGAGACTCCGTCTCAAAAAAAAAAAGACCTACTGTGCTGCCAGTCACATAAAAATATAGCATGTACAATTATGTACAGTACATACTACTTTAAAATGATAATGGAATTACTATGCTCCTGGTTAATGTATTTACTATACTAAATTTTTATCATTATTTTGGAGTGAACTCCTTCTACTTATATAAAAAAATGTGACTGTAAAGCAGCCTCGAGGAGGTACTTCAGGGGGCATTCTGGAAGAAAGCATTATTGTCATAGGTGATGACAGCTCCATGCATATTATTGCCCCTGAAGACCTTCCAGTGGGACAAGACATAGTGGCAGAGGACAGCAATTTTAATGATGCTAATCTTGTGAAGGCCTAGGCTAATGGGTGTGTTTGTGTCTTAGTTTTAAATAAAACATTTAAAAGTTAAAAAAGCTAATATCCAACATTTAAAAATATGAAATAAGCTGCAAAATAAGGTTATAAAGAAAAATAATATTTTTGTATAGCTGTACAATGTGTTTTTAAAAGTTTTTTAGAGACAGTGTCTCTGTCACCCAGGCTGGAGTACAGATGAGTGTTCACAGCTCACTGTCTGTAACCTGTACAATGTGTTTTTATTTTCAGTTAAATGTTATTACAACAGAGTCAAAAGATTAAAAACTTAAATGCTTATAAAGTAAAAATGTTACAGTAAGATAAGGCTAACTTATTAATGAAGACAGAAAAAATATTTTATAATTTTAGTGTAACCTCATGCACTGTTATGAAGTCTACATTAGTGCACAGCAATACCCTAGGCTTCACGTTCATGCACCACTCACTCAGTGACTCACCAAGTTGCAGCTTCCAGTCCTGCAAGTTCCACTCATTGTAAGTTCCCTATACAGGTGCACCGTTATTTTTTTGTTTATGCCATATTTTTACTGTATCTTCGTATTAGTGTGTTTTCATATCACTATAAAGAAATACCCGAGACTGGGTAATTTATTAAAGAAAGAGGTTGAATTGACTCACAGTTCCACATTGCTAGGGAGGCCTCAGGAAACTTAGAATCATAGTGGGAGGCAAAGGGGAAGTACGCATCTTCTTCACAGGATGGCAGGAAGGAGTGAGGGCAAGCAGGGGAAATGCATGACCCTTATAAAACCATCAGATCTCATGAGAACTCATGCACTATCAGGAGAGCAGCATGGGGGAGACTGCCCCCATGATTCAATTACTTCCACCTCGTCTCTCCCTTGACGCATGGGGATTATGGGAACTACAATTCAAGATGAGATTTTCATTGGGGACACAGTCAAACCATATCAACCTTTTTATGCTTAGATATGTTTAAACGAATACCATTGTGTTAAAATTGCCTATAGTATTAAATACAGTAGTATGCTGTATGGGTTTGCAGCCTGAGAGCAATAGGTTAACCATATAGCCTAAATGTGAGGCCGGCTATGCCACAAAGGTTTGTATAAATTGTGTATGTTGTTCTCACCACTGAAATTGCTTAACCACGCATTTCTCAGAACTTATCCCTGTTGTTAAGAGATGCATGACTCGATAGTCATTTTGGTTTGAGTTGTCTGGGAATTGAGGTTATAAAAGCATAAAGGAGACACTGGAGTAATATCCGTTGACATAAAAAAGATAATAAAAATATAGCAAAATAATTCAGAATCTCTCTTCCTCCAAGGTTCTGCTCAATGTTATAGTTTTCCATTTTGAAGTTGACAAAATGAGTGTTGATATCACACTTGCCTGGAGAGGACATTCTGCACTAGATGTTTACCAAGGGAATTTATGGAGAGCTAATATATTATAGGAATAACAAAGAATGCCAAAAGAAGTTTTATTCAGTTTGAATATCTAGGTTCATTGATAATTAATTTTAATTAAGTTGATTTTGTATGTGGTTATTTTTTATGGTGAAAAAATCATCAATTTTTGTAGATACTATTAGTCTGCTGATAATTTTGGTGTACTTTTTATGTTCCAACATGTATAAAGTTGTATGAATTATACAACTTGTACAATAACTTGTATAAGTAAACATATCTATAAGTTATATAACTTGTATAAGTAAACTTATACTTAAGTTTATAAAGTAAAAATGTTATAGTAAGATAAGATTAATTTATCATTGAAGACAGAAAAAATATTTTATAATTTTATGACTTATTTTTTAATTTTTTAACCATAGCATTTGGTGTCACATACTCTTGACTGCCTGCCTGCTTGTTTCCTCAAGGAGTCCTATAATTTCCTTTACATTTTGACATGCACTCTTACAGAATAAGATGTTTAGTAGTCTGAGCCTCCCATTAGAATATATGTTTCAGATAAGTTTTATATATGTTTTGGATATGTTTAGATAAGTAAACTTATAGATAAGTTTACTTATACACTTATATTAGGTATGTGACATAATTATAAATAAAATTCTCTTACCTTTAACTTTAGATGTTTGTTTAAAATCTATCTTATCTCTCCTCAGTCAAAAGAAGACCATTTTATCTCTTGGCCTAAATTCTTCTAAACAAATTTTTATTTCCCACAAATATCTATGGAAAAAAGATTATTCTCTTCAGTGCTTCCTGCCCAAGTAAAATGTTCCACTCCCTTTTCTAGCCGTGCCTATGGATAGTCACCAGTCAACATTGGCATCTCAAGGACAGGTTTGCTAAGATTAGAAGTGTTTATATTTTGGGAACACCCTGGGCACTTGCACATCAGAAATCTCTGCTATTAGAGAAATTGTTTGGGAATCCCTAGAATGTTAGTATGCTAGGCTATTTCTTTTTGTGTTTAAAATCCGTAGAACTTTAAATGAAAGAGCTTAAAAATTACTCATGTTTTGCCTATGGCATAGTACACAGATATAGCAATTATTAAAACCTCTTGGTAGATAAAGTAAAAATTATAAGTAAAACTTGCTCATCACCTCAATTATTGTTTGGTGATATTCTCTTCTTTTAAATACTTCTCTACTATACCTGTTTACTACAGATACAGGGTCCTTATCGCCTTTGTGTACCACGTGCCTACATCAATACCTGACATATTATGGGCATTTATAGGTGTGTTAATGAATTAATATATAAACTGAAGAAGTATTGAAGACAGTTTTTGAACCAAAATTATGTTCAAAAGGTCTGAAAATGAGAGGATCACCTGAGCCCAGAAGTTCAAGGCTTCAGTGAGCTACAATCACACCACTTCACTCCAATCTGGGCCACTAATTTGCTTTAATTATGATTCAGGACATTCATTTTTGAAATATGTAAAGCCTTTAACCTTACTATTTTATTTCAGTGATATAACTGTTAGAGCACTGAAGGTCAAATTCTTAATCATTTCTGAACAGAGTGAGCACAACGGCTTGCAAAGGGTTATTTTCATTTTCAGTCTGGTCTGCATATTTTCTTGTCTCAGTACAAAATGTTTCTCTTGTACACAAACTCAAATTGAAATCATATAACCTGTTAATGCTTCATTTAGTTTATGGGTTCAGTGTCTGTGCAGTTACTTGAATGTCGGCTTGCCCTTAGATTTTTTTTTTCCCTTGCATCAGTGTTGTCTCTCTTGCTTGTCACTGAGAATTGCATCTGTTTAGCTTTCTTTCTGTTCAGCAAAGATCCCTTCTGTTCTGAGCTGTAGCTTAAAGTCAGAGTCTGATTCTTGGAGCAAGTAGTTAGCTTTGTTATATTTCAATCAGCTCAAAAGTGTGTGGCCTTATGCTTGCCAGTGAGGGTGCAGAGTGGAAAGAAAAAGTAATTGCCCTTGTAAGGGTTCTCTGGTGTTTTGAAGAACAGGACAAAGCTGTCGTTTCTTGAAATCAGATAGCTCCTCTTTAGTGCCCAAGTTGCTAGGGTAAAATATCATGCAGGTGACAGCAAAGGCAGGATACTTTGCAAATTTTCATGGTTTTGAAAGTTAGGTTAACATTCTCAACACTGGGATGAATTTGTGTTTTCATTCTTACTGATCAATTATTGTTGTTTTCCTAAGCCCCCCATCCCTGCCTGTGATTACATGGAAGCCAAAGCATTCTAGAGAAACTCATGTTTTCTTAAGGATTAAAAGATGAAATGAAGCTGAAACAAAACCAACACATACACCACATTCAGATTTTAAGCCTTCTAGTCAATTTTCTGAATAAAAATACCCCCAAACACAAAAAAAGACCAAAAATGCAATGGAAATATACTTCTAATATTTTCTATGCAGATGCACAGAATATTGAAGAAAGACCTAGTTTTGATGTAACATCATATTTGACAATATGCCTGGATAAATGTTATGCCATGGAGTAGCACATTTGAGATACTGGGTGTGCTTGCACTTCTCTCATTAGACTTAAATGATTCTACATAGAGTTTGTACAGCCGCACAGGAGGCGATAATCTACATCTGCATCACATTATCTCTTTCATCTTGACATCCTCTGAATGTTCAGATTTTTACATTATTCACCTTGTCTGTTTCACCAAACGCCTTCATGTACATACAGGTGCTTAATCAATGCTTCAGAATGAGAATGATTTATGGTGTTGTGGTCATTTTTTTTCTTCAGGTCTTAATGATCACTAGCAGGTAAAGCTAAATCAATAAGTACTTAGCATCTGTGGAAACAGAAGGTATTTGTCTGCTAATCAGTGTGGTATTGAGGTATTTATATTTTAGTAAACTGTGTGATAACAAAGGTTACTGCTACTTTGGGTTGATTTATGTTAAGCCAAAGAAATGCTAATTCTAGAATGTTTCTCTGATGTCCTGAAGGCCATTGCTTAGAAAATATAAAAAGCTTAAATAATATTCTGTATTTCCCTTTTCCTTTTTCTGTAGAGATCATTTTAGGTTTGCTCTGTGATGGCTCTAGGTCATATACTGACCTGTTCTGGTGGTAGCTTTTCTCACTGTGTCAGTGTTTTCTGTTAATATCCCAAGATAGCAAAGCAGTCAAGAGTTCAACTAGGTAGAACATCAATCAAAGAAGAAACTGACATGATGTCAAAGGTGACAGCCACTTTTCAGTGACATTGGTTTTCATATGATATTTAGATACATAATTTTTTTATTGCAATCGCTTCTTCTTATTGTTTCCATGGTGTGATATAGAAACTATTTTCTCAGGTGATTAAATTTCTTCAAAATGTGTAAAATACTTTGTGCCTGCCCATTAGAATTTCATATATCCACATGCCATTGGGAGACATAAAATATAAAGGGTTTTATCTGTAAAAAATTATTAAGCCTTTAGTGTGTATATTGTCTATAATTATTTGTGAACACAAAGTAGCAACTGCATATAACTATACTTATAACTGGTCAATTATGGGTCAATTAGTCAAACTTAAAAGAAATTGGGTATTTAAATTTACAAGGCAAAGTATTATCTTTTTTAAACTTTTTACTTCTTAACTTTCATTAGATAACTTAGATGATTATTTTCAAAACTACAGTGAAAACACAACCAAAAGCATCTATCAATTTGTGAAAGTTATTTATCAGGAACATTTTGGAAGAAATAGTATTGCATAGCTTCAGAAGATTTAAACAAAATGGTGAGTTTGGAATAGAATTTGGTTATTTACTGAAACGAAATCAAATGTAGTAAACATGAGAAAATGAAAATATAGATGTGTCTTTATCTTATTTATGTTTACATGTGTATGAATACACACACACCCACACATAAACCAATCAGAGCTAAATACTTAATAAAACATTTTTAGCAGATTGGCAACATGTATACGTATTTCTATTCCTTCCCTCTCTAGCCATATGAAAACCACATAATGGCTCAGAATGCTTTTCCAGTATACAATTTTTCCTTAAAGTCATTCAATAAAAGGAACAGTATAGATTGTCTCTTTTGGAAGGGTGAATTAAGTGGTTCTCTGAACTTCACACTTAACATGGAAACCATTTATTCTCCTTAATTTATGTGTGTTCCATGTGTTACAACACAGATTTCATTGTCATTATTGCTAATTTTATTAGTGGTATAAAGTTGTCTTTTATTGCCTAGAAATATATATAGATATGGTAATGTAATATGAATTCGTTTTGTGAATTATCAGTCTCATGAAAGACACAATGACTGTGCCATTTGCATTTTTAAGAGTTAATGATTTGGAAGACCCACTTTTCCTATAAACTTTATAATCTAATAGTATGTTAGTTATCAACCATTATCAGTAAGATTAATCATAATCTTTCATTTTCTTAGAAATTCTATCAGTAACCATTCATTTGGAATAAAAGTATTTTCATTTTAAAAAGCTAAGTATATTCTCAGTTTCCTAACCTGGGGAAGCATGAAGAGAGAAAGCTAATAGAATAAAAAATAATGAAAAAACACACTTTGCATTTTGCTTGCCTGTATATTTTTATTGTCTACATTGTAAGTACAGGTGAATAGGTTATTAAATACTCTAACAATATATGCAAAATTCAGCCCACATATGAATAGAAACTTGACTTCCAAAGCAGATAAAGTTTTCATCTTTAAATAATTTTTAAAATTGAATCATGGAAATAAAAGAGATGATAATACAACAAGACTAAACTCTCAATGACTTTGTATTAATAAAAGGTTCAAAGTGAGGGTTCAACATTAATTCCTGTTAGAATTTATTTATGAAAATAATTTTTGTCACAGTTTTAAAAATTGTATTGTACTGTCTACTACTAATGTAAATATTTTGTTATTCAATTTGTATTTACATTTAGCTTTCTTCATCATGTAAATGGCGAAAACTTGAAAGAAATAAAGATAATTTTAAATAAAGTAGAGTATTCGAATATTAAGTCTTGAGTATGGCAATATAAAAAAATTGTGATTTATTTTCTTTAATTTTTCAGACTCTATGTTTGTACATAAGTTTTTGATTCTTACTGGCTCGCACTTATTTTTGGTAGAATTATAATATGGCACTTAATCTATCCCGAGGTGTTATTACAAATGAAAGTGCATATATATATCATAATGGAATTACATTTCAACTTGGAACGCTTACTTAAAACAAATCATTAGACAACTTGTTCTTAGAATTTTAGCCAAGGAAGGAGCTTTCGTTCAAAAGAGAGTGCAAGGAAAGACTCTGGTCTAAAAATTTCCTTGTGAAATTTGTAGGAGAGTGATTTACTTTACATGTGTTGGACGCTTCGTATACCAGATGGAAGTAATAACTACTTGACTGATTCCACAAAGATGCCATTAGAATTGGAATAATGAATATGAGCTTTTCTTATACAATAAAAATGTGTGTGTGTGTGTGTGTTTGTGTGTGCACGCACATGCAGAAATCTGTAACTGAATTTTATAAAATTACCATTTGGTATCCAAAGTAGTGTTGCTGAAGAACCAAGATTAACTGATTGAACAAATAAAATTAATCAACATGATAATTCACAGTTATATTCATAACAGTGTCAAACATAAGACTTAATTTTTAATATATGTATTTTAGGTGCTCTTTTTGCACTTTATTAAAAACATAAAATTGTATGTGTGCTCATAATTTCTCTGAGTCTTGGAAAATTATTTTGCCTTTAAAATAGTTGATAATAATTTATATCCATATTGCTTGAAAATATTAGATAACTTGCTATCACAAATTTAATTTATAGAAAAGGCTGAGGTTCAGAAGTAATGTCACTAGAAACTTCGAAGTCTTTAGTTTAACCTAAGATTCTCTTAAAGGATTGGTTTATTCACCTAAAGCTGAGGATGCTTTCAAGGCCAAACATTTGCCATGGGTGATAGATCCACGGCTGTAATTTAGTGGGGTAGCTTTCATTCAACCTGCTGAGAATCTGACTCCTTATTGATTGGATGACCTTTATCAAAATGATTTGAGGGCTACAGCTCTTTAGTTGTAAGATGTTGTCCTATTTATGCCACTGTGTAGACAAATGAGCAGATCTCTGGCTAAGTATCCTATCCAGTTGGATTCTTCAAGCGAGAGATGTACAGGCAACTCGGTAAAGCGGAAAGGTGGGTGACACAATAAGACAGGCAACTAAGATATAAGATCACACTTTGTGTTAATGCAGCCGGGAGAAATCCCTTCATATTTTTAGCAAAATCTAGACTTAGACTAACATTTTGCAAATGTGCCTTTTAGCTCTAAGATTTTAGATGAAATTTAAAAAGTCTTCTGAGAGTATAAAATAGTCCATTTTTTAAAATGACCTATGTTAGATGTTTCAAAGTTATAAGAAGATATTCTTAGCGCAATAGTCAACTGCCCGTATTTGATACATAGTGGGCTATTTTAAAATGCTCTCTACCCCTTATCTCATCATTATTCATATCCCCTCTATAGTTTGAGGGTCAAAGATAATGTCTAAAGCTATTATTTCCCACTAACCTGAGAAGAAAATATGCCATATTTTCATTAAACATGAACTAAATGGTTATAAAGTAAAAGACTGTAATGTCAGTGTTCAAGGACAAAGTTTCTACTTTTGTTTTTCTTTGAAAGTGAGAGCTGTCATATTTGTCACAAACAGCCTTTGTTTTATATTCTTGTGTTGTTTCCATTAAACTACATTATCTGTCACATTATTTCCTTCAAATGTATTGTTACAGAATTTATGAACAGATGAACTAAAATGCTTTGGATAAATTCTGCGTATGTTTATATAAGAGTCAAGAGGCAATGCAAAATTATCCAAGAAGTAAATAAAGATGAAAAAGCAATGGGCTTTTTCTTTTTACAATGTTTTAACATTAAAAGTATATGATGCTTTATAAAATATGTACCCAATATTACCTCCCTAGTTCTATGCAAAACAAAATAACTAGCAAAGGATCTAGATAAAATCTTACCATAATAAATAATTAAATCAATATGTGAAGGGTTTTTAATAATAAAAACAATAAGCCACAAACTTACAATATACATTATGTTGGATTAATATTATACTTACAAGTGTAGATTATCCATAGATGGACCTCACAAACTGTGGCCATAGTTAATGAAACCCTAGCTTCCATGAGCAGCAAAATTCATCTTCATTTTACTTCAATAAAGTGGAAAACTTCACCCTGGCACAGAGAGTAAATAGAAGAACTCTTTAACATTCATTTAATTTTATCCATTTTGCTGTTTTTTAATACAGATACATAAACATACTTGAACAAATGAAATTGTATTTTTTTAAGATCTCAAGAAAAGCACATTCTAAAACTACACTCAATAACACATATACCGCTTTACCATGTTAATCAATTAATAGTTACCATTGAAAATTATTTTAAAACTATTATTTTTTCTGCGATTCAGGAGTAAAAACAAGTGCAACGTTTTAACTTTACCATTGTATTGTGATTTTGTTTGTATTTCTGTAAATGTAAAATGACATATGTCATCAATATCATGTTATAAAATGAAATTATGAGATTGTTTATATCTTTGGTAAATTATTATAGCATTTATGTAAAATGAAGCAAACAAAGGAAAGTATATTTTTAGTGAGAGCAAGGTATATTTTTAGTGAGAGTAGAATAGTTTTGCAAAGAATTTTCAGTAAAGAGATGCCAAGCTACAACTTGAGTAATGGTAGATCCAAAAAAAAAATATGTTTCCTCAAATTTGAGGAAGGAATAGTTAAAAGTTTTTAAAAATTACTTATAGTAACTGTGAAGAAGATATGATGACAATGCTGCTATTATCTGACTACTGCAGGATGAATATAGTCCAAGGTGATTAAAATGGGAATGTCATTATATAAGTATTGGAACTTTGGCCTCCTAAGATACTTAGGTCACAACCTCAAATATACTGACAAGAATCCATTTTGACCTAGCAATATATTATTTTTAAAAAAATACTCTCATTCATTCTTAGATGCAAAGTGCTAGATGACAGTAATGCAATGATAAATAATACAATGCTTCCCACCACAAAGAAATGATAAATACACGAGGTGATGAATATGGTAAATACAAGTAGTTATGTGGCACGTAATGGCAGGGCTACATTCTGACAACTGCCTCCTTAGGTGATTTCTTTAGTACTATTAGGTTTTATTAGGTACTGTTAGGCTTTATACATTTTAAAATATTATCCAATCCACATATGTTCACATGAAAATGTGCCCATGAATGTTCATATTAGCATTATTCATAATAACTAAACAGTATGAAAAAGACAAATGTCCATCTATGGACAAATGAACAAAACACATTATCCATACAATGAGGTATTATTCATCTACGAAAAGGAAAATAGTTTGAATATATACAAAAACATGAAGGACCTTTGACCAAACACCACATACTGTGTGATTTTATTCATTTAAAATATCCAAAATAGGCAAATCTATAGAAACATAAAGTAGATTGACTAGTGATGGGAGGATGGAAAAACTGGAAAGTATGTTTGCTGTTTTTTGTTTGTTTGTTTGTTTGTTTTTGGAGTAATAGAAATGTTCTGATTTTAAAAAGTAGTGATGATTACACAAAATTGTGAGTATACTAAAACAGACTGAATTGTATAATTTAAAAATGGTTGAGATGGTAACTTTAGGTTTTGTGAATTTTATCTCAAGAAAATAGTACCAGAGGCCAGGGACAGTGGCTCATGCCTGTAATTCCAGGACTTTGGGAGTCTGAGGCGGGCAGACCACCTGAGGTCAGAAGTTGGAGACCAGCCTGACCAACATGGCGAAACCCCATCTCTACTAAAAATAGAAAAATTAGATAGGCATGGTAGCTCGTGCCTGTAATCCCAGCTACTCAGGGGCTGAAGCAGGAAAATTGCTTGAACCTGGGAGGCAGATGTTGCAATGAGTCGAGATCGTGCCACTGCATGCTAGCCTGGGCAATAGAGCAAGACTCCATTTCGAAAAAAAAAAAAAATTATCTAATTCAATATCTATTGTAATGCATTTTAGCCATAACTACTTTAAAACCAACAACAACAAAAAATCTAACATCAGATAAATTAAGTAGTTTGTTCTTGAATACTTATGCCAAGAAACGGAAAAGCTAGTTCCAAACCATTTTGCTCTGTTTTTACCACAGTACTTTATGAAATGAATATTAAGCAATTTCCTGGTAAACTGGGTTAGGACCAATATTACAAAATAAGTACTTTTCAATATTTTCTTACTATACTTTTTATCAATATTTTTATAATCCAAATTGATTCGCGATCATCAAAGATTTTTCTCCATGTTGTGTTTCAACATATTTTGTATTATTCTATTTCAAGTTCCTATCAGAGAGGCATCTAATATAGGCCCTTTAAATTTTGCAAAATGCATACTCAAGCCACACTACATATTTCTTATATGAAATAATGTAACTTTTTATTGATATATTATTTTAAGGATTTAATAGTTCTCTTAAATAATTTGCTTGTATAGGTTTTATATAATTAATATGATTTAAAAACATTTTGGTTTTATTTACAGTAATCAAATATGTTAAGAATTTAAAACATTAGTATTTTAATTTTCAAAAAATGTAAATAATATTAACTTGTGTTATCAAAACTTAGACATACATTTCATTGTAGTATACACATTTTCAGCCAAATACATTGATGTTTTTTGCTTAGAGACTCTCACTTTCAGATTCGGAACATTCACTTGACCTTGGAAATGTGTTCTTTCTCCTGTGTAGCTCTTTGTAGAATAGGATAACATTGAGTTCCCAGGAAGCAATGGTAATGTCAAAAATTACAGCCTCATAAAAGCTTTAATTCCCACCATAAAAATAATATATAAAGTAGAGAACTATGAGGGTGCCTCACATATTGCAATGTCAGGTTTAGGAGCACTACTATAAAATTTATAATACCTATCTATTTGATAGTGGGTGAGAACGCAAGAAAGTGTTGCTTAAATATAGCTAGGTTATAAACAAGTGCACGCTTTGGGGGAGGGAAGATTGGGGCATGTTTTGTGGAACAAATGAATGTTAAAGACCTGATGTGTAAAAGTCCTGTTTCCTTAAGATGGAGCTCTAAAAATTACATTTTATCATCAAAACATAATGAGTTGAAATTACAAAATACAGTATGCTCTATGGATGATGTGGGAGAGTGAGAGCTGTGATTAAATGAAAACACAAAAACAAAAGAATGGAAAAAATGAGTTTACCAAATATTCGACTGGATTGGCATAAACAGAAATGGAATGACTCAAGAGCATCTGCAAACTCGCCATATGATAGATTAGGCAGAATTAGCTCTGCTTGGCCAATGTTATGTCTCAAATCCCAGGTTTTCAGCTGGATCGTGATCTACTAGGATCCCTTCCTAGCATTCTGATTCTGGCTAGAATTTACATCGCCATTTGCATTGCCTTGAGATATTGTCTCTGTGTTATTGGGGCGCAAGACAAAATGAAGGTAGGATTGTCTTGGTGAGTTAATGTGGTTTTATCTCCTCTATGTGGCTAGGGTAACTGCAGCCTCATAGGTCATTCAGCAACAGCTTTTTTTCCCCGTGGGGCATATACATTTAGAAATATGTTTTTATTGATTTTTAAAATATTTTTTGTAATTTGTAAAGTATCTCATCAGGCCAAGATAATTATAAAACTTTACAGTTTTGCTTTGGCTTGGTCCTCTGCTACTTGTGAGATTTTTCTCTTTCATACCCAGATTGTTTGTTCATTCTTTAATTAAATACTTCTTTGGAAGAAATTTTCTTTTCACTCTGCATTTCCTTTATTTTCTCTACTGTTTTGAATACTCTTCTCCCAAAATCATGTTTGTATTCATGTATCACTGACCTACCCTGCCTCCTCACCTCAACAGCAGCTCATGTACTTCAAGGAAATGACCATAACCTCTGCAATTTATTCCAGTAGTGGGTGTCACTGGGGAAAAAACCCAAACCCAGAACAAAAAAACAAACAAAAACCTAATTTCCCTTATTTAGATTGTGTTAAGACAAGACCTGTGACCCAGTTTGGTCATCTGGAAATTTCCTGGATATTTTGGAAAAGGTTTTCTTCATTTGCATAAGGGGACCTTTTTTCCTCTCCTTGTGTTCATAAACAAGAGTGCTTGCCTTCCTGGCAGCTTCTGTTTGCCATCCAGCAAGAATGACGGGGAATAGGATAAGATGCAAGCAACAATGTAGATGCAAAGCAAAATGACACAACCAATCTGAATCTTTGATAGCTTCATTAAGCCACCTAATCAATGAAACCTAAAGTCCTAATTAATGCTATATATTCTGTTATTCAAATTAATTAATTTTCTTATTCTTAAAGCTGGGCTTGAATCTGAGTCTTTTACTTGCTCCAAGAGCATATTATCTGATTCATACATGCTCATATTTATCTTATATTTCAGTATTCATTAAACGTTTGACAATTAAATAGATACAATATCATACTTATTATTTCAACTACAAGACTTTGTATTTTAAAGAATCCAGTTTGCTTTTTCCCCTCCACAGTCCATGATGAAGTTTATCTGAGCATGTGTTTTCCTCCTGTTACAGATCATGCCAAGGAACCAACAGCTTTTCAGCCATGTTATTTTTCTCTGCAGAGAGCATCCTAGAGTTGATCATCTCTAGATTTATCACATTCCATTGATTTAATATTTAATGTCACAATATTTTTCTCATCACAGTATATGAAGTAATTTCATAAATTGACAACATGAATGTATAGACAATCTCAATGAGTTACAAACCTTGCCTTCCCAGAGCTTGCAGTCTAGCAGAAGATGTTGCTATAACTTTTGCATGTCTTTATGGCATTGTTGGATGATATGCCATTTACTTTTCCCCCAGAACATCACAGAAACAAAACTCTTTCATAACCAAAATGAAAAAAAAAAACTTTAAAATACCAAAGTATATTTATTGTGCATTTTATGTTCTGCAAAGGCACAAGAGAAACTATAGCCTTTCCTGTCCATCAAAATCACAGAGTTAGAGCCTCTCCTGGCAGAGCTAAGAATTCACAGGCTGGGCATTTGGAGACGCTCTTCTCCACGTGCACCTGGGTGTAGGTTTAATATGCTGCTGAGTTCTTGTTTTGCACAGGAAGGCAGTCATGAAGCACATGCCATAGCAAACACCTGCTCTCTAGCCATACGAGTATTTTTGAACATGGCAAAAATAGGCAGAGAGTAGGTGCAGATACAATTATTGCTGCAGATTTGTAATTTTCAAAGGAAAATTGCAGCTTTCATTACTGCTGTCTAAATTTAGATGAATGAGAGCAGAATCAGCAAAATCAGTTTTTGATGTTATATATGTGTAAATTAAGAGTTTGCATCAGAATCTGTTTGCCAGTTTTCTGCCTTTTTTCTTGCTTAATATGAACATTCTAGAAGATGGAGTTTAAAGAATAAGTTATAAAAATATATAAATTATGTTTTGTTCCCCTGATATAGTTTATATAGCCATTTTACGTGTGAGAAGTAAAAGTGATATTGGGAAACAGAAGTGATACTAAAGTAATAATCTCTTCTTTTGGAATAGTGGAATGTAAGGATAGTAGACCTATTCTTACACGACTATGGGAAACAAATGAACACTGCAGAAATTCTCCCCAGAAAAATTAACATGCACTGAAAATGTCGCACAGAATTTTAAGGCTTTATGGATTCTCTAGATCTATTTAATATTTGGTTTCAGTTAAATATCTTTCCAAACCTAAAAACATAAAGTAAACAAAAAGTAAGATTTACTTAAAAAATCTAAGGGTAAATATGATTGAAACGCTATCTTGTCAGCTTATTCTAGTCAAGAAAACATTCTTAGAGAATACGACTTTTTCCTTGTGCCTCATTAACTGCTTGTTGTATATTCAAATTTTCATTCCATTAGGTATAAGTACAGAAAAATTTAGCAAACAATTTATATCAACTTTAAAGTGTTTAGAACATTGCCTATGTATAGGTATACAAATTTGATAATATATGTATGTTGTCATGTAAATGTTGTCCTTAATATAATCTTATTATTTGCTGTAGAATAGCTTAAGTAATTGAAATACACTCTGAAGAGTCCATTAATTAATCCTACTCTGTTACCATGTTTTTGAGTGCATGTAACAAGATCCAAAATATATTAGTTTAATGAAAATATTTTTTTCTTCCTCATCTACCAGGAAGTCCACATGTCGGCAGTCTGGAAGTGGTCAAGGGGCTCTAAAATGTCAACAGTGTCTCAAATCTTTCTTTCTGCTTAATAATCTTGGACAGGAGACTCACATCTTCATGCTTGTAATGACATAGGGCAGTCTTTGTTCTGCACTGAAAGCAGGAAGAAGGGCGTGAGGAAAATGAGGTGATCTGCTTCTATGAAAAACAAATTCAGTGGTCAGAACAGTGTCATTAGGATGAACCCAAGGCTAGGGAATATATTATTGTTAGGCAGTGCATCGCTGTCCCAAACAAGAGTATGATTCAGCCAATGAAGATGAAAGTAAGAATGGATATCCAAGGCAATTAGCAGTTTCCATAATGATTAATACTTTGTTCTATCATTTTATGAAGTCACTTTTCAGGTACCTGCTTTAGAATGTGCTTTGTCTCCCCTGGATTAGTTACTCCCCTTATTGACTTGAAAAACTTAATGAAGTAATTTCATAAATTGATAATAACAGGAGAATAATTTAGGTATGAAAGTATGGCAGGTGTGTGGAGGAATTATACTTAAGGTGGATGTGGGAGAGAGTTAATTAGAGGATATTTCACTCAGGTGGGTTCTGGTCACCAGGAATAAAGAGATTAAGTCTCCTGAAGGCCATTGTAATGTTGCCTGTATTTGTGGTGTGTTTATATGTGCCAGTCATTGCAACTGAATGCCTTCTTTACACTTCCTTATTTAGCCCTCATAACGTTACAAATTACTACAATAATTTTTATTTTAAGATGAAGAAAGAGCTATTCAGAGGAGTCAAGTAATTTTTTTAAGCAGCTTCAGCTATTAATATGTTTTGCTGAACTTTCAACTCAGTTATTTTCATTTTTTTTTTATTTATTTTTAGACGGAGTCTCGCTCTGTCACCAGGCTGGAGTACAGTGGTGCAATCTTGGCTCACTACAACCTCCACCTCCTGGGTTCAAGCGATTCTCCTGCCTCAGCCTCCCGAGTAGCTGGGACCACAGGCAGGCACCACAGCACCCAGCTGATTTTTATATTTTTAGTAGAGACGGGGTTTCACCATGTTGGCCATTCCAGTCTCGATCTATTGACCTTGTGAACCGCCCGCCTCAGCCTCCCAAAGTGCTGGGGTTACAGTCTTGAGCCACTGCACAGGGCCAACTCAGTTCTGTTTAATGTCAACACCTACACTCTTAACCATTATATAGCTCTAAGTTGTCTATGAGCTAAAATGTGAAAACATAGAACTGCTTTTAAGGGGTGGGGAATTACAAAGAGTTCACCGTTGGTAGAGAAGTTGGCTAAGGAAATGTAAAGAAGTTGAAGGAGAAAACATGAGCTAGCTCATCTAATATTTTAATTCAGGAGGAGCCACTGGTGGAGCTGTGCACAGGAGTATCATAGAGCAGTACTTCTCAACCTTCCGTGCACACACAAATCACTGGAGGAGTTTATTAAAATCTACGTTATGATTCAGGAGCTCCAGAGATAGATCTGGGACTCTGCGTTTTTGAACCTCCCCCTCCTGTGCTGTCCAAATTAACAGAATGCTGCTGATGCCATTGATCTTAAGTAAGAAGGTCATTGATCACTCTAGAGGTTTGGAGAGTAGATTCTGAGGAAACTTTTGGAAGCTCAGTCATATATGTTGAAGAACAAGACAAATTTCAAGTTAAAAATACCAGTAAATAAAGTGCTGTGGGTGCATTGCCAGGTTAGTGAGATAAGAAGGAAAGAAATTGCAGTGCATGTAAATATAAGCTGTGGAATACAGCAATGAAAGAGACTTTGACTCTGTAGAGGAAATTGAGGATAACAGCAAGTTTATGAATAGCACTTTCTTTTCCAGCAACTGTATAAAATGTACTGATGTCAAAGCTTTACAAAAATCAAACGTCAAACGAGAAGAGTCAATTCCCCATTATCCTATGTAGTCTATTTTCTTCTTTGGGAAAGGATAAGAATTGTTTATGCCTATTCAAAACAAACCCTTGTTATTTATAAGAAGTACTTTCTGCACATCGACTGTAAAATGATACATTTTTATCACTACTGCTTAGAGTAGATCAATGCAGTAGTTCTAATAAATATATACACATAAAAATTTCAGCTAGGAGATGATGAATATCACAGCTAATGTGCATAGGCTGAGCACATTTCTGAGAGGACAAATATGAAAACATTAATTTTAAACTAGCTTATTGAATCACATAATTGGATAATGGCAGAATAAATGAGGATATATGAAATAAGTCCACTAGTAAAATAACTTTTATTCTGTGTAATGTGATGCAGGTAAAATAAGGCAGAAAATCAAGAACAGAAACTATCTCCTGGCCAATTTGGGCTCTGCTGCTCTTTTTGCTTATGCCAAATTTTAGAGTTTAATGAAGATAAAAAGAACATAAATGTCTCAAGAAGTGCAATTTGGCTTCAGTATTCTCATAACTTCTCTTAATTAAAATATAACCAGGTTAAAAGCAGAATTTGCTGTTTCAACAGCATTCATCCATTTATTCATTCAGAAAATATTTATTTGAATATCTGCTATTAAAAGATACTGCTAATGGAACTGTAGTTTATATGGTAAGCTAGACTGAACAAGGCCTTTACTTTCATGATGCTTATATCATAGTGTGGGAGACAGGAATTTTTTAAAGGCAAAATAAACAGAAAGATAATTTCAAATAATGTCTTTAAAAGTCTGAAAATGTGATTGAAAATAATTATGGTAAGGATCTAACAAAATTGGTGAAAAGAAGAGTCTTTTTTGAAGAGCTGCTACTTTAGGTGTTATTTTAATGATTTAATAAAGAAGCCACTTTCAAAAAATGTGGAGGAAGTATGTGTTACGCAGAAGATATAGTTAGTGTGTGGGCACTGAGGTTTGAATAATCTTGATATGATCAAGAAAGAAAGAAGGGGGACTGGATCAGACATACTGGGAAGATACAAGGGATCTCCAGAAGACAGAAGTGAAGATACAGGGTTAAATCACAAAGTGCTGTGCAGAGTAGGTCAATGAGTTTAGGCTTGATTTTGATGTGATGGGAAGCAAGTAACCAATTCAAGTGGGTAACAAGTAGGTTGCAAAATATTTGAATTACCTTTTGAAATGTTCACTCTAGCTGGTGAGCAGAGAAAGGTTTGGAGGAAAGTGAGCAAGAAGAGAAGAATTAAAGTTTTGGAGTAAAGTGAGCAAGAATACAATAATTAAAACTTTCAGAGTTCAGGGTAAACTCAAGCATTCTGATGTGCACATTGGAGATGTTAAAAGCCTAATAGACAGCTGAAAGTGATGTCAGTTGTTTAGGGAAGTCATGCTTAGGTAGGTGTCTGAGAAACAGATATCACAAAAGTCATATGAATATCATTGGTTGTCAAATAAAACACAAGAAATCATCAAAAGAGACTGAAAGGTAGAGGCAATGAAGAGGAGAAACGCTCCCAGATAATAGCATCACGGAATGAAACAGGACATTGCTTCAAAGAGGCAATAAGAGGGAGCTAACTACATATTGCTGCTGAAGGTTCAGCTGTGGCAAAGACAAAACAGTAACCCCAGATTTTTGCCATGAGAAGCAACTGGGAAACCACATTAGAATAGCTTCACTAGGGCCCCACGGATGGTGTCCAAGGGGAGTGAGTTGTAGGGAGAAGGTGAGTTTAGTAAATTAGGTCATTTTTTTTTCTGGGAAAGTATCACTACAAAAGAAAAGACAACATGATGGTACCTGGAACAGAGTGGAGGCTGGAGGGGATTTTGTTCCCCAGAGAGTTGATAATAAAAGTTGTCCACAGATATTTCAGTTAACCCTTGGGTCATATACATGAAACAAAATTTCAGAGTTTTAGAGTTTCTAGGTCTTTCACAAATATTTCTAATTTCTCAATACACTGAGTAAGAAATGTTAATTATTTATTGAAAATATGTAATGCCATTCTGTTTTTGGAAGCATTAAAAAATAGTAAACCAAAAATAAACATTAAACAATCTGTAAATATCTATTGAAAGTGTCACCATATTCCATTTTTCCCAGAGTCTACTACATTTTAGTGTTTCTTAAGTCTACACATGCTATTTTATTTTTATTTATATAGCTACATGTACTAATTTATTATCTACTGATATTTCAAAACTACATTTCTGAATCTACAATTTTCTTAAATGAACAAATAGTCTTCTCACTGGAAGGAACCTATGAATATGATTCTGGATAGAAACATAATTAAAAACTTCTGGATGTAAAGCTTTTCTGTTTTTAAAAACATTCAAAAGGAAATCCCAAATTCATAAAAACCTATTTGCACACAAACCGAAGGCTTACTAGTATATTTGCTTTGATTATTGTAGTTTCTCCCTCATTGTCACATAATGCAATTATTTTAACATTGTATGATGCAGTCATGTGGTCTTAAGTTTAAGCATTCACACATATCTACAATGATTTATTTTTCTGTAACCATGCTTGCTCAAATCAAATCATTATATAGACTTTTGGAGACTTAACCAAAAGAAATCACTTTTGATTCACTTTATATTGTTCAGCATATACCTTAGTAAAAGTATGTATTGAAATAAACATATGAGCATCCTCCTTGTTCTGTCATTGAGCTTCTCTGGTATCCTTGTGTTCTACGCCAAGCATCCTTCCCTACTGGCTAAGCACAGTCCTCCCAGGGCTGTTGACATACACACATAAATAACTAAGGAAATAATGCTCTAATAGAGAACACTTAGGCATCAGCTGTGAAACAAGAGAGCTATGCAGATAGCATAGTAGAGCTGTCTCTGATTTTGAAACACAGCTGTCTATAGACTTCCTTTGTTTCGAAAGTGAGTTCTATAATTAGACCCTTAATGGGACTGTGTAATTTGTAGAAGCATCACAAGTTCCAGTGATGTATGCAGACCATGGTCATGCTGTTTTACTGTCACTTACAGAAAGTTTTCAAAATGACACGATTCTTTTTAAGTTCAGGGGTACAAGTGCAGGCTTGCTACATAGGTAAACTTGTGTCTTGTACAATTTGTTGTACAGATTATTTCCTCACTCGAGTATTAAGCTTAGAACCTGATAGTTATTTTTCCTGATCCCCTCCCTTCTCCCTCCATCAACCCTCTGAAAGACCCCAGTTTGTTGTTCCCCTCTATGTGTCCATGTATTCTCATCATTTAGCTCCCACCTATACGTGAGAACATGCTGCATTTGGTTTTCTGTTCCTGTGTTAGTTTTTTTTTTTTAATCCATTTACAAATGCTACAGAAAGCTGTTCATCCAAAGGAACAATATGAACAAGAAACAGAGTAAATCTTGGTCAAAAGTAATATAGACATTTATAGAAGACCTAAATATTTCTCATTAATAAGTTCAAAAAAGAAAACGAAAATGATGCTTGATGTCTCTGTGTAAGCACACTAAAAAGACCACTTTCTATAGAGTACACACAAAGCCTTTTTAAAATTTTTTATTTTTATTTTTTTTTAAATAATGTTCATAGAGTAGGTTGTTGGTAGTCTGGCACCTGCACAAAATTGCCAAAACAAAGCTCTTATTTCTTTGAAGGTTACATTCCGTGACTCAGTATGCCAAAGGGTCAGTTAAAAATTTAAATACAACACCCAGATTACTCATGTTTTGCCAGCAGTCGACTTGTTATTACACCCATATTTGAGATATTTCACTAGCTTCCAATTACCCAGTTTCAGGGAACTGCATTCTGCTTTCAATTTTTAATGCCTAACTCCTGTGGATTTCAGCATGATATCTGTGGGTAGCAAAGTGTCAGAATATACTGACTTTAAGAGGGTACTTACAGTTTTATGAGGCAGTAAATGACATAAAGTTTCCATATGTGGGTATTTCACTGCATGTTACATTATTAAAGGTGTACCTGCTTGGTGTTCCATCTCAGAGCTCTGGGGCAATGAGGGAACATTTTTGTTTGTTTTCTTTGTTTTTGTTTGTCCTTCCTCGTGACACAGTTTGAACTGCTAACCGTTGGATAAAGTAAATTTTAATGTTTCATTGTATTATTAAGAACTGATATTCTGAAACAGATGTTAGAAGGGCAGGTGACCAAAATACTGTCTTACAAAATAGCTCGTAATCTCAGTTTACATTTGTATGCCAACTTGACCTCCACTGTTCTTTAGGGTCTGAGAAGAGTAATTTTTCTTGTGTTCTGAAAGCCATTCCAATGAAAACCAAAGAAGAAACTCTGAAGACACTGCTGTGATCAAAGCTTAGACTGTTTGTGGTTTGTTAGTACATTCAGAATATGTGAATATGCATGAATAAAGGCACATAATAAATATAATGTAGTATTTAGAGTTGCTTTTCATAATTGTTTAATGTAACAAATATTTAATACATTTGTAACAAGTGTGTTCCTGGCCTTATTATGAGAAACTCATTAATTTAATTAACATATTATCAATTCAATACATAGATATACAGAGGATATGATGTGCCAGGCATTGAACGAGGAGTTATGGGTGATGCCAAACACAATATATGAACATCACTTCTTCTCAGGAAAGAGAATTTAAAAAAACACACAAAATATAATCAAAGGAAAGTAGTTCTATGTAAGAGCAGTACAAATAAAATCAAATTTCAGAAACTAGAAAGGTTCCTTCTGGCTGAGGATATCTGAATATAACGTTGTGGGAGCAAAGGCCTGAAAATGGGAGAACATGTGATACCTTTGCAGAATAAGAAATACTCCATTATGTAACTTTACTCTGAGTGTGTGAAAGAAATAGCAAGAGATAAACCTGAAAAGGCAGGATGGGAATAGATTATAAAAGGCCTATTTTGTGAGACTAAAGATATGCACAATACCCTGCAGGCAATAGGAATCTATTAACTAGTGCTGAGTGGCATAATACAACTTTATCAGTGCTTTAGGAATATTAAGCCAGACTGCTGGGTAAAATGAATTTAAAGAAGGCAATAATAAAGAAGAGGTAAGAAGATCTAGTACAAATACTTCCATTTGGTTTTAGACAGAATGAGGGTGTGACCCAGCAAAGAAGTTGAAGGTACAAAGAGGGGAAAAGAGAGAAATTGTGGTAGAAGAATGTGCAGAACCTAAAATCGAAGTGTCACTATACAGTAAGGAAGAAGGAATAATTATCCTAGACCATTAAGCATGATGGCAGAATCAACAGAGTGGAAATTTCAAGAGAAGCAGAAGCAGATATAGAAGAATAGTCCAAAGTAATTTGGCGTGTTACAATTAAGGCCCTGGTAAAACATTCAAATTGTGATGAATAGCGCAATGTTAAAAGCTAGCCTGAATTTTAGGAGAGATTTGGGGTTGGAATATATTAAATAATTTGGAGAAAGCAATAGTTGAATTTACACAAGGGGATTAAATTAATAAAAGTAAGTGTATGGGCCCAGCACAGTGGCACAAACCTGTAATCCCAGCACTTTGGGAGGCTAAGCATAGGGATCACCTAGGTCCAAGAGTTCAAGACCAGCCTGGACAACATGACGAAACCCCATTTCAAAAAAAAAAAAAAAAAAAAATAGCCGAGCATAGTGGCGTGCTAGCCTGGGTGACAGAGTGAGACTCTGTCTTAAAAAATAGCAATAAATAAGAAGAAAGCCAGTCTATGGAAGTATAAAAGTAAATTATATATTCAGAGTTGTCTTATGACCTCCACTGTGCCCTCCCTGATGTGAAATTTAACTGTGAAAGATATTTTCATGGTGGATCCATGACACTCACTCATGTCCATGCCCTTGTGTGATGTCTCCTCTTAGTGTGAGCAGGACTTGTGACTTCCTTTTGATCAACAGCATACAGCAAAGGTGTCAGGATGCATGTGATGACGTCTACGTGGTTATCCTAAGATTGCAGTGTGAGTTTGCTGGTATTGCAACATGTGGCCATGTTGGAGAATCCCAGGTGACAAGGGACTGAAGGCTGCTTCTAGAATCCGAGGACAACCTCCAGACAACAACCAGCGAAGAAACGGGGTCGTGAGTCTTGCAATGTAACAAACTGAGTTCTGCTGGCAACTACGTGAGCTTGGAAGACTGAGTTTGAATGTAGAATATTCTATAGATAATTGACTTGGTTTTTAAAAAATGTTAATTGCATAGAAAGAGAGGGAGAGAGACAGAGAATGAGCTTTATCTAAGTTAACATGGAGTTAAGATACAATAACTGAATTCAAAGTGTGGATCTTGTTTGAATCCTCACTGTCATGTTACAATTTTTGAGACTTCTCTGCATGTTTGTTTATGGGTTGGATATTAGGTGATATCTATGGAAGAGTATTGGTTTTTTGAAGCAATAATGGCAATGATTACATAGAAATACTCTCCGTTTTTAGTGATGCACTTTGAAATTTGTATGGTCATAATCACATGATCTTTGGAGTTTGCTTTTGAATTGTTCATGGAAGAAAAACAGAATAAATGTTGTCTGTGTACCTGCAAAAGTGTCCACGATAGATAAAGAGTAAAATGAATAAATAAATAGTAGAGAGTAAATGTAGACTGTAGACCAAAATATATAGTATAATTATTTTTCATTAGTATATATTGATAGCTAGATATGTATATATGTATATATGGATACATTTAGATAGATATAGGTACATATGTAGATAATATATAGACAGATAAGAATAATGATATAAATAAATTGTAGATAAACTACTGCAAAAAATACATAACTAATGACTAGCCAAGAGGATGGTTTTTAAAGGGATGATACTTTAAACTATGTCCTTGTTAAATTGTTTAAAGTCATAATATCACAAATATAGCTTAAAAATAATTTTAAAATATTAGTCTTATACAATAAAAATGCAGAAACTAATAAGGGGAAGGGCTCTGTTTTGGATGTAGAAAAAGAGAAAACATGTACAGAGAAAAAGTGAGTACAAGCCACTGAGTGGTACAAAAGAAAAAATGGGTGTGCTTCATATTTTAGACATATATAGTAATGAATGGTAGGAGATAAAGTCGCCAAAGTTGAAATAAAAAATTAAAGATTCTTTAAAAAATTGGAATGCTGATCTCACATTAATTTTTGTAGTCTGAGGGAACATATTTCTGAAGAAAATGAGACACTGAGAATGAAAAGGAAAGAAATATTTCAGAGTAGGTAAAAAATTAAGAGATCAAAAATCACAAAGAAAAAGGACAGTTAAACTTCTAAAGAAGAGAAGACAAGACTGGTTTTTTACCCTCTGAGACAAACAGCAGAAAGAACAGTTTGATAAATAAGTAAAAGAGGAGGCTCAAATTGAAACCTACTCAATAGTCCCATAGATAATTGTGTTTGTTTGTTTGTTTGTGTTGATATACAGAGAAATTGACCTTCTGGTCTCAAAGCTTGAAACTTAACATTTGTTTTATCTCCATTCCATTCTCAGTAAAGGAACCCACAGGCCTCTCAAAGAAATCATCAAAGAACTGAAACTCACCAGATTACCACATGCAGACAATGAGATACCAGACCTCTCATTCATCATAATTGCTTCCTGACTCCTTTCTAATTTCTGTTTCCCTAACCAAACACCTCCTTCTTTTTGATCAACTCCTATTCCTTATGCCTACCTAGTTCCTTTTTTCCCACACAGTTATATTTCTTCCTGCTTACAAACTCCTAATTTTAGTTAGTATGAGAGATGGAGTTGAGACTGATCTCCCATCTCCTCAGCTGTAGCCTCTGATTAAAGCCTTCTTCCCTGGCAGTACTCATCATCTCAGTGATTGGCTTTCTGTGCAACAAGCAGCGGGGTCTAGACCAAACCCCTGATGTTTTGGTAACAAAATCAAAGAACCTCCAGATTTTTAAAAGACAATGCATTTTGTAGATACTTTCACCTCCCCTTTCTCTATTCATTGACCCTAGTCATATATGGTAATTTCAGAACCCCCATGAGGCTCCTTAGACGCCCCCTTAAGTCAGTGAGTCTATAAATTTCTTATGGTTACTCCAATTATAAAAATGATAACTAAGGCTCTCACAACTTTAGGAGAATTCCCAGGTTTGCAAAATAAATGAATGCTGAATCGGGATTAGAATCCCGGTTTAACTCAGTAGGAGGGCCTACTCTTTTCTTGAAATATGTTTTTTTTTTGTAGCTGTTGAAACAAGTATGTCATATGTTGTAGATTAACGTATCAACATCTATGTGGAGAAATATTTCTAATAATTGTCAAGACATTTTGTGTCTCTACTCATCCAGTTCAATATATTTTGTAAATCAAATTAGAAATACAAAAAGAGTACAGATAAGCCCATATTTAGACTCAGACCTAACTTACAGATATTCCACTCTCTCATAGCCTCAAGTCCTTCAGTCATCAATCCTGCGAAGTCTAATTTCACATCACCTTTCTTCATACTCACTAATTATGCTTAAATTCAGGCACATATTTATTATTTGAACAATTTCAATAGCTCCAAATGAACATCTCTGCCTCTAGTCTTCTCTCTTACCATATCTTTTTCACGTTATTTTCAAAGCTACCTTAGTAAATCACTGACCAGAAATAACCTACATGACTGTACAGTTTTATCTGTTTTTTTCTTTTGTCTTTATGGATTCCATACCACTTGGTATAAAGCATGTACTCAATAAATTGGGCAAAAAAATTCGAATACATGAAATGGAATGAATCATTTTGGTTTGATTGCTGGTGGTGTTGCTGCTCAAATCTTTCAAATTATTCCTAGCTAATCTCTAAGCCCTGGCCCTAGCAGAGAAGACACTTTGTGATGTGTTCCTACCTCTTGCCTTCTTCCTGAGTGTAGTACAGCTCTCTTGGTTCTTCTACATTGGTTTAAGTAAAAAAGGTACATAGTATTTGTATTTTCACCATCATATCCTGTTTCACATTTCCTCTGTTTTGTGCAGAAAATGCCACACTACCTTCTAAATTGCTTGCCTATGAGGATAATACCAACCTATTCTTCAAAGCCAGGGACTCAAATTTTTGTAAAACTTTGTCTCATCTTCAATAAACCCATAAGCCTCACATCCCTAACATTTGCAATAGTTTATTATGGCCCTTGCAAAATCTTATTGCACTTATGCATGTGTATACCTCTTTAAGTACCTTGATTACAGAAGCCATGTCTTTTTTTTTTTTTTTTTTTTTTTTTTTTTGAGGCGGAGTCTTGCCCTGTCGCCCAGGCTGGAGTGCAGTGGCGCGATCTCGGCTCACTGCAAGCTCCGCCTCCCGGGTTCTCGCCATTCTCCTATCTCAGTCTCCCGAGTAGCTGGGACTACAGGTGCCCGCCACTGCGCCTGGCTAGTTTTTTTGTTTTGTTTTTGTTGGTTTTTTGTTTTTTCTTTTTTTTTTGTATTTTTAGTAGAGATGGGGTTTCACCGTGATAACCAGGATGGCCTCGATCTCCTGACCTCGTGATCTGCCCACCTCGGCCTCCCAAAGTGCTGGGATTACAAGCGTGAGCCACCGCGCCCGGCCTTTTTTTTAAACTTTTTTCCTATAGCATCTAAGATAGTACTTGACATAGATAAAGGGGAGCACTTGTGAGACGCTTTATGAGATTTCCACAACTTTTATTTGGGTGACTGTTACTCTACTGATTACTAAGTCTGTGACATTGAAGAAGTTTCTTAACCACTCTGTGACTCACTCCGTCAAACTATATCATGAGGGCATTAATAGTACTGAATCTTTAGAGTTCCTAATGATTTTAAAAGACAGTGCTTAGTGACTGACATGTGTCACAGGACCCTTGGGGTGTCGCTTTTCTGCCTCAAAACCTCTATGGTCAGTAATGCCTTTGCCTGAGTTTTGCTCGCGCCCACTGAACTGGTTCCACTCACTCAGCCCAGCAGGCTGCACTCGAGGTTCGTGCTACTGGCCTAGATCATATGCCTGCCAAGGGCAAGCCAGGTGCAGAGAGACAAGGGGTGTGTGAGCAAGTGAATGTGGGGTCTTGCCATTTCGCACAGCCAAACATACTGGCTGTGGCACAGAAGGCAGCTCCAGGTGCCAGCATGGGCGCTGGCTCCCTGCGAGACAGGGCTGGACCAGGTTTACCACAGGCAACTTCCATGACGGGCACTAGGGAACACGGTGGAGCCTAGAATACTGGAGACACTAGGAACTGCAGGGCCCCAAAGAGGGTGTCACAGCCCTGGCTCGGGGTCTGGGGTGGTGTCCTGGGACTGGGCTCCCCAAAAGGCAGTAATGCCTCTCCTCTCTTTTGTCCTCATTGCCTGCATCGTGGCAAGCAAAGGGTGTGTTCCAGCCCTGTTTGTGTTACATCTCTTTCAGCCCCACCATTCTCTCAAGTTCTCCTCCTGCATCTAGGAAGCACGAGGTATACAGAAAAGTGGAGGGTTAACAAGGCGAAGGGTGCTTTATTCAGTGACAGAACAGCTCAGCGGAGACCCGCAACGCTTACCTCCTCTCCACAGGCAGGTAGTCCACGTATCTACCCGAGTCTGGCTGAGTCCGGGGTTTTTTATGGGCTTCAGAGGGGAGGAAGTGTGTGCCGATTGGTCCATGGTGGTCACGGTCACCGGAAAAAGCACAAGTTCTCACGCTGGTCTGCGGAACTGACATCCCCGAACCAGGGTTTCAGGCCTCGCTGGCTTGAAGGTGGGGCTTCACTGGGGACCCACGCCTTTCCCACCAGGAGCCTGTCTGCCTCCAACCTCCATTAACCTGCTTTCCATGGTGCCCATGGCACTCAAGCTGTTTGTGCTGAGGGGCGCCTGCAAGCCCGTGCCAAACCACCTTCAGTATCCCCCTTGACATCCCTCTACTGCTGGTTGGTGGCCAAAGTCTGAAGGGGTCTGAGGCTGTAGGGTGCTGGCGTGTCAGTGCTGCCCTGAGCACGCACATACCCGGCCAGGTAGTGAAAGTGTCGGGGCTGAGCCACAACTTTGCTTTGAAATTGGAATGAGTGCTGGAGTGAAGAGAGGCCAAGCAGTGGGAGCAAAATGCTACAAATGATTGTTTTTTGAGAAAATCACCCACCTAGTCTGAGAGTTTATTTTCTTATTTGTAAATTAAGGGTAACAACGCTAACTTCAGAAAATTTTTGTAAGAATTAAATGAGAAAAGTATTTCAAAATAATCATCGAAACAAACGTTATTTCTAAATGAAATAAATGAGATGAAATATGTAAATGAAAATGTGATTAATAAGATGATAGTCATAAATTTAATGATGTCACAAAGTTCAGAAGGCTATTGAATTGGAATATCCAGGGAAGTTGACTTACTTTAAGGAGTCAGAATGAAGGACTGGAAAAGAAGTCAGAGACAAAATTAGAGATATAAATGCTTGTTTAAGAGGATTTAGGTATAAGACACTCAATGCCTTGTAGTGTACATGATAGCTTTCCCCACATATTGAAATGAGATATAAGTAGAAGAGATATTGAATTTGTTGATGACTCTCCAAATGAAAGTTTAGAACTACAGAATTAAATTGTAGGAAAGCCCATTTTAGTTCAACATAATGAAGTATTTTCTAACAATTAGATGTATGCACAAAAGAAATCCATTTCTTCATATGGAGCTGAGAGATTAAAAGCACCTGCTCAATTCACATAATGGGAGAAAATATTTGCAAACTTACCCCTCTGACAAAGGATTAACAACCAGTATATATAAGGAGCTCAGACAACTCAATAGAAAAAAATCTAATAATCTGATTAAAAAATGGGCAAAAGATTTGAATAGACACTTCTCAAAAGAAGACATACAAATGGTAAACAAGCATATGAAAAGGTGTTAAACGTCATTGATTATCAGAGAAATTCAAATCAAAACTACAAGGAGATATTGTCTCACCATAGTTAAAATGGCTTTTATCCAAAAGACAGGCAATAACAAATGCTGGGCTATATGTGGAGAAAAGGAAAGCCTCTTAAACTGTTGGTGGGAATGTACAATAACACAACCATTATGGAGAAGAAGTGTGGAGGTTCCTCAAAAAAATAAAAATAGAGCTACCATATGATCCAGCAATCCCACTGCTGGGCATGTTCCCAAAAGAAAGGAAATCAGTATATTGAAGAGATATCTGCACTCCCATGTTAGTTGCAGCACTGTTCACAAAAGTCAAGATTTGGAAGCCACCTAAGTGCCCATTGATAGATGAATGAATAAAGAAAATGTACTTATACACAGTGGAGTACTATTTGGCCATAAAAAAGAATGAGATCCTGTCATTTGCAACAACATGGATGGAACCAAAGGTCATTACATCGAGTATAATAAGCCAGCCAACGAGAGAAAAACATTGCATGTTCTCACTTATTTATGAGATTTAAAAATCAAAATAATTAAACACATGGAGATAGAGAATAGACGGATGGTTACCAGAGGCTGGGAAGGATAGTGGGAGGTGGCGGGGAGGGTGGGATTGTTAATGGGTACAAAACATAGTTTGAAAGAATAAGTAAAACATAGTATTTGATAGCACAATGGGATGACTATAGTCAAAATAATTTAATGTGTATTTAAAAATAACTAAAAGTATAATTGGATTGTGTGTAACACACAGGTTAAATGCTTGAGGGGATGGGTGCCCCATTTTCCATGAGATGATGATTTCACACTGCATGCCCATATGAAAACATCTCATGTACCCCGTAAATATAATGCCTACTATGTACACACAAAATTCTACAAATTAAAAAATATACATCCATATAAAAAAGTACAAGCTGGTAACTACTAGATAGCTACTTAGAGTTTCCCATCTTCACTTCCCATTGTATATGTGATAAGCAGCATGCCTAATATGATTGGAGAAAAAAAATGAGGCCATACAAATTTTAAAATACCTAGCTTTGAAGTTTTTTGAAGCATGAGTTTATTTTGTTTTCTTCTCTTTCAGGAGTCATGCCGATCAAATGAAGAATTCTTTTTTCCACTTTTAAATAAGTATTGCAATTATTATTTTCATGAATGATTAATCCCTAGCAAAAGAAAATTAAGAGGATGCAAATAAGCCTATGGAATTAAATTAAGCAAAATGTTGCTTGGTGAAGCAGCAGATGTTGAATATTTCACAGTATTACTGATTCCAGTTGTGGGGTTGTGCCAGGTCTGTGATAACTGAAGCGTATTTTTTCAAGCCCCAGTGGGACATTTATCAATGTTCAAGTGGCAGACAAGCATCATTATTACAGTGTCTGGCAGGTATAGGTATTCAGAAGGGGCCTGGCATTAAAGTATTTTGTATGTATCTGCTAATTATATTTCTCTGTTCCAAGCAGCAGCATTGTCATTCTTGTAGCATTTGTCATCCTTGAGGCAGGTAGCATGGGTACAATGAAGAATAAAATATTGTCTTCATGATCGCATGGAGTTCTGCTGGAATTCTGGGGAAAAGAATGATAAGAAAATCTATCATTTTCTTTCAAAGTGTCATTAGAAAAAAGCAAAATGAGTCAGACAAAAAAGTCTAACGAGGGAAGCAGTCTCCAAATGTGTGTGTGTGTTTGTGTATGTTGGTATATGTGTGCACTGTAATCTGTGCTTTTTATCGGTCCTTGATATTTTATACATTTTATTCACTATTTAAATTAATAAAAATGACTTACTTTAAATAAATTATATTCTTTGCAAAGTATTTGCACCTATGTCATTTTATTTAATCTTAAAAAGGCTGTAAGTTTAATTCTATGAGATTGAAACTCATGAAGTTTAAAAGACATGTCTAGAGACTGAGAGCTACAAAGAGTAGACCCAGAAATTCACTAACATCTTCAGGTTCTGAAGTCCAAGACACTCTTTGTCTAACTACATTGCATCTGTGGGCCTGTTACTCAAACTTTAAATTAAAATAAATAAATAGAAAACATTAAGGGAGAAATAGAGCAATATAAAGCTTTGTGAGATGTAATTGGATTTGCCCTAGCACATCATCAATAGTCAATTTGTTTTATTAGTTCTGAAATGTGCTCTGCAATCAGTTTTATGGACCACTCTATTGGCTTTTAGATACAACAACAAAGCCAAATGTCCAAACAGCTATCAGCAATGTAACTTCAGATTTTTCTTCATTTTCCCTCAAATGCATTCTTCTTTCTTGCCTCAGCTAGTTAGAAAGGGGGATTTAAAAATTACAGAGTTGGATTTGTTTTTAATTCTCAAACTATAAAGCATTTAAATTGCATACTACTCAAAATTTTGTCTACCAAAAAATTATTTACTTTGCACAATACGATTTGGATCATATTTACAAAACTCCTGTGTTTAAAGAATAAGTGCAATTTAAAAACACCATGATTTCATTTTTAGCAAGAGCATATTTGATATATTTACAGTTTGGGGATATTTTTGTAAATTTGATTGTGTAACATATAAAATCTTTTTCTCTATCAATTATTTGTATTTATCACTGTTAGAATATACATTTGACAGCAACACTATATCCATGGGGACCACACTTTATTTACTGTCTCTGTGTTAAGGTTGCTTAAAGGTGAAATAATGCCTCCTGAAGTTCAGTTAAAAAAACAAACTAAGCATACTAGAATTATTGCATCTTTCATATTTGTATTACTTTGTTATTTATACACATATGCTAAATACAATGGGTTTGCAAAATTAGCCTATTATCCCATAAGAAAATAATCAGGCTTATCTTTTCTTCCCCATAAAACTGAATGGTAAGTCCATTCAGTTAACAGCTCAAAATTGTTGTAGGAAATTGTTCAATAGCTACTTATTGCAGATGACATAAATTCCAATATTCTTCACCTATTGCATAAGGCCTCCACCGTTTGACCTAGCTCCGTTGTTTCAAATGCACCTTTTCCCATTTACCGTGATGTAATTTTTGGCCCTTCTGCGATAAAATACAATCGCCTGAATGTTTCATATATATATATATATATATATATATATTTTTTTTTTTTTTGAGACGGAGTCTTGCTCTGCCACCCAGGCTGGAGTGCAGTGCCGGATCTCAGCTCACTGCAAGCTCCGCCTCCCGGGTTCCCGCCATTCTCCTGCCTCAGCCTCCGGAGTAGCTGGTAGTACAGGCGCCCGCCACCTCGCCCGGCTAGTTTTTTGTATTTTTTTAGTAGAGACGGGGTTTCACCGTGTTAGCCAGGATGGTCTCGATCTCCTGACCTCATGATCCGCCCGTCTCGGCCTCCCAAAGTGCTGGGATTACAGGCTTGAGCCACCGCGCCCGGCCTTCATATATTTTTAATGTTTTGTGCCATGGCAAATGTTTTTCCTTTTTCTGTTAAACCTTCCCCATTTTGCATACAACTAGCAAACTATTTGCTTAGTGTTAGATAAGCTGAGTGATTCTCAATGCCCATATACCTTTTCTGCCATAGCCCTAAAATTAGTCGCTGGCACATGGCTCCCTACAAAATACTGCATTTCCCCACATACCCTGAAGGTAAGTGTGGTCTTCTGGTTAAATTCTAGTCAACAGACTATATGAAGTTTTCTTGTAGCATCCTTCTGAACCTCTCCTGAAGTGGGAGTAGCATGTAGTTTCTGTCCATGATTGTCTCCATCCTGCTTTCCGGGACAGGGAAACTAAGTGTCGCACCAGGATCAGACTTCAGACTATGGATTCAGAAAGGACCAAGGTCATCAGGTATTTGTAGTACAGAGCCACAGACCAGCCCTGATCACTTACTTTCAAAAATAATCTAGCAACAACAACAAAAAATGTTCTGGTAGCATTCAGGTCAATGGGTGCAGAACCTAATCCTAACAACGTATCATTTTTCAACATCAAGCTCAATTTCAACACTATGAGAATTAATAATATTGGATTGAGCCATATACAATTGCTTATTCCATAAGTCAAAAAATCATCAAATGTTTGCAATTTCCTGTGTTTCAATTTAATACTGCTAATGGAAATATTATTTAGGGTATTTTGCAAAATCCCATAACACCTTACAGTGCTCTCAAATATGATATAATTATTTCCTTACATTACTGTGTTTGAAACAATCCTGGATGAAAACATAAGACTTATTAATCTCAAATTCTCAAATTAGAACAGAATTCCTGATTATTAATAGGCATATATATATATATATTATGGAAAGAATGGATGAATTAAATTTACCATTTTTATGTTGTACTTACATCACTTTTAAAATTAATATGCTTTGAGATAGATTTCTACATATTTTCACAGCTTATTAATTTCCCAAATATATCATTAATGATTACTTGCTTACACTCTAGTAGCTATGGTTTGAGAAAAAGATGAGTGGCGCTGTCTCTTTGTGGTTCATTTTCTGAGTTACTTAAAGACATACAAATCAAATCTATGTGGATCCATTCCTTCTCAACCAGTGGATCAAGGATTTATTTCTATAAACACCAAGTTTCTGGCAAAAGAATGTATTTGCCAGTAAGGTCTGCAGTAAGGGAGGTTCCACAGGTGCAAAATTTCATTCATTTCACATAATTAATGGTATTTAGAACATTGAAGTTTAATTCTTTCCTGAAATGACCCCTGAGAAATGCTGTCTTAAATTATTGAGGAGTTAGCTAAATATGGCGTAATTTAAATTACTTCCATAGCTATTATTAGTAAAACTTCAATTTTCTATAAATTACATTTTATTCCTATGTCAACAACAATAATCCATGCTCCACCATCTACCTATAGCCAGCCAAAAGAAATTAATCCTAGATAGGGATGTGGACAGCATTACAAATGTTTAAACAATAATTTAATAGTATCAACCTTAGCATATTAAGCTGCAGAGAAATAGCAGACAACAGTTTGATGATGAACACAAAGTCATTTTATGATGCCCATTGGATAATCTGAAATTAAGCTGCAAGTGACATTTGGCTTTTGGATGTCTTCCTTTGAAATCATGTGTTATGTTTTCAAGGAGATAAATGTGAGACTTTTCTGCTGACTCTTTCCAGTATATATCGGGTAGTTGCCTTAGTTTATATAAAAATAGATACATATATTGATTTGGACAAAGTGTAGAAAGATCTTCTGAGGTGTTGTTTTTATTAACATCTTATCCTCTTTGTAACTCCTTTGCTCTTTCTGCTGGTTGGCAACATGTGAGAATACTTCAGTGTTTTTTTTTTTTTTTAATATTTTAAATTATACTTTAAGTTCTAGGGTACATGTGCACAACTTGCAGGTTTGTTACATATGTATACATGTGCCGTGTTGGTGTGCTGCACCCATTAACTCATGACTTTAGCTGATAAGAAAGTCCCTCACTGAATCATTACAATCCAACCCACCAGGAGACAGAGAGATTTTTCTACAAGCTAATTGTCACTTGGTGTTTTTGAAACTCCTTTAACAGTCACCATCTTTAACCTATCTTAAAAATGGTAGAAACTCAGTCTTTTCTTCATCCATTTTCATATAAAATACATAGTGCCAATCTATTTGATGAAACAAAAAACAAACAAAAAACATTTTTTGGAAGTTTCAAAAAAGAATAGTGCCTTTGTATATGTGCCTCCAAAACCCACAAATGGTTTGCCTTAACTTCTTTCTTAGTTCTTTACGATAGAGTCATCCTTTTTTTCTCTCTTTCATTTCTTTCTTCTTGTTTTATTTGGTAAATCAAATTGTCCCTGATTCATAGACTGATAAAAAGTCAGTCAAATCTGTTTGGTTCAGTTAAGATGAGTATTGACTTTGCTAGTTTTTGAGACCAGGGCATTGAATATTTCTTAGTGTTTCCTTATGAAAAACAAACAGGCAAATGAAAACAAAAGGTCTTCCCAAAACAAAAAAATAAGAAATCCAGAAATCATAGTACCTATTGGCCAATATAACCCAACCTAGCCCTGTGTGTGTGTGTTTTGCTCCAGTGCTCTGCAACACTTTGAAGTCAACACCTTAGATCTCGCAAATTATCTTCAGTCTCTACCACACACGTTTATCTGTGCTGTGGGATTTGTATCACTGATTTGTTTAAATTGCTTGTGTGCCTGCCATAGTCATTTCATTTTGGGATACATGTTGTAGAAAACCAGTTTGCTTCATTTTGGCAACAACTCTTAAAGTACAAACCCAAAAAATAAAACAAAACACAAAACTAAAAAACAATGACAACAAAACCATTTTCCAAAACCTAGAGTCAATATATTTTTTAACATCTTGCTAAAAGACAATTAATAATTTCTAGGTCAGGATTCAAGAAAGTATTTTTTCAGACTGTGAGACTTCTTTGTTTGGGGAACCTTGCTTTTCTTGGGGAGAAGAGGAGGACAGGCACACAAAGGTGGTTTTCAGAGCCGTGAAGAGTAGCAGACTGAATCAAAACTCTGAATTTTGGTTTGAGGCCTCAAAGATTTCCATCAGAATTGAGGATGTAAATATTAACCAGCTCTATCATGGCCTACAGTTTGGTTTCAGTCCTTCCTGATGGCCCACAAATTCTGAAATGGTATTTAGATGATCTGGGATTTCCATGGAACATAGATATTCAGAGTAAAAAGTGAAAATTCCTCTTGGAAGAAAAATAACAATTATTATGGGGCTTAAATCATTTCTTAAGTACTTTTTTGAATATGATACCCTGCAAAATGAGAATGAACACAGCAATCAGTATCTGGAAAGAAATTTACAAGAATTTACTGTGTTGGAATAAGACATTTTTCCAAGGAGTCTTTTTTCTCTAGTGTGGTAAGTCGTATTTGGAGACATAACCTGAAATAACCTAAGTGCTAGGGACAGTTCATTGCTTTTGGGAAGTTCATTGTTTCTGACTCATTTCAAAGATCAGAATTAGAATATTTACATGTGTGAGTATAACTATATAAACATATGTATATAGGATGTAAAATACACTATTTTATATTTTAAAATATAAAATTTATTCTTGTTTGTCTAAAATATAAATAGTAATAATTTACATATTTATCAATACCTTTTGATATATTCATATACTTCCTTATACAACAGATATATTTTTATGTGGTTAGGTAGATTTTTACCTTTAGACATTTTCTCTTCATGTATCATTAGAACTTCCATTTTAAATTTGGGATGACAAATAAATTTATGTTTCTCGCTTGTATCTAGATTCCTTTCTCCCACACATGCTGAGAATCCATGTTCACAGGAACACTAGATTAATTTACTTTACTTTTAAGTGCATAGAATTACTTTTAAACCTTTACATTTGTTTTATTTTTTATAAAACATTTAACATATTTAAATGATTTCAAATCAAACTACAAAACACAGTGTTTCAAAGTTTAGTTTCCATCTCTATCCATTTTCTCACTATTCCGCTCTTTCTCTATAGGTAATAATTTTGGATTTATGTTCTATTGTTCCATTTATAGTATAAGCAAATACCATATGTATGCATTTGTGTTTGTGTGTATATTTATGTTGATATATCTACACACACACGTTTGTACTTATAAATACATATGCCTTTCCTTAGATAATTGATATTATATTACAGAATTTTTAAAATTTATTTCACTTTAAAGATTATCCTGGAGAACAATCCACAGTATGATGAAGAGACTGTCTTCATTCATTTTACAGTTATGTTACACTCCATAGTGTGAATATACCTAGTTTTATACAGCAGTGCTTTGTAATGGGCAATTATATTTTTTGAGCTTTTTGTTATTAAAAATAACCCTGCAATGAATAGTCATGTTTTGTCTATTTTGTTATGCATTTCTTCCAGTATATCTCTGGAATATAGTCCTAAATGGGGGATTTCTGAGTCAGAAGGAAATGCATACATAATTTCATTCAACACTGACAGATTATCTTCCATGTGAGCTGTACCATCTTTGTATTGTTTTATTTTTTTAACTTCACAAGTAAAAATTGTGTATATTTATGGTGCACAACATGATATTTCACACACGTATGCATTGTGGAATGGCTAAATTGAGTTGTTGAAAATATCCATTACCTCAAATGCTTATTTTTTATGTGTGGGGAGAAATCTTAAAATCCACTTTCAGCCATTTTCAATAATCAATATATTTTTATTAACTCTAGTCATCATAATAATGGATCTCTTGAACTTATTCTTCCTATATAACTGAAATTTGATGCTCTTTTGCTTACATTTCCCCAACTCCCCCCCTCCCCCCCCGCAACACCTAGCCTCTGGTAACTATTTTACTTTCCATTTGTATGAAATTCAACTTATTTTTCACATCACATGTAAGTGAGGTAATGTGGTATTGGTCTTTCTGTGTCTGGATTATTTCACTTAGCGTAATGTTCTCTGGGTTCATTCACATATTCCCAAATGGCAGAATTTTCTTTTTTCCTTTAAGGTGAAGTCGTGTTTCCTTGTGTGTATATGATATAGATTCTTTATTTATCTCTTGATGGACACTTAGGTTGATTCCATATTTTGGTTATTGTGAATAGTATTACAATAAATAGGGAAGTGCAGATATCTCTTTGACATACTAATTTCGTATCGTTATGGTTATTAATATATACCCAGTAGTGAGATTGCTGGATTATATGGTGGGGGGCACCTCCATACTATTTTTTATAATGGCTGTACTAATTACATGCCCACCGAGTATGCCGGGTTTGCTTTTCTCTACATCCTCACCAACACTTAATTGTTTTTCAGGAACATTCAAAATTCATTCTAACAGATGTGAGGGACCTCTCATGTTGGTTTTCATTTGCATTTTCCTGATGTTTGATATTAAGCATATTTTTTATATATCTGTTGCCATTTTTGTGTGTTCTTTTAAGAGAATCTATTCAGATTCTTTGTCCATTTTTAAATTAGTTTGTTTTCTTACGATTGAATTGGTTGAATTCCTTATATATTTTGGATATTAGCATCTCATCAGATGTATGGTGTGTAAATATATTCTCTCATTCTTGTTTCTTCACTCTTGATTATTCCTTTGCTGGGTAGAAGGTTTTTAGTTTGATGAATTTCATTTGTCTACATTAATTTTTGTTAAATTAAAAATTTAAAGCCTGTGCTTTGGGTTCATATTCAAAAAATCTTTGCCCAGAGTAATGTCATGGTGATTTTTCTCTATGTTTTCTTACAGTAGAATTACTATTTCAAGTAATGTATTTGTCTTTAATCCTGTTGAATTTATTTTTGTATATGGTGTGAGGTGAGGATCTAATTTCATTCTTTTGCATGTGAATATCCAGTTTTCCAGCATCATTATTTTATACACTGTTCTTTCCCCATTGTGTGTTCTTGGCACTAATATCAAAGATTAATTGAATATAAATACATGGATTTATTTTTGGGTTCTCTATTTCATTTCATTGTCTATGTGTCTTTTCTTATGCCAGTGAAATGTTCTTTTGAATACTATAGCTTTTTAGTAGATTTTGAAATCAGGTAGCATAATGCCTCTGACTTTGTTCTTTTTGGTCAAGACCACTTTAGGTATTGGTGCCTTATCTGTGAAAAATGTCATTGGAATTTTGATACAGATTGCACTGACTCTGTAGATATCTTTGATTAGTATGGATGTTTTAACAATATTAACTATTCTAATCCATGAACAATGGAAATCTTTCCTTTTATGTCTTTGGCAATTCCTTTCATCAATGTTCTATAGTTTTCAATGGGGCCGGATTATTTTTTGTTCCTGACACTATCTGATGAGAGTCCTGTTTCATCAGAATTTTGTCAACAGTGTTTACTGTCAAACTGTTGATTCTTACCCTGTAAGAAAGAAACTAAACCAAGATGTAGTTTTTATTTTTAGTTTTATGAGTAGATGAAAGATTCAAAATATTTTTCACACATTTAAGAGCCATTTCACTGTTGGTGGGAATGTAAATTAGTTCAGCCGCCATGGAAAACAGTTTGGAGGCTGTTCAAAGAGCTTAAAACGGAACTACCATTCTATCCAGGAATCTACTGGGTATGTATCCAAAAGAAAATAAATTGTTCTGTCAAAAAGACACACGCACTTGTATGTTCATCTCAGCAAAATTCACGATAGCAAAGACATTTAATTAACCTAGGTGCCTATAAACTAAGAATTGGATAAAGAAAATATGGTGCATATACACCATATCTTTTGCAGCAACATAGATGCAGCTGGAGGCTTCTATCCTAAACAAATTAACACAGGAACAGAAAAACAAAAGCCGCATGTTATCACTTATAAGTGGGAGCTGAACATCAGTACTCACGGACAGGAAGATGGTAACAATGGACACTGGGGACTATTAGAGGGGGGAGAGTGGGGCAAAGGTTGAAAACCTACCTATTGGGTACTAGCTCACTACTGGGGCGAGGGGATAAATTATACCCCAAACATCTAGGTTGTTATTAGATTTACAATTTTGTGTGCGTGTATTCAAGTTTGTCTACTCTTTCCCTGTTTCTTTTGGATTTGAAACATATTTAAGGTTCCCACAATCCTACACTTAAGAGAAATTCATCTGAAATTTCCTCTAGAAATTTATACTAGAGTAATTCATTTCAGTTTGCAGCATAAAAGATAGCTTAATATTATATTCCCCATTGTAGGTATTTTTAATAGTTTGCAACACCATTTATTAAAAAGGACATCTTTCCCTAATTAATTTTAGAATGTGCCTTATTGTAATAAATGAACCTATGTCACAACACATTTCTGACTGTCCTACACAATTTCATTGTTCAGACTTTTTATCCATAAACCAATATGAAGTAGTTTTAGTTTTAAAAGATTTATACTGTGTTTTAATAACTGATTGGGCTAGTTCACCTTTTTTCTCCTTCTTAAATTTCCTGGCCAATTTTGTTAGTTCTATAAAATAAACTTTAAAATCAACGTGACCAACTCAAGTAGATAACGTAATGCTGGCTTATTTGGGATTGTGTTTCATTAAAATATTACTTCAGAAGAATAAGCCTCTGGGCGCGGCGGCTCACGCCTGTAACCCCAGCACTTTGGGAGGCCGAGGCGGGCAGATCATGAGGTCGGGAGATCGAGACAATCCTGGCTAACACGGTGAAACCTGTCTCTACTAAAAATACAAAAAAATTATCCAGGCGTGGTGGCGGGCGCCTGTAGTCCCAGCTACTCTGGAGACTGAGGCAGGAGATTCGCTTGAAATTGGGAGGTGGAGGTTGCACAGAGCCCAGATCGTGCCACTGCACTCCAACCTGGCGAAAGAGCGAGACTCCGTCTCAAAACAAACAAAAAAACAAAACAAACAAACAAAAACAAGAATAAGCAGCTTGACTATGTTAAGCCTTCCTATCCCAGCTTATAAAATTGTCTGTATTCCTTCAAGGCGATTTTTTAACTTTCAGGCTAATTTTATTATTCTTCCCAGGTTAATAAGGTAGCCAGTCTCCAAGATGTCTACCAATTATACGTATGTATGTATCTCCCAAATATACATACATTTCTTTTTTTGAAAGTTGAATCTCCCTTATTGTTTTTATTACATTTTTGGTAGCTATTTCCGAAAATACGATTTGTATATAAAAATTATTCCTATGATTTTTTCTGTTATACGTTATTAATTTCTACTTTCATTTATCTTAACTCCTTCCATATACTTCCTTTTCATTTCCTTAATTTTTCTTTTCACAGATTCTTAAGTTGAATGTCCAGTGAAGATATTTAATGGTATAAACGTTATGCTAAAAATATTTTTATACTAAAATACTTTATACTAAAAATTTATTGCATTATTTAGTATATATTTAGTGTATATTATATTATTTAGCATACACTTTATACTAAAAATATATGATTATGATAACATATACCTATCTTTCCTTTTTCTGGAGTACATGTCTGGTCTTTGAGTATATGCTCTATTTTTCTATTTTCTGAAATAATTTTTATGTGATTGAAATTAATATTCCCACTTTAATTTCTTTTCTATAAATTTTCACATTAATATTTATTTCTTTTATTCTAAGTGCTGTATTGCATTTTTTTTTTTGTTTATACATTCTCTTCATCTGTGAATATTTTAGGTTTTACAGCTTTTATTTCTAGAAATCTTATTTAGCTTTTCCAGGGATCAGTTGATTCAATTTATCAATTCTTTTTCATAATTTCAATGCCTTCTTTTATTGCTTTTCACTGATTAAATTTACAATTATATTATGACTTTTGATAATTCAATTTTAAATCTTTTAGATGTAATTATATTGTTTATTATCTCATCTGTGAGAGTTTACTCTGAGGAGCAGAATTACGAACTTATTTAGAAAAAGAGTTTGATGATAGCAATTCGACCTTTTAAAATTGTGGGAGCTGGTCAATTACACATAGATCAGCTGTTTCTTCTGCATCTGATACTGAGCCTGATGTTGTGGAACAGGCAGTCAGGCAAAAACATATGAACAGGAAGTGAGGGAGAACGGGGAAAGTTGAAATAGTCACTGGCTCTCCACATCTCCTAGTTTCTAACCTTGATGTCACAGATGACCTGTGTCAGGAGGAACTGTCACTCTGCCATAGAGTCACACTGACACTTTGCCAGAATTTGGTGGGGTAGAGCAGGGGTGTAGGAGGCAGGACCTTTTCCAATAGTTGCTGCCTATGCAACACAGTGAGTCCAAACATCCTCCAAAATGTGAATATGACTATTTACATTAACCTCTCAAGTGAATGGATCTTCTTCTCTACTTCCAAATGTCATGGAAATAAAGCCTGTGTCCAACAGTAATGGAAAGTTTAGAGAAGGAAATTGTGGGACCCTATTTTGTTTCAATCGAGTTGGCCTGTTTAAAGCCACAAGAGTTGTGTATGCTGTCACCTACTCATGGAGGGTTTACCTGTGCTTACTGATTTCTGTTTATTGTGAACCAGTGGTTCTTGATCTTATTTTATGGGAGAGCGCTTCTCTGAAGTTGATTTTCTTTTTTTTTTTTTCATCTTGGCATTTGTTTGGGCCACATATGTAATGTGAATTCAGGATCTGAATGTTTAGAATTTAAGAGTAGATTTTTTTTTTTCTGTTTTCTTCATGTTACCAAGATTCAAGGATAAGAGAGACATATTCTCATCATTTCTTCTTTTGTTACTCCTAATTTACACATGGGGGTGCTGTTCTTTGGGGATCCTAGCTTAATGTAGACTATCGTTTTTGACCTCTGGACCTGCTCAGGCCACTGACTTTGCTTCTGAACCCAATTTAATAAGTGCATTAAAATGCATGCTTTGGTGGCTCACACCTATAATCCTAGCACTTTGGGAGGCCGAGGCAGACAGATCACAAGATCAAGAGATCAAGATCATCCTGGCCAACACAGTGAAACCCCATCTCTACTAAAAATACAAAAATTAGCTGGTTGTGATGGCGCACACCTGTAGTCCCAGCTACTCGGGAGGCTGAGGCAGGAGACTCACTTGAAACCAGAAGGCAGAGGTTGCAGTGAGCTGAGATCGCAGAATTGCACTCCAGCCTGGGAACAGAGCAAGTCCCCGTCAAAAAAAAAACAAAAAAAGACAAAACAAAACAAAACAAAAAAAAACATGCTCTAACATACAGGTATTAGCAGATATGCCAATAACAAAAACAAACAGTGATTTATTATTTCTTTGTATTGAAATAGAATTATTCTGGCCTCAACAAAATCTATAATGATCCCAACAGCTTATCTATCTATCTATCTATTATCTATCTCTCTCTATTATCTATCTATCTATCTATCTATCTATCTATCTATCTATCTATCTATCATTGTATATAGTTTTTTGTAACCAAAGTTTATCTATATCCAAAAGCCACTTCTACCCAAATGCTCGGAGAAGAAAGGGAGAGAATGGTGTTACTGATGCCAAGGAGTCAAAGTCAACTAATGGACGTGAAAATCAGTGGTCCTATATAGCAGGTGTTAGAGAGACTGAGACGCCAGCTGTTGCCAGCAACACTGCACAAAGCAGAAAGGGACAGAAAATAAAGACCAAATTCTTCCCTTCTCCCTTCTCCTAACTATGCCACCTGTTGCCCTAACCCATCCAGAAGCTCTCAGGCACAGCAGTTTGTCTCTAGTGTTTCAACTGGTCTGCATTACTGCCTTAGAGAGCAGAGCAGACTAAGGTCAAGGAATGAATCTGAGCACAAACGAGCCTAACAATTTACATAGAGCCTTACATTATTCTAGCTTGATTCCAAAAGGTAAAAGAAACTTGATTTATATTTAGAAACACAATGTGAAGGCAGTAAATTTTCAAATTATGATTTTGAAAGTTGCTATAACTTTTTCCATTTTACAAATAATAATTTTAAATAATAACAATTGAGGTTCAAAGAAGTATCTTTCCGAAATTGGCATAGCTAGTTAATAATAGTGCCTGGAATAGAGACTTCTCCTTTCAATGACACTATCCTTGTTTCTCCCTTTGTCTTCTGTTTAACCTCATCAAGTAACTCAGTGTCCATAGAACTGATATTTGGCCTCATTGCCACAGAATCACATTCAAGATAAACTGGGAGACAAGATCCCAGTCGTAAATAATAATTGCATGTACTTTTCCCAGCTTCATTCTTGGGATACTCTCTGGGAAATTATGAGACCTCAAGACAAATAATGTGTGTTGTATAGATATTTACATCTACAAATGCTTTTGATCCTGACTACAAATGCAAATGCCCAAAAGAAGTGAGCAGTGGCTCCTCCTGGTAATTGGGATCCCCCAAGGATTTAATTAGTGCAGCATCCAAGTTCATCTGCTTGCCACATTCCCCAGAGGTTGGTATCTATGCTAAATTGCATAGCAAATCTGCCAGCTATTCCCAGGAAACGCTTGGCTGTGGAGAATTAGATTATATTCCCCAGCGATATATATGTAAGGTAAGAAGAACAGGAGACTATATTTCAATTTTTATCATGGTTTTCTTGTCCAGATAAAAAAAAAACAGATAGACAGCCACTCCTTCATTCACAGGAATTGTGTATCTCCTGAAGACAATATCACCTGTAACATTTTATCTGTGTTAATTTAATCATTCACTTATCTTCCTGATCTGGTTTTATTTGTAAGAAGTGTGATTAGATTAAATCAGGGATTTCTTTCAGCTTTGAAAGCCTGTGCTGCTAGACAGAAATGTGTTTTTAATTGGACCTCAATCTATAAATAATAATGAATAAATACTACTGCTATTATTGCCACGATAACTAGAAATAATAATAATGTAACCTTGTCTGTACACACTACTTTCATCAATATAATCATTTTATTTTTCCAACAGTGCTACATTTCAGCAAAGCTAATAGGTTGGTAAGTCTAAGGCCAAATGGGATGAAGTGATGAAATGCGTTTGAACTTCACTTGCATAAAACAATAAAAAGATGTTTCCTTTTTTAAAAAAAAAAATACTTTAAGTTCTGGGTAGATGTGCAGAACGTGCAGGTTAGTTACACAGATATACATGTACCACGGTGGCTTGCTGCACCTATCATCCCCTCATCTGGGTTGTTAGCCCCTCATGCATTAAGTATTGGTCCCAATGCTCTTTGCCTCCACCCCTGCAACAGGCCCCCATGTGTGATGTTCCCCTCCCTGTGTCCATGTGTTCTCACTGTTCAACTCCCACTTATGAATGAGAACATACGGTGTTTGGTTTTCTGTTTATGTGTTAGTTTGCTGAGAATGATGGCTTCCAGTTTCATCCATGTCCCTGCAAAGGACATGAACTCATTCTTTTTTATGGCTGCATAGTATTCCATGGTGTGTATGTGCCACATTTTCTTTATCCAGTCTATCATTGATGGGCATTTGGGAGACATTTCTGTAATAACAGTACAAGGGAAAATGATTGACCATGAGAATGAAGAAAAGAACATTTGGTCTATATAGAAAGATATTTTTAATGATGTTTTAAAATAAAAATAAAATCCTAAGCTTCCTACTGAGTGAACAGATCCCTCTCTTGGTCAAGGGGACCCCAGATAAACCTTAAAATCTGAGTTTCCAGTCATGACAGGATGGCGGGTCACACATGCCTCATTATACCTCACCCTTTTGCAGTTTGGAGACAACAATTGACAAGCATTAATGTTAAAATGAAGATTGTGCACTAACAGAATGGACTCTTTGTGGCAATAAGATACCAAAGTATAAACAAGACCCAAGGCCATTCCAGGCAAGGGTCTAATCATGCACCCTTAACATTTAAAGAATACACTGTGTTCTGATGGCCACAAGATTTTTCTTTTTCTTTAAACAAGCACTGACCTTGAGATAAGACACAATGAGGCAATTGCAGCTCCACCAGACACTGAGTAACTGATCCCCAGCACCAATTCCATATTCTGTAACTATATCTTTGATGGGACAATACTAATCTCAGTAACTTTCTCCTGATTAGAAAACCACCAGTCATGGACTGGTTCTGGCTGAGTGACTTAAGTGCCTTCATTTACATGTATTACATTTTAAAGTCACAAGACCTATAACTTTAGAAAATAGACTTTATATCTTATGATGGGTTACAGCAGGCAAGGTGGCCATTCTTCTCCCAGAATGATCAAAGGTGTTTTAAAGGGCCTAATTGTGATACACTTATCAAAGTGTATTGATATAAGTTTTAAAACTGTGTTTTAACACATGCTGAAAAGACTCCCACTTATGAGTGAGAACATACGGTGTTTGGTTTTCTGTTTATGTGTTAGTTTGCTGAGAATGATGGTTTCCAGCTTCATCCATGTCCCTGCAAAGGACGTGAACTCATTCTTTTTTATGGCTGCATAGTATTCCTATTACAAGAATGATCAAAGGTGTTTTAAAGGGCCTAATTGTGATACACTTACATGTTAAGGCTCCACCCCAAAGTGAACATGGACATGTTACATGCACGTTTGTTCAATGCACGTGTGTCTGGCCTATCTTCATTAATATTCATAGCTCTTTCAGCAGCCTCCTGAATATGCATATTGATGAATGTGAATATGTATATGTATAACCAAGCCATTCAGCATAAAGCTTCTACCGCAATCGCCTCCTTCAAAGTGCCTGTCTCTGGTCTTTGCTGGAGGCTGTGCTTCCCAGTCTGTCAGACTGACCGTCTTGCAGGCTGTAACCCTTTATAAGAAATGAAGTATGTTTTCTAAACTTATAGATTTTATGACTTTTTTTTTTTTTTTTTTTTTTTTTTTTAGACAGAGTCTCTATCGCCCAGGCTGGAGTGCAGTGGCACAATCTCAGCTTACCACATGCTCTCACTCCCAGGTTCCCGCCATTCTCCTGCCTCAGCCTCCCGAGTAGCTGGGACTACAGGCGCCCGCCACCATGCCCGGCTAGTTTCTTGTATTTTTAGTAGAGACAGGGTTTCACCGTGTTAGCCAGGATGGTCTCCATCTCCAGACCTTTTGACCCGCCCGCCTCGGCCTCCCAAAGTGCTGGGATTACAGGCGTGAGCCACCGCGTCTGGCATCTTGTGACTTTTAAAGTTAACATGAATATATTATTACTGGTGTTCTCAGATAAATTCATGTTTGGTACTTCTGGGCCACATAGGTTCTATGTCAGTGCTTCACGCTCCCAGGAAAAGGGAAGCTCCTCCCTTTCTTTTTCTGGGGTAGCTCCTGCATTTAATGTATAGCTCAGATTTACCATCATATCTTCATAGTACTTCATAGCACCTATTATTGCCTGAAGATTTGTTTTTATCTGTCAACTCTTTCTTGTCTTATTATCTCACTCCTCTGTAATGTAAACTCAATAAAAGTAAACATTTATTTCTAAAGTTCAGAGCTGTATCCCCAGAGCATAGAGCAGTGCTTTTAATATAGCAGGAACTCATTAAATATTTGTTGAATTAATTGTTAAGCTACTAAATCTATGAGAAAAATATCATTGAAATATTTCATATTACCTTTATTTTTAAAGCTTGTTACTCAAAAAGTTATAACTAAACTATTCTGAATAAACACATCATTATCAAATATTGAGGTTAAAACTTTTTTTAATCTGAAGTCAAACCAATCTCTTTTGTTGGAATGCCTAAAATCAAGTAGAACAAGGTTTCTGATATTACTAAAAATTAGTAGAACAAATTAGTAGAATATTAAAAATTATTTAGAGAAATAAGCTAGTCACAAAAGGATAAACACTATGTAATTCCACTTATAGGAGTTATCTAAAGATCTCAAATTCATAGAAACACAAAGTAGAATGGTTATTACTAGGGGTAGAGGGAGGAGGTAGAGGGAGAGAGGAGGAACATGGGAGCTGTTAAGGGGATATAGACTCAGTTTTGCAAGATGGTAAAGTTCTGGAAATCTGTTTCATAAATATGTGAATATACAAAACACTACTAAACTGCACACTTCCCCACAGATTCACACAATACTTTCATGGACACTATTTGGAATCATGTCATTACGTACATTGCCTATGTCTTTTCAGCATGTGTTAAAACACAGTTTTAAAACTCACACTACTGGCAAAGCTGGAGATGAACATGAATTATCAGGTTAGAAATGAACTTTGTGGCCCAAGAGAACAGCACTTGCAAATGAATTTGAACACTGCTATGGCTATTTCCCATCTAAAACCAGAATTTAGCACTAGCACTGTGAAATGATTTTACTTTGAAAAACTGAAGTGGCCAAATCACCTACCAACCTAAAATATCTTAAATGGTCCTCTGTTATTTTCAGGGAAAGACTCAATACTCTGGGTTTTCCCATAAATCTGGACCCTCCGTGATCTGCTTCAAAATTTTCATCCTCATCTCCCATTACCACCCAGGTTCCTCTTAGACACATTCAATATTCCACCAACATTCACAGGCCATGAGAGTTCACATTTCAAGAGCTTTTTACTATGCTCTTTACTGCAGAAATGCCTTTCAATCCTTTCTCTTGCCTTTTTAAATTATACTAAATGGACCTAGTTAATCATTTCATTGGAAGCCATCCCTGATATATTTGTCTCAACTCAGACATTCCCTAAAGCAAAGTTAACTAGTTTTTCTGAGATCCCACAAAGACACAGCATGCTATCAGTGTGAATAAATGTAAGACAATATTTGCCCTGGTCAGAATCCAAAACATTAATGATTTTTTTGCTAGTAGTCCCTCTCCAAGAGACTCCCAATATATTTTATTTCCTTTTTTTTTTTTTTAGACAGAGTTTCACTCTTGTCACCCCGCAATGGCACAATCTCCGCTCATTGCAACCTTCGCCTCCTGGTTTCAAGTGATTCTCCAGCCTCAGCCTCCTGAATAGCTTGGACTACAGGCGCCCACCACCATGCCTGGCTAATTTTTTGTATTTTTAGTAGAGATGGGGTTTCACCATGTTGGCTAGGCTGGTTACAAACTCCTGACCTCAGGTAATCTGCCCTTCTTGGCCTCCCAAAGTGCTGGGATTACAAGTGTGAGATACTGCGCCTGGCCCAAGATACATTATTTCAGTCACAGACACCAAACTTCTCTTGGGGAATGAGTGAACTTTGAGGGTGAACATATCTCAGTACTACTTAAGAGGAAGAAGCTGAGCTTAGGAGGGCCACATCAGGGATACCAAATCTGAAGTTTGAAGTTTCATATGTTGCTAAAATGGAAATATCTCCTCCTCCATTTCTACATCCTTTCCAATCTGCCATGGGAATATGACACTCACTAGTGCTTTGTGTATGTTTTGGGATTTTATTTGTTTTCCACAGCAGAGCATTTATATATTTATTCCTTTGGTTATAGAGTTGTATGGCGCTTGTATTTCTTCCTTTATTGATATTTTATTTTATTTTAGTAAGAATAATTAATGTGAGAACTATCTTCTTAAGAATACACTACAATATTTTATCTGTAGGCACAGTACTATACAGTTGATGTCTAGACTTGTATAACTTGCATAACTGAAATTTTATACCCAATGATTGGCAACCCCTCCTTGTCCCTTCCCTAGCCTTTAGAAACCACCACCTTATTCTTTTCTTCTATGAGTTTGACTATTTTAAAAACCTCATATATGTGGAATAATGCACTATTTAAACTTCTGTGACTGGCTTATTTTACTTAGCATAATGTTCTCCAGGCTCATCCATGTTGCTACACATTCTAGAACTTCCTTCTATTTTAAGTCTGAACAATATCGCATTGTATGCTTATGTGTGTATACATGTGTGTGTATCACATTTTCTTTATCCATTCATTTGTCCATGAAAATTTACATAATTTTCACATCTTAGCTATTGTGAAGGATGCTGTGATGAATATAAGAATGCTACTATATCCTTTAAAGTCCAAATTTAAATTGTTTTTAGATAAGTATCCAGATTTGGGATTGCTAGATCATATGGTAGTTCTGTTTTTATTTTAAGAAAACGCCATGGTGTTTTGCAGAGTAGCTGCACCTATTGCATTCCCACCAACAAAAGGCAAGGATTCCAATCTCTCTACACCCTTGCAAACACTTATTACCTTTTGTTTTGTTTTGTTTTGTTTTTGATAATAGCCATTTTGGCAGGTGCGAGGTGATGATATTTCATTGTGGTTTAATTTGCACTTCCCTGATGATTAGTGTCATTGAGCATTTTTCAATATACCTGTAGGCTATTTATTTATATGACTTCTTGGAGGAATATCTATTGAAGTCTTTAGCCCACTACTAAGTTGAGTTATTAGGGTGATTTTTGCTCTTTGGTTGTAGATATTCCTAATATAATTTGGAAGCTAACCCCTTACAGCCTATGTTTTGCAAATAATGTATGTATTTTTTCTATTCTGTAAGGTACTTCTTACTCTGTTGCTTATATTCTTTGCTGTGTAGAAGCCTTTTGATATCCTTTAAGGACACAGGTAGTGTGTTTCTGTTTTTGCTTTTGTCACCTATACTTTTGGTATCATTTTCATGACATTGTCCAGACCAATATCATGATATTTTCCTATGTTTTCTTCTAGAAGTTTTAGAGTTGCAGGTCTTACACTTAGGCCTCTAATCAATTTTGAGTTGATTTTTCAGTATGGTATAGGGTTCAGTTTCATTCCTTTGCATGTAGAAATCTGATTTTCCAGATACCATTTGTTAAAAACATATCCTTTGTCCATTGCATATTTTCATCTTGCCTGACAAAGATAATTTGACTATGTATGTGAGGATTTATTTCTAGGCTTTCTATTCGGTTCCATTGGGCTATCGGTCTACCTTTATTCAGTATCACACTGTTTAATTAATGTAGCTTTTACATGTATTTTAAGATCAGAGAATATGATGCCTCCAGCTTTGTTCTTCATTTTGAAGATTGTTTTAGCTATTCAAGAGTCTGTTGTGGTTCTGTATACATTTTAGAATTTATTTCCATTTTTGTAAAAGAAAATCCATTTTGTAAAAAAAAAAAAAAGGACAAAAAGATTTTAAAAGGCATTGTATTGAATCTGTAGACTGTTTTGGGTGTCATGAGCATTTTAACAAAATTAAGTCTTCCCATTTTGAATGCAGAATTTCTTTGCCTTTGTTTGTGTCTTCCTTATTTATTAATTTTTTGTAGTTTTCAGTGTACAAATCTTTCACGTCTTTAGTTAAGTTTATTCCTAAGTATTTTACTGTTTTTGACTCTACTGTAAGATTTATTTTTCTTTTCTCTTCAGATACTCTGTTACTAATGTACAGAAATTCAATTGATTTTGTATGTTGATATTATATTCTGGCACTTTACTAAATATGCTTATTAGTTCTAACAAGTGTGTGTGTGTATATGTGTGTGTGTGTGTGTGTGTCCTTAGGGTTTTCTGTATAAAATATCAGGTCATTTGTAAACAGGAACAATTTTACTACCTCTTTTTTGATTTGGATGTCTTTTATTTATTTCATCTGCCTTATCGGCTTCTTGCTCTGACTAGAACTTCCACACTATGTTGAGTAAAAGTAGTAAAAGTTGACACTCTTGCCTCGACCCTGATCTTGGTGAAAATGCTTTCACTTTTTCACCTCTGGGTACAATGTTAACTGTGTGCTGTTTGTATATGATCTTTATTATGTGGAGTTGATATTTCCTCTACTATTTTTTAAAATTTACTTTTATTTTATTTTAAGTTCTAGGATACATGTGCAGGACATGCAGGTTTGTTACACAGGTAAACATGTGCCATGGTGGCTTGCTGCATCTGTCAACCCATCCCCTAGGTATTAAGCCTCACATGCATTAGCTATTTGTCCTCATGTTCTCCCTCCCTCCAACCTCCTGAAAAGCCCCAGTGCCAGGGCCCTTTATTCTTAGTTGCTGAGAATTGTCATAAAAGTGTGTTGAATTTTTTTCAGGTGACTTTTCTGCATGTATTGAGAAGATAATGGAGTTTTTATTTTTTGACTTATTGATATGAAAAAATTACATGAATTTTACCTTTCAAACATACCTTATATTTCCCTGATAAACTACTATTGCTCATGAAGTCACACACACACACACACACACACACACACACACACACACAGGAATTCACTCTACAAATATATTTCAAAAATATTTGTATTTAGTTTCATGGATAAACTGTGTGTGTTTTCTTTTCTTGTAAGATCTTTGTCATATTATGTAATCAGGGTAACTCTGCAAAGTAAGTTTGGAAGCATTTTATCCTCAATTTTCTGGATATTTTTAATAGAATTATCATTATCTTTAAATATTTGGTTTCATTTATTTCCTCCATTGTTATGACGTTTTCTAACAAATGTAGCAGCAGAAAACAACGTATGTTTATTATTTTGTCACTGTTTCTATGTTTCAGGACAATCAGAGCAGCCCAGCTGACTCCTGGGTCTTAATTATATCTGCAAAATATTTCACTGTTGCCATATAAGGTAATATAACCACAGGAGTTGTATTCCATCACCTTTGCTATAATCTATGAGTTAGAAACAAGTTAAATGTCCAGTTTACACACAAGGGGAAGTGGGTTATATAATGACATATACCATCAGGGTTAGTTTTATTATTCTATCTACCATGCTTGTGATCACTTTCTATTTAATTTGATTTTTATTAACTTCTTGATGTTTAAGTTTACATAATTGATTGATAATTTATTTCGCTTCTAGAGGCCTTTAAATCTGTAGACATCTAAGCATCACGAGCTATAGTTAACATATTTAAATACACTATGATTTCATCTATATTCAGTGCAAACTATTTTCTCAATTTTTGTTCATTTTTCATGAATCATGGATTCAGAAATGTCTTTTTTAATATTTGGGAAGCTTCAAAATATTATTCTACCCTTAATTTATAGTTTCATGTTTTGTGGTCAGATAATACCCTTTGTAATATTTTAACTATTTAAAATGTATTTAAGATTTGTTTTCTGCCCCTAAATGTCATTAATCATGGTGAAAACTTCTTGTGCACTTGAAAACCATGTGTATTCTGCAGCGGTTGTGCGGAGTGCTCTAAAAATCTTGATCAGGTCTAGTTGCTCAAGAATATCATCCAGTTGCTCAAGTTATATTGTTACTCATTTTTGTCTCTTGGATATCCGACCTTGACCTTCCCCCATCTTTCGGATGATCCCCTGGTAGAAGCTCATGGAAAGCAGTGCTGAGCAGAGTGCAGCCTCTCCTGTACTCACAAGCTCCCAGGGATCATAATATTTTATTCTGACCTGCACTTGGCCTTTAAGAATTAATTAAAACTTCATTTAATTTTTTTCTAATTTTTGATTTTATGGTTGCCAACTCTCCCACCAACAAACTGCCAAAAGTGAAACAATTTTACACAACATGTCTGTCTTTGGAGTGGTTTATCACCATTCGTAATCGTACACCTTGTGAATTTAGCTCTTCTCCGTTTTATCCAAAACAACAATTTTGCCCCCTTTTGGAGTGGCAGTGATCTTCTCTTATAGTTTCTACTTCCTAAGTATAAGTGGAACTAAAAAACCTTGGGGCTTGAATACGGGCAGAAATATTTCTGATACCTCATCCTCAATTCAGAGCCAGCTTGCCCCAATTGGCACCCCCACAGGACGGTCCTCTCTCCGAAATGGTCACTGCTCCAAAATGTGTGGTACATATAGTTTGATAGATTTTGAATCCTGAAAACGACAAAGGGAATCAATCTGGCAGAGGTTAATAAAAATGCTTCCTTATTGACTATAGTTGAGAATGATAAATAGTGAAATGTTGCAAAGTAAAGATATAAAGGGCAAACTGGAGACTTATCCTACAAAATTTAATTATTCCTTTTTGTGAAAGGTGATACACAGAGGATTTGTGAGGAATGGCGACACATTTCACAGGTTTACTTTGCTCCAAGGGGCTACCTTTGGATTTTTTACTCTTGTTGATGTTATTGGTTTTCATTAAAATAAGAGAAAGTGGTACAAAAGTTTCCAGAGAAACACTTCCTCAGTACTAAGTCAGCAACATGAGAATCAGGATTGCTATTTGATGATTATTGATGCATATGCATATGTGAACATGTGTGAACACACCTTGTGTATAGGACAAAATCCCTTTAGGCAACACTCACTAAACACAAGACAAGCAAATACCAGGTAGCTTTAAAAATGAGATACATTCCAGATTACATATTCATTTAAAATAGTTTATTTCTTCTATTGCTCTTTAGAGTACAGTGAAAATTACCATAAGTAATGTATTTTCTAAAATAGGCATGCATTTTAAATGAAAAATCATAATATATTATGAAATCTTATGAGCATATTAGGAAACAAAAAGAATTCACTGGCACAGGGGACTGAAAGAAACACAGGCAGTGAACTTCTGGTTTCTTCAGCTCTCTAAGGACAAAATATAACAGAAAAGACTTTCTTGTTCTGTGAACCAATCCAATCCTGATTATACTTTCTATGTGCAATTTGTTTAAAAAATCTAATCATCTTCCCCTGCTCCAGATATAACCTCTCCACCCCATGTGGTTCATATTATGTAAATGGAGTCAGAAACGTAATAGCTCAAATTTGATTATAGCAGCTTGTTGCCCGTAGTACCATTAAAAGTGCAAGTTGACACATGAGCTTCTAGTTTATGGTACTGCATGTCATAAGCACATTAGTTAAAGCAGTAACAGCCCTGTTTGCTTTTATACTGCAACTGGCAAAAGACGTATTTGTAGAATAGGCTAACTGCTGTAACAAAAAACTCTCAAATCTCAGTGAATTACACAGCAGAGGTTCTCACATGCATCTCAGTGGGATGCAGGTGGACAGCAACCAGGGAAGGTCCTCCACTCCCTAGGCTCTGCTTCTTCCCTGGGGCTCCCAGTCCTTCACTGCATCCTTTGGCCTCCAGTGACAAATGTACTAGGGAAGACTGCACAGAAGAGTTAAGTAAGAGGTGAAGGACAGGCTTGCAAGTGGCACCACCCCTTCTGCCCTTTCATTGCACAGATCTCAGTCACATGGGCAGTCTTTGCAAGGGAATCATGAATGCTGACAGCAAGGTGCTAACTAATATAAATACAGATATTTTTGGACAACTCATGGGGATCTATTAAAGACAATACACAGCAAAATAGAAAATAGGTAACATACGATGTGACTTGGTCCTAAAGGTGTGAGGTTAATGAAGAGAACAATTATTTTTAAAGTAATTTTTTAGACTGCAAAAGGGTAGGTTTATTTTATAAATAAGCTTATTATAATTTTATAAAAATTACTAGAGAGTGGTGAAGGTGGCAGGTAAATGAAAGATAGGAAACCACTTCTCTACCTTCCTTGGTCCCAGGAATAGACTGTCCAGTAATTCTAGACTCTTGTAGCAATTTATCATTTGTCAGGAGTCACCACAGAGCCACTGCAGGGATTTCGGATATTTATATTGCTGTACCTACAGAAATAAGCATCAACTCCTTAAGCTAGTACTTTGGTGATATTAAGTGCATACTGACAAATAGTACCTGGACTCTTTTTTTCTTTTTTTCTTAAGGCGTTTACTTTGTGTGTAAGTTATTTCTGGGGTTAAATTATTAGTTTAACATTCTGCACACTATGAAACAATAAAGAAGAATTAAAACAGGTCATTTTCTTGTGACTCTAGTACTTTTTTTTTTATTGTTTATTTATTTTTTGAGACAGAGTCTCGCTCTGTCGCCCAGGCTGGAGTGCAGTGGCGCCATCTTGGCTCCCTGTAAGCTCCGCCTCCCGGGGTCCCGCCATTCTCCTGCCTCAGCCTCCCGAGTAGCTGGGACTACAGGCACCCGCCACCTTGCCCGGCTAATTTTTTGTATTTTTAGTAGACACGGATTTCTCCATGTTAGCCACGATGGTTTCAATCGCCTGACCTCATGATCCCCCTGCCTCGGCCTCCAAAAGTGCTGGGATTACAGGCGTGAGCCACCTCACCCGGCCCGGTACTTGTTAAAAGTGGTATAATGCACGAGAACATCGTTTATCAGGGCAAATACAGACCTAGATTCCAACTTACAAAGAACACCAAGACGCTGGATTGGAGAATCCTAGAGAATGCACATTTTGAAACTCAGACAGGATTTTGTAAGGGTAACGTTATGGAAACTGATAGTATTATAACACTAAATTGCAAGCCTTGAGGGAAGTCAAAGTAGAATTAGCCTCAAGGAGGAGAAAAGAAACTGATTATATTACATATCTATACTTAATGCTGAACTGCAGTAGCTTTTCCACATAGATTGCTTAAGTGATTGTTAAAACACCTTACAAGTGTCATTGTCATAAGTGTCATATATTCCAAAAGTTATAGATTTTTGTGAAGGATAAATCTACTTATCTCGTTGTACAATAAAATTAAGAAAACACAGAGAATCAAAATAAGAAAAAGATAAAGTATCACGAATAATTCTACCTCATGGAGACAACTGCTCTCATCTAAGAATACATCTTTTTAACATCCTTTTCTGTATTTCAATGTGATCACATTATGTGCTATTGAGAATGATCTGGTGGACAGTGGCATTTATACTGTCACTCATTGGTTATCTGCCATTTCTGGCAATTTTAGTTTAAATATGATTTAAAGCATTTTGATTTATTTTATGCATTGTGTTATATAATTTGAAGTTATTTTCTTATCTTTATATAGAATAGACTATCAGAAAGGAAGGAATTGAGATCTCAATTACAAACTCACAATTTCAAAGGTGAAAAAATGAGTCAGATAAATTCTTGACTACAATGTCCCTCTTATTCCAAAATGGCATTTCCCTCTCATTTCCCTGGCCTGGAAAGAGCCCACATTTCTCAAAACCTTCCCAAGTTCCCATTACAGTAAAATGTCTACTTGGCCTCTGTTTTAATTCCATATTTAGTCATTTTGCCAGCAATCACATTGTAAGTGTCATTTGCAAATGGAGTCTCGTAAATATTCCAGTTTGCACATTTTTGTGTGCACAGCATTCACACTTGATGGTGCAGTTTCATTTTAGTTAAGGAAAATTTTATGCATTTGGGATTCTTTGGTTCCCAACATGATTAAACCCAATGCTGTAACTAAAATTAAGCTCGTATGGCAATTTATCATTTGTTGGCTTTAAAGGAAGTTCATTACTTCATCCCATGACATTGCTTTCTTTGCAAGTTGTAGAACAGATTTTTCACTAAAAGACACTAGTCATCTCACATTTTAGTATCCATACTACCCAGATTTTTTTTTTTAATTCTAAATGCTGTTTTTTTGTTTTGTTTTGTTTTGTTTTTTTCTTTTGTGTGTGTGTGTGTGTGTGTGTGTCTGTGTATGTGTTGTTTTTTATTTTCCCTTGAGGCAGACACAAGAGGGAACTTATAAAAAGGCAGGGAGATAGAATCTTTATTCCTTCTTCTGAACCTTACAGTTAATTTAATGTAATGTTTTAGTTTTGTCACTTGCTGTTTTTGTATTTTACTAACATAGATTAGTAGCTACACAAGGAAGCAAGGTAGTCTGCTCACCTGCTTACTAATACAAGCAATGAAAATAGTTTTACTTCCCAAAGGCCTGTCATGTACTGTGATTTATTCTTGGTGCTTAAAATTAATTACGTAACTCAATGTTTATAGCTTCCTTCCTAGAAGATTGTTCATATTAATTTACAGAAGGGAAGATGAGGATCTAAAATTTAATGTAAATTATCTAGGGGTCAAGTCCTAATCAGTAGAACAGCAAGTTTCACTTCCAGGTTTGACTTACCACAAATCTGCAATTTGTAACCAAACTGCAACCTTGTTTGACTCCAAAATACTTGACAGAGAGCTGTTTAGTAGAAAGAAAATAAAAGAAATTACAATTTTAAATGAGAACTTTGTATTATTTAACATATCAATAATTATACCTTTCTCACACTATCACAGAAAACCAAGCGCTGCCTGTCCTCAGTCTGTACGCCATTACTTGTACCTCATTATTTGTACCCCAGAGAAATTGTGTGGGTTACAAATAATTTAATCTGCTGATTACCCCATTATGACATTTCCACTTCGTTTTTAATTTTTGAGAGAAATGATGGCAGTTAACTTTAAAATACTATTTAAAACATTTATAAGTACTCCATTATTTTACACTTCTTTTTGGAACTCACTTCAGATTTACAGAATGTTGCATATTTGTTTATAGTTTATTTTGTCTTTCGCCTAAGAGTGTACAGTCAACACACTGTTTTCAGAAAGTAGGTGCCTTATTTCTTCTTCTCAGTTTATTTATGTTATTCATTATTCATTTTGAATACAGTAGGATTTATCTGTTTGTGTTTGTTTTCCACTCTTTTTTTCCCTCATCTTCACTGTTGATTTTATTTGTGCTTGTTTGTGTGTGTGTGTGCAATAAGTATTGCCATTTATACAGAGTTGAAATTTATAAAAAGGTCTACTTAAATAAGTGTCCCTCCTCTATCCTTTTTCACCTGTTTCCATAAACTTCTTATTGGAAACTTAATCTTATTGGGTTCTGACTCACCCTTCCTCGGTGTCCTTTTGTACAAATGAGCATCTACCTGTGTATTTCTTTTATCAGCTTTTTCTTACCAAAAAAGAGAACACGCTTAGTCTCCTCGTGCTTACAACAAAAAATGTTGTAAATTAGGTGGCTTATATGCATCAGAAACATATTGCTTAGAGTTCCTCACATGGTGGAAAGGGTAAAGAGCCTTTCTTGGGCCTCTTTTATAAGGGCACTAATTCCATTTACGATTAGCTCGTAAAGGCCCCACTTCTTAATACTATCATATTGGGGATTCAATTTCAACATAAAACTTTTGGGAGGATATGAACATTCAGATGACAGCATACACTATAGATACTCCTTTGAACTTTGTGTGTCTTTAAACCTGACTTCTTTCACTTAGCACAGGAATAATAGACTACAGGCTATGGGCCAAATACAGCCCATGGCTTATAAGCTAAGAATAATTTTCACATTTTTAAAGATTGAAGAAAAGAAGAGAAAAAATATAGGTAAAGATTGTATAATACTTGCAAAGCCTAAACTATGTGTTAGCTGGTCTTTGACGTCAAAGTTTTTCTAGCCTTGATTAGCATAATGTTTTTGAGGTCTGTTTATATTCTAGCATATAGCAATAATTCACTTTTGTTGCTGAGTGTGATTCCATTGCATGGATATATTATATTCAGTTTATCCATTTGCCAGTTGATGGACATTTGTGTTATTTCCATTTCAGATGGGATATCTGGTTCTATGAATAATGATCTTATGGCTACTCATGCATACAACTCTTTGTGTAATCATATGTCTTCATTTCTCTCAGGGACATACCTAGTAGCAGAGTTGCTGAGTTGTATGGCAAATATATGTTCAACTTTTAAAGAAAATTGATTTCCAAAGGGGCTACACCCTTTTTTACTTCTATCAGTGACGTATGAGGTTTCTCATGTATCTACATTCTTGCCAACATTTTTTTCTGTTTCTTTTTATTATTGCCACTCTAATGAGTATGAATTGGTATCTCATTGTGATTTTAATTAGCATTTCTCTAATGCCTAATGATAATAAGCATTTTTAAGAGCACTTTTAAAGTTTAGGTTGGATGTCCTCTAATCGTGGAACAGGGACAGCTCTTTACATATTTTAGACACAAGTCTTTCTTTAGATAAATATTTGCAAATATCTTTTTTTTCATGTGTGCCTTATCCTTTTGCTTTCACAACAGTTCCATTTGTAAAGGAAACTATTTTATGATTTTTAATTGGCTTTTATGAAAACTTGCATTTACAGTCAAGATGAATATTTGTGGTTTTATTTTCTTGTAATGTCTTTGTCTTGTTTTGGTAATACTGGTCTAATAAAATGAGTTTGAAAGTATTCCTTTTAATTTTTCTGGAAGAGATTGTGTATAATTGGTGTTACTACTTTCTAGTAAGTTTGAGGTAAAATTCATAATTAAGGTACTGTGTTGAGGGATAATTCATAACTATGTATGTAATTCCATTAAATGTGGGGCTATTGGGTTGTCTATTTATTCTTAGTTCAAACTGGGCAGGGTATATTTTTCAAGAAATTTGTCTTTTTCATGTCACTTACAAAGTCATTAATAAATTCCTTTATTCTTTTAATATTTGTAGCATCTATAGAAACATCATTTATGTAATTTCTTATAAGGTAAATTGCATCCTACTTTTTTCCTAAGAGAAGAAAATTTAGGTGTATTAATTTTGTTGATTGTTCTCAAAGAACAAGCTTTTGATTTCACTGATTTATATCTATTGCTTTTTACTTCAATTCACTTACTTTAGTCTTTATTATTTTCTTATTTTTTAATTTATTTTGAGTTTATTTTACTATTTCTATCCTACTTACATTAGCCAGAAATCAAAGTCAATGATCTGAGGCTTTTCTTCTTTTCTAATGTAGTTGTTTAATGCTATAACTCCCTCCACAAAACTCTGTTTCATCAGCATCCCACAATATTTAAGAGATTTTGATTTCAATTCCTGTCAGTTTAAACAACTTTCTAGTTATTTTTTGTTTTCTTCTTAAAACAATGTTATTTAGAAGTGTGTTAATCTGTTACCAAATATTTGGTGATTACCCACAGTTCTTTTTGTAATTGATTTCTAATTTAATTATCTTGTCAGCAGTGAGCATACTATATCTGGAGTAAATACTTTCAAATGGATTGAGACTGCTTTATGGCCCTGAATTTGTCTATCATTGTGTAAGGTCTGTTTGCACAGAAAAGAATGTATATTTTCATATCGCCGGGTATAGTTTCTATAATGTCAATAAGATCACACTGCTTGGCAATGATATTCAAATCTTCTATAATTTTACTTACTTTCTGTTCTCTTATTCTATCAATTATTGAGAGATAGGTATTGAAATCGTCAACTATAAATTGTGAAATTGTACTTTTCTCCATTTAACTGTATCTGTTTTTGCTTTATATATTTTTGAAGCTTTACCATTTGATGCATAGGCTTATAAGATTGGCGGGTCTCTGATGAATTGACATTTTATCATTATGAATGACTTTCTTTAATACTAATATTATTTGCTCTGCTAGCTCTGTTAATTGATGCTACTATAGCCCCTCTAGGTTTTTGAATTAGTGGTAGCATCTCATATTGTTTTTCATCATGTTCTTCTATCTTATGTGCATCTTCATGTTTGAATGCATATTTCATAGCATACAGTTAAGCCTTGAACTTCTCTCATGTGGCAAGCTTTTTGATGTTGTTCTTTAGTGTTTTTCGTGTTTGTTTTGCAGACATGGTCTCACTCTGTCGCTCAGGCTAGAGTGCACCACGTCCGGCTAATTTTTTTTTGGGGCGGGGGTAAATTTTTGTTGTTGTTTCTGTTTTTTGTTTTGTTTTAGATGGAGTTTCGCTCTTGTTAACAGGCTGGAGTGCAGTGGTGCGATCTCGGCTCACTGCACCCTCTGCCTCTTGTGTCAAGTGATTCTCCTGCCTCAGCCTCCTGAGTAGCTGGGATTAAAGATGCCCGCTACCACACCCGACTAATTTTTGTACTTTTAGTAGAGACAGAGTTTCACTATGTTGGCCAGGCTGGTCTTGAACTCCTGACCTCAGGTAATCAGCCTGTCTCAGCCTCCCAAAATGTGGGGATTACAGGCGTGAGCCACCAAGTCCGGTTTGGGAGGGGTGGGTACTTTTTAGTAGAGACGGAGTTTCACCATACTGGCCATACTGGTCTTAAACTCCTGGCCTCAAGTGATCCACCTACCTCAATCTCTCAAAGTGCTGGGATTACAGGTGTGAGCCACTGCGCCCTGCCAGCTTTGCATTTTATTAGGTTGGTGCAAAAGTAATTGAGGTTTTACCATTACGATTAATAATACTTTAATAATACATTTAGAACATTTATATTTAATGTGATCCTTGATATAGATGTTTTTAATCATTTTGTGCTTGTTTCCTATTTTTCCTAGTTGTGTTGTTACTGTTTTGTTTGTTTTTTGGTACTCATTCCAGATTTATTACTTCCGTTCCAGGTTGTACCAACAATAACAGACACACTTCTTTTCTATACAACACAGAAGCCATTGGCATAGACAGCAAGCAACTCCGGTGCTTTTCAAACACTGCTTTCTCTTTTAACTTCAAGGACTCGATGTTAGTTGTTAGGGCTACATTAACACAGTATGACAGGATGGGTGGCTTAAACACATGAAATTTGTTGTCTCAGTTCTGGAGGCTTGAAGTGTAAGATGAAGGTCTTGACAAGGTTTTGTCTCCTGAGGGTTGGGAGGGAAGGATCTGTTCCTGACCTCTCTCCTTAGCTTACAGATGGCTGTTTCCTCCTCCCAGTGTTTTCATATGGTATACCCTCTGTGTGAATCTATGTCCTAATCTCCTCTTCTTATAGAGACACCAGTAATATTGATTTAGGAACCAATCTAATGACCTTACTTTAACTTAATTATATGTTAAAGACCCTGTGTTCAAATATAGTCAAATTTATATGTTGAGTACTAACCCTCAGTATTCAACATGTTAATTTTTAGCAGACACAATTTAAGCTACAACAAGTTCTCTGATTTTTATTATATTTTTTATCTTTCATAATCCTATGGTGTATCCAATGATAGCCAGGAGCCAGGTGTGTGAATATGATTGAAAAGATCCATGAAAGATAAGTAACACAATGTTGGATGTTTCTGTTCAGTCAAAGCTACTGGCACAGAAGCCATTTTCACAAAGGAAGGGTAGATCATATGTCTTATTAATAATTTTTGTCTTTCTTTATCTGAAACAAATTTATAGAGTGGGAGGCAATTCACATACCATGTAATTCATCCATTTAAAGTGTACCATTCAATGTGCACCTTTTCTTGGTTCATCTTTCTTTGTTTTCTAACTTCTTTGGCTTAAGCAATTTTTAATTATTCTATTTTATCTTTTAAGTGAACTAGGTGTAACTATTTTTTTTCTTTTAGGGTTTGCTTTAGGGTTTACAGTGTGCATACCTGACTCATTACAGTCTACTATCAATTTGTACTATACCATTTCACAAATCATATAAGATAAAGAAGCTTTCAAATGGTATACCTCCTTTCTTTCCTTTCAGACATTCATACAATTGTTATCATATACTTTATTATTGTATATGTTATAAATCCTATATTACATTGTTTTCATCTTTATTTTAGCAACCAATTACTTCTTAAATATATTGAATGCTAACTGAATTCTCGTGTGTTGACCTTACAAATGATTTCTCATCATTCCTGGCTCTCATTCTTTTGTGTAGATCTACATATTTATATAATGTCATTTTTTTTCTTCTTTAAGGACTCGTCACATTCCTTGAAATCAGTTCTGCTAGTGATGTCCAGGCACACCTTGTTTTTTGGGGATTGCTTTATCGTGCTTTGCAGGTATTGCCTCTTTTATAAGTGGAAGGTTCATGGCAACCCCTCAGTGAGCAAGTCTATCAGTACCATTTTTCCAACAGCAGGAGCTCACATTGTATCTCTGTCACATTTTGGTAATTCTTGCAATATTTTGAACTTTTTCATTATTATTATTATACATAGTGTTGGAGTTGTTTTGGGGCCCTCGAACTGTGACCTTATAAAAAAAATCAAAAAATCTCTAAAGGTTGTTTGTGTTCTGATTGCTCCATCCACTAGTCATTCCTCTATCTCTCTCCCTCTCCTAGGGCCTTTTACATGAGACAAAACAATATTGAAAATAGGCCAATAAATAATCCTGCAATAACCTCTATGTGTTCAATTATTTGTTTATTTCATCTAGTTTTTAAGTGAAAGAAAGAGTTGCACATCTCTCACTTTAAATAAAACACTAAAAATGATTAAGCCTATTAAGGAAGACCAATTTAGGCTGAAAACTATGCCTATCACACCAAACAGTTTGCCAGTTTTTCAATGCAAAGAAAACATTCTTGAAGAAAATTAAAAGTGGTACTTTCGTCAACAAATAATAAGAGTGTGAATACCCTAGGAGGCCGAGACAGGCGGATCACGAGGTCAGGAGATCGAGACCATCCTGGCTAACATGGTGAAACCCCATCTCTACTAAATATACAAAAATTAGCCGGGCATGGTGGCGGGCGTCTGTAGTCCCAGCTACTTGGGAGGCTGAGGCAGGAGAATGGCATGAACCCGGGAGGCGGAGCTTGCAGTGAGCCGAGATGGTGCCACCGCACTCCAGCCTGGGTGACAGAGCGAGACTCCATCTCAAATAAAAAAAAAGAGTGTGAATACCCTTAATGCCGAAACAAAGGAAGTTTTCATGGTTTGGATGGAAGATCAAACCAGTCAAAATGGTTCCTTAAAACCAAAGCCTAATCCAGAGTAAGGCCCCAACTCTCTTCAGTTCTATGAAACTTGAGAGAGGTAAGGAAGCTGCAGAAGAAAAGGTGAAGACTAGCAGAGGTTGGTTCATAAGGTTGAGGAAAAGAAGCCATTGCCATAACATAGAAGTAAAAGGTGAAGCAAGCAGCAAGAGCTAATGTAGAGGCTGCAGAAATTAGCCAGATCTGCCTAAGACAATTTATGAAAAGTAGTTACACTAGACAATAGATTTTCAATAGAAACAAAACAGCCTTCCATTTAATGAAAACTCCATCTAGGACTTTCACTGATAGAGAGGAGAAGTCAATGCCTTGATTTAAGGTTTCAAAGGACAGGGAGACTGTCTTGTTAGGGGCTAATGCCGTTGGTGACTTTCAGTTGAAGCCAATGCTTATTTTCCATTCTGAAAATCCGAGGATCTTTGAGAATCATACCAAATGTGCTCCACCTGTGCTGTATAAATGGAACAACAAAGCCTGATGACAGCACATCTTTTACAGCATGATTTACTAAATATTTTAAGGTCTCTGTTGAGACCTGCTCTCACAAAAAAAAAAAAAAAGATTCCTTTCAAAATATTACTTCTCATGGGCAATGTAGTGGGTCACCCAAGAAGTCTGAGGGAAATGTACAAGAAGCTTAATATTGTTTTCATTTCTGCTAACACAATATCCATTCAGCAGCTCAAGGATCAAGGAGTTATTACTGTTTTCAAGTCTTATTACTTAAAAAGTACAATTTGTAAGGTTTTGAGATGTTCAGTACTTAATGGAAGAAATAACTACACACGTGGCAGAAGAAGAAGAGTGCTAGAATGGAAACTGGAACCTGTAGATGTGACTAAATTGCTGCAATCTCATGATCAAACTTTAAAGAATGAGGAGTTGCTTCTTTTGGATGAGCAAAAAGGTAGTTTCTTGAGATAGAATCTATTCTTGGTTAAGATGCTGTGAAAAGCTGTTGAAAGCAAAAGATGGTTTGACATTACATTTTCTACTTTATGATGAGTTTATGGAGATATTAAATGCATTTTAACATGATATTTTTGACTTATTATGCATTTATTGGGACATAACCACATTGTAAATTGAGACTATTTGTTGAAAAAGAAATAATGACATTTTAACTTACTTTTTATTTTTATTAGTAGGATTTTTGAAGTCTTGAGGGGGTGCAGTTGAAAATACCCTTTTTAACCTTCCCCTCCAAAAAAATTATAAAGCCCTTGGAGTTTATATAAAACCAATCTTAGGAAAATTGATTAAATCTGACAAATTACAACCAGAAGAAATAAACTTAATTTGCTCAACAAACTAGGCATAAAGATGAAAGAAAAATCAACAAAATTATACTTTTATTACATTGCCATATTGAGTCATTTTAAATCTATGACTGGATATAAATTAAATGCTTTGTGACCCATAAAAATAATATGCTCTTACTTTTAGATTCAACGTCTTCACATTTCTTCTCAAACGTAGAAAAAGCAGAGAAAGTACACAGAAGAGGTAAGCTGACAGGCACCTTGCCATGTACAAATTAAATTCATACAAATTAACTCATGATGAAAGAGAGATACAGAGAGAGAAAAAGGGGGAGAGAGACAGAAAGAGAAAGAAAAGGAGAGAGATCCAATTATCTCTTTCATTGTATGAATTGAATTCGTACATGGCAAGGTGCCTACCAAATTATCTCTATTATGTATTTTCTCTGCTTTTTCTAGGTTTGAGGTTACTACCAGAAGAAACGTGAAGACTTTGACTCTAAAAGTAAGTAGCATATTATTTTTGTGGGCCACAATGTGTTCATTTCACATCTGTGATAGGCTTAAAATGACTCTATACAGCAATATCATAAATATAATTTTGTTGATTTTTCTTTCATCTTTATTCCTAGTTTGTTGAGTAAATTAAGTTTATTTCTTCTGGTAGTAGTTTGTCAGCTTTTAATCAATTTTCATAAGATTGGTTTTATGTAAACTCCAAGGGCTTTATAACTCCAAGTTTATACTTCATATATCCAATTACCTAAATTTTAGGTAGTGTTTAGTTAATTAGAATTATAATGAAATAATTAAAAAACATTTATGTATTTAGAAGTAAAATGTTCCTCTAAATGGAATTCTAGGCTATATTTATTATGCCATAAAATGTCTTGACATCACTGTAAATAACAGTGACTTAGTAATGAACTCCTCTGTGTGGTCCTCAGAGGAAAATAGAAATAAAGGGAAATGAGCGATCTCTGTAGTGATTTGTAACCCAATAATTTACTGGCGTTTGGTAGGATTACAAATTAATATTGTGTTTCCATTGATTTGCAGACAGAGATTCTTGTTGAAACCAAGCAACTCTGGGGTTATTTAAATATCATGCCCAAGCTTGATGATATAGGTTAAGTTGGATATTAAATGGAGGAGGCAGGCACTGTAGAGCCTATCTGGTAAAATCAGGTCACCTCGACAATGTACTTCTGTGATTAGAAATTCTTCCTTCTAATTGATAAGTCCTATTTGTTGACTCGCTTCTGCTGGACATAGTTCTGCATGCGTGACTGATAAGAAAAGGATTAGAATTTCAAATACAGGTTTCATTTTGTAAACAGCAGAAATATAAGACTTACCATCTCTAGAGTTTCTCAAATGTTTAAAACATTAAACAATACTCACTACGTGCTCCCCTAATATAGCAGTATATTTGAATTCATAATTTTTACTTCCAATGGACATTTAATTTATTGTTTGTTTTGATTTGTTTGTTTGGCTGGTTATTTTTAAATACTTGACCATGTAATGGTATTATGTCTTCTTTTCACATTTGTCTTTTCTGAACATATTCTCTCTCTCTCTCTCTCTCTCTCTCTGTGTGTGTGTGTGTGTGTGTGTGCACGTGCTCGTCTCTATTAACTTTGTAATATGTTAATTATCAATATCAGTTAATCGCAAATACTATATATATAGATTTTCATGTAATGTATTCATCAGTACTAAAAAGCTATTTCAGTGAAATTACATAAGAACATTAATAGACATACATGGCTATATAATTTCAGTTCCACTTAATTAATTACTAGGCTTTTCTATAATTCCTATCTAAGATTAAATTTTCTTCACTGTAAATACTCTGATTATTTTATTTGTAGTTTTTCAGATTTCTACCAATTTGAGTAACTTCATGAATGCCCAAAAGAAGAAACCTTTAATTGTTTCCTGATCATTTCTTTCAGTTCCATTTTATAATCTCATATTAATGGAGAATCATAGTATATCATTCATGTCAGGTACAGAGTTTAACTAAATTGGTCCAATAATAAAGTTGGGACTACATTTTTATTTTGTCCTGTAAATCTGAGGACAATATTTAATTTTAAAAAAACCCTGGAATATAATTGTGTTGCATACATATATAAGTGAATTTTACATTGTTTTAGTCCCAGTAAGACAATAGTAATTTATCATTAACTAATATCCACAAAGTATAGATAAATCTTCTTATCATTTATTATAATTGCCAGCTAAACTTTCATTATTCATTACAAGATACACATGAATCTAACCAATGGTAAAAATCAGAATATCTCAATTCAGCCCAACTTCTTATCTCTTTTGCTCACTGAATTGCTGAGCAGTAAACTATCTTTCACTTTTAATTTAAAAATTATGGCAACTTTGAACATCTGATAAACATTTGCAGATGCGGATTCACCAAAATGTAAAACAACAATGACAACATGGTTTAAAAAAAATTCCCCTTGACTTTTATTAGACTAGAAAGCTTCCTTGATTTTTCTGACAAAGTTTTATTAAAAGGAAATCAGTAACCTTCAGCAGACATTCACCAGGACTTGACAAAGTTTTGATTGAGGAAAGATTGATTCTCTAAAGTTTGAGTGGTCAGACATGCACTGAATTTGCTGTGGTTCATTGCTATATCCCAGAAAGGATTTCTAGCCATTCTCACCTAATGAGCTTATTAGTAAAAGGCTGAAAGGATCACAGATTGTCTATCAAGGAAGATTGTCAGTCACAAGCTGTTAGCGACTCTGCTGTGATTTATCCACCATGAGTAAAGAACAGAATGGTGCTAAAATGGCACTTATTATGTCCCACAGCTTGTGCAGTAACACAAATAAAATATGTGGAGCAAAGGTTTAAAGGAAAAAATAAGTTCTGAAGAAGAAAATCAAAGGAAATTAGACAGAATAGTGCTTTACTACCTCCCATTTCCTTTAGTGGTAATTATAATGCAGAGGAAAAAAATCAAAGCACCTGCAGCAGTAATAGCAAAAGCCAAAATGAGGCTATTAAACTCCAGTTGGAAAAAAATACATTTTTTAAAAAACTTTTAAACATGCCTGCTTGACTGCTGTTAGCAACAGGTAGAATGAACTTTTCCTCTTGAGACAGATTTTTTTTTTTTAAATAAAATAGCTATTTACAATTTTTCCCTATTTCCCACACACCTGTTAATATCTTAACTCAGCTTTCAACCCAACATTTGGAAAGAAGGAAGCTGTATATCTTGAAACAAATATCTCAGAGCCAAATTAATTTGTTGATTAATTTGTTGTTCACCAACCTCATGATTGGTGAAAAATTGGCAATGCTGACTCTTAGGTATTTGATAATTATTTTATATCATGATTTTATCCACATTTTATATAAACTAATGGTCGTATAAACTAACAAATTTATGTGCATACTTATTTTTCTTGAAAATTTGTTAGTGAAAACATATAGAACTGTATGAAGAGGATGATGATTGAATTTAATTGCCAATGCTTATTTATTACATAGAAATGTAGTTTTAGAAAGTTTTCAGTTTGTTTTGTTATTTTTAAAAGGATTATAAAACACCTTTTAAATGAAATAACACATTTATTTGCCTGTGCTGTCTACAGCTACCCCCACCAAATTGGTTGATCTCCCATCTTAGCACAATTTGGTGGGTATGAACTCTTCTATATCTAAGTCATGTTCCTCATTCTTGGGGCAGAAGGAGTTGAAGTGACCATCTTGTGATCCATTCATACCTTTTACCAGAGGATGCTCTCCGGGGTAAGAGAAGAATCAGGAAACAAGTCTGACTTCCTGACCAACACGATAAATGCACCTCCATGAAAATAAACGCATCATGTTTCTTAGTGTCCTTATCTACGCAATGTTCTTAATAAGATGTCCCTAGTCAAAAATTGCTTGTATTACTATAAATCCAGAATCTATGAATTTAAGAGACATGGTTCCCTGGAAAACATCATATAAGCTGGTGTATGAAATGGAAATATTTCCTAGACTAAAATGTTCTCTGGTATGTGGTGATAACCCATTTACCTCATTCTGAGACCTCATCTACTCTCGGTCGGGGAATAGATGCTTCATGCTGGAAAGAAGGACATATGAAGCTCTCCTCAATCCACTGGACTTGCACTTGCTTTTCCTGAAGTATTGACAATTTTTACTCTTGGAATTAATAAAGCTTGATCTTAGTTCTGTGAGTCATATAAATCTGATTTACTTGAGTTTGGACAGATTTTTTATGTTAAATTATTTCTGAAATATTGCCTCTATTATGTTAATCATTGGTAAAAAAAAAAAAAAACAAAACAAAACAAAAAGAAACAAACAAACAACACAATTCCATAGTTCCAAACACCTACTGTCATGTTCATGGAAGACAGTTTTTGCTCCATTATTCTCCTTCATCAGTCCTCAAGTCAGTTAAAATTCATTAAGTCACAGTCAAGAAAAGCATCTCAAATAGTCTCATGTCTGTACTTTTGATGATATTCTACCACCAACCTCCAAGACATGGCTGTTATCTCCTTCTTTCTTGACAATTACAGTTCAAAAGTGCTCCCTGTACTACTACAGATTCTTAGCTAACTCCCTAACCACCCCCACACTTTGCCCACACATTCTCAGAGCCTAAATGTATCAATTTTCTTCATATTTAAAATGCAAAACAAGACATATTAAAAGAATGAAGCTAAGTTTAGGAACTTTGGGTAGAAGTTCTTACTTATAGATGGAAAATACTCAAGTTTGATTGTATAAAAATTAAAAAGTTCTGTTGAAAAAACAAATAATATCCCAAGAACAAAAAAATATTTTGTGTGTGTGTGAGAGACTTATAATACATAAAATGTTAATGTTGCCATTCTGTGAAAATCTTTTTCAAATCCATAGGGCAAATGGGAGAGAGATGGGAATGGCCAAAGCACAGGGGAAAATTATCTACATGACAAATAAATGTGAAAAAAGAAGAAATAATCTTGCCCACACGTTACTATCATTAATTAGGCTTTCTTCAAAAGATTTGGACAGCCAGAATTTGAATACGCAACTCAACTATATTCTATATTATGAAATGAATATTTCTCAATTCATCACATATGTGTCAATACATATTAGGAAATGGACATTTTCACACACTGTTCCTGGATGTGTAATTAATAAAATCTTTTAAAATTTAACTGATCAAAATTTTAAACGTACATCTTTTCATCAATTGATTTTTAAAACTCTACTCCTAGGACACATAAACTTCCCAAACATAAGGCATACACATTGCAATGTTTCTGGAAATATTTTTAACAATAATACCAAATTAGAAATGTCTTAAATATAAAGCAAGTAGGCACAATTAAGTGCAAGTATAACTAAATGCATCTTTCAATCACTCCAAAAGCTGGACCCTAATGTAGCTCTTAAATGATGATACATATGTAAGTATTCATGTGAAAACATACAAGAAAACTCTGTTAATATAGAAACCACATATCGGTATGTATAGTATGAACATATGTATATCTTGTGATATAAATCCAGAAATTGCACACGTACGCACACACAGACACAAGACAGGTTTGAACATACACAATCTTGAAAACACAAACTTGAAAATACATGTCAATATTTCCAGCAGCTTTCTGAGATATGTGTGTTTACTGGGACTTTTACTAAGTATATATTCTTTTAGTTTCTAAGATTTTTAGACAGGCAGTATGTTCTGTTTTTTGTAAGATAAATAAAATGAATGTCGTTGTTACATTTTTTTGTCCTTGTTAGTTTAGCAAACTTCTCGTTTCCTTCTCTTGTTATGCTGTGGGATGCATGTGATGTCTGTGGAAAAGCGGGAATAAAATGGTTAAATAACCGCAACCCCACTCACCTCTGCTCTTTCCACTGACAGTGAAAGAAACCATAGTAACCTTGTAAGAAGGCATCTGTGAACAAAGCTTTCCTGTAAATAAACATAGTAAATTAAGAATCTGTATTACAAATGCAAAGACACAGAATTCTCTGAAATCACCAAAAAGAAACCTGACCAAAAATGAATGAATGAATGAGTGAATGAGCAAACAACAAACAAAGTGAAGGGAGCTGACAAGTCCTAGTACTGTGCAATTTGTGACAACTTTATCATGGGTCAGAGAAATCAAGATTGGATAAACCAAGAAAATGAAGAAAGAAAAAGAAAGAAAGGAGAGGAAAGGAGGAGAAAGAAGAGGAAAAAAGAAAACGACAGAGGACAAATTGAGATTAGATTGAAGCCATTATAATTAATTCCATTAGTTTCACTTCACTAAAGGCAGAATTAAAATATCATTGTGTTTTTGTAGGTAGTTATACCTGCATTGATTGTGAAGAAATGGTCACATTTGTGTACGTTTTAGTTACGTTTGGTTGAACTATTTTATCTATTACTATCCCTGGCCTCCATAGGGAATAAAATGTGCTGAAAGAGGGAACCACGTTTAGCTAATGGACTTCACTTTTAATACCAGAGACTGACAATGACCAGTGGCTCTGCAGAAATGATGTTCTTGAAGATTCTAAAATAGAGAGAGTAGGTTGTATCTTTGTCATCCACCAGAGTCTTGACAGCTAATGTACTGTGAAGAGTTTCCACATAGCTCTCCAAAGAGATGCTATGACCCTGCTCAACGTTGTTAAGCTACCGGTTCCACTGGAAACAAGAAAAGCAAGAAGTAATTGAAAAGCAAGTAAACAAAAATGAGTGTTTGATGATAAAAATCAAAGTTCATCGAGGTGATTAACAAGATGATGATTCCATTTGCTGTGGAAATAAGTAATAATTAAATCATTCTTTTAAAAAAGATAAATAAATAAGCCATACCCTTGTGAATTCTAAAGTGCTGATAATTTGTGGCAATAAAACAAATACTGGGAATGTCGAGTATAGTAGATAGGTCAAACTCTTTGAAGAAATATTGATCTTTTCCCACTTCAAACTATAAACTTTTCTGGAACATGTGTCATTAGTTGCATTTGGTTTTCTATTAGCTGTTAACATAGTTTGTAATTCATTTGACTTACTGCTACTGGTTTTAAACAACCCTAACATGTTTTACCTTCTTTATAATTAAAATGCATAAGTTCAGTAACTTATTAAATTAGATTTCTTGATTCCCAGCTTCCTTCTTGTATTTACTTCTGAGTTTTTTTTCTTTGTATACTGCAATGGTTTCTCATCTATTTTTGTCCTTAGAAATTAGTTCCATAACTATTCTTCTAAAATACACAAATGTTTTCTGTATGATTTTTAAAAAATACTGAAAACTGAAAATTATAGTTGATTAGTTAACAGAAATTGCTAACAGAAATTGCATCACACACACACACACACACAAGTATCTAGGCACATTTTCTTTTCAAATTTAACTGGAAATAAAATTATCAAAATATTTGACCTATTAGTAAAATCTCCCAGCATTGATTACTAATTACTGTAGACTGAATTGTGCCCTAACCTAGTCCATTCTGCCAGGTTCATATGTTGATATCCTAACCCAAAATGTGTGACTATATTTGAAGAATAGGGCCGTAAGGAAGATAACAAAGATTAAATGAGGTCATAAGGGTGAATCCCTGATCCTATAGGGCTGGGGTCCTTGTAGAAAAAGGAACTGACTCTAGAGATCTCCCTCTCTCCAGGAGAGTGGAGAGGTAGGACCATGTGCTGGCACTGTGAGAAGGTGGCCATCCACAGCCCTAAGAGAGAGACCTCACCAGACAACAAACCTTGAGAAAATAAATGTATGTTTTTGTTTGTTTGTTTATACTTTAAGTTCTAGGGTACATGTGCACAACGTGCAGGTTTGTTACATATGTATACATGTGCCTTGTTGGTGTGCTGCACCCATTAACTCGTCATTTCCATTAGGTATATCTTCTAATGCTATCCCTCCTTCCCCCCGCTACCGCACGACAGGCCCCAGTGTGTGATGTTCCCCACCCTGTGTCCAAGTGTTTTCATTGTTCAATTCCCACCTATGTGTGAGAACACGCAGTGCTTGGTTTTCAGTGCTTGCAATGGTTTGCTCAGAATGATGGTTTTAGGCTTCATCCACGTCCCTACAAAGGACATGAACTCATCCTATTTTATGGCTGCGTAGTATTCCATGGTGTACATGTGCCACATTTTCTTAATCCAGTTTATCGTTGATGGACATTTGAGTTGGTTCCAAGTCTTTGCTATTGTGAATAGTGCCACAATAAACATATGTGTCCATGTGTCTTTATAGCAGCATGATTTATAATCCTTTGGGTATATGCCCAGTAATGGGATGGCTGGGTCAAATGGTATTTCTAGTTCTAGATCCTTGAGGAATCGTCACATTGTCTTCCACAGGGGATGAAACAGCGAGCTTCTGCACAGCAATAGAAACTACCATCAGAGTGAACAGGCAACCTAAAGAATGGGAGAAAATTTTTACAATCTACCCATCTGACAAAGGGCTAATATCCAGAATCTACAAAGAACTTAAGCAAATTTACAAGAAAAAATCAAACAACCCCATCAAAAAGTGGACAAAGGATATGAACAGACACTTCTCAAAAGTACCCATTTATGCAGCCAACAGACACATTAGAAAATGCTCATCATCACCAGCCATCAGAGAAATGCAAATCAAAACCACAATGAGATACCAGCTCACACCAGTTAGAATGGCGATCATTAAAAAGTCAGGAAACAACAGGTGCTGGAGAGAATGTGGAGAAACAGGAACACTTTTACACCGTTGGTGGGACTGTGAATGTATGTTTTTTAAGGCATTCTTGTCTATGGTATTTCCTTATGACAGCCCTAGTAGACTATAATGTTTCAAAATTCCCTTCAGTGACTTAACAACATATTTTTTATTATATACTAGAGTTTTGCCATCTGGAAACTAAAGAAAAAGCAGAGTTAGTCTTAAACCATGTGTTTCAAAAATTTGAAGGGAAACAATGTGATCAATGTGATGCTGTAGTATTCACAGGTTCTCTGTGTCTCAATCAATTCCCTTTATGCAGTAAGAGGGGAAAGAGACATAGATGGAAGAACTACATTAAACCTAGTTCAAATGCAGAACTAAGACTGAGTTAGCACTTTATTTGTATAAGTATCACATATGTCATGTGTCACAAAATACAAGATGTATTTTCAATGTTCACAATTGGAAATTGCATGCAACATACAAAAGATAAATTTGAGGGCAGTTTTTTAAATGTGCAGGTCTTAGGTGAAAGAGTCACAGGCCTAATACAACATTTACTATAGTAATTAATTTTAGATCTCTGAAATGAAAGAACAAGAGAGTTATCTTTTGGTTTGCCAATATTTCCACAGTTTCTAGAATAGTGACTACCACACAAAGAGCGCTCAGTAAATATGTATCCCATTACTTAATTTGGAAATTTAGTGACTTATGTGATCACACTGATATAAAATAAAAATCAATTTGAAATATTGCATTTCCCATTCATATTTTATAAAATTACATATAAGTATCTTCAACATAATTATTTTTTAAAAATTACTAAGCCTACCTTTTAAGTCATCTTACCAAGTTTTCCATATTGGCTTTACTTGCATTTAAATTGTTTGAGATACAGCATTTTTGAAGATGTGTATTTTCCTGTTCCCGGAAATATTTTCTCAAATCACTGGTATCCAATTGCAGAAAATCAAGATGAATTAGTTTCTCTCTCCTAAGCATTTTGTAGATGGGCATGTGTGATCACAATAGTGATAACTGCATAATGCATTGCATTTTAAGTGCTTGTTAACAAGATTTCTTCACAGGGACATTCAACAGTCACTATTGTGCAGCCACATCCTAAGAATAAATATTTAAACTCTTCAAAATGTGTTTGCTGCCTGTTTAATACATTTTACAGTTGACTCTGAACATATCAAAAACTTTATTTTTAAAAAAACAGGCATTGACTAACATTGCTTCATACAAATGTAGATTTTCCAAAATACGGTTATCTTTCAAAATAAAGAGTTCAAGAGAAATTAATGATAATATGTACTTTGTTAGAATTTGAATATGTATTTCCCGTGAGGAATAATTTTGTGGGAAAATCAACTGACATGCATTTATAGTATCTATTTATTGTAAAATATTAATACTTAATTCACATTAAATAATAACTCATATTGATACTTTATATTAATACATACATATCAATCTAGTTCCACTAATTTTTATTTTCCTTTTCACTGAACTTTTTTCTCTTTTCTCTCTACAGACTTTTCATTTCTTTTTCACCTATCTCACATTTTTATCTCCATTCTGTTCAACTTTGCTTTCTACGTCTAAGTGCACATTATGTATTTATGTTTCTATTTCTGAATAGAAACATATGGGGTTTACTGTGCTGATCCTCCAATGTCATAGAACATCAATATCTGATTAACTTTAATAAGTAATGCGAATTCTTCTTTAACTGGAAGTTGATCAGAGTGTGGCAAAGACAATGAATTACTCCCAGTATCCATTCTCCTCTTTATCTTTAACAATCAATGAGTTTCCAGTCATAGTTGGTGATATGGCTTCCCAGTGACAAACCACATGCCCTTCTCTCTTATCTAGATGAGTGTAGTTCTTACAACTAAGTTTAGACTGCTATGTGTGTGGAAGTGATAATTTCAACTTCTGGAACTTGTGTGATGTACCCATTAACCACAGATTTCCTGTTTCTCCTTTCCACAGTCTAGAATGTGGAGTGGAGTGATGAGGCCTCTTGAATATATGACATTTCATTTAATGACAGAGGCAAACCCCAGAGAATGATGAAGCAGAGATGTGGAATAGAGACTTGGTCTCTAAATAACCACAGAGAGCAAAGTTGCTCTGCTACCCTAGAGTACTCTGACTGCATGTCTTTTGTCTGTGAGTTAACACGAAGTATAATTATGTCTCCTTCAGGCACTTATTTCTGCAGCTTGGTTGGTATCATATACTATATATTGAAACTAAAAAAGAAATGTGTATTGTATTTGAAAAATTCCAGGAAACTGATAGGACTCATTATGAGCATAGATTTTGAGGTTAGACAATTTTTGGTTTCTAGTCTACTTTCGCTTTCATTGTGCATTTGTTCTCGAGTCAATTATTTAACTATTAATAGCTGTGTTTTATCTTCTCTAAAGTGTAGATGAAAAAATACCAGTTGAAGAACTCATGTTCATCTTAGTATAGATACAAGTGACTACATAGAGAAACATTTATAGATATGTGTGTATATACGTATATGGATTATTATAGACACATCTACTTATTTACTCTGTCAGCTGATAAGACCTAAAAGAAATGGCATCCCAGAAGCAATCAGAAAATCTAACACCTAGATTTTGATTTTTAATCTCATTCTTCAGTAGAAGGAATCAGGGCTCTGTGGAGTAATGTCTGATTCTAGGGCTTGGGAATAAAGTAGCAAGATGAACCTGCAACATACTGTAGTGCCAGAAAGTAAGGGAAGGGCTACGAAAAAAAAAAAAAAGCTAAACAAAAAAGCTTCCATTTATGGAGGTATGTCAAGGGGGCACAGGCATTAACTAAAACGTATGTTTATACAAATGAATGAACCGTAGCTATAAGTAGCAAAATATGTGAATTCAAGTAACATATTATTAAGTTTTCATTTTTGTTTTATTTTATGTATTTAATTTTTGAGATGAAGTCTCACTCTTGTCACCCAGGCTGGCGTGCAATGGCACGATCTCGGCTCACTACAACCTCCGCCTCCTGGATTCAAGTGATTCTCCTGCCTCAGCCTCCCGAATAGCTGGGATTACAGGTGCCTGCCACCATGCCCAGCTAATTTTTTTATTTTTAGTAGAGATGGGTTTCACCCTGTTGACCAGTCTGGTCTTGAACTCCTGACCTCAGGTGATCCACCCACCTCAGCCTCTCAAAGTGTTGGGATTACAGTCATGAGCCACCATGCTCGGCCTTTTTTTTTTTTTTTTTTTTTTTGTTTGCATGTTACAACAGGCAACATAAATGTGATTTATTTCTTATGAAGCCCTTTTCTTTCAGTTATCACATTGACTGTGGACATATCACCAAACACATTAGAAAGGGTTTAAATATTGCTCAAATTTCTCAGTTTTTTTACATATTTTAGACAAGGAAATATTGAATATCCTAATGTTCTTGCTGAGAGTCATGTTAGATCTGTATATATACTTGTCCTACTTGTGTGACATATCTAATCACAGCAAGGTGACAATACTTTGGGAGTAGATATGATCCTTAAGTAGATTTTACGTAGAAAAAAACAAAAGTGTCAACTTTTAGAGGCTAGAAGAATGAAATGAAGACTCATTTGCCCTGAGTGACATAACTAAGTGATAAGTCTGTAATCCCTTGTCCAAAATTCCTAGAGCCAGATGTGTTTTGGAATTAACTTTGGTTGTAGAAGCTTCTGGATTGTGGAAAGGTGCACATATCAAGAAGTAACCCCAGAGGGGTCTGGAGAAGCTCCTTGTAACCAAATATGAAAACATATACATATTGTCATTAATTAGAAAGAACTACATACCAGTTTGGTTTTGCCACCAAATTATTTCAGGTAAGTTGATGTTTTTCCACACAATTAATAATTTAAAAAAAAAAAAGACTTTTGGTTGTCTGAGCTTTTGGAGTTTGGAATTGTGGACACAATATTGTGCTTCTGAGGGGAATTACCAATTGGGGTTCATTAGCATGAACATCTTTGAAGTTAACATAGCAGGAGGCATAGGGAGTTCTAACATATAAGTCATGTGAGAAGTGATTTTTTTTTTCATTTACTTTTTGAGAATAAAATGTCACAAAAAGGAGAAAAACTCAAAATAGATTCATCATGGAAGTTAGCAGAGAAGACTATTCCAGACATGATGGAATGTCGGTTGGTGTCAAGGTCTACAGATTAAGTCAGAAAAGGCTAGTAAGAGCACATAGAATGCATTTGTTAGATTGTAGCTTGCTCTTCCCAATGACGTTCAGCCTTTATGTTTTAACTCATTGGTAAAATGTCAACTCCTCTCAACTCCTTTGGTGGCAAACCCAAAGAAGGTAGATCCAAAATTTTATTAATTTTAGAAATAAATGAAAGATGATTACATAAGTAACCCTTTGCACAAACTTTGCTAAGCTGTTGATAAATACCAAATGGATCATCCACAAATATTGTACAGTTTATCTCACAAATTCAGGCATTAAAATGAAAACCTATTAATTTATATATTTTAAAAATCCAATATTATAGATAGATTTTTCCATCGTGTCTGGGATTTCCATCAGTACTGCCTCTTCCCTGCCTCCTTGCCAGGATTTCAAAAACTTTTTTCCTCTGTTATGCCATTTGTCTCCCATATCCTTAAACTCCTCTTCTCTCCTGAATGTGCTAATGTGGGAAGTGTAACATGCTTCATTATGTATTTCTTTAAAGTAAAGCAACAGAGTAAGTCTCCTACCTTTCTATTTCTTTCTCCCCTTCACAGTACATTTCTTAAACTGATGGTTCACCTTTTTTGATAGCACATCCTCCCTACTTATTTACTCCTTTTTCTGCCCTTGCAACCCCCTTAGAAAATTCCTCTTGATAACATACTCTAAAAGGCCTGTGTTGCTATTTCAATCATATTGCTGGGAGTCCTGACAAAGCAGACTACACATTCTTTCTTGAAACAGTCTCTTATTGTGACATGGTGACAAGTACCTTGGTGGTCTTGATCTAACCAGTTGCCTGTCAATAGAGCATTTGGCTCTTTTTTTCTTTCCCCTTCCTTCCTTCCTTCCTTCCTTCCTTCCTTCCTTCCTTCCTTCCTTCCTTCCTTCCCTCTCTCCCTTCCTCCCTCCCTCTCTCTCTTTCTTTATCTCTTTATCTCTTTCTCTCTCTCCTCTCTCTCTCTTTTTGTTTTTCTTTTTGACAGAGTCTCCTCTGTTGCCAGGCTGGAGTGGTGCCATCTCTGCTCACTGCAACCTCCACCTCCCGGGTTCAAGCGATTCTCCTGCCTCAGCCTCCCGAGTAGAGTAGCTGGGACTACAGGCACATGCCACCACGCCCAGCTAATTTTTTGTATTTTTCGTAAAGGCGGGGTTTCACCATTTGGCCAGGGTGATCTCGATCTCTTGACTTCGTGATCCGCCCGCCTAGGCCTCCCAAAGTGCTGGGATTACAAGCCTGAGCCACCACGCCCGGGCTTTGGCTGTTCTTTCTCCTCTAACAACCAGGTCTTTGCCAATTGTCTCTCTACATTCTCTGCTTTCAGCTATACCTAAAGAAACAAAGACCATCTATACATCAATTATTCCAAGTCATTACCTTGAGGAAGAACATCTCTTCTGAGAAGCAGAATGTTGTAGCTAATAGTCTCGTTCACATCTTTCTTTGACATCTCAGTGACTATTCAATTCATAATTTATAATTCATAATTTCCTCTTAATTATATGTATACACTAGTGCATCTTATGTCTGTGTTATAGTCATGCACCCAGTTTCTGAAATTTGAAATTTCACTTAACCTCATATGTTCAACAGATCAGTTAATTTAACTTGCAATTGTCTCAAATTATCTACTTCACGGTATTTCTCTGCCCAAATCTTGTTCTACATAGTATCCGATTGAGAGTAAAAATTTCAGAGACAGACTACTTATTGTAGTCTGTCTCCCAGGTCATCCCAGGTCATCCATTTGTCTGCTTTCTGATCATAAGCAATTGTGAGTCTCTCTGAGCTTTTTTTTTTTTTTTTTTATGTTTGTGCATGAAAATAAGACCTACAAATTCCTTTTACACACTGCTTGGCACATAAAAATTTAGTGTTCGGTGACATGGGGCAATTATTAACTCGCCCAAGTCATTTAGAGACCATTGCTGTATCTGTTTTACCAATCTATGTTGGTCAATTCTTCAAAATAAAATATTGGCTTTTCACACCCCGTCTTAAAATATTTCAATAGTTTGCAATCTCTCTTAGCATAACCACAGAGTCCAGAATGTGGCCTGCAACGTGGGCTTTTTTTTTTTTTTTTTTTTTTTTTTTTTTTTTTTTTGAGGCGGAGTCTCGCTCTGTCGCCCGGACTGGAGTGCAGTGGCCAGATCTCAGCTCACTGCAAGCTCCGCCTCCCGGGTTTCCGCCATTCTCCTGCCTCAGCCTCCCAAGTAGCTGGGACTACAGGCGCCCGCCACCTCGCCCGGCTAGTTTTTGTATTTTTAGTAGAGACGGGGTTTCACCGTATTAGCCAGGATGGTCTCGATCTCCTGACCTCGTGATCCGCCCGTCTCGGCCTCCCAAAGTGCTGGGATTACAGGCTTGAGCCACCGCGCCCGGCCTGCAACGTGGGCTTCTGTTCACCACTGCAGCGCATTGCTTCACCCTCCTTCTTTCACTGGCCTCAGGCAACGCCAGATTTCTGGAGTTTTATCAACATACAAAGTTGTATCCCATCTCAGTGTGCCCCAAATGTGATTTCCTTTGTTGGAAACAACTTCCCCTTTATTCTCTTAATTTAACATACAATGTATGTGAAACATTTAAGTCTCTGTCCCCAAGAAGAATTTAGGTACCTCTTACTATGAGTTGACATAGTTTTTGTACTTTTTCATTACTGTTGTCCAGAAGAGTTCTCTGCGTAAGTATTAATTTAATGTTGATCACTCTTTCCTGACTAAATTTCTTTGAAGTTGGAGAACGCATCTGCCTTTTTTTACTGCTCTAGTTCGCAGCATAGGTTCTGAAACATCCTAACGATTAAACAATTAATATATATCATTTAAATATATAAATGAATGATAAGTAAGAGTGAGAATAAATAAATGAAGAAATGCCTCACATTAAGAATAAATACATGAATGAAGAAATGTCTGAATGCTCAACGAGTAACTGCAAAAATGTCATTTCTCTGAAACTTTATTTAATCATGACTATAAGTAGTTACTTTTGCTGTCTTCCAATAATATGTAAGTAGGAACATTTTTATTTGGAATGTCTTATTTAAATACAATGAGCTAGAAAGATGCTGTAATTAGCTTAGGGTTATAAAACAAGCTCCTTGGTATATATGCTTAATATATACCTGCTTCTAATTAAAAGTCTGAACTTCTTGTTTTTATGACTCAATATAATTCTTTCAAATATATTTTCTATAGAAACTAGTTACCAACTATTTTAAGAAAAAAATGAAGAACAGTTGAAAGTTCTCATTTTTATGTCTCATATTACATATATCATATTCTAATAGTTCTGAAAAGAACTATTTGAATTAGTGCTTTAGTTAGCAGGATTGCAGAAGGGAAAAAGAGACCAGCATAATAGAGGTGGAGAGTACAACATTTGTCATGTATATGGCATGTATTTTACTTCCTAAGGCAAATGTTAACACTTTACCTCTGTTACTATTCAAAGTGAGCAAAAAATCCCTAGTTTTAGTATGATTCTTACTCTGAATTTCTTTAGAGAAAAGATAATCAGTGCTTCATATAAAAATTCTTTGAGAATTCTTCACAGCAGCACCATAGAGAGTCGCTTATCTATCCCTTATAATTAGTATAAAATATTATATTCTAATTTGGAAAATATGAATATGCATAACTTACTCATTTTTCAACTATTTTATTATAAACCAGATGTTAAAATAAGCAAGGTAAATGTGCATTCTTTCTTTGTCATGAAGAGATAAAGCACTTATGTAAGTATTGATACATTTGATAAAATAGACACATTTCTGCAATGTTTCTATTTAAATACATTATTAAAATTCCCTGAATTTCACTATATTTATGAAAACATGTTATATGAGTGTAAAAAAGAATGACACATTTTTGTTTCCAGTTTTTTTCTCATTAAAATTAGAAAAGAATCATTGCCTTCTATAATTATGAAATATGTATTCTTAAGGAATTTAGCTTTATTTGTATTTTATTACAATATTCAACTTTTAATAGTTGTGTTTTACCTTCGCTGAAGTGTAGCTTATTTGCAGCAAGAACATGTAACGTGAGATCTATCCTTTTAACACATTTTGAGTGTAAAATACAGTGTTGTTAACTGTAGGCTCAATGCTATAGAGTAGATCTCTACATTTTATTCATCTTGCTTAACTGAAATCTTACGCCCATTGACTAGCAACTTCTCATTTTATCCTCTCTTCAGCTCCTGGCAACACCATTCTGTTAATTCTATGAATTTGATTATTTTATATATCTCATGAAAGAAAAATAATGCAGTATTTGATTTTCTGGTACTAGTCTATTTCACTTAGCACAATGTCCTTAAGGTTCAACCATGTTGTCACATATCCCAGAATTTTCTTCTTCTTAAAGGCTGAGTAATATTTTCTTATATGTATATACTGCATTTTATACATCCATTCATCCTTCCTGGAATATTTAAATTGTTTCCACATCTTGGCTATAATGAATATTGCTGCAATGAATATGAGAATGCTAATATCCCTGAAATCCTAATTTAAATTATTTTTGATAAATACCCAGAAGGGGGACTGCTGAATCATACAGTAGTTCTGTTTTTAATTTTTAGAGAAGCAAGCCTTCATACTGTTTTTCATGCTGGCTGCACCATATTACATTTCCACAAACAGTGGACAAGGGTTCCAATTTTTTTACATTCTTTCCAGGACTTGAAGTCTTTTTTTTTTTTTTTTTTTTTGTAGCCATACTGACAGGTGTGAGGCGGTATCTCGTTGCGGTTTTGATTTTCATTTCTCTGATTAGTGACGTTGAGAAGTTTCAAATTTGTTGGCCATTTGTTTGTCTCTTTTAGAGACACGTCTGTTCATGTCATTAGCCCATTACTTTAATCTGGTTATTAGTTTAGTTTTTTTTGTTTTGTTTCGTTTTTGCTATTGTGTTACAGAATTTTCTACTACATTGTAGAAATTAACCTCTTATCATCTGCTTGGCTTACACATATTTTCTCCCATTCTACAGGTGGCTTTTATTCTGTTGATTATTTCTTTTCCTTGTGGAGCTTTTTCATATCCTTTTTTTTTTTTTTTTTGCTTTTGTTGTCTGTGCTTTTAGTATCATATTTATAAAATTATTTCCAAGATCATCGTCATGAAGCTTTTCTTTTACGTTTCCTTCCTGAAATTTTACAGTTTCAGGTCTTAAGTTTAAGGTTTAAGTTTTTACTCCATTTTAAGTTTTGTGTATGGTGTAAGGTAAAAGTCCAGTTTCATGCATTTACATATTGATATACAGTTTTTCCAACAGTATTTGTTAAATAGACCATCTTCTTCCTGTTGTGTATTTGTGTCACACTTGTGGAAGGTCAGTGGACAAAAAATAAAACATACCAAAACTTACTGAAGGCAGCAAAAGTAGCACCAAGAGGGAATTTATAGTGACAAATTCCTACATTAAAAAACAGAAAGATCTCAAATAAATATGCTAACTTTATAATTTAAGAAGCAGGAAAAATAACAAACCGAGAATTAGCAAAAGGAAGGAAATCATAAATACTACAGGACAGCTAAATTAAATAGAAGGTAGAAAAAGAATTTTAAAAAATCTATAAAACTGAGTTGATTTTAAAAAAGATACAATCAAAGTTGGCAAGCCTTCAGCTGCTAGACTAAGAAAAAAGAGAAAAGAGAAAAGATTAAATTATGTAAAATCAGACATAAAACAGAAGACTGATATCATAGAAATAAAAAAAGGAACATAAGAGCTGATTATGAACTAATTATGACTAATAACCTGGATAGGCCGGGTGCAATGGCTCATGTCTGTAATCCCAGCAGTCTGGGAGGCAAAGGTGGGTGGATCACCTGAGGTCAGGAGTTCGAGACCAGCCTGGCCAACATGGTGAAACCCCGTCTCTACTAAACAATACAAAAATTTGCTTCGTGTGGTGGCATGTGCCTGTAATCCCAATTACTCTGAAGGCTAAGTCTGGAGAATTGCTTGAACCTGGGAGGCCGAGGTTGCGATGAGCCGAGATCGTGCCACTGCACACCAGCCTGAGCGACAGAGAGACTCTGTCTCAAAAAAAAAACCCAACCAAACAAATAACTAAGTAAATAAATAAATAAATAAACTAGATGATCTAGAAGAAACAGATAAATTGCTAGAAATCTATGCCCTATCAAGTATCATCATGAAGAAATTTTGAAGAAACCTGTAACTAGTAAAGAGATAGAATCTCTAGTCGTAAATCTCCCAACAGAAAAGAAACCGAGAACCAGATGGCTTTACTTCTGAATTCTACCAAACACTTGAAAAAGAATTAATGCCAAACATTCTCAAACTTTTCCAAAGAAGAAAAGAGGAGACACTATTTCCAAACTTATTTAATACGGGTGGCATTATCCTGATATCAAAGCCAGTTAAAGACACCACAAGAAAATAAAACTGCAGGCCAATACTTATAAGTACACATGCAAAATACTTCAACAAAGTGCTAGCAAAGCAAACAAACACAAATTAGAAGGGTTATATCCTATGGACACGTGAAATGTATCTCTGATTTGAAAGGATGAACGAATATGCACAAATCAATTACTGTGATATACTACGTCAAAATGATAAAAGAAAGAATTTACATGATTTTCTCAATAGATGCAGAAAAAGCTTTCAAAACATTTTCATGATAAAAACTCTCAACAAACTAGGAAAAGAAAGTACCCCAACATAATAATGCCCATTTATGAAAAGCCGACAGATAGCATCACACTCCACGGTGAAAAACCGTATACATTTCCTCTAAGATTACAAACAACCCAGGGAGGTTAACTCACACCATTTCTGTTTAACACAGTAATTTAAGTCATAGCCAAGGCAATTATGAAAGAAAAATAATTAAAAGTGATCAAAATCAGCAAAAAAAGACATAAAAAATGTTCCTGTTTGCTTTCAAGGTAGGAGTTTACCAGGAGTAAAGACAGACAATTCCTAAAAACAAAATAGGTAATCAAGAAGATGTAACCGTCATATATTGACTATATTTAATAAAAAAATTTTAAAGTATATGATGCCAAAATAACTAGAAAATCCAAACTCATGTTTGGAAATTTTAAAAGTTTTCCTTCTATAAATGGTAAACAAACTAGACAAAATTCATTATAAACATGTATGACTTTACATTTATAAAACAGCAAGTATAGATTTATAATATTTATAAGTGCATATGGACCATTCACTTGGATAGATAATATATTATGAAGTATACTTCTGACTACAATACAATCAATTAGAAATTGATAACAACATTGTATAGAAAATCACAACCCATTTAGAAATTGAACCAGAGACTTCAAAATTTTATCTAAGTAAAAGATGAAATCACAAAGTGAATTTGAAAGTATATCAAATTTATGGTATTGAAAATTGAATATATAACATCATATAGAATGTAACTAAATAATTACACAAAGATGAATTTATGGGTATAAATATAAGTATGAAAACACAAGAACATTTGGAAATGGATCATCTGGTAATATTCATTAGGGTATTTGGCTGAAAATAAAGAGCAAAACAGACTCTACGCAAGTCAAAGAAAAGCTATAATACAAATAAGAGCAGAAGTTAAGAAAAAAATAGAAGAAAAGTACCAAGAGAAAATCCCATTTGGTGTAAATTTTACTTCAATTAAAAAAAGAGTTCAGAAACAAACAAAACAAACAATCAAAAAACACAAGCAGATCTAGGAAAAAGATTGCTGACCATTTCTATACTACTGTTCTCCCAGTGTTGGCTACATTACAGTGTTATAAAATATGTGCTTCTTTCATCAGATTTAAAAATAATTTGCCAAAAACACCTGAGATAGTTATTTGCCTATGAATTTACATCTACTATTAATTAAATCGTATAAGGATGCCTTGTGATTTTATCTAATGATAACAAGACACCACAAGCAGACTGTGAGTGTGAAACAAACTCAACATATTTAGTGGCATTTATTATGAAATATTCAATCCAAGACTTTAGAATTTTGTCTTATTATATATCGAGAAGCCTTAAGTTATTTTTACTAAATGCCTTATAACAGAAAGATCCACAATGTTCAGAACAACTGTTCTTCCTGCTTTAGCAAAAACTTAAAAATAACATGCTGAAGTAAGCTTGAAACATTAAAACACTTTTTTTGTCAGCAAACAATATTCACAGACAAATAGAAAATACTGCTGAAAGTTTCAAGAATGTTAGAAAAAATAAGACATAAGCAATTAGAATGCAGTTGTTTAAAATTTTTTTAACACGTGTTTTCTTGTAGAATTTGTTAGTATTGGGGATTTTGTTGTTGCTCTTGGGGGTTTTGTTTGGTTGTGTTTTTTTTTTTGCTGTGAACTACAGCAAAAATGACTTCTTGAGAACCACTGTAAGAAATGTGAATCGGAAAAAAAAAAAGTATTAACACAAAATAACTTCTTACATAAAAATGTGACATACAGAAAAACTGTGAAAATAGAATCCCCTAATGGAAAGGTTACTTTGGGTAGAATAGGCATTCTAGTTCTGGGTAAACTTACAAAGATAGTATCACTCCTAAAATTCCATTGTGAAGTATTATTTGTAAACTTGATATTGTGGCAAATAAAGCTGAAACCAATTGTGAACAAATCTCTGTAAGATATAATCAAAGTGATTATATTATTGCATTAGGCTGTTCGTGTGTTACTATAAAGGAATATCTAGATTGGGTAATTTATAAAGGAAAGAGAGTTTAATTGGCTTACCATTCTGCATGCTGTACAGAATGCATGACATCGGCATCTGCTTCCGGTGAGGGCCTCCGGAAGCTTCTAATCATGGCGCAAAGCAAAGTCAGAGCAGGCACATCACATGTCAAGAGTGGGAGCAAGAGAGACAGGGGAAGGTCTCAGACTTTGAAATAACCAGATCTCATGTGAACTAACTGAGGAAGAACTTAAGGGGATGGAGCTAAACCATTTATGGAGGATCCACTCCCATGATCCAACCACCTCCCAGCAGGCCCTGCCTCTGACATTGGGAATCACATTTCGACATGAGAATTGGAGGGGACACAACATCAAAACAAGACTGTAAAATTATTTGGAAAATTTTAATATTTTGCATTCAGTGGAAAATGACTGTGAAAATATTTTATGAATAGTCAGAGATGCACTGAGGATTATATTGCAAAGTGTGTCTCTATATACTTGCACACATCAGAACTATGAAGACACCCTTATCTAAACTTCTGAATATCTGCTAAATGGATATTTTCAATAGGTTTGCAAACCATTAGTTGAAATTATACATAGTTTAAGATAATTTTATAGGTATAATTTTAATCATTATTGCATGCAGTGATTTAATATTTTTAATATCCTCATTTTTATTAAATGTCTGCTTATATATGCATTTAATGTACATATATATTGGCACAACATTACATATAGGAAAGATATTTTATAATTACCAAGGAATGAGAACTGATATTTCATTATTATGATCATTATTATTATTAGTTTTATTACTATTGTTGTTGCTGCTGACTAAATGAAAAATTGTCTCTATCTTTGTGATGTTAACAAATTTTAGCTTTTCTTTCTTTCAATTACATTTATCAAAGGATTCAGTAATATGATGAATAAAACACTTATGAATGCAATGAATGCATACAATTCCATAATTTTATCAAATTGTTAATTTCTCATCTTTCTTCTTTTTGTGATTCTATCCAGTCTAAGGGGATGTGATAAATCTCTGACTTGCATAAGTAAGTTTATTTCAAAATCCCTACTTTCTTCTCTGTAAACATAGTGAAAATTAACTAACATCTTTTACGCTTGCTTGATGCATCCTGTTTTTTTTCCATTTAGAACAAATTAATTGGTTTAAAATACATTGGAAATTCTTAGCATGCTGCGACTTGAATACCATTCAGATAGTTTAAAATATTGTGTTGTCCATACTAGAACTTTGGAAATATGCTATCAAATTGGAAAATGTTTGGCCAAATAATGGAACTCCATTTATCATGAGAAGATTTGCTTTGTTTTGTGTTTTGCTTTTGCTTTTAGAGACAGGGTAATAATGAATAATTTAATAGCTCTTAAAATGGTATTGAATCCTTGACTTGGCTTAAATAATTCTCATTTCTTAGAGTTGTTTTTGTAGCTCTACTCTTGGCTACATTTCTATCTAAAACTAAGCTCCAGATCATTAAAAAAGTTTTTTGATAACCCCCATGGTATAAACTAAGTATAATTTTCCCTTTGTTCTTACATGTGTACTATCTCTGACTCCTGAAAGCAATCCTTAAACTAACTGGGCAGTACAATCTTCCGTGTTCAACCTCTCTGAGGTGGCAGCTACTACTGTTGCCAATTCATGGACTGTATCATGACAAGAGTGATAGATCAAAATGTTTAAACAAAAATAATATGATAATAATGACTTATTAGTTTAGTGCATTCTCCAGATTATTTCAGGCTTTTTGTAGAAAGTTTGTTCTTTTGAGCTGGTGCCAGGGCAGCCTCATTCCTAGGTACATAGGCATCTCAGACAGCCACCAGTTTCCTTTCACTAAACCATATGTCCATCTCTACCCAGATACTTTTCCCTCCTGAGAGAAATAAAATTAACTAAGGATACACATGCCCTCAGCCTGATAACAGTAAGAATTAAACAGCCTTCTTCCAGAGAGCATGGATTCTATGGGAAAGCTTTCTGATTCTGTCTATGTATGCTGTCATCTAATTCAATTAAATCCACAGCTTTTCACCTTTTTGCTTTAATGAAGTGTTACCCTTCACCTTTCTCCATTTCCCACACCATAAAAGCTACAGCCCAGATAATTCAAGACCTCTTGACAAGTGCCTAACTCCAAGAGCTCCTTGATTTAGGCAGAGGACTTCTGCCCTCGGGGTGTTCCCTTTTTTATGCCCCAATTGGCTTGAGTGTAACCCTCAGACTACATTAAAAATTAAGAATAATAGAAAGAATTTATATTACAAACAACTAAAATTAAAATATTGATTGCTGTGTAATTTATGTGTGAACACAGATCCATCCATTTTACTACATTACAAATAGAAAAGATTCATTGACTTTGTTCCTCAAATACTTTTCATGCTATATTTCTTTTAAATGCAAGAATTAAGTGCTCTGTACTTCTCATCAACATCCTTGGAGGACACTCCTGAGAATAAGCAGGAGTGCTTTAGTTTGTTTATTAATTCTCTTTTTCTTAAGGGAGCTGAACCACATGATATCCATATTGCATAGGCAGTACTTTATTTGTGAACCTTTATGAGATTTTCACTTAATAAACCTTGACATATTTTGCAGTCGGTGATATTAATAGCCACACTGGAGCTACTTCAGTGGGTCATGTTTGATAGAACAGTGACTCCCAGTACAGGTTTGGTGACACCCTTGGGTGTCTCTAATTATCACACAGGCTCTTGTAAAATTCTACAATGACTCTCAGAAGAAAATTAATTTTAATTAGCCTCAATTTTGAAAAATACATCTCATGCAACATTTTTCATGGCCAAAGTGCCACCTAATCAAACACAGAATGCTGCAATGCTAAAACCGTATCTCTGAGATGTAATTGGACTTTGTTAATGTGGTGTGGGTACCTACTCTGTGCAAGGTCCTGAACCAGGCCCAGAGAGCATTCAAGGATGCATTAGAAATAGTCACTGCTACTGACAACTTAAGCTCTTATGGGACACATAAGCATATAAATAACTAAATAAACCATAAGAAAACTAATTTGCAAAATACGAGTTTTGCCATGGCAGTGCTGAGGAAGGAACAATTAATTCTGATCAAGCGAATCAGATAAGGCCTTCAGGGGGAAAGTCAAATAGCATCGAGATTTGAAAAGTAAATGAGATGTCAGTGAAGGTAGGGACTGTGGGAAGGATGTCTGTTACCACCACATGACCCAGAGAGGTAAACAAAGCAGAGGTGAAAATTTTTGTGAATATAATTATTTTGAACTATTTTAAAAAATGTCTGTGCCCTTTACAGCTAACAGGAACCATGCTTAACATAACTTGCCATCAAATACATTTCTTCCTCCCACCAAATAGTTTTAGCCAATACTCGTCTTAATCAGTGATGTTCTGACATGTATACATGAATTCTTTGGAACATGTTAATTAGTTGAGAGTTCTATTACATCAATGTCAATAAATTTACTATTGCTAGTTAATTCTTCTTTTTTATTTCAACAGTTTTTGGGAAACACATGGTTTTTGGTTACACTGATAAGTTCTTTAGTGGTGATATCTTAGATTTTGCTGTATCCATCACCTGAGCAGTGCACACTGTACCCAATGTATGGTATTTTATCCCTCACCCCACTCCCACCCTTCCCCCTGAGTCTCCAAAGTCCATTATATCGTCTCATGCCTTTGTGTCCTCATAGCTTAGCTCTCACCTGTAAGTGAGAACATACAATATTTGGTTTTCCATTCCTGAGTTACTTCACTTAGAATAATGCTATCAAACTCCATCCAGGTTGCTGCAAATGCCAATATTTGACTCCTTTTTATGGCTGAAAAGTATTCTATGGTGTATATATGCAACGTTTTCTTTACTCACTAGTTAGTTGATGGGTATTTAGGCTGGTTTTATATTTTTGCAATTGCAAATTTTGCTGTTATAACCATGGATGTGCAAGTGTATTTTTCATATAATGACTTCTTTTCTTTTGGGTTGATACCCACTAGTGGGATTGTTGGATCAAATGGTACTCCTACTTTTAGTTATTTAAGGAATCTTCATACCGTTTTCCATAGTGTGGTTAATTCCTAAAATTGTGCCCTGAGTATCTGCCATATACAACGCATCGTACCAGCAGCTATTTATTTTAAATGAAAATATATATTCATCTGACATCTCTATCGGTCATCTTTTCTCTTTTTCTTCTATACTGTCACACACACCTTTAAATACAGACTGCTTTTTCTGCCAAATATTGTGCTTGCCTATGCATTCCCTTTTTCATGCAAAGTATCTTATTGGGCTGAGAAACAGGCCAAGATACTTTGCAGAAGGAATGAATATTAGTAATTTATAGAGAATTTATTGATTCATATCATGCATTATTTTATATTAACTATTATAAAAATAGACATATTTCTGCCCACAGGGGTTTGTACTCTTGCAGGACTGTTTATGCCTACAAATGTTGTAGATGCCTTGAAATCATGGGTATGTACTCCATTCCATTCTATTGTTTGCCCAAGGTCATTAAGTCAGAGACAATATGCATGACAATGACTTTTAAACAGCCGAAGGACTGTGACGTAGAATCAGTTATCTATTGATTAGACAACAATTAAAGGGAGAAGTCTTAGCTCAATTGATAAATTACCAATAGTTAGACTTTTGAATGGATAGAAAGTGGTATCTTTTGAAATAATATCTGCTAGTATAATTCACAGAGAGCATAAATAGTCGCCATCAGGAGAGCTGAAGTAACCATTTCTCTGGTTTCCTCATTGGGGAATTAGCCTTAATTACCTGAATATAAAATTCAACTAAATAGCTCATAGCTGTATGCTATATATAGTTATATAAGCAGTCTCACACTTGCTTTCATTATTTGTCTATATCATTGAAATTGCCATCCCATTTGTCTGGTTTATACATTATTTAGACTATTCCTCTCTTAGTCAGCTTGTGGTGAGGCTAACACACAACCCAGTTTCTAACTTAATCCCAGAATGAGATCTGTCCCTGAAACTCTCTCTTTCATTGGCTTCAGCCTTTTCTCATCAAGCCAGTCTTCATGTTCTAAACCACTACTTGTTATTATGCTGTGTCCTGAGGGCAAATCCAGGCTGCTCCCTGTTTATGTAAATAACGCTGTACTGGAGCACAGCCATTTCCATTCGTTTACGTAGTGTCTATGCCGCAGCTGACTACTTACAACCATACGCCCCAGAATGTACATATTTACTGTGTAGCAATTTACAGAAAATGTTTGCTGTCTCCTGCTTTAAACCATATTTCACTGCTCCCTCCAGAAGTTCTTTTGGAATTCTCACTTCAGAATGGCATCCATTGGTAATGCTTCAATATACCCAAGAGATATTTGTAGTGGCCGTTGTTGTTATATATGAAATGTAGATACATGTGACTTCTTCCCATAACTCATCACTATGTTGTATTAACAAAACACAAGGGTTTCAGCCTAGATCCTACTGCTCACCACACAGAAAGCCAATCATTCAGACAACGAGTATCGCCAAGGAAAAAGGCTTTAATCGGGTGCTGCAGTGAGGAGATGAGAGACCAGTTTCAAATCCATCTCCCTGACTAAAACCAGGGGTTTATATAGCAGCGAGCAGTGTAATGATGTGTAAGAAAACAAGAACTAGGATGAGCAATGAAGCAATCATGACAAATAAGGTGTCTGGCGTCTCATTGTCGGGATGTGGTGATCTGGTGAGTTTCAGTTCTTTGATACTTTTTTGCGAGGCCTCAAGGTCCTTTCCTGATGAAGGAACTCACATAAAGCACATTGAAGTTTCATGCTTGAAGACTAAAATGGACAATTTTTATGTGTGTCAAAACACTATTTATGGGACTATTGGGTTGCTGTCATATGTATTCTTCCTCTATAGCCTTCCAATCTACATCACAGAACAAGCAATAACATGACAAAGCAAATGAACATGGATATATCTGGATTCCATTTTTACATGGAGATATGCTTCTCTTACCCCAAGTAGTACCACCCAGTGTATTTCTAAGAGAATTATACTCACTGTGGTCAATTAAGTGCTGTAGTATTATTTGAATGGTATAATAACAGAGGCAAAATTTCCCATATTATACTCTTAAGTATAAAGTGGTATATTTCTGTAATAAATCTAATTTTAGAACCTAACAAAATCCTCAGAAACATATACTTTAATGAGTATATATCTTAGATCATATGTCTTTTAAAATACACGTGCTTCAATGTCCTAATGTAAGTAATTTATCTCGTAAGTACATTGTGAGTACTTACTGAGACAAAAATATAAACTATATTTGAAAATATGGCAAGATATCTGTGTCAGGCATTGTTCTTGCAGTTTGTACATTTTGTATGTAGAACATTCTCTTCTGTCATAACCACCCAACTCTGCCATAGGGCAGACATTAATTAATTGGCATGATTGTGTTCCAGTAAAACTTTATTTACAAAGACAGTCATAAAATTTGGTCCTCAGTACATAAGAATTTACATATTCTGTCTCATTACATCCTCACAATGATCTTATGAAATAAGCTCTTTAGATGAGAAAACGGAAACACACATTTGTGAGGGTAAAAAAACTTACCTAATGTCACGCAGCTTATAAATAGTGTAGTTAGTATGCAAAATGAGTCATAAGTGGATTTCCCAAGAATCCAGGTCTGTATAAAGCCTGTAGTTCTGTAGAATCGGATTTCCTGAAATGCTACAAACTGGGTAGTAGCAATTTTCTCCTTGAAAGATCTTCCTTAGAAGTCTATCTAGGGAAGAATTTCCTCCTGTTCCAGTGTTTATTTTTGTACTTCTGTGTGGCTGGTGGAACTGTGATATTCCATTCTGAGCATCTGCTGCTAATCTAATTTTTTAAAATTCCCAAGGTTATCCAATGTGATATTTTGTTTTTCTTTAATACAACCTTTTGCCTCACATACAGAAGACTCTGTGGTAGACTTAGAGGGAATATGACAACATTTTCTAATATTAACAATTTTCTTACAAAATCTAATTAGATACTGAAAGTAAGAGTGGATTACTTCTATGTCTCATGGGTTGTAAATTGGAGATCACACATTTTGACTAAAACATTCAAATCAGGTTAACATGCTTTACATGTCTTCATAGCGATTCATATTACAATTGAATGTTGTCTCAATATTTCCCTTTGTTTTTGGAAAAACATATATATACCTCTCTACATATTCAAGTTTGCTTTGTACATTTTTTCATGGGTCTATCCTGTCTACATATCTCGTATCTCTCTATATTGTATAAATTCTAGGTTTTCTCTTTATCCATCTTGTTATTTAGCCTTTAGGTATGATGCAAGCCTTGCTTTAACAACTGTTTCCTACATAGACACCCAAAAACTCACGTTTCATGCTTCTGGATTGTGTTCTCAAACACCTGTTACTTTTGTTTCTATCTAGTACTCTCTGTTCAAATTGTGTTTTGTGGGTAAATAGGCTTTTAATGGATATGTCCTGGGACCTCAAGCACCATATATATTAGTGGTCATAATAAAAAATATGACGTTGCGCTTCAAATGATTGATTTCAGCATAGCTACTATGATAATATCCATTCACAAGATGAAAATATTTTAGGTAAACATACAAAAACGTTTCTTTAGAGTTCCACACAATCTTTAAGTGCTATAGTTTGAAGCATCATGTTGGACTTTCTTTTCTTTTTATTTCATACTATCTCCCTTAGTGATTTTGTGTCTTCTCTATATAGATCAAATATAATTTATATCCCAATGCCCTTCAAACTTATATTTGTTGTCCAGCACGCACTTCTTGATGTTCCTCAAAGGCACTTAAAAACCAACAGGTTCAAGCATAATTCAGTATCTTATCCCACTTCCCATTCAACTTATGCCAATCTTCACAACGGGTATTTCTCTCCCTCTCTCTCTCTCTTTTATCTAGCTAAAGGGAATTATCACTCCTCAGCCATAGATGTCAGAGTCATGTCCGCGATTGCTAACTCTCAACCTCAAATTCAATCAATCACTTAAAAAATTATTGATTTATACCTGCTGAATATCAGTTGAATAAAATACTTCTCTTTGTTCTCTTTGTCATTACTTGTTACTCTGGTTCAACTTGTCTTCATATCTGGTTTATGTTACAGCAAAGCTATAACTATATATTCACATATATCCCACAATTTCCCTCTTGCCTTCTTTAAAACAATTTCCATACTCTTGTCCGTTAAAAAACTTAAATTTGATAATAACCCTTTCCGATTTATATTATTCAAGTCTTTCTGTTATTCTTACAATAAAGATTAGTTTCGTAGCACAGCCTTTAAGACATGGCAAAAATATTTTTAATAACTTCCATTTACTTGATGAAAGTGTTTTTATAATAGAAAATTACAATAGAAATATGCCCAAAAAATTATTCTGAAAGATTTCAAATACTTCGATTTTATCAAAGTAGCTTTGGCATCTATAATTAAAAAAAAGAAAAAAGAAAAAAATTTAAAAAGTTAGCATTGGGTGAGTGGGGTTATTAAGTTTATAAAAACTGCATTTTAAATATAATGATAACTCACATATGTAGTTTATTCACATTTATCTATTTTGAAAGGTAGACTTTTCTAAGTGGATCCCTCGTTAACAATGTTAGTATCTGTTTACACCTTGAAATATTACCATACTACTCTCTGGTATTGTTTTAACAATTACGTCTTACACTAGAAATCTATGAAATTTATATTTTCCCTGAATCTTTGCAAACATTGACAGTCAGTATTTTATTTTAAGGAAAATGTTAGGCATTAAATAAATTCACATTACTCTTTAATTTACAATGAATATACAATATTTTAATGGCCATTGCAATTTCTACATTTTGTTATATGCAGGTAAGTTTTTCTGTTTTCCCATAATTAATTATAATATTTTTATCAATTTATTTTATACATAATTCCTCTAGAGTTTCCTGGGATGTAAATAAATTAATGTATCTAATATTTATTCAAAAAAGTGATGAACTATCATAGTATATTGAGAAGTGTTTGCAATTTTTTCATACACTTACACAGTGATGACCAGAAAAAAACCTGTTGCAATCACATGGACTCTATAATTTACACTGGAGATTTTAATGTCACTCCAAGGAAGTGACATTCAATCTCAGACCTAATGGAAAAATGAGAGTTTGGAAAGGCTTAATGGAAGGGTAGGGAGGAAAACATTTCAGACAGAAGATATTGAATCTGTGACAATTATATAGGAGGAAATTTTGGTAATATATTAAAAACTGAAATAAAATTAATGTGTCTTCAGTGGAGAAAGCAATGTGTGGGGGATGAGGGTATCATACAAGATGTCATCAAAGATTATAGAAGCCATCATAGGCCATGAGGAGGAATTTATATCTTATTAAGTCCAAGAGAAACCATACAAAATTGTAAGCAGCAAAGTACATTTTGTCCTTTGATTTATATTTTGAAAAGATCACTCAGTTGCTATATGATAATGATACAGGAGAAAGGCAGGTGGGGAGATTAGGTAGAAGCTTACAGCAGAACAAAAGAGATATTTACTATGTGTCTTGCAAGTAAATAGAGAGATAGAAATGCAGGAGAAAGGATCATTAAGTCCTCATGATGAATTTTCTTGAAGTATTAAGGAAGTGGTAAAGGTATTGACAGTTTTTAAAACCTAGACTAACAGATAAACCAGTGAAAAAATTTTCGCCGAAATTAATGAGACCAATAAAAAAATTCAGAATTCAGCTTTGAATTTGGAACATGAGATATATAAGCACACATATTAAGTAGAGATTTGCATACAGGAGTCATAAGCTTAGAATAAAATGAGATACAACACATAGATATGCAAAGACATGTATGAACTAATCTTTTTAATATTTTTTATTTTTGTTAGTTTACAGCTGGTACATAAACTGTTTGTGTGTGTGTGTGTGTGTGTGTGTGTGTAATCATGTTGAACCTGACATTATAATGAACTTTCATATTAGTTAGCATAGGTTGTTACATAAACACCATCACAAATTATTTGTATTAGTTTCTTCATCTATTACATTTATTTATTTATGTCTCTTTATATTAGAATAAAGTCTTTTCAGAAAAAAAGTTACAAAAAACTGGTGATAGAGAATATCCATTTTTGTTCCAGATTTCTATGGAAATATCTTTTATTTTTGGTATCTAATACAGATTGGCCTCACTGACACAATCAAAATTACCTGTTATTTTCACTTTTTTAAAGCTCTGGAAATAATACAGAATACTGCTAGTGAGATTTCTGATGCTGCTATTGTGGAACGTTAGCCATAATGCCAGCATCCTTCTGCAAAGTTGATAAATATATTTTTATATTAACCTAGTCTTTTTCGTCTGTCTTCAGCATCCCAATCCTCTTCCACCCTTTACCAGAGATTGTCAGCTTAATCTAATAGAGTGTGATGGCTCTGGGTGAACAATTAAAGGTAAGATCGAGAAACGCTGCCTTGAGATCATTCTGCTTTCCCTCTGCCCAACATAAACTTACTTGATACTTCAGACACTCTCTGGAGTTTTTTGCTGACCTTGGATCACCACATGCAATTAGGTCAGTGTATTAAAAATAAGATCTGCCTTTTCGGATGGAACCAAAAAAGAGCCCGCATTGCCAAGACAATCCTAAGTCAAAAGGACAAAGCTGGAGGCGTCACGCTACCTGACTTCAAACTATACTACAAGGCTACAGTAACCAAAGCAGCATGGTACTGGTACCACAACAGAGATATAGACCAATGGAACAGAACAGAGTCCTCAGAAATAATACCACACATCTACAGCCATCTGATCTTTGACAAACCTGAGAGAAACAAGAAATGGGGAAAGGATTCCCTATTTAATAAATGGTGCTGGGAAAATTGGCTAGCCATAAGTAGAAAGCTGAAACTGGATCCTTTCCTTACCCCTTATACGAAAATTAATTCAAGATGGATTAGAGACTTAAATGTTAGACCTAATACCATAAAAACCCTAGAAGAAAATCTAGGTAGTACCATTCAGGACATAGGCATGGGCAAGGACTTCATGTCTAAAACACCAAAAGCAACGGCAGCAAAAGCAAAAATTGACACATGGGATCTAATTAAACTAAAGAGCTTTTGCACAGCTAAAGAAACTACCATCAGAGTGAACAGGCAACCTACAGAATGGGAAAAAATTTTTGCAACCTACTCATCTGACAAAGGGCTAATATCCAGAATCTACAAAGAACTCAAACAATATACAAGAAAAAAACAAACAACCCCATCAAAAAGTGGGGAAAGGATATGAACAGACATTTCTCAAAAGAAGACATCCATACAGCCAACAGACACATGAAAAAATGCTCGTCATCACTCGCCATCAGAGAAATGCAAATCAAAACTACAATGAGATACCATCTCACACCAGTTAGAATGGCAATCATTAAGAAGTCAGGAAACAACAGGTGTTGGAGAGGATGTGGAGAAATAGGAACACTTTTACACTGTTGGTGGGATTGTAAACTAATTCAACCATTATGGAAAACAGTATGGCGTTTCCTCAAGGATCTAGAACTAGATGTACCATATGACCCAGCCATCCCACTACTGGGTATATACCCAAAGGATTATAAATTACTCTACTACAAAGACACATGCACACGTATGTTTATTGCGGCACTATTCACAATAGCAAAGACTTGGAATCAACCCAAATGTCCATCTGTGACAGACTGGATTAAGAAAATGTGGCACATATACACCATGGAATACTATGCAGCCATAAAAAAGGATGAGTTTGCATCCTTTGTAGGGACATGGATGCAGCTGGAAACCATCATTCTTAGCAAACTATCACAAGAAGAGAAAACCAAACACCGCATGTTCTCACTCATAGGTGGGAACTGAACAATGAGATCACTTGGACTCGGGAAGGGGAACATCACACACTGGGGCCTATCATGGGGAGGGGGGAGGAGGGAGGGATTGCATGGGGGAGTTATACATGATATAAACGTCATGCACATGTACCCTAGAACTTAAAGTATAATAAAAAAAAAAATAAATAAAAAAAAAAATAAAAAAAAAAAAAATAAAAACAGGCCAGCACGTTGGTGCCTATGCTTCTATTTCTTGTTGCAGAGGATAATGATATTGAAGAATCTGATATCCTTTCCAATGAAAATCTGCTCTCTTCTACCTATACTCATTGTTCTGCAAAAAGAGAAGCCTCTTTTTCATGAGTGAAAGTGTGGAGGAGTCACTCATAGCCTCTAACACCACGCCAAATGGTCAAAATGCGGTTTGGGGCAGGGCGCGGTGGCTCAAGCCTGTAATCCCAGCACTTTGGGAGGCCGAGACGGGCGGATCACGAGGTCAGGAGATCGAGACCATCCTGGCTAACACCGTGAAACCCCGTCTCGACTGAAAGATACGAAAAACTAGCCGGGCGAGGTGGCGGGCGCCTGTAGTCCCAGCTACTCGGGAGGCTGAGGCAGGAGAATGGCGTGAACCCGGGGGGCGGAGCTTGCAGTGAGCTGAGATCCGGCCACTGCACTCCAGCCTGGGCGACAGAGCGAAACTCCGTCTCAAAAAAAAAAAAAAAAAAAAAAATGCGGTTTGACCTTGGAGAAGTTACTTCATCTCTGTGTGCCTCGGTTTACTTTTGCTAACTGGGATGACAGGACACATGTCATAGGGTTATTATAAAGATGAAATTAGCTAACCCACCTAAGCACTCTTACAGTGTCTAGCATTAATTATTTAACCCAAGCTGTTATTATTCTTGTCGTAGTTGTTATCCCTACCTTGACACTTAAAGAGTTGTATGACTTTGGATCCCCTAAGCTTTGATTGCTTTATTTCTATAATAAGAATGAAACCCCACTTTTCAATAATTACTTTGAATAATAAAATCTGCATTGAATGTGAACTTCTCTGGCTGAACTAAAGACCAAATAATCATGTGTGAATAAACAGGACAAAAGTCTTCCAAAGTGAGTGGAGAGACTTGGATACTCCCAGGTCAAACAGCAATCCTCATTAGATTTATTCTACCACTAGAAAGACCAGATACTTCTCTCATTGTATAAAAATGTGTTTCATTTGTGTTTATCACAATCTCAACATTTGTTCAACAGACCAAAGACTGACCAGGTTTTATTTTAACATTTTTCTATGTGACTAAACTGGGAGACAGAAAAGTATCCGTTTCATCTGGCATTTAAAAATGGGAACAATGATAATTTGAAATAAAATGACTGTTAACTTGAAAACTAAAACTATCACTATTGTTTTACAATTATTTCAAAGACTTCTATGGAAAACATCCAATTATTATTTTCTAATTTTTTTGTTTATAATAAAAAGACAAATCCATTTTTATAATTACTTGGAGAAAATTATGAACTCTCAATTTTTGCCTCTGTGATTCTCTATCATGAAACATTTAACATTTACTGCAAGTTCTTTGGTAAGGTAGTATCTTTCAATTCAGAATCTTTCATACTAGTTAAATTTCAAGATTCACATATATGTGTATGTATATATGTAAAACATATTTATTTCTACCAGATTTCTTTTTTCTTTTAATTTTTTTGCTGACAGAAGAAATGAACACTTATAGTAATGCATTTACCTTTACCTTTTGAAACTAAAAGTTAAAAAATAACAATAATTAAGCAATATAGTTATTTATTAAAAGTGCATTGTCTCACTCTGTTCCAAGCATATTGACTTTTTCTTAATCAGTCTCAGCAATCTCTGTGTCTTAGAGGTGGTAATTTTTTTTTTTTTGTCATCCGTTCACACTATTTTGAGCTCTATTTGCCTCTTCCCTGTACAACTCTTATTCATCCTTCATTAACAAAGATTTCATGGCCCTGTTTTGGGAGAAGTTCCTCTGTGGTCTAACACATAGGACAGTTTTCTTCTCAGACCTTGCCACATGAATAGTTAAATTACTATTATTTGGGCTTTCATTGTTGTGTAAAGTAGAGAATACATATTTTTAACTGACTATATTATTCACCAAAACAGTCCTTATCTTTTTTGATTGAAACCACTCACTTCTGCTCACATTCCATGTGTAGGATCTATGTACACAGACCCACTTAGATGCAAGGGAGCTATGTTAGGCGTTATAACCACTCTTCGAGTGACTACATCACACCCACTACTCTTTTTTTTTTTTTTTTTTTAAGGTGGAATTTCACTCTTGTTGCCAGGCTGGAGTGCAATGGCGCGATCTCAGCTCACGGCAACCTCCACCTCTTGGGTTCAAGCGATTCTCCTGCCTCAGCCTCCCAAGTAGCTGGGATTACAGGTATACAGCACCATGCCCGGCTAATTTTGTATTTTTAGTACAGACTGGGTTCCTCCATGTTGGTCAGGCTAGTCTTGAACTCCCAACCTCAGGTGATCCACCTGCCTTGGCCTCCCAAAATGTTGGTTGGGATTACAGGGGTGAGACACTGTGCCTGGCCCCGCTCACTATTCTCTAATGGAAATAGCAGTGGATTTTTGAAACACAAGAATATCGGACAACATTTTACTAATGATCAAGATTAATACAACCTACAATAAGTTGTACGTGATAGATCGACTGCAAATAGTAGTAGTAGTAATAATAATAATAATATAATGTCAACACCTAAAATGAATGTCTTAAATTTGTATTAGGCCTTTGCTATTCAAAGAGATTTGCATTCATCACCACATTTTGTCTTCTTTAAACTAAAGAAGACGAATTTCAGAAAGATTAATAACTAAGCTTAGAACATTCAGCTTCTAAGGAACCAATCAGATACTTGAGCTCTGAGATTCTAGATTCAATTGTTGTCACTTTAATAGTGACTTCTTCTACAATAATTCAATTAATATCTTTCTAAAATTATTGCATCATACTTTTATACATTCAGCATTGCAAGGCAAGTGCTCTTCTCTTCAACAGCATGGATAACACAAGAGGGATGGAGACCTGAGCACATTTCCCCATTGAGGCAACAACTGAGGGAATGAATCCTCTCTTCAAAGTTTGAAGCAAATTCATCTCAGTAATTTTTATTTTAAAAATGCATAAATTATTAGTAGTCACACTTGGGCACTGGTAAACTAAGATTCAGAAAATTTAAGAACTTATTACAAGATCACACAGTTAAATGAGCAAGTAGGAATTCAAACTCAGGATTTTCTGATTATAAACTCAACAGACTTCCCATTATACCAGACAGTGAGAAATTTATTATCCTTGGGTACAAAAAAAAGAGAGAGATTCATTTAAAATATCTACCACTGTAATTTTCATTTAAGAAAGGCGTTTGACCTAACAGCTAAACTCAGCAAAATTTAACATCTTCTTCATTATTCCATTCTTCATAAGTAGTGGAATTCCTGTGGTTTCATGAAAGATTTTAGAGGAAGAGACATCAAAGAGTTTTTTAACTTTCATTTAAAGATTGCAATGGCTAATTATTCATGTTCAGGAGACAGTATGCAGAAACCTGCTGGTATAGTGAACTTGGTCATTATAAAATTAAATTAGCTTATGGTTCAAGTGAAAATATTTATAATGTATAGCCAGTAAGCATGAGAGATAATGCTGCCAGAAGTTAGAAGAGTAATATTAACTCTTCTTTTAAGAACTATCAGGAAAAAGAAATTATGTAGGCATTGGGTTTGTAGATTCCCTAGACAAGTAAATCTGCACAGGTTTCTAAGTTAATTTGTACTGACTACTTAATTAGTGCCTCTAGGCTTGTTCTGTGAAAGATAGGGACATTTCTAGTGAGTGTTTTTGCACATCCTCAATGATTAAAGAGATTTTTGACCCGAATGCTCACATCTGGCAAACATACATCAAAGGTTAGAAACTCATAATCTACTTTATTTCATAGTAGAGAACTGAAATTTATCAGTATGAATTGAGAATGACAGAAATTCAGCTGGACAAAACAATTTCCATGACTAAGTAGAACCCAAGGAAGAAAAGGCCCTTCTCCAATATTTTTTTTATTGTTGAATTACAATTTTATCTTAAACCATGCTAATATTTGCCTAGAAATCAAAAGAAGGGAATTCCAATTTACTCAACCTCATTTCCTTCGTTTGAAATGAAAACACTCATCACGAGTTGGGTGTGTAGCTAGAAGTTGAGGCAAAGGCAACATGGAAGGCATAAACTCTAACTGATTTAACAGACTGAGAGAGTCCTGTACCAGTCAATGCAGCTACTGGCACCTGCTCAAGATATGAAATTGAGCAGCAAATTATATTTTTCACAGTCTAAAGTGTAGTTTTATTTCCATCCCTACTGACCTATTTTAATGACCTTGAAATCACATGTTACAGGAATTGAGAGAGATGACTGCGATGGTATCTTGTTTTATGTGTTTTAAATGAGTAGGATTAAATTTTAAAGTATTCATTTTATAGGAGAAGCTCACAATAATAGTATGGTTTATCTGGTACAAGCAACAGAAAACAACATAATTTAACAAAAAAATTCATTGAAATTATATGAAGAAGTTGAAAGTCAAAGGGAATTTATAACTAATGTGATAGATTGTAAGAAGGCCAATTTTGAGATGACTCAGTTCCAAATGTTTTTATCCCTTACTTAGAGACGAAGTCCAGGTAAAAAGAGATGGGACTTGTATGTGTATCACAAGCCAGCTCTTAGAGTAGGAAAACAAAGAGCATCTTACTAATTTTCAAGTATGACCTTAAAGATTCTTATGAGTATTTCCTGAAATAATACTACATGTGTTAATAAAAATGAAGAAATTATGATTTCTAGGTAATATTGCAATATGTCTGTTACCCTCAGGATGATACAGTGATTTGTGTATTCGTTTCCTATTGCTCTGTAACACATCGCCACAAACCTAGCAGCTGGAAACAGCATCTGTTTATTATCTCAAAATTCTGAGGTCAGATATCTGTACTCAACTGGGTTTTCCACTTAGGATCTCTCAAGGCCAACAGCATTTTGGATACTCTTCCCTCTCTCTTTTACCTTTTCAAATTTTATTAATATCTCAGGATCCTTTTAAGTACTGTCATGAAGTTTTCAGGGCTTCTTAAGTTCTCTCTGGTCTCCTCTAAACACATGCAGTACCCATAGTTTGTATTATGTAAAATTAGATATTAATGGTAGTATTATTTTTGTGTTCTAAAATTTTGATACTTTTTTTTTTTAAACAAAGACTGCAAGCTGTTACAGAGTGTCTATTTCACACACATGCTATATCACCAAGGGTATCAACCAAAGTTTTAAATATATGGCAGATAGTGGTTATTGATTTTTTTTTCCTATTTATGGACATTCCCCAATAAGATACAATGTCAGGATAAAATTATTTCAAACCCGAATACTTTATTTTAAACCTGAAATACCACCCTTATTTTATATTCAAGAAAACACTTCCTTTTGGATACTCTTTTTCATTTAAGAGACTGCAAAACCATTTACGCTCCTCTCTCATTTATGTCCATCTCTGTTCTTTGTCCATACACATATTTCCATTTGGTAACAAAACAAAATCTGTAATTGGAAGATAAACAATTGTAGGCACATGAAATAGGATTGATTATCCAAGACAAAACAAAACTGTATAAAATTCAGTGTCATATAGAAAAACGTCATGTGGGCTCCTCATAACCAGCTTTCTGTGCCCTGGGTAGATATGTTTTGGAAGCAGGTGGTTGGCTTAATAAGAACTCTGGCACTAAACAAAAGGTTTTCAACCTTCAGGGCTCATGATTTGAACATATTCTTCAGGTGCCAGATTGGGCTGCCCTAGAGTTGATGGGGATTTGATGAAACTATATAAATGTGCAGCTTAGAGGGACAGAGGGTCAGGATCCGGGAAGCAGGCAGAGACACTAAGAGAGGGAAATGATGAGAAATAACATCAGAATGTACTGCAGTCTGACAAAATGCCGTGGACCCAGAGCCAGCCTATTAAGAAGTAAGGATTGGCCCCTCAAGCTGAGACATCTGGCCATTTCACCTTGGCCACTGATGGTGAAATAAAGGCAGTTCATCCCGGATTCAGGGAAAATTGGGATAGCTTTTTAATTGTGATTTCCATTTTAAGACAATTTCAATGTGTTCTTATGTTTCAATGTTTCATATCAATTTTAGAAATCATTCATGTTTTCTTTCTATTATAGGCAATTTTTTATTGAGGTTATACATTATAGGGGCACTTCTTCTCAGATATAGAGGTCATCTATATAGAGAAAATAACATTAAGTGTCCTTTACATGAGATTTGGAATTGTGGCTCAACTGGTTATATCTAAAAGAGTTTTTAGTAAAACAATTGGAACTCCCTCCACTTAAGAACCGTTTTCATTCAGATAGAAAGTGCAAAGAATAACTCTTGGGAGAGTCTTATTCCTGTACTGATTGTGAGGATTACAACCCTGGTTAGTTGGTGCGTTCCATGAGGGATGACTTAGGATTGTAATATCTTGTAAAGTGTTGAGAAGAATCTTTCCATGTTACTCCCTCAATGAGTACCTCAACCTTGGACGGTGAGCAAAATATAGCTTGTGTTTAGGGATTTCATATAATTGTGAATTTAATTAACATATTTATGAAGGGAAAAAGTATAAATAATTTTGCATGTTTGGGTTTACCATATATTATTTTCAGTATATTAATTAGATTCAGCCTTGCACCAGTCAATTAAAAAAAGCAAAAACAAGGAAACAACAACTTTTTTTGTTCCTAATGTGGGTCGAATTATGATTTTATACTCAATATGAATTTGTTAATTTAATAATGATAAAACACATTTTAAGCAAATCTAAAAAAAGGAAAACCAATGGAATATAATTTTTAGCTTCTAGTATGACAGCTGTGAAGGTGGATGAACTATTCTGAGGAAAGCCACACTGTCACGGAAAGGAGAATTAGGAGCAGGCATTCTAAATGGTTTGAGTCCAGGTGATCGGTAAGGAGAGTTTCTTTGGTGTAATTTTCATCCTTTCTAGAAGATGTTGTGAGGCCCAACCTCATTTTCTCTTTTTGTTTCCAGGCATAGGAGTCAATGACTAGTCAGAGATATGAACTGTCGTTTATCTTGAGACACATTATTTCTGGGGGGTAAATGTTAACCTGAAAGTAGAGGCAGGAGAATATGAGAAGGGATAATTGGTAATCTTTCCTCCACATAATACACTAATCAATAAGTCCACTTCCTTAGAAAGAGTGTAAGCTTTTTGTATATGCTTATGGAGTGAGGCATTTTTGATAAATGATTCTAGTCTCTCTTAATCCCTACGGAATCATTTTGATCAGTTATTCTGGTCTCTCTTAATCCCTATAGCTAAGAAGTCATTTTGCAGTCACATCCTTGGCTCCTCTAGCCCAATAGATGGTCTGGGTTTTCCTCAGCAAAGCGGATGACATATTAATAAATCATTATTCACCGGCAGGTGCATCCAGATTTTGCCTCATTGTCCTCACGTTTCTGTCTGGTTGCCCATGAAGGCTTTGACCTGGGTTCCAGTTAGACTGTCTCTCCTCAACCTTGCTGTGCAGAGTCAGTCCTTATGAAGCTCCTGCCTTGTTTATGCAGAGTTCTTCAGTTTCTCTGTTGGAGATGAAATCCTTCTGTGCTCTCTACTTCATTCGACTAGAACATGGACTCCTTAGGGGAACAACAGTAGTTTTATTTTTATTTGAATGCTTCCAGGAATTGTGCCAAAAGTTTTATTTTTGTGGTTATTAGTTCATCCAATCTTGAAAACAGTCCTAGGATGCTGTTATTGTTGCTATTTTATAAAAAAAAAAAAAACAGAGATTTATAATAATTAATAATTTACCCCAAATCATCTATTACTGTAATTTTAGTTGAGAGAAAGTGTGATAATCATCTAAGTTCCTAAAGGGTCCTGGTCTCCCAGTTTGTTTGCACTTTTATATCCTACTAGGTCTTCCAATTGGCAAGTTTTTATGAATTCTAATAATAAGGTCTTTTGTAGGTTGATGATTCTATCCCTTCACAATCTCAGTTCTAGCACTTAAACTTATCTATCTCCGGATGTGAGAATTTGCTCACATGTTGTTCATCTTATTTTATTATTATTATTTTGTAATTTCAGATTATTTTAATAATGTATCTTCTTTTGACTTTACTGGATTCCAACTAAAAGTAGCTTAAACAAATTTAAAACTACAACAACAATCATAAATATAAAAGGGAAATTATTTATTTGACAAATTCAAGATGTAGTTTGGGCAAAAGTGAAGTAAGTTGTTCATTCAATTGTAGAGCCTTTTCTTTTTTTTCCGTTTCTTGGCTTTAATAACCTCTATTTAGCTTTATGCTCAGGTATCCTCTATCCATAGCGGGCATGGTGTTACCTTGAAGACTCAGTCACATAATTTGCTACTTGAATCAAGCCATTTTGAAATAAAGTCTTACTTTATAATTCATGTAGAAAAATCTCAAGTAATTATTGAATTGGACGAACTTGAATAACAAGGCCTTTACTGAACCAGTCAGGTTGGTTTAATGATGAATGATCTGATGCCAATGTCTGGATAAAGTAACTAGGGAAGGTCAGTCCATTGAGACCATCTGAAATTGGTTTTTAAGGGGAAAACCATGGAATATGTTTGTTCTGTTACCAGAAGAAAGAAGAAATTGATTTTGGACAGGCAAACATAATCATTGTACACAACATGCTTTTATATTTAAATGGAGAACAAGAATATGAATTATATTAAAATTAGGAAAGATTTTGTTTTCAACAAGGAAAATTAGAAGCAATTTACCTTATTAAATTATTAACTATCTTTATAGACTTTTTTTCCAGTACTCTTTTTTTTTCTTTAGACGGAGTCTCACTCTGTCACTCAGGCTGTAGTGGAATGGTGCGATCTTGGCTAACTGCAACCTCTGCCTCCAATGTTCAAGCAATTCTCCTGCCGCAACCGCCTGAGTAGCTGGGATTACAGGCACTGCCACCACACTTGGCTAATGTTTGTATTTTTAGTAGAGATGGGGTTTTTCCATGTTGGCCAGGCTGGTTTTGAACTCTTAACCTCAGGTGATCTGCCCGCCTTGGCCTACCAAAGCGCTGGGATTACATGTGCAAGCCACTGTGCTCGGCCTCCAATAATCTTTTTTTTTAATAAAAATAGTAAAATATAATATAAAAAGCGTATTTCTTTCTTAATTATGAGTAATTTACATGAAAATTTTATAATCATATGAAATAGCATTAACTTGTATTATAATATTTTTATGAACATTTCATAGGACCAATACAGAAAATGCAAATTTTATTCTTACTCCCCAATGGTAGAAACATCAGTTTCTTCCTGCTGCAATTCTGTGTCCTAAAAATAAAATAATAATAATAATTTTAAAAAATACAGGAAAAGTATTGACTGTGCTGCTTCAGGAGAACCTGGAACAAACAGAAAAACATTAAAACTAAATCAAAAAACACGAATTTAAAGTGTTTAAACTTTAAATCAAGTTAAAACACTATTAAGTTTGAGCTATCCAATTGTTCTCTGTGTAGATTGATCCAGTTTCATTTTGGAATAAAAGGTAGTATATCATCTCTATATCTAGCTTCAATAATTACTTCACAATTTTCATAATATACAATTGCAACCTAATATATTAGAGAAAGTGGTGGGTATTTGTCCTCTCTTTTGATGTGTTCACAGCATCTAAGGTAGTCTTACAGCACTTCATTAGAAAATTAACTCAAGGATCTGTGGATTACCTAGTAGATTTTAAGCAGTGCTTAGCCTTATGTAAGAACTTTTAATCAGGTTTGTCAAAGATCAGATGGCTGTAGATGTGTGGTATTATTTCTGAGGACTCTGTTCTGTTCCACTGGTCTATTTCTCTGTTGTGGTACCAGTACCATGCTGTTTTGGTTACTGTAGCCTTGTAGTATAGTTTGAAGTCAGGTAGCGTGACGCCTCCAGCTTTGTCCTTTTGACCTAGGATTGTCTTGGCAATGCGGGCTCTTTTTTGGTTCCATATGAACTTTAAAGCCGTTTTTTCCAATTCTGTGAAGAAAGTCATTGGTAGCTTGATGGGGATGGCATTGAATCTATAAATAACCTTGGGCAGTATGGCCATTTTCACGATATTGATTCTTCCTATCCATGAGCATGGTATGTTCTTCCATTTGTTTGTGTCCTCTTTGATTTCACTGAGCAGTGGTTTGTAGTTCTCCTTGAAGAGGTCCTTTACATCCCTTGTAAGCTGGATTCCTAGGTATTTTATTCTCTTTGAAGCAATTGTGAATGGAAGTTCATTCCTGACTTGGCTCTCTGCTTGTCTGTTACTGGTGTATAAGAATGCTTGTGATTTTTGCACATTAATTTTGTATCCTGAGACTTTGCTGAAGTTGCTTATCAGCTTAAGGAGATTTTGGGCTGAGACGATGGGGTTTTCTAAATATACAATCATGTCATCTGCAAACAGGGACAATTTGACTTCTTCTTTTCCTAACTGGATACCCTTGATTTCTTTCTCTTGCCTGATTGCCCTAGCCAGAAATTCCAACACTATGTTGAATAGGAGTGGTGAGAGAGGGCATCCCTGTCTTGTGCCAGTTTTCAAAGGGAATTTTTCCAGTTTTTGCCCATTCAGTATGATATTAGCTGTGGGTTTGTCGTAAATAGCTCTTATTATTTTGAGGTACGTTCCATCAATACCGAATTTATTGAGCGTTTTTAGCATAAAGGGCTGTTGAATTTTGTCAAAAGCCTTTTCTGCATCTATTGAGATAATCATGTGGTTCTTGTCTTTGGTTCTGTTTATATGCTGGATTACGTTTATTGATTTGCGAATGTTGAACCAGCCTTGCATCCCAGGGATGAAGCCCACTTGATCATGGTGGATAAGCTTTTTGATGTGCTGCTGAATCCGGTTTGCCAGTATTTTATTGAGAATTTTTGCATCGATGTTCATCAGGGATATTGGTCTAAAATTCTCTTTTTTTGTTGTGTCTCTGCCAGGCTTTGGTATCAGGATGATGTTGGCCTCATAAAATGAGTTAGGGAGGATTCCCTCTTTTTCTATTGATTGGAATAGTTTCAGAAGGAATGGTACCAGCTCCTCCTTGTACCTCTGGTAGAATTCAGCTGTGAATCCATCTACAGCCATCTGATCTTTGACAAACCTGACAAAAACAAGAAATGGGGAAAGGATTCCCTATTTAATAAATGGTGCTGGGAAAATTGGCTAGCCACAAGTAGAAAGCTGAAACTGGATCCTTTCCTTACCCCTTATACGAAAATTAATTCAAGATGGATTAGAGACTTAAATGTTAGACCTAATACCATAAAAACCCTAGAAGAAAATCTAGGTAGTACCATTCAGGACATAGGCATGGGCAAGGACTTCATGTCTAAAACACCAAAAGCAACGGCAGCAAAAGCCAAAATTGACAAATGGGATCTCATTAAACTAAAGAGCTTTTGCACAGCAAAAGAAACTACCATCAGAGTGAACAGGCAACCTACAGAATGGGAGAAAATTTTTGCAACCTACTCATCTGACAAAGGGCTAATATCCAGAATCTACAAAGAACTCAAACAAATATACAAGAAAAAAGCAAACAACCCCATCAAAAAGTGGGGAAAGGATATGAACAGACATTTCTCAAAAGAAGACATGCATACAGCCAACAGACACATGAAAAAATGCTCGTCATCACTCGCCATCAGAGAAATGCAAATCAAAACCACAATGAGATACCATCTCACACCAGTTAGAATGGCAATCATTAAGAAGTCAGGAAACAATAGATGTTGGAGAGGATGTGGAGAAATAGGAACACTTTTACACTGTTGGTGGGATTGTAAACTAGTTCAACCATTATGGAAAACAGTATGGCGATTCCTCAAGGATCTAGAACTAGATGTACCATATGACCCAGCCATCCCACTACTGGGTATATACCCAAAGGATTATAAATTACTCTACTACAAAGACACATGCACACGTATGTTTATTGCGGCACTATTCACAATAGCAAAGACTTGGAATCAACCCAAATGTCCATCTGTGACAGACTGGATTAAGAAAATGTGGCACATATACACCATGGAATACTATGCAGCCATCAAAAAGGATGAGTTTGCGTCCTTTGTAGGGACATGGATGCAGCTGGAAACCATCATTCTCAGCAAACTATCACAAGAAGAGAAAACCAAACACCGCATGTTCTCACTCATAGGTGGGAACTGAACAATGAGATCACTTGGACTCGGGAAGGGGAACATCACACACTGGGGCCTATCATGGGGAGGGGGGAGGAGGGAGGGATTGCATTGGGGAGTTATACATGATATAAACGTTATGCACATGTACCCTAGAACTTAAAGTATAATAAAAAATAAAAAAAATATAAAAAAATAAAAAAATAAAAAAAAAAAAAAGAACTTTTAATCAAATTTTATTGAAAATATTTTTATTTCTAAATCTACAAATTTAAGAAATAATGAAAATATTCATAACCAGGTCATTATATATAACTTTTACATCAATTTGTCACTAGTATAAGTTTTATCAAGTCAATTTACTGCCTGTATAAGACACTTGAACAAAGACGATCTTGCTTTGTAGGATTTCCTACATGAATATGAGAATGAGAGCTAAGGAAAATTGGAGGGCTGCTCCTTCATGAGCTTTGAAGTTGATTTTGCTTGTATATTTTGAGAGTAGGAGTAGCTTTGCTTCTTAAAACTGATACCTAACTCCTGCAGAGAAACCAGTAATAATCAGGATGCAACTTATTTCAAGATCCTTATCCTTTGACTTCATTCCGTATATTAACTTTTGTTTTTCACTATTTAACAAAATGCTATTTCAGGGTTTTATAATTTTTTTCATTTTTAAATAAATGCTCCCAATTATACAAATGTTTCTAACTCCTAACCAACAACCTAGAAATTGCTAGACTCTTTTCCATCCCATGCTTAGAAGAGAGAGATTCGTCACACATTTGGGCTTAAATGGTGCATTCCTAATATCACAGAATGAGTCTAGTCATTACTGTCCACAACAATTTTAGTGTCCATTCATCCTTTCCTGGTATTCATTATGTGATCTCTTTTTTTTCACGATTCATTCATAACAGTATAAATAACAAGCTTAATTTTAAGAAGCTACACTTTGCATCTTAGTGTTTATTTTCAACATGTTATGTGAAAGATTGATTTTAGCATATACAGCACTGCATTCTTGAAGTTAATCTCACAACTTACTGGTCAGTTGTCCTTATCTAACATTTTAGGATCTTCTTACAAAATAAAGTATTATTTTCTGAAAACAAAAAAGTATATATTATTTAATATATAAACAGCTAGTTCTTGTTTTTTGATTATTTATCGAATGCATTTGATTTGAGGGTCAATATAACAGACGTTGAATAGACGTGCTTATGCGAAGAATGAAAATAAGCCCAAATAAAAAGGGGCAGATAGGGCAAGGTATTCCAACCCTGTGTGCAGCAAAATAACTATTTGATTTGCTTATGAAATTTTACATTTCTCTTTCTAGGCTTAATGTTTCTAAAGCCTCACGCTGTGCTTCAATATTAAAAAGTCAAGCTAATAATGTTATCATTAGGGAGGACAGTGAATATGAATTTGGTAAGCTATTCATAAATGTTCAACATTATTATGCAAATTGAATATTACAATATAGTAGAGTATAATACAAGATAACATAAAATTGCTTGAAATATTACAAACTGTCTTCTGTTGACATTGTTGAGAATTTCTAAATTTCTATATTCTTTACGATTTCAAATAAATTTAATTTTTGCACCTTTTAAAAAATTGCAAAGTAATATAAACATTTTAATAGGATTGAAAAGTCAAGTAAGCTAGTAAAATAAATACTGGTTTAGTTCAGACTCTGTATAGATACCTCAGAGATGAACAAAGGGATACTCATGAGTTTTGGGGGGAGAATGGTGTTTCATAGAGTCACCTCACAAAATCACAGCATATGGCTTCCCCGCCTTTCCCTCCCTTCTCCTTTCCCACTCCTCTTCTCCTCTCCCCTCCCTTCTCTTCCCCTCCCCACCTCTTGTCTCTCTTCTCTTTTTCTAGCTCATCTTGCTTGACCCTGAAAAGTACCTCCCACCTCTCAATAACAGTATCACCAACACGGTACTATCCATATGTTAAATATTCAAATGAGGAGGCCTCTAAACCTGTTAGTCCATGTAAAATTAGTCCCTCAGTTCTAGGATTTCTAGCCCAGTTAGGCAAGTTAAGTGTTTATCTAGTAAACAGGGTTGGTGTCAGATGTCCAGGTATTAACACTGTCTGTTTCTCTCAGTATTATTGCTCCTCTCTCGGGATCACCAGAAAAGACTGAGGCAGGAACAGATTTCCTACAAAAGTTTTAATAGATCCCTATTACTAGAGAGGTGATTCACAAGAGCACTGCAAATCGAGGTACTCATGAATAATTTGGACAAGTCAAGTTGTACTTCCTGTTTCCAACTGACTCATCAATAAATAGCAGTTTAAACTCACAGGTGGCTAAAGTAACTTATAGCCCTAAATTCTTCAAACCTATTATCTTTCTTCTCTGTTATGGTATTTTAAAGTTTTTATCATTTATGTGTATGTCCAAATGTATATTAGAATCAAATTCCATATGTTATTTTGGCACTAAAATGCCAAGCTATATCAGTTTATACAAGCCTAATAACAGACACCACAAATTTGCGGAGAACTGTCTGCATACAAAATGCTATCCCACATTTTGTTGGCAATTTGAGCCTTCCATTGTGGGATATAAGTAGTGGAAAGAGTAATAGATAGTCCATTGTGGTTGGCAGAAAAAATATGTACTCATGTTTCCTTTCTTTAAGCCACTATTTTAAATGAAAAATAAAAATAAAAAAAATAAAAAAACAAATCAAACAAAAACCACTTGTTCTGATTCCCAAATAATGTCACATATTTCAATGACATTTAAAATCTGATGAAGTTTGTTTCCATTAAAGTGTAGCATGGAAATAATTTCAAACCAACTTTGGGACAGCAGTAGCAATTTGCTTCTTCTTTTTTTTTTTTGAGACGGAGTCTCGCTCTGTCGCCCGGGCTGGAGTGCTTCTTTGAAGTCATTGAGCATGGTGAATCACATCTTACGCCATCTGTTGACAACATGGAATTCTGCAGGCTGGAAAACTTGAGTAAACCCTAAGAAGTATATTAGGCTGGAAGCTAATTTAGTTAGGAGAAAAACAACAACAACAATGCAGCAACAGCAAAAAGCCATGGGGTGTCCTCATAAAAAAGCAAACAAAAGAAAGATCAAGAAGTGCCAAACCGGAAGCTTAGATTCTTCTTTATTTGCACACATCTGCTTACTGAACACATTCCGATTTAATTATATAGCCAAATTACCATCCCCTTACAGAACTATTGTCATGGTTTTCAGATTCTTCCAAGTGTCAGTTTCAGTGTAAATCCCTGTATGTTTTAAAACAATGCCTAAAAATTGTCCATTCTGTGCAATTACGTTACATCTGAGAATATGTGCATTTTTTTCTCATCTAATCAAATTTTTAGTTCCCTAAAAATGCATGCTTTGTTGCATATATATTTGCCCAGGTCATTTGCCTTTGAGTCTTACATAAATATATGAAAAAATAAGTACATGATTTCCTTAGAAAAATTAGAAATATGGAATATGGATTTCCTTTATTTTAAACTTAAGTAAACTAAACTTTCACTTAAATAATAAGTGACAATTTTCGTTTTAACAAAGAAACAAACCCATTTCACTGAGGAAGGTTGCCATCAACCTCTGGAAATATTTTTAAAAATACATTTTTTAACAATAGTCTCAATTTTATAGAAGTTTTGTTGTATACATAAATTTATCCTAAAAATCTGTGCCAGAAGGGAAGGAAATTATTTAATGACAGGATATCTCATCCTGTATTTTTCAGCCAAAGGTATTTGTTGTTTAGTGTGACATGCACCTATTTATAAAAAACGATTGAGGTATTAAATACATGCCTATAAATATGACTCACTTTAGAAAAAGTAAAAGATGTTTTCTACTAAATATGGTTTATATTATTTAATAAATCAATTGGTGAAACATAAGATATAAAAACTGAAAAATAGTACAGAGTCTATATATAAATATAGTCTACCGGCAAGACAAATTTAGTAAATTACCCACCCATTTATTTATTCACCAAACATTTATTAAATGTATACTTTGTGTTAAGCATAGTGAAAGACTACTTTTATATCCATACTTATATTAAGTTTACACAGGAAACCATTGAGAAACATTTTTCTTTCCTGTGTTGAGATAACTCACTCAATATTGTGTGTTTAAAATCTGAATTATTTAGTTGTATTATATGAGTATTATTCTGACTTTCCTTTCACAGTTCAGAGTCTCTCAAGTATCACATCAACAGTCAAAAAAAAAAAAATCAAGTTTCAGTAGTAAATGATTACAAAGATGTTATATTCTACTGAAATGATAAGAATTTGAATTTGCATTTGCAAGGATAGATCCAGATTTTGTGTTGATGTAGTTTATATAATTTTTGGTCTTTGTAACCTTCATCAGCTGCAGAGTAAACCCATGACTGTGCATCAGAGCTGAACAAGACTTTGGTTATACTGAACTGACTACATGGTACCCTGAGATGCTGGGAAAAACAGCCAGTGAATCCAGGCAGAAGCCCATCCGTTTGGCAAATAATTGGTTTCTCCAGTGGCGACAGCTGCTCTCCTGCCTTCTGGCTGAAATGTACTGGAAAAAAATCCCTATAGATGAAGAGGAGGACAGAAATATTGGTAATACAGGAGAAATCCAAGAAAATAGGAATCTAAAGCCAAGAGAAAAGCAATTTATAACAACTCGCCTAGGAAATTGAAACCTAGATCTTTTTAGGGAAATGCCTGTTGCCTTGTCTTTCTTCAAATGTGTTTTCCACTCTTCCCAAGATAGTTTTTAAAAGTATGTAACCATGAACTATCTTTCAATTGTGTAGCGTAAGAAGGCAAGTTTTCCTGCATTGATTCAATCATTGATAATTGTACAGAATTTAGAAAGTTCTTTGTAAGAATAAAAGCATCTTCATTGATCAGCCTGGCAGTTTGCTTTATCAGCATTTCTATAAAACTGTCATCTATAAAATTTCTCAGAAGTGTTTCTTGTAGAACCAATTAGTAATTTGAATGAATGAGTGAATGAATGTTTTAATGCTATAATATTCATTTGTTGTCTTTTGTCCATGACAAGGTTATTTTGCAAACAATAAAACTTACTTATCTAGAACTAAGATATTACACCAGAAATTTGTGTTGAAAGTATCTGATTATAAACATTCTTTTCAAATTTTTCAAGGGAGTGGAGGGTCTCTTTACCAGGGAAGCCACAGGGATTACCCTAGAATCAGCGTTCTCTGAATAGGTAAACTAAGACAAAAAGAAACAATCAATAAAAACAGAAGAAAAAGGAAATTCTAGTGCAGGACTGAACATAGGAGACATCCCTTAGGGATTTGTAAAAATATTGAAGTGATATTTAAATGGGGCTACATGTGCCTCCATTTCAGCAAGTAGGAGCTCCAGAGAAAGATAATTTATTACTAATATGACCTTAGTATTTAATCTATCTCTCTAGGGAACAACGTTGCCTGAAAAAGTGTGGTTAATAGGCCCTAATTTCAATTAATGCCTCAGAGATTTCCATTCTAACGTGTATGCTTAACTCCTTTTCTTCTTTTGGTAGCTATGATTATGCCAGAAACCATAACATTATACACAGGACTGTCAATCTTTACTGATAAAAACAGAGTGTGTTTGATATACTTTGGTCTTCTTCAGAATCTGTAATGTAATAAGCTTAAGAACTTAATTATAAAATAAAAAATGTCATGAACTAACTGAAAAAAATGGTAAAGCCATTTCCAAGGGAATTTGCCCAAATTTTGAACCTCCCAAAATCATAATTCAGTACCATCAACTATGACTCTCAGGGATTGCCCTCAGTCTTTGAAAACCTGACTATACTGCATATTTCAGGAACAAGGAGAAGGAAAATAAAGGAATTACAAATTAACACAGGCACAGGTTAACAGAGTTTTCCATAAACCATGAAAAATACATAATCAAAACACTTTTAGTTCATTCCATAATTCTGCTTATAAAAACAAAATCTAAATAATCTAATTGAATGCCATGTACTTTAATAATATTTGTTTACATTTTATTGATACTTTAAGCACAATGCCTTTTCAACCAAACTGTTCGACATACTTTTTTCTTATCTCCTACTACATTAATTTTATTCTCTTAGGAGCTATAGAGATTTTTGGATCCATCCTTCATGATAATGTTAACAAAAATCATATTGGAATAAAATACCCTTGGACTCTGACTAAAATCTAGAGTTTCTCTCATTATATTTTTCCTAAATTATTGTCTTCCTGTCTGCATTAATGCAAATTCCCTCTTAATAATTTGAAATGGCTTTAATAATAAAAATTGCACACACTGGTATGGAAATAGTGTACACTGAAACTTCCTGTAATTAAACTTCTCGAAAGTCTTTTAATTTCTGTTCCAATGCAAGACCAAGATCAGGAATGCCATTCATCTTCCCATAAGAGATTTGTTCCTGTAAGAAATATCTTGGAACATTCACCTTCGTGTGATAAGTACAAAAGATGAATTTCATGAAGTTTCTCAAGTCTTAAAAGAATAAAATGTCGTAACATAATAGAAAATGAATGGTTTTATTATACAATTTAGAGAACACAAAACAAGCTAGCCCAAAAAGAAGCAGAAATAAACATCAATGAAATTAGAGACACACAGCAAAATCCTTGTGATACGGTTTTGTTGTGTCCCCTCCCAAATCTCCTCTTGAATTGTAACTCCCGTAATACGCATGTGTTGTGCGAAGGAACTGGTGGGAGGTAATTGAATCATGGGAGCAGGGTTTTCCCTTGCTGCTCTTGTGACAGTGAATAAGTCTCGTGAGATCTGATGGCTTTATAAAGGGGTGTTCTCCTCAATATGCCCTCTGGCCTGCTGCCATGTAAGAAGGGGCTTTGCTCCTCCTTGTTTTCTGCCGTGATTATGAGGCTTCCTCAGTCATACGGAACTGTAAGTCAATTAAACCTCTTTCTTTCATAAGTTACCCAGTCTCAGATATGTCTTTATCAGCAGCATGAGAACAGACTAATACATCCTGATAAAACTGTACCTGAAGCCTGATATACATCTCAATATTTCAGTTTGAAGACACAATAAAGCCCGTTTTCCTGAGTTGGGTGTTCTGTTACTTGCTGTAGCAAGCATTCTAAGCCATGCATTCAAACTAACTCTTTAATATTTTGTATTTATTTATAATTTTGGTTACCTTTGAGTAACTGGTTGATTAAATGGCATTTAATTGATATCACCACAAATTCTATGTTTATGTGCAGTGACCGTTTACCAATCAGAAATTCTACTAATTACACAATAGTGCAATATGCAGTCATTTGACATTTTTGTTTGAATAAATTCTTTAATGTATTTATTTGATTTAATAAGACAGAAATATACAACTAAAACTTTTTGTTAGGGGTTCATGTAATTTGCTGGGGGTTAATTTACCTGGCCACAAATGAACAAAAGAGATTAAAGGCATAAAAGGTGATTGCTATAGAAATACTAATTCAAATAATAATAGTTTGGGGAGAATATTAAATTGCTCATGCCTGCAGTTCCAGCACTTTGGAAGGCCGAGACAGGCAGATCACCTGAAGTCAGGAGTTTGAGACCAGCCTGGTCAACATGGAGAAACTCCATCTCTACTAAAAACACAAAAATTAGCTGGACATGGTGGATGCCTGTAATCCCAGCTACTCAGGAGACTGGAGCAGGAGAACTGCTTGAACTCAGGAGGCAGATGTTGCAATGAGACAGTATTGCGCCACTGCACTCTAGCCTGGGAGATGGAGCGTGACTCCATCTCAATAAATACATAATGAATAACTGAATAAACATGTATATGTAACTATAATATAGGAATTGAGTATCATCTTACACCTGGGAAATGATACCCAAAGTGGAGAGGACTTGTATCCCTGTCATGGAGTTGAAACTTATCCTGAAGGCGAAGCTGACCTGTTTTAGGCAGTAAATCAAGGACCGACGTAATCAGATGCACATTTACTTTTTCAACTCACTCTAGCCACAGTCAAGAGAATGAATTGAAGGTTCATCAATGGACAAAGCTGTCAGAAGAAAAGAAAAAAAAATCATTCCCTTTAAAAGCATTATTTTAAAATCCATCCAAAATTTAACAACAATCATTTATTGAGAGCATAATATACATCAGTCACAGTGAAATATTAAGATGAACAATAAGACCTCCTATGTCAAAATGTGCATTTGATTGAAAATTATCATTTATTTCAATTGTTCCTGTTAGTCTCAAGGCAAGACATGATGAAAGTGTAGTTATATTTTGGGAACCGGCTTCCATTTCTTGCAACTATTCCTGGACAAATTTGTGCTGATGTATTTTAACATTACAAGCCATGTCCTATGCTATATGAAATATAAACAATAAAGTTTTGGAGTTGCTGAAAATAATTTTTATTGTAATCATCTAAACTATTCAACAAAGGTGATGTGGCATGCCATAGATGTTGACTCTCTTCCATTACGCATAAATAGTAGGATAATATTGTTAACAGATGCATTTAGATGGGTTCTAAAATGTATCTTCCTAGTTACAGAAGAACTGAGTTGTGTAGACCGCAAAATGAAACATTTTTTAAAAAAGAAATAATCAAATACAGACAAAATCCATATTGATCTCCTTCCCTGATAGTCAGCATTGCCATGTGGAAATCTAATTCTTACCACCCATGATCCTAGACACATTTCCATTCCATTGAAGAGTAATCTTGGGCTTTCCTGGGCAGTGCAATCATCCTCCATGTACTTTTCAGTTGTCAAGAAAGAAGCACCAGAGATGCAAGTGATGACTAGGCATGACTAGTTTTGGTGGATACAGCGCCAGTTACTACAAGTCTTCTTGACCTCTGAAGGCAAACTGTTCAGTGAATGGGTGATACATATCTTTAGGACATTAGTCATTTCTGTCCTGTTGCTTTTGCTCTTCAAAACATTTAATCCTTTCTATAGGAGGATTTACTCTCTTGGTATTATCTGAATGAGATAGTTCAAAGAAAGTCCTGCTATCATTATGACTTTTTACACATGGCATTACATACAACTTGACTTTTATAGAAGCATGTAGTTTTCACACTAAACAAATGAAAGGTGACAATTAGCTATACCTACCCTTGATCAGTTTTCTAAAAGTTATGAATTTCAAAATTCATAAATTTATTGGCTATTTTTTGAAATTGAGCATTTAGACCTTAAAAAATGGGCTTCCCTTGTTCTCCTTTTCTGTTTTCCAAGGGCTAAAATTGTTAAGTGGTAGATCTCTTTTTGTGACCTTGAGTGGTCATCATCCCATCTAGGATGCAAATCCCAGTGTAGCAGGTATACATGACATTGAAATCAACTTGCTGAGGTGGGCTAAGACTGAGATGGATGTAAATCTAATTGTTAAAAAGATGTGCAAACTCTTTGAACTTTACAAGTAAGTTGTGCAATATTAACCATAGTAGTTAACTTGGAAACTTAAAAGCTCATTATGATGGTTCTAAGTCAGTACATCTTTTGCTGATATTTAAATACACCCTTTGGGATATATGAAGTATTCCAGGAGTTCAAACTCAGGTCACAAGAACATTAATTTCCCTGTGTTTTTATAGAGGTTGTATGGTCAGGAAATGGCCAGGATGTTTTAGAATAGAAAATATGTGAATATGTCTCCTAGATTCAAAGCCACGCCATAATATTACAATTCTAGAAGACCGTAAAGGAGTATTTCTGAAGCTGAAGTGCTTAATCCCATAGCTGAATGCTTGAATTTTATCTGATAGCACTTAACTTAAGCACTTTCAGGTATAAAACAAATTGGATAATAGTTTGAGCTAACTAATTAACTTCAATTTGTTTGAAGTTTGCTGAACCTAGATTATTTTTTTGAGAAACTCATCATTTAAAGAGAGCCAGTTTCTGAATGTAGAAATAAAAAATAAAACACAACTTATATAAGACTTTGGGACTGTCTATTTAGATGTAGACAGTACCTGTATCAATGTTTGTCTTCCTCTATGTATCAGCATACAGAAATCTTGATGTCCAATTCTTCTCTCCTTTCGAGACTTCTCTCCTCTCATGACCTAGTTTTATCGCCTGATTCTGTTTGTCCTTACTGAAATTCGTCTCCCAAGAACACTTCACTCACAAATATTTATTAGTCATCTCATCACTGTTCCAATTGTTGAGGATATAGCCATAAATAAATAAGACTGTGACCCCATGTTGTTTTACATTATATGGAGAAACAGAAAACAAAGGAACAGCCAAGTAAACAAATAAACAAAATAAATTCTATTAGTAATATTCAGCTACTGACAATTATTAAAATAATAAAACAGAGCAATTGACCAAAGAATAACTTTGCAATACAGGAGAGAATGAATGATTTTATAATGTAAGGGTAACATGATATATTTTTTCTTCTGTTCTTTTTCATATTATCTTTTGCATTTGGTTGATTTCATTGTGCTTAGAAGAGTGCTTCTCACATCTTATGCACTAAAGAAAGTTTTATCAATGTATATGTATAATCAGTATACCAAATTTAAGTTAGATTTTCTGTGTTATTTTCCTAACATAAGCAGACCTGAATATATATGTATATATATGTATTGGCAGTGTGGAGCAGTACCATTGCATAGAATGCAACTGTACATACATATATATTAGAGCTTTTTTTTTTTTAATTTTCAGGTCTGCTCAGGTTAGGAAAATAACTTTATGATATATACATATAGTTATTTACTATAACTACAGTTACATATGCTATCACTATAGTTATATATACCATATACATAAAATCAGCTCTACTATATACGTGTGTGTGTATATGTATATATAGTAGAGCTGATTTTATGTTCAATCGTTGAAATAAAATACCACTAAACATTTTGGTTTTTATTTTTTTCTACATCGTTCAAATGAAGGAATAAATGATGGAAAAAGCAATTTTACAAAAGGAGATATTATGAACTGTACTAAGACACAGAAAATGTTTCTCGAATAAGCTTAGCAGTTGGGAATAGTAATGCGTTGATGCTTTTACCATCTAAAGCTGAACATCAATATCTGCTGGAGGGTGTAGATGTTCTATTCAAGAAGAAATTAGCACAGACATCTGAAAACTTGTGACCATAGCAGAGAAATGTAGAAACATAAAAGAACATTTAAGTTTCTACAAAAACAATTTCTGAATTTTAAACAGCCATAACATTTCTAATCTTCTCAAACCTAAGTGTTATTTTATTTGTTTGTTCATTGTATTTATTACATAGTACCATACGTGTTGGGGGTTCAGAATAGTCAGCTACCTATATGAAACACTAGCAAAACCTCCACTTTGAAATATTGTCCCAAGTACCTAAGCCTCTCCAAATCATATTTCTCCCCTTTCCTTCAAACAATAGCCACAATGCCTCCTCGTGTCATAGGTCTGGTCTATAATAAAGTCCATTTGGTGGTCAATGGCCTGCTTTAAATCTTGGCTTTAACAGGTTTTCTTGGGTGGCTTTGAGTAAGGTACTTAAACATGCATCTAAAAGTATTCTTATCCATGTGACCTAAATAATAACAGTCCCTAATATCAATGTGGTGTGAAAATTAAATTAGTTTATTCATAGAATAGGCTTGGAGGAGTGCTTGGCCAAGAAAACTTTTCCATATGAATATAAGATAATGTTATCATCATTGTCATTATCATTATTACCTATTTGGCTTTTATAGTCCTTATTGCATTTTATTTTTTAATTTGGTCAGAGCTCAAGTGGAGGAAAGTGTGTCATTTTCAAGCACCGATATTTAGAGAATGGCCCGGGAAAATTGGAAAATAAAACAGGAAGTAAGAATTAGAGCTTAAACCACAATTAGGAAATTTTAATAAGGCAAGGGAACACTGACATTTTGACATTGGCAGCGTGGAGCATTACCACGGCACAGAATGCAGCTGTATGTAATTTGGGTGGAAAATGTCCTACAGCCTTCTTTTCCAGCCTTGATATTGACTGAAAGGGGACTTGATGTATGCATTGTTATAGATTCTTTCAGAGTCCATCAGTGAGTGAACTGGTTACCAAAAGTGCCAAGAAAATGCCTAAAGGCTCATGGAGGTAGGCACAGAATTACCCTGACTTCCATTCCTGGGGGGAACTGATCTCTCTTTTTTTTTTCCTGGATAAATGAATAAAAGGAGTGGGTTAGGAGAAGAAGAGCCAAAATATTCCAAAAAGAAAGTGCTTCCTTTCAATCCTAATGCTTCCTCAGCGGAAGAGGTTTTTCCTGCCTCCCAGCTGGCCAGAGTGCTTCTTGAGCACTCTTTCCTGCTCTGTGGGGTAGAGAGAGGAGGAAGAGCAGGTGCAGTCACTTCTTTGCAGGCCTTGGCTCAGGTTTTGAGAAACCTGAAGTCAGTTCAATTCTACATGTCCTCTTACCAAATTCAAGTGTACAAATGCAAAAGGTTGTACAGAAGTGAATATATTCACCTTGAGAAAAGAGATTACAACAAACTTCACATCTTAAAAGGCTGACAATTACCTTAAATATAAAAGAAATCAAAAAAGGCATAACATTTTTGTCAAATAATGGCCCCATTTCTCTATAATCACCTCACTCCATTTTCTTGGCTTCCTACTCTTTGATCATCCCCTTTTATAACCAACAGTATATGATATCATTTTTATAGCTAAAATGGAAAGATAATTTTGTCATTCTTCTAGCATATTTATTTATGAAACAGATAAAATTTACTTTATTTTGATAGCTGAGAATTATGTGTTTCAACTTTACAACTTACAGTATGATGCCATATAAACTTTTAAAATCATTGTTAAATAGGAGAAAAATCTGTGTTTATGTTTCCTTCATAATAGCAGTGTAAGTTTTGTTTGTTTGTTTGTTTGTTTTTGACAGTCTTGCTCCATTGCCCAACATGGAGTGCAGTAGCATGATCTCAGCTCATTGCAACCTCCGCCCTCCACCTCCCAGGTTCAGGAGATTCTCTTGCCTCACCTCTGAGTAGCTGGGATTACAGGTGCATACCACCAGGCTCGGCTAATTGTTGTAATTTTAGTAGAGATGGGTTCTACTCATTTTGGCCAGGCTGGTCTCAAACTCTTGACCTCAAGTTATCCACCTGCCTTAGCTTCCCAAAGTGTTGGGATTGCAGGTGTGAGCCCTGGCACCTGGCCCAATAGTGTAAGATTTAACATAACTTTCCCCAAGCTAACATTTGGCTCTACATTTCAAACTCTTTCTCCTCCAGCTACCCTCGTTAGTCCAGCTTTGGATGTCATGGGATGTGATATGACCTCTGATTTTTGCAATATATCAAGATGCCAGGGTATTCAGCACAGTTACATTCGTCTTTCTGAATGCCTAAGTATACATGAAGTTGAACCACATACTTAAACTCCAGTAAACTCAAAGTAAAGGTATCCTTAACTCAATTTCCCATTGATGAATCCAAAACCAAATCTATACCTACGGCAACCTTACCCAGCACAAGGGTAAGTGTGAAAAGAGACCTTTGTTGTGTGTAATAGCAGGTAAAATCATTGTTTCTGCAAATTTTACAAAATATAACTCCATTGATAAGGCCTACACAGAATTTCTCATAAATGTGGGAAGAATAACTTGGGTGCGCTTGTCTGAGTTCTGTCCCTTCTCTCAAGAAAATAACCTAATGAGAGTTCTGCTCTGCTTTTCAACATACTAATATTTCACACATTCATTTCTGAAACCCCCTACACTGATACACATGCGCGCGCGTGCACACACACACACACACACACACACACACACACAGAGGAAAGCAAATCCAGTCTGTTTTCAGTCTGTTTTGCCCATGACTAGTTATATAAGTCTGTCTAGGTCTGGAATTGAGATCTCACATCCTAAAGGAGTTTACATTAGGTTATATAGTTCTATTTAACGTTTGTTAATAAATATATAGATATCTAGACCTCCAATTTGCCTTACTTGTTTAATTTCTCAATATGCTTAAGAGAGAGAAAATGTGTTTTTTACAGCTTCTTTACCTTCAGTCATCGTTTCCCCTAGATAAGTTAACAGAATGCAGAATTTGTTGAAGATACTAAACTAGTTATTACTTGACCTTTTGAGTTACTCAGGTTTCTTGTTAAGGTCTTCATTTATTTATAATGCTTGCTATTTAATGTGAAAAGACTTTCTTCTGTTTGTTTCAAAAGAATATTCTGGAAAAAATCAGTTTCGAACCAACAGGATGCTTCTCACATTATTTGGACATCATTCACCCTTTACCCAATCACTTATGAGGCATTTTACATTTTAAAAAACACACTCTATATCAGACCAAACAATACTTTTTAGGAGAAAAATTATGCTGTGCATACAGAAACAGTTTTTGCTTTTCAAATTTGTCTTGGAGCCAGCCCTCTCATAGACACCTGGCTGAGTCCTGTGGAGACAGGTTGAAATAAGTAAAAATGAAATCGACTTTGACTAAAATTCCTGTAAGCTTTCCAGGGCAAACATATATGCTTTAGTAGCTGTTTACTGAAATACTAAGGAAAGATGAGAGAACTTCTTTGTCACTTTTGGACAGAATACAACATTCTGAACTCAGGAAAATACAAACAAGATAGTGGTATTGAACAGTGACAATGGAGGTTTTTAGTGGGACGTGGACCAGCTGGAATGAAAGTTAAAGTGGACAGTTTGAAGCTTTTGAAAAGAGAATTATTAGTATTCATCATTTGGGGATGGGAGGATGTGGCCTGAGGGAGAAGTAGACACTATTAAATAGCTCATGATCAGTGGACAAAGTTTCTTATGCACAGAAGACACTCACTGGATCTTGCAGGAAAAAAAAAGGTGTGAGAATTCACAAGTGGAAATTAGAGTCAGCAAATATAGAGTAGTGAGTTCATTATATAATAGACAATTACAGACATTACGGATTCATAATAACCAGTTCTTCCTATTTTAGGAGCAGATACCTTCAAAATACATTTTCTGCTTACGGTCGGAGCTCAAACTCTTCTATTACATGTTCTTTCTCCAGAAGAATATTCTTAGTCTGATTTCTACATTGGTTTTAGGCAGTTAAGGTTTAAAACAAATTACCCTAGACTGGGTGGCTTAAACAACAAACATTTATTTCTCACATCTCTGGAGGCTGGGAAATCCAAGCTCAAGGTGTCAGCAGATTCAGTGTCTGGTGAGGACTCTCTTTCTGGCTTGCAGATGGCTGTCTTTTCATTATGTCCTCATATGGCAGAGAGAGGAGGGAGGGAGAGAGAGAGAGACAGAGAGAGAGAGAAAGCAAGTGAGAGAGAGCAGAGGGAAAAATTCTCCTGTCTCCTCTTATAAGGGCACTAATTCCACTTCATAAGGGCTCCACCCTCATGACCTAATTCCCTCCCAAAGGCCACCCCTCCCACTACTATCAGACTGGAGGTTAAGATTTGGATATGTGCATTTTGGGAGCACATAAACAATCACTCCATAATGAAGTATGTCTATCTGAGTCTTTGAAAAACTGTATAGAAATATCACAGGATATAGATGAATCCGTGATGATCTGAGATCCAATCATAAGCTGGAGGTCAAGGCCTGACCTGTGCAATACTCTAACCTCTCTATGTCCCCAAAGCCAAACACTGACCCAGAACACAATGGGGGGTTAAGAAATAATTGTTGGTTGGGTGAATAAATATAGGTCATAAAGTTATTTCTAAATTTACTCTTTAATTTCTTCTTATTCATAATGTATACATAGAATACTTAATTTTAACTGTGAATGAATGTTTAAATTAGAATATAATTATGTGTAATTTTAGTTAACTGAAGAAACCCTATTGAATGACTCACATACTCAAGGATGAGATACTCAAAAATAGGTTCTAACTTTAGATAAATTGTGAACTAGACAGACTTTTTTTGGTATGCCTCCCCAGTCTTCAGATAGCAAACACTATTTATTTTTCTGGCTTCAGGAGAATATTTTCCATTTGACATACCTTTTACTTGTCTTTTTTGACCTTCCTCCAACTCTGATAAAGTATTTCAAAATACCTTAGTAGTAATTGTGAGCTTATAATAACTTAAGATACCAGCTTCCTACATAGCATATTGGAAATTTATTTTTAAAAAGGAAGAAAAAATGCCAAGTGATAAAACATTTTGAGTTGAAATGTAAATGTACTATGACTGCAGTAGATCACATAGCCCAACATCCCTTCAACAAGTGAGTTTGTCTTCCATGTGCTCATTACTACATTATGAAAATAACCCATTCGAATGGGTAACATTTTACAGATCTAACAGTGCCTTAGTTACTCAATGGGATTCCATACATACATTTCATGGTAATTGAACACTGAAAGCTTTAACAATGACAGATAATCACAACCATTCTCTTTCCTATTCTGGGCTAAGTGTGAATCTTCACACTTGTTTAACACTAGGAGATTCTCCTAGGTGGGGAGAGGAGGTGCAGAATGCCTAACAAAAATATGTAACTATCTTTTCACTTATTTTCAATGTTTTACATAGAGCAAAGGTTTCACGTGCCTGTGATCAGAATGTAACCAAACAAACATCAACTTTTGGCTTTGCCTTTTATTCTCAGTTTTAATGTGTCATCTGCCCAATTCGGAAATGTTTTATTAAGTTATTTTTCTTTTGGATGTCTACAAATCTTATATTCCTAAAAATGAAAAATTCTGGCAACTCAATAGTTAACAGATAATATTTACTGCTTTCTCTGAAATGTGCCCTACCAAGTATGGAACATAAATAAAAGATTGGTAAAATGAAACCTTCATGATCTCATTAGATCCAGGTTTCAACACATGCATTTACTTGCACTCTGGGGAAAACAAAAGATTACATAGGAATATAATGTATAATATGATAACTCAAAAGTCAAAATATCTTCCCATAAATGGTCAATAATGATGACAGTAATTATAAGCAAGTGTTTCATAAAATGTTGTTTTCCTTCCCATCAAGAGTTTCAATCTATTTTATTGGGCAATATGTTGATAATAAAATTGAGTTTTATGTTATGTCTACATTGACAAGACTTTGAAATGACAGTTGTGCTCAAAGGGTAACAAACCCTTGGGAGAATAGAAAGAAATATGACTGCATTTTCAGTATATTTGCATATCCTCTAGTGCTTTTTCTATGTGGAATGACTTTTCCTTTCTTATTTTTCTTCTGAGAAAGATATATGATATAATAGCTCTGAAAAATTCCTTTCCAAGGAATACCTATAGGAATAAATGTTTCCCAAGAGAGTACACTCACAGAGTCTAGTTACTCGTTTTTATTTATATTGGTGTTATGCTATTGTTTATAATCTTTGAATATCAAATTATAGTTATACTCAATTTGAAAATATTTTCTTAGCGTGTATATTATCCAAATCAGTATTATAGGATTATTTTATAGGGATAAGCAAGATAACAAAATACTGCTTTAATTTGATTGTTAAATGTTTATAATCCTTTCATCAAAATTATCACATCATTAATTATGAGTCCAAAATATTATATATTTTCAAAAATATTGTCTTGACTAAAAATCAAATATATAGCAAAATAATGGAAATCATGCATTTTATTTCAAACAAATCTTAAAAGTTATTTGATCCCTGAAGTAAGCTGAAAAATAGAAAACTGTAAAGTGGTAAAGTTTGTGTGCTGTATTGATACATTCCAACAACAACAAAACACACACCTTTATTCACTACTTAATTTGGGCCAAATCTTCTTGTGTCTGTTCATACATTTAAACCACTTAAAAGATAATGTTTCATAAATTTATTTTAAACGACAGAAGAAAAACTTAGTAGATAGCTGAGTTGGATATCTCTTTGACCATCTGTGTTATGTATTGTGTGTGTGACTTTTCCCATACCCAGCTTATATTTTCATAATTGGCCTCTAATCTAAATACCAAATGATCAACTATGAATTCCAGCTTGACTGGGACAAGAATTACAAGCATATGTACAGTACCTCAGGTTATTACTGTCAGAACACTGCAAAAATATGTTTGCCACTCTTGTATATAATTACACCCTGGATTCATTATAGCTGCTAATAATGCAGTCTTTTATTCAAGTCAGGATTTCTCTGGATCCATGCAAATGTTTCTCTCCTATATTAAGTCATTCACAACATAGATGACACCACCGAAGGTTGTTTAGGAACAATTGCAACAGAATTGGCAAATTCAATAGCATAGGAGAGCTGAATGCTTGAATGAGAAAGGAAAATGTGTTCAGTAGCTTTACCTGTTGGAGACAAAACTCATCCATAGGTTTTCCTATTTTTCTTCCATATACCATGGTTTGTTTGCAGTGGATGTCTAATATGTTGATATTCTTTATCTCCATGATGTGATATAGTAACTAATTGGTTTTAACAATGATTGTGGAACAACAATAAACAAAAGCTTACACCATCCAGATTTTGACAGAATTTGCTTTGGCTAGGGTTGTTCAGGATAGAATGAGATACTAAAGAGATGATTTTTTTTTTCTGTAATTTTAATAATTTACAGGTATACTAAATTGTTTATTCTTTTTATGGCATTTATCATAACTTTTTACTCAAATAATTACTTGTTTAGTTTTAAGACATGAAATCAATCCAAATTTCCATCAATGATAGACTGGATAAAGAAAATGTGGTACATATACACCATGGAATACTATGCAGCCCTAAAAAGAAATGAGATCATGTCCTTTGCAGGGACATGGATGGAGCTGGAAGCCATTACCCTCAGCAAACTAAGCTAACACAGTAACAGAAAACCAAACACCTCATGTTCTCACTTATAACTGGGAACTAAACAATATGAACACATGGACGAAGGGAGGGGAACAGCACACACTGGGGCCTGTCCAGTGGGTGCAGGGAAGAGCATCAGGAAAATAGCTAATGCATGCTGGGCTTAATACCTAGGTGATGTGTTGAGAGGTGCAGCAAACCACCATGGCACACGTTTACCTAAGTAACTAACCTGCACATCCTGCACATGTGCCCTGGGATTTAAAATAATTACTTGCTTAGTTTTTCCATTATATAATGTAAGCTCCTTATGTAAGGGTGAGGATATTTTAGTCTTGATCACAACAACATTCCCAAGACCTAGCATAAGGCCGGTCATACAGTGTTGCTCAAAAGAGTATTGTCAAATGAATAAATGCTTAAATAAATGACAAGCATTTGAATAAAATTGCTTAGTCCTAAACAGTGGGATTGAATTTATTCTTACTTTGGTGACAGATACTGTATTAATTCTTATTATCTCCTAATAAATCATGTATCACTGGTACCACAGATATCAATGTATTTGGCAATTTCTACAAAACTGAATATTGCTGCATTTGAGATGATCTCATTGTCTCAAATCAGGCAGGGTTATTTTCTAAACAAACAAACAAACAAAAAGTGTCCTGATTTACTTTTTATTCTTGTTGTAGTTCAAGGAAAGTCTCCTGATTTGTTTTTCTTATCAAAAGAAAAAAGGAGTTCAGAGGGGAGTTCAGCTAATTTAGCTTCATGATCAATTTCTTTATGGCATTTTATTGCATTCTCAAGGTCTGAAATACTGTGTTTTTGTTAATCTCGATTGGCAGAAACCAAGGAGATAATCCATTTATTTATGTGGATCACTTTGATTACTCTTGAAATTGATTATTAGATGAATTATGATGACACTAAATGTTTAAATGAAATATTTTCTTTTTAAACATCAGATATCCCTTTCTATTTCTGTTATATATCACTAATACCATAGTGACAATCTTAATTATTCCTAAAAGTCTATCTTACCACCAAACGATGAAATGATACAATTGTGAATAATTAGAATGGAAAAACACTCTGGGCAACTGTTCTGCTTTGAAGATGAGAAAATGAAGGCCTAGTGATATTTAATAAATTCTTCAAAGTCAAAAGTTTGCTGGTAGAAAAATTCAGGGCTAATAGTTAAGCATCTTGTTTTTCCCATTAAAATATTCTTGTTATAAATTATTACTTTAAGTAGGGCATCTACTATGGGTATTATTTAATCTATTAAGAAAGAGCAGTACAGAAACAAGACAAAATCTTATAACATGTATGAAAATGCACCTTCTTCTTTTGTTTTTAATATCTTTACACATGTTGGATTACCTGCTCATTCATGTGCATCCAAAAGTCTTTTATTAATCCTGTAAAATCTTGTTCTAATATAACCATAATAGTGGGAGGTTCTTTGAACACTTATCCTCCATCCAATTAGATACCATTTAGCATGTATTTTGTGTACTCCTTCTAATTACTATAATTACAGCAAGTGTTACATTTATTACACACAATAGTCTAAACATCTTTAAATACATTAATTTAAGTCTATGAACTACTATAGAGCAGAAGCAGTATCAGGTACAACAGTAAATCTCCAGATCCTCAGTGCTTAGCAAAATAGTCACAGAAAAATAAGCGCTTGACATGCAGGAGCAAGTGGGAAGGATCTCTATTCATGTCTCTCTCATCTTTTAAACATATTCAGGGGAGTTTCTTCTTCACATGTACTTAAATAAAAGGCAGGTTCCGTATGGCCATTGGTCAATCTTTTTAAATTAGACATACTACAACAATTTAACGTCACAGAACACAGTTTTAGTTTAGTAACTTTAATGCCCAATTATAATAGAAATTTTAAAGCCATTTTCAATTTGAGGTGTTAACCATCCTTTAAATTGTACCTATCTCCAGAAATGCTTTGACAAAAATGAGGTGTGGTCAGCACATTCTCTTCTTCTTTCTCTGGGCCTCTACTTTTCTACCTATATCTTACTAGCCAAAATTTCCAGAGCTTGGAAAAAGTTCAAGGAAGAAGAGGAAGGTCTTCTTTTCACAAGAAATGCTGTGAAAATGATCATCAATTAACTTAGGTGATATTTAAAGAGGAAGCTTTCTCTTTGGGGAATGTTAATGGGTGATTTGCAGTTCATTCCATTGCTGGGAATCTCTTCTCTGTCCTTTCCAAGAGGCAAATCCAACTGTTTTCTAGTTGGGGTTGGCATAACACATCCCACTGGATTTAGGCAACTTTCGGCCCTCTACCATCATCCATCCCCCTGATAATTACCTCAGTTCTCTGTGCAGTGTTTATAGACACAATCTAAGACATACAGACTGGCTCTTCCTTCCACATGGCTTGATGTGGTTCCGGTGAAACACATATGTGTTTCTTATCTCAACAAATTCTGGAAAGAAAGCTACTTTCCAATTTATTTATTTTATTTTATTTTATTTATCTATTTATTTATTATTTTTGGTCATAGACCATTTCCTGTAGCCTTTTATACCTCGAGTACAGGCTAACTAGCAGTGAATTATACATCACTGTAGGTGACTCAACTGAACTTCTCCACTGATTTTATTACATTTGCTTTCTCTCGACCTGAGGTGGTAGCTCCTTCTTTCCCCTTCTCCAGTAGATGGAATGGGGATCACCATACTGCTTTCTCCAACAATATCTCCTCCTTTGTTGTATTAAATCCACCTCCTGGAAGCATTTCTTTGTGTGGGACTGAGGAGAAGCGCTCTATCTGTCAATCTTGAGAGTCCAAGAGTCTCCAAAATAACCATTTGTGAATTTTCTCAAAATCTCACCTCCAGACAATTTTATGTCATCTATGTAACGCAAGTTACAAATCTATGTACCTTTAAGTTATAGTATTGGTTTCCTAACATATTCTGTATTTATTTCCCCGAGATTTAATGTCTTTCATATTTTTCCTTTATTCTTGGAAAATTAGCTTAGATTCCATTCAACTGCTTATAACATTAACACATTCCAGGCACAAATGTGAAAAATAATACATATTTATTCAATGAAGAAGTTATCATTTATGAATCAAGTGAAATTTAGGAATCTGGTAGTTCTGCTTAAAGAAAGAAGGTTGGTGTATGTACTTATTTTGGAGGAAAATAATAAGTAATTTATAAGAAACCCAAATTTATTAAGAAATTCTGGGGCATATAATATTGGAGATACATGCCCTAAAATAGTAAAACCATTTGCAAATTATTCATTTGTACATAAAATATAAGTATTACTTTTTATTTATGAAATTGAAACTAAATTCTCATATGATATATTCCCAAATTGTTTGCCAAATAACAAGTTTGTAAAATCGTTTTCTTGTTTGTTTGTTTATTTATTTATTTATTTATTTTATTTTTTGAGATGGAGTCTCCCTCTGTTGCCCAGGCTGGAGTGCAGTGGCGCGATCTTGACTCACTGCAACCTCCGCCTCCCGGGTTCAAGCGATTCTCCTGCCTCAGCTTCCCTGCTAGCTGGGGCGACAGGCGTGTGCCACCATGCCCGGCTAATTTTTGTACTTTTTGTAGAGACGGTGTTTCACCATATTGACCAGGCTAGTCTCAAGCTTCTGAGCTCGTGATCCACCCTCCTCGGCCTCCCAAAGGGCTGGAATTAAAGGCAGAAGCCACCATTCCTGGCATAAAACCGTTTTAAAGCCCATCATTTAAATGACTCTTAAGATATCTCAGAGGTAGTTGATATTGAATATAGCAAGGAAATATTTAATGCAAATGTAACAATCAGGTTATCAATTTTTTGTTATTATTCAAACCATATCTTGTGTTTGTTCAAGCTGCCTGCTTTTATAGCATACAAAGAGGTCAAACGTCCATCTTGTTCACAGGTTCTGGAACATTAAATTACTTATCAGTGAAATATCCTTCATTATCGAAGTAGAAGAAAAAGGAGAAGGAGGAAAGGACATTTTACTCTTGCAATGCTTTCACATAGTATTCTTTTTGTAGTACTAACCTGAGTAAAATAAAAATACATTGGTTATTACTTGTCGTCAAGTATAACTTAAATTCTGATAGAAGAGAAATGCATACATGAGCGGATAGAGGTGACACATGAATTTGGGAGGCAAATCTCCTGTTTTGTACCAGAATAAAATATCTCCAACTTTCTTTCTCATTTGGGCTAATATGAATAAAAACACTTTTAGACATCCTAGAAAATTTTGAAATGATGCCATGATTAGGGAGAGCCAGTGCATTGAGGAACATGTCAGAACTAAGTCCAACATGAAGGGGTCAACCTAAAAACACACCAATAATAATAATAAAGTGGAGAGTAGGTGACAGAAATGTTTCTTAATTTTATTTAGGATTGGTTAGTGACTTTAATAGTAGAGACAGACTCAGGGAAAGGCAGTAAAGGTACATTTGGGTGTCCATGGTCTTGAAGTTTGAAAGACGGAGACACTAGCAGCATTAAGGAGAGACAAAAATGTCACTCGTCTTCAAAAGCAACTTGTTCTAAAGATTGTACCATGGAATGACCCTAAAAATGTACTTACCAAAAATGAAAATGGAACTGTGGTCAAATAAGTTTGTGAAACATTATCACACATTGTAAATTGGCTCATATCATGTAACTTATCTACCACCAGCCTCATCAGGTAATACAGTAAAGAAATGTAAAAATATATATATTTCCCTAACTTTGTACAAACTCTTTAAAACACAAAATATTTTTTTCTTTTTCCTTCAAAAATATGAATGAAGGATTATTAATATTCTATCTTGGTTGAGGTTCCCTAAAAGACTCTGAAGAAGGATACAAATGTATGCATTCTATTTAAGAGTTGATCCTACATCAGTAGGGGAGGGAAGGAAGTAGCACAGGGAAAGAAAGAATCGTTCAGAAAGCTGCATTATCAAGGAAATAACGGCTGTGGACAATGGTAGCTCAATTTTACTGGTGGACTTGGACAGACAGTGCTGAGCATGTCTCAGAGTTATTTCAGTTATTTCATGCAAGGGAAAGAAAACTAGGGGACTTTATTTGCATACTAATATCTCCTCTCTCCTTTTGGGAGGATTAACAGAGCAACATGTCTGGAAGAGGATGGAACATGTTCCTGTGATGAGACAAATGTGATAGCTGTTTCCAATAAGCAGAATTCAGCACATGGAGCATCTGGGTGTAGCATCTACATCATCATTTGCTCTACTCATCCTCTGTTCCATGGAACATATTATGGGAAAGATCCTCTCAGTTCATTTGATATGATCAACCAATATGTTTGATAGTAGAGAAAACGAATATAGGATTTTTATTTTATCTTAGAAGCAAAGTATGTCCTTTTATGTTTCTTGTACCTTTTTCTCAAAGCATCATTTTTTCTATTACAAGAAGAAAATTATTTGAACAATGTCAGTCTAAAACTTAGACATGTGATCACTGTGTTTTCTAGTCATCATTTCACTCATGTATTCATTTCTCAAATATGTGTAGCATAACAATTTTTTTTTTTTTTTTTTTTTTTTTTTTTTTTTTTTTTTTTTTTTTTTTTTTGAGACGGAGTCTCGCTCTGTCGCCGGGCTGGAGTGCAGTGGCCGGATCTCAGCTCACTGCAAGCTCCGCCTCCCGGATTCCCACCATTCTCCTGCCTCAGCCTCCCGAGTAGCCGGGACTACAGGCGCCCGCCACCTCGCCCGGCTAGTTTTTTGTATTTTTTAGTAGAGACGGGGTTTCACCGTGTTAGCCAGGATGGTCTCGATCTCCTGACCTTGTGATCCGCCCGTCTCGGCCTCCCAAAGTGCTGGGATTACAATTTTTAAAATTTTGTTGATGACATAGGGAAACTGGAAGAACTTAAAGACAGCTAAACAGGAAGGCATATGATATTTACAAGTGTCAAATAATGAACTAGAACCTTGAAAATAAACAACTAGATTAGTTTTGATCATCACATTTTTGTTTACCATTTGTATAAAGAATCACTGTATTAATTCTGAAATTTGGGTAGATATCCTGTTAAGCCCATTTTAAATATTACTCACTTGAGAAAGTTCTCCCTGTCTGTGGACTCAGATATGCTTAATATCTCACCCCTTTGCACGAATACATTTCCTTTTCGATACTTCAAGCCCATTATTATAGGTTTAGTAATTTATCTATTTAAATTCTATTTCCCCTTTATAACTCTGAGCTCTTAGAGAGTCGCCATTTTATCTTATTTGACTGTATATTCCCAATATCTATCACAGACTATTATATCTATTTTTCTTTAAGAATCCCACAATTTAATGAAAACTAGAAATAACAGGTATACAAGGGTATATAAGTAGAAAATACAGTGCTTCAAGATCAAGGAAAGGTGAACAATATCCACACAAATTAAAATGACAACAATGGCCAGTTTTCTGTTCTATTTTAGTGCCCAATCATGTGAGCAGTTATTAGAAATATGATTGTGTAGTTTTAGAACAGTGATAGTATCAATCATTTAGCTTTTAAAAACCGAATGATAAAAAAGCAGGTCCAAAAATGGAAATCATCTTTTAAAAATGTCACAAGCCACAGTTTTACAATAAGAAGCTGTTTGGTTCCTTAGGTAAACATAAGACAAAAGAAAATAGACTTGCATTCTTATAGTTGTATCTAGTTAATAGAACATATCACTAGATAAAATGCTTTTGACAGTCACTGCAATGCTCTGTCTATAAATCAATACTTTTCCTTAATTTTGTAATTTCCTATTTTATTCTCCACAAGCAAATAAATATGTGACTTTGCAGCATCAAATATTTTCTCTTTTGAATGCTCTTTGCTATCAAAGTTCATTATGTAGCTGACCAAAAATATTTTGTCACCTGAGCATTCCCTTCCCACTTGAATAATTTCAAGTGGGAAAATATTGCTATGATTTCAGCAGTTAGTCTGTATAGAAACTGAAAAACTCAATATAATGCATCTGGCCAGAAAAATTATCTAAGGAAATGAGGAAAAATAATAATAGGCTAAAAATAAACCTCAAGCCTTGACTAGATGTCATTTGAAAGGCTGAAGAGGTCCATATAATTGGCCAAATAATAAACTTTGAAACTTTAAAAAATATTATATATATTTTTAATATAACTTACTTGAATAAAGCTAATAGTTATGTTTGTATGGAAACGGTAGGAATCCATATTAAAAATATTTTGAGAGCTTTTAAGTTTATTCCAAAATTGAGGACTGTTGCATGTAATTGAGGAATAAAATTATTTAAAAGTCTTCCACTTGGCTATTTTTTAATGTATTTGAAGTAAATGAACACTTATCCAAGCATTCCACCATAAAGCTTCCTCTGAATGTCACAGACACAGACGGAGCCCTATTTTTTGTCATCTTTTTTTGGAGCTTTTGGATAGACTTTTTAAAGACCCCTTAGTTCGATTGTATTATAACTGTTTTTGCCTATTTATTTTACACACTTGTTAAGACCAGCTAATGAAAAGCAATGATTTTAATCTTTTTAAACTCCCAAATCTTTCATTAGTTATCTCGCTAATTAATCTATCTTCTGGTAGCATTCCCAATGCCAGTTGCATCAATGAGCATTAAAGAGAAAACACATATATCCTTTTTAAAAAATATTCTTTCCAAGTTTTGAAAGCGCCTGTCATATTTGCCCTAAAACTTTTGTTTTATAGTAAAAACAACTTTATTTTTAATCTAAATAAGTTTTTAATTTCCCAGTATTGCATTTATTCTTTACTTATACAGTGAACCAATGGAGTAATAGGGCGAATATAACTCGTGAAATATCAAGAAATACATGCATATCCTAAGCATGGTCTAGCTAACAGAAAAAGAGTCATATTTTCTCTTCTTATTGTTGTAGACAATCTAATTGTAATTACAGCCTAAGTTTATATAAAGTCTTTTGATGGCCATTTCAAGTTTAACTCATAGTAATCTTACTTTCATTTTAGGCAAGTTTTGGATAAACATTTTCTCACATCTGCTCAGTTGACAGCATGTCTTCATGTACCCTTAAACCTCACACATTTCTCCTACCCAAAATGCACTTCTGCCTTGTTTTACGGTTAGATATTAAAACCCAATATTATGAACTAACATTAATCACCATTTAATTCATATTGTGTTTTGAATCAATGTTCTGGCACATACACACAAATAATACGGTATGACTACACACATTCTACACACACATATTAATCTTGTTACATAAAATACTTGCTGTTAGTATCAAATAATAATAGTCATAAAAATCACATGCATGTTTTCCATTTTTCATTCCAACCATTCATTTAGTTGATAAATCAGTTTATAAACACATATTGGGGCAAATATTACTAAAATATGGAAACACATATTTCTAAAAATGACATAGAAATGCATTTTCCACATATTTCTAAAAAAGATAATTCCTAGTTCACATAAATTTATTAGTTTACTTCAAATATTGTTAAGAGCATTAAAAATATACTCAATCATTAATCCACTTACTTATTAAAATATGTGCTTGATATTTCTTTGTGTTGCTTAAATCTACATTAGTAACGAAAACAAATACTTTGCCTAAGCTTGAACATTCCACGTATGGTAATATGACTATCTGCTGATCAGAAGGTCTGCTAATAACTCCACTTGAACTTGTGGTGAGCATGAATTTCTTTTCTAAGTCATGCAGAAGCCATCTAGCTGTTAACATTATTCTAGAATCTACTCTTTTGCAGGTGTCATGTTTATTGCTAGTGCAGTGAAATGACTTCCTTTGCCCTTTTTAACTTCTATATCCTGTATGTTTGTGTTTGTTACCTATACACTCAACAGATGCTTAGAAAAGGAAGGCACGTTTTGGTGGCCATAGAGTTCTTAAATTTTTGGAATCTATAATAGTCATATGTGTGTATGTAGACTGGCCTTGATCTCTTTGGTGTTTCAAAAAGCCTGACTAGGCTCTTTGGTATCTCAAGTAAAACACCTAGATACCATGTAGTACTTACATTTTATTTGCTATATAGAGAAAACATATCGTTTTCACCTTCCCAACTTTTACACATATTCACTGGCTGTTTTACCACTTTAAAGTGTGGAATCCAGTTTCTTTTACAGAGGTTATTCACATGGAATGATCTAGAAAATCAATTAAGCACATATATGGCTATCAGAAAACATATGTCTGAGACTGCTTATTTCCACCTTGCTTATATACTGCAATTTTGTTACTTTATACCAGGAGGCCAACAGTGGTCAGTTTGATTGTTCATAGTTACAATTAACTGGTAATACAGATTAGCGTGTTTTACTTCTCATTTTGTTTTCCAAATATCAAATGACTTTAATATCACCACTCTAAATGTTTTAATTAGTAGAAATGATAGTCTTATTTTTCATGTTATATAAGTTTTCAGAAAAAAAGAACAGATTAAATGTCAGATCTAAAAAGAATCTGAATGATCACATAGTCCAGTCATTTCTGAGAGAAAATTTCAAGTGAATAAGGCACTGTTTAATATCAAGCATCTAGGACTCTGCAGCTGTCAAGTCAATGTTTTGATATAACTAATAACTCCCAAAGTTGGACAAAGATTGCATCCTGTGTAGGTCTCAGGTTGGAATGAAAATTGAAAGTTACTGAACACTCAGCTCTCTTTTACAGTAGATAAACAGTAAACAGTGAGAATTTAACAAGTATTCTCCTCTTTTAGATGCTCAAATTCCTTTATTTAAATCCAAAATTCTATAGCTATTACATGGCTAAAAATTACTTTATTTAAAATACTGCCATGTGTTCTATTATATTATTTGTTTTCTAATATATTTTGCTAGGTCGTATTTTCTGACATAATTAGAAAAAGCAACCTAGAATAAATGCAGATATTGGCTATAAGCTAGTATTTACATTTCTCTAACACTTCCCTAACCACTAACTCTGCACTAAACTCTAAGCTTTGTATTTAGTGTACTCATGGTCACTTCCATCTCTATGTCCTACGATCACCTCAAATTCAACATATCCAAAATTAAAGTGACTTCCTGCCCCCAAAATTGGTTGCTTTCACAGAATGTTGGGGTGATCAGGCCCAACACCTTTACTAACAGGCAAAGCTGTACTATCATTAATCCTATTACTACTTAAGGCAGAAAGTTTTTCATTATCATTATACATCTTGTAAAATGTCACTTACTCTTGATTTCACTTCATTTTATCTCTGTTCCTTACATACTGTCCCTGCCACTTTCTTTGTTCTGATTCTCAAATTTTTTCACTGAGACTATTGGAAAAATTCTTAGTTATCACCTTGTCTCCGTCCTGGAATGCTTCAATTCATTCTCCACATCTTAATACAAATGTTTTGTCTAAAACACAAGTCATATTATGGAGTTCTACTCTCTGAAATTTTTTTTTTGAATTTTCAGAGATTTTATTCAAAAGGCAACATCTTCATAAGTGAATAAGCCTTTGATCTTAGCTACCTGTATAGTCGCTTCAACTTCCCTCCACATCCTAAGTCTCCATCACACATTCTAGGCAAAAACAAACAAACAAGCAAACAAACGAAAAACACTGTAATATATGAGATCCCCAAAAAGTTTCCTCTCAAAAGCCTATTTCCCCCTGAGTATTTTGTCTTTCTCTTAGTGTCTCTTTATTCTTCATATGTTTCTTTTGGTCTACTATTCCATTTTCATAATTAGGCATTGCATCAAAAGAACATTTTACATATTTCTAGTATGTATAACTATCTCTATACATTTCTACATTTCCATGTTATCTTCATTAGACTAGTATTATTTTATAATATATATTTATACCTATTTATGTGTGTTCATGTCTGTATGTGTCTGTATGTATATATGTTTTTAGTTTATTTTTATAGGCTGCTAACTCTTGATTATTTATAGGAATAAAGAAATTATTTGTTTAAAAGTAAATTCAGTCACAGGAATGCATTCATATTTGAAAATTTGAAATTTGTGTTCAGCACTAATTTCTGTAAGCTCAGCCTACCTTGTCTGTGTTTGAATGGACAAAAACACTTACATATGTTTCATTGTGTTGGAGGTAGGGAATAGAATGTGGATACCAGAGGCTGCAAAGGGTAGTGGGGAGTGGAGGATAAATGAGTTGGTAAATGAGTAGAACAATAAAGTTACACAGAAAGAATAAGTTCTAGTGTTCAGTAGCACAATAAGAAGACTATAGTTAACAATAATTTACTGTATATTTAAAAATAATAGAAGAGTATATTTGGAATGTTCCCAACACAAATAAATGATTAACGAGGTGACAGATGTACCAGTTACCCAGGTTTGATCATTACACACTTTCTGCATGTATCAAAATGACTCATGTACCTCATAAATATGTACAACTATTATGTATCCATAAAAATTAAAAATTGAAACATATACTCATTAAAAAATTGTGTACAATTTCGGGACATCAGAAAAAGAAGCGTCGCATAAGTAAATTGTAAACTGAAACTCTTCACTCAAAGTTAACCAATAGTTTTTCGCCATTTCCTTTTTTTGGCCCTCATGCAATTTATTTCCTGTATCTTTTTTTAAATGGAGTTAGGGAAGGATTAACATTTTGCTGTAATACTTTCTCTTTTTTCCCCCTTGGTGGATAATTAAAAGTTGCCTGTAGCCATGGCAGCTTGTGTTCAAAATCACTTTCACTGAAAAAAAAATTGTCATACAGGACCTGTTACTAATTTAGAGACCTCCAAGCAATACTTCCACATAACCATAACTAGATTGCTAGGGTCAGTATATGACATTAACCCCTAAGGATTAGTGCTGGAATAAGATCTGGGCATGGTATTAGAAAAAGAATACAATACTTCTCTCTACATCTGACATCAATCTCACGTTTTTAGCCATTTGTGATTTTCAGATGCTTGAGGGCACGTTTTTAAGAGAGGAACCCTTATAATAAATGATAATCACCAATTCTTAATGGTTATTGCACTTGACTTGCTATTTATCTTCCCAGTTGTTTCCATTGTGTGCATTATTTCTATGCTGTACATAAAACAAAACAAACAAGCCCATGCATGACTCTAGCTGAAAAGAGTCATGCATACACTTAGACATTCAGACCTAAGACATACACTTAGACATCCAGACCTACCCCCATTGTTTTTTTTTTTTTTTTTTTTTAATGTAATGAGGACTGTATTCTAAAGAAAATATTATTAGGTACATCCAAACATGGACAAGGTAGGCTGAGCCTACCTTAATTGGCGCTGAACAAAAATTTCACATTTCCAAATACAAATGCATTCCTGTGACTGCGTGTATTTTTAAATGAAAAATAAATTTTGGATTTTGTATTCCTTTATTCCTATAAACAATGAAGAGTTAACAGCCTATAAAAAATAAACTAAGACATAAAATGTATGTACATACAAACTCATATGTAGACATGGACACACATAAATACGTATAAATATATTATAAAATACTATTAGCCTAGTGAAGATAACATGGAAATATATGAATGTGTATAGAGAGTAAAATTATATAAACCTATCAATCCAAAATTGCTGCAAATCTCTGGGTCAAAAGGTTTTTTTTAACTCTTCTTTTTGCTTCTGTTTATGTTGATCTTTTTCTTTGAATTATAGGCACAATAAATCCATGATACAAAATATATACATATTTTCATATCATATTCATATTTATTTTCATATATTATTAAAGATTATTTAAAATATCATTTAAACTGGTATTATTCTACATGATAAGTATAATTTATTAAGTACAGACTGAATGTTTTTATTTTACAAATAATACTTATGATCATTTTATATATAAATTCACGTAGGTAAATTTCTCCAGATGAGAATTTATATGAAAATGATTATACAGTATTTTATCTAAAACAGATCTTAGCCATAGAATTACTGGTTCAATGCATCTTACAATTTTCATGATTCTTCAGACATATTAAAATGGTATATCTCCAAACAGTGTGCCTATATCACACTTGTTTCCTTTTATTCTAGAGTGTCTTTAGGATGACACTTTCAGGCGCTTTGAGCAAAATCCTTATTTTGTTTAGTTTCTTTTTTCATCCTTGCCTGTGTAAGTGTAAAACATTGATTGTTTATCGTGATGGAATGAGCTTTTATTCTTTTTTTGCTTACAGAGGAGAGCATGTTTGAAATGTTGGCAAACTATTTGCATTGCTCATTTTGAAAACGTCTTTACTCATATACTTTTAACCTATTGCATTTTTAATGTTTTCTAAGTTCTAAACTCTATTCAGAAATAAGAAAGATTTAACTCGTGTTTTTTTTCCCACTTCAAAGCAGATGTATAGCTGTGTTGAAGTACCTTTCTTTTTACAAAATGGAGTTGAATGCATTTTTAGCAAATGTTAACATTGTTGCAGTAAGTAATGAAATGACATTTGTGAAACGGAATTTGTGGAAAAGTTTAAATGGTGAAGTGAATGGACAGATGAAAATGGAAACATCTACTATTTTATTTTCATTATGGGAAACACTTGTGCTAGTCTTGGTCCATGCAGTTTGAGTGAAGTGAATCCTCACCATTACATTCCCAGAAGGAAATATAATCTGGGTATGAATAATCTATTTCCCATATGTACTTCGTAAGATTCCATATACCTGAGTCGGCATAGAGGTAAGCAGGCACAAGATGAAGTTCCAGAAAATTAATTTTAAAGACATTGGTGGAACTCTTCTACCTAATGATGCCTGATATGGTTTGACTGTGTCCTCACCAAAATCTCATTTTGAATTGTGGTTCCCATAATTCCCAAGTGTCATAGGAGGTACCCAGTGGGAAATGATTGGATAATCGGGGTGATTCCCCCATGCTTTTCTTGCAATAGTGAATTATCATGAGATCTGATGGTTTTATAAACATTTGACATTTTCCCTGCCGACATTCATTCTCCTGCTGCTCTGTAAAGAGGTGCATTCCATCACCATTGTGAGTTTCCTGAGGCTGTCCCAGCCATGCAGAACTGTGAATCAATTAAACCTATTTTCTTTATAAATTACCCAGTCTTGGTTGTTTCTTCATAGGAGCAAGAGAACAGACCAATACAGTACATTGATGTCAAGATTGGGGCACTGCTGCAAGGATATCTAAAAATGTGGAAGTGACTTTGGAACTGGGTAACAGGCAGATGTTGAAAAATTTGGAGAGCTCAGAAGAAAACAGAAAAATATCAGGAAGTTTGAAACCTCCTAGAGACTAGTTGAATGGCATTGAGAAAAATGCTGACAGTGATATAGAAAATAAAGTCCAGGCTGAGATGGTCTCAGATGGAGATGAGGAACTTGTTGGGAACTGGATCAAAGGTCCCTCTTGCTATGCTTTAGTAAAGAGACTGGTGGCATTTTACCCCTGCCCTAGAGATCTGTAGAACTTTGAACTTGAGAGAGATGATTACAGTATTTGGCAGAAGAAATTTCTAAGTTGAAAAAGGTTTAGGACGAAGTAGAGCATAATAGTTTGGAAAATGTATAGCCTGATGATGTGACAGAAAAAAAAATTCTGCGAGAAAATCAAGTCAGCTGCAGAAGTTTGCATAAGTAATGAGGAGATGAATGTTAATCACCAAGACAATGGAGAAAATGTCTCAAAGGCATGTCAGAAACCTTCATGGCAGCACCTTCCATTATAGGCCGGGAGGCTTCGGAGGAAGAAATGGTTTTGTGGGCTGGGCCTAGGGCCCTGCTTCTCTGCACAGCCTCAGGACGTGGTGTCCTGTATTCCAGTTGCTTCAATTCCAGCCATGACTAAACAGAGCCAAGGCATGACTTAGGTCATTGTTTCAGAGGGTGAAAGCCCAAATCCTTGGTGACTTCCATGTCATGTTGAGCATATGGGCTCACAAAAGTCAAGAATCGAGGTTTGGGAACCTCTATCTAGATTTTCAGAAGGTGGATGGAAACACCTGGATGTCCAGGCAGAAGTTTGCTGCAGTGGTGGAGCCCTCATGGAGAACTTCTGCTAGGGCAATGCAGAAGGGAAATTTGGGGTGGGAACCCCCACACCGAATCCCCACTGGCATACACTGATGCTGTGAGAAGAGGGCCACTGTCCTCCAGACCACAAAATTTTAAATCCACCAACAGCTTTCACTGCCTGCCTGGAAAGGCTGTAGACTCTCAACACTAGCCTAGGAAAGCAGCCAGGAGAGGGGCTGTACCCTGAAAAGCCACAGGGGTGGAGGTGCCCAAGACCCACTTCTTGTATCAGCTTAACCTGAGTGAGAGTCATGGTGTCAAAGGAGATCATTTTGGAGCTTTATGATTTGACTGCCTTGCTGGATTTCAGACTTGCTTGGGGCCTATAGCCCCTTCATTTTGGCCAGTTTATCCCATTTGGGATGAGTGTATTTACCCAATGTCTGTACTTCCATTGTATCTCGGAAGTAACTAACTTGCTTTTGATTTTACAGGCACATAGGCAGAAGAGACATTCCTCATCTCAAATGAGACTTTGGACTTGGACTTTTGTGTTAATGCTGGAATAAGCTAAGACTTTGAGGGACTGTTGGAAAGGCATGATTGTGTTTCAAAATGTGAGTACATGAGATTTACGAGAGGCCAAGGGCAGAATGATAGGGTTGACTCTGTCCCCACCCAAGTATAATCCTGAATTGTAGTTCCAATAATCCCCAGGTCCCAGGAGGGACTTGGTTGGAAATGATTGGATCATGAGAGTGGTTTACCCCATGCTGTTCTCAGGATAGTGAGTGATACCTCATGAGATCTGATGACTTTATAATGTTCTGGCATTTCCACTGCTGGCACTCATTGTCTCTCCTGCTGCCCTGTGAAGGGGAGCCTTCTGCTATGATTATAAGTTTCCTGAGGCCTCCCCAGCCATGTGGAGCTATGAGTCAAGTAAACTTCTTTTCTTTGTAAATTACTCAGTCCTGAATACATCTTCAGAGCATTGTGAGAATGGAGTAATACAATGCAAGAAGTTAAACCATATTGGCTTGCAAGAAGATCATCTAGTTTAAATTTGTGTATGTTATATTTTTAGATTTAATGATCAATTTAAATATTTTCCACATTTTATAAACTGATTTTAAAATATTTATTCATGATTTTATTTATCCTGATTTTGTTATATTTAGTTTTTCATCCTTTCTCTTATTTCTCAAACTGAATGCTGAAGGCTTTCTTTGTGTTTTGTTTTAAAATAATTCATTCAATTAACATTAAAAATTTACATTTCATTTTGAGACACCACATAAGCTTAACTTATAAACCATTTCTTATCAATTACTTGTTATTGAGTAGGTGAAAATTTTCATCAATTCCAGAGTCCAGTGAGAAAGGAAAATTGCAAGCAGTTATGGCTATAAATAGTGAGGGAGGGGGAGTAACAAAGCCCAGTCTTATTTTCTTCCACAAATTTACATGTATAAATTACCCATTGTTGTGATTTTATAAATATTATATGCTCCATATTGCATATCCTTTTTAATCATGAAAAGAATTTTAATTGATAAACTGTTTTATTGTGTAAAATTTTCTTATTCATTTTATAGATGTTGCATAGAATATTTTTGTATTCTAATTTTGCATTATTGTTTAGTTTTTTAACTTTGGAATTTATTGAAGTTTCCCTTTTGGTCTTTAATATTTAATTCAATATGTCTCAAGGGCAGCGAAAGATTGGCTATGTTTTCTGTTAATTCATCACTAAACCCACTTAATGTGAACTCATGTGGGGAAACCAGTCTGCTATCTAATGCCTGGTAACAACATTGACCCTTTCATTTGGGTTGGTGCTCAAGATAGGTAGCAGTGGCTATCAAGCTGGATATTAAACTGGTCAGCTTTAGTGAAGACATATCTAAGTTGCTACACTTATATATACAATCCATCACTGCCTTCATGGCTGTTTTTATATAAGCTCACTGAAAAAGCGTTGAGCTGACTCGGAAAGAACGTTGAATGGAAAGGTCACCTTTTCCAATTAATCCTTAAAATGAGTCTCTTCTCACAGAAAAAAAAAAAAAAAAAAAAAAAAAAACTGACACTCTGAACACATCTCAAGGACTCCATCTATAGATAACTTCTACAAACCTTTTTTTTCTCATCAAGTTTTCAAATATTTGCACTTCATTTGTAGGCAGACGGATCAAACCACATTTAGTTTATGATGATAAGTTCAGGTCACATGATAACCAAATAAGCAGTCAACATACATTTAGTCCCTACCATGGCCTCGTAGCATGGAAAGAGCTATTTATTAAAAGGACAGTTTTACTTTTCCTTTTATTTCACTTTCCCTTAAAATCCCAAGGGCCGTGACCGAGATTCTCCTCTGGATGTCTGCCACTGGTTCTGTACATCTTGGTCTGCTGCAGTTGATATGAACGAACTTTATTTGTTGGCTCACAGAAGCCAAGCATCAAAGTTGCCTGTATAACAGTCAGACTAAGATGAAGAGCCTCTTCTTTCTCTGTCAAGATTGGTTTCTCTTAGACCAAGCCTCTGAGATGAAAGAACGTTAATGGGAATTCTCACAGGATGATCACCTGGCACTAAAGGAAGCATCATTGCGTAAAAGGAGAAATTGCCAAAGGACCTCAGTAAACACTGTGGAGAGCTCTGGAATTGAGATAATTCTTTGCATTGTCATAAATCAAAGCAAAGGAACTGGGCCATCATTACTCTGTATCACCAGTCATTGGTTGTGGGTTGTATAAGGAAAGAGGTATGATATTGAGAATGACAGCACTTTTCAGAAAAACAAATTCTTAAAGAGAAATTTAGGCAAAAGCTCTCAGCCACCAACATTAACAGAAAACAGAGAAATGAACGTGTCAGTCCTGAAAGTGGGGAAGGTCCTGACTGGCACAACATAGCATCCACCATAGCCTAAACTATTCTTCTCAGTTCAGGAACAGGTTCCTCTGTGGTTCTGGTGAGCATTTTTCCTGGTGAATCTTTAAAGGGAAGGGTTAATGGGATGTTGTATCTTTCTCTCCAGATGAAACTAATATTCATTATCCACATCTTCTGATGCTAATTCTAGATTCTACCCACTCTTGGCTAGTGTCCCTGGCAATAAAGTTTACTTAAAATTAGACCATCATCTTTAAGGCATCTGATCCACCAGTCAAGTCACCATGCCCTTATCAAGAGGGAGCTAGTGGTCCTGTCCATTTAAAATAAAGGAAATGAGATATTACAAAGAAATATCAAATTATATCACCAACGTACAAAATATTCTTCCCTGTTCATTGCATAACATCAGACCTTCCCCCTTCTAATAATCAAGATCAAGCACCATTGCGAGATGTTGACTTCTTTGTCTAATCATCTCTTAGCACAAGGATATTGAAGTGAGTAGGTGGTAGTTATAGTTATTGAGAATTGTTCTATGTCCCTGGTGAAAGTATTTTCCCTCTGGGACCAGAATCTTTAAATCTGCAGAGCCCAAAGTTATAAGAATAAAAAGCAAAATGTCTTAATTGTGTCCCAAGACACATGTACTTATTACTTATTGTGGACACAGAATTATATAGTGATCATTGGTTTAAAATGAATGTTGTAACAACTATTGCAGACTGAACTACAAGTGAGGACTTCAATTGCACATTAGGACATGTTTCATTACTAGGCTGGCAGCTACTGGATGGTGAACATGCGGCAACCCCAGTGGATCTCCTTGTCACCTGCCTAATGTGACATCTTTTCTGCTATAAAAACAAAACAGAAAAACCTTGATCAGGTGCAATATTATATGTGATAACGTGTTGCTTGATCAAGTACGTTTATCAGTCCTCAGATAATAGTGCTTCCTGAGGCATATTTTGCAAGTACCAAAGGCATATTTGTACTCCAAAATGTATCAATTTCAGTAAAATTATACAATAAAGACGAAATTACTATTACTTCTGCTTCACAAAATGTGGGAGCAGCCCATGTAGGTAAGCTGTCATCATGTAGGTTTTAGGAATCTCAAAGGAGGATGCTGTATGCATAATCCAAAAAGACCTACCAGACATTGTACTTCCATCTTACTGGGGGAAGGTATAAGTGATTGCAATTGTATTTGCAATTTGCAAAATCATGCGATTAAAGTATCTCAATATTTTTCCAAACATGTGTTTTGTGACAATGTGCTGAATTTTCATAGGGTTTATCTTTCATTGTGTGGAGACTCTTTGCCTCCTGAAGTTTCCTCATATACCTGCCAACTTGCTCAGCACATCTGATTAACATGGTGTCATTAATATGGTAGATCAAAGTTATATTCCACAAAATAGATTGTCTAGGTCCTTGTGACTATAACAAGGGGCAGTAGAATGAACAAACTTTTAAAAAGAGACCAAAAATGTATTTTATGTCTATTTCTATTGAAGGTAATGTTTTTTGATTCTCCATTCTGACAGGATGGAAAAGAATGCATTTGCTATATCAGTGGCTACATATAATGAACCAAGGCTGTGTACATCATTCTAACTATAATGTCTTTAAAACAGGTATGCTCACCCTCTTTTCTGCAGGAAAACAAATAAAATACATTGCAGATTAGTGCTACTCCTAAAACAAAAAGACGACGGGCCAGTGGTTCTCATTATGTATCATTTTAATTTACCAGTGTGACCCTACAAAAGCCAAATGGATCCTGAAAGGTGACTGTGTGTTACCGCAAACTCATCTAAGTATTAGATACTAATTCATGGACTTCCACTTACCCTTCTCTATTTCAATAGCTCTTACACTATAGGTAAATAAACTAATTAATTTGAGGATTCTATCAATGACCAAGTATTGCATTTCAACTACAATTTCAGGAACTGGATGAATACATAGAGGTGGTTCCACGGGTCCAGGGGACTCACTGTGAGCTACATCGCAGCCAGGATTTCATGTTTCTTGTATTCTATATGTCCCCACTCAAATATGGAGCCATGATGAGGTTTGGAACACTGGAGATTAATGTAAACTTGAACAATGTGTCCATCAGTTCTCAAAATAATTGGGCTTTACACTTTCTTGACTGTATAACTCTCAAATAAATAGCAATTGTTCCTTTGGAAGAAATGAGAACTTTTTTTTTAAATATAAACACTTGGCAAAATATTGTAAGAGTGTTTCTTCCTGAAGATCTGACCTCTCCATCTATATACAGATTCCAACATAAAGCTAATTCAGATATGGAAACTTGGCAAGAGATTGTGACACTATTTTTATAATTATTTAAAAACAGCTTTATTGATATATAAATTACATACCATAAAATTCACTCTTTTAAAATGTGCCATTCAATGATTTTTTTTGGTACTTTTACAGCATTGTGCAACTGCTATTTTAGAGCATTTTTATAATCCCCATAAATAAAACCTGTGCCCATTAGCAGCCATTCCCTGTTTCTCCTCTCCCCAGCCCCTGGAAGCTACTACTTTGCTTTCTGTCTCTATCAATGCGCTTTTTCTGGACATGACACACATAGAATCATGAAGTATGTGGCCCTTTCTTTCCAGCTTCTTTCATTTACTATAGTTTCTTCAAAGCTCACCCATACTTTAGTACATGTTATTTTTATGGTTAAATAATATTCCACTGTATGGATCTATCGTATGTTGCTCATCCATTAATTAGTTGATGGGTATTTGAGCTGTTTCTACTTTGTTTACTAGCGATAAATAATGTGTCTCTAAACACATATAGTATATAGCAAGTTTCTGTGTAAAAATATTTTCGATTTTTTCAAGTGTATACATGAGTGGAATTGCTGGATCACTTGATAACTCTATATTTAATATATTTAGCAATAGCCTGTTTTTCAAAATGGCTGTGCCATTTTAACACTTTACCAGCAGTGTATGAATGTTCCAATTTCTCCACATCCTCACCAACATTACTATTGTCTCTGTCTTTATTTTAGCCATTCTTGTTTGGGTGAAGTCAGTTGTCATTGGGGTTGGATTTTAATTTCATTAATGTTCTTATCTCTCTGTATATCTTCTTTTAATAAATGTATCTTCATATATTTTGTCCATTTTAAAATTAGATTATTTCTCTTCTTATTATTACATTGTGAGAATAACTTATATATTCTTGGTATAAATCCCTTATAAGTAATATAAATTGAATTTTTTTCCATCTGTGGATTGTCTGTTCATACTTCTGTTGCTACATTTTGAAGCACAAAACTGGTTAAAATTTTCATAAAGTCCAATTATTCAATTTTTCTCTTTTGTCATTTGTGTTTCTGGTGTGATATTTAGGAAACAATTGCCTAAACCAATGTCACAAAGAGTAATTTCTATATTTTCCTCTAAGAGGTTTATTCCTTTTTTCTTTATATTTAGATTTTTGATCCATTTCTGGTTAACTGTTGCATATAGTGTGGGTTGGAGGTTCAACATCATTCTTTTACATGTAGGTATCCAGCTGATTTGACAATGTTTACTAAAAATATCAACTTTTCCAACTGAATTTATTTAGCCTGTTTATCAAAAATAAATTAACCAAAAACACAACTATTAATTTGTGGACTCTAAATTCTATTCTATTGATGTGTGTGTATAACCATGCTGTCTTGGTTACCTGGTACTTTTTAGTAAGTCTTAGTTTGGAAAGTGTGAGTCCTCCAAATTTGATCTACACTATCAAAATTGTTTTTAGCAATTCTGCATCCCTTGCATTTTAATATGAGCTCTAGGCCAACCTCCAAAATTTATGTGGAAGTGGCATTTGGGGATTTTTATGGGGATTTTGTTGAATCTGTAGATCATTTGGGGGAGTATTGTCATCTTAATAATGTTAAGCCTTTTAATCCACGAACTATTATATCTTTTGATTTACTTAGCTCTTTAATTTCTTTTGACAATATTTTGTGGCTTTCAGTGGACAAGTCTTGAACTTCTCTTATTAAATTTATGACTAAATATTTTATTATTTTGGATGTTGTAAATGGCATTGCTTAATGAATTTCATTTTGAGATTATTGATGATTAGTGTATAAAATACAATTTTTAATCTTGGTTTGTCTATATTGATCTTGTTGAACATATTTATTAGTTTTAATAGTATTCTTATATATGTGAATTTCTGAGAATTACCTATATACCTGCATGCAAAAACATGTCATCTTGAAATAGAGAAGATTTTAATTATTTCTTTCCATTTGTGATGTGTTTTATTTATTTTTATCCCTTTGCGCAGTGGCTAGAATGTCTAATACAATGTTGAACAGAAATGTTGATCTTAGACATCCTTGACTTGTTCTTAATCTTAAGGAGAAAGTACTCATTCTTCCACCAGTAAGCATACTGTTAGCTGTGAAGTTTTAGTAGATGCTCTTTATCTGGTTGAGGAAGCTGTCATCTATTCCTACTTGATTGAGAACTTTCTTTGATCATGAAAAGGTAGTAGATTTCTTAAATGCTTTCTTCACTTGTATTAAGATGATTGTGGTTTTTCTCTTTTATTTCTGTTTTTGTTAATATGGAACATTAAATTTATTTTTATATGTTAAACTAAACTTGTACTCTAAGGATAAAACTTACTTTATCTAGGTACAGATTTTTTTGTGTTACTGGATTTTACATGATAGTATTTTGTTGATTTTCTGTATCTATATTCATATAGAATATTAGTCTTCAGTTTGATTTTCTTGTCATATCATTGTCTAGTTTAAGTAACAAGTCTTAGTCTAGTTAAAGCTCTGCAATTTTGTAGATCTTTGGAAAAAAACACAAGAATTGGTTTATTTTCTGTACTGTTTTTTCCCACACATTTTATTAACTTTCACTCTAATTTTTAACATTTGCTTCTTTCCACTTGTTTTCAGTTTTGTTTGTTCTTTTTTACTGTCATAAATTGAATGATTAGATAATTGGTTTGATGTCTTTGTTATTTTTATTTTAAAATATTTAATAGACAAAATTTGAAAATATTCAAGACATACAATGTAATAGCCTGATATACATATACACTGTGTAATTATTACTAGAATCAAATGAATTAACATACCCATCTTCCCTTGTTTTTAATTATGTGACTTAATTTTAGTTATTTATATGGACACTAGAGGAAGGTAGGGGATTTTTAAAAGGCAGCTATGTCTTAGAAGTCAAATGTGGGGTGGAGGTTAGCACCAACATTTAACAAGAAGCAGCGGTCTTCTTCTTTAGCCCAAGGGTTCCAGAAGAATATTTAGATTCAAATTATTTTACTATAGCCAACTGTAACATCTTGAGTCAGTGTTATAGTTGTGTAAAATTGTAGTGATTTTGCCTACTGCCCATGTACTTCACTTCTAGTCTCCTCATGGTCAACCAGCAACGTTAGCATCCTTGTGGGACAATCTTTTGATTAGATCTGAGTCCTTCTTGTCCCCAATGTCACTATTTCTTGTCTCTGCAAACTAAGGGTCTCTACTATTCTCTGTCACTGTAGAATCACACTATCTTCAATAAAATCATAAAGACGTTACTACATTTTTCTTCTGCTATGTTAGTTATCTATTGCTGTATAACAATGTAGCTTAAAATATAGTGGCTTAAAACAACAAACATGTATTATCTCATACAGTTTTTGTGAGTTAGGAATTCAGAAGCAGTTTGGCTGAGTAGTTCTAGCTTCGAGACTCTCATGATATTATGCTCAGATTCTCAGCTGAGGCTGTAGTCATCTAAAGACTTGACAGGGACTGGAGGATGGACTTCCAAGATGGCTCACTCACATCCTTGTCAGGTTAATGCTTGTTAATTGTAGGAAGCCATAGCTCAACATGAGCTCAGTATCTCCATCAGCTGCCTGAATGTCTTTATGGCATGACAGCTGGCCTCTATCAGAACTAATGCTTCAGAATCACAATGGAAAAGTCACAATGTCTTTTATAACCCACCATGAGAAGTCACACATAATCATTTCTGAAATATCTGATTGGTTAGAAATATCAGTTTTATTTAGTTTGTGAGAAGCTTATAGGGTGTAGTGAATCACAGGAGTTAAGAATTATTTTTGAGACTAGCTACCATACCTACTACAGAGACTACAGGGACTTAAAAATTTTAAGGATGCTCATGATCACTAGCCAACTTTTTTTATCACTGCATTGATGAATGAATTATCTTCTGTTCTTGCTCAAGAGACATATTCATTTGGTGAGTACGTAAACTCATATGATTAATAAAACACTACAGCATTCTCATTCCACTGCTTTACTATTTGTTGTATATAAGATGTTAGAAAACTATGACACGGTCTACGGCCTATTTTTGTTTGAACTCCAAGTAAAAATAGATTTTATATTTTAAAAGTTGTTTTTTTAAAAAGGAAAAATATGAAGAATGTGCATCAAATATGTAATATGGCCTATAAAACCTAAAATATTTACTATTTAGCTTTTCAGAAAAAGATTCTGACTCCTGTCATAGATTATACCAACAGAATGCTGTTTTTGTTGTTGTTGTTTTCTCTCTTTTTTTTTTTTTTTTTTTGAGATGAAGCCTCGCTCTGTCAACTAGGCTGAAGTGAAATGGTACACTCTTGGCTCACTGCATCCTCCGCCTCCCTAGTTAAAGCAATTCTCCCTCCTCAGCCTCCCCAGAAGCTGGGATTACAGGCACCCGCCATCATGCCCGGCTAATTTTTGTATTTTTGTAGAGATGGGGTTTTACCATGTTGGTCAGGCTAGTCTTGAACTCCTGACCCCAGGTGATCCACCTGCCTTGGCCTCCCAAAGTGCTGGGATTATAGGCATGAGCCACCACACCCGGCCTGGTTTTTTAACTTTATCTATTACAGCTTAACATGGACCTAAACTCAAGTAAGTCAACTGGGTAAAGAAACAGACTTTATTTTAGTCATTCTATGTATCCTATAGAATTCAAAGCTTCTGATAAATTTTTAATAGTGATAAAACTATACCAATCTGTACATATTTTCCTTGTATAAAAACTTCAAAATCTATATCACATGTATTTCAGTGTACAACATCTTTCAATTTGTGTCACACGTATCCCCCACACTTGCACCAGCATTAATTTATAAAGGCATTTTATGTTTATGCCTTCTCCTCCAGGGTTTAACTATCTGGTTATGCTGAATTGGAGTATGGTAAGAAGCCTAGGGTCAAAGTAAAGTAATGGGAGCTAGACACAATCAAGTTTGGTATTTTCTTCCAAAAACAAAAACAAAGAGCAAAAGTAACCTACCTTAGATGAAATCATTACAGAGTCTTGAACCTGGCTCACTGGATTTTATTATATGGGACATTCAGTAGAATAAAGAGGTTTATGCTTCTCGAAAAAAACTAACCCTCCTCAATACCCTATTCTAATTTTAAAGATTATAGTCACCCATTTCTTGTCCTAATTTCATATATGTGAGCTAGGAACATTGTGAATTTGTATGTCATAATTCATATAGCTGAAGGATTTATCTTTTTACAATACCTCTGCTACATGAACGTTTTGGTTTCAATACACAGAATATTATATTTTAGTAGTCATAGTTGCTCTCCGGTTCTTTGACAATGCCTCGAGTTGTATTTCTAGTTGCCTTATTTATTTTTAAACTCTCAGACAGAGTTAGAAAAAAAAAACATTTCCGCCTGAAAAACATATTCTTTCTGCTTTTTATTATGGGAAATAGTGGCATTCATTGAACTGTAAAAGTCTTGCTCTAAATATAAATTTTATTCAAGGTGACCACCAGTGATGATTCAATAACTGCATTAATAGAGTTATCAATATCTGCAAAAATGATCAGTGCTCGATTCTGTAATACTGCACAGATTATTACCACATTAAAAGGATACGTAAGCTTGAAAGCCAAATTCTTATGTTTCTGTTTTTTTTAATTGTCTGAAAATCCTTCTTGCAAAAACTACTGCATTTGTCAGCATTATTTGCTGAGATTATAGAAAGTCACTCTAGTAAGAGTGGGTATTACATGACCCATAAAATCATTGAATGTCCAGGGGGAAAGACTCTAGGCTGAGCTTTCAGAATTAACATCCTGAACCACATACAGAACCGTCATGATAAAGTAGACCTTGACCTTGAAGCCATGCTGTTTCTACCAGAACTTAAATCAACAAAATGAATGTCCCATAGAGAATCCATTTCTTGGCTGGGTATGGTGGCTCATGCCTGTAATCACTGCACTTTGGGAAGCTGAGGCGGGTGGATCACTTGAGGTCACGAGTTTGAGACCAGCCTGGCCAACATGGTGAAACCCCATCTCTACTAAAAATACAAAATTTAGCTGGGCGTGATGGTGCTCACCAGTAATCTCAGCTACTCAGGAGGCCGAGGCAGGAGAATCGCATGAACCTGAGAGGCAGAGGTTGCAGTGAGCTCAGATCGTGCCACTGCACTCAAGGCTGGGTGACAGAGTGACATTCCGCCTCAAAAACAAACAAACAAAAACAAAGGCAATTTATTTATGTAGCTTACTTCTGAATCAGTCTCATGTATATGTTTTTTAACCAACTGCAATTGAGCCTGGGATAAATTTTTTCATATTCAACTTTAAAAAGTAGGTTTCACAATGTAATGAATTTTCAAAATGTAGAAAGCTAGTTCAAAGCTTTGTAGCAAACCAAATGCCATATGACCACTTTCTGGCCACTTACTCTCTTCATTCTCTTTCTCATTTTCTCGCTCTCTTACTATCTTCTTCTCACTCTTTATGATCTATCTTATTTTCCTAATAATATCGTATCTGTTTTATACATTTTGATGGTATGACATTTGCCTAGTGTTTATATTATCTATATGAAATGAATTCCCTATTTAATATTTTATTTGATTGTGCTTCAGTATCAACATTGCAATCACTGTTTTCTTTCATTTATGCTCCCCTAATGTAATTTTAACCTTCATTTTACATTTATGCTTGATGGGTCAATTTTTAAAAAATATCTCATCAACATGAAGTCACTTAATGTTTATTTTTTAATCCAATCTGCGATCCATTTTAAGAAGTTATTTTCCCAAATGAAGCTTTCATTTATATACTAGCTCATCAATCTAAATTCCTTCAAAATTTAATCTAATAGTTGCTACATCCATCATAGATTTTAATTCAGAGATCTTATTTTTCATCCCTTGTTGAATCCTTTTAAATCTTTACAAAATCAGGTTGTCCTTCGTGGCATGTTGCTTTGTTTTCTTAGGAAGAGCAAGCATGTTTTTGAAAGTTCGTGAAAACACAAAGTCATTTTTCAACAAATGTGTTTCCTTTCTCACAGTAAGTCTTTCATAGAAAAGCCATGTCAAAATTCTAAAGAATTGGATATTCCTTGTGCACAACAGAAATCACTTCAAATGCTTCCATTTTCAACCTTATCCTTCTTTCTAGTTAAGACAAAGGGATTTTAATACAGTGAACTGGTCAGGTATATGGAAAAGGTGAGAAAATAGCCAGTGCATAGAAAGGCAAGCCAGAAATAAAGAAGCATAGGAAGCACTGGCATCCTGGGCTATCAAGAGTGAGAGAGGAGTCACCTGTGCTGGAGCACAGCACAAAATGACAGGGAAGAGATCTGGCCCTGATGAAGTTGCCCCTCTCCAGCAAGAGGAAAGACGAGAAATGCTCTCATTCTCACTCTCCTTTCCTGCAGCTCCCTGTCTTTTTTCAGTTTCTCTTGTTGCCCAAAACAAATGAAAGAGACATAGAAGTCTAGTAAATGCAGGCTGAAAAGTTTATCTTTCCTTTGAGAAGAAACAGAGTAAAGGAGAAGAAACGAGAGACAGCAAACAGAGTCACCAAATACACACTATCTACCTATTTTGCTAGTCAGCAACATTCTCACTCATCTACCAATTTTGATTTACCATGCAAAGGTATATGGTCCCACTTAACAGGAGACAACTTCCTGTCTTTAAAAATCAAATCACTTATACCTCTTTTACAAGGAGGATAGAATAATAATAAATGTTACTTATGGTAAAGAGCAAAATACTTTTTGAGTTATAAACATTTTACAAAATCAACCGTAAAACTAGATAAAATATTGAAAGTATTTGCTTGAAGACATTGGAGAATTACTAGGGCAGTACAGACTACAGGATCCTAGACCCCAGATAAAAGAGAAGTACAAAGAACTGAACATGATAATTGTCACTGAATTTTGTAATTCTCAAAACAGTGGAGAGGCTGAGTAAGTGAGAAGAGCTTCCAGCAGTCCTATGAGGCTAGAGGGTCCAAAGCTCCACCAACCATTAAATACCATAGGAAATTTCTCAATTTATCAATTGGTTCTTCCAAAGAGTTTTACCTTTGGAATAGCAGGAAAAACAAAAGAAAATAATTCAGTCCTCATAAAGACTGAAGCACTGCACCAAAATAGTGCAATCTCTGTTTGGATTAGGTAAATTGACGTCAATTTAATTGCCTTCCAAAATCAGCATTTTGAAAAGTCTCTGGAGAAAAAATAACAAAATCCAGAGCTTCAAAGTATTTCTAAAATATTTAATCTACAATGTCCAGAATCCAATCAAAATTACCAATATGCCAGGAAAGAAGATTAAATGAGGAGAGAGAAGAGAAAGAGAGGAAGAGGAAGAAGCATACACATAGGAGATACAGATCAAAGAATTAGCAGACTATGTTCATCAGGATTCTCCACAGAAATAATACCAAAAGGATACGGATGATAGATAGATGATAGATAGATAGATAGATAGATAGATAGATAATAGATAGCTATATAGACATATAGATACATAGATGGATACACAGGTATATCAAAGATAGATGGACAGAAATTTACTATAAGCTACTTGCTCACTCAGCTATAAAGACTGAAGAGTCCCACAGTCTGCCATCTGCAAGCTAGAGGCCCAAGAAACCTACTCCTATAGCTCCAGTTGAAATGGAAAGGCTGAGAACTGAGGAAGCCAGTTGTAGAGAGTCCCAGTCCCAGTCAAAAGGTCAAGAACCAGAGAACCCAGTGTCTGAGGGCAGGAGATTGATGTCCAGACTCAAGCAAAGAAAGCTAATTCTCTCTTTCTGTATCTTTTTGTTTTATATGGGTCACAGATTGGAGGATGCCCACCAACATTGCTGAGGGTCATCGTTCCTACCTGTTGTATTGGCTCAAATGTTAATCTATTCTGGAAACATTCTCATGGTTACAACCAGAAATAATGTTTTGCAACCAATCTGAGAACACCTTAGCTCAGTAAGCTAACCATCACAGAGAAAGAACTCTTAAATTAAATATATAGATATATTTAAAAGTTAAGACTAAAAACTGAAGAAAGGTATAATGAAAACTGTAATAAGATAATGAAATGAGAATTTCAGAATTGAAGAAAGATATAATGATATTTAGGTGAAAGTAGGTAAGTTCAAAAATATTTTAGATACCACAGAAGAAAAGATTATTGAACCTGAAGGTCAGAAAAAGTAGCACATTTGATACATAGATGAAAATGTGGACAAATAGCCTGAAAGATCTGTGGGGCTGAGTTAACAGTTTGAATACATGTGCAATTGGAGTCCCAGGTTGAAACATAGAGGTGCAGTAAGAGATAAAAAGCCAAATAACAGGTAAATATCTGGCAAAATCTAAATCAATACTGTTGTTTAAAATAATTTCTTCTAAAGCTTAAAATATATATTTAGTATTATAGAATTAATACATATGACTACAATCACAAAACAAGTAGAAGGGATAGGTGGATTAAAATATTTTGAGATTTTATATTATCTAAAGAGTAATAAAAGTATGACTTATTAGATTTTTAGTAAGTAAAGTTTATGTTGCAAACCCTAATGTAACACTGAAAAAATAAAATAAAACAGTGTTTACTGACAAGCTATTAGAGGATAAGAAATAGAATAATCTAAAAATATATTTCAAAGAAGGTTAAAAATGGATACAAGAAGGAATGAGGCAGAAGTGAACAAAAAGAAAACAGAGTAAGATAATATATTTAAACCCAAATAGATCAGTAATTATATTAAACATAATTAGACTAAATCCTACTGTTAAAAAGCAAAGGTTGTCAGATTGAAAAATAAAAAGGCTGTCTAAAAGTAGATATAAATCCTTAAATATAAAGATACAGAAAAGTTGTCAGTAAAATAATGTAAAAAGATATACTATGCACACAATAATTTTCTAAAAAGTTTTTTACTTAATTATAATAAGTAATTGATTATGCAAAACTATGCAAAATTAACTACTTAATTTTGGAGTAAATAGATTTCAAAGAAATAATTATTACTAGAAATAAAGAAAGACACATTACAGTGATAAAAAATAAGATTTGAAAGATTTGCAACAAGATTTACAGACTTACCCAAAAAGACCTGCAGAGAAAAATAGCACTCAATAAATGCAAAATACACATTTTCCTCAAATACACATTTAATATTTTTGAGTTTAGATAATATGCTGGATCATAAAAACATATCAAAAAAATGAAAAGGATTAAAATTATCCAGAAAATATTCCCTGACCCCCACTGGCATTAGGCTATAAATCAATAAGAAAAATATGACTGGAAAACCCTCATATGTTTTTAAGTTAAGCAATTACTTCCAAATAATCCATGAATCAAGACACAAGTATATATGGAAATCAGAAAATAAATTTTGAACAGATTGAAAAGAAAAGCATAATTGTGTAACTTCCACTGTGTCTTTTCTGAAGTCTGATACAAGATCCACATTAACTCATGTACATTTTGAGCTTCATCAAATCTGGTGTGTCCAAGGCTTAACTTACAATGTGGATTTTGATAACATCCTAGACTTGATGCAGATCCTTTTCTTCTTTTTAGATTCCATTCAAAACTAGGAGAAGCCTCAAAGTTTATTTGGTAAAATAATATGGTGACGATGCACAAGTTTTATGGTATAGGTGGCCTCTACAATCTAAGAAGCCCATAAGTGTTATGTTTTGTCAGCATTGGTTCAAAATGAGACAACTTTTCTCATTTTAGTGGTGATATATTGTTATACCCCCAGACCATCTTCTCCCCAAAATATTTATTGAAATCGGAAGTTTCTGAATTTTGCCATATTATTCTTCCCTTGTCAAATATACATCTAACCAGTTCTGGAGTGCTTTCCCTGACCTGCTCACCAGGGAAAATCCAAATACTATTAGGTTGAACAAATTAAGATCCGTGGGATGCCTATAGGACTAAAGTCCTAGAGACAATTTTAATACTAAGAGAAGAGTTGGCCTAGCCCTGAGAGAAGATAGTGAAATTGTATTTACTAACTCTCCCATGTGAAGGCAAACTGCTTAGATCATCCTTGGTGACTGGCATGGGGAAAAATATGTTTCCAGGCCAATAGGGGTATTTCAAGGCAAGACATGTGTCTAATTCTTCTAACAAACACATCAAGTCGGTTGCAGAAGCTGCAGCTGGAGTCACTAATTATATTTTCAATGATCCATATCATTTTCAATATGCGCATGATTTTTTTATGACAACCAAACAGGTGAATTTAAAGTGTGTGTATTAGGAATGAAATCTATTTTCAAATCTTGATAGCAGATTTAGCAACCATGATTCTCTAAGAAGTGTGACATTTTTAAAATAAAATTATAAAGACATTTATTCCCATGGGGTTTCACTTGGTCTTTCCTATTTTTCTGGACTTTACATCACAGGTGAGACAGCTATTCTGGGCAGAGAGTCTACTGGTTGCTGACTAGGAATACTCCAACTGGTTTTATCTTGAATGACTTTGCAGCAAATCTGCATTTATTACTTGAGTTCTTTAATTCTTTACTTGGATGCTTGAGTAAAGCAGAATTGCAGGTTGCTAGAAATCACATAAAATCAAAGTCAGCATAACATTTTTAAATTTTTGAGTATACTTTTCTCCCATTGCCTGCCTGTTGGAAGACAAAGTTGCTTGAGAGGAAAACTGAAGAAGGATTTCAATATATTCTAATTGCAGTGTCCTTCCTCAAGGGACTCAGGCTGCATTTTAGTCAAGGGACTTCAGATCTGTGATGGAGTGATCAATGGTCTAATTTGCCTAGGACTGGAAGGTTTCACAAGATACGGATTATCAGTGCTAAAGTCAAGACTTAGGACATCTAGAAACCCAGTCTATGAATTGACTCTGATGTTTGGGAACTGGGAGAAAAATTGTTACTCCTCTTGTGGTGACACAAGTGGGGTTTCTGTTCACCAAACACCAAACAAATCTTTTCATATTACATTGATTAATATGTCAGTAGGCTGATTTATTAATACACCAGTAGACCGCACATCTATGACTTTGAGTACATTTAACTACCACCGGAAAACCTTGGGTGCCAAGGCATTCTGATGACCACTCCAATACGACTGCCTATTATGGTAGTTGAAGTTAGATTGTCTCATGCACTTAAACCCCAGTTTCCCACTCTTCAGACTCCCATTATTATCAAGGACCTCAATTTTACAATAACTCAATCCCATCTTTATACTGAACACAGAGATAACAGCCGCCACGAAGCTTTTAAAATACTGGTATTCTCACCGTACGTTTTTCAATTCTTTTGTAAAGGTACCGTCTTCCGGGCACTCCGGAGATACTCTGCTGAGGAAAAATGAGAGAATTCCACTTACCAGATCCACTGAAGGATTACTTTCCTTCTGGAATCCAAATGTCTTCCCCTACGTCATACAGAGGAAGGGCTGGCAGGTTTGACCTCATGAATACAGGCTTTGAATCTAGACTTCAACAGCCAAATTAGCAAACAGATCAAATTTCAACTTCTCTAGCACTTGAATTCAGAATGAAGTTTAGTTAAACATTACAGTAAATTTGACTTCATCCGAAGTTAAATGTTTTTCTTTTTGGATGACTGTGAATCTAGTATCATTATTGTTTTCCAGATATGTACAGATAAAAATAAACTCTATTTTGTGATTCCTTTGGCATATATACCATATCCTCCTAGAATTAATTCTCTACTGGGGGCATATTGGGGAATAAGTATTGTTATCGCCTTGAAGGCAGTTGGAGATTGTGGGGTAGGTTTGAAAAGACTAGGAATGCACAAACTGAATCAGGTGGCATAATTAAATAATATCTGTTTGAGGGAAGTCTACCTTTCTAATAGTGAAGTTGGAGTTTGGGCCAATATTATGAAAAATGGGTGAACTCTAGTGGCCACCTCTGCTCAAGTGCACACAAATGTCAAATCTCAGAGTTGGACTTCTTCACTCATACCCTAAACATAGGCATTAATGTAATGTTTAACTTTCATTGATAATGCTGTACAGTCAACATGTACTTTATGCTTCTGAAGATTTAAATTTTTGTTCTAATCCTTAGCCACATCTGCCCTGAAGCTGTGGAACACAATAAACTCTTTTAAAGTTATATATTCTAAGCTTGCTTTTAACTGTAAGTTTATAAACATAAGTGAACCTCTTCTTTTGTCAGCCCTTCGTTACCTTCAGAAGTGGGCAGCGTGCCCCCCTTTTTCTTGTAATTATCCTTATTTCCATAAGAGTTGAATATAACAACAGCTTGATTTTCCAAACCCGTGGCTTTGACCAGTCCTTCATTTCAAGTATCTATAGATAATTATTTAGGTAAAATTGATGTCATTGCATGACACAGATTACAATTCTCCCATATTCTACCTGCAAGGTCTTCATGATTGTGTTTATATGCAAACACATGATAAGCTCACTCCTGGAACCACATCATGAGAGGTATTTTTCTTCAACCATTGCTGAGATCAAGTTCTACACATAAGAGTAAGTGTCATACCAGCATACAGACACCTCTCTGAATACTTGAAATCAAAGTAAATTAATACAGGAAACAGGTAACAGATGATAAAAGATGCTAAGAAGATGATTGGAGATTAGTGAGAAATACATAGATTAGTAACAGCAGGTTATCACCACTATACATAGCCTGCAAAAAAAATAAATAAATAAATAAATAACAACGCAAAGCAAAGAGGCAATGACATTGGAGCCAAAGAGCCTGGTCAAGGGGTCACCAGGAAGAAACTGAAAGCAGGAAGCCTGTTTGTGGGTGTTTGAGGCAAGAAAAGTACAGTCCATTGTTGGACACACCACCCAAGACAAGGGAAAGAAAAGTATCTTGGCTTCTTCCTTGAGAAAGAAAAGTATCTTGGCTTCTTCCTTCCTTCCTTCATCTAATCTCTCTTTGATACTGTTGTTATCCAAATGCTTACAAAAGACAGTTGACAAAAAGTCAGAACAGCCCTTCTGTCCTACAGAACCCTATGTGGGAAAGATGAGGAACAACTATGAGGACAAAATGTTTAGGACTGGCTCAGTGGGACAGATAGTAGTGGAGAGAAGGCAGGAATGGGAAAAAACAAAGGAGTAATGTGTCCAGAGTGATAGTGGTGTTGGGGGTTTGGTGCTGATGAAGGTAATGGGAGCAGTTTGATAGTAGCGTAAAGCCATGGTGAATGTCATATTTCTCAGATTTGTAATTCACCCCCTCCTCCACCCAATAAATAGCATTCCCTGAGAAACTGCACCACCAGAGTTCTCTCTTTAGATCGCTCCTGGAAAAGACATATCTCTGGGCCCACCAAAGACCATAATCTACCTCTGTGCAATGTCTTGTCTTAGGGGCTGCATTTAATTGCTTTTGATAAATCTCTAGTGTTAAAGCTTCATAGAGAAGGAAGAAGCAGAAGTGAAAATATCCAAATGATATCCAAGATCCTTCAAACCCCCAACCAACTCAGGATATTATTTGTGTGGGTGTTTCAGGACCAAGATCCTCGTTCAGGGAACTTTACTATTTGAGGAAGAAACTTGCATGTCTGCTGGAATTGTATACAGCAGCCACCAGTGATTCCTCTGAAGGAAAGAGAGATAATCCATATATGCTACTTGCAGTATCAGTAGAGTTTGGGAGAGGAGAGCTTGAGGTAATTGCCTCAGCCACAATTTTGCAAGTGCTTAGAGCTTTGTTTTTGAAGTAAACATAGGTCCTCGTTTTTATGGTGAGTAATTTATTAATGTGTCCTAAATTGTTTCTATATAGTTCATGCCTCATACTCAAAATAACATATGAGATGTCATCTGTTACTTCTGAAAAGCATGATTTTAATGAAGGCAAAATAGCAAGACAAAGTTATATATCTTATGATAGAAACTGAAAAACACTCAACACGTACATGTAAAAAATAATGTCTGAGTAGAATTACACCAAAAAATAACTTTGGAAATTACTGGAGAGTTAAAATATGTGATTATTCTCTCTTCCAATAATTCTTTTAATTTTGTGCCTATTTATAATAAGCATATTATAGTGTTACACGTAGGTTTTATTCTTTAAATATGTGAAATTTAAGCCACTCTCAATTATTACTGTATTTCCAGATAACATTTGCTCACTGCTGCTCTTTAATAATTTTGTAATATTTTATACCTTTTTAATATACTAAATAAGACGTCAAGATGTATTATTGTAATAATATAGTGTGCTTCTGCTGCCTAACACCTAACATTATTTGTGAATGAACTCCAGGAAAATGTCATTTGAAAGGGAATAATTAAGTCCGGATGACTACAAGTGCATCCTATATTTTTAAAGCTGTTGATTTGATCACACTAACTAAATTTATCACAGCAACTTATATAAAATAATGATAGATTATGAATACAGTGTTTGTATTTTTGAATACAGTTGTGATATTCTTGCTGCATTAATATGATGCTCTATAACATGCATATTTTTAGTTTGTATGTTAAGAATCTGCTTCCAGTATCCTTTATGGCATTAACATCAAAGAATTTTTATTATTTATCATGTTACAATATTACATTGTCACCCTTCTGTCCCAATGAGTGAAAAACATCACTAAAATGGATTCTTTCATTTGTGTTCCCAAGGTCTCACAGAAATTGAGTAGCAAATAGGAAGATAAGGTTGATAAATGTCCAATTGCCACCTACTGCTGTCCTCTCATATCCTCCCAGGGGACTAGATAGCCTAGAAGATTTTCATTAATTTCAAAGTCACTTGCATAAATCTAACTCACACTAGGATGATGGAAGTCTTTACTTTCTACTATCATGTATTGGGTTCTGTGGAATGAAGGAATGTTTTGGTTGAGCTCTGAAAGCATAGTTGTCTTTTTCACCAATGCCACAAGCTTCAAGAGAGAATGTAAAGACTGTGTGTCAAGAATAAATAATCCTTTTGTACCCACAGGTAATTTCGATTGGGCAGGGTTTAGTCACACTAACAATTAAATGTACAAAAAATTTAACTTCCATAACCTGTGCTTTTATCTATAAGGAAACATGGGGGACTGATTTCTGATAATGTTATTCCTGCACATTTTCTGAAAATAAAATGTACTTAGCAAATGAAAATCCTTGCTAGACAAGGACTGCATCATTGTTTCTTATATAGTGGTCTCAAATGTAAATATAATCGTGTGATGCCTGAATTCCTACATTGTACTGACCTTTTGTCCTAATACCCACAGACAGTGTGTCATTTGGGGTCTCTGAATGGCTCAACTGACTGGGCAACAGATCAGAGACTTAGTCTTCTGAGGTTAAATTCGAGGTTTAGGTGTGCTCCTTTATAACGCTGAATAAATCAATTAATCTTTCTGCTCTGGTTTCTCATGTGGAGCAGAAGTTGAAGCAAAATTCTGGCTTTACCCAAAATATCTTTGTCAATAATTATACAGCTGCAAGAATACACACACACACACACACACACACGCACATTTTTTGAAAGACTCATTTAAGTAACATTTTCTTTAACTGATTATTCTCCCAAGTATGTAAAAGAAAATGCTACAAATGAAATCCCTCAAGTACAACATATGCTCATGCACACTACAGCATTAGCAGGGGAGAAAATAAGAGCCCTTGTTACATGAAAAGCAACTATTACTTTTGTCATTTCCTTCAAATTCCATATAAAATTGCATTGATCCAGGAAACTGTTGAGAAGCATTAAAACATCTTATACTGAGGGGAATCCAAGTTCCATTCTCTCAGGATCTGTCACTTCACATTTGATTTTGATGGAGTGTGTTTTGCTAAATGCATGCAGCGACCATTTCAGGTTTTATTGAATGGTCATACTAAGGTAGACTGGATCTACAGATAACATAGATCTTGTCCATATTAGCTTCACAGTGTCACAGACAAGCCTACTTGATAGCAAGGTATAAAGGCATCTCCCTTTGAAGATTCATCTGTTTGCTTTTTTATATCCATATACATAATGCATTTGTTTTCCGTTGTCAGTTTCAGAATGTGTCGTTATTCCCCGCTCTCTGCTTTGGGCCTGCCATAACTGTGAGAGTGACAGCTTTTGGCAGTTTACATGAGCATCATTAGGAGCCTGATGATGTGCTTTCTCACTAGGGCACTGTTAAGGTTTTATCTGAACTTCGTAGTTTCAACTTCTGTGATTTGTGTAGATCTGCCATCAGCAGAGAAGTAGCAGTTTTAAAGACACAAAGAAAGGCCTTTGTACAGAAATAAGATAGTATCAAATTGGCTCTCAACTGTATCATTATTCAGATTACAAAATAACACCTGGTGATTTTTCAACATAACAATTTTTAATCAGTATCAGTTTGATATATTTCTGAGATTTTGATATAACATGGCTTTTATTTTTGTTTTATTCTGTACTTAAGGAATACCATCATAGATTATTTTTTAAAGACACATTTAAATAAATGCAATCAATGAATGTCATTTATAAACTAACAAGAAAACAGGATTGAATCAGAAAGCATCTGTATTTTCTATAGTATATTTGAGCTACAACAGTATTATTAAGTTGTATTTCTGCCAAGGAATATTTAAAGGTAATTACAGTTCTGAATTAACAGTATCATGGTGGTTTTTTTCTGTGATAACCTTTTAATTTGTGAAATCTGGGTACATGATAATAAATCTCTAATTAGCACATTCTAGTGAGTAAATGATTGCTCTAACTTGTTTTAAATACTTTTACTGTTAGTTTTTTTATGTTTTCTAACCACTCTGAAATCCCATATATATAAAAATTAGAACAAGTTTAAAAATGTTATTTCAGAATGTTAGAGAATACTATATTTTTCTCCTGGCCAAGTGCTTTTATTTGCTCATTTTCACCTACTCTACCTAGAATACAGAAATATTTTATAAAGTGTTGTGGAAATTAGATAGATAGATAGATAGATATATTTATATTTATTATCTCTCTCTACATATATATGTACACACTTATCTATATATATAGACTAAACTTTGGTTATATACTAAACAATATAAAAACTGATTTGTAGACTAAAGACAACCAACTTTCAAGTATGATGGATTCTTTAGGTTTTTTTATTTTCTCTGTCTCTTAGGAGGTGATCTTTTCTGTAGGCAGAATCAAGATCATACTAGAAAACATAGTTTAAGCAACTAACCCTGAACTTATTTTTATGTTTTATGAGATACCCACTTAATTATGAAAAATGCACGGTAATATAATTTCACTAGAATTTATTAGTTGCTGTTTTTTTCAAAAAAGAAAGTTTATAAAAATCAAGTCATGGTAAAAAATATCTCAGGGCCTACACTCAATTTTATTATTTGTGTTATGGGGTATTAATGCATTTTTATATCACAGATTATTCTTAGATTTAAATGAATTATTTAAATATTATAAATAATATTCTGAAAAAATAAAGTGTTAAATTGAAGCATCATTTACAATGCTTAAATGATTTTTAAAGTCATTAGGATTTGGTAAGCTTCTTTTCTGTATATGTATAGTTGTCCATGAATATGTTTATGTAAGTTTGTTATGGTTTTATATTCATCACATGGAATACCTTGTCATTTTCTATGTTTTAATTTTACTAGTTTTATTTTTCAATCAAGGAAAATAATTCAAGTAGGAATTTAGTAAACAATGTTTACTAAACGTCTGTGCAGTTTAATTTTTGTCTAGCTGATATCAATCTTATAGAAATTTTGTACCTATGAGAAACATTTTTTAAATGCACAGAATAATGGTTCTTTCTTTTAAGATTTATTGTTTTAAAACACAGCCAATTTTACAAAAAGTGGATAAGGAAGTTCTACAGGGAAAGATATTCTAGAAAGAAATGAGACAGGTCTGTGATGGTTAATATTGAGTGTCAACTTGATTGGATTGAAGGATACAAAGTAGTGATCTTGTGTGTGCCTCTGAGGGTGTTGCCAAAAGAGACTGACATTTGAGTAAGTGAGCTGGGAAAGGCAGACCCATCCTTAATCTTGTGGGCACAATCTAATCAGCTGCCAGTGGGGCTAGAATATAAAGCAGGTGGAAAAACATGAAGAGATGAGATGGGCCTAGCCTCCCAGCCTACATCTGTCTCGCATACTGGATGCTTCCTGCCCTCAAACGTTGGACTCCAAGTTCTTCAGTTTTGGGACTAGGACTGGCTCTCCTTGCCCTCAGCTTGCAGACAACCTATTTTGAGATCTTGTGATTGTGTAAGTTAATACTTAATAAACTCCCCCTTATATGTGTGTGTAATATACAAATATAAAGATATAGATAGATAGATAGATAGATAGATAGATAGATAGATAGATAGATAGACAGATAGATAGATCTTGATCCCACTTGTTTTAAATTTCCATTGAAAGCTCTGCTCTTGTTTGCAGCTAATGTGCATGCAACCATTTTTGGCACCCATGAGTGCAAAGTTCACTCACCTTTAATCTTCTAGTCAGGATTGTGTAATCTGAATAGATAGATATAGGAGATACATATATATATTTCCTATTAGTTCTGTCCCTCTAAGAGAACCCTGAGTAACACAGGCCCCAGGTTCTGCACCTAAAACTGCAACTTACTACCTGTGAGACCTAAAATGAGTTCTGATACATAACAGATCCCACTTGTTCGCTTCAGTAAAAGGGACCATATTATCTGTGTGATAGTTTTCTACTCAAAAAGAAATATAATTTTATAAATTAAAGTTAAAATAGTGTTAAGACTGAGAGAGTCAATTTCAGTATTTATTCAAAAGAAACTATAAACATCATATATATTCCTTATACTTTAGCAAGTTTTATAAGAAATTTTTAACAAAACAGGAGCTTCACTATTTAAGACTAATTTCCAGTCTTCACAGATTCAAAATCTTCTTTTTTTAGTATCCTACTATATAGCCATGTACTTAAGAGCATAACAAATAAATAAAAAAAGTTTCACAACTGAACATATAATTTGAATACTTATCTATGCAACTTATATATCAGTGTTTATTTAGAAATAATCACTTTTAACTTAATAGCAATTAAGTGGTCACATATATTGAATCAGATATCCTGGTGGAAAATGTGATTAAAAAGACAAATGAAAACAGAATTTTAAATTTCCCTGGTACAGAAGACAAAAATAGTTAAATAATTGTAATATAAATAGATACAAAGCATGTAACTATCCCCACTGCTCCCAACCTTCATGTTGTTCCGAGCCACACTTATCCTCTGTTATCTAATAGAGCTGTCTAAAATCACTCTTGTTTGCACAGCCTATTCTTTTTTTTTTTTTTCCTTTTTTTTTTTTTTATTATACTTTAAGTTCTAGGGTACATGTGCATGACTTTTATATCATGTATAACTCCCCAATGCAATCCCTCCCTCCTCCCCCCTCCCCATGATAGGCCCCAGTGTGTGATGTTCCCCTTCCCGAGTCCAAGTGATCTCATTGTTCAGTTCCCATCTATGAGTGAGAACATGCGGTGTTTGGTTTTCTCTTCTTGTGATAGTTTGCTAAGAATGATGGTTTCCAGCTGCATCCATGTCCCTACAAAGGATGCAAACTCATCCTTTTTTATGGCTGCATAGTATTCCATGGTGTATATGTGCCACATTTTCTTAATCCAGTCTGTCACAGATGGACATTTGGGTTGATTCCAAGTCTTTGCTATTGTGAATAGTGCCGCAATAAACATACGTGTGCATGTGTCTTTGTAGTAGAGTAATTTATAATCCTTTGGGTATATACCCAGTAGTGGGATGGCTGGGTCATATGGTACATCTAGTTCTAGATCCTTGAGGAATCGCCATACTGTTTTCCATAATGGTTGAACTAGTTTACAATCCCACCAACAGTGTAAAAGTGTTCCTATTTCTCCACATCCTCTCCAACACCTGTTGTTTCCTGACTTCTTAATGATTGCCATTCTAACTGGTGTGAGATGGTATCTCATTGTAGTTTTGATTTGCATTTCTCTGATGGCGAGTGATGATGAGCATTTTTTCATGTGTCTGTTGGCAAAGAAAGAAGACAGAAGGTTTCAATGAAAATCATGAGTGAGCACATCACTACTTTGCTCCAAAGTCACCAGCGCCCTGCCATTATCATAGAGTAAAACTTAAATCTCCACTATGGCATACAAGATCCTGGATCATCAGGTCTAATTTCCCTTAACCCCATGCGTTATTCTCCAACTTCCTCCAACAAGCTGCACTGGCCACATCTTGGTTGCCCAGACACAAGACATATGCCAGACTCAAGGCTTTTAACTTACACTTTTCTCAGCCTAGGACACCCTTCTCCCACTTGTCTGCTTGCTTCACACCTTCATTTCCTTCAAATCGTTGTATACATATTTTATTTTTATTTCATACTACGCTTCATCCCTTCTTCTTTATTCTTTGTTTCTTTCCCTACTCTATATATTTCATCACACAACGTTTTTTGACATTCTACAAAATTATATGCAAATTCAAATGGATTTCCAAGAGTTTGTGGGAAAAATGAGATTAAAAGATAAAAATAAAGGTATATAAAATTTATTTATCCACCTAAGCTCCATTATGTTCCAAACAATTTTGTAAGCAATGATACAAACCATTTAGTCCACCTTCTAATGTAACCATGTCAATGCAGACTTTTATACTTTTGTATATTATTCCCTGAAGAAAAATGGGTGCCTATTAAATCTTTTTTTTTTTTTTTTTTTAAGATTAGGAAACAAACAGAAGTCGGAATGTGCCAAATCAGTACTTTAAGGTGGATAACTAATGACTTCCCATCTAAACTCTACCATAATTTCCCTTGTTTGATGAAAGGAATGAGCAGGAGCATCGGCATGGTGGAGAAGGGCTCTGCAAGTTTTCTCAGGCATTTTTCCACTAAAGCTTTGGCTAACTTTCTCAACATGCTCTCACTATTGTTCTTTTGTCCTCCAGAAAGCTAAGGAGCAAAATGCCTTGAACATCTTATAAGGACTGTTGCTCTCACCTGGTCCACTTTGCTTTGACTGCACTACTTGTGCCTCTGGGTAGCCATTGTTTTTGACCGTGTTTTGTCTTCAAGATCAAATTGGTAAAGCCCTGCTTCATCTCCAGTTACAATTCTTCAAAAAAATGCTTCAGAATTGTGACCCTACTTGTTTTAAATTTCCATTGAAAGCTCTGCTCTTGTTTGCAGTTAATCTGCATGCAACCTTTTTGGCACCCATGAGTGCAAAGTTCACTCATCATTAATCTTCTATTCCGAATAGTATAATCTGAAACAGTTGAGATGTCTATGGTATTGAGTATTATTTCTGCTGTTATTGATCTTCTTCAACTAGAGCACCAACAAAATTATTTTTTTTCCTCAAAAATTGTGGATGATCTGTGGCTATGGGTTTCATATTCAACATTTCCTCCTCCCTTCTTAAAATGAATGATCAATTGATAATCTGCTGCTTTATTTGGGCTTCCTATAATCGTTTTAGAAATCATTGATGATTTTGTTACCCAACTAAAGGGGGTTCAGGGCTAGTTCCTACTGCTCACCACAAAGAAAGCCAATTACTGAGACAAGTACTGCCAGGCAATAATGTTTAACTGGGTGCTACAGCCAAGGAAATGGGAGATCAGTCTCATATCCCTCACCCTGCCAACTATAATTAGAGGTTTATATAGCAAGGAAGAAATGGTGCTACATGCAGGGAAGCAGGAATTAGGGAAGGGTAAGGAAGAGGAGTTGGTCACCAGGAAGCAGGTGGTTGCTTAGGCCATTATCACAGGTGAGACATCTCATATCTCATTGTTCAGATGAGAGGATATGGTGAGTTTCAGCTCTTTGACAGTGTCTGGGAGAACTGATGGTAGGCTTCCTAAGAAAGGAACTTAGATAAGTATAACTTTCTTAAATGTTAAGACTGAGTGGGTCAATTTCAATGTTTATACAAAAGAAACTATAAATATCAGATGTATGGGACAACTGGGTCAGCTTCTGTCCCCTACTTTCTATTTATAAATTCTTTAATCTTGGGAAATTTGGTCATATATCTTTCTTGCTGTTTCATGCTGAGGAGGGGCATTGTGGGTAGCTACATACCATGGGTGATGATGTGGCCACCCAGGAAACAAAAGTTAATCTAATACTATAGTTTTGTACTGAAACACAATCTTACTCTAGTCCATCACTTCCACCAAAGATAAATCACAGCAGGGCCAACCTATCTGTAAAATAAGCTTCAGTCCTACTATATTTGACCTGATTACCCACACAAAGTACAGCGAGAATCATTGTCCACATAGGCTGTCCTAAATTAGCTTGACTGGAACCACTCACAAGGCCATTTAAACCACAGCCCTGGGAAAATGACCAGTTCACCCAACTGTATCCCATAATAAATGAAGACACATTCTTTTTGAACATATGCAAACAAGCACATTGCCATGAATTAAGAATATTCATAAATAATTTACAAATTCTGGAAAAAATAGGCACAGGGAGAGGAATATTTCTTAAATTCTTTTTACAAGAATATTCACTACTCAATTGTTAAAGGTCATATATAGCTCAAAAGAAAATAAAAAAGTTATCTAGACTCTGGAAAAAAAAAATTAAAACAGCTATGTTTCAAACAAACAAAAAAAGCCATGAAAATATTTCTGTACTCCATTAGCATAGTTCATGCAATCAAGTCCTACTCTACCTCATATTTGGTTAACAATCTTTATGAACATGTCAGCCTTTCAATTAGAGTCCTGGAAGTCTTCTGTGTAGTCCTATGGCATAATTTTCAAAGTTTTCAGAAATCTGCATTTGAGACTATTTTTCATGAATTTCCTTGAAGAAACAAGCCATGCACTATAGCTGATTATAGGCTGATTTTTGAGAAGAATTAAAGCAAAGCAATTGTGGATGACAAAAATCTTAGGACAGCTATAGGTAAAGACATAGTTGACAAGAAAATGTCGTTGTTTATGTGATATAAAATAATTTAACATCATAATCATTACTGATAACATATACTAAGACATATCAAAATTTCAAGAATCTCAAATTAATGTTAAAGCTAATTTAACAAAAGCTTAGTAACACATTTAATTTGTTAAGATTTCCATAAACCTTTTATATCCTTTTACAATTTTTTATTATTTTACTGATTTTATCCTTTAAAAATGGCTCTTAAAATCTCACATGTCTGCCTCTTCTGTGGAGGTCCCTGGGCCTATGGGGATTCAATAATTTACATTCTGGCCCTGTGTTTTACAAAAACAGTTTATTTTGATTGTCATATTCTCCCCGGTTTGAAGATACGGCATTGACAAGTGTCAATGCTCAAGATTTAGCAGAAGTTGGTGCCTTTTGTAGAGCCAGGAGTCAAGACCCTATAACTTAATAACATAAGGATTAGTTGATAGGCAATTTATACTGCAGAAAGTCCTATCATTCTCTCTGATGTCACAAGTTAAAACATTGTGATTGGGTGTCCAGAAGTTACTGCCTGCAGCACTTCAAACCACTGTATTGAAGAAGTTAGGTTACTCACTGCATTTTTCTAGTTACTAGCATTCTAGTGATAGAAATATGACCAAAGCATCACAGATGTAATAGGTCCCATGCCAAACTTATTTAAGTAAGACAATTAGCTTTTCTGTCCATCATTTACACAAATGATAAATATAATTATCAGTTTTGGAAATTTAATATGAGAATGAAAAGCATCCTTTTTTACTATACAACAAAGAACAAAGTAAGAACAAATACACTTTTTCAGCTATTTAAAAGAGCGTCATCACACATTTCCAAGATTGGTTTCTAGATACAGTATTAACAACTGATTAGGTAACTTTCAAAACCAAGATCTTCAAAACTGTTCAAAACTTGTATATATTTTGTTTTCCAGTACTCACAAGAAGGTCCATCAGTAACAAATGGCTTGGGATCAAAAATCACTAGACAGTCTCAATTTTTAAAAAAAATTACTATGTAATCCAGGTGAATGTCACTTAATTTTAATAATAGTGGGTACAACTAAAGCAATTTTAGAGAAATCCCAACCAATATAATTTTCTTAAGGACAAAGCCAATCTTTTCTGAACATTAAAATATTGTGTTCATATTAGTTTTTCTTCATTGCCTAAAGGAACAGATCTAAAACCACTTCTAATTATTCATTGAATTGAATTTCCTTTGAAATAAGCCTGATTTAGGCCGGGCGTGGTGGCTCAAGCCTGTAATCCCAGCCCTTTGGGAGGCTGAGACGGGCAGATCACAAGGTCAGGAGATCGAGACCATCCTGGCTAATATGGTGAAACCCCATCTCTACTAAAGAATACAAAAAAACTAGCCAGGCGACAAGGCGGGCGCCTGTAGTCCCAGCTACTTGGGAGGTGGAGGCAGGAGAATGGCGTGAACCTGGGAGACGGAGCTTGCAGTGAGCTGAGATCCGGCCACCGCACTCCAGCCTGGGCAACAGAGCCAGACTCCGTCTCAAAAAAAAAAAAAAAAAAAGAAATAAGCCTGATTTAAACATTTCTATTCTCACCTACTTTTCCAAATAACAAAATAAAAACATAGTATTTCTGTTTCTAACTTATTAAAATAAGTATTTATCTTTTTCTAGGAATCTTAAATCTCTTAAAGTTCTCTGGATTATCAGAGGTAAGCAAAACCAATCCAATTATAAATGGCTAGTGTGCCCTATCAATTTTTGGGTGCTTCACAAAGATAGCTTATGAACTTTAGATAAATAAAGGAAATAATAAATTGCTGGAAATCCATAGAAAACAATGTAACTATTTATAGAAACAAACAAAAGCTTTCCTTTAATAACTTAAAAGCATCAATGGTTTTATGTGTGTGTGTGTGTGTGTGTGTGTGTGTGTGTGTGTGTATGCCAAACCAGAAGGAAAACAAAGAGCAAATAAATGAAAATTAAGAGCAAAAGCAAAAGTAAATAAACAAAAAACAAAACTCCAATTTCCTCCTACTCAGTTTACTTTGGAGGCTACAGTGTTACCCAGAGCCTTAAATAAATTAAATAAATAAAAACACACATAATAAATATTTTGTTCCTGATATACAAATTAATGTTTTTAAATCTACCAATGCCAATGCTAGTATGCATTTTGTGCAGTTAAACAATTAACTTCAGGTATATGAGCAGTAAGGAGGTTAGTGCTAGTACTAACTATGCAGAATAGCAAATATGGTGTGAAGCAATGCAAACATTTATGTGATATTTGCCTTCATGTTAAATCTGGCTTTATGCTGAACTACATTAAAAAAGAATTGCCAAACTGCTAACATTTTTTTTTACAATAGTTCTTAATTGAATTTCATCAAGGTTAAGAGTTTTAACTATAAGCAATGTTAATTAGCAATTTTTTTCAATTTCCTATCAGGTTTTACATAATAATTTACATCTAAGCTTTTTCCATTTGTTTTCTCTGCGTGTGCATGAGGATAGGCACACAGAAAAACAAAAACTACATGTGATGTACACGGACCACCTATGACATACCTGGACTTGTTTTGTCCTTAATTTTCTTTATTTTTTTAAATAACCTGTCATTTTACTTTAGGACAATGATTTACCATACAAATCTTTTCTCATACAGAACTATTGTCTTTTCTTTATAACTGTCCTTACCAGATTACATTCTCATATCCATGGCTTTCTTCAAATCTCTCTCCCCTACTTACTGATTCCTTTCTATCTTGTTTCATAAATAACATTTTAAGTCCATAATTTGAATAATCTTTAAACAACTCCTTAATTAAACAAAACTGTTTCTTAATAAGAATCCATCTTCTTTGGCATATTTTATATACAGAAGTATATATTAACTAGAATTCTTATTCTTAGTAGCCTTAATTAGCCAAATTTCTCCAATTTTCTATCAGGTTTTAAGGAATATTTTACTATCTAAATTTTTTCTGCTTTTTATTTTCTCTGTATGTACATGAAATTGACAAACAGAAACAGATCTACATATGATGTACACAGACCACCTATGACATGCTTGGACTTTGTTCTGTCATAAATTATTTTCTTCTTCTTCCTCTCCTCCTTCTCCTCCTCCTTCTCCTCCTCCTCCTCCTTCTTCTTATTCTTATAACCAGTCATTTTACTTTATGAAAAAAATTTATTATACAAGTCCTTTCTCATAAAAAATTGTTCTCTTTTCTTTAAAATCTTCCTTGCCAAATTACATTTTCATATTCATCACTTTCTTCAGATCTCTCTTTTATGCTTACTGATTTCTTTTGGTCTTGTTTCATAAATAATGTTTTCAGGTCCATAATTTGAATTAATCTTTAAATAACTTCTGAATTAGACAAAATTATTTATTCTCTTAGCAAGAATACATCTTTTTGGCATGCTTTATATACAGAATTATACATTAACTAGAATTCTTATTCTCAGTAATCTTAAATTTCATTGGAAACCTAGGAAGCAAGAAATTCAAAACTATCAGATATTTGCATGTTATAGATGAGAACATTTCACAAATTTTAAAAACCTATTTCCCCATATCATAAACCTTTCTTAATTGGCAATGATCCAGATGTCAAATGAGCATGAAAAATAATTTTAAGATCTGAAGTTACATCAAAAGTTTATCTACGTTTGTCTCATTTACATATATCCATTTTTTTGTTTCTAATAGTTCATCTAATTTACTCCTGAAAACTGAGATATTAGACACAGCTAATCATCATTTAAAGTTACTTTCTTGTTAACCATTTTCAATAGCCTAGGAATATCAAGTAATCACTTAAGTAAGAACCTTAAAGTTAAATATATAGCTTTTTGCCCCAAAACTATTTTTGTTTCAATTTTTAACAGGAAACTATCAAATTATGAATGGCAAGGATTTTTTAAATCATATTTCAAAGGGATATTTTCACTTATTTTATTAAAGTAAGTTGAGATTAATTTTATTGCAGAGGACTGGTTATTTACAAAATGCCATTAAACAGCTGTATGGTCATACACTTATTTTTTAAAAACGTGAGCAGCACTCTCTTTAATTTAGTAAAATAATTTCACTTATTGTAAAGTAAATGTTAAGAAACTTAGTTTTTAAATACAAAGTAATACCTCCTTTCCCTTCATTTATATAATTATAGCCATGGTCCTTGACCTAAGATATCAAATGTGTTTTTTATAACACAGTTTTTCAGTGGTCCCATTCAGAAATAAAATCCATAGGAAAATAGATTCTCATACTTTCCTAGACCAGCAAAAATAAAACATGCCAAGTGCTTGCTCCAAATGTAGAACCATGGTGTATACACAACTGCAATTGAGTGGACACAGGTGTGTTTCAAGACGGATGCAAATACAGAGAGCAGCACTGCTATTGACCTCCTAGATTCCCTGAACACTGAACAGCTCCACAGTGAATTTCTGGAAATATCCAATGTGTAATAAAGTCTATAAAAACATTCGGTATGTATTTGTTGAACAAAATTAGGATCTAGTTTATTTCATTTAAATAAAGCATTTTTTTTCTCATATGGTTGAGAGGTCATTAGGAGTTCCTGCAGGACATTGAAAAATACTGTATTATACACAGCTGTCCTGAATTCCATTCAACAATTATGATAAGAACTAAAACGCCCATGCAATTTCAGAAAAAAACAAACAGGGCACTACTAAATCACAGGCTTAAATCTCATAAGACTTTGAATGTGTAAATATTACAAAAATTGACCACTAGGCATTTTTGTTGGAGAAAATATCAGGGCAATCAAATGCTATCAAAATAATTTAAGATTAGTCACAATTGCTGAAAATAATTATAGTGTTTGGATTTCTATCAGTTGACCTATCTTTTGTTTATTATTGTTTTTTCTAACAATTTCTCTATTTCTCTCTGTCTCTCCTTCTTTCTCTACACAATTACAAACACATGCACACACTACATAATATATCTATAAAATCTAGAGTGTGTCTGCTGAAAAACTAGAAACCTCCAAACAAATATCTTCATTTTGATTCCCAAGACAATGAATAATAGTCCTTTAGTCATAGAGATATCTCTATTCTTCAATTATTCTGTATTTTAGAAGAAGAAAGCAAACTCAAAATTATTAGAAAATTTCACTCATGATCTCTCTGACTTTGATAACTATTCTGGAAATTTTAGTTTACTGGATTCACTTCTTTTTGGGAAACTGAATGTTGGAAATATCTAATGGCTACTCCAAACATGTATTTGTTTGGAGGTTTGTATGGATCTGCCTTACGTCAGATCCATAATTGCACTATATATTATAGACTTAATTTATTTCTTCCTGATTTACATGCAGTGAATAATGACACTAAAAGATCAAAATGGTCATTGGTATCAGTTTTCTTATACCACCAAACGTCTGTCTGTACCATTTCCCGACAGTATATGTTCACTTCATGTGTCTGTGTCACATTTTGGTAATTCTAATAGTGTTTCAACCTTTTAATTAGTATTTTATCTATTATGTTAACTTGTGATAAGTGATTTTTCATCTTAGCATTTTCATTGTTTTGGGGCCCCCAAAATTGTGACCATATAAAACAGTGAACTTAATTGATAAATGTGTATTCTGATTACTTCAATATTTGACTGTACCCTTATCTTTCTCCCTCCCCTTGAGCCTTCCTATCCCCAAGACACAATAATATTGAAATTGAGACAATTATTGACCTTCAATGGCCTCTGAGAGTTCAAATTAAAGGAAGAATTCAAAGCTTTTCATATTAAATCAAAAGCTAGAAATGACATATCTAAAACAGAGGTAGTCTGAAAGCCAGATCTCTTGTACCAGTTAGCCACATTGTTAATGCAAAGAAAAGGTCTCAAGGAAATTAAAAATGCTACTTCAGTGGAAGCACCAAAGCTAAGAACGAGATAAAGCCTCATTTCTGATACAGAGAAAGTTTGAATGGTCTGGATAGAAGATGAAACCAGGCACAACATTCCCTTAAGCAAAAGCCTAATCCAGCGCATAGCCCTAACTCTCAATTCTATGAAGACTCAGAGAGGCTAAGACGCAGCAGAAGAAAAGCTTAAAGCAAGCGGAAGTTTGTTCATGAGTTGGAGGAAAGAAGCCATCTTCATAATATAAAAGTGCAAGGCGAAGCAGCAAGTTGTCCAGAAGATCTAGTTAAGATAACTGATGAAGATGGGTACACTAAACAACAGATTTTCAATGCGGACAAAACAGTCTTCTGTTGGAAGAGGATGCCATCTAGAACTTTCATATCTAGAAAGAAGTCAAATTACAACAAAGGGTTTAGAATATGTTAATACCATAAACTTAGTTGATAAAGCATCAGTAGGCTTTGAGAGGATTGTCTCCAACTTTGGGAGTTCCACTGTGGGCAAAATGCTATCAAACACCATTGCATGCTTCACAGAAATCTTTCGTGAAAGGGACAGTCAATCAATGCAGCAAATTTCATTGCTGTCTTGTTTTAAAAAATTACCAGAGCCACTTCAAACTTTAGCAACCACCACTCTGATTAGTCAGCAGTTGTCATCATCAGGAAGGCCCTCCACTAGCTAAAAAACTGCAGCATGCTGAAGACTCACATGATTGTTAGCACTTATAGTAATAAAGTATTTTTGATTAACCCTTATTCCATGTAGAAAAAAAAAAAAACATAGCTCACTGCCAGTGCTCCTTTAATTTTACATAAATACGTTCTTTGAGGCTGAAGCAAATCTGACTGATTTTTTCAATGTGAAAATAAAATATAAAAACTGTACTTGGAGGTAATTCTACACAGAACTAACGTCAGAATTATCTGAATCAGAATTGTCTATTTCAGAAAAATTGGATTCATTAAATGAATCTTCAGCCAACAATTGTTCAAGAACATTCACACGTAGAAAAGCTTAGTTTTCTAGGATTTGGCATTTTTAATGATAAAGAATTACTACATTTTGTAAATGGAAATACCACTACTAAAAACAGAATGTTTTTGTTTCTGAAGTTGTTAAACTAGAGCTTTGCAAAAATAATAATAAAAGCAAGATATTTCATGGCAGACTTATTTCGGGGTAAATGCTACAGCCGCAAACACCATGGGTGAGTGAGTATTCTTGTCTGGGAAAACAGGAAATAAGGTATATACATTGTATATAACTTATGTATATAGGTAATGTAATGTAAGGTATATACATTGTGTATACCTTATATATGCTATTGCATATATAATAAGCTACAGTATAGTGTAAATATAACATTTATATACATGAAGAAACAACAAAAAATCATGTTACTTGCTTTATTGCAATATTTCTTTTTTGAGGAGGCCTGCAACAGAACTTGCCGTATCTCTGATGTATGTCTCTAATACCCTACTTGAAAATATACTGGCAGAAATGCATTTTGTTACACACTTAAAAAAATAAAATATTCAAAATAGAATACATAAAAACCAGAAATTTTCCCATTTAATTAGTTGGATATTCACATGAGGGAAGCATATGGAAATAAACTAATAGTCACTAAAGAAACAGTAATGCTCACATTATGGAGACTGATAGTAGCCAGTGAGTGTGTATGTGTGTGCGTGTGCATATGTGTGTGTGTTAAATAATAGCATTCATGGTTTCTTTTGAACATTTTGGCAAAGATGATGTTTGCTGATTAGCCTATAAATTTTTTTCAATTTTTTTATTTTAAAGGATAAAAACATCATCTTGTTAAAACATTGCTGATTTAAAATTATATTATTGGATGCTTAGAATAATGACGCATGAGAAATCAGAGTCAGATCCCCTCATGTCATGAGCATGGATGATGTGCTAACTTGAGAAATGAAGGGGTGGCCTGCCCCTCCACACCTGTGGGCATTTCTCGTTAGGTGGAACGAGATACTTGAGAAAAGAAATGATACACAGAGACAAAGTATAGAGAAAGAAAAAGTGGGCCCAGGGGACCGGCGCTCAGCATACAGAGGACCCACTCAGGCACCGGTCTCTGAGTTCCCTCAGTATTTATTGATCATTATCTTTACCATCTTAGAAAAAAGGGAAGTGGAAGGATAATAGGATCATTGAAGGGAGAAGGTCAGCAGTAAGACATATGAATAAAGATCTCTGTGACATGAATAAGTTTAAGGAAAAGTGCTGTGCCTTGATATGCATATGCAAACATCTCCATAAACCTTTTTTGTGCATAAAGAGCAGCATTGCCGCTAGCACATCCCACCTTCAGCCCTAAGGCGGTTTTCTCCTTTCTCAGTAAACAGAACATACAATCGGGTTTTACACCCAGATGTTCCATTGCCCAGGCTTTTCTCTATCTCAACTGCCAAGAGGCCTTCTTTCCTCTTATACTAGTCCTCCTCAGCACAGACCCTTCATGGGTGTCAGGCTGGGGGATGATCAGGTCTTTCCCTTCCCACAAGGCCATATTTCAGACTATCACATGGGGAGAAACCTTGGACAATACCTAGCTTTCCTAGGCAGAGGTCCCTGCGACCTTTGGCAGTGTACGTGTCCCTGGGTACTTGAGATTAAGAGAACGGTGATGACTTTTCACAAGCATACTGCCTTCAGGCACTTGTTTAACAAAGCACACCCTGCACAGCCCAAAATCCATTAAATGTTGAGTCACCACAGCACATGTCTCTTGCAAGGACAAGGTTGGGAGTAGGGTCACAGATTAACAGCATCTCAAATATAGAACAAAATGGAGTCTCTTATGTCTACTTCTTTCTATACAGACACAGTAACAGTCTGATCTCTCTTTCTTTTCCCCACAGAGAAAGAGACACTTGGCTGGATGGGAATTCTGGTTCCTGTGCTATCATACTATTTCCTCCATTTATTTGCTTGGATAACTCCTTCTCATTTTTATTGTTTCAGTTTACATGTTACTTTTCCCAAAAGGCATTTCTTATTCCTTAACCTTAATCTGGATTATCATTTTGTTATGGGCTTCATGAATTTTAACTACTCTTATCATCTCTTCACACTTTTATGAGAGTTTATCTCAGTGTCTGGCTCTTTTATAGGTTGTACATTCTGAAGATAGGAAAAACCCAGCACATATTGTTTTATTATTCTATCCTAATCTCTATCAGATGGCCTGATTTAGAGTAATCATTTGCTGAAAAAATAAAAATAAAGCATAGACAAAGAAAGAAAAATACATTCATACATAAGTAAACAAATAAATAATAAAAGGCAAGACATGGCAACTCATACCTACAATCTCAGCATTTTAGGAGGCCAAGGTGGGAGGAATCACTAGAGGTTAGAAATTTGAGACCAGTCTGCTCAATATACTGAAAATCTGTCTCTACAATAAAATGTTAGAAATCACCCGGGCATGGATGGCGTGTACCTATAGTCCTAGCTACTTGGGAGGGTGAAGTGGGAGGACCGCTCAGCGCTTCAGTGATCCATGATTGCACCACTGCAGTCCAACTTGGATGACCAAAGCACAGCCCTGTCTCAAAAAAAAAAAAAAAAAAGGTAAATAATTTTGCCATCTGCAATGGTGCATCATGATATATAAGAATTCAAATGAATAAATGAACAAATGAATATATTAAAAAATGAAACAAATAATGTTTTTTTACTGTACCATATCTTGTAAATACATCTTACATAGGTGTTATTGCATTTTATTGCCATCAAAAACATCTCAGCTGCATTCCAGTTTGATTTGACCACATTTTGTATGAACAGAGGTTTGTCAGCATGAAGTGGGATGGCCCAACGTTGCTGCCTTTGAAGATAATGGCAGTGGCAGCTAGTTGGCAACCTTAAGGAGTGGGAAAAGACAAGCAGATAAACTATCCCCTAGTGTCTCCCATAGGAATGTATCCCTGTATACCCATTGCAGATTTCTGACCTCCAGAACTGTAAGATAATAGATTCGTGTTAAGGTACTATGTTTCTGGTTATCTCTTAGAGCAGCAATAGGAAACTCATGCAGATTTGACACATTCAGTGTCAGGAGATCGCTGATCTCTTGTCTTTGGCCATCTCTTCTTCCATCTCTGTTTACAATATTCCTACATCTACCTGTACTGTGTGCAACCTGAGCCTCCGGGTGGGATTGCTTCACTTCCTTCACACTTCTCGTGATGATTGCTGCCTTTTATTCTCTGCCTTCTGACTCCACTCTGGGTGTCTTTTGGCTTTTTCTCTTCATCTCATTTCTTGACAGTGATACTTTACTGTGCTATGCTAATTAATACCACACTTGCAAAATCTCAATGCCAGTGCACTGCGTTAGTAATGGTTAAGATATTATACATATATAAATGTATATATGTGTAGATAGATAGATGGATAGTGTGTGTGTATATGTGTGTGTGTGTGTGTGTGTGTGTGTGTGTGTATATATATATATACCGACACTCTATATAGACTTTCCTAATATCAGTGAGCAGGGTTAAAGTTTCCATGAAACCTCATGCTCACTTTGGGTGAGGAACCAACTAAAGCAGATTCCACAGCCGATGTACTCATTCATATATTATACCTAAGACATTACTGCTTGACCTCATTGGAAACTAAAAATATAACCGCTTTTCTGTCTTGTGTTTCCAGCACCCAGTGCCAGGCCAGATGACTATCACATAGTAGGTGTTAAATTAGTAAAGTTCTTTTTGATTGAAAGAGAGTTACAAGACACACTGAAATACAACTAATGTATGGACAAAATACTTCATGGGACCACAAACTTATTTTTTAGACATTGAGAGGACTGCTTAAATAGTAAAAGTGAAAATGAATTTCCCAATCAAAAGTAGAAATCATAACATTGCTATTTAATAATTATCCCATCAGCTGAATAAAATGTTCTTGAAGATTCAATAGGATTTGAGGACTACAGATTCTCTATTTCTAGTAAGTAGATAGTTATAGCAAAAGGATTGTCTTTGAATATGTATCACACTTTTGTTTTTAACTTCAGAAATTCCTGAGTGACTATTCCATGACATTTTGGTGGAGTACAACATGTGCCAAAATAGTGACTTGATTAGGTTAAATTAAGAAAAGCGGAAAGTCTTTTAACATATTTGTAGCAAGAATAGAGATGTTATGGCAAACATATTTGATTCTGAGACCAGAAAATTATAGTGCATAATGTTTTCTGACTTGTTATGACTTGGACCTTCAATCAAAATTTGGTATCTTGACATCAGAAAGTAAGAATAGTGTCCTCACATTGTCTTCACATAGATTGAAAATGACTTCATGTAGATTAAGTGCTCAAAAGCAAATGGAATGAAACTTGATATGGAGGGAAAGCAAACTCACTTATAATATGAAAAGCTATTGCTTGTAGAAATATATCTGGGAAAATGAAAAGGTCAAAGCTGCTTCTGTTAAAAGCTGTTAATAAATGATATAATTTACTTATATATATAAATTATATCATTTATTAATATATAATTATCATATATAATTAATTATATCATTTATTAACAATTATCCAAAAAGAATATGCTACTCAATATGATAAGGCTTAAGTTACCAACAGACTGTTGACAATAATTTCTTCTTCTTTGTCAATTATATGGAAACAATAAAAATAATCAATCAAATATCTCAAGTAACAAACTTTCTTCTCATTTGGGAGTAACATGGATTGATGGTAGAAATTAAAAGAGTATTGCATTCTCATCCTTTTAAGAAATTGCAAAAAGTTCCAATAATGAATGATACACTGAGAGTAATTTTGAATAAAGTTTTTCCCAACTTCCTTGTAAAATATATAAGAAGAGGTTAAAAAGAAAGAAAGAAATTACAGCTTGGAAAAAAATAACAGTTAGGGCCGGGCGCAGTGGCTCATGCCTGTAATCCCAGCACTTTGGGAGACCAAGGTAGGCAGATCACAAGGTCAGGATATCGAGATCATCCTGGCTGACACAGTGAAACCCTGTCTCTATTTAAAATACAAAAAATAGCCGGGTGTGGTGGCGGGAGCCTGTGGTCCCAGCTACTCAGGCGGCTGAGGCAGGAGAAAGGCGTGAACCCGGGAGGTGGCGGTTGCAGTGAGCCTGGATCACACCACTGCACTCCAGCCTCGGTGACAGAGTGAGACTCTGTCTCAAAAAAAATTAATTAATTAAAAAAAATTTTAAAACCAGAGTCCAGACAGTATAGTCACTAAAAATGTTTTTAAAGTAGTTAATGGAGGAGAACCCATATAGGTACCACTTTATAACATAAGTCAATTTACTTCATAAACATTTATGTGAAAAAGATAAGCTGACACTTTCCATTTCTCTCAAAGTCTAATTTATGACCCAGATACCTAGATAGATTTCTGTAACAAGAAAGTTGTGTTCTGTGTTGCTGTCCCTCTACAACCATAGTTTCCCCAACTTGGTAGCACAGGGTTAAAAATATCTCCATGCTCTTGACAACCAGCCTTTCTCAAATAAGGCTCCTCATTTCAAGCACTGAATACAATAAATTATAGGAGTGACTATTTTCTCAATTATACCAATAAGAGTACACAGCTAGTAGCAGTATAGAATACATAGGAGAGTAACTGCTTATATCAATGGATGACTTAGATCTTTAGAATTCTTCTGTCACAGAACTAGTTAGGATGTTTTGGTTTAGGACCTAAGTATCAGTACCACACACGGGCTGCTTGACGAAGGCGTCAGTAATGTAGTCCTTCTTTCTATCTCTCATCTCATGACAAGCTATATTTCTAAATTTATGCAGAGAATGAAAGCCTTAGGAAATGGATGCAAGAGAAGAGTAAGTAGATTGGCATCCTGGAAAAATAGAAACCATGTATAAGGTTTAATACGGAACTGAGATGGAAAGGACTCCAGTGTCAGAGCATCACGAGAATTCACATTTTTTCAAGGAATCAATACGATGCATTAAATCAGAACAAGATGTTGGAAAAAGAGGAGACCACTTTGCCAAGACAACTGCAGCTTGTCAGTGCCCCCTCAAATTTACTGAAAGCTATTTGTAGTAGCCGAATTACTAATTTAAATGTACTAGGTTTGGCTACATAAGTAGGGTAAAGGGTACACTGTTAAACAAATACCGCATGTGTATAGGTCTTACCATGCTTGAGACTAAGTGAAAACAAACCAAAAAATAACACGGTGCCTAAGCAAAATGCTTCTGAACAAAACTGAGATGAAACTTTCCATTTTCATTCAACAGTATTTACTAAATGGTACTGGTGAGTTACGGAATCTTGGTGATTTGTTTTTTCAGCATTTTTTATATACCTTTTTTTTCTTTTTGAGACAGAGTCTGACTCTGTTGTCCCAGGCTGGAGGGCAGTGATGCCATCTCAGCTCATTGCCACCTCCACCTCCACCTCCTGGGTTCAAGCGATTCTCATGTTTCAGCCTCCCGTGTAGCTGGGACTACAGGTGTGTGCCACTACGCCCAGCCAATTTTTGTATTTTTAGGTAGACATGGGGTTTCACCATGTTGGCCAGGCTTATTTCCAACTCTTGACCTCAAGTGATCTGCCCATCTTGGCCTCCCAAAGTGCTGGAATTACAGGCATGAGCCACCGTGTCCACCCTTCATATACTTGTAAAACTAAAAAGTTATGTAATGTTTGAAAGATAAAATTAATGAGAATACTATGTGTTAAAAGATGGAAAATCCACCAAAGTAATACTCAGTGGAAATTTACAATTTTAATTGCAAAATCAATAACAAATCCGGAAGGACTAATAGAGAAATACAAGCACTTATTTTTTAAAATTGATATAAAAATAAACCAAACTCTGCTATGTGTAATTCAAAAAAAGAGATAAATGAATTTCATGCCGTGAAAAATTAAAACAGTAATATACTTATATTGAAAAAGTTAAAAGTTGTAAGTTTTTTTAAATGTCAGAGTTTCTACTAATAAATTTCAAACCTGGAAAAATGAACAAATTTATGGAAATATATAAATGACCAAAGTTCACCTACCAAATAAAAATCAGAATACAACAATAGTTTTGTATATTCTGCTATTTTCTGTTTCAATCTCTCCTACTTTAATGACAGAATGCTTTTAAAATCTTAAAGAAACAGGTAATTATTTTCCTTTTTAGCCTGATCTGAAGCACAGAAAATGATGTTTCAAATTTATGTATATATTATAGTATGAACCTAATATTCCAAATTGCAAAAGATACAGGAGGAAAAATGTACAGACAAATTTCGATATCGAATATTGTCAAGGGTATTTGGAAAAATGGGTACTTTGATAAAAAGACTGTTGAGAATAAATTACGATAAGATTTCTGGAGGGCAAATTTTGGATATCAAAAGAAATATAGCTTAGAAATGGGCATGGATATATTGAAAGAGCTATCTATAAAGATATTCATCAAATATTATGTATAAGAACAAAACACCAGAAGCAACAAAATGTGCAATAGTTTGATATTTGTTAAATGAATTTTTTTTTACCATGCAAATAAGCAATTAGCACTTATGTTTTGGGGAAGTCAAAAGCTGTATATGGATTTTCAACTGCATGGCAGGGTCAGTGCCTCCATCCCCATTGTTCAAGGGTGAACTGTAGTTTACAGTTTGCCCTCCATCTAATAATTAATTATAAATAGCCTTCTTGGTGGCAGAGGGTGACCAAAAACAACTTTCAACTTATATTTTTAATTCTAAGTATAATATTTTGAAAAATCTATTTAACTGCACCAATAATTTATATGAATGTGTTTAAAAATATTATAATATGTAAATATACTTTAAATTGAAGGATAAATTTTTCAAGATTTTATGATGTTAAAGGCTATTAATTCCCAATACATCTCTTTGCTAATGAAAACAGAAATGAGATTCTGTCTTCTCTGCAACAAATTTGATAAACATTTTCTCATGTAAATATTTCCTAGGCATACACTTTCTGTGGTACATCGCATCAAGAATGTGAGGATGGTGCAAATATTGGAAGTGTAGCAAGTCATAGTAGCATCATGTTTAAATAGCATAGCTTCTTTGGAGATTTGTGCTTTTTATTCCAAACGATAAAGATTATCTTCATAGTATGTTAATATAAAAACTTTCCCAATTCTATAGGTGATAAAGAAGAGAAAAATAATGCCTTTAACAGAGACAGTGCTTGATTATTTTATATTACATGGGAGGGAAACACAGCTTTTAACCAAACAGAGATGGGTAGTGTAATGTATTGCTGAAGATGAACTGTAGCTTTCCATAACATAAACTTGATGATATATTTCATAACGAAGGGAACTGACACAGTAATGAATGAGTAGAATTTTGTGATTTTACATTTGTAGGAAGTTGAAGGGATCAATGAATTTGATTACTGTTTTTATATTAATATTATCACTTACCCCAGCTTCTTCCTTCATTAATCACACTGGTCTGGCATTCTGTAGAGAGAAAAGCAATTTATTTAAGCCAACTACCGTATTTTACCTGGATACAAGGAGTCAAGTGAATTCTTGGTAGACATTGTGTCCATCACAAAACATGGGATCTCATACAATTAATTTTTTTTACTTAATGAAATTTTCTTTTACATAGATGAATTACAGACTTATTGATAATAAAATATGGTGTTGGTTGTTTCTGCTTTTTTTTTTTTTTTTTTTTTTTTTTTACAAAATCCTACTTTTACCCCCAATATATTCACCTCAAGGAAGATCTAGTATCTCTCTTGTCAAGCTTAACTGATGATATGATTGTTTACCTAGAAAGCCCTAAAGATTCTTCCAGAAAGCTCTTAGAACTGATAGAAGGATTCAGCAAAATTTCCAGATACAAAATTAATGCACACAAATCGGTAGCTCCTCTATACACCTACAACAACCAAGTAGAGAATCAAATCAAGAACTCAACCATTTTTACATAACTTCAAAAAATAAAAAAATACATAGGAATACACCTAACCAAGGAGGTGAAAGAACTCTACAAGGAAAACTACAAAACACTGCTGAAAGAGATAATAGATGACACAAACAAATGGAAAGACATACTCTTCTTATGAATGAGTAGAATCAATATTGTGAAAATGACCATACTGCTAAAAGAAATCTACGAGTTCAATGCAATTCCCATAAAAATACCACCATTCTTTACAAAATTAGAAAAAAAAATTCTAAAATTCATATGAAACCAAAAAAAGAGCCCATGTAGTGGAAGCAAGATTAAACAGAAAAAAAAAAATCTGGAGGCATTACATTACCTGACTTCAAACTATATTACAATACTATAGTTACCAAAACAGCATGGTACTGGTATAAAAAAATAGGCATATAGATGAATGGAACAAACTAGAGAACCTAGAAATAAACCCAAATACTTACAGCCAACTGATCTTTGACAAAGCAAACCAAAACATAAAGTGAGGAAAGGACACCCTTTTCAACAAATGGTTCTGGAAGACTGAAACTTGATCCTCATCACTTACCTTATACAAAAATCAAATCAAGATGGATTAAGGACTTAAATCTAAGACCTAAAAGTATAAAAATTCTAGAAGATAACGTTGGAAAAACCCTTCTAGACATTGGCTCAGGCAAGAATTTTATGACCAAGAATCCCAAAACAAATGAAATAAAAACAAAGATAAATAGTTGAGACTTAATTAAACTAAAAAACTTTTGCAGCTGGGTGAGGTAGCTCATGCCTGTAATCCCACCACCTTGGGGGGCCTAGCCAGGTGGATCACCTGAGGTTGGGGGTTCAAGACTAGCCTGACCAACATGGAGAAACCCCGTCTCTACTGAAAATACAAAACTTAACTGGGTGTGATGGCACATGCCTGTAATCTCAGCTACTAGGAGGCTGAGGCAGGAGAATCACTTGAACCCGGGAGGCAGAGGTTGTGGTGAGCCGAGATCACACTATTGCACTCCTGCCTGGGCAACAAGAGCAAAACTCCATCTTAAAATAAATAAATTAATTAATTAAATAAATGAATAAATAAAGTTTTTGCATGGCAAAAGGATCTGTTAGCAGAGTAAATAGCCCACAGAGTGGGAGAAAATTTTCACAATCTATACATTTGAGAAAGGACTAATATCCAGAATCTACAATGAACTCAAACAAATCAGCAAGAAAAAAAAGAATTCCATCAAAAAATGGGCTAAGGACATAAATAGACAATTCTCAAAAGAAGATATACAAATCGCTAACAAACATATAAAACACTGCTCAACATCACTAATGATCAGGGAAATGCAAATCAAAACCCTAATGCAATACCACCTTACACCCACAAAGTATGGCCATAATCAGAAAATCAAAAAATAGTCGATGTTGGCATGAATACAATGAGTGGGGAACACTTCTATACTGCTTGTGAGAGTGTAAACTAGTACAACCGCTGTGGAAAACAGTATGAAGATTCCTTAAAGAAGTAAAAGAACCACCATTTGATCCAGCAATCCCACTACCAGGTATCCACGCAGAGAAAAATGAGTCATTATACAAAAAGATGCTTGCACATGCATGTTTATAGCAGCATGATTTGCAGTTGCAAAAATGTGGAACCAATCCAAATGCCCATCAATCAACTAGTGGATAAAGAAACTGTGGTGTATATATCCAATGGAGTACTACTTAACCATAAAAAGGAATGAGTTAATGGTATTCACACTAACCTGGATGAGATTGGAGACTATTATTCCAAATGAAGTAACTCAGGAATGGAAAACCAAACATCATATGTTCTCAATCATATGTGGGAGCTAATCTGTGAGGATGCAAAGGCATAAAAATGACACAATAGACTTTGGAGACTCCAGGGGAAATGTTGGGAAGGGGGTGAGGGATAAAAGAATACAAATAGGGTATAGTGTATATTGTTCGAATGATATGTACACCAAAATCTCACAAATCACCACTAAATAACTTACTCATTTAACCAAACACCACCTGTTCCCCAATAACCTATGGAAATAAAAAAATTAATAAAAAAATTCTGACCAGTAGATTTGCCTTTTGGGATTGATTCAAAATATATATGCTAAAAATTTTCAATGTTGTGTGAAGTGTCATGTACAGTTCATTTCTAACCCACATCTAAGACCATAGCTGAAATGTGCTCAGGCTTCTAATAAAAAAAATTTCTATATTTTTCTATACAGTATTTGCAAATTAGATGCACTCTCAAATATATATTTATGTGGGATGAACAGGGGGCTGAGGAGAGAGAGCATATTTGTGTGAATGGGTTGGGGATAGAAAGAAACAAACAAGGATGAAATATGTCCAGAGGTCTCAATGGTGCTTGGGTGTCTGAGTCAGTAGATCTCAAGAAAAAGGGGGCATGCATGGGAAAACGAGAGAGTCTAATGAGCAGGATTCTGCCTGGGCTCTGGAAGGCACCACTGGTTTCCAAGTCGTGGCTAGTTATGAGACCAGTTTTGTTTAAGCCTCTGATATGGTTTGGCTCTGTGTCTCCACCAAAATCACTTAAATCTCATGTTGAATTGTAATTCTCATGTGTCTAGGGAGAAACTTGGTGGGAGGTGATGGATTATAGGGGCAGTTTCCCCCATGTTGCTCATGCAGTAGTGAGGGAGTTCTCACAAGGTCTGATGGTTTTGAAAGTGGCAGTTTCCCCTGCACTTTCTCTTTTCTCCTGCTGCCATGAGAAGATGTGCCTTGCTTCCCATTCACCTTCTACCATGATTGTAAGTTTCCTGAGGCCCCCCAAGTCATGCGGAACTGTAAGTCAATTAAACCTCTTTCCTTTATAAATTATCCAGTCTCAGGTACTCTTTAGAGCAGTGTGAAAACGGACGAATACAGCTTCAGTGTTGTCTCTCTTGGCAACAACAACATTCTGAAATGTTAGATGTTAAACATTTACAACAACAGCAGTTACTACTACTACCATATTAAAAAACAGAAAGTGAAAAATACATCATAAGAAATGTAAGAAGAGCAACAAAAACAGCACCTTCTTGCTTTTCCATGTTATGTAGCATCAAATTCCAAAAAAGCAGGGGGCGAAATTACTTATGAAATCTAATAAATATCATTATACTAATTGCTGCTATATGATGAGTATAGTATTTTATATTAATAATTATACTGTTTTTTACATTAATAAAATTATCTAAGCTTGCACCATCTGGGGCTGCAGGTTTTAGTGTATCCCTCATTTTACAGATACAGACAATGCAGCTGAGAGCATTAAAACAGCAAACAAAACTTCTTTATGGGCCAGCAAGCTTGGGCTTGTGGAGCTTGGGCTCAAAACCAGTTGAGTGTAGCTCAGACCACTTTACAGGATGCTGTAACGCCTCTTTGAATGGAAACAATTTATCATTATTCATTTAGTCAAATGTATGCAGTATCAGTAAGGCACAAGGCATCCTCATGATTCGGGATTTATAGGCAGAATAATAGTACCATTACTCTAGCAGCTCCTTCTGTTTTCTGGTTTGTGTCCTAAGTGATTATTAAATTCACCCAACAGCTCAATGATGTAGATGCCTTACCATCCTGATTTTGCAAATTCAAAAAATTAAACAGATCAAAAACACTTTCAACATCACATAGCTATAGATATTGTAACCCTTGCTCTCAAGGAAATATTTAAATGGGCCATACGCAAAATACCTATCCAAATAATTATACTCAGCATTGAATACTAAATACTAAACACATTTGTTACATGAATCATACAGTGTATACCATTATTATAATACTTCCCAGTGAGTATTAAATGTGAGTGTTCTTCACTGGAAAAGAGGAAAGTCTTCTGTATATGTTCCTGGAGAGTACCAAGAAAACAGTAGAAGTGAATAACTAAATTTGGTTAATAATGATAATGGTAAAAGGAAAAATAATTTCCTTAGGAACCTATGGGAGACTACAAAAGGGATCAGTATTTGGGAGAGGTGATTTAAATACGTTTAAGACTGTCAGAAATACTTTTTCAACTGATTACTTTCAAGCTTATTTTAAAATTTTTTTCTCAAAATTGAATTAGTAAATTGCAATGTTCATCTGAAAACAATTTGGGTTTATTTGTTTATTTATTGTTTGGGACACAGAACCTGAGCTTTAGGCAGAAAACCTCAGTGGTCTTGTGAAATGTAAATACATTTGAAGGGATAAACAAGGTTTACAATCTTTAACCAGCATAATTTCTCATGGTAGTCATTCTTGATGATCTGTCTTAACTTGACAAAGTTTCACAATTTTTGATAGCCATAAAGGTTTATATTTAGATGGGTAACAATATAACTTAGAGCAAGTAACAATTCATTTGTGTTTTGTTTTGTTTTTTAGAATGAATGACAAGAAAATTTGATACAGGAAATTCAGTCTGATAGTGTAGGGTCAAGGTTTTAGTCTCACTTGAGAGTTCTTAATCTAATTAAGTAGCAAACGAAGATGGGGAGGATAAAAGGGAAGTGGAGGAGAAAAAATATATAAGGATTTTAAGATCTTGATAAAAATTTGTTTCTCTTCCAGCTTCTCTTACTAGTAAAGAGAAGGTGATTTACACAGTGAAACACCTGAATGATCAAAAATTTAAGTTCTGGTGATACATTTTAATGTTCCTTTATTTAAATTAATTCCATGCTTAAAGTGAAATTCCAATTTCCGATATCATGTTTTCATTGTTCCTGTAGGGTCCTTACATTTTTCTAATTCTTCACCCTTGAAGGTAGTCTTACATTTCTGTAATTAAAGAATAGAAAAAATGATTTTCAGGAGATTCAGATTACAGACAGAGACAAATGCATGTGACCAATTGTTTTAGTACACCATTATTTCACATCCATTTAACAGCATATAAAAGTCAATTACATGATTAGAGAATAGTGAATAAGCCCATCAGAAGAATGGATATGGATATGGAATTGTTAAAATTGTTATACTGAGCCCCTAGAGAAAAGTAGCACCTGCAATTAAAAATGATTTAAAAGAGAATGGTAACAACCCAAGGTCACACATATATGGAAGGGCTTGGACCATAATCCAGAGATTTCCTCTAATTGTCAAGTTAATATTAAAGATTAACTGATCTGTTATTCTCAAAGAGTACATATTATTTTCTTATATGTTTAGTCTTTTCATGCCTATAAAATAAGACAAACTTCGGCCATTCTTGTCCTAAAATTAGAAATTATACATCCTCTTAGTTTTTTGTTAAAAAACATTAGTTCATTATTTATACACTCAGTATGTTTGTGGGAAAGAAAGAGAAACAGAATTAGAACACATTAATTTGTTGATTATAACTTAATATTTTATTTTCTTCACTATTTAGATTGGATAAAAGGTTATGGGAGGCTTTGGAAAGCTAAGGGTATATAAAAGCAAATTCATCTTCAAATAGAAATAATTACACACAATTTAATAAAATGGATATATTATGCTCTATATACCTAATAGTTTGCAATGACATTTCTCTAAAATGTTTTCTGATTAGGTAATTTTTGGTTTGTTGGCATTCTTGAGTTACTAGTTAATCTAGAATATATGTTTGTTTTAGATGTAAGTCTGTTTCGGCAGAAGAAGAAAAAAAAAGTCAGAAGGTCCCAATATGATGGGTATTTGCTATCTACACGGCAAACAAAAATACCGTAATGATGGAAACAAGAATTTACCTGCATTGAAAAGTTTGTGTTAATTACCACAGACTTCTCTGCTTTTGTGTCATTAAGTGGTTGGAGCATCATACATGTTGAAAACTCTTTGATGAGAAATAGATGGAAACACAAGCACTATATCACCTAGATATTTTTGCATAACAATTACAAACTTCATTTGCTGCGCAATTGACTTTTATTTTTCTCACAAGTCTAAGAATCAGTTGGGAAGATCTACTCATTGGTGGAAGGGCCTGGACTGGTACACATTGTCTCCTTTCCTCCAGCAGACTGGCTGGCTTTGTTCTCATGGTGGAGGCAGTCATAAAGGTGGGGGGGAAAAGAGAGAGAGATTGAGGAAAGAATCAGGCAGTGTCTTCCGAGGCCTAATCTGAGATACCAAACAGGGACTTTATGACACTCTAGTGGCCAAGCAAGTCAAGGCTAGCCCACATTCAAAGACTCAGTGGGAGGTGCTGTAATCACATGACAGGGAACATGAATCAATGAAGGGGTGAAGAATTAGAGCCATTCTTTTGCAATCAATTTCACACAAGGAATATGTACTACTATGTGACCAAGGTGGCCTTAAAGTTCCCCTCAAGTTTACTAAACTTTAGACAGGCTTTTCCCCCTGCTTTTAGGCCCCTGACCTCATTTTCCTTAAAGCATTTACTCTTTCTCTGCTGCTTTGAAATGTATGTAAATTTTCTCCCAGTCTTTTGACAGTTTTACAATCCAGGAATATCTTTCACAGGAACCTGGGAATCATCCATCTGAAATGCAGTCATGAAGGAAGGTAGCACCCCTCTCTCCTAGTTTCTGTGTGGGAGGGCAGGAGCCTTACCTTGAAGGCCTCATCCCAGAGAAAAGTGTTTGCAATCTAAGGAATAATTCAGTATGTGTGACACATTCCACTGATCATATTCCTATCCCTATGCTCTACAGTACTTTTACACTCCCCTTAGCACTTAAAATCCTTCCAGTCTCGGCCGGGCGCGGTGGCTCAAGCCTGTAATCCCAGCACTTTGGGAGGCTGAGACGGGCGGATCACGAGGTCAGGAGATCGAGACCATCCTGGCGAACACTGTGAAACCCCGTCTCTACTAAAAATACAAAAACTAGCCGGGCGAGGTGGCGGGCGCCTGTAGTCCCAGCTACTCGGGAGGCTGAGGCAGGAGAATGGCGTAAACCCGGGAGGCGGGGCTTGCAGTGAGCTGAGATCCGGCCACTGCACTCCAGCCTGGGCGACAGAGCGAGACTCTGTCTCAAAAAAAAAAAAAAAAAAAAATCCTTCCAGTCTTTTGTTTCAGCAGAGTTGAATTCACCCTCCCATTTCACTAGTTTTGATTAAAGTCTTTCTTACCTGTTTAACTTTGTTTAGTGTAAATTTTTTGACATGATGAGAGAAAAATTTGAATTCTGCTTCTGAACACTTTGCCGTAATCAGGCTTACCTGTATGACCATGATAGTGAAAGCCCAGTCCTGTTCTGTGAGTTCTCTATACAACCGTAAAAATAAAATTGGCAGAAATTGATATAATTTTGACAATAATGCTTTTGAATTAATATTGCAAGTTAATTTAAGGAGCAATGTGATATTTAGCAATTAAGTAAATTTTCAAGTGTGTTTAAAACTTAATAAATGTGTGGTACTTACCCCTACTTTCTTGATAAATCTATAGAGACATAATTTCAATCGCAATCTAAATCATGTTGGAAGAGTAGGGCTGTAGAAACACCAGCCTGACATCTTCTTCTGCCTCCTATTAATGGAAGATCCTTGGTGAAAAGAAGGAAAATCCAAGGAAATATGTAAAACACTGATTGTAAGTGATGCTGCTGCTAAAACTGTAATGGATCATTAAACTCTACTGCATATGATCTTCCCTCATTTGATCATAACAGATGTCTCAGAATCCAATATTGCCATTTTTGAATTTGTCTTCCTGTCTCTTCAAAAACTTTAAGAAGTTTTAAAAATCCTATAGCTGAAGTTAAAAATAATTTTTGTGTAAGAGAGTTTTTTGAGCAAAATAATAAACATTATTAGTAACTCATCCAAATGAGTACAATGGAAAAAATCTATGTGGAACTGAATCCCAGAAGAGATCAATTTAAACCATATGAAGATCTAGAACTGGACAATTCAAATGAAGATGTATTAGAAAAAAGAATTGAAGCAGAATAGTTTAAAATTAAAATTTTTGCAAATATATAATTCATAGTATGGCACTGGGTTTTTTAATTCTAAAATAATTCTAAAATGATCAAGTTTATGGATAATAGATGCTGTATTAGGGTTCTCTAGAGACAGAACTAACAGGATAGATGCATATGTGAAGGGGAGTTTATTAAGGAGAATTGACTTACATAATCACAAGGTGAAGTCCCAAAATAGGCCCTGTGCTAGCTGAGGAGCAAGGAAGCCAGTTCAAGTCCTAAAACCTCAAAAGTAGGGAAGCTGATAGTGCAACCTTCAGTCTGTGGCCAAAGGCCCAAGAGTCCCTGGCAAACCACTGGTGGAAGTCCAAGAATCCAAAAGCTGAAGAACTTGGAGTCTGATGTTCGAGGGGAGGAAGTAACCAGTCTGGGAGAAAGATGGAGACCAGAAGACTTAGCCAGTCTAGTCTTTCCACACTCCCCTGCCTGCTTTTATCTTAGCCACCTTGGCAGCTGTGTAGATGGTGCCCACTCAGATTGAGGGCAGGTCCGCCTTTCCTAGTCCACTGACTCAAATGTTAATCTCCTTTGGCAACAGCCTCACAGACACACCCAAGAACAATACTTTGCACCCTTCAATCCAATCAAGTTGACACTCAATATTAAGCATTACAGATGCTACTCTCAAAAAGGTCTATTTGCTGTTTAGTTAGAGCAGAGTTTCTTATGTTTCTTAAGTCACAGGTGCATTTAGTCCCAGACAGTTCGTTGTTGGGAGGTGGGTGTGGCAAATGCTACTGTATGCATCACTGGGTACTCAGCAATATCCCTGGCTTCTACCCACTAAATACCAGGAGACTCTTCTCAGTGGTGACAGCCAAAGATGTCTCCCAATGTTACCAAAAGTGCTCTGGAAGACAAACTTGCTCCAACTTAGAACCACAGATTTGTTGAGTATAGACATAAACAGGACACAAATAGATACTTTGAAAAATGTCTGTATGTTTTGAAAAAATGGAAAACATCTAACATTTATCAAACACCCACTATATGAAAGGCACAACACTGGTGAATTTTTTTATTCCATTCAATAATACCTCTATGCAATAGATCTAATCACCCTAGACATATAGAGAAGGAGGCATTCAGGAATTCAACCAAAATCACACAGCTAGTAATTCCAGGAGCTGAGATTAAAGAGTCAGTTATGACTACTCCATAGTTCTGTCATTTCTCAAGCTGTCTGTATTTGTTAATTGAATATGATCAATGAGGACTTCATATTTAGAGAAAATAAGAAATGTCTCTTGTAGAAAAAAGTATAATTTTATGTTATGAAAGAAAATTATAAATCACTAATTGGAATTAGTTTCTTCTTCACTTTTGTTTGTAAGATATCATTTCTTATTTTTATCTTAAGATATTATATTTTGTGTCTTAGTTGTATACGTACATAATTTACTCCATTAGAGGGCAAACCAGCTGAAGTTATAGTATTTCCATTTCCATCGTTGGATCCCTCCTTTGTCTAACATTGAGCTGTTCATATGATAATCATGAGCCTCATGTTATATTGAGTACTCGAATTATGGCTACTCTAAATTCAGAGATGTTGTAAGTATAAAATAAAAATCCTAATTTCAAGTCTTATCATGCAAAAGGTAAAATAACTTTATTCCTATTGATTATAGACTGAAAGGATAATATTGTTTGTATATGGTATTAAATAAAATATATTTTTAAAATTATTTCACCTATTTTATTTTACTCTTTCATGTATCTATGAAAACATTTACATTTGCATATGCAGGTTATATTATATTTTCAGTGGACAGTTCTGGGCTAGCATTAAGTGGCTATTAAATAACTGTTAGATTGAATGCCAAGCATATGGATGTATCTATTTTGACTTTTAATTTTGTATATAGTTTATATCATAAAATTTAAAAAGTATAATAACTACATGTCTGCATGTGATATAAATAAATGTGTGCCTGTATTTAAATGAATGTACACACAGTAAAGTCTAGAAATTAGGTAATGTATTATCATATTATTGCCCCATAATAGTTGCTTCTGGCAATGACCTTCCACTACATTTAATGGTTTATTTAGTGAATAAATAGTAATGTTCTTATCTTGTGTTTATATGATAAATAAACATAATTCCATAACAGTATATTAGAACAGGACACTAGAGTTAGTTTTAAATATAGATGAAATGTGTTTCCAAAATGAGGTGATTTCAGGATCAGCAGAATTATGCCTCTGCCTCCCCCAACATCTCTTCACATTGAAGGTTAATACTACAATTTATATAATGTGCTGTTTCTTTAAGACTTGATAATTCCTATGAAAATAAAATCCTCAGGTAATATTTAAGTTTTCACCAACAATTTAAGGTGCATGGATTTCAGATCAGATAACGAAGGACACTTGTTGGCAAATGGAGGAATAATAACATGGTCAAGGAAGTTTGAATGGAAGAAGAATACAAATTGAAAAATAGGGACACCAGAATAATTTTGGACTCGAACCTCAGATATAAATCTTATTCTTCATATTGGACAGCAGAGATTTAAAACACTTCTGTCATTTCCAAAACTTCTATTGGTCTGCACTGTCTAGTGCTTTGTATGTGATATCAATTTTGTTAACAATGGCGAATCAGAATGGCCTCTCAGGCGCATCCACGTCTTAATCCCCAGAACCTGTAAATACGGCAAAGTGAAATTAAGATTGCAGATGGAACTAATTCAGATGACCATGCAATAGAAAGATCATGCTGGATTTTCTTAGTGGTCTCATTGCAATCACAAGGGTGTTCACGAAGAAGAGGTCAGGGTGCTGGGACATGATAAGGGCTTGAGTCTGGAAGAAGGGGGCCATGAGTCAAGAAATGTGGGCTCTCAATACTCAAAAAACAAGAAAATGGATTCTTCCCTAGAATCTCCAGGAGGGCATGCAGCCTTGCTGATGCCTTGGTTTTAGCCCAGTGTGTTTCTTATTGGACTTTTGACCTGCAGAATCGTAAGATAGTGTGCTTGTGTTTTTTCAAGCCACTAAACTTGTGGTAATTTGTCATAGCAGCAACAGAAAAGTAATACAAGTAGTTATCTAATGTATTTGCATTCACTATTTACTCAAAAATACAGAATCTCTTTCACTATTTTTAATTGGGGAGGAGAGGGGATGTTCGAGGGATGGAGCGTACTTTTCTCTGGATTATTGTTTCTTGTTAATAATTAGGTTAAAATGTGGAAATTATCTCTTCCTTTTATCTCGAATGTATTATATACATTCAAATTCTGAAGCATGGTAAAACTTTGATTAATGGAACATAATTAATGAGAGCTCTAGTTAATTGAAAATGTGTGGGTGTGTGTTTCCTTATTCAACTTAAAAGGGGAAGATGATAAATGTAGGGAAACTTGCATGAGGAATTCAAACCAAAAAGCAAATTACCCTTGTTCTGGGGAAAGAATCCATGCAATTCAATACTCTAGACTTTTAGCAAAAAAATAAGTTTTAAAGCACCTAAATTATTTTCAGTGTTCTATGTAATAAACATAATATTAGGTGGATGAATGTAAATGAAGGTTAAGGTAAAGAAATCCAAAGTAAAAAATATTTATAGGTTTATTATAACCTATAACAGTTCATTTAAAAAATTATAATTACTGGCTTCTCCATTTCCTATGAAAGTAAAAGAAGGTTTAAGGTTGAGATGTTTCTAAAAAGGAAATAAATTAATCATTAAGATTTTTTCCCCCAATTTCATCTGGTAGTCTATTTATCTTTATAAATCAAATACCTGTTAATCCCACTTATTTCATTTGACAGCAAAAATTGTAACTTTCTTAGGATGTTAGGGGATGCGTGAATTTCCATGATCCTGTATGTTACTTCAACTTTTTATGCTTTGAAATTTTCTTTGGAACTTTCAAGGTATCATCATAACTTTTCAACATTCGAGCTTATGTTTTAAATGAGGTAAAGCCTAGTATTTCTGAATATGTCTTAATTTTCATGATAAACATGTGTATATATTTATCAGAATTCTTTATATTCTTTATCTTTGTAATTTACTGTATGGTCCTTTGCCTTAAACGCAGAAAAAATATATATACAGTAAAAATTCATTGGCCAGGTGCGGTGGCTTACACTTGTAATCCCAGCACTTCAGCAGGCTGAAGCAGGCACATCACTTGAGGTCAGGAGTTTGAGACCAGCCTGGCCAACATAGTGTAACCCATCTCTACTAATATTACAGAAATTAGCTGGACCTGGAGGCCAGCGCCTGTAATTCCAGCTACTCGGGAGGCTGAGGCAGAATCACTGGAAGCTGGGAGGCAGAGGTTGCAGTCAGCCGAGATCATGCCACTATACTCCAGCCCGGGGGACAGAGCAAGACTCTGTCTCAAAAAATAAAAAATAACAAAATAAAAATATTATATTTGAAATGAATCTGTCCTAAGGAAAACAAATATAAACATATACTTACACACCCTCCAGGGTATTAAATTGTAATAGTTAAAACTAAACACTTAGGGGAAAAAAGTATCTTTTACAAAATTGTAAACAAATGAATTGATTAAATTAAATTAGATTAAATTTGATTTTTAAATGTAGCTGGCCCAAAAGAAGGCAATCTTATAACTGTATTTTGTGTTATTTTCATCATATTTCCATGTTACTTTATGATCTACTTTGATCTGGTTGATAATTATTTCAGATTATCTCCTATAACTCTACCTTGAAATCCTTTTGTCACTTTAAAAAAATTTAATTTTCTTGATAGAAACTCCTCCATTTGTAATTCTTATGTGATACTTATAGTTCAGTGAGGCAGAGAATCTTTGCTTGGCTTTTCAAATAGAGCAATGTTAATAAAGGGAATTAAATATATAAGAATTAACTGCTGAAAGAGAAGGAAGTGATCACTGTGAAGACGGTGAGAAACAGCTAAAACTTGGCTAGAGAAAGAAAAGAAAAAGATAGGGTTCCATAACTTCAGAGCCGAAAGAATGTGCTGGATGCAACTAACGCTCAGAATTTTAAACAAAACAAATTCAACAGCGGTATCTAATATTTCTGAAGTCTATTCTGGTACGCAGAAGACGGTTGAAATCAGTGGAAACTTCTAAGACCAGCAAATACATGGTGTCTCTGGCCAATATGTGCTCTCAAATTCCCTTGTAAAAAGTCTTACTTTCAGGGTCCATTCCCAAACTTAACTCATTAAGCCTAGAGTTGTATACATTAAGAGGTATCTTCAATAGAGAAAATGTTTCTGTGTAACAATTTAAATTTCCAAAGTGTAAGAAAGTGTATGTATGTGTGTAAATGAATGAGTTCTTAAGTTTTATAATATTTTACTCTCTTCTTTATCTTTACCTAAAAATGCAAAAATTTCATTTCAATATACATGCCTAACACTATATAACCATTTCCATTATTAGAAGAATCTGATAAAATTCTTATTTATTTTCAGAGAAAATAATTAATTATATAGTAGCCATTGTTGTGTGGGACAACAACGTTAATGGTACTAAAATTTCCTTCTGTAGTATCTTTCTATTTGTGGCCATCAAAATCCAGTCCATGTGGTTTTTGTAAATGCGACTTCATCTCCCAATATCAGAAGTAGTGCAAAATCCAGAAGCAAGTTAATTCATGCTTTACATTTATTAGAAAAATAAATCTTTCAAATATTGAATCTGATCCCTCAAAGCTAGTAATACAAAATTAAATTGTAAATTTGAGTTATCAGGAAAAAAATTCTCTTTTTATCCACAAATTGTAAATATGAAACGGTTTAGGGACTAAAGTCTTGGTATGTCGTATTTAATACTATCTGATGCTTCAGATTAAATCCAAGAGGCAGGCATGGGTTTCAAATATGAAGAGAAACGAGAGTCCAGGCTGAAGTGTTGTTTCTCACATCCCTTGGCTTTTGAGATTATTTCAGTCAACAAGTACTTTTTCAGCTTGAGCTAATTTGGGTTGTGTTTACAGTTAATTTTAACCAAAAGAGTTATAACTAATTAAATAGAGTATATGTTTTGTGAGATATGCTGCCTTTATATAATCACTAATTTATCTCAAATGCCAAGAACAGTTTCTGATATATAATAAACAATAACTATTTTTACAATAAAAATATATGAAATAAATTTTATGGAAAATAAGTTTGATTTTGTAGACTGTATAACAATTAAACATTATCATCTAGGTTTATTAATTTTGAGGCATTTATAAATGGTCTTTTTAAAGGGAAAGAGGATATCATTTGGGTAGTTTAATCAATTTTTATCTTTCTCTTTCTAGCCTTTACTGAACTTGAATTTCAATGTGAACAGCAAGATTTGAATAGAAATACTTTACTTTGACAACAATTAAAATTATTCATACCATGACACAGTTCAATGTATTACAGACTAATTAACTGCATTTTTGCTTCATGATGATAAAGAACTCTAAATAATGCTTCCTCAAATATCTGTGGGGTACCATTAGATTCCAGAGCTTTTGATTATTAATAGCTATACTTAGTACCATGGTCTTTCATCTATTGAAATTCTAACAGTGGCCTTTCCACTTTATTTCTTTATGCCTTTGTTATTGCTTACACAGAAAAGCCTTCATGAAGCATACAGAAAGCACAATATTTTTCATTCTATTCATTTTCACTTTCAAGCATTTGGGACTCTTGAAACAATGGAAAATTATCATTCTCTCCTATTTTTAAATTGGATTTTAATTAGAATATGTAAGTCTTGCATGGTCTTCAATTATATTCTGTATTTCATGTGATTCCATTTACTATTTAATCATAAATATCTCTGCTGTTAGTAGTTTAAGTACCATATAAAGCAGTAAAAACATGGCAAAAGTTACAAATTCTTATGTTCAAAATGACCTGCACATTCAATACAAATCTTATTTTACTGTATTTTTATATTTACATTACACTTGTTAGCTATATCATGTATGTTTTTATATCATGCATTTGATTTCAATGATTTTTAAAGTCTATCTTTTAAATGTAATTTCTGTGTCTCTCTCCCTCCCTCTGTCTCTCTGTCCCTCCCTCCCTCTCTCTCTAGCATTTTATTTTGAGATAATTTTACTTCCAGAAGAACTGCAAAAATAATACAGGAAATTTCCATACAACCTTCAGCCGGCTTCTTCATATGTTGACATCTGAACAAAACCACGGAAAATTATTAAAACTAAAAAATAATCTTGGTATAATACTATTTTAGTTACACTACAAAATTTATTCACGTTTCACTGAATCTTTCATGAATGTTCTTTTTCTTTCTGTTGGATTGGGGTTTATTTCAACAGACTCCACCACTGGCGCTAACGACAACCTCAGTTTATATCTTCTTTCTCCTTTATTGGAGAGCTTAGCTCATATATTGTAAGTGTTAATTTTCGTCATCTCCCACAACCCCCCCTACTTTCTCTTTTATTTAAGGTATAAGTTATGTCACTATTTTGTAGCCAAGAATATCAGTCCTATAGTTATATAGACAACCAGTTTAACTTGAATAAAATTATTATAAGATGGCTGAAATTCCGAAACAGATGAATTTTTTTGGTCTAAACCAGTCAATGCCTATATACTGACATATGCAAAATAAAGCATTGCTTTTACTGAAAAACTCTCATTCCTCAATTTTTACTCCTCGTTTGTTCTTGGCAACTCCCATACTTCCATGCTAACGCTTATTCTCCTTCTTATTGGTAACAAATACGGTCAGTTTATCCCCAGTGGTTCCTTTTAAATCTGTTTTTCCCCCTTTCATCCCTGTGACTATCCTGTCTTTCAGTCTCTGCCCACCTGTTAATTTCTGACTGCCCGCAGTCACCTGCAGTCCACTACTCCTGAGATTCCCCACACCAATAGTCCACACATCATCACTCCTGTCAAGCACCTCCTACTCCACAGAGAAAAGACAACATCTCTGAACAGAGCCGGCCCAACCTCTTCTCTGGCACTTTGCTTTATCAAATGTGTACTCTCTTCTCCCTCCCTCACATTTTTCCCATCAATTGTCTCCCATTCCTGGGTAAAGGTACCTTATACTTAACGCGTGAACATGCTCCTGTCTCTGTCCTCTCACATGTCATTCCTTTTTATTATGTATTTGCTCCCTCAAGTCATTCTTTTCTGTCCATTGCAGCCTCCCTCCCTGACATTATCAGTTCTGAATCATTTACCTTTTCTCACATAAATCTCTCATGCATCAATTCCTCTGCATATGATATTCACCTTGCCAGAAATTATCTCACCTCTGCCCTCCAGATTGAATTCTCCCAAGAAAAAAAGCCTAAGCACAAGTGTCCTCGTCAGTGTCATGCTTTGCCTGGCTCCACACAGAGGCAGGTGTCCCTCTAGCACCTGTGAGCTCCTGATTGGAGAGCTTAGCTCTTAAATTGAAAGTGTTAATTTTCATCATCTTTTCCCAAACCCCCTTGTATTTTCATCTTTATGACATTTATTGTACAAGACCCTAGGAAGTACTCTATGCATGAGTAGAAATAAACAAATTAATGAATACATTTGAATGGCCTACATATTTTCTAAATCGATCCTGAACAAATAAGGAAGGTATGTGCCATCTCTAGTGCTGTCATTCTACTGTCACTTACTTTTGAAATCTTGGCCATGTCTTCAGCTTAGATAGCACAAGGGAGAGAGTGAAAACTAATTAATTAATAATTACAGAGAAGCTACTAGAGTTTCAACACTATAGTTATCGGCTGAGAATAGATCATAAACTCATTGAAAAAAGCTAGAATTTCTTATCTTTTTGATTTGTCCCTGAATGCCACAATTTATATGCATTAACTGGAAAATAATTGCTTAGCAATAGGCTTTTACCATATATAGGCAAGGTGCAAAAACGAAGTGTGGGATCTTCACATGGAATTATAATTAAAGATTATTTTTGAGTGGTACTTATTATTTAAAACAGTCCATTTGAGACACCAGAATATTTCATATTGTTGGCTAAAATATATAGTTTATACATATATATGGTAACATGCATTTTAATATAATAAAATGTAAAATTACTTATTAATTTAATAAATATCAAATTAATAAAATATTCTATTAAAATATTATATAAATATAATATAATATTTAAGCCATTTGGATGGAAGCACAGGTGTAGCATAGTGTTTGGAAATTTGTCTGCATATGTACATTATATATATGTATTGGTAGCACATATTTTAGCCAACAATATGAAATATTATATGTACTTCATACACAGTGTATGCATATATATATGCAAGTCTATATCCATATGTATATGTAGAACCTCAGAAGGGATCTTCAATTTGGAGCTTTATAAAGATTCACAAGAATTTGTTACAAATTGTTTAGTATGTATTCTACAATAAAAGTTAAATATGGTTAAGTATATTGTTTATTTAGGCAGAACTCTCTATATATCGAATTCTTACATAAAATCCTCTAATAGAATTTCAATTTTTTTTCTTACTGAGCATCTGATGATAACCTCTAAAACACTGTGATTAAAAGAATGATCTTATCTGACCTGCTCCTAACTCCTGTTGTCTTGGTGTTCCAGTTCTGATCTTTTCCAGGTGGATCTTTTCCCTTTTTATCCTACCTCCAGTAAGCCCAGTTTATCGAATCGCCTCATTTCTCTCACTCCATTAAGGGATGGGGTAACATTTAATTAAGTTAATTATTTTCAGGTATTGATTGCTCTTCGCATCTGCAAATACTCTAATTTGACATCAGGAACACTTCTTCTAAGGTTGTGTAAAATGCTAGCTAGTAACTCGACTGTCTAACCCAAAGCTGTGTATATCACCACACACAGGTGCTTCTATCTAAAGCACTCTTTGTCTACCCATTGGCATTTTCTACCATCTTCTTAATAATCCAGTGGAGGCTGCATTATTTCCCCACGCGTTATATTTTGTGATGTCTTTAATTTCCCTGCTGTATTCCTTGACACAAGTCATTCTCTAGAGTAGAGATGTCAAGTAAGTCTCTCGTAAATTGGAATATTGCAAATAAAGTGTGTATTAGTTCTGGGTCTGGCAATTTCCGTATCATTTATAACAGCATTTACATGCTACTTACAAACAATTTTCAGTATATCAAAATTCTTGTGTTCAAAAACTTTCATGTAGCATACTGGACATCTTTTTTTCTGATAGAATTTAATTATAATTAGGTCTGTACTGTGGAGAGCAGTAAGTTCAATTAAATGTCCTGCTGTTTGTACCATGCCACAAGCTGCGTAAAACTGCTAAGCAAAGGCAGCCCGGGGGTCGTACTATTCATACACTTCAGGCCCATAAATGAGTGGCCTGTAATGGGTGCTTATTTAACACGCACACACACACACATACACACACATCTACATATCTTGCATGTCATGGATGAGAAAACTGAGGTCAGACAAGTTAATTTGGCCAGCTACTAATATGCCGAATCAATATTGGAACCCAAGCCTGCCAAATCCCAGAACGTTTAAGTTATAATTTAGCACCGAAAGTAACCAGCACAGAGAAGGTTTAAGTGCATAATTAAAATGAAAAGAGTAAAATTTGGCCTCAAAGGTCAGTAAGAGTGAGCTAAGAACACTAGAACATTTTTCTTGGAAGAGATGGAAGAGATTGGATTTTCAAACTTAGTCAATTGTTTTGGCTAAAAATGGGTGGGGTAAAGGGCATACATAATTTCAACCAGAAAGAAAAAAGTATAATCAAAGTCACAAAATGAAAAATATGAGCTGTCCTATATGTGATAAACTTAAGATATAATATTTAACCCATTTGGAGTGAGGTACAGACACAGCATAACGTTTGTAAATTTGTCTGCACTCAGTGCTTAGGGTGCTGCCATTGAGAAATTCATCTCAGGTCTGTGAGATGTGAGGATCTTGTTCATTCATCATTTATCGAGCTACTAGTTTCAGACATGACAGTAGGTGTGCTACTAACGTTACATGCGTTATTACTACCTTTAAGAAGCTTTTGAGATAGGAAACAATTTACACTGGGCAAACATAAACATACTCACTATATCATATTGCATTATGATGTACTGTTAATTGTTTGAGCTTTCCAATTTAGGTAGATGACTTTAAATCATTATATTAGCACAGGGATATTTAATCTAAGGACCACCTTATATCAGGTGAAAGGCTTTCATCATTGTGCATAACATCACTGAGACCTAATTTCTTCATCATCATAAAATGAAATTAATAACACACAGGATTTGGAGAATATTAAGTTATCATACATACATGAGGGGCACCGGATCTGTCCCATGCTTAATCAATGCTAGTTCCTTTCTTGCTGTGATGGAGTGCTGAGTGTAATGTTTTAAACAAAAGATATCGGGGTTCAGAGAACCAAAGTTCAGTGTCGGATGGAAAAATGGATAAAACATTAAGAAATTATAATGAGATTTTCTGACGTTTTTATTAGAAGGACCTATTGTGAAATTCTCATGGGCAAAGAAAAAGAACAAGTGTGTATGTGTAAATTTATGCATATGACAAACAGAAAGGAAGAAAGAGAGAGAGACCATTTCAGGGCTGTTGGCACATCAGTATAATATGGCAAAATAAGGGCATTTCTTATTCAGGAAGGATCAAGGTGGGCGCCAGGGGTTGATGTGTTACATGCCAAAGTTGGAAAGTTTGATTGAAGGTTATTTAGGAGTCATGAAAGTACTACTGAGAATACTATTCTCCATCACTACTTACTTCGGGTTTCCACACCTAAGTTACCCACTCTGAAGGCTTCAATGGTTTCAGTCTGTCTCATTGTGAGTATTATCCCTCCTCAGATTGCCTCACTGTGAGGGGATCTATTTTTTACTCATTCCAATGGCTACTCTTTTTGCTGTCTCTGACACTTAATTAAATAGGATGGATATCAATGAATACAGAAAGGACCCCACAATTCATGAACATCCATCACACCTATTTTACTATGTATTCCCACCACAATGCATCATGTCGATACTTGAATAACGGAATAGTTAAAACGTGGCAGGTTGCTACCAAAAAGCAGTTGAAGAGTTTTCAAACAGATGTGCTACATTTTTGCATTAGATAAATTTTACTTCTTCAGTTTTTCTCTGAGCATTAGAAATGTCACCACCTTTAAAAAGGTCACATCAACTTTAAATTAGTCAAGATTAAAAAAAAATTACTCTAGAGTGTCTTTTTAAAACTGTTTTTGTCTTCTAAAACCTAAACCACTTGTAAAAGGTAATAGAATTTGGCAGGATGAGAGTTTTTCTCTATTTTAATGTTCATATAGTGCAAAAGAAAATTAATTAAAAATGCTTGAAATGTCCAGTGCATTTCATCTGTATACATCTTTACTTCTTAAAATTGCTATACATTAAGTCAATATAGTCATATAAATGCAATTCTAAATATGTTCTCACAAACACATTTAAGTTAGCAAAATTATCATTTGCAATAGAACCAAAAAGTCTGTCTCTTATTAATACATTGCTAATAAATTTCCTTAATGTGCTGCTTTAGCTCAAGTCCACTGTTACATTTATGGATACCACATTACATGGTGTCATATTTAATGAATCAGTGCTTTGTATACCTCATTTATAAATACATACATACATATATGAAGGTGATTTCACGCAAAATTCATGGACTAGAATTATTTTCACATGTATTTTCCTTTGTATGCCTTTATTTTGACATTAGAAAACCAGCATATTTAACTTAAATGTTCTCATTGTTTTTCTTCTCTGTTCTAAAGTAGGCAAGTTTTAAGGAAAGTCATACCTGATTAAAGTAAAAACTAACCTTTTTCACTATGAACTGTCCTTTTCTAAATAACTCATTATTATACATAAACAATCCTATTGTATCTAGCTCAAATGAAGGACCCCATTATCTTTTCGTATCATACTAGAGCCCTTGAAATATGGATTTGGCCCAATTTTATTCGTAAGCATCTTCCTAACTCTGATAGGAAGTATTACAATTAAGCGCATACAGTATAAGCTACTTCAATGATAGAGCTTTTCATACAATAGAGGAAAGAGAATAAGCTTTCTTTTCTGGAGTCCTGTTGTTTCCCATTAGGAAACCCTACGTGGTAAGGATATAGAAAAAAATGTATCTGAGTTTTGTGCAGCACATCCAGAGAGAATAACATAAGATGGACTATTTGTCTGCCCATTTGACTTTGGATAGCAGAATCTCAAATCAGGTAATCAATTAGTGTTCTCTTAGTTCAGTTACCTAAAAATAACAACGCCTGCAAGTGTTCTGTGAACTTGACCAAATGAGTAAAACAAACTGTAATTAACATTGTATAAAACTTGTAATATGTAATTAAATATGAGGAACCATCAATGGTACATAAAAGATTATGATAAATCTCTAGTTTCTCATTTCTAATGAGAGCACTAATCACTTTCACTGAGTGAATGGGTTTGGTGACAGTTGCATTCAACCCTTGTTCAGGTCATCTGAGATATAGCAGAATATTAATGACAGCTTTCAGGGCCTCTGTTACTTACTTGTTGGTCTAGTTTACGCTCTTGTTGAAAAGTAGGTTTTACTTTTATGCATTTACCTAGGCATGGATTTGTGACAGCAGCACCGGTATTCTCTAAGCTGAGTATCTCTTTGAGACTATCAGTTTCTGTGGATCTGACGGATGCAGCACTTTCTTTCGCTGGAGTACATTTTCTGTATATAGGAAGGATCTTAATGAGAATGGATGAAAAGGGATTCCCCATTTCTGTAGGGCCATGAAACTTCCTGGGAAACATCATTAAACATTCCTTCAGGAGACATAACCTGGGGAGAAGATCATGGCTCATTTTTCATTATATAAGTTACACTAATATATGCCATATGTTTAATAAACATTATAATATTTGTCTTTTGTTAATTATATTAATGAAAAAGAGAACAATGAAAGTCAGAAAAGTATCAAATGAAAATTCTAAAAGCCAAATAATTCCAACACAAATAGGTAATTGACTTGAATTCTTATGTAACTGCGCAGACTTTTGTAGAATTTTAAAAGGTCTGTAGTATGCCACAGCAATAACATTCTACTGTTTTATTGACATTGTTCCTAATATGTCTAGAACTGTAATGAGTCATTTTATAGGTATACCTTTATGCAAAAAAGTTAATCATTTATCCAGGAAATTTTCAAAAAATCAAATCAATTTGGTCCTAATTTGAAATTCTCAAAAGTTAGTGACACATACACCAAAAAGCTGAAGGCTTCTTGATAATGTTTTAGAAATATATCAGCATAAAATGATTATAGATTCAGAAGAAATTACAAAATAATGCTCTTCACCAAGGTTCCCCTAGTGATCACATTACACACAATTGTATAACAAGATCAAAAACAGAATGGACATAGGTGGAAGGTGTGCATGTAGTTCAGAGTCATTTTATCACATATAAATTTGGGTAACCACCACCCAACTCAAGATAGTTTATTGAAATGCAGCGAAGACCTCCCTTACACTAACCTTTTATAGTAATACCCACTCTGCTCTGTCCCCACCGTCGTCAACTCCTGGCAACCTGTTTGAAACCATATAATTTCACCATTTCTAAAATGTTATATAAATGACCTCCTACTGTATGAGACCTTTTGAGATTTGTTTTGTTACTCAGCAAAAGGTCCATGAGAATTATTCCAGTTACTGTATGTAACAATAATTTATGTCTTTTCATTTCTAGGTGTAGCTCTGTTTTGATCTGTCTGTACTGTTTTTGCATGTGTCTTAAATAGTCCTAAATCCAGGTGTGAGCAGGGCTGTGTTCCCTCCAAAGATTCTAGAGGAAATGTCTTCTTGCTTCCTCTAGCTTCTGGTGGCTGCAAGTGTTCCTTGACTTGTAAGTACAATCTCTGCCTCTGGGATCATGTGCCCTTCTTCTCTGTGTGCCCCTCCTTATGTCTCTTATGAGGACACTTGTTGCATTTAGGGTCCATTGAGTTAAGTCCAAGTGATCTCATTTCAAGATCCTTAACTTAATTACACCTGCAAAGACGCTTTTTGTAAATAAGGTCAAATTTGCAAGATCCAGGGGACATATATGTATGGGATCATCACTCAACCCACATCAAGGGCTTTAAGCATTCATACTGCTATAGTTGAATGTGCACAGCTTCTTAACTGGTTTCAGTTTCCATCTTCCTTAATCTACAATAAATTGTCCCATAAAGAATCCCAGAGTAATCCTTCAAAAGTCAAGTCATGTCGTGATTCTTCTCCACCCAAAACCATCAATGGCTTCCATTTTCACTCACAGTGAAATCTACAGCATTTTTCAAAGGCTACAGGCTACAGGATCTGAAAACTTTACCACTTTTCCTCTGACATAACTAGCCCGCTTCTTCCTCATGACACCTAGCATGCCCTGACATTGTTTCTTTTCTATCTTCTCAAACTACAGGGTTAGTTCCTTGAGCACGTGGCATCTCTTTCTTGTTGTTGCAGCTCACCATAGGTCAGACATCCTGGCACAGAGTAGGTGCTCAATAAATATCTGTTGATTTAATTAAAGAATAATGTTGCCAAACTCCCATCCTAGAAAAGTTCCATAAAATTATGATATGTACCTACTATTTATGACTCATATTGCTCATTCTCCCAAACTTTTTTTGCAGTGGCGTTGATTTTCTTTTTTTATTTTTAGTTTTACCAATTTTGTAGCTGAAAATATTATCCATTAATTTTAACAAGCATTTCTTTATTAGTGAGAATATACGATTTCATGTTTAATTGGTAGGGATTTATTTTTCTTTGATAAATTATTTCTTCACAGTCATTAGTTATTCCTCTCATTAAATATTCATTTTTCATTTTTAAAAGTTTTCTGTATATTAAAGACATTTAGTTGTCAATTACGCATTTTTAATTATTTCAGAAGATTGTTGTGTAAACTTTAATTTGTATGGATATTTTGCTATATAGAAATGCTTTCACACAGGTTTATATAAATATGTTTTACTGTGCAATTTCTCCATCTGTTCAATTTATCTCTGAAAATATTAACTTAGAAGTATAGATTTTTTCCATTTTCCTAATATTCTTATTCTTCTTAGCTCCAGTGATCCTCCCACTTTAGCCTCCCTAGTACCTGAGACTACAGGTGCACGATACCTTGCCCAGCTAATTTTTGTATTTTTTTGTAGAGACAGGGTCTCACCGTGTTGCCCAGGCTGCTCTCGAACTTCTAGATTCAGGTGATCCACCTGTCTCAGCTCCCAAAGTTCTGGGATTACAGGTATGAGCCACCACACTCAGCCCATTTTTTCATCTGATCCAAAAGCTAGAAGGAATAAAAAGGATAGAGGAAGAATGAATAATTCTATCTTCTGAAATTTTAAGGATTGCATTCTCAGTCCCCCAGGGGAATTGATTCAGTTCAATCAATAAATCAACACTGATGTCATTCCAATATGTATTACCCTCTAAGTGACATCAACTGATGCCTACTTTCTTTTTCACCTTTTACGCTTACTTGTGACAGCATTTGTATAAATGAAAGTAAAATCATGCTTTAAGTAAATACGCTGGTGGGTTGGCAGATTTGGGGGGATAAATACACAGACTCATCTTTCCTTGGGTATGTCAGGAAACAAATCAGTTTTCTCTAAGTTTTTGAATCTTTCTTCCGGGAGGAAAGTGGAGTCAACACCTCCATATTTCGGTCCTAACCTGTCTGTGAAAATCTACATTACCTCCCACACAGCAAAGTCAGACGCTACAAAGAGGCAGAATAAAAAAGTTAAATTGAAGGTGCCTTTATGAGTGCACCCTTCCATGTTTTGGGCTATATGGGCTAAATAACAAAGAAACAAATGATACTTTTGAAAAACATACTGTTATGAATTTGAATTTGGCTTTATAGATGAGATCTATGAAGAGAGAGCCTCCTTTCCAGTAGCATGCACATAAAGCTGTGCTTTCTGTATTCTTTTTGGCAGCTGGTGTGTTCTTCCCTGTGGAACTGACATTGTTCTGTAAGGTTTGATGGGAAGAGAGGGTTTGGATTTCTCAGTGGGAAGAAATTTGATTAGGAGCTAGGTGGAATACTACTATTGAATCATATCATGTTTATATTGTGTCACTTATATACATCATGTAATATTACATGTAATATAACTTCATTGTGGTTATTAACATGTACACTGTAATGTCATTAATATAGTAGCAGAGAACGATTTAGAATTTTAATTTATTGTCCTTTTGTAAAGCTCCGAAGTGTCCTCAGTTGATAAGGCACTGTAAAGAAGGGTGTTTTCATGGAAAGGGAGGTGAGATGCTACCAAGGAAAGAATCCCCCAGGTGAGAAAAAAATGTTTCCTACAGGCATAAGTGTAGAAAGGTAAGTGAAAAGAAAAAAATCCTAGTCTCTTGACACTATTGAGCAGGTGTGATCAAACCACGACAAGAAAATATTTCCGTACATTATTAGTCCTTACTTGTTGATAAATACAGTATCAGTGGTTACAAACTGTTTACTTTGTTGGAGACTATATACTGAATATCAATGGCACTTTTAAAACTCCCCTTCTCCATTTTTCCTAGTTAGAGAGCTAAAAGGCAAATACAATTATTCATTCATTTTTAAACAAATACTTGTTAAAAACCAACGTAAGCTGAAACTACACGCAGTTCAGAGGGGCAACGGTGATGAAGACAGGAAAGAAATCTGCTCTCAAGGGACTTTAGGAAGGTAATGAAGTGTCTTTATTTCTTCCAACATTTAATAGAATCCTAATTAGAGCACCTGGTTCCTTTTTGGTACTTTATGTTCGAAGATATCCAGTTGACAGTGTAATTAAGTGTGATCTTAGGAAATATTTCTTTTCAACTCTATTCCTTTGTTATCATGGATGTTAGAGATCAATTATGCCAATTATGTTTTCTGTTTCATTTACTGGATTTAAGGGCAGGCTACGTTATGTTGTGTCAATCATCTTCAAAGAACCAATGTGTTATTTGTGGTATTACTAAAATGTAATCTCTTACTTTGAATATGTTTTTTTTTTTTTATCCAAACCTTCAGGCATATGTGGATGCACATACACAAAACAAAATAAATAAACAACAAATAAATAAGAGGGACAATTTCAACAGTAAGGACATTTGCATGTTTTTTAGATAGAAAAAGAAAATTTGAAAATGAAGTTTATGCATTTTTTTATAACTCAACAGTTTATTTCGCATACTGTTAATCTCAAAACCACTTCCCATTATGTATACTTTCATCTGTTCAGCTATATTGTAGATAACCACACTGTCAAAATAGCAAATATGTTTAATACAGAGTTTCAAAAATATTTCCTAGACGAGTTAGATAGGTGCAGGGGCTATAATATAGGCAGAAATTTTGCTTAGTCAGGAAAACGTAATTTTTCTTGAGCTAAAGGTCACAACTGCCTATGCAGAGATAACTCCTGTGTCATCCTCCCTTCACACTGTCCCTAATCTCAAGCAATTCACTAAAAACCTATATTGTTTCTTAATAGTTAAAACATTGTTGAAAAACCTATATTTCTGTTTCGCTAAAGTCAAACAAATTTTCTCAGTGCAGAAAAGAGAAAAAAATTCAGAAATGATTTTTCCAATGGTGATTAATTTACTGCCAAGATACTTGATTTATCTCATTGTCTCATTTTAAAACAGAAAGAAATAGAAATGGGGGGACCAAATTTTCTGAATTAAGTAAATTTGTGAGATATAGTTCACAGATTGTAGTTCACGAATTATATTTTATATAAAATTTCATTATTTTTGTAGCTAGCTACAGTTTTGAACATAAGAAATGTTTTCTCTGATTATCTGAAGTTATAGATTATATATCCATTTAGAAAGAATAGAGATCAAGTAAAGTTAATGCTGCTATGATTTTATGGCCAAATATTTTACATAAGGTGATCCCAAGTTAACAGATGGGTAGATGTTTAAAATGAATTCAAAATGACAACAGGTGGGCAAATGTATATTTTACAGAAAGGAAGTAACAAAACTGATGCCTGCAATGAAAGCCATGTGCTGCTAGGATCCTTCCTTAAATCACTGTCTAGTAGCTAGCCAGGACCCAGGTGACAGACCTTCATTCAGTAGGCTGGATGTCATACTGAAGTATAGGTCTAGAAACATCACTCCAAATTGTTAGTTTCAACATCTAACAACAATTATTTGTAGCAGATAGGCAGCTGTTTAATCAAAATTTAATTATTATTTTCAATGAAGAAAATTATTAAAGTGTACAGAGACACATGCACACACAGTGCATACACAGCCCAGGCATATAATTTAGTGGGAGGAATGAACTGCTAAACTATTCAAACAAAAATGCTTTACAAGAAAATATTATAGGTCAATAATATAAGTTTACTTTTTTTAATTTAAAGCAAGAATGAGTTTTTAAAATAATATCATCTTTATTTGTGACATTAATAATTGGAAGTATTAGTATTTAAAGTTCAATAATGAATAATAATAGCAACACAGATTTGTAAGACTTTTATCTGTTTATGAAAAGAATCCATATCCACTATCTCACTGGAACTTCAGAATAGCCCTCTAAGTTTCAATTCTTTTTCACTCAAGGTAGTCCTTTAGAATTTAACACTGTTTTTCACTCACTTAAAAAATGGATATTTGAGAAGTTGAAAGATTTGACAAAGGCCACATAGAACATGAGTGCCTGAGGAAAGAGGCTGACACCCTCCTACCTTCACACTACAGCTCCCACTCCACATTCTATGGGTAATAATTGAAGAACCGGATTTAAAAAAGTGGTTTTATTCCCTGGGCACTTGTTCATTTTTCCAAACCATTTTAAGATCAACCTCATGTGACTCTCAACAATTATTTTCTCTGTTCCGCCTTAACTTTAAAATTTCCCACCTATTTATATTTATTATCAGTTTTCACATGCTATTTTGCTTCCCATTGTGTTGTCTTCTTAAGTGTTAAGCTCATTGTAGGCTCAGATGAAATCGATTTCTTTGTCCTTAACATCCCAGAAACTACTATGTTGCTCATGACTTAGCAGGTTTCAAAGCTTATAAAAAGAGATCCACATTCAAATGTTTACTGATGAATCCCTCTCCCTCTCTAGGATTTTACTGGGGAGAAATATGATGACAGACTAATACCACACTTCAGGTAACTGTTTGCTCAATTGATCGATTTTGCTAAGTGTGTTAATGCTAACAACATATATTTGAGGAGAAGGTATTTTCTAAATTATAGCAATCTTATTTTTCAAAAGAAGGATGAAATCAAAATTCTACTGGGTATAGGTAGAGGTACAATTTTATTATTTAAGGAACCATAGCTTAAAGGATAAATGAAAATGTCTGAATGGTCTCCCTGCCCTGTTTCCATAGAATTATGACTTCACCAGCCAGTTTTACACCAAATACTTTAGTCTCAAAAATCCATTGAAGATCAATGGATCTATGTGAGGAGCATATTTTTCCTGCAATACTCCTCTGGGAACTATCTCTACAGCTTATTTTTGATGATTAAATGCTTATATGGAATTTCTAAGATGTTTGTTGGTTTCTATTCATCTTTCCCCAAACTAATGTATGTACTTTGGGAATTATTTCTGATGGAATTTTACAGCTAGCTATTAATTCTTAGATGTTGTTTTGTGATGCTGCTTTCTTTCTAGTTTTTCTTTTGTTGAAAAATAAACTTGTTTGTTGCTTATGATAATTGAGACAAAAATTAGCCTTTTAAAGTACTCTGCATTGGATCCACATGCAATGAAAATGTTCAAAATGAATGTGAGATTGTAACTGATCCTCTTGATATATTTAAATACACCCTCTATGTGTACATGTGGCTGTGATATTTCTCACACTATTAAACTATCTTAACACGAGATAACAATAATCATTGAATTAAGGCAGCCATAACAAGTTTCCAGAGAAGCCAAAGGGCTGAGGAAGAGGGGTTGGGAAAAGAAAAGGAAAGAAGGATGGGAGATATTTTGTCTCTGGTTTCTCAGAATCTCACCAGACTGTGAGTCCATATGAGACCGTTTTCTTGAAATAAATTGCATGTCATTGTCTCTGGCCCCTGTCTACTCCCACGTATGACAGCATCTTGAAGTAAACCTTCCTCGATTTCCTAGAAGATGCCCAAAGGGAATTTCAAATGTGCTTGGACACAAGTTCTCAAGGATATCAAGAAAGTCCGCAGGCAGCAGAGCTCCGGACAGCTGCTGCCTGCCTCTCCCCGTGAACCTTTGTGCTGATTCTGGACATATCTGTATCTACAGAAAATCCACATTGCTGTTGTCCGCCAGGACTTCCGCAATTAGGACGTCTACTGAGTGCCTCTGCCTCTGAAGCCCCCAGTGGCTGCATCATGGTGTGAAGTACAGCGCAGCGAGCTCTTTTACTAGCTCTGGCCAAAATATTGTAAAGAGATGGTAGAGCAGTAATATTTATGCTCCCAATGACATCTTATGTGTTAGATCCCCTTCTATTCCTCTCACCTAAAACACGTCTGATCTCATCAGGACCTGGACCTGGTCACATGACAGACACCATGATGGGAAAAACTGGGTCCTGGGTTTACCTTATCCCGTTTGGCTTTCTCTCATTATGGTACATTCTCTTCCATGAGACATTTCTAACTTCTGACAAAAATAAAATTACATTTTTAGTTAGATGTTGCTCTGAAGCCCACGGTCACAGGTCCAAGCAACGGTTTCACAGAATGTGTAGGCTCCTGTTACCTAGATCTAAAACTCTGTTAAGGCAGCGAGTTAGCTGGTAAAATTCCCCCATTATTTGTTTTTCCTAGCTCCTTCATCTTCCCTGAGTTTAATGTGTTCTGTAAATTAGAAAAGTATACCTAAACTAGAAAGTCACTTTTTGCATTTATTTCAGTGTTCAGGCATTATCCTAGTGTTTTACTTCTCTTAGCATAGAAAGAAAAAATATAAATGGGGAATAACTTCTTATAAAAGAGCAAATTAAATATTTGCCATTCAAAATGAAAATAGGCTTCTTGAGGCTTATCTATTTTATTTATCAGATTCACCCTAAAAAAGAACTCTTAGGTCATATAGGTAGAAAGAACTCTCCTTGGGCACATGTTTAGTGACTGTACAGACAGGATCACGTGTCCTATGCCAACATTCTGACTAATATTAGCCTAGCAGAGATATAAAACCATGCTTTACTAGACTCTTCACTCAACATCTGCTCTTTTAACAGACATTATATTATACTATTTTAACCAGATTCTGGTCTACAAAATAAAAATTACATCTGTGTCTTAGTGAAGGGCTGAGAATATGCTTTCCTAAGAAAGCCAGAGATCTATTTTCTGCTTTTTGTTTTGTTTTATTATTTTATAATTGGGGAAATAAATAAGCCAGGATTAAAAATCGCATTTCTCAAGTGTTAATATCATCTCTATCTCTGAAGCTAAGAATGGCAGAGAGAACATGTATGAGGTTGAAACTCCCTGACTCTTCCTGTATATGAATTTCAAAAGTGCAACATCTTTATCCTCAGTTAATTTGATTGACTATTCAGTCTTACATTATTTGTTTATTTCACCCTTATCCATTGCCTCAAATTATAAAAACAAGAATAAAATCCAAAAATCCTGGAAACAAACAGCAAAAAGGAACAGACAAATTAATAACTGGTATCACTATCGCCCTACCATTTTGCTGGTTTTTGACTGCGAGTAAAGTCGTATTTTGGTTTAGGCTAAACCTACTAGATTTAAGAATAATCTGAAGATGCAGAATCATTGTTGTATTAGTGGCTGCGGAATTCAATTGAGAATAGAATCATGATATTCAAATCTCTTAGATGTTATTCTTTTATTTACTTCATAAAGAAAATTGCCATTCCCACTCATAGCACAGTAACTTCTTAGAAATAAAATGCAGAAAGGTATGTGAAATGCATGTTTGGAAGTTAGGCACACCAATCAGCTTTGGAAGATGTCTATTCTATGGCTGTACTACTTGATAGATCTATAGTCACGAACGAACACTTAGACTCCTAGAATCTCAATTTCTTCATCGATAAAATGGCAATAGAGGTCCAGATCAGAGGCTCTGCTTCTACAAAGATACTTACCTAGCATGACTGTTGCCTGCCACTGTCAAGTCATCTATGGAGGTGTTATGGAGAAGAAATGTGAAAATATGGAGGAGAAATCTATAAGACATCCTGCCATTGATGGGGAGCTCTGTTGGACCAATCCTTGTGTGTGTATGTGTGTATGTGTATTTGAGATGGTGACTTTTACCTCCAATTAGGAGATAGCTCAGGAAGGCTGTTTAGAAGCCACTCAATTTCTAACCATTGCCTTAGAACAGTGATGGCTCCCACACTTGTGTAGACACAAACATTCACCCAAATGTCTCAGTAGTAAATTCTGGGCAAGAGTAAGAGACCTGGACCTGAGAATAGATGAGAAAAAAAAAAGCAAGATTTCTTTCACATTTCCCTGTCTAACACTCCAGAGCTGGTAAATGTTAGTGAAATTAGTATCTCCTTCTTTTTTTTAAATTATACTTTATGTTCTAGGGTACATGTGCACAATGTGCAGGTTTGTTACATATGTGTACATGTGCCATGTTGGTGTGCTGCACCCATTAACTTGTCTCCTTCTAATGCTACTTGTTCCAGGGGCCAAAGATTGAAACATTTGCCAGAGAGCTTTATATAATGAGAAGTAAATGTGGGAAATGTGTTTTGTTGCCTGCGGCTCCACAGTCTAGGATTCTTTTGTTTCTCATCCTTCCCACTGAGGTCCCTGGAGCTGATTTTCTTAAGTAACTCATCCCTAATAAACAAGGCCTGGCAGGCCTAGATGGGTGTCTGCTGCGGTGAACCAGGCCCCAGCAAGGGCCGGGCTGAGGCGTCACCAGTCATTGGTCTCCTGCTGACAAAGTGATTGAGAAAAATCCTGCGTCATTATGATTAATCAAATTTTATGCACTTGACTTTTTTCAAATAAAATATAAACTAAAAATAAATTAATAACACTGTTAGGAAGATTGAATATGATTACATGTGGAAGGCACTGGCTGGAATAAAGTGGTGCTCGACATTTTTATTCATCGTGTTAACATTTTTATAAACTCTGATCAAATTGTGTTAGTTTATCTGTATACATACTTTGCTTTGGTGTTAGTGTTCTTTGCATTTTTTTCATTCTCTATCATCTTAAAAGAAATATGGCATATGCAGTAGTGAGCATACAATTATTGCTAGAAGTGGATGAAATGATCACATTATTATAAATGAAATTGTGCCAAATCAAACCTCCCCTATAATTGCAACGTTCTGTTTTTTTTAAAAAAAAAAAACTCTTGAAATGATTTATAACAACTTAGTGTTTATCCTTCTTAAGGATAAATCCTTCTTGTTGAGGGATGGACATTTAAATTCTATCCATGCATACTAATGATGATGTTGAAAAATTAGAAATTATCATTAATGAGGAACACAATTTATTACTTTCTTGTAACAAACATACCGCTCTAAACAACATAAATATATATGTTAATTTTTTTTGAAAATTTTAATCATATTGACAAACCAGTGAATTTGACATTAAACATGTGAAGGAAAGGAGATCCAGATAGTTTGAGATTTTTGCTTAGTGGCACATAGCTAGCTAATTCAAGGAAACACAGTTAGAAATCAGGTCTTCTTCCTAGTTTACTGTACTTTCCACATTTCATCTTACATCATCTATGAGTGAAAAAGCAAGATACTCTGGAATGTGCTAGAATAAGTGGTACTAAGCAATAATATTTCACATTCTTTTGATATACCCTATTGTTCGGAATATAAGATACTTCTGCTATGTATATTTTTAAACATATTTATATATGTAAATTGTATATCTAGATAGCATATCAGCTTTGTATTTACCGTGTAATAGCATAAATATCAGAATATAAAAATACGTTACATGAATAAAACTGTCCTATTAGGCAGGATCACCTCCAAAATGCCTTACTTTGAAAGAATGCAGTAGAAATAAAGAAGACTCAGCATATTGTTACTCAAAATATTAACTTTTAACAAAGACAAAATATGAGTGATAATGGTGTCCACACTTGATACATTCTGGTATTGCTTAGTGGTGAAGCTAAATTAATCATGGTAATTAGCTTTAAATTCTCAAAAGTTCTCATTGCCATTTCTTTAGCTTTTAGCATTAATATTTTATATGCATTTATATTGGGAAATGATGTCAGAAACGGTTACTATGAAAAATTTTTTTACTTTGAAAATTAACTCATATAGTGAGTAATGTGAAGACTACTATTTTAATTTTTCTTCATAAATTACTTCTTAAATTTTAAATTACCCTTAAATTGCTATTGAACAGCTAAGGAATGAGAATAACTCCTCATAATGGACGACGGATCCCTTAGAAGGAAATGTTTGAGTCTCGTAAGATAATACTGGGAAAAAAATCCAATTTAAGGTATTCCTGAACAATACGTTATCCCAGATAAAAAGTGTGTACAAACTTCATGTTCTAGAAATAGATAACAGGAATGTATTTACGCAAAAAACCTTTTTGTGTATTTGTATTTTTAGTTAAAAAAAAAAAAACAGCTTTGAGTGTAAAGTCATGCAAAATGTCAAATGGTATTTTTAAATATGCCTTTTTAATTTCAAGATTTTATGTTAGAAGTTTCTGTCTTCAATGCTTTTACCAGAAATAAACCGAAATACAGGATAAAAGAGAGCAAACATTAAAAAAAACTCTAATATTTACAAAGTTTACATATGGTCTTGTCATTAACCAAGAAAAAAAGTTGATTCTCCAGAGGGCAACAACATCATGGTGGTACCTGGGTGGCAACATTATTGCTTGGGTAATTACAGAATCACTGGAAAGTTCTTCTCAGGTCTCCACATCTACCTAATTACCTTCAGAGTAGGAGAATCAAAATTTTAGTTTATATTAACATAATTTTTTTGAAGGTAAAAATTGTCTTGATACCTAGTTTAACCCTTTTGCCTTATCAGTGATTTATAATTTATAGTAAATGCATTTTAGACTTGTCCTTGAGAAAAATTTTCAGAAGTAGAACTAAAGTAGATAACGGATACTTAGAAAATATAGGTTATTTGAATTTCTTTTCTTTTAATTTACTTTTAATTCTGGGGGGTACATAGTAGGCATATATATTTTGGCAGCACATGAGATATTTTGATATAAGCATGCAATGTGAAATAATCACATCATGGAGAAAGGGGTACTCATACCCTCAAGCATTTATGCTTTGTGTTTCAAACAATCCAATTTCACTCTCTTAATTATTTTAAAATGTACAATTAGGTTGTTATTGACTATAGTCACACTGTTGTGTAATCAAATACTCTGTCTTATTTACTCCTTCTAGTTTTTGTACCAATTAACCATCTGTACCTCCCCGCCAATGCTCCCGCACCCCCATCCCCACTACCCTTCACAGCCTGTGGTAACCACCCTTCTACTGTCTATGCCCATGAGTTGAATTGTTTTGAGTTTTTGATCCCACAAATAAGTGAGATCATTAAATATTTGTCTTTCTGTGCCTGTCTCATTTCACTTAACATAATGATCTCCAGTTCCGTTCATTTTGTTGCAAAGGACAGGATCTCAATCTTTTTATAGCTGAATGATATTCCATTGTGTATATGTACCACATTTTCTTTATCCATTCATCTGTTGATGGACATTTAGTTTGCTTCCAAATCTTAGCTATTAAACGGGGCTGCAACAAACATAGGAGTGCAGATATCTCTTTGATATGCTGATTTTCCTCTTTTTGGTTATATAACCAGCAGTGAGACTGCTGGATCATATATTAGCTCTATTTTTAGTTTTAGGAGGAATCTCTAAACTGTTCTGTATAGTGATTGTACTAGTTTACATTCTTACCAACTGCGTGGGAAGGAGGGTTCCCTTCATCCCATGGTCTTATGGGCTCCTAGACTGTTGCTTTCTATTTGGGACTTCACACTACTTCAACTTTTTCTCCTTCTCTCTTAGAGATGTTCATCATTTTTTATTTATATTCATATTTGTATTTTTGGCTTCAAGACATTTGTAAAATTCATAACAACCAAAATTCCAAAACTAAATAATAAATCGTCTTCGAAGAAGTTAGCAAAAAAATAAAAAATAAAAAAAAAATCAAGAAGTGAAACAGCAATTAACTCCAGGAAAAAGTGTATTCTTTGAATCAGTCTGACAAAGCATCAAAACAACTAAGTTTAGGAGGCTCAAGGAAATGTATAAAGAAAATGAATCCCTTATGAATAAAATTCCCGTGAAAGAAAATCAGATGCAATGACACCAAAATAGTGAAGACAGCAAGCCTGAGATAAAGAAACAATTTTACAGGAAATTATATGACGAATGATAACTTAAATTAAGTCTTTATTTTTAATCCTTAAGTTTCATAGATTCTTTGTGGAAGAAAGAAACTGAATAGAAAAAGCATCATTTATGCTACAAAAACAATCTATACATTTCAAAAGAGCAGTAGAGAAATAGAAGGCAATAAGGAAAAATACTTTTTTAAAAAATTTGGCATTTACTTGACAAAGATGATCTAGAAATTTTAAAGAACAATATGATAAATACAAAAATGGAATAAAAGAACTAATAAAAGAAATTAAACTGTTAAGCAGAAAAAAATACGATGGCAGAAATTTGTCCAAATATATCTGTAAATGATAAAGACATATTTCAAAATTGAAAACGAAGTCTTCAGTATATGTAGGTTGTTTACTAACACTATATACTATAAAGTAAAATAATAAGAAAAATAAATGAAAAATAGGTTTTTAAATGTCACAAAAATACTACTTAAAAAAGCTGTTAGGATATTAGTACTATCATAAAATATTGCCTTTTCTATGAGTTAGCAGACTGGACTGAACGTTTATGTTTCCCAAAAATTAATATGCTGGAATCCTAACGTGCAAGAAGATAGTAATAGAAGATGTGGTCTTAAGAAAGTAATTAGGGATAAGGGTGGAGCCACAGGTGGATGGGGTTAGTGACCTTATAAAAGAGACCCCAAAGAGATTCTCCTGTCCTTCTACCATGTGAAGACACAGTGAGAGGATGGCCATGTATGAACCAAAAATCAGGTCCTCACCAGACACCTACTCTACTGGCACCTTAATCTTGAACTTGACAGTCTTCAGAACTGTGAGAAATAAAGTCCTGTTGTTTGTAAGGCACCCAGTTTATGGTACTTTGTCAGAGTAGCCTAAATGGACTAAGACAATTATGATTATCCCTATTTCTTGTTGAACATTTTATTATTATGGAGAGTGATTCTTTATTTAATCTGATGCTTTTTTACTTAATAGTAAGAACACAGAATCAAATATGAAAAGCATAATCTTATGTATACACATTAAATTGACAAATTTATAATGATTGTGACTGGCTTAAACACAATCTCATAAAATAGATCATGCAGGCCGGGCACGGTGGCTCAAGCCTGTAATCCCAGCACTTTGGGAGGCCAAGACGGGCGGATCACGAGGTCAGGAGATCGAGACCATCCTGGCTAACACGGTGAAACCCCGTCTCTACTAAAAAAATACAAAAAACTAGCCGGGCGAGGTGGCGGGCGCCTGTAGTCCCAGCTACTCGGGAGGCTGAGGCAGGAGAATGGCGGGAACCCGGGAGGCGGAGCTTGCAGTGAGCTGAGATCTGGCCAGGGCACTCCCGCCTGGGCGACAGAGTGAGACTCCGCCTCAAAAAAAAAAAAAAAAAAAAAGATCATGTAGACAACAATAATTCTCAAAGTTTTAACAAAATTACACAGATTTACATAAAAAATAACAGATATTAAATCTTGAACCATGTGAATAGAGAATACATATTTTTAGAAATTAACTTAAAATTAATATAATTAAATGGGAATATAAGCTCTCAAAAAGCCTTAACAAATTTCAAAAAGTTGTTGTAATACAGAACATGTCTTCCTACAAGTAATTTGATTTTAAAATGAAAATTTAAAAGTTAGTTTTAAACATTTTATATGCTCTTTTAAATAGCTTGTTTTAGGAAGAAAATAATCAGCATAGTTTTTTTGAGGCAGAGTCTTGCTCCGTCGCCCAGGCTGGAGTGCAGTGGCGCGATCTGGGCTCACTGCAAGCTCCGCCTCCCGGGTTCCTGCCATTCTCCTGCCTCAGCCTCCCGAGTAGCTGGGACTACAGGCGCCCGCCCACCACGCCCCGCTAAATTTTTGTATTTTTAGTAGATACGGGGTTTCACCGTGGTCTCGATCTCCTGACCTCGTGATCTGCCCACCTCCGCCTTCGGAAATGCTGGGATTATAGGCGTAAGCCACCTCACCAGGCCAAATAATCACCATTTTTTAAATAATGAAAGTATTTGTTCTATTAGGTTCTCCTTAGAACCAGAACCAACAACATATATCTGTATATAGGAAGAGACATACAAAGAGTTATTATGAGAATTGGCTCACACAATTATGGAAGCCAAGAAGTCTCATAATCTACTATCTACAAGTTGGAGAATCAGGAAAGTCATTGCTGTGCAGTTTGCCCTTCGTCTGCCTTTTGTACAATCTGGACCCTCCATAGGTCAGAGGATGCCACTTCGCGTTGGTGAGGGCCGGTCTTCTTCACTCAGTCTACAGACTCAAATGTTAATCTCCTAGGGAACACCCTCACAGAAACACATGCAAAAATATTATTTTACCAGCTGTCTGAGCATTTCTTAGCCCAGTCAAGTTGACACATAACCTTAACCATCACAGTACTAGATTTCAAACTTGCCTGGAATTAAATGAAAGCTAAGCCTGCATTGTTTAAAATAAACAAAAGTTATTGAAAATAAATGTCTTAGAATTTGAAGATAAATAGCTGGAAAGGTATAGTAAATACAAAGATAACATGAAAAATGGAATAATATTTTAATAACAGAAATCAGTAAAACATGCAAAAGATCTGACCAACAAAACCAATTATTATGTGTCAATTAAAATTAAATATTAAAAAAGGAAAACAAAACACAAATTGAGCTTTTGGGGAAAAAATACCTATAAAATAGCCTCAACTGAAGCAAGGATCTACAGAAAATAAAGAAAAAAAATTAAATAGCAATATTAAGAACAAAAGTGAAGGCAAAAGCATGAGTAGAAATTTTGTAAATCACAAGAGAGCAGTATCTGTGGGGTAATAACATATTTGAATGCTCTTATAAATTTTCTAAACTTACTCTAAATTTTATCAACAGTGTTTTTCTGAGTAATTAGAGCATGCATAGATATTATTTTTTAGTGTAATTTTCTGGATTATACATCATCTTTACTTAAAAAAATTAAATCAAAAAAGTTTTAGAAGGAAAACTGTCTTGAAAATATATTCAATAAATCAAGTATCTCAAAAAAACTTCTAGGCCCCAGTAAATACGGTTACTTTTATCTTGTCATTCCTCACTACAGTAATGTAGAAATCCAGTTACTGAGGTTATAAACTCTTATAAATCATTTATATTCTCTTTCATTCAACTGTAATCATGTGCAAAGGAAACAGAGAGGAATCTTTGTTATTCAATTCCACAGTCTGATTAAATTACGCTTATTAAAATTTTAAAAGTGACAAATAATAGAACTTCCTTCTTAAGAGCTTATGTCATAATCCCATCAGAGAGTACAATAGATATAATTCACAGAGCTACTAGAAAAAAAATTATATATATTCAATTTTAGTGACAACACTCATACTCAATATTCAGAATAAGATGGCTATAGCATTTCCAGCACTTATTTTGTTTTAGTAGGCATTAATATTAAACAGTGAACTAATACTTTTTTTTAAAAAAAGATTTAATATTCTTACATGCATTCTAGAATTCTGCAATTGAACTAGTTGTCTTTATATAAAGAATAATAATTTTCTTTATCCATAAAGGAGTTTGCCTGAATGATAAGGAAAGCAGAAACAACAACTTAAAATATTATATTGAAGTAAAATGGAAAGTAGCAGTGTCTATCAGTTCTAGAGGTAACAGGGCTCTTATTTTTTATGATCAAATGAAACGTAGTCCTGATTAGAAAGTTTCTAATTTCTGTAACTCCAATTATAAGTCTTTGTCTCTGAGTATCCAGGAAATGAATTAAACTCTACTCCTAGTGAGTAAAATTCCCCCTCAGAGGTACTGCTTCAATTACTGGCTCAGTTTCTCAGGAAAGTCACACTCTGTTTTCCACCTACAATTATTTTTAGCTGTTGTTCTCTATCTCAATAAAAACCTAATATCCTTCTGTGCAACTTACCTTATAGCTGTTGTTTTCCCAGTCATTGTACAAACCAACCAGACCTGTTCCCTTGTTTACACACACTCAATGATCTGTCCATCTTCTTTGTGGTATTTATCAAAATTTTATTTATGTAGTCCATTCTGTAGTAACTTTAAAAATGATCTTCATAGTTAGTGTCCCAGCTTCATAGGTGCAGAAACTGACCTTTTTGGCCACATTGTGTCTTCAATACCTGGCAGAGTGTTTTGTGTTGAGAACAAATAACAATTTTTCATTTCATTTCATTTCATCTCACCTTCTAAGTGCCCCACACAACGTATTTTTCTCACATAAAGCACAGAACAATGACAGTTCTGGAAGACAGCTATTACCATCTGCATTGTCTTCATAAATAAAGAAATTGAAACTCAGATTAATTAAGAAGTTCTCACTATCAATGACAAAACCAACATATGAACCCTTTGGCTGCCTGTGAAGGTTGGACTCATCATACTAAAACTTCCATTTCTGCAGGAGTCCCTAAGGCTTGGCCAGCACTTCTGTATAGCAGCTGCTCAAGAAATGATAAACAAGATATAAATGGGGACAGTAGCCTAGTCTGGAGCAAACCAAAGTAGGATTTAAATTCTAACCTAACTGTCTTTGTGCTAGGAGACTTTGAGTAAGCTAAATGACTTATCTGAGCTTTAATTTCTGCATCTGGAAATGAGACTCATTGAATGAGAACAATAATTACTCTGCAGGGCTTTGGAGAAAATTAAATGTGTTTCTTTACTTGTAAGATTATATTAACATTTACTTGCACTTACTAAACGCCAGCCCCATTCTATATGTTTTAAGCACATTGTCTGGTTTTGTTGTCACAAGAATCCTATAAACTATGAGAAAGGGCCTATTTATTCTCTGAAATTTAATGATAAGGATATGAGCATGGAGAGATTAAATGGCCTGCCTCAAATCAGCCATCTTGTAATGAACAGGTACAGTGCTTTGTAAGAATGAGATGTTCAATATAAGCCAGCTATTATCATTTGGTAAAGGAAAAGATGACTAAGTAAATGAATGAATTTACTACCCATAGCCTCAGGCCCTCTAAGACCTGACAATCTCACTGGAAATCTTTAGGAAGATAAGTAAAATGACAAAGCTGAAGTGTATTCATATTATGGTGAACACATAATGGTCACATCCTTTTTAAAATTTATTTATATACATTAATGTGGTACAAGTGCAATTTCACTGGCTGCATAGATAACACAATGTGTTGCTTACATGCATTTCTTCAGTTATCTAACTTCTTCACCGTTTATTAAATACAATAGACATTTTTCCTATTTTTTCTTAACAATAGAAGTACTAAGTACTAACTTGTTACAACGTGCTAGGTAAAGGGACACATAATAAAGATTTGTTATGATTCTGATGAAGGCACTGTTCCTCTATTACTTTCATACTTGACTGCAAAGAGGATCCTCCTCACAACTCCACATATTCACCTTTGAAGGAAAACATTGCTTTGCTTCTCTATGGTGGTGTAAGGTAAAAGTTGAAGCATATAGGAAATTACTGTGATATTATATGGTATTTTTCATCAGCACAAAACCTATTTTTCAAAAACCAGAGATCCTTTAGTGGGCTATTATTTTCCTGTTAAAGGTGACAATACAAGAAAATGTGGGCTAAACTTTTTATAAAAGTGAAGGTAAAATCGTATGGCTGGAAATTCCTACAAAGTACTGTTTAAATTGTGGAACAATTTCCATTTCCATTGTAGCAAAACATATTTAGGAAACAGAGATGACGAAAAATGGGATCTGCATCTCCAAACAGCAATTTGAAATTACAACAGTTGGGACTATGTTAAGAAAGACTCCAGAAATGATTCAGAATAGCTCTAAAGGGAGCCTTGATCCAGGAGATACAGCATCTGTGGGCATGTTTGTCAAAGACTGCAGGAACGGAATGTGCAGGAGCAGCAAAGCATTGGAAAGATCAGAAGACAGCGTGTTTGTCTTGCAAGCATGAGAAGACACAGCTCATGCAAAGAGATAAACCTCTAGACCATCTGAGGAATGGCTGGCCACACTCATGCCTGCAGGGTTCCTTTATGTCCCTGCTTGGAACTAATTGTCTGAAAATTCAGGTATGCGTAAATAATAGCCAAAGAAATCAGACCTCCCTGACTACAGCCATGTTCTCCTGTGGATGCTCAAAGTTTCACAAACAGCAATTTGATTAAGCAAAAGTAAATAACAGAAGTGGGAAGGCTTCATGATCTTATCTTTAATCTCATCACTGAGTAATGGATTTGCAATAAAAGATAATGTAAATAAAATTATCTTGGCCATCTGATGAGAAAAATGAGATATATTTTATGTTGTAATATGATAACTGATTGATAACCACCTTAAAAAGTCTCAAAGGAAGTGGATGGGATTATTTGAGAGATAGAACCATCTTACACAGTTTCCGGAAAAAGAAACTGGACACACACAAAATCATCCACAGGAAGGAAGAGCAGAAGGAACAAAAAGCCTGAATGTTTCTAAATAGAGCAAAAGAAGTTTAACTAAGGTACCAATAATTCTCAATTTTATACACAAATATATATATGAAATATATATATATATTTGGAATATATGGAATATATATTTGGAATATATATGGAGTGTATATATATGGAATATATATATGGAATGTATATATATTGGAATATATATGGAATGTATATATATTTGGAATATATATGGAATGTATATATATTTGGAATATATATGGAATGTATATTATTTGGAATATATATGGAATATATATATCTGGAATATATAGATGGTATATATATCTGGAATATATATGGATATATATATGGAATATACATATATTTGGAATATATATGGAATATATACATTTGGAATATATATGGAATATATATACATTGGAATATATATGGAATATATATTTGGAATATATATGGAGTGTATATATATGGAATATATATATGGAATGTATATATATTTGGAATATATATATGGAATGTATATATATTTGGAATATATATGGAATGTATATATATTTGGAATATATATATGGAATGTATATATATTTGGAATATATATGGAATATATATATCTGGAATATATAGATGGTATATATATCTGGAATATATATGGAATATATATATGGAATATACATATATTTGGAATATATATGGAATATATACATTTGGAATATATGGAATATATATACATTTGGAATATATATGGAATATATATATTTGGAATATATATATATATATATATATATATACACGCACACATACACACACATATTTTTTTCAGATAAAGAGTCTTGTTCTGTCACCTGGGCTGGAGTGAAGTGGCATTATCATAACTCACTGCAGCCTAGAACTCCTGGGCTCAGACAATCTTCTTGCGTGCATCTTGAGTAGTTAGGACTACAGGAATGTGCTACCACTGCTGGTTTATTATTATTATTATTATTATTAGCTGTTATTGTTGTTGTAGAGATGGGGGTCTCCCTATGTTCCTCAGGCTGGTCTTGAACTCCTGGCCTCAGGTGATCCTCCCACCTCAGCCTCCCAAAATGCTGGAATTACAGGTGTGAGCCACTGCACCTGGCCCCTAAATGATATTTCCTTATTTTATTCCTTAGAAAGTCTACTTTCTGTTGAACCACAAACCTTTCAGCCAGACACTATAGTAGATTAAGAGTATTCAGAAGCTCTGGACGGTGGCTCATATGGATATTTCTCTCTTTCTCTCTCCCTATCTCTCTCCATGTTTTCCTTTTTTAATATTCTTGCAGCCAAGATGATACTATTTCTCCTACTCTCCTACTTTATATGTCTTTATATCCCCAATTGCTTTCCAACTAAATAAATGGTGGCTGACTAGAAGGAAATAGCATATTCCTGAATAAGTAAAAAGATCTTTGAATCCATCTGTTATAACTACAAGTTAGTAGCGTGTGTATGACTTGACTTTACAATCATTTATATTTAAAATTGTAATTTCAAGGATCCTTATTTGATGACAGACTCTCAATTATCCATGCTTAGCTCACTGAATAGTAGCAAGGCACCAACAAATGAAAATGATAAATAACTCCAAAGTTCTATTAGCTCCTAGTTTCAACTTTTTCTCCATTCTACCTTTCAGGAAAAGTTACTAATAACACACAACATTAAACGAATATTTTATACATCTGCTTCCTTTCCTGGTCTGTATTTTTATGGAAATGTTAATGAGCAGTGAAATGATCAAAGTGGGGTAATCGAATACATGTAGAGAAAAGTAAAGGGAGAATGGTGTTTCAAAATCTAAAATATTGTATACCCTGAGATTAACCATGATTGTACTATGCAATGTAATGTTTTATGTCTGTTTATAAACCTTCTACCTGAAATGGCTAGAACCTAAGTTTAGAATTTTTTCTTGGTGCTTGGAAACATGATAAGCTCCCATCATATCTGTGTCTGATATCTGTTTCCGGCTTTTCTTGCAAGGAAAGTGGAAAGCAAATCATAGTGGGAGCTCCTGTTCCTACCCAAGTTTAAAATGGTATCAAAAGGCCAACTGCAATAAAATTAAAAATTAAAAAAAAAAAACACATAAACCTGCATCACAGAATCTTGGACCTGGAAGACACTTAACATATGAAAGCATTGCAATGCTTTGTCAAATCCTTATGTTTTAAAAAATACAATTTGGTTAAGTATATAAGTGACAGTCAGTACAACAGACACTGGTGAAACTTTTCTGTTTGAGTAGTGCTCCGTGTTTCATTCTTTCTGCCCCCTCCCCCAGAGCACCCTCTGAGACTCCAATAAAAAACCTTGAGATGCTATAGAGTAACATTTAATAAGAAGAATGCTGAATGTGTATGGATGATGGAGCCAGAGAAGTCGAAAAGCTTGGGTCAGCTATTTAGGTAACTTACCCAAGAGAGATAATAACCTAATGATTTGTTCACTATGACTTATTCACGTATCCGTGTCTCTGTTCCAAAAGTACAAAATTCTTTAAGGTGAAAGATTCAGGATTTTTTTCTTTGTGTTCAAAACATGGGCACACTACCTCTCCCATCATGTGCTCAACCATGTAAGCTGTCTTCGCTGCTGTCCATTCTAATGTGACCTAAATAAGAGATAATGCATAGATGAAACTTGGTAAGATTTGACTTGAGGCCGGGCGCGGTGGCTCAAGCCTGTAATCCCAGCACTTTGGGAGGCCGAGACGGGCAGATCACGAGGTCAGGGGATCGAGACCATCCTGGCTAACATGGTGAAACCCCGTCTCTACTAAAAAATACAAAAAACTAGCCGGGCGAGGTGGCGGGCGCCTGTAGTCCCAGCTACTCCAGAGGCTGAGGCAGGAGAAAGGAGGAAACCCGGGAGGCGGAGCTTGCAGTGAGCTGAGATCCGGCCACTGCACTCCAGCCTGGGCGACAGAGCGAGACTCCATTAAAAAATAAAAATAAAAAAGATTTGACTTGAGACCTTTTTATTGGAGAATAGTTCTTTAATTATTCTAAGCTATATATAAATTGTGTTATCAACAATGCTATTAGCATTTTTATGGCTATTTTTATTTCTATTTAAACCAAAGACTAAAAGTAGCTTGTATTCTAAGTTATTAAGTGTTTTTTTAAAAATATTTAAAAATATGACAAGGTAGGTTTGTGAGACAGAAAGAAAGAAAAGAAAAAAGAAAAACAATTTGGTAGTTCAAAGCTCTTACTAATAGCGAAGTTCTTTTCTGGTCTTGCAAGAAGCAAAATCTCCCATTGTTATATTATTACACAAAAAGAAGCTTATCAGTTCTTACCAAAGAAATCAAATGTAAACTGGCGTTTCTGTGTTCTACAATACATGAAGACCCCAATATCAATGACTCAGTTCTAGAACATTGTTACATGCTTGCAGAAAACACATTCCCACAGTATACATTCCAAATACAACAAGCTGGCTTAGATATTCTTACACTGCACTCACAGTAGGGTACTTAAGCTAGGTTCCACCACATGCTGTCCTCTCTTGCTGCCAGCCCAATGACATGCTTGCTAGAGCACGCTGACCCTCCTTGATAGATCCTACTTATCGTCCACTTTCCTTCACATTTTTGTAGATATCATTTACTCCTTAAACCAAGTCTACTTTCATGCTTCTCCTAAATTCGTTATACCACTTTCTTTCCAGATTTCAGTAATAATCACACTGCTTTTAACTTAGATCTGAGCATGTCTACCACGAGACCATAGATTATGGTGATCGACATTTTACTTATTTGCGGAATAACTGAATATATTTTCTATGACTGCTGTAATGAATTACCATAGAGTTTGTTGCTTAAAAGACAATGCATTATTTTGCAGTTGTGTAGATCAGGACTCTGACGAGGAACTCGCAACTCTCCCTAATCTCCACAGGAAAAAACTGACAACTTTCCAGAACTCATATAAACAGATTAGACCCACTTGGATAATCCAGAAGAATGTCCTCATTTCAAGGTTGATAATTTTAATCACATCTACAAGGTCCCTTTTGCAATGTGCAACATATTTACACATTCTAGGAATTAGGGTGAGGGCAACTTTGGGGTGGTCCAATATTCTGTCTAGCACATCGATGTAGACTATAGTGTTCGTTTTGTTAATATTTTATGTTTTCATATTCACATTAGTCTTTTAAAGAAGTTAATAAAGGGATACTTGGGAATATGGCATAAAAATTTGATGTCAATATTTTCATTTGTGTTTAATGTTTTAGTCCCAAGCTGGTCATAAAATATTATGCTACAATGTACAACATTTTCTCCATAATTTGTACAGAAGAAGGAAGAAGAGAATTGGCCCTGACCAGATCCACAAGAGAGCATAGATCACTACAACCATTGTGACTGATTGATGTGGTTCTTGGACCCCAAATGTATATATTTGTAGCAAGTTACTAGTAATACACAAAATCTATAATAAATATTTTTTACAGTTTAAAAATATTTTAATATCAGTTCAAGGATGGTCTATCAAAATAAGAAAATAACGTTTAAAAAGAAATTAAATTTTTCTAAAAGAATAAATTACAAAGATAATTCTCAGAATGGTGATTAAAATGATGGTTTATCATGTTCAATTTCAAAAGAATCAAGTAGACATAAAGCAAGGTATTATATGATGGAAGTCAGTATCACAAATTTTATAAAACATCATATATCACATACTATTAATAAAGCTATTTAGAATTTTATTGGTTATAGTTTTACATTGATTTAATTTGTAAATGGATTTGGTCTTTATGGTAGTAAAATTCTAAAAGCATACGGAGTTTATCACTAGTTATAAATATACTTATGCAACATTGAATGTTTATCTTTGAAAGTTCTTGGGAATATGCTTTGACATTCTTCAAATCTCTGGTTTGGATCTACCCTTATGTGTTTTCCTTTTTTTTTAATTTTTTTATTTTATTTTATTTTATTTTTTGATACGAAATCTTGCTCTGTCGCCCAGGCTAGAGTGCAATGGCACGATCTTGGCTCACTGCAACCTCCGCCTCCTGGGTCCAAGTGATTCTCCTGCCTCAGCCTCCCCAGTAGCTGGGATTACAGGCATGCACCACCATGCCCGGCTGATACTGTATTTTTGATGGAGACGGGGTTTCTCCGTGTTGGTCAGTCTGGTCTCAAACTCCTGACCTCAGGTGATCTGCCCATCTCGGCCTCCCAAAGTGCTGGGATTACAGGCGTGAACTGTGAGCCAATGCGCTTGGCCTTTTTTTTTTTTTTTTTTTTTGACAGAGTCTCCCTCTGTCGCTCAGGCTGGAGTGCAGTGGCAAGATCTCCGCTCACCGCAAATTGCACCTGCCAGATTTAAGTGATTCGCCTCCCTCAGCCTCCTGAGTAGCTGGGATTATAGGCGTGCGTCACCACACCTGGCTAATTTTTATATTTTCAGTAGAGATAGGGCTTCCCCATGTTGGCCAGGCTGGGTACTCCTGACCTTAAGCGATCCACCCACCTTGTCTTCCCAAAGTGCTGGGATAACAGACGTGAGCCACCCCACTTGGCCCCCTTGTATGTCTCCTTATCCACAGAATTGATTCTGAAATACTGGCATTAAAATGCTAAAACTTATTTTTACATACATGATATGTAGGAACTGTTGCACTCATTTTATTTTAATTTTCATGACTATTTCACCTGTTTATTCTCCTTTATCTGTCTAATCTATTACCCTATTTCTTTTTATTAGATGAGCTTATGTAATTGAAACTCACCAAAGTTAAATATAATTATAGCCCACAGTGCCTAATATAGTGCAAACTGCACTTATCTCTTCTAAGAAACAGAAGATAAATAAAATTTTCAGTTATATTTATTTCCTGGGCAATAATTCTCTTCCCGTGTATTTGTGTCTTAAAAGAACATACTCATTAACAGTTTTTGCAAACAATATACATATACATATATTTTTGTACATATATACAAATATATATACATATAGTTTTAAAAATATTTACATATACACACACATGTATGTGTGTGTGTACATATATGTATATATATATATTTGCTATGCCACCACCACACAATGAATCCTGCAAGCAGTGGCTACCATACCATTAAGTCATACTGAC